>NC_064247.1:24973750-26455000 GCF_003254725.2 Canis lupus dingo | reverse complement strand
ATAGAATGAATATTTGTAATGCTTGTTACACTGGGGCCGACCTGAGACTGGATATCAGATTGGCAAGGCAGTCTCCTGTCTGGAATAGAGTTAGCAACAAGTAGGGCTGTATTTGAGCAGCTGTCTATGAACCTACTTCCTGTTACTGTTGTGCCCAAGATTGCGAATCCGAGAAACCACCAAGGAGCCGACACCGACGCAAGTACACTAGGGTTTATTTACAAGCTCGAGCTTGGGTCCAAGTATACTCCACACAGCAGAGCAGGGGCTTGGACCCCGAAGTGGGTTACAGCTGGGTTTTTTATGGGCTGGTCTAGGGGATTTTCAGAAGGGGTGGAGGAATTTTTTCCATTCCAATATTGGGGACAGGGTGGAGGAGTTTCTTAAGATCTGATATAGGATTCTCTGCCTAGGGCATTCTGAGCTCTGTTGTCTTTCTGATATAGGATTCCCTGTCAAGGACATTCTGCAGTTTTTCCTGTAAAGTTCAGCTCTTATTCACAGGGACCTAAGATGGCTGTATTTGTGCTAATGCTAACCTTGAGGTGGAATGGCCTTAATTTTCTCGGCCTCCACAGTTATCTCTAAAGTGGACGATCATTTATCACCTGGTTGAACATACCTTTAATCAACATCTTTGCTCCTGATTTCTACAGATTGCCTTCAGATCAGCCCATGAGACCCTTATCCTTCTGCTTCTAGAAAGCCGTATCTCTCAGCATCCCATCCAAAAATGAGTGAGATTTTACTCTATCTGTAAGCTAACCAGTCATCATCCTGCTGCATTTTCATGGATGTGGGAGGAAGGCAAAAGTTTCTTGGATCAAAGGTGCAAGACAGTTTGTTGTTCACAGCTGCCACAGTAGCTACAGTATCATTTTGTGTCATTTACCCAAGCCTTAATTTCCAGAAGCTGAAACAAAGAGCGTCAGGTGACACATGCATACATGGTAGTTTGCATCTAAGGAGAGGAACCCTGAGCTTTGGGATCCTGAGTCTTTCATCATGGGCAGTAGGCATGCCTGCCCTGTGCTCCAGAGGGAGACATCTTGATCTTCCAAAACTATAAACAAACCCACTTTTTGTCCCAGAGAAAGATGCTATCTTTGTTTTCCAAGACTGTTTGCCGTACAAATATTCAGGAAAACATAGTCTGAGACAAAGGTGGTTGTCTCATAAGACATGCATAAGTGTGAGAGACCATGAAGAATTGACCCCCAACAATCAGTGCTAGATAAACAATTGCTCCTGAATGAATTGTTCTTAGTAAATTGTTTCACAATTCATGCCTTTCATTTCTGAGAGATGTTCTTATTCTTATTGTCTCTTTGGTCATATCCTCTTCTTCAGTTCTCTGCCTCCCTTTCTAAAGCCCCTCCTATTCAACATGGTTGTCAGGGTTTGTCTTCTCATTTTCTTATGTTTCCTCTGGCTTTTCTCCTTTTCTGACTGTTCTACTTTATGAGAGACTTTCAACTTTCTCTTCCAACTCAGTTACTAAATTTTTAATTTCTGCCATCATTTTAAAATTTTCTAAATTTAAGTTTCTCTTTCTAAGTTTCTGAATGGTTCTTTTCAAAAGCTTACTTTTTTGTTTCATGAGTTCACTGGTTTTGCCTAGTTCTCAGAAGATACCAATTGTAATGGCTTTTTGTCTTCTGAGTCTTCTGTCCTCTGCATTGCCATGTTTCTTTTAAATTCCTGTTGGTTTAGTTTATTCTCTGTTTTTAATTATAGAGACTTTCTTGAAATCTGTGGCATCCCACACCTACCTATGCACCTTCTGTAAGATTGAAAGCACTGGAAATCAGACTGGGAAGCTCATTTTGTGATAGGTGGAGCTTGCCAAGTGCTTGGCCTCGCTATAGGATCAATGGGTTGGAAACCTAGCTGTTCCTGCTCCCTGGGCCTTTCCTTTTGAGTTAGCCAAAATTCCCAGATAGAAATCATCAATCCTTGTTTACTGGATATAACCCTGGCTTCCAAAATTCTTGGAGATGAACTAGGAGAAAGGGACTGATATTCTTTACCCTTTACCATACAGCTTTTCATGTCATCCCCTCTGTTCAGTTTGGTACCCTTACCCCCAGTTGTGCTGGTATCCTCTCCAGGCAGTAAACTGGCTGTCCCTTGCCAGGATTTAAGAGAGAATCTGGATGCCTGGGCCGGTTACTTAGCGCTAACAATTATTCATCGTCCAGAAGTATCAGACAACTCTGTATCCTGAGACATTCTGGTATTTTGCAGCATTAGTCTTGATTCTTGCTTATTGCCTTATAGACACGTGGCGTTCAGCTTTCTCTGCTGGAATGAATGTCACCACTTCTCCATCTCCTTTCTAGTTTCCAGTCATGTGTAGATATCTCTAGCATGCTCTCATATCTTCAACTTTCTTTGCTTTTGTGAGGTTTTTAACCTTAGTTTTATCCCTTTACAGAGGTATTTTAGTTGGATTTCAAGAGGAAGGAAAAAATATACATTTGTATGCAATCCACCATATTTAACTACGATAGACTTTTAAGGAGATACCAAGAAGCACGGTAGGAAAGGACTCACTTCCCATAGGTGAAATGGGGATTTCCTATGTTAATCACGCATTATTGTTGGTAAAGCTTCAGAGATGTCAGATGTGAAGTTTTGAGATCAACAGTTGTGTTCAAATGACTGCAGAATAACTAGGCCACCACTTTAAAGCACTCAGGCTTTGGTAATTCCAAAAATGTCTGCTTAAAATCTAAACAGATTCTAAAAACATTCACTCAAATCAAGAATTCATGAAATACAGCCATAGTAAAATGATATTTTGTTCTATACAAGTGTTAAAAATAATTAAAGCATAAATTTAGATGATAAAATACACTTTAGGTAATGCTTGGTGAAGTGGGCAGCCTTTGTTTCCAGGGGTCCAGAGACATGCATGATGGGGCAGAAAAGAGGAAGCTTTTTTAAGATAAAGAACGAAAAAACGGGATCCCTGGGTGGCACAGCGGTTTGGCGCCCGCCTTTGGCCCAGGGTGCGATCCTGACCCGGGATCGAATCCCACGTCGGGCTCCCGGTGCATGGAGCCTGCTTCTCCCTCTGCCTGTGTCTCTGCCTCTCTCTCTCTCTCTCTGTGACTATAATAAAAAAAAAAAAAAAAAAAAAAAAAGAACGAAAAAACAAGGAAGAGAAAAAAATAGAAAATGAATAAAGAACAAGGAAATCAGTATACAGCCCAGAGCTGGCATGGCGTTTGAGGGTTGGCTGATTAGATGTACTGTGTTTGTGGTCGAGCGGAGCATTTACAGGGACGGGAAAGATCCCTTGAAGTTTGTGTTTGCCAAGTCTGCACCCCAGGCAGATACGGCTCAGTCTTGGGTATCTTTCAACACAAGATACCAATGCGAGTGGTATTGTCTAATTGGTATTTGTTAAATTACATTACTGATTGATTCCTAATTAAGCAGAATAGAAAATATTTTGAAGAATAAAAAAGAGTAAACTAGAAAAATTACCCTGAGGTTGAATTTTATTTCAGAAATTTTTGTTACAGCAAGCTAGTCTTAAAATCAATCTACTTCATTTTGTAAGTTTACTAAAATATTCTGTAATTTTATTTTTCAGTCAGAAGATAATAGAGAAGAGAATGGTGTAGCTATTCTGGTCCTGCTGTCTTTCATAAAAGGGATCTATCATGAGAGCTAAGAAAAATGTTAATTTTTTTTTGCATTCATCAGTGCTTAAGAGCTAGAGAAGAGATAGAGCTTTATGATATTACTGCTGATTATTTTATGATTTGCATCATCAAAAGGACAGAAGAGAAGTTAATAGTGGCACCAAAAGAAAAAATACACATTTATAAAATCTCCTTACCTTTTATTGTACTTCACAAGTATTTTTGAATCAACAATTTCTAGTTAAATCAATAGAGTATTAACTAAATTTGCTTTCTGACATATGCATAGATTAAATAATGGCAAAAAAACTGGTTTGTTTCAGGTGTAAAGAATAATTTTAGTGCATATATTAAAAGCCCATGAGGCAAATGCTTCTTATATGTGGTACCTTGTTAAGATACCATCAGTGAAATAGGGCTGTTTTTTCAGTTGGAATTTGTATTGTGACACTATTTTTAGTAGTTAAAAGTAGGCCTGCAAGATTTTATTTCCTTTGGACAATCGACATCACAAATGTGAATTAAATCAAATGAGTCATTTTTAAATACAAGTGAAGGGGAACAACTCTGGGTATTTCAAACATATTTCTGTCCCTCCTCTACAGAACTTAATTTGTTTCATAACTAAGGGAGTGTCTGTAGGCATTTGTAAAGGGAAAATAAAATCTCCCAATCTGTTTTGTTCTGTGTAAAAGAGCCACAGCATTCACGCTGAATCCAGGATGATTTTTAACGGTGGACCAATGACACAGCCAAGTGTATTTTCTTATGCATTAAAAACTGGTTGGCACAGTGGCCACCACTGACCCTGTGTGTGGTATGTACCCAAGTGATTCCATATGAGAATACTACCTGTGCACTGCTAGCAGTTCCTGCCTGAGGCAGCCAATATGGGGTACCATTGGAAGCTACCAGAATGGATGAAAATCATATTTAGTACAAGTTCTATTTCCCAGTCAAATTCAAAATAAGGAGAGAGTTAAACATGACATTTTGCTAATCAGCAGACCTTTTAAGAGATGAAAGGCTGGTAAGACAAATCCTAGTGTTTTCATAAAGAGTGTATGAGGCTTTCAGATTTTCAGTTTTCCTGTGCTCCATGGTCTGATTTTTCATGCATGATGTAACAGAATTTTCTAAGGGCCATAGCACAGTTCTTGAGGAACCGTTTATCTGAAAGCATCATAGCCTCCTATCTTTGGGGATTGCTTCTTGCTCCTGCAGTGTCACAAGATGTGATTTTTGACATGAGATTGCTTATATTCAGCCACTTAAAGTACTCCAAATGGTCAGAGACAATTTTCAGATTTACCACAGAGAATAGCTTGCTGATATTGCAAATTGGAGACCAGAGAATGGGGAGGAGAGAGGTAGAGTTCCCAGTATTCCCAGATGTATCTGCAGTAGGCAAAGGAGTTATAGAATCACCCTATATAATAACTCCATTTACTGTGTACTGTGTCAGGAGGTGTTGATCTGCATACACATACGCATATGTGTTTGCACACATACACACACCTGCGTGCGCACACACACACACACACACACTGCTATTCTCTAATTCTCAGCAGATCCCATTATAATCCTTTTACAGATGAAAATAATAGAATTCTTTCAGGCTTAGTAACTAATGGGTGACCATCTAGTTAGTAAGGTAGAGAGAGATTCATGCTGACAGTATGTCTGAAATGAGCCGAAACACCAAGTCCCTTCTCAGCTGCCTCTGGCAATGTAGGAGCAGTAACGAGCTCTTTAGCAGGAGCTACACAGAGTCGAGAAATGTCTCCTAATGTTTAATCTTCTTACTCAGTCAATCTGCCACAACTTGAGAAGACTTCAGAGGATGGGAGTAGAATGATTTTAATTACCAGCCTCATCTGCCAGTGACAAAAGTAGCAATGACTGCTGGCTTCCAAGAGCAGCCCCTGCAATTGTGTTTATGGAAAGTGAAGAGACTTTGCCAGGCAGATTAAAATGAAATATGATCAGCTGCCCACAGAGAATTATCCTAGTGCCAGAGGGACCATGTAAAGTGGCCCAGTTAGAAGACCTATTCCCCTAGTCCATGTCAGCGGGTCCTAACAGAGGTACTGCCGTCTGTTGGGGGACGTTTTTGAAGGAAAGGTAAATATTCATCTGGTCTGTTGGGACTGGTTCCACTTTCTTTAGGTAAAAATTGAAGGGAGAGAAGCAGAAAGCTATTTTCTCCATATGTAAATCTAAGCTTAAAGTTATGGACTCAGAGAGAAAAGTAGAGGGAGGGCTGGGTCCAGGGGCATACGACAATGCATGAGAATTGGAGCATGAGATTGTATGGATGGGAATGGAAGAAGTATAAGAAAGAGTCCCAGAAAAAATGATTTTAGTTGCCATGAACTACAACTAGCAGACTAGTAGACCTGGTTAAAAGCAAAAGCAATGAATGAATCTGAGAGGGTAGAAGAGATGTTTTCAAAAAACTGCTTTGCTTATTTCTCTCCCCTCCTCAGAAATCTTCTACAGTCCTAATTTCCTGCTGGGTGAAATCCAGACTCCTCAGCCTGTCGGCCAGACTCTCTTATCCCTCACGCTCTTAATGATTACCCCATTCTGTGTGTTGAGAAATTCAGCAGCCGGTTTTCTAACTGGGCAGTGAGGGCACCGATTTGTGTTTTAGAAATATTGCTGACAGCAGGTGGACTGTGAATGAAAAGAAATGAAGGATCCAGATAGGAGTTCACAATTTAGGAAATGCATGTAGTGGTTTAGTCTTAAAGATGAAGAAGATACAAGCTCAAATAATCAAAAAAACTAAAAATAAATAAAAATAAAATAAAAATAAAAATAAAAGCTCAAATAATCAAAGTGAGAGTGGGAATTGTGTTGGGCTTAGTTTTCAAAATACTGACTGGGACTCACCTCAGTTTTCTCAGATGCAAGACGGCTTGTCTCAAGGCCTCTCTCTATAAAAACCGGAGAACCCACATGAGATGAGGACTTGGAAAGAGAAAAGCAACCTCCTCACTTCTGATTCACAGTGCTCATAGAGTTGATAATGGGACTAGTGCCACACATGACCAGCTACATCTTGGCAGATTTCCTGGCCTTACAGACAAGTGCCCAGGTGGTAGAGGCTCTTCCTGAGGAATTTCAAGATGGAAAAAGTGTTTGAAACTCCACAGTCTTAAATGTTGTTCACTTGAAGTTTTGTCGATTCAGTTGGACATGGGCATTAACATACAACAGGATAACTAGAAACTTAGATTTTAAGTCCCACTATCTACATACCCCACTCTGGGTCAGACCCTGTTTCCCTCATCTCTGGGGCATTCTCTTCTTTCCTATTATTTATCCATGGCTTCAACAGATGGTTTTACTAAATATTGCTAAGAATTATTTTGGACACTATTTCAACCAAAAGGATGCATACCACTTTTAGCTAATGGTCTTCTTTGCCTTGATCTTAGGCTCTTTAAAGAGATTAACTACATGTACATTTATTTGTACACACATACACTCTGTTTTGCCTATCTATCACTGAGTAACAAACCACCCCACACTTCGTGACTTAAAAGAAGCATTTACTGTTGCTAATGAGTTTTTCTGGTTACTTGCTCAGTTGGGCAATTCTTTCACTCCTTGTGATGATGGATGAGCTATAGTCATTTGGGGACTTGACTGGGCTATAACATCCAAGATGGCTCATCCACATGACTGTCAGGTTGATGCTAGCTGTCAGTTGGGATCTCAGCTGGATCCATTAGCCAACACACCTTGTTTTTTCTCTTTTTCTCTTTCTTGAAACATGGCAGCTGGGTTCTAAGAAGGAGTGTTTCAAAAGGACAAATCCCAGTGCTCAAATACTGTGTTCAAGACTTAGCAAGTCTTCAGTTTCATCTTTCTTGGTAATATCCCATTGGCCAAGATAGTCACAAGATTAGCAGAAATTCAAGGGAAGGAGAAATCAGTTTACATCTTGATGTGGAGAGCAGTATGAGCTTATGGGGAGAATGGATTGCTGGGAGATACTTTTAGAGATTCTTTACTGAACACATGCACACACACATATGTGTGTAAACAGTGTTAAAATATATATGTTTAAATTAAACAGAAACCTCCTGCATTATAATTTTCACACATATCAATCCATACTCAGAAACTGCCCCTGACTTATCAATTGAAATTACAACCGTGATAAAGTGGCATGAATATTTAAGTGGGAGCCTCTGATAATTTGAGAATTGTCCACAGACTCCTCTCTATTGTAGAAAATCAAGGAATTAGTGACCGTTGAGATAATGGAGCAGGCCATTGGGAGGACTGCCGTGTTTGGTTATGCAGTTTGTACACTCTACAACATTGGCTCCATTCACAGAGACTTCTGTGTGAATATAATTAACTGAGATAGAAAACCCAGAAGAGAAAGTAGTCTTAAGGAAGCATAAGGGAAGATAATGAATTCCATTTTAGACACACTGGGTTTTAGGTGCCCAACATCTATGTCGAGGTGTGTGATAGTTAGTAGGAAACATTTGGAGCAGAGTAAGACAGGGAAAGATATGAGATCATCAAAGGACAACAGGTTTGGAAAGAAGAGGAAGAGCTGGAAACAATAACCCTGTAATGTCTGAGACAGAGCGTTGGGAGCCAGTGAAGCATTCGGAGACAGAGCAGCCGGACAGCTGCCACAACATGACATGTATCTGCTAGGATGAGACAAATCAGCAAAAGCCATTAAAAAAAAAAAAAACCTTAAAAATCTCTACTTAAAACAGGGGCAATTAACTTTCTATCACTATCTTTACACTAGCTCTCCTAGTCTCCTAGAGACAAGGTGATAATTCACAGTAAAGCTGCATTCTCCTCCTGCTGTAGGCATCAAGGATGACCTTATATAATGGTAAATTTGCCTCATGTAGAGCTCTACAGTTTACAGAGCATGTTCACTTACTTCATCTAATTTGTTCTCTACCATCACCCTCTGAAGTACGCAGGGCAGGTATTAGTACCTTCATTTTACAGATGAGCAAACTGAAGCCAAGAGCAGCCATTATTCTGAAGTGGAGCCCTGTCCTCAGGCTCCTGCTTCAGTTCTGTCCTCACTGAGCTGCTCGATTACATTAAAGATCAATTCCTTGCTTTTCATTTGTCCACGCAGACGCCCACATTATCTAAACCGGGAGTGTCCCATCTCAGAGTTAAGCATCCTGGCAAGAAAGATGTGGCAGCCACTGGGACTGTCAGGTGGTTGACGCCTGTCCACCCATCTGTGTTTTTGTAGCTGTGCGTTCCACTCCTCTCTCTGTGACATGCATTTCAGAGTATATGTTACTTTTTTCCACAATGTGAAGAAAATTAATTGGTGATTTCTGCCTTTGGGAATGCATTGACACAAAGCTTAAAACCAGAAAATCAAACGTGTGTTTTATTGATAGAAACACCTTTCGTTCTTTTTTTACCTTCCAAGTTTATGTAATTCTAAAATATATTCTTAACAGCTTAACAATACTGCTTCCATCAAATTCCCATCTTTCAGCAAGACCCTTTATTTAGCACTCCCCCATCAAGACTTTACTCAGTATTTCTAAGTATGGTGCTTTGTTCTCATCACTGCAACTATATTTATTGAATGCTTAGCAGGTGTCAGACACTCTGAAATATCTTTGAGTTACAACAGGGTTATTGCCCCAAAATAACTGGTGCTGATATTTGCTGAGCATTATTTCAGCTATTTCTGGATAAATATAGATCAGTTTACAAATATTATCTATAGATTTATAGACATATTTTCTATATACTTACAGACATATTTTTATGACCCTATACATATCTCAGTTCTCCCATATCTTTGTGGTATCTAAATTATTCAAGATAATCATTATTAACCTTGTAAATTTGTGAAAATATGATTAAATACATCTATCTACATATTGAGAGCGAGGGTGGAATGGAAATAACTTCACAAAATTGAGTTTAAACAATAATGCAATTTTTATATATAAAATTAATAATTACTCTACTTGGATGCCTTAGAAGATAAGGAAATATGCCATTCATGAACTTCAATAAATTTTTTTATGATAAATGATATTACTTCCTATAGACTTTTTTAATATAAAGAAAAAGACTGAACGACCATAAGAGGCTAGGGCAATTACAGTTGTTTTTTGTTCTGTCTTACTTAGCTACATGTTTCTATTTTGAAAGGCGCCAACTGACTCTGTATTGTATAAGATATGGAATGCCTTACATTTTCTCCAGTCATCTTCCAGTTTTGTTCTTTTTACATGATCAATATTTATTACATTCATTTTGGTTTTTGGTAGATACAGTTCTTGCCCATTAAGTCTCATTTATTTTAATGGAACCAGTGTGCATCAACAATCATTTTACTGTGCCTTTCTATTCCAAAATATTCTATTTCCTATGTTGATTAGTTGATTGTGTCAAGATGGTCAATATGTAAAGGTTAATTACAATAAAAATTAACTACCATGACCTTGGAAAGACAGAATGGTATGATATGCCAGGAACAGCTAAGAGTAAATTCTAGTTAGGAAAAATGAGAAGAGAAAAGGAGCCAACGCTATTCTCAAAGTTGCTTTTATGCCTCCATGCTATATATGAACACACACACACACACAATCCATACTGCAAATTGCAATCTTTCAACCTTTTTAAAAATATCTAAAGATAATAATTATTGACATGGTAAATTAACCTGTGCAAATACAATGGAAGATCAATGGGAAAAGATGTAAGGAAAAATGAGGTTTTGGAGTCCATATTATTCTATACATGCTGCCCAAACCCTGGGCCCTATGAACTACCAAGCTCTGACCCTCCGTGCTGAAATGCACAGACGTGCAGCACCACTACGCAGAGAGTGACACTGTGGCACGCGGCTATACATTGGCCCCACTAATGAAACGTGTTTTGAGATAGCAATGCCAGTGTTCTCTGTGGGAAGCATGCTAGCGTTTTGAGGATAAGAAGACAAAAAAGGTCTTACGTGAATCAGAGGAATCATGAAAAATGTGACTTTCACCTAGAAATATGCAGTGAAACATAAAGAGTTATTTAAAGCAACTTTCAGGTAGAAGTATTACTGTCCTGCTACATAAAGACCTTTATGTAGGTTCTTTCTAGCCACCATGCTGTGTGGCATCCGCCGATAAGTTCAGTTCCCTGTGGGTTCAAACAGACATCCAGGCCTGGAGCATGCCTGCAGCAAGTTGATGTACTAACAAAGAGGAAACCTATTTAGGCTGACTGTTTAAATGTCAGCCTGCTACAAATAGTCTCCAATAAATTTTAATATCTCCCTAGTAAGTATAGTTTTCAGTAGTATAATGCATTTGATTCATTATCATCGATATATATACGATAGATAATTAAGATTTCCAATTATTTATATTTGTTATAAAATGCAAAGTGAACCTGACATTCTAGAAATGTGACTATGAAATTGAAATCCCCTAAGAGCAGAAACATATTATTCTTTATTCCATATCCTTTATGATGTATTTAGGGGCACCTGGGTGGTTCAGTCAGTTAAATAGCTGACTGTTGGATTCAGCTCAGGTCATGATCTCAGAGTCTTGATTTTGAGGCTGTGTTGGGCTTCGAGCTCAATGTGGAGTCTGCTTGAGATTCCTTCTCTCCCTCCCCCTCTGTTCTTCTCCTTACAATAAATAAAATCTTAAAACAAGAAAAAGTATTTAAGATTATTTAATCATTTACTTTAATACTTTATTTACTTTTATTATTAAACATCATATTTAATTATTTAGAAATTTGAGCAAAACAAAAAGAGATTACATTACCCACATTTAAGTAGAAAACTTTATTCATCAATTAAAATATCCTATGATCAGATGCATAAAATTTGATTTATGCATGAGTGATACATCTATTGCATGACATAGCCTTTACTCATGTAGTTGTAGAACACTACATTAAAAATTGAAATGGACTAAACATATCCATATGGACTAAACATATCCACTAAAACACTAATTATTTAATTATACTGTGGTATGACTTTTCCATTCTCATCCTCTATTATAATAATTAAGAAATAATGCTATGAGTGCAACAGAGACAGACCTAAATGGTAATGAAATGTAACCATGAACATCTAAGTAAATATCTGCAAGCCCATGGGCTTTTATTAATTGATTATTGTACTAAAACATGGAATTAATTAGTAGTGTAGCCATTTGGGTTCCCAGGTGATAGCTATTAAATACCTTTATTCTTTTATAGTTTTCAACCAACATGGAATAAAAGGAAAGTCATTGGATTTAGAAGAGCCGACACCATTGATGATATTTGAGAGAACAGAGTCAGTTAAAGTATGAGCTAGAAAAATGGGCTGCAAGAAACTGAATCCAGCAGATGAAACCTAGTCATTTGAGAAACTAGTCGTGAAAGAAAGAAGAAAAATAAGACAATAATTTGTTAAGTTAAAAAGAGAAAAGGATAAAACAGCTTATTAAGAAAAGGGTTTTGTATTTGAGGTAGAAGGTGCAGAGTCAATTAGAGAAGGAGATTTTTAATATCTCGAAGAGGATGAAGTGATAACAAAAATGTGTTGTGAATGAGCAGAATTGCAGTTCAGTAATTGTTTCCTTAGCTTTTCTTAGTAGTAAAGAGTTTAAGCCCATAGGCTGGTTGAGAAAGAAAATCATTAGTCCTGGGAGCAGGGGCTGCTTGTGGGAGTGTTCCTCTCCCCTCTTCCCTTCTACCAGACCCAGAGCAGGAGAGAAGGAGGAGAGGAAGGAAAGGTCCAGATGCTGACTTACTCTATTCCACTCATTTATCTTGTGGGCAGTAAGGGGAGGAGCGAACATTGGGACCACCTAATTTCAGTAAGAAATCTATCCATGGAGATGGTAATTTGTGGGTGGCTGATACAAAGCTTTTAGCAATTGACTGTGAATAACCATAGGTGATGCAGTGATATGAGGAGCACACACTAGTTAATGGTGGAGTTCCAATCCTCCTTATCAGGCCACCCTCCCTGTGTTGACTCTGGGGCCCCTCCCTTGACTGATGTTCTTCCTTCCTATTACCAGCACTTTTCTTCACCTAAGACTTCAGCTTCAGAGCACTTGTTGCTGATCATATTAAGTCAATGACACCCAAACTTGATTTTCCTGTAATAATCACTTGAGGAGCTTGTGAGTCCCACACCCAGAGGTTCAGATTCAGTAGGTCTGTTGTAAAGCCCAGGCATAGTTTCTTTTAAAAAGCACATCAGGGTATGCCTGGGTGGCTCAGTGGTTGAGCGTCTGCCTTCAGCCCAGGGCATGATCCTGGAATCCCAGGATCAAGTCCCACATCGGGCTCCCTATATGGAACCTGCTTCTCCCTCTGCCTCTCTCTCTCTCTCTGTCTCTCTGTCTCTCATAAGTAAATAAATAAAATCTTTAAAAAAAAAAAAAAAGCACATCAGCTCATTCTGATGTAGATGATCTGAACATCATGCTTATAGAAAGGTTAAGTGCTATACAAAGTGGGTGCATTATGTGTGTGCACATTACTTCTCAAAGTGATAACTTTTATTCTATATTTTATTTGTGTGATAATCCATGCTTCAAAAAGTATTTATATAGTTCTCTTGAAGTAGCAGCAGGATGATTTCAGGAGATATAATTAAAATCAGTGCTTCCTCCTAGTGAGGATGATCCCACAGACTCCTTGAGACCACATCAGACCTTCGGGTGCTGGATCCCAGACCCAGCTGGAGTCACTGGCATTAGAGAGAAGGAAATATATTAGTCCTTCCATTCTTGAAGAAAGAGTGAAGAGCACAAGCGTAGGTTGAAAGTTTGGAGAGTATTCAAAGGATGTGCTTATACATGGCCTTTATCTTCTCAGATGGAACAGCAGTCAACTGCTGAAGGTGAGATTTGTCCAGGACATGGGGTCACCAAATCTGGAAATCAAAAGGAAGAGAGGAACTCAGTCCGAAATCAATGAGTGTATTCTGTACTACCATGAAATGGGTTCTCCCAGTCAGAAGAAATTTTTCAAAATTCATGAATTCCCGAATTTTCTATGTTTTCTTATATTTTAATAGGCTATTTATCATTTATCATATTTTAATTAAGTCAAAAATAGAGCAAATTTTGATGTTAGCACATTATAATTTCCAAGTAAGAGCTTTCATCACAAGTTGCAGTGCTAGGTGAGGAAACATGACAGTGATTAATTCTGTTTCTATTGCAATCACTTATCTTCCCAACACACTCGTAATGGGGCTAGGGAGATAAAGCCCACTCTGTTCCTCTCATCTGAAGACATTTTATTTAGATTGGTTTCAAAATTATTGACCTATTTCTGGCAATTTTAAAATTCACATTAAGGTTTGATCATTAGAATAAATTAAACTTTGATAAGCTGATTACAAAGCTCAATAAAAGGTGAAGATAAAAAATAAGAATGTTTAACACTAAAGCATTATTTTCTAATAAAGACGAAACCACCTAATCAAATAATTATGGTTTTCTTTGTGAGTTAAAATGTTTTCAGTTTTATATTGAGATCTGGAAGTTCCGTTTCTACAAAGTCAGCATGGTTGTGTGGCATGTGTGCCTACAGGGGACCCTAGGCCCGTTTTATTTTGTGTGAAGTAGTGGGGTTTCTTCCACTGTGGGGTTTATAGACCCAGCCTACTACTTTGTAGTTGCAGGTCTTATACTCCCCATGCTTGCAGGTAAATGCTTGCCCCTGAAGTTCTGGTTTTGGTCCTGCAGAATGATCTAAGCAATGTTGGCTTATACACATCTGACCCCTAAAGCAGGGTCCAATCTGCCCAAGGCAGGAGCACTAAAGAAAATACTACCTCTCTCCTGAGGACAGGACTCCCTGAGGCTTGACCACCCCATGAAACTAACATTCAGGCTGCACTTATACAGCTTGCTTCTTTGAGACCCTCTCTGGTTCCTGCTACCCAGCTGTATCTCATCTGTTTCCTTTGTCTCCACTGCCCTGCACCCATCAGACAGACAAATCCTTCATCCCACCCCAACCATCTGCAGGCTTCCTCTGGCCTGCCATCCACTGCCAGGGCTTATTCTCTCCGTTTCTGATGTTAGGAAGGCATACATATGCAGATTCTACTCACTCTACAAAATAAGAGAAGTTAATTAATTAATTTTTAAAAGATTTTATTCATTTATTTATTTGAGTGAGAAAGAAATAACAAAAGCAGGGGGGAGGAGCAGAGGAAGAGGGAGAAACAGATTCCCTGCTGAGCAGGGAGCCCAGCCCAACAGAGGGCTCCAGGGCTCCATCCCAAGACCCTGAGATCATGACCTGAGCTGAAGGCAGACACTTAACCAGCTGAGTCACCCAGGCACACCAAGGGAAGTTATTTTAATTGAACTTTCACAGAAGTATATCTGGAGCTCTTGAATTATATCTACTACTTTCTGCCTGTGAGTCAGAATTATAGAACATTTTATGTGAATCAAATATATCTAATAACATACTCTTGACCAACAGTTGTAAGCAAATAGAGTTTCTGAGGGGTCTTCTGTAATATACATAACAGTTATTTATAATTACCATGATTATGGTCTTATAGAGAAATGTTTCTGCAGTATATTTTTAACCAGAATATTATAATTATTGTAATCATCTTATTAAAAAAAAAACTCTAAAGTATATCTTTGAATATTATCAACTTTCCCTAAGTTATTTTATTAATATTATTTTCTTACAAAGTTTCATTAATAAGCTAAAGGAAATGTAAACCTGGTCCTACTTATTTAAACTTTTTACAAAAACTAAATTAATTAGTTCTGCAATAAGTAGGCCTTTTGAGATTGTTTGTTATTGTTGCCAAAACAAAAATTACATGTTCTAAAACAATTTAATTAATAGTTAACAAGTTGTTATAGATATTATTATATTTCAAACAGTTTTTATTTACTTTGAATAGTAGATTAAGGTCCCTGAGTACTTTTATTCATTTTGAAATCAATACATTTTTATTTTAATAAAAAATTTTCTGCCATGGTAGACTCTTGGACATAAGCCTTTTATCATTGATACTGTTTAAAATCTTTAATAACCAAATTACTACCCACAACAAAGTGGGTCATATTATTGGCACTAAACTATATATACTCTTTCTCTAATCAGTGCTCCCAAAATACATTATTTCTGTTTATTTCAAGACTGCCCCTCAAAACTGACAGCATAACTCATGGGGGAACTTAATAAGTAGAATATGATAAGGGAATGTGAAACGATTTGTTTTGACAGAAATCTCCAAATACACCTGCTGTGTGTGTGCACAGGGTTTTAGGATGCCCTATTAACACAGTACGATGAGTTCTGATGCAGCCTGTAATACTGGTGGTAAAGGGTCCTGTTACCAAACGCCTACGAGGTTTGAACAGTGCAGTTTCTTTGCTATATTCTGATAGTCAAAACCAAAATCGTTTCAAGGAGCCTCTCAATTTCTGCATATCTTCTGTACATTTAACTTTTGACATCAAAAACTACAAACATCTTGCAGGCCTAAAATATGGTGAAAAATGTGCATTTGTTATATAGCTGGTCTTGTAAAGACATTGGAATCTGAATCATTCCTCCATTTCCATGTGTGTGCATGTGGTTTCATCTGTTATTAACCAAAAGGTTTGACCTTTCCTTACATTTTAGGTTTTTTCATAACCAACCATCCTAAATCCTCAAAAAATATACTACTGCCATCCATGACTTATGGAAAACTCTAAAAGCAAGCAAAGGAGTCAGCCTGTGTAGGCTTCTTATTTATTAAGAAACCCTACAAATTTGAATTTCATTGTGGGCATCTTTAAGCTTCCAGTTTATTCTGTGGCAAAATCCAGATGATTAGCATTCTACTTCTGTGTTTTAATGGATTCTTTTCAACCCTCCTTTCTTAATAATATGGTTTCTCATTGGTAAAGTCAAAAAGTGAGCATCAGAGACTTGAACTAAGAAGAGGTTACAGAATGAATATTCCAGAGAAAAGTCCTTAAATGTTTTAGGATTTTCACTCTGGTCTCTACATACAAACTCTTAGCCCCAGAATCTCTTCTTAAACCACGTGTTTTGTTTGTTGATGACAAAATGGAGACACAACGCTGGTCTGTCTGCGGCCTTGAGGGCAGAGGAAGTTGACCCTGCCTGAGTGTAGCTGGGACTCATTCACAGCAGGACTGCAAGTCTGGAGTCCAAAGCCCCCACTTCTTAGGGCCCGACCTTCCAGAGTTGGCAGGAGAGAAGATCAGGACAGCGTAAACAGCTTCTGTGCAGCTCTTTTTTTTTTTTTTTTTAATTTGAAGGAATGTCCTTTATCCTAAAGTCATATGTTTCCTACCATTTTACAATGAAAATGTTTTCTTCTATGAAATTATGCAGATATATATGGTGTTTATAAGGGTTTTGTGGGTTTTAAAAATCATTCTGACTCCTTAAAATAAAAACTTGCCAAATGCAAGTAGGTGCCTCTGTGTTTGCTGTTGATGTTGCTCCAAGCACTGTAGAGACTCTGAGTCCAAAGTCACACAAAGATCTCACTCCCGCTCGCTCTTCACTGGTAGCCCTCAGATCTCCACAGGTTATTTCCTTCTCCCTGAGAGAAGCTAGAGACCAGCAGAGCTGCCTGGTGCTGCTAGCTGTGACTGTCATAGCTCAAGGAGGCACAGCCATTGTCTTTGATTCATTGAATCCATACTGAGTGAGTGCCTACTATGAGCTCAACACCGGGGATGTAGCTTTTTTTTTTTTTCATTTAATTTTTTAAATTTAATTTTTACATGGGGCACTCAGGGAAAGTCTCATTGAGAAGGTCCTATTTGAGGGAAACTTGAAAGGAATGGGGGAGCTATGTGGCTTTTTTGTCAGGGAAAGCCTATAAGGTAGAGGGAACAGAATGTGCAGAGCTGTGGAAGAGAGTATGGCTCATACGACTGTGGAATCCGTGAAGTGAGTTCATTAAAACAAAGTGAGTAAATTACTGAGGAGAGGATATCCAAGAAGAATGAGGGTATGAGGGGAATGCTATTGTGAAACATCTTATTTGTTTGCCCTGAGTGACACGGAAAGCTACTGGAAGATTTTTGAGCAGATGTAGCATAATACAACTTTCATTTTAACAGGATCTCCGTGGCCACTATGATGAAGATAGACTCAAAGGATACCAGGGCCCAAACAGGAAATGCTGCTAGGAGGCCACAGCAATAACTGAGGTGGGAGATTTGGGCAAGGATGGTAGTAGTGAAGATTTTCAGAAGTTCCCATATTTCTTTTGAAGGCAGAACCGAGAAGATTTAGGTCATGCAAGATCTGATAGTAGTAGGTCATACTTCCCTGGTCTTAATGGATACATGACTTCCTATTTCTTTCTACCAACAAATTCATGAACTGCGACTTGGCTGAAGTAGGACATGAGACAATCACATAACAGTTTTCAGCCTACACATCTCTTGATCTCTACCAAAGATGGGACAGCCTCTCACTTTAAAGGAGAAAAAGAAATGTAATGAAATACAGTGGAAACTGGTGTCTCAGATTCACAGTCTAGAACCAACCAGTCATTGGAAGATTCAAGAATTCTTTATTTTTAATTGAACTATGATTAACACACAGTGTGATATTAGTTTCAGGTATATAATATAGTGATTCAGCAATTCAGTGCATTACTCAGAGCTCATCAAGATAAGAGTACTCTTAATCCCCTTCACCTATTGCACTCATCCCCTCACTCACCTCCCCTCTGGAGACCATTAGTTTGTTCTTTGTATTTAAAAGTCTGGGTTTTTTTCTCCCTTGTTTTCTTTGTTTGTTCATTTGTTTCATTTCTTGAATTCTACACACACGAAACCATACAATATTTGTCATTCTCTCTCTGACTTACTTCCCTTATCATAATACCCTCTAGGGTGGAATCCTTTTTTATGGCCAAATAATATTACACACACACACACACACACACACACACACACACACGCACATACAGGCTGCGTCTTTATCCGTTCATCTATCAGCAGACACTTGGGCTGCTCTGCAGCTTGGCTTCCATATCTTTGCTGTTGTAAATAATGCTGCGCTAAACATAGGGGTGCATATGTCTTCAAATTAGTATTTTCATTTTCTTTGGGTAAATACCCAGTAGTGGAATTGCTGGATCATATGATATTTCTATTTCTAATTTTTGTGGAAACTCCATACTGTTTTCCAGAGTGGCTGTACCAGTTTGCATTCCCTCCAACAGCTCATGAGGGTTCCTTTTTCTCCACATACTCACCAACATTTGATATTTCTTATGTTTTTTCATCTTAGCCTTTCTGACAGGTATGAGGAGGTACTACATAGTAGTTTTGATTTGCATTCCCCTGATTATTAGTAATGTTGAGCATTTTTTAATGTGTCTGTTGGTCCTCTGGATGTCTTCTTTGAAAAAAAAAGTTTTTTCAGGTGCTCTGCCCATTTTTAATTGGATTATTTGTTTTTCTGGTATTGACTTGTATAAGTTCTTCATATATTTTGGATGTTAACTCTTTATCAGATATATTATTGAAAATATCTTCTCTCGTTCATTAGGTTGCATTGTATTTTGTTGATGATTTCCTTCACTGTCCAAGAGCTTTTTATTTTGGTGTAGTTTGTTTTTGCTTTGGTTTTCCTTGCCTCAGAAGACATCTAGAAAAAAATTTTCTATGACCAATGTCGAAGAAATTATGGCCTATGTTTTTTTCTAGGAGGTTTCAGGCCTCACATTAAGGTCTTTAGTCTATTTTGAGTTGTTTTTGAGTAAGAAAGTAGTCCAGTTTCATTCTTCCGCATGGCTTCTGTCTAGTTTTTTCCAATAAGAGACTCTTGTTTCTCCATTGTGTATTCTTGCATCTGTGTCATAAATTGATTGTCACAGATTATAGGTTTATTTCTAAGCTCTCTACTCCTAATTCTATTGATCTTTATGTCTATTTTTGTGCCAGTACCATACTATTTTTATTAGTACAGTTTTGTAGTTTATTCCCATGATTAAGAATTCTTGGGGTGCCTTTGTGGTTCAGTCAGTTAAGCGTTTGCCTTTGGCTCCAGTCCTGACCTCAGGGTTCTGTGATGGAGGCTTACATTGGGCTCTCTGCACATTGGGGAGTCTGCTTCTCCCTCTGCCTTTCACCCTGCTCATGCCCTCTTGCTCATTCTCTCTCTGTCTCTCAAATAAATAAACAAAATCTTTAAGGAAAAAAAAAAGAATTCTTATTGTGCATTTGTTCCTAAAAGAATGTGGTGCTGTTTAAAAAAAAAAAAATGTGGTGCTGAGGATAAAGAGTACCAAACTTTTGGACAATCCTTAAGTGCCTTCTTAAAGATTTATGTTAATGGAAACTCAATAGGCATGTCCTTATTTTGTTCTTTTGCTCTATTCTGCCCAAAGCTAATAGGAGTTCACATCCTCTGGAGGATTGTAGACTTCCTCCTCAGCTTTGCCTTGTCCAGATTCCCCCAAGAACAATGACAGTGTTCTCGAAGACATGAGAAGGGAATTTTTTTTAGATCCTTCTCTATCAGCAGCCAGCTCTTCCCATAACTAACTCTTTACCTTGGGCAAGTCTTGTAAGGTCTCTGGCTCTCTCTGGTAGAGAGAAGAGACCTTCAAATCAGAAGTTTGATTACATTGCTCTGTGATTCCTCTAAGCTATAAAATGCTTTGATTCAACACAGATTAGAATTGGAAGTGAATGGATGCCTGGGTGACTCAGTGGGTTGTGTCTACCTTCAACTCAGGTGATGATCTCAGGGTCCTGGGATTGAGCCCTGAGTCCTATTCCCTGCTCAATGAGGAGTCTGTTTCTCCCTCTCCCACTGGTCCTCTCCCTACTCATGCTTTCTCTTTCTCTCTCTAATAAATAAATAAAATATTTTTTAAAAAAGAATTGGAGGTGAAATTTGCGTGCCTGATAGGGTCACTTGATCAAATCTAGTTCATATTTTTTTGTAAAAAATACTATTATATTTATTTGTTAACACTTTTAAATTGGTTTTGGAAAATATAAAAATGTCCAATAAACATGAAGATTCATTACATAAAGTATCATTTCCTACTATTGAAAATCCTCATGTCTAAAACTTCATTTGGCTTTTTAGGAAGAGGATCCATTGAACTCATCCTGTTAACCGGAACGCGTTACAGTTCTCAGTGTCTTCCCAAATTTGTTCCTAATTTGTTTCAAGAATGTTTGAGTTGATTTCCTGTGTAATTCCAATGCAGCTCCAATAATCTTGGTCTCAACATCCTGCAAACACTAGAGACTCAGAATTCTCTGATCTCAAGCACTAGACTCTAGATCCTGAGCCCTCAGTTCTAGACATCTCACAGAATTTCTAATATTATCCTAACTTTCCAAGATTAAAAAGAGATGGAAGTGTTGATAGGATCACTATAACTCCTCAGAGACATGGGTTAATTAACATCTCACCAGGTAAGAAGGAGAAATACAGTGGAGGAGACTCAGGACTGCTTGGACAGCCAGGACCTCATCACAGATTATACTTGTGCACTTGGATGTGACTTCTTTGCACTGGGCATTTCTTCTGTCAATGTTTTTCATTGGTTCTCAGTTACCACACAGGAGAAGCGGGAAGATGAGGAGCTGTATGTGGGCAGTGCCTTCTTTATCACTATTTTCCCCTGGGACCCGCTCCAGTTGCTGGCCCATAAATTGTGGCTTGCCTTCTCAGTTCTGGTTTATACCTGATAGACTAGCGTAATTTAAACGGTGCCCCCTTGTTCTGTTGAAAGTGCCTGAGTTTGTATGATAAGTTGTACAGTCACTCTACTTATAATAAGCTATCAAAGTTAAATATTGTTGGGCTAGAAAATTAATGAGATGTATATAACCCCCTCTTCCAGTTCTTACAAAGTAACCAATCCAGGCGGAATGAGTTGGAGATACAGGTCACCTTCAGCCATGCTCAAAAAGATTTCAGATTATGCCATGGATAAATAGTCTATTATTAAGCATACCAAATGGCTTTCTTTTTTATTCTTCTCTTCTGACCTCATCATATTCCAAGAGCCTCTTCAAATGGAATATTAAGACCCAGTAAATTATGAATTCTAGTGAGAGCTATGTTTTACAACTGTGTATCCCAGACCCTAAATGCCCTTGAAGGGAATAAAATGAAAATTAATGAATTGCAGAGCAATTGTAAAGCAAGACCTTTTGCATTAAGAACAAACTATTCAGGAGCAACTTTTAATAAGGTATTCATCCCTGGAATAATGTAGTCTTTGTATCCTCTAGAATTTACAGTACTGGGAAAATGCATTAAGAATATAAATATTTTTCAAAGATCCTAAGAGTTAAACTACTCTGTGAAATGTTTTCCTTTATCTAGCATTCTTTAAAAATAATATTCACTATAGTGCTACCCAGAGATTACTACTCTTACTATTACTGGGACTATCACAAAGCTATTATTGCTGCTGGTGGTGCTGCTACTAGGACTATAACCACTCTACACACACACACACACACACACACACACACACGCACACACAGTATTCCTCGCATCTGTATAAGGAAAGCTGTGTACATCTCTACAGTTTATAGAAGGCAGTCAGGAAGACACAGGATGGTATAGTGGTTGAAAGTGTAGATGAGGTGATGAAGTAAGACTTCCATGTGTAGGCATGCCATGTCCTGGCTCTGCTTACTAGCTGTGTGACCTTGCTCAGTGTTCTGGTAATCTATTGCTGTGTAATCATTCACACACACACACACACACACACACACACACACACACACACACACCTCAATCTAACTGACAGCATTATATATCCTCCATGGCTCTAGAGATGGTTGAGCTCAGCTAGAGAGGTGATTCTCGCTGAAGGGTCTCTTGTGTAGTTGCAATCAGTCATTGGGGCAGGAGTGGTCTCAGAGACTCTCTCATTTATGTGTCCAGTGGATGATGGTGGCTGTCAGTTGAAAGTTCATCTGTGGTTCCCCTCTGTCAACCTCTACTTGTAGCCTGTGCACTGGCCACTTGGGTTCCCTTGTTCCATGGTATTCAGCATCCCAAGGGGAGCAAGAGGAAGATAGATCGACATCCATGATCTAACCTTGGAATCATACAGTCACTGACCTACCAGATCCGAGGGGAAGGAACTCCCCACATTGAGCGTGGGAGGTGGGTCATTTCATGTTGTATGAAGACAGGAGAGAGGGGAGATTTTACTGCAACTCTCTTGGAGAATACTTTGCCACTAAGTTTACTAATTCTGTTTCTTCATCTGGAAAAAATGTGAATGAATACCTAATACATTTTGAAGTTGTTTTCAGGAATAAATAGGAAAATCCACGTGAAGCCCTGAGCATTCAGATGTTTGCTATGGTTTATGCCATTCCTTTTTAGAGGGATTGCTTTCATTTGTCAAAGGAAAGAAGAAAGATAATTCTCATTAACTATTCAATATGTGTACCTGCAAAATTAATGATAAGAATAGGCTTCTGACAACAATATTTGAGTATTTTGGAAATCTACATATACTGTTTCTTTTGTATGTGTAATATTTTTTGTCATTAATTCTAAAAATCAGAAAACTTACACTTAGAATTTGAAAAACAAAGTCTATTTTAAAATAATTGATTTTTCAGGACACCTGGGTGGCTCATTGATTGAGTGTCTGCCTTTGGCTCAGTTCGGGGCGTGATCCTGGGGTCCTGGGATTGAGACCCGCATCAGGCTCCCTGCAGGGAGTCTGCTTCTCCTTCTGCCTATGTCTCTGCCTCTCTCTCTGTGTCTCTCATGAATAAATAAATAAAATATTTAAAAATTGGATTTTTCTAATGTCTATTGTACATAAATTGTTTTGACAATATCTCTAGTTAATTTTAAAGAAGAGGTATTGACTGAAATAACTTCAAGGTATTTCCATATGTTAAAAAAAAGGTATTTCCATATGTATTCATATCTTAATTCTTAATAAAATGGAGCTGAGATGGTTTTATTATATAATGATGGTATATATACATAATATAATATGGAATATACATATTCATACATACATAATATGGGATTATCCATATATAATATGGAATCTCACATATATATGTAGTTACACACATACATACATTACATGTATATCTAAATATCACACACACATATATATAACTTTAAAAGAAATAGAAGGCAAAAACATGGAAAGGAAGGAAAAAACAAGTATGCAAATAAGGACTGATACAATCATATTGTTGGAACATCATATTTGCCCTAAACTGCTTGGTAATGAGTGTGTGTTGGTGGGGAGTGGGGAGGGGGGAATATTGATTGTGTTTCTTGTTAGCACAAAATAACAAGTTCATAAGTTCTCCAGGAAAGATCATCCTGATGATGAATCATAAAGAAAGGTGAAGCATGAGACCTTATTCAGAGAACACTGGGCAAAGTATATTTTTTCCAAAGAGGTTTATAACAGATGAAGAAACTTTCTAGTGTTACTTATTGTAAAGATTCTTTATAAATTGAAGGCTTAGGGGCACGTGGGTGGCTCAGTCAGTTAAGCATGTGCCTTCAGCTCAGGTCATGATCTCAGGGTCCTGGGATAGAGCCCTGCATCTGGCTCCCTGCTCAGTGGGGAATCTGCTTCTCCCTCTGCCCCTGTTCTCTTTCTCAAATAAATAAATAAAACCTTTAAAAACATAAAATAAAATGTAAAAAGAATGCAAGATTACTATGGCATAACCCCCAAATATGGAGGGCCAGAATACAGCTTTTTTTTTTTTTTTTTTTTTTTTTTTTGTAATCTTTGAAATTTTAAACTGTTGTGTTAGGTCTTAATTTTTTAAGGAATATGAAAAGGTAGCATTTTTGGAAGTAGTGATATCTGAGGACATAGGGTTAGCATAGGCTTTTTCTGATAGAAGAAAAAAGAAATGATAATATAGTGGAAATTATAAACTGTCTCATGCAATTTTTGGAATTTAATATTAAGGTTAGAGATATAACAGGATTGGTAAAATGATTATACTTATAAGTTTCTTCTACCAAACATGTATTTCTCTGGATTCAAAGCTTCTACCATTAGAGCCTATCCTGGTAGGAGACAAATGGTGCTCTCTACGTGGGTAATTGCTACGGTCTGGATGGCTGTGTCTCCTCTGCTGCCCCTCATCGCCAAACTCATATGTTGAAATCCTAACTCACAATGTGATAGGATTAAATAGTAAAGCCTTTGTAAAGTAATAGGTCATCATGGTGG
Organism: Canis lupus dingo; assembly: GCF_003254725.2. Taxonomy (NCBI): domain Eukaryota; kingdom Metazoa; phylum Chordata; class Mammalia; order Carnivora; family Canidae; genus Canis; species Canis lupus. Next base: position 26,430,106 of record NC_064247.1, on the reverse strand, counting down.
AGCCCTCATGATTAAGATAAGTGCCCTTTAATAAAAGAAACCCCAGGGACACCTGCATGGCTTAGTGATTGAGCATCTGTCTTTGGCTCAGGGCATGATCCCAGAGTCCTGGGATTGAGTCCCACATTGTGCTTCCTGCATGGATCGTGCTTCTCCCTTTGCCTATGTCTCTGCCTCTCTCTCTCTCTATGTCTTTCCTGAATGAATAAATTAAATCTTAAAAAAATAAAAAATAAAATAAAAGAAACCCCAGAGAGCCAGCCCATCCCTTTGACTATATAAGGTAAGGTTACAGTGAGAAATAGCCATCAATTGATAAGTTGGCCTATGCCATGAGCCATTATCCTATCTTCCAATGCCATGATCTGAGATTTTCCAGCCTCCAGAACTGTGAGAAGTAAATATTTGCTGATTATAGGCCACCCCATTTGTGATTTTTTCATTATAGTAGCCCAGATGAACTAAAACAGTAATCAGTACCTGCTTAATAATGGAACTGCTTTACAGACACCTACAAGGAAAGGGAATTATATCCCAGAGCTAGCAAGAGCAGGGAGCCTGTGCCACCATATGTCTGAGCAGATAAGGAAGTGGACAATGTGTCTATTTTATATAGAGAATGTAGCTGCATGGACAATGCTGAATGGCAAGGATACAGCTCTTTATTTAAGGGATGCCATCATCCCACACTGACCTGGTGGGAAAGTCATCAGGGAATGGATATCCTGACCTCACTCTTCTCCACCCCAAGGGTGTGTTGCACATGACTTCCTTTCATCACATAAACTGGAAACCTAAGGTCATGGATGCCGACCATACTGATCAGCCTTCTTGACCATCAACATGGGAAAGGGTGGTAAAAAGTGAAGAGCAGATCTGGATATACAATCCAGTACAATTCATTCAAGTTGCCTCGCATAAACTCTGAGCAGATATAACCAGCAAAATATAAGTCTATATTTTGAATATACACAGATTTGCCTCTTGTAAAATGAATAGCCAATTGAGAATTGAAATGGCTAATTTGGCGTTTATGCTGAACAGCCTGTATAAACAGATCAGCAGCAGCACAGCCAGAGCCATCCTAAGTGTGGAGTGATGGATCAGACAAGGGAGGACCAGTGGACAAGCCCCAGATATGGAGAGCGCAAAACTATATAAACTTGGAAGCAGCTGTCCTAGGACTGTTTAAGCCAGAATAAGCAGAAGGTCACACAACAGTAGTGATGACTCCCCTTCTGGAACCTCGACTATTGAAGATACATCATGGGCATTAACACCTCAAACTTTACATTTGCAATTAGCCCAGATAGCCAAAATGAGAACTTCCTACTGGAATTTATCTTTCTTCATTTTTTCTCAACAAATAAAATTTCAAAAAAAATAAAGCTTCTAAAAAGATTTGAACCTAATAAATTACTCCATATTTTTTTCTGTAGTCCACATGGCTTACTGCCTTATTAAATTTTGCAGTTTTTAGAAGGATGATACCAATGTTTTCCCAAACAGAGCGAACAGAACTAGTTTAGCATTGTGAATATCTACTGACATATAATACAGAACTCTTTCCATGTTCCCTCCTTAAGAAAAAAAAAAAAAAGCAAAACAAAACAGTTGAAAGGGAGCACTAGAAGCCAAATATACATCACAATATTATTTACAAGAGCAGAAAAGAAATGATCTAAATATAAATATAAGTGAGCTATAGAGAAGCATCATGCCATAACAGTAAGCAACTCTTCAAATGGTGCTTGTTAAGTTTTAAATAGCATAGACAAGTATTTTATGGAGAAAAAGTGTACATATAACACTGGCATCCATGTTGGTGAGAACATAAATGAAAAGAACTAGAAAAATTCAACAATTATTAATAGATAGCCTTAGATGGTAAATACATGGTTGACTTTTTAAGATCTTTTTTCTTCTTTATGCTTATCTCTTGGATGCATGCATTCTCTCTCTAAATATATATATGCGTATATATACACACATGTATATATATGTATATATATGAATTGCTTTTATAAATAGGGAAGTGTTAAAGAGCTACACTTTTAAAAATCTGTGGAAACCTTTAAAAAGTTATTTAGGTATGAGAAGCATGCTTACAAATTTTAAGATACTTCTCAGCTTCTGGATCTTGACATTACAGGTAGGATGGATAGACAACAAGGCATAAAAAGAAACAGAAAAGAAAGGTGTACTTGATAGAGCAAAGTGTCTTTCTACATTCTGTGCTGATTTGCCATCTGATACATTGTTGAGTGATATAAGAAATGTTTGATCACCTGATCTGGGCGAGGAAGACCCAGGATGGTGTCTGTCCTGGAGGAGAAGTTATCCCATCGCACACTTCATCTGTTCTCTGTTCTAACTCTGCATTAAAACTGAGGTCAGAGCTCTTGAGGCACAAGAAAGACAAATTGGCAACAAGCACATTTATTTTATATGGTTACATCTCTCAAATGGTACATTTGGTGTATCTTTAAGATATTCTTCATTTACATGCAGCTACTACATTATTTAAGAGCCTTAAAAATTTTTAGGCTGATGCTTAAATTTAAAGACTTAAGTAAAGGCAAAAGGAAAAAAATGAAAGAAAGGAGAAATCAGTTTCATCTTCTATGCAATTTTAAATATTCATAGAAGGAATTTTGGATGGAAAAATAACATTCCAGTACCACTTTGTTTCTGTTTATAAAAGCCAAATAGCAAAAAAAAAAAAAAAAAAAAAGGAAAGAAAGAAAAGGAAAGAAAGAAAGAAAGAAAGAAAGAAAGAAAGAAAGACAAATAGCTATATTGCAATTTAGTAATTAGATGTTATCTATCACACACAAAAATAATTTATTACATTTTACACTGTTTTTTTTTATTCCTCACCAAGTTATCAGTGAACATAGATTTGGTCTGAAACACATTTTGAAGATTTTATTTTTTAGATAATCTCTACACCAAACATAGGACTCAAAGACCCAACCCTGAGATCAAGAGTTGCATGTTCCACCAACTGAGCCAGCCCAGGTGTCTTTGAATCACATTTTGAAATGAAAAATTAATGCATTGTATGCGACAGGCAAAAAATGGAAATAACCTAAATGTTAAATAAAATATGATGTGCCATGCAATGGCATACTCTGTTACCATTAATAGTCAAGATGTAAACCTATGTTTGTTGACCTAAAAAGATACACATGATCTATTATTGAAGGAAAGTGGGGTTACAAAAAGCATGTGAGTAGATATGATATTCTTCCCTGCAGGACATGCTGCACTGGTGGTCGTTTTGATTAACCAATATCACATGCATTGTTAAATATATTGAGTATTATCTCTATAGGTATAGTAAATCTCATTTTGTAAAGTAAAATGTAATAAATTTAAATAATCTAAGTGTAGCAAGATGAGATGATACAGAAGGGATGGAAGGGGAGAAACAATAAGAAGAGAGAGAAAATGGTAGAGGATGAGAGACAGACAGACAGACAGACAGGAAGGGACAGAGAGAGATACTTCCAGATTGTCATTTTATGGGTGAGTTTTTATAGCCTCTGTTTCAGGTACTGGTTTCACAACAGACTTCTTTTTTTTTTTTTTTTTTTAAAGATTTTATTTATTTATTCTTAAGAGACACAGAGAGAGAGGCAGAGACATAGGCAGAGAGAGAAGCAGGGTCCATGCAGGGAGCCTGATGTGGGACTTGATCCCAGGACTCTAAGATCATACCCTGGGCTGAAGGCAGGCACTTAACTGCTAAGCCACCCAGGCATCTCTATGAATGTTATATTTTTGGGAAAAAAACAATTAAAATGAAAAATATTATGAATGAAATAAAATAAATGGGGTGCCTAGGTGGCACAGTCCATTAGGTAAGGGTCCATTTCTTGGTTTTGGCTCAGGTTGTGGTCTCAGAGTCGTAGGATCATGGGATTGAGCCCTGCATGGGGCTCTATGCTCAGCACAGAGTCTGCTTCAGATTCTCTCTCCCTCTCCCTCTGCCCCATCTACTTTTTTTTTAATTTATTTTTTATTGGTGTTCAATTTACTAACATACAGAATAACCCCCAGTGCCCGTCACCCATTCACTCCCACCCCCCGCCCTCCTCCCCTTCTACCACCCCTAGTTCGTTTCCCAGAGTTAGCAGTCTTTACGTTCTGTCTCCCTTTCTGATATTTCCCACACATTTCTTCTCCCTTCCCTTATATTCCCTTTCACTATTATTTATATTCCCCAAATGAATGAGAACATATAATGTTTGTCCTTCTCCGACTGACTTACTTCACTCAGCATAATACCCTCCAGTTCCATCCACGTTGAAGCAAATGGTGGGTATTTGTCAATTCTAATAGCTGAGTAATATTCCATTGTATACATAAACCACATCTTCTTTATCCATTCATCTTTCGATGGACACCGAGGCTCCTTCCACAGTTTGGCTATCGTGGCCATTGCTGCTAGAAACATCGGGGTGCAGGTGTCCCGGCGTTTCATTGCATTTGTATCTTTGGGGTAAATCCCCAACAGTGCAATTGCTGGGTCGTAGGGCAGGTATATTTTTAACTGTTTGAGGAACCTCCACACAGTTTTCCAGAGTGGCTGCACCAGTTCACAGACTTCTTAGGAGGTGCCCATCATTTCCTCTCCCTTATCTGTGAAATGAGAGTTGAGTTCTATCTTTAAAATTTTGTGATTTTAGATATGAGAAAAGCTTTCAGCCATTTTTAATAATTTTAAATTGTTTTGCTGCATGGCCAGTATATTTATGAACATGCCTTCCCATTCTCTGGGCCACTTGTGATCATCAGCTGACACTTGGTAGCATAGTAACAGTGGCCTTGCATTTAGTACAGTAGTGTATGAAAAGTGGTGTCATTATATACAATAGAATGATGTTTATCAGAGATAGATAAACCATGACTTTAGACTATACTCTCATCTTTTTTTGGATCCAAAGGAAAATAGGAGACATGATTGGCTGAATTCATATTCATGCTGTTTTACAAAAGGATCTAGATTAGATTAGGATCTAGATTAGGAGAGGGAGACCCTTTTCTCATTCTGCACTGTAGAAGGAGTTTAGCATGAGGTTCTTTCTTAATTAAGGGACATTAAGAATATTTTATTATTTTGTAAAATATATGATTCTGCAATTTCAATAAATAAATACAATATAAAAATTCATGTCTGAGAATTACATCCTTGGTTATCACCTTTCTTAAGGTCACCTTCCTCAAAAAGCAGTTATTGAGCTGAAATGTTAAGGGAAGCAGTGAAATTCAGAAAATTCCTACTAGCTTAGGAGTCAGGACACCTCATTGACTCTCTACCATACCTAACACACACTTTGGTAAGTCATTTTTTGTAGATGGAGAGGCATTCATTTTCTCAAAGTCAAGAGTTTGGACTACATTAGCACTAAAGTCTCTTAGGGCTACAAGTAGTCTATAAGGTCTTAGATCAGAATGCTAGGAGAGTTGGAATGCATAGGTTCTGCATTTCCAATTACAGGGAGAAAGTTTATATGTTTTATGTAAAAGATAGACCTGTGGCACAGCTAACATTCTGTTACAAAATTCAGAATCCCAATTTATACTCTCTTCTGATATAGGACCACCCCACATATACAAAGAGGTGAGTCCCAAGGAAAAATAAAAAAACCTTTAAATCTAGAGTTCTTCAATTTAATTTTTTAAAGCTTTTTTTTCTGATTTTACTGAAATAGTGCTTAAGGATAATCAATGTATAGAAATTGCTAGAATTATCAAACTTAGAAAGGTGTATTATAAAACAATGCATGTTTAAGGAAGAAGTTAGGAGAGTTTGGGGAAATATTCAATGCAGATACTCATTTAATTCTGAGTATCTATCTGCAAATGAACATATTTTTCAGAAATGAACTATAATATGTGTTCACAAACACTCAGCACTAAAAGCTTCTTAGAACAAAAAACAATAGTTGAATTTAAGTATTGCAATTATATTAATAACATTTTGAGCCTTGAGGGAACATCTGGAGATTAAAATAGAGAATGTAGTTCAAATTTTACATTTTAAAAAGCACATAATGAAGAAATTTTCACTATCTTTATGAATTAATGTATAGAGTGCCTTAAAACAACTAAACAAATAAAAATCAAAATCGTTAGCACAATTAATTTGATAGTGACATTAGTTTCGTCAAAATGAACCTTGAAAACAATGAGTTGCAATCAAAATGCCAGTGATTATTGACTCAGCAAAGCAGACACTGAGTTACTGATTTATTGCCATATTCTAAGTATTTGATGAAAAAATGAATAGTCCAATCTGATTTTTTCATCCTGATAATACAAACATGGCTAAAATGTGTTACAAATATAAAATTGTAGATAAATATTTCTATATCCATTTAATTTTCAGGCAACTTTATTCTAATTAAAAATGCTAGTGCTTTTTGGTTTTACTGTTGTACTACCTACTTAGAAAAATTCCCTACATTAACCATTCCAGTACTGTAATTTCAAATATAATTTGTGAAATGGCCCTATAGGGTTTTATGACAGTGCCAGGGCGATGTCAGTAACCAAATGTATCCACAGGACAGGATTCATAAACTGTTGTGAAGGAATCAACATTCATTATTGTAATCTTTTCCATTGTTGTAACTTTTGGACCAGTATACCAGAGACTGCTGGGGCAGGGTGGCGAGGGGCAGGCACGTTACTTCTCTGAACCCAGAGTCAAAGCACATCTCCATCATGAACAGCAGAAGCCATACAGAGCTCCGTGGAGATACCCCTGATATCTGAAATGCTTTGCAGTCAGGGATACTTCTTGGTCGAAAATGAATCCTGGGACTCTGGGGGGCTCAGTGGCTGAGCATCTGCCTTCATTCGGCTCAGGGCATGATCCTGGGGTCCTGAGATCGAGTCCCACATAAGGCTCCCTGCAGGGGCCCTGCTTCTCCCTCTGCCAGTGTCTCTGCCTCTGTGTGTGTGTGTGTGTCTCATGAATAAATAAATGAAATCCAAAAAGAAAAAAGAAAAGAAAAGAAAATGAATCCTTAATAGGGGAATAAAATTAACCCAAACAGAATGGAATGAAGTGTTCACTGTTATATAGACAGTATCATAGAGGAGAATAAAAGACAAATTTTAATATCAGACAGAACGAGCCTCTACCAATTAATAGCTATATAATCTTAGCCAAGAATTAAACTTCTCTATCATCCAGTTTGCTTTATATAAAATAAAGATAATAAAACTAACACCATGCCCATAAACCCCTTAATATGGTATCTGCTATGGGTTAGGTATGGCTTTAATAGCTTTTAGGTATTTTTATTTTCTTTATTATTATTACATTTGATCAAATGGGGGAGGGATGTGATATAAAACAGACAGGATTTTTACCCTTGCCATTCAATTCAATCTGTCTTAGATTCTTTCCTTTGAAAAAAACAAAAAACTAGGGAAACAAGTGAACAAGAATTCATGTCACACTTAAAGAACTAGACAGATAAATTAACAATTACAGTTATTAAAATCCAACATCCTTCAGATCAGCAGCTGTGCTTCACTGTATACTTAGTACTTTCAAAAATGCATAGAATGCTTGAGCAATAATTTATTAATTCAGTGAGGTATGAGCTGTAATTACTGTACAAACAGACAACTAGGGAAGTTCAGAGAAAAAAAAGACAACAACTCATTATGAAAGGTCAGAGAAGTCTCCTTTTATTTTTCTTTTATTTTAACTCCAGCACAGTTAACATACAGTTTAATATTAGTTTCAAGTGTACAATATAGTGATCCACTTCCATACATCACCCACCCGCACATCACTCCTTCATCTCAATCACCTATCTCACCCATCGCCTCTCCCCAACCCCCCTACTGGTGACCAGTGGTGCATTCTCTGTAGTTAAGAATCTGTTTCTTGGTTTGCCTCTCTCTCGTTTTTCCCCCAATAGTCATTTGTTTTGTTCCTTTAATTCCACATATGAGTGAAACCATATGGTATTTGTCTTTGACTGACTTATTTCACACAGCACAAGACTGTCTACCTCCATCCATGTTGTTGCAAATGGCAAGATTTCATTCTTTTTTATGGATGAATAATATTCCATTGTATGTATATACATATTCTTTATCCATTCATCAATTGATGGACACTTGGGCTGCTTCTATAATTTAGCTATTATAAATAATGCTGCTATAAACATAAGGGTGTTTGTATCCCTTTGAGTGAGTGTTTTGTATTTTGGGGATAAATATTCAGTAGCATGATTACTGGATTGTAATCATGGATAGTTCTATTTTTAATTTTTTGAGGAACCTCCATACTGCTCTCCAGGGTAGCTACACCAGTTTGCATTCCCACCAATTGCGTTAAAGGGCTCCCCTTTCTCCACATCCTCACCAATGCCTATTGTTTTTTGTGTTTTCAATTTTAGCCATTCTGACAGGTGTGAGGTGGTATCTCATTGTATATTTGATTTGCATTTCCCTGATAATGAGTGATGTTGAGTATCTTTTCATGTCAGTTGGCCATCTGGTTGTCTTATTTGGAGGACTCTCTGTTCATATCTTCTGCCTATTTTACTTGCATTATTTTTGGGATGTTGAGTTGTATACATTCTTTATATATTTTGGATAATAACCCTTTATCAGATATGTCATTTGCAAGTATTTTCTCCAACTTGGTAGATTGCCTTTTAGTTTTATTAATTAATTTCCTTCACCGTACAGAGATTTTTATTTTGATGTTGTCCCAATGAGATAAGTCTTCTAAAATGACCTAAGGCTAAAGCTGAGGTTTCAATTAGAGGTTGCAAGAATTAAGATGGGGGGTGGAGGGAGGAAAGAGAGAGACTACTGGGGGATGGAGGAGTCTCTAGGGCAAGGCATTCAGATCATTTCACTCTGATCCAGGTGGTGACCTGAGAGCCACAGCGGCAGGGACCATGCCACCTCCAGCCTGACAGGAAGGATCATGGGAGATAGAACTGTCACCCTGTGAAGGCTTGGGTCAGAGCCCGGGGTCTTTCCCCTCATGGCATTCATTGAGTTGTTTCAGTTCCTGGGAGATGGGCAGAGGCTGATCCATGAAGGGGATGGGTGTGAGGGCTCTTGCAGGTTTTTGTAAGCAGTGATTTCATTAAAAAAATAAAACAATAAAAAAAAAGCAAGCAAGTATGAAGAATATAGACTTTCTCAGCTCCAGAGATAGCCTTTGGAGCACATCAAGCAAGAGAGAAAGAATCTGGTTTATTGGACAAACTGCCAATATTTAGTGTGACTTGAGCAATGTGTAGCTCAGAGAGACAGTGAGAGAGTGGTGTGGAAAAATAAGTGCCACTCCCACCATCACTTCTGTCTTGTTCTTCCTTCATTTTTCTTTATAGAAGTCACCACCTCTTGTCATTATGCTCTAAATGTACTTGTGCGTTTGTTTATTGTCTACCTCAGCCCTGGAGCATGAGCTTCATACAGGTAGGCACATTTTACTGTGTTTGTTATTTCGTATCTGCAGACCCTGGAACAATGGTCTGGCATACGGTAGACACTCAATAAATATTCATTGAATGAAAATGAAAGAATAAGTAGGGACTTGTTTATGGAAGATCTTAAATACTGTATTTGGGGAGGAATAACAGGATTGACTTGAGATGAGGGTAGAGAAAAGTGACAAGTTTGAGAGTATCTTCTGGGTTTCTGACTAACCCGAGTTCTTGGCTAATAACCAAATACATAATTTAAGAGTAAGGGTTAAATTTTTGTTTTCATTTTTGAGAGGGTATGGGATGTTGAGTTATGCATTAGGAGTCTCCCAGAGCTATAGGGAAGAATTCCCTTGCTTACCAAGAATTCACAAAGTACATCCCTCAAATGGACATTCAGTCCACCATGGCGAATGAAGGTGGTTTTTCTTAACAGCTATGGAGAAGTATACTATATGTAATAAAATCCCGCATTAATCATCTCCATTGCATAGAAGTCAAAAGTGGATGATTAAGGAGTTAGATACCCTGCCTCAGAACCATATAGTTGAAAGTAACTGAGTCGACCACTGAATCCATCATTTGTCACTTGGCATGCTATTCAAGAAATCACTCTTTCTTTAGAGGATCACCTCAGTGTCATTTCTCCACTAAAGAAATTTAATAGTGAGTAATCAAATGCATTCACTCTCAGTCACTGACATGAGTTTACAATTACTTCTTGGAATTGAGCAAGCCTCAGTGGGATATAAAAATTAGGCTAATCATATGGTGAATACTTACTTCATCCTGGGTTTGTTCCCGCTAGGAGCAGAAATTATCTCAATAATTGTATGCAAATCCTTTCACCAGAATCATCTAAAGAAAATTATGTACTGCTATTTCTTTTCTAAAGAAAAGACAAAAGTAACATTTTAAAATATCACTTTCGAAACAACCAAAATGAATGGTTTTGGCTTTGTGTATAAAAGCCAGATCCAAATTAATATTATTTACAGTACACAGTCTGGCATGTGACTATAACAAACTGATATTTAATATGTTGTGTAACACTTCTATGTGTTTTGTTGCTAGTGATTGCCTTCATGATTAATTAATGAGATGTATTGGACTCAGACTTCAACATAGGGTAGAATAAATTAATTGGTCTTTTAAGAACCAGAATTCTATGTGGAGCATTGGCTATCCTTAACCAATGAACCAGATTTTCAGGCTTAGCTGAAGATTTGTTTTTATAAACCAAAAGTTTTTCTGTTTTTAGCAGTTAGAATAGAGTTCTTTCTAAAATGGATTTCAAACTTCCTTTAATTCTGAATTTTTTGAGGCTTATTTCAGCCTTTGTTAATGACTCAAGATGGTTGCTATAAAGATTGGTAATGAAAAGTATAGAACAATTTCTGTGAATGCCCTAAGGGGTACTGAGATGTGCAAAGCTCTTGGCTCCTACAACTCATGACCTCCCTGCGCCCTGGTTTGGGAGTTCTTACATTTACCTGCCACATCATTTTAGCATCTAAATGCATAAATTAAGTAGTTTTCAGGCCTCCCTAATTACACTGAATATTATTTATCATCAATTCAGAAGCCATTTCTGCACTGAAATAGAAAACATTGCTGAAATTTGAATATTTTAGACTAACAAAAATGGTAGTCTTGTATGGCTCCAACCTGATAAAATGAAAAATCTCCCGGTTCTTCAATGGTTGAGTACAAAATGAGGGGGAAATTAGTGAATTTAGAGAAAGGCAAGCAATTGACTTTGTCCTTTTCTTCCCATTTGTTTGAGAACTACTGTGGATTGGAGGATTCACTGCATTACACCTAGATTCATTTTAGTAGCCTCCAATTTGGATTCCCTTTCTTCCTTCTTTGAGTCCATCATTACAAAAGTGTAAGAAAGCAAGTTTATAATTATCTTTTCTCTGCTCCAAAGCCTCCAGTGTTGCCCTGTGACCAGTGAAGTAAAATTTAACTTTCAGTTTTTAATTCAGACCCACCGGGAGAGTTCTCTAGGTCAACACAGCCTCAACCTTCCTTTCCAGTCTCATCTCCAGCTCTCCCTGTCCGCTAACACAGGGTGCCAGAGCCCCTCCACTTGAGAATGGAGGATCTGAGTTCACATCACAGCTCCGCCACTTGTTAGGGTGATGATTTAACGTGCATCACATAGCCCACATTTATCTCCGTTCCTTCACCTACAGGATGGGGATAATCACACCTCCTTCACAGAGATCTCCTGAGGTCCAACTGTATTGTCAAATGATAATAAAGCCTAGTATGTTTATGAATCCACTACTCCAGCAAACCAGTCTCCTAACTATTGGTAATCTATAAAGCATTCTTCAAACTTTCTGCCGCTTTGCCTTTGGCTCCTATCCTCATCACTGTCTCTATTTTCAGACCTTCCCCATTGTCACCTATCATTCTCTCCACAGAGAAGGCCTCTCTACCAGGGGCTCTATCCCTCCTCTCAACTCAATACTTTTCTTTCCCAGAGTGTTGCCATACTGAATAATCTTCACATGCAAAATTAGGTCTTAAGTACTTTAAATGCTTAATATGAGACAAACATTATTTGTCTGCCTATTAATTCATAAGTTTATATTTTAATCTCTGTATAAAGACAATGATTGGAGCACCTGGTTGGACCAGTCAGTTGAGTGTCTGACTCTTGATTTTGGCTCAGGTCATGATCTCGAGGTCTTACATCCAGTTCCACACTTAGCAGTCTGCTTGGGATTCTCTTTGTCTCCCTCTCCCTTTCCCCCGCCCCTCGTCCCTCTCTCTTCCTCTAAAATGGGTAGATAAATGTGTTTTTTTTTTTTTAAGATACATGGAGTGCAAGTCCAAATTGTGAACTTCTTATACTGTGATAGAAAAGAAATAGATATTATCAGAACTGTGAATTTTATATATTGTGATATTTAAAATTGATACAAAATCTTGATTTAGGAACAAAATGATAACTGTATAGAAATAATGCCTGACATTTATTCTAAGTAGGAAACTAATCTTTAGTTATTCGAGTTAAAAATCATGCAAAATTTTCAAGAATGCCTTTCTTGCATGAAAAGAGATTGTAATCCACTATGAAAAGATACTCACAAATGCTCACAGTGCTAGGGAGATAAACTCTGGAGGTGAACTTGGGAAGATATCCAGTTTATTCTTAGTGTTTATTCAAAATCTACAAAGGTGGTCTCTAGAAAAATGGATGCCTGTAGCAAGAGAGAAAATTGAGTCTCTCAAACCTGTGACAATCTAGCATTGGTTTGGGTGAGAAAGCAGGTGGCTGCCAGGCCTTGTCACCATAAGTCACCCAACATCTGAAATCCACATAGAAAAATATGTGGGGCATCAAAAAAGACCTAACTGCCTTCTGGAAACAGGAGTAAAATGACCACCAATAGAACAGATTGATGTTATGCCCAAATCCTCCTCATCCGTATTGCTTGTGTTTCATCAGTGGCCAAGTTGAGTTATCCTTCCCCCTTCATCTAGAATCCACTCTCCTTCTCTGTCATCTCACTTGGATTACATCCATATAGCCTCTGAATCGGTGTCCCATTTCTTGTTACTTATGAACCCTCTAATTCCCACACCTCAGCTGAATGATCACTCGACAGCACATTTGTCATTCTCTTCCTGAAGCCCTTGAGGAATATCCTTGAGGAATAAAGACCAAATTCTGTGATGTGATGGATAAAGCCCTCATGACAAGCCCTTTGCCTGCTTAGCAGCCTTCCCGCAGTCCACACCAAATCTGCCCATACCCTCTTTGTTCTTCCAAACACATGAGATAAACTGAAGTATTTGAGGTTCCTCAATGTGACCTGCTGTGCTGCTTCTTATCACTGAGCCCTTTAACATTAGCCTCCTCTCTGTGAAATCGCCACTAGTTCATTCATGCATTCCGATAACTCTGCCGAGCATCTACTGAGCACTCAGTGGACAAAGAAGGCCTGTGCACAGAAGTAGTCCCTGTCTTTTATTTATTTATTTATTTATTTATTTATTTATTTATTTATTTATTGGAATTCATGAGAGACACAGAGAGAGAGGTGGAGACATGGGCAGAGGAAGAAGGAGGCTCCCTGCAGGGAGTCCGATGTGAGACTCAATTCCACAACTTCGGGATCACAACCTGAGCCAAAGGCAGATGTTCAACCACTGAGCCACCCAGGTCCCCCAGAAGTAGTCCCTGTCTTCATGGAGCCTACAGCATAGTGGAAGGCAAAGACGCTAATCAGATCGTCATTCATCTATATAGTTAGTAACTACGGTAAAAATCTCTGAAGGAAATGTACAGAAAAGTATAAGAGCTTGAAGAACTAAGAGGGGAAAGTGAGCTAGTCAGGGGATAAGTAATGCTTGCAATGGGTTCCAAAAGATAAAAGAAGGCAAAAGTAGAAGGAAGCATTTTTTTTTTTTTGAAGGAATGGTAGCATTGTGCAAAGGCACTGAGGTAGAGATGCATGTTGCTGCTGGAGGGTAGAAAACAAAGATATTAATGGTCTGAAATGATACTAGAAAGAGAGAGAGGAGACAAATATGATTTGGGTATGCATCAGAGACGAATAAGAAAATACAGGGCACTGCAAGGAAGTGCCATAGAGTTTCTGACTATAAAAATCAGTCTCGTATGTAAACAAGTGATTATATAAATGAATAGGTTCAGCCATTCTTTGTACTGAAATAGAATTCTCCAGTGGCCTGATTCTAGAAAAGTCCAAGAGAATTAAGAAAAAAACAGTGTTAGGGCATGCCTGGAGGGAAGTGTTCAGTGCCTTGAACCTGTGGCCAATGGTTGAAAACATTTGCCATATGCCTGTATTGAGGGTTAGGTTCAGTGGCAACTCACAGAAACTCTAGAGATTTAGATTACCAAATTTACCTGTAAGATAGCATCTGAATTAAACATGCACACTGAAGTGTTGGTTTCAGAAACAATAAATGTTCTTGTTGGAAAATGAAAGAAGCTTTAGGGAAAATCTAGGTCCCAGAATGACCATCCTTATAGATGGATTTCCTATTTTTACTCTTGATTGAAGACAAGGGAAAACTCAAGACATCGCATCTTATATCAGGTTTGCATGTGTGGCCTCAAACTGTAGAAGTTAGAAGATCTTTGTTTATTTTCTCTATGCCCTTCTTGAACTGTGGCATAAAATAAATGCTGTAGTCACAGCTGCTGATAATTTTGCCTGAGCTGCAATGTTGGTTACTCCTCTGTGCGCTGAGACCTTGGAGTCCAGACAGTAGCCTTTGAACACGTTATTTTGGTGCTAAGCTGCTTTGGAAAGAGTCCAAACTAAATGGTTGCTAAATCTGTTCTGCAGTTCTAGCATGGTGGCATTCAATGCAGTGAGGATTACAGAATCTTGTTCTGCCCTAAGACTGAGGTTAATACGCAGCACGAAGCATCCTTCCAGACATACACACCTTTATCTTCAGATACACTAGCTGGGGATGCAGGAAGCTGTGCCCAGCCTGGAGAAACCAATAGTGTAGTGGTAGGTACCTGCATAACAGTTCACGAGGCTGAAGGGAGGGTTTGTATTTGGAATAAACACAAGCAAATGCTGTGTCCTTGTGCTGCTTCTCCTTTTGAAGCTCATCAACACCCCATCATGGAACAGACCCAGTCCTCTCCTTGGGTTCCCACGACCATGACCTTGATGTTTCTCCGTCCCATGCCCAACATACTGGTTCCCACGACTGAGGAATGTCTCCATCCCATCGTCATCATAATGGCACACCTTCATCTCATTACTTCGTGATCCTGATGATACTCCCTGATCATGCCCATATTATCACCTCTTCTCATTGTCTTCTCAATTTCTGAGCCGTCGGAAATATGACTTCTGTACCCAGCATTCCATGGTTGCAACTCCTGTTCATGCACCAGTGAACTTCTAATTAAAAAGCACTATAGGCACTTCTCTGTCTTTATCTAAGTGAAGTTTTATTTTTTTACAGCTTACGGATAGCTCTCTTCCATTTGAAATTATATCCACCCTGACATAAATTCCTCCTGATTCTCCTCCTGCTCCTCTGTGTACAGATAGTTGAATCAAATAACTCTTGAAAGGGAGAACATCAAATAAATAAAACCCAGCTTGTGTTGCTAGCAGCCTCATCTCTGGATGGTACTACTCATCCAAAATAGGTCATTCTCCATGGATGGTATAAAAATCGTTGCTATGTGCAGATGCAATAGTTCAGTACTGCTCACATCACTATGATCAATTATCAGCATAATTGATAATATCATTACATGGCATAATAACATTTAAAAAATACTTGTATGTGCAACTGATAGTGTTATTTAATAACTATCAAAGTCTTTAATTATTTACCATAATACAGTAATGTGATTTTGTTCTTGGTACACTTTCACCACTATTCTAAAAGAATTATTTTGGTTGTTTATATAGTAATGGGTAATTTGGGTAATGCTTAGTTACTTAGTAAGTGACTACATAGTTAATTCCTTATAGAGACAAGAATCATGTCTTTATCTTGGCAAACCTTAAAGAGTCTTGGATGACAAGTTTTCAGTAAATTATATTGAATTAAAATGTTAGGCAGCTTCTTAAATTCAAAGCAAGACTTAAAAGATCCTTTAACAGTAGTAAAGTCTCCATTAGTTTTATGATGTTCACGTAACACTGCAGTATTCATGGCCAACAATATCACATTACAGATTCTCTAATAACTAGGAGATACAAATCATAGCTGGATGTAGAATTAGTATGACAGGACTTGTGATTTTCTAGTTTATGTAACAGCTAAGTTGCATAATCATAGATTCAACAGCAGTATTTTCTCCAAGTCACAATATATTCCCAACTATCTTGGCAAATAAATAAGACACACACATTTGAGTAGCAATGAATAAGAGAGCATATGAAAATCAAACATAGCTTATAAAAGAATTCAAGCTTCCAACCTATAACTGCATGTCCTTTGCACTGCATTGAAAAGATGCCATTTATTTCTGACTATGATTAATGGTTTCTTTTAGGCAGCCAACTTTCTTTGCCATTTAGCAAAGATTGTGTCCTAGGGTTTTGTCTTATTTCAATCCTAGTGTCATTTGTAAATCTGACAAATCGGATAACAAAATGTTGAATTTGAATTATAGTTTTGGTTTATTAGTGTGAATCTTGAAATATCTCTTATGCAACTGGGGACATATATGAATTTCATTGAAGGTTTATGGCTGTACATTCTGTACAAGTCCTGTAGTCAGGAAAGTGACAACCTGGGTGGCTAGTAGTGACATGAAGCCTGATAGCCACACGATGCGAAGAATAAAAAAATAAATTAAAAGGCAATATATAAAGAATCATACCAAGCTGTGAATTGACCCCAGGGAGCAGGGCGCCTACTTCAATGTGCACGGCCAGTATTTATCATTTTTTTACAGCATGCAAAAAAATCAGATGAAATGTCTTTGAATTATTTTGGTATGACAATAAATAAAAGGAGAAAGAGGAAAAGTAAGACGTCAATTGGTATTTTCTAAAAGAGCATGTTCATAGGTGTCAAAAATGAATAAAGGGGACATTGCCTTGCTTCCTATCAGAGACCAAGTCCCAGTAACAGAATAAATGAGGCATGGACATGTACATTAAGATAGCACTCAGAGCATCCTGGTACATACGTGTCAAAAAGAAAACAAGGGAAAGAGTACTGGACTTGGAATGGGGCCTGAGGAGAATCCAGGTAAGTTCGAAAGACAAGTCACAGTCATGCCTTACAAAATGGAGCAATAGTTGGATCAGAATAATTTTAGAGTAATTAAATGCCCTTTTTCTTCCTCTTTGGGGAATTTTTTTTTCTTTTAGTTAAAAATGAATCCTGATTGCCACAGTATTTCATTTGGCAGGATATCAGGTAATTCATATTTCAAATATGATCACATCATCAGTTCCATCTGTTAATATTAACCGAGTATTCCATAATATTTGAAACTCTGACTTGTAGAAAATATACCTGAAAATGAAAATCGTTGAATCTGAGAGATTCATACCTATCAAACACCTGAATAAATGCCCTCTTATCCTGCAAGTGTTGTGTATTCATTGTAAGTCTTCACTTTTAATCCACCGGCTTCTATACTCTTAACTTCAGGAACCAAGGGAGGAAGAAACCACAGTCAGCTGCCATACAATGAGTTCTTAAAGAGGACTGGCATATTTTTTGTGCTCTGCCCAAGGAGAAAAAAAAATGACTGCCTACCAGGCTTTGATTCTAACCAGTTCTTATTTATTGGTGATTCATAGTTTCAAAGATGCTTCCTTTTTTCTTACACTCCAATTGAAAACCAAAAAGCAAGATTTCAAAACAGTGTTGGCATGAAGAAACACTGCTGGTGCTGTGTCCCTAAGAGTGCCCCCAGCTTCCTTAAAGCAGTCACTACAATCTCTGACTCCCCTCCTGTCCCGTGCTGGTTGATGCAGAGAGATCTGGACCAATGACAGGGCGCAGACCACCCCATTCCCTGGAAGGCTGTCTCCAGCTAATGAACACTCCTCCTTTTTCAGCAAGCTTGGATAAGTCTTCTCATCTGCAAGTTGCTGCTCCTCTTTTCCATGTCCCAGCCAGGCAAATTTAACCAAACGTTTCATTGGGCCAATGCTGGAACCAGAGTACAGCTACCATTATAGTGCTCGAAACTAAGTTGCATGTGATTACTTAAATGTCATTCTGCTCTACTGGATTATGAGTTTGAATGTCTGGTGCTTCACCTACTAGCCGTTCAATTCACCCGCAGTCCACATCATCCCCCTGCTAAGAGACAAATCTTTAAATAACACCTTCTCTCCCAGAAAGGCAGTGGGGATTGGGGAAACAAATAATAATGGCTCCTCCATTCACAATAATGGGTTGTTAATACATACTGTTGCATTGTTTTTTTATGTCATCTTTTCCACAGCTGAACTCAAAAATGTCCTTACTCCCTTGCTCAAGGAGAACATCAAAACAGTTCAAAATTAATTCTGTTCATTGAGTAGAATTAACAAAAAGAATTTATGAAATTGTTATTGACGACAGGTGGTATTGAATTTGGTTTTTGCTTTATCTCGACAATTATGTAAAGCGATATAACGTTCTCCAGTAGGAGATTTTGAGAGCTTACTCAAGGCATGCATGGTGTTCTTCCTTTATTCAAGCAATAGTTTTAAAGGGGTATTGCCCCAAGTAAAGAAAGTGAAAACCACTCAGATTTTTAAATTTCTAAGCATTTGTTGTATATCTGCAGCATAAAAATGTTGATGTAGACTCAGTGCCTGCATAGGTTATTACAGAGGAGCAAATGTATTTTTTAGTAACCCTTCTGGATTTCTTTCCCCACTAGGGTACTCAATACTTCAAGCTATTATGGAAAAAGCAGGACAACATGGTTGGCATGTCAGCGCCATCTGTGTGGAAAATTTTAATGATGTCAGCTATAGACAACTTCTAGAGGAACTTGACAGACGACAAGAGAAGAAATTTGTAATAGACTGTGAGATAGAGAGGCTTCAAAACATATTAGAACAGGTAAGTCCTGCAGTTTATATTATTACTACCCTAGACCTTCTACAAAAAATTGACTTTTGATTTACTTTTTCCCATCAATATTTTCTCCAAACCATTTAGTCTGAAGTGCAGAGTTCAGGAGTTGTCATTCTATGATTCATCTGCAAGACTAAGTCATAATCCTGTATCACCAAAGGCCATTTTGGTTCTTAGATCTACGTGCAGCAAGGAGCACTGTTTCTCACACATTTTTAAGACCTACCATAGAAAGAACCTTTTGTGGATCACCCAGAGCTCTTGGCCTCATATTCATTAAACATTAATTTTGCAGATTAATGCCTCTAGGATCTTAGAAATTTTAGTATTCGTGACTGCGTGCTTTTTCTAATCTTTAAAAAATAGCTACATGAGAACTAACAACATGAAATAGTGGGGCAGCCCAGGTGGCTCAGCAGTTTACAGCTGCCTTTGGCCCAGGGCATGATCCTGGAGTCCCGGGATTGAGTCCCGCGTCGGGCTTCCTGCTTCTCCCTTTGCCTGTGTCTCTGCCTCTCACTCTCTCTGTGTCTCTCATGAATAAATAAATAAAATCTTTTAAAAAAATGAAATAGTAAAGCAATTACATAAAAGAAAATTAAATGGCATATGGTATATAGCATATCTTCTTCTAGATGTTTTAAGTGCCTTAGCACCACTGTGAAGATGGTTTTCAACTCTCTTCACAAATGAAGACTCCTTTAATAAACCTTTCAATAAATATTTGTTGATTTGATTTGAAGTAGACAGGAAAAGACAAAAATTGAGCTTTGTTATTGTGTTAAATGACAGGAAAATATCATCAACTAATGGTAACATTTGCCTTCCTCCTGACCCTACATCTCATAAGCCTCAACCTGTATTTGGCCAAAATTGCAGTGACTGAATGCCACCTAGTGGTTTCAGGAATGTTTGCTCCTGTTTACCTAAAATCAGTCACTCTGGCTGAGCCAATTTTGTCTTGAAATCTTTGTTGGTTACTTTGTCACATAAATTTGCATAATGGTATGATTTGGTGTGTAGTAGTAAAATTAGAAATTTGTAGATTTATTTATGACAATAACTTAAGTACTCAACTAGAAAAATCAAAACCAAAACATGTTTCAGAGATTCCTCCTGAATATCGAAAGGCCCCAAACGAGATGGCTTCTAGTTTCCCTCCTCAACTATATCAGAATTTGTAGAAGTTAAAAGTAAAAAAGCATGCGGTATTTCTTTTCAAGATCTGGTGACGTTTGTACTGTAAGAGGAGATCAGCATTACTTCTGTTAACTTTTCCTAGAAGAAGAAAAAAAAACTCAACTGAAGAAATATGTTTATATTATATTGGAAGACATTAATTATAAAACTGTATGTCACTGAGGTTTATTCCTGAGGGACTCCAAAAAAATCATTCAGGTTGTAGCTATGCAAGGTAAATGGAATTTTTAAGTGTGTATTTATGGAACCCAAAAATAAACTTTCTTATGTTCTTTTAAGCAAGACAGTTGAGCTCCCTGCTGCTCCCACCTGTGTTGAGAGTTTGAGTTGTTTGATGTGAACAGCTGAAGCTGTAAATACCTCCTCATGAATCCCAAGAGCAGTCAATTTTAAGAACTGCCTGGATTGCCAAGTTCCTGTCAGAGGGCAATAAAGGCTCAGAAAGACCCTCACTTAGCCCCTGTGCTTTAAAGCCTGTGTCTGGAGCAGGCAGTAGAGCACCTACAGCACACTGACCCATTTCAGAGGCTTAGCTGGTTTCTAAGGCTCTGCAGGCCCCAGTGCTTTGGATAAACTCTTACAACAAGCCTTAAATAAATCTTGCTAAGGGATCAAGACATCTTTATTTTGTCATCTCAAAAATATTGGTTTTATATTCTTTAGCCTTATTGAGAGATGACTAACATGCAACATGTGTAAGTTGAAGGAGACAGGATGGTATTTTGATACAATACACTAATGTATTGTGAAGTGTTTACCACAGCAGGGCTGACAAATGAACAATTCCAGCTCTTCACAAGGTTATCATTGGGGGGGGGGGCGTATTTAAGATCTACTCTCCCAACAACTTTCAGATATATAATACAGTATTGTTAGCCATGGTCACTGTGCTATACAGTAGATCCCCAGAACTTAGAAAATTTGAGTGTCTGCCTTTTCTGTTTCTCTTCTTGCTGAATTCTAAAAGGTTTCTTTTCTCTAATGACCGCATAGTAGTAATGAGACTTTGTCCCTTTCTCATGCCTCTCAAGTATAAGCCGAGTCAATTGTACATCTACTATATTATGAGAATGTAATATACTCTAAATTATCCGATAAAATTTTCCCCAGGAAAAGATGTTTTCGGATTCTGAACGTGATTTTCTTTTACTGCCTATACTGTAATTCCTTGTAACTTTAACCCAAATCATTTTTAATGTTTGTTGGTTTTACTCTTGACTCATCGAAACACAGGAGCTAATCCAAACTGTGTCAAGAGTTTCTTCATGTACTTTAATACCCTTCTATTTCTACATCCTCTATAATAAGTTGAGATAATAGTGGGAAACAATTTCAGAGAATCAACCAATGCATTTTTTAAAAAGTAAAATGCTAAATAATCTTGGCCAGAAAAATGCTTTTGAGAAGAAGTAGCCTTTTTTCATAAAATAGTGAAGTAAATATGATGAAAATAATGGGATGTGTTAGTATATTATAGAAAGATGAGCATACTTCATATTGGCATGTTGTCAATAAATACTTTGTTGCTATTTTAATTTGTATCATTTTTCAAAAACATAATGGAAATGGCTCACACAATTTTCTCTTAAAATCTGTAAATGGATAACTGTGTTTAGAGAAGCACTTCATCTTTTGTACGTTTTCACAATTATTTCTATGCCATATTAGTTCTTATAAATGCATTACAGTTTATTCTTTTAACAATATCTCTTTTCTTTAATCACTGCACAAAAGAGTTATAAGATGTATCAGAATTTTCAAATTAATTAAAATTAGTTGTTTTAAAAATTTTACATTATCTTCCTAACTTAATTATAAATAGTCTAAGGCAATAGATCTCAAACAATACCAAGCTTAACAATCACCTGGGGTGAGGTGTCAGCTTTGCTAAAAATGCAGAATTTTACCACTATCTTTAGATAGTTTGCTTGAAAAAGTTGGGCCTGGACCAAAACACTTCCATAAAAACAAAACAACTAGAAATCTGTGATAAGGACAATAAAGCTAAGATATTTATTAAAGCTAAAGTCTTGTCTAAAAAGGGTGAATAAACTGTTTTATATCTATACTTTTAAATGTGCCCTTTATTTTTATTTAATTTTCTTGAGTTTCAGTGGATTTATTTTTTTTAATATTTCAAGTTCTCATTTAAATTCTAGTTAGTTAACAGTATAATACTAGTTTCTGAGGTAGAATTTAGTGATTCATCACTTACGTATAACAACCAGTGCTCATCACAAATGCCTCCTTCATGCCCATCACTCCTCCAGCCCATCCTCCACCCACCTCCCTCCAGAAACCTTCAGTTTGTTCTCTATAGTTAAGAATCTGTTTTATGGGGGATCCCTGGGTGGCGCAGCGGTTTGGCGCCTGCCTTTGGCCCAGGGCGCGATCCTGGAGACCCGGGATCGAATCCCACATCGGGCTCCCGGTGCATGGAGCCTGCTTCTCCCTCTGCCTGTGTCTCTGCCTCTCTCTCTCTCTCTCTGTGACTATCATGAATAAATAAATAAAATCTTTAAAAAAAAAAAAGAATCTGTTTTATGGTCTACCACCGTCTCTTTTTTTTTCTCTCTGCCCTTTGTTCATCTGTTTTGTTTCTTGAATTCCACATCTGAGTGAAGTCATATGGTATTTGTCTTTCTCTGACTGACTTCTTTCACTTAGCATACTACTCTCTAGTTCCATCCACATCATTACAAATGGCAAGATTTCATTCTTTTAATTGCTGAGTAATATTCCATTGTATATATAGACCATGTCTTCTTTATCCACTCATCCAATGAACACTTGGACTGAATCCATAGTTTGGCTATTGTAGATAATGCTGCTTTAAACATTGGGATGCATGTATTCCTTTGAATCACCATTTTTGTATCCTTTGGGTAAGTACCTAGCAGTGCAATTGCTGGATTGTAGGGCAGCTCTATTTTTAACTTTTTGAGAAACTGCCATACTGTTTTCCAGAGTGACACCAGTTTTCATTCCCACCAACAGTGAACGAGGGTTCCCCTTTCTCCACATCCACACCAATACCTGTTGTTTCCTGTATTGTTGAATTTAACCATTCTGACAGGTGTGAGGTGGTATTTCATTTTTGATTTGTATTTCCCTGATAATGAGTGGTATTGAGCATCTTTTCATTTGTCTGTTGGCCATCTGTATGTTTTCTTTGGAAAAACATCTATTCATGTCTTCTCCCCACTTCTTAACTGGATTATTTGGTTTTTGCATGTTGAATTTGATAAGTTCTTTATGGATTTTGGATAATAAAGCTTTATTAAGTATGTCATTTGCAGATAACTTCTGCCATTTCATAGGTTTCCTTTTAGCCTTGTTGACTGTTCCCCTCACTGTGCAGAAGCTTTTTATCTTAAAGAAGTCCCAATAGTTCATTTTTGCTTTTGTTTCCTTTGCCTCTGTGTTGTCTCTAGTAAGAAGTTGTTACAGCTGAGGTCAAACAGGTTGCTGCCTGTGTTCTCCTCTAGGATTTCAATGGTTTCCTATCTCACATTTAGGTCTTTCATTCATTTTGAATATATTTTTGTGTTCGGTGTATGAAGTGGTCCAGTTTCATTCTTCTGCATGTTACTGTCCAGTTTTCCCAACACCATTTGTTGAGAGACTGTCTTTTTTCCATTAGATATTTTTCCTGCTTTGTTAAATATGAGTTGACCATAGAGTGAAAATCGATTTCTGGGTTCTCTCTTCTGTTCTATTGATCTATGTGTCTGTTTTTGTGCCAGTGCCATACTGTCTTGATGACTACAGCTTTGGAACATAGCTTGAAGTCCTGGAATCATGATGTCTCCAGCTTTGGTTTTCTTTTTCAAGATTGCTTTGACTATTCAGGGTATTTAGTGGTTCTATACAAATATTAGGATTATTTGTTCTAACTCTGTGAAAAATGTGGTATTTTGATAGGAATTGCACTGAATGTGTAGATTGCTTTGAGTAGTATGAACATTTTAAAACTATTTGTTCCTCTGATCCACGAGCATGGAATGTTTCTCCATTTCTCTGTGTTCTCTTCAATTTCTTTCATAAGTTGTATAGTTTTCAGTGTACAGATCTCTTACTTCTTTAGTTATGTTTATTCCTAGGTATGTTTTTGGTACAATTGTAAATGGGATTAATTCCTTGATGACACCTTCTGTTGCTTCATTATTGGTGTATAGAAATGCAACAGATTTCTGTACATTGATTTTGTATCCTGTGAGTTTACTGAATTTGTGTATCAGTTCTAGCAATTTTTTGGTGAGCCTTTTATGTTTTCTACATACAGTATCATGTCATCTGCGAATATTGAAGGTTTAACTTCTTTCTTGCCGATTTGGATGCCTTTTATTTATTTTTGTTGTCTGATTTCTGAGGCTAAGACTTGCAGTACTATGTCAAATAACAGTAGTGAGAGTGGACATCCCTGTCTTGTTCGTGACCATAGAGGAAAATCTCAGTTTTTCCCCATTTAGGATGATATTAGTTTTTAGCTGTGGGTCTTTCTTATATGGCCTTCATGATGCTGAGGTATTTCCCTCTATCCCTCCTTTGTTTAGGGTATTTATCAAGAATGGATGTTGTACTTTGTTGAATGCTTTTCCTGCATCTATTGAGAGGATCATATGGATCTTATCCTGTAGTTTATTACTGTGGTATATCACATTGATTGATTCGCAAATATTGAAACCTCCTTGTAGACCAGAAATAAATCCCACTTGATCGTAGTGAATTTTAATGTTCTCTTGGATTCAATTTGCTAGCATCTTATTGAGAATTTTTTCATCTATGTTCATCGGGGATATTGGCCTGTAATTCTCTTTAGTAGAGTCTTTGCTTTTGGAGTCAAGGTAATATTGGCCTCAAAAAATGAGTTTGGAAGTTTTCCTTCCTTGGACTGCTGTTTAAAATAGTGGTTAGCCATATATTCATTCAAGTATCTCAAAACATCACTTTCATAACAACTATTTGAGAATGTAGTTTAAAATATATTGATTTTTCTACTCTAAATTTTACCTTAGGAAAAAAAAAAACAGAAGAATTTATATAAATACTACCCACTGAGCCATTAAGGTAATAGAAATATAACAAAACTACAAGGTTAGATTTATTGTCATATTGTTTGTATGAAGCTGCAATAAAACAAGTTGCATTTTTGGCCTTGTAAATCCAATGGGCACTTTGGTCCACTCATCTACAGAAAATAAATGATTAAAAAAAAAAAAACCTAAAAGTACTTTTTGGAATATTTGCTTAATTTGTGATCAATTATTGAAAGTGTCAATTTTTACATTAATATGCCACATTAGACACTAGCATTATTCAACTTACCTAGTTTTCTTCCTGTAACAACAATCAAGTATTTTATAGAATAGCTAAAAATAATATAGCTGGAATCAAAAGAATTGCTTTCATATCAAAATCAGTGCTTTATAGTGGGAGCCTTTCCATATATTATTTTATTTTCACACATATGTCTGCTCATTTGAAATCCTGAACTCCACTATTTGCAAAGTCCTAAGAGACTCTAAGACCTTATCAATTGAACACTGAACTACCAGACTGAGTCATATGTTTAACCAGGTAGCAAAAAGGCAAAACAGACTTGATCTTATTGATCTTAACTGTCTTCCTGGACTCAAAAATTACTTGAGCAAAATAGCACTTAAGGCTAATGGTTGCCCACATGTTTTACTCCACCACAAAAAAAAAAAAAAAAAAAAAAAAAGTCACATAGCTAGATTTCTGTGTTCCTATAGTCTGTGAAACCCTTTTGTTATAACACCTAGCTCATCCTCTGGAATATAGGTATTACACAGACATTAGGGTGGCTTATACTCTCTTCTAGAGGTAGAAGAGAGTTGCTAAACTGACTTATATCCTACCCAAAAAGATTAATATTTTCACTTTTTAAGAAATGGATAAGAAATATTCAGTTGTTTATTTTTTAAAAGTAAACGGAATAATTTAATGCTTGTGATTCTATTTCTCTTTATGCTGAATAAGGAGCATTATTAGGCTGAGATGATCTTAGAAAATCTTGATTGCTCTAAAACTCAGTAACGCTATTTCCAGTAAAGACTTCCTGATCAATGCATTTGATCCTGAAGCAGTATATAATTTTACACATGGGATACATCTTGAAAGAAAGCATAGAGTGAAACCTCCATCAAGTGGTCCTTTCTGTATATTCATTTATTCTACAAATATTTATTCAGTGCCCACTCTAGGTGTGGCACCAGGCTCTGCTAAAGATAAAGTGATGAGCAAAACAGATGCATTTTTTGTCTGGTTAATAACTATTCTCTGGTTAACTAAGGTTTCAACCAAAAGCATTTGCTGAAATCCTACTCACATACATTCTTTCTTTTAGAAATAAAGTATGTAGAAAGTGATCAAGGATCTCATAATGCTTCAGGGATTTTGTTAGGAGTGCCAGGTCTTATTCAATAGATGACGGTGTCAGAGACATTCGGTAGAGAACTAGAACTCTACTGGCCCCAGAACACACCATGGATGTATTTAAGGACCTAACCAAGTATTTATCAGGAGAAGATGACCGGGATTGATCTTACAGTATGAAATAGTTGTTTGACAAAAGAACTGAGAAATTGGCTCCCCAGTATCTCAAATTGCCTCTTTATCGCATACCTCAAACGTAATCGGTGTATCTTTAAGCAGTATTCCCCCTTTCACTATATAAAAGGGAAATTGAGGTTCCCATTAGACACAATGTGACTCCCAGATAATTGGCAAAGCCACTGACCTTCCCATACTGCTTGCAAATTAATCAGAAAAGTCTAAAAGCCATGATTGACCTCTCAGAGGTTTATTGCCTTGCAGGGGGAAGCCAATAATCCTGCCTCGAGGCACCATTAGTTGAAAAGAGGGAAATTTCTCACAAACAGAAATGTGGCCATTTGCACCTAAGTGTGAAAAGTGCACAAGGCCTCAGTTCAATTATGCTAAGTCCAGGGCTGCCTCTTTGGCTAATACAATGCAAGTGAGACGTTAAGTCCAGATAGGAGTTTTGGCAAATTGCCAAAATGTGTGGCAACAGATAATATCTGTTTATTTAGAATCTATGTTTATCTGTTTGTAGAAGTGTCTAACATAAACAACTGCACTAGGTCTAGAACTCTACCCACCTCTACTCCAAAAACATCTGACTTGAATAAATACCAAAAAGAGCCAAAAGAGCCTGCCTCTGTCTGCCAGAACTGGTTGAATCATTATTCAGAAAGAAAGTAGCATTTTATTTACTGTCTGATCACCGTAAGGTCATTTTTTTTTCCCCATACTAAGACCAAAGAAGAAAAAAAAGATCCTCAAAAAACAAAAGTATACGAGACAAAGGAGACCAAAAAACCACCGAAAAAAAGGAAAGCTAGCTTGTCATGAGGAGTGGTCACTACAGACGAGGTCTCATCATTGAAGATAATGGGTTTGATTATTTGAATTGCCTATAGAAGGATCAAGCTGCATGCATTCCGGCAGCAGTAGAGACAGGACCGTCCTGAACTTGATTCCTAACACATTCATCAACATCTATGTGCCAAACATCATTCCAGACATGATGGGGCTGTACAAAGATGAGCAAAATGTGGTCCCTACTGGGAATGCTTACATGCAAGCTGGTAGCTCGTAAGTATGAATACATAGTGACCAGACAATTTTTGATGGCTTCAGAGTCAGAAATATTACAACATGTGTCAGAAACTCAGAAAATGTGTGACTAAGTAAAATCAAGACAGTCAGAAATTCTCCATGGGAAAACAGACATTTCAATTGAAAATGCATTGTATTTTCCCAGGAACAGAAGAGAGGTAAGCATATTCCAGACAGAAACAACTACAAAGGCAAAGAGTTCTGGGAAAGCTCAGAAGGCAGAGACTCCTATGTGATAAAAATTGGGTAGAGAACAAAGGTAGAAATCCAAATGGCGCAGGAATCAAAGACAATGCTGTAAAGACTTGAGATAGCAGGAATATGGATTTCTTGTGTTACGTGAGTTTAACAATCTGTCTTTGTTGTGGGAATCTTATCCCCCCTCAGAGCAGGGTCTCTATTTACCATTTATGAATACATCCCCAGTGATATGAAAGGGAATCAAAAATAATTGTCGAATACATGAAAGTCTGAATGAGCTTCATTTGAAGACACAGGCAGGAGGTATCTTTTATGTGTTTAAAGGACTAGCAGTCACCAGCACTTGAGGTTTCTGGAGGTAAGCCCTCAATTACCCGAGGAGCTTTCTTGTCCAGAATACCTCACCCACTGAAGCCGGCGGGAAATCTGGGTTTTCTGGTGTTTGTTGTATTGGCTGCAAAAAAGCACAAGAGTTTCATTTCCATATATTAAAGTAACAATGAGTGAGACACAGTGGGAACAAATCAGGCACTCAGAGAAATTACTACAGCAGAGAAATCATATCAGCAATTTCCCGCGCTGGAGCACTTGGCAGAGCTTGCTGCTCTGCTTCATGATAAAGCTGCCTTTGCATATCGAACTCTGCTCAGTCAGGGGCTGCAACAAAGTAAGGAAAACTTAAAAGATGGGAGGTGATGTCTAAAAAGGGGAATTCTACTTCTTTAATCTTACTTTTTAGCTGAATTGATTTGAAAGTGCAAATCCCATTATAATGCCCTGGGTTTGTCGTTTTCATAGAAAACAGAAACATCTTTATAGATCTCGGGCTAGTGCAAAGGAAATTTGGCAGGAGTTGGACAGGGTCACTAATTGTCTTTTAGCAACCGTTACCATGGTTGCAAGTATTCCTCATTTTCTTATAAAGTAAAAAAATAAAAATAAAAAAGGGAAAATAAAGAAAATAAAGTGCATACGTTTTTTGAAGAGGAAGGAGAATGTGGTTGTCAGAATGCTAGAACTTTTGTCTTGGAAGAATTGTGAATTCCAGGCATTGACTGTGTTCAACTAAATATGTTTTAGTTGATGCTCCGAGAGTACTTCTTAGAGTAGTTTCCATTATTGTTGTTGACACAAACGTTCAAAAACTCAGTTTCTTTTGAAAAAGGATAAAGGACAATCTGCTTGATAATTTTAGAGAAATAAGTTCGTTTTTCTAGCCTTAAATAGAAAGCAGCTGCATAGACTTATCTCTAAACCACGGTTTAGAGAAAGGCAAGTAATATTCCTCATTAAGTAGAAGATAGAGGATAACTTCATAATTTATTTCATTAGAATTTTGCATCTACTCTTCAGATGTCTAAAAGGCAGTGAGATTAAGAAAAGGGAAGCAGAGCAGCCAACAATACCTTTGAGGACACTTTTCTGAGTTTTATAAACATAAGTATAACCACCCTTCATAAAATCAGGAGCATTTATAGTAAACAGGTCATAGAGTACACTACCTGCCAATGAATGAAGTGATGCATCTTTTTAATCACCATGATTTAGTTAGAAAAGTAACAGGACAAATCCATTCTTGATCCTCCTCGTGACTGTACACAACTTTCTTACTGATCATCTAGATTTTCTCTGAACTCCTACAACTGGTGCCAAGTTTAAGATCAGATTGTGGAAGGAAATTTTTTTCTTTTTATAAAAGAAAAAGAGAGAGAGAGAGAGAGAGACTAAAGTTCACATAATCACCAGTAAATGGAAGATCACCAGTAAATTTAAGATCAGATTGTGGAAGGAAATTTTTTTCTTTTTATAAAAGAAAAAAATAGAGAGAGAGAGAGAGAGAGACTAAAGTTCACATAATCACCAGTAAATGGAAGAAAGATCAAGATTGTACATAATGAATTTTTATTTTCCTTTTTTTTTTTTTTTTTAGTTTTTTTTCCCCCAGAGTCAGATATATCAAATGTTGGTTATGTTCTTCCAATTCCAAGCTTATATTGCCTCTTTACTTGCCCTATGTCTTTTCTTTTACAACCACAAAATCGATACAGGAAACATATTTTTTAAATTCTATTCTTATAATTAATTTTGTGGTTACCTTTGCTGATTGTCATAATGTAAATTTGAAGGTCAAATATTTAAAGATACTATAGTGATGTGCTAGTATAAATATCTTTCAGGTAACGCAAAAGAAACTAATTTTCTTGTCTCTGCCCACCCCACCTTACGATTTTCCTCCCTTACACATATACACAATGTTCACCCATTTGCTCATTTATTCAACCAACATTTATTCCAGACCTACCAATTTCCAGGCGCTATATATAAAGTTAAATCAATTGCAATCCATCCCTTGAAGGAATTTCAAATGTAAAGGAAAACGGAGGAATGCAAGCAAATAATGTAACACAATGCCGAAAGGTATAATAAAGACTAAAGCACATTGCTGAAAGATGAGTCAGCATTCTGCAGGAAGAAACTCTGGGACAGGGCATTCAAGACAGATGGCAGTGGGAGAGCAGAGTGCTGGGATGGAGCCACATGTCCGGGAAAGCAAATGCCTATGTTGGAACATCAAGTACAGGGGAAATGAGAAGATGCTCAGGGCAAACTGAAGGCTGATTACAAAGGGCCCTATAGGTTCTACTAAGCAGTTTTATATTCCTCATAGCATTTCGATGCCATTGGGTGTTTTTAGACATGATCTGATCGATTCATGTATTAGAATGATTAATTCTCGCGACAACATAGAGGGTTAGACTTAAAGGGGAAGATTGCTGGCTAAGTAGTGTGCCAAGGGAGCAGTGGTTCTTAATCTTTATTTTTCGTGTTTCATGTATACCAGGATTGAACTTCATCTATTGGACATCTACATGACAAATATTTATAATTATTGAGGGCCCCCTAAAGTCTCTGCTCCATGGAGTCTATATTTTAGTGAGACAGCCACACGATAAATGAGTAAATATGTAATGCTAAGTAGTAATAATGAGAAATTCTTAAATGTATTTATTAATATCTACTTTGTCAAGCACCATGATATGCACTCAGTTTAGAGATTCATAGTCACCGTTAACTTTCGTTAAGATTTTGAACTTACAAATTGAACACCAATAAAAAATAAATTTATTATTAAAAAAAAGATTTTGAATTTAACTGATCTGACTGGGTTTTTTTTTAAGGGAAATTTCCATTGGCGAGTTTAATAAGTATTGTTAGTTGTAGATAATAGTCTTTGTAGAAATAAAATACCTATATAGTGAGCTTGCTATGCACATACAACATACCGACACCAAAAAGAATCTCATTTATTAGGGAAAGCCATATTTTTCCTGCTTTTTTTCTCTTAGTTATGACCTTTCATTTGCTAGTCTTTTAAATTAATTTCTGAGTTAGTCACTTGAACAAAGGTAAAGACTTTGCATTAAAAAGTTTTTCCAAAAAAAAAATAAAAATAAAAAGTTTTTCCTTGTTTATTAAGATAGGATCTCTGCTTACATCTTTATTATCCTCACTCTGAATCCACTTCATAGGAACAAACGTGTGGTTCTCCAGCACCACTATGCTGTTTGGAGTACAACAAAACAATTAAGCTCAACTGCCAAGAAAACATTCTCCTGAAATAAAAGTAAAGAGAGTGATTCTGGGGTCATGCATCTTCTATATTTAGCTGACCACAATTCTATCCATTGAGTAGAATTACCAACAGGCAAATTTTAGAACTCAGGACCGAAAAGTTACCAGCTGTTATTAAATAGCAAGGTGCTGACACAAAAAATATGGACAGAACATATCTTCAGTGTGCCTCAGATGGTTTAGTTGACTTATTATTGCGGGTAAAGATGATCAACATTGAAGAGAACTAAGAAAATGCCACTAAAGCAACTAAAGTGTGAAATGTATATGAAAGTTAAGGAAAGCAGTGAGCTCAAAGTAACGCTGTAGGAAAGATGTCCTTAAACAACCTTTTAAAACTGTTCTCTAGAGCTGCATACTCTATCTGGCACTTGGGATTTTAGTGTACATTAGCATATTAAAGTCTCTAAGCATTCCTATAGCAAAGCAACCTCAAACCTTATTTATCCTGGCATTCCCTGCAAAAGTGGCCTTTCTCTCTCTCTCTCTTTCTCTCTCCAGTCACAGAAAAATACGGAAAAATAAAATGTTCCCAAGAAAATAAAGGAATTTTTGAATTAAGAAAAAATAAGTGAGGAATGAACATTCAGGTGATAATATTTCAAATAAATATGATAAGGAAAAGAAATATAAAATCAAGAGCATAGTGGTAGGAACATGGTATATTAACAGGAGTCCCCAGAACCAGTGGCTCATACAGTTCCTTACCCTGGAAAGTCACAGAATCAGAGATACTCAGTCAGGTTGGCTGGATCTTAGAGGTCATCCATCCCATAAACAATACCTTCACATGGTGCTTATGCAAGCCATGTTCAAACATAGTTGACCTATAATTCAAATATCCCCTCATAATGACCTATCCCTTTGAAACATATGACAATATGTGATGTTTGAAAATAACTTTTATTCCCATCGCCACCAACCCCATCAGCCCCCTCAAGTTTTCTTTGTAACCCATGAATAGATGTTTATCCATTGATGACATGTCCAGTTAGGGACATGTAATATTCTGATTAACCAAAAGTTAACCATCTATGGAATTTGTATTTTCAAAGAGAACACTCTATAATGTGCTTAAAGCTGTACTGTACATAGTTGAACCTGTAACTGATCACTTTAAGTTTGTCATATAAATAGAATTATCTACTGGATTGAGTTGGATTTACATTAAAGGTGGGCTGTATACCTGAACTGTCATTTGAGATACACACCTGGTAAAGTACAAGCTATACAAAACGGAATCCAAGTTATTCAAGCTTTCCTGCTAAGTAGCTTTATTATGCATATAAGAAGAACTTGCGGACCTAAATTTGGATGTGTTTTTACCTGATAGCTCTCCATCTGTGTGGCCACGTCCCAGTCTGCTGCAGAATGGGAGTAGGAAAACCTTGCATATACAATGTTATTCAAACAAGCAATATGTTCAGACAGGAGATTATTTGAAGAAAGGAACTTTTGTTTTGTTATGAGAAAGCTGGTTTTTCTCATCAACACATTTAGCATTCATCAACTATCTAATATGATAAAGAATGTCGTTGTCATAAATATCTGTGATTCATTTTGCTCTTATGAAAAATGTATAAAAATTGGCCCCAAATAAGTCATTTTTATGATTGCTAAGTTCCTCAGGAAAGCAATGGGGTAGAGAAAAAAAAATTATAGTCAAAACATCCGGGCTGGAGTCCCAGCCTCATTACTTAATGACTGTACTTATTGAACATGTTTGTTTATGAAAGCAAAGGATTACCCCCCTGCACCTACATCTCATTAGCAGTACTTTTAATATTGCTTCACACAAAATATCTCTTTAATTAAAGAAGAGCATGGTGCTCACTGGTTCCTTCAAGCTATTATGTGCATTTCACATTCCTAATCACAAATTCCATAGAACCTTCTGTGCCTCTTTGCAAATATGTTCAATCACTAAATTAAAATGCTATTAAATCAGAATGGATCTCTGCTAAGAGATGGTCACTGTTAGCATGATGAGAATCATAATATTCAGGCTCTGTGGACATAGAAATTTGGAACTGCCATAATAGAGAAGGATACACTCTACAACGTGCTTTTCTATAGCTCTTGGAAGTTACCATGATGAGATGAGGTGTCCTGAAGCAGGAAATAAACACCTGCATTTCAACACTTAGTTTTTACTCATTGTTCTATAATACCATTCAAATCATATCACTTAAAGGGCCATCTGTATGGAGAGGTATATATAAGGCAATCTACAATCTTCATAGATTCTGAAAGGATGAAACCAAAGGTTTGTTGTTGGTTTTTGTTTTGTTTTGTTTTGTTTTGTTTGCATTTGGAATATAGTCAAGGAAAGAAACTAGTACTAAGAACAGGTGTCCTTAAGGTATATAAAGACAGTATGAAGAGGAAAATCGTATGTCAGGAATAAAAAGAAGGTATCAAATAAAGACACTGTTTCATTTCTATTTCTCTATATGAGAAATTTTTCCAAATTAAAGCATGGCATTTTATGCAACTTGAGTCCCTGACTATACACAGAGATTAGGGACTTTTTTACCCTTATTAATTTTACTGCCACATTGCTCATTTCTTTTTTTTTTATTTGGAGACTGTCTTAGTTTGGTTTCCCCAGAAGCAAACCTTAAGACACAGATTTATGTATAATCCATCGGTTTATGAGACGAAGAACATACTGAAAGAGCATTGGAGAAATGCAGTCAATTAAAGGTGCATTTATCCTGAAAATGACCACGTGGGTGACCAAAGCTTAATCTCATTTGAAATTAATGTAAATTACTAGAAGATTATTGTAAATGTCATTTGAAATTAGTGTAAATAGAACACACATATCAGAATCCTCCCTCTGGCAAGGATGTTAGAATATTTATGCACCAGGGCTGCAGGAAAGGAGGGCGTCTATTCCAGGCACTTCTGACCTTGCCCCCCTGCCCTCCCCACTGAGAGCAAAGTGAGGGACCAGGGAGACCAGGAAGTCATGAAAATCCTGGTGCCAGCAGGTACAGCAGTAGACACTGAAATGGTAAGAGGAAAAGCATGGGTGGGCAGCCAGTAGCATCTGTGACAGCCACTGGCCATACAGACAAAGGACTTTAGATCTGAGAAGGGCTCTACCCCATCTTTTACTGGAAGTCAGTCAGCCTCTGCTGGCAGCTGCTACCGAGAGATCAGATCATTACTTTGAGAGATAGCCATCCCTTTACAGGCAACATTCTTCCACTCCTTTTTCCCTAAAAGTGAATTTGTCCTAATTAGAAATTTTTATTATTCCTGACATCCTCAAGTACAGATGAACAAAAATACATTTGTATACATGTGCATGTATGTGCCCCTTAATCCTAAAACATTTGATGAGAGTTCTAGTTCCCTGTCCCTCACCTCATCTCTTCTCACACTAAATAGCCTTAGTTCTTTTTGTTCTGGGGTTCTTTATTTTCTTCTCTCCCTCTGTGAGTTACACCCCAAAAGTAAAAGTCCTCTTTTCTTACAGGGTCATAACTCTGCAGTGCATTTGCAAAAGCCCTTTGCCTTATGTTTTTCTTTTGGTGAAACTGAGGTAAACTAAATAAGCTAAAGCTTTTGATTTTATCTATAATAAAATATTTTGAAGCATCCTGACGATCAACATGCAAGGGACATCTGGGGGTTTGGGATTTCTATGGAAACAAAGGACTAGAGAGAGTGACAGTAAGTCTCCAACATTTACCAGGCATCCTGTCCATAACACCACCAACTATACTGTAGTGCTTTGCTCATGTCGTGGAATTCTCTGGAACATGATAACAGCTGGGAGAGGAATTTCCAGCTGAGTTACCAAATCAAAGAAAAGGAAAACCAAAATAATTCATACTCAGGTGTGCTGTTGCAGGTCTCCAGCTCGGAGACTGTTCAATACAATGATCATAGCTTCGTAATAGTAGTTCAAGGTGATACACAGCAACCCTCATCTAGAAAGACCCCTGAATGCTTTATAAACCATCGATACATAAAGGATTCACATAAAATTAGATTGAGGGCTAAAGGCCAAACTCTCGTCATTTACAAGTCTCAAATGGATCTTAATATACTAGTGTTGGGGTGTTGATATGCTAACTTCTTTATTCATCCACTCCATCAATATTTATTTAACATCTGTCTGTCTTTCAAATTACCTTGTTCTCCCAACCAAATGATACCACATCTTAAAATCCATGGTACTCCCTTTAGTCTGTCTGCATCTTAGTCATTTCTGCCTGAGGCCTATCCCCTTAAGAGATTACTTAAACACTCTTATCCCAACAGCACCGATTTACTTAGGTTTATATGCCTTGAATCTCCTTACCCTAAACTTATACATAGGACACATTTATTGAACTAAATTTATTTAAAGGTGGGGTCAAGGTAGAAAAGTGTCCTGGATTCATTCTTCCCTAATTTTAATAAATGAATAAAGATTTAGAAGTCACAGTCATAAAGACTATGCCATAATTCATTAAAACAATGCAGTGACTGCATCAGGCATTTACCCTATTAATATACATGGGTCTGATTTTAAAATTGAATCATTTGACCAGTACCATAGATACTTCTAAGCAACTGTCTCCTAAAAAAAAAAACAAGAAAAAAAAAAAAAAAAAAAAAACAAGAAAAAATAAAGGAATCAATTAGTCCCTTTTTTTTTTTTTTTTTTTTTTTTATTCATAGGGGCACAGAGAGAGAAAGGCAGAGAGGCAGAGACACAGGCAGAGGGAGAAGCAGGCTCCATGCAGGGCCTGATGTGGGACTCGATTCAGGGTCTCCAGGATCACGCCCTGGGCTGCTGGAGCTGCAGGCGGCGCTAAACCGCTGCGCCACCGGGGTTGCCCAATTAGTCCCATTTCTTAAGCGTTTTATTCTGGTAGCGATGGGCTCCTTTGAAAGCGTATGGTCAGTGGAACTTGTATATTCTTCCTAACCCGTTCCTCAGAACTCTGAACAGATACTTGGTCAATTATTCTTTGTCCATTTGCATCCTCTGTTTCTTTTAAGAAGATAAAAAGAATAGGAAAACAGAGTCTCTACTCCTACATGTTTTTACCTTTATGAAAGGCCATAATTAATTATCGCAACCAAGTCCTCATCGTGGGCCTTGTTTTCCCTTAAAAAACTGGGCCAAACACACTTGTCAGTCATTGTTGGAGGGCTGCCGGGAGGAGGGCGTTCATTCCCCGGGCACTTCTGTTGGCCCCCTGTCTCCCCGCACTGTGAGTAAAGTGGGGGGACCAGGGAGACCCAGAAGTCACAGAAATCCGGGTACTGGCAGGAGTGGCAGTAGGCACTGAAGTGGTAAGAGGAAAAGCATGAGTGGGTGGTCAGTAGTGTCTGTGAGTCACTGGCCCTACAGACATACCTGTGCTGTTATATATTCCTGTCTTTCCCCTCACACTGTGCACTTTCATTCTTTATAAAGAATAAACATCAGAAATACAAAGACACAAGGTTTGATCTGCATCCAAAGTCAAGTCACTCTGATTGCTGTTTTTGATTTTTCATTTGTTTGGTGGTTTGTTTTTGTTGTTTTGGTTTTTTAACAGGAGGTTGTCTTCACATTTGTTGAGATGATGATAGCCATGTAAAAACACATCTGTGACACTGTCAGTTTCACACAACAATTAAAAATTCTTTTTTGAACTTAAGCAACCAGTACTCTAGGTGCAGGACACTTTACTATAGAGTATTGAAGTATAAATTGGATTTTTTTTTCCACAAAGAAATTCCATCTAGTGTTGGATGCTTGGCAGAGGGATCAAAATCTGGCCTTAACCTCAGTCAGGGTGGGGTGGGGAGTGTTCAGAAGCAGTGAGGGCCTCACAGCAGTTTGTAGGGCACATTCATTTCCCCCCTGCCAGGATCTGGCTCAGCAAAATAACGGTGTTCTCTCTGGCCTCCCCAGCCAGGTAAATAAATCCTCTGATCACTGCTCCCTGGGGCCCTGGGTTCCCATCATGTTGATGCAAATCAAGCTCTGCAAGGCCTTTTCTGCCAGGATTTTTGTCACTTTTGGTTGTTTGTGGTTCCATAAGTTCTAATTCCTTGAAAACATATTACATAAGCTTTAATTTATTACAGTTCTTTACTAGATAATCTAGAACTGACAGTAATTTCCTTATGGAGACACCAAGTGCAGAATTTCTGCCAGTTCCACATTTTTTAACACTTACAAGTGTTAGATCTTTAAAATGATTCTAGAAAGGGGCACCTGGGTGGCTCAGTCAGGTAAGCATCTGCTTTCAGCTCAGGTCATGATCTCAGGGTTCTGGGATCCAGGCTCATGTTGGACTCCCTGCTGAGCAGAGATTCTGCTTCTCCCTCTGCCTCTGCCTGCTGCTCCCAGCCTATGCATGCTCTCTTTCAAATAAATAAATAAAATCTAAAAAAAAAAGAAAAGAAAAGAATTTTAGAAGAAGGGAGAGGTTATTGACTGCAGCCACAGAGAAATCATACGCTGAGAACCTTGAGAGGAGAAGAGGCAGGATGAGTAGGGGTGCTTGAGGAGAGTGCAGAAGGGTTTACACCATCACACCAGAGAAAGTTACAGTGAATCAGCAAGAGAGAAGTAATGAATTGTCCTGTGGCAACACTCCCTGCTGAGGTCCAATAGTGAAGCTCTGGAGACACGATAAGAGAGTATACAGTGTCCTAAGTATAGCCATCAGGTGTTCCTTGATAATTATATTTTGCACACACTCCCCTGGAGATCCCCAGAGAATACCAGTGCTCTCACCTCCTCAACCTGGGCTAAATCACTTGGGTTTGGGTTATCCAATATGATGACTAATTAAGCACTTTCTTTAGCAGACCTTGTTTACAATCCCATCCATGCATTGCTTGTCCTCATCTTTATGGTGAGACTGTCAAGGGATGTTCAGCTTTAGATAAACTGTGGGCTAAATCGGGCAATATAAAAGATACAGACATGCTACGTAAAACATTTCAAATGCATAGTTGAGCTTCCCGGAGAGAAAGAAAAATCTTCTGGAGCCAGCAATGAAAGGCAACTGCACCCACAGAAGTTGCCAGATTGGGCAACCTGACTGGAGGTTTAATGCTCACCCAAGAACAGGGACTTTGGGCTCAGCCAAGGCAATAAGTTAGACCTCAGGTCTGATTTTAAGCCACACTCTTGAAGAGTGATACCCACTAAAAGAGACAACTAGAAAACAATGTGCTCCCTGTACAAGGAATCACCTGAATGTTTTCTGCCTGGGGCCAGGCTCAGTGTGGCAAGGCAGACTCCTTCTGTGAGAAGTGGTCATCACTACTCTCTTTAGGCAGATCGTAAGTTTAATTTGAATTTATACCACACTCTGTGAGCTGGGAATCAGTAATAACGAACACTGCAGTATCTGTTAGAAGCAAATATAGACATCTTTGAAGGGGTGTTTTCAAGGAAATTGATAAAGAATTTCCCAGAATCGTTGAAGGAAATCCTTGTATTCTGGAAGCACAACAATTCCTGAACAATATAAACAAATAGTAAGAAGTAAAAATCCAAATTCCATCATAATGAAATTGAAGAACCATCAGAATAAAGAGGAAGTCTTAGCTGTGACCTAAAAGAAACGATAAGATGAGCATAGAGACTCCATTTCACCAATGGCATGTGTGCAAAGCTCTGTTTTTTGATCATGATTCGTATGTTCTGGACTTTAAAGGGATTTTCCTTTATTTCATACACAACTCATCCATTTACAAAGAATTCTTTTTAGAGGCTATTAAAATGCTAAAAACAATTTAATTTTTTCTTTGATGAGGAAAGTACATGAAATTCATATATTGTGTTGTCCACTTTGAGGAACAAATGAAGTTACAAAGTGGCTCATCAGTAATTGTCGTTAGATTTTTCTCTCATTGAAGGAATTATCAATTTTATAGAAAATAAGAGTTTTCACTTGTAATGCAACTATATTTCTCTGTTAGAAAGTTCTGAGTTCCTAATTCTTGAAACATTCCTAAAAACATTCTTAGAAAAAAGATGATGAATCTAACAGAGAAAAAGTCTCTTGATGTTGTTTTGTCTTTATTCTTTTGATTACAATAAAATACTGCTCTATCCATATGCAAGTGGGAATTGACTAAGTATTCTCTAGTATCAGAGGCGTCTAAACACAGATACTGTGCCTCAGAAAAATCTTGCTTGCTGCTCAGGACAAAAATCCAATCTACTCATAGAAAAGCATTCTTAACAATAGAAGACACTTAACAACCTATCATACATTACATATATATGTAATATATATATACATTAGTTTGTTTCATAACCATTTCTTTCTCTTCTAGGGAATTATAGCATG
Source organism: Canis lupus dingo (assembly GCF_003254725.2). NCBI lineage: Eukaryota > Metazoa > Chordata > Mammalia > Carnivora > Canidae > Canis > Canis lupus. The sequence continues at coordinate 26,390,052 of NC_064247.1, read as the reverse complement.
AGTAGTAGTTTTGTTTTCTTTTGTTTTTTTTAAAGATTTTATTTATTTATTCATGAGAGAGAGAGGCAGAGACACAGGCAGAGGGAGAAGCAGGCTCCATTCAGGGAACCTGATGCGGGACTCGATCCCGGGTCTCCAGGATCACACCCTGGGCTGAAGGCAGGCGCTAAATTGCTGAGCCACCCAGGGATCCCCAGTAGTAGTTTTTTGAACAAGGTTTGGTAAATGAAGGCTCTTTTATACAGCATGATTGAAATTAGAGTGTTGGGTTTTTTGGTTTTTTTTTTTTTTTTACTTTAATCACAATTTTTAAGGTGGCTTACGAATTTCTTCAATTATAAGAAAAAGTAACATTTTCTCATCGTGTTTCCACATGGAATTATGCTAAAATAGTGAAAATTCTATTTTTAAAAATACCCTTCAGTAAAGTTAAATTGGTTTTTCCTTGTTTCCTTCTATCTTCACAGATTGTGAGTGTTGGGAAGCATGTAAAAGGCTACCATTACATCATTGCAAACTTGGTAAGAGCTCTCTGTTTTTTTCTTTTTCATAAGAATTGCTCAAGCGTTCCAAATTATAATAACTGTGCTTTAAAATAACACTTCAGTAAATGAGTAAACTACATTACTCACTAAGCTTTTTGTAATACCTAGGATAATATTTTTGATACAGTAGTCATCATATTTCTAATGCGCAATTCAATATATGTTTATGCAGACTAGTTTGACATCTGCCAAAGCACATTTAAAAGTGATTATGATATTTGCTTTACTATGATATCACCTGACAAATTAAATAATTGTCTTTTATCTGTACAAATGATTAATGTACCATAATTTAATGTATGGATTAAGGTTGCCAATACTTAGGATATCACAAGGATGATCAAACTGATGACCCTCGTGCTCTGATTTTAAGAAAAGCAAGATTAAAACAGATATGTAAGGAAGTCTTTTGATTGGGAGTAATCCAAATATTTTTAAAATTATGTCAGCTTTTCATGTTGTGTTATATATAGACCTATATTGAAAAAGATACATACACATTAGTATAAAATCCTGAAAGTGCAAATCCTTCTAGATTTCTTGCCAAGGCTCACCAAGTATTTCTTGTTAACTGTGCAGTGTAGAGGGAAAGCAGCCAAATAGGGGCCCATTCTCCTTGCTTCATTAGAGTGCCATCTGCCCCAAGGGCTTAACCTCAGATGTGGTTTATTTAAGAGAAGTTAAGAAGGTTTTCTCCTTTTTCTCTTTTCCTACTATGTATTTCTTTGGTGAGGATCTTTTCCTTAACACAGGGAAAGAACCAAAGGCTGCAAAGAGATTCAGATTTAATTCTCGTCTTGTAGTGAGTGGGCCATCACCCTCTGAGACAGGAATTTTTAGCTGTTAGTGAACTGGATCACACTATGAAATTGAGATATTAAAATTCAGCAATAGACTATCAACTCTTCTTGCATGGTGTTTTTGGAATAAAGTATGATTTCACTAGCTTCATGGATTATCATGAAAATACTGAGAAATGTTGACTTATCTTTCCCATTGTTTTTAGTAGGCTTGTAGTCTGGATATTTTAATATATTTTATAAAAATATAATTCTTAAAATTAGCATATCCTGATATTAATCACTAAAGACAAAAAACTTACGTTTCTGGAATGTGTACACTCACAATGACATTATACAAGGAAATTCTAACAAACAGAGGGTTTTGACATCCCTTCCTTCAAACAAAGAAATTCAGAAGAAAAAAAAGTCAATAGACTGTCATGCCAGAAATGAATTGTTGACTTCAACAAACTAGTACAAAATGGAAAGAATGGCTATCAGAGCCTGTCTTAAACTTCCCTAGTAGATGAGAGCATACTTAAGATATCTATGTAATGACTAAATAACACCATATGAAGTAGAAAGAAATATTTGCTTGTATTAGGGCATATAATCATCACATAATCAAGGGGTACCTGGGTGGCTCAATCAGTTGAATGTCTGTCTCTTGATATCAGCTCGGGTTGTGATTGTGGGGTTGTGGGATCAAGCCCCATGTTGGAGTCCACACTCAGCACAGAGTCTGTGTGTCCCTCTGCTCTTTCGCCCACTCTCTTTCTCTCTCTCAAATAAATAAGTAAAATCTTTAAGAGAAAAAAAACAAGATTTTACCATATGTATTTGATATCATTGTAACACATGACTAGGTCAGTAACTTGTCCATATCTACATTATAATATATTGTTTTAATTATGCTTTTCTGACTTATTCATTTATTTCTAAATAACTGTGACTTCCAAAACAAGAATGATTTTTGTTCTTAAGAACTACTGCAGGGATCCCTGGGTGGCGCAGCGGTTTGGTGCCTGCCTTTGGCCCAGGGTGCGATCCTGGAGACCCGGGATCGAATCCCACGTCAGGCTCCCGGTGCATGGAGCCTGCTTCTCCCTCTGCCTATGTCTCTGCCTCTCTCTCCCTCTCTCTCTGTATGACTATCATAAATAAATTTTAAAAAAATTTAAAAAATAAAAAAAGAACTACTGCAGAAGATTCCCAAATATGAAATAAATCCATTATCAAAAGAAAGATTATATTAATATAGTTAATGTTGAAAGGCTGAATAATTTCCTGCTAAGATCAGGAAAACAAGGATGCTCCCTCATGATTTATGTTGAACATTATACTGAAGCTTCTAGCAAGGGATATTGGGCAAGAAAAAGAAATAAAAAGACATTCAGATTGGAAAAAAAAAAAAGATATTTTTGAATAGAAAATCCTAAGAAATCTAGTAAAAAAAAAATCTAATGAGAACTAGTAAGTAGGTTCAGCAGGGTTTTGGATAGAAAGTCAATATAAAAAATTGTATATTTCTGTATGCTCATTCTGAGAGTGAAGTTAAGAAAATAATTCCATTTATAACTTCCAATTACAATTTACAATTAATGAGGAACTGCTATATAACCAATTCAGCAGGACTGTTTAGTTGGAGGAACCTAGACGGAGAGATAGGAAGCTCCTGAACTTCCCTCCTCCCACAGATACGCACAGAGTTATCCCTCCGAGAGAAATCTGGAATCTAGCTCAGTGACTCCTACACATCAGGCAACTAAGAAAGTACCCACATTGAAATGGGTAGGAAAGGCTGAGACACACTCTTTCATAAAAACTGTGTATACCAACACAGTGTCATACAGTCAGGAGGGCATCCATCCCTAGCTCCCAGCTTCTCCATGAGCAGCAGAGGATTTGGACCATACATTTAGCACCCCAGCTTTTAAGGCTGTCACTCAAGAGACAGGCCCATAGAACACCTATCTATGAAAGTTGATGAGTTATACATCCACAAGACCCACAGGACTATAGAAACAATTCTTAATGGGCTCATGAGGATTCATTGTAACTATCCCCACAGGCCTTATTAAATAGCACAGAGGGATCAAGCAAAGATGCCCATCTCCATCTTTCCCTGAAAGGAAATTAACTACCTACTTTACAATCTGCTGCCTGAGAGCCCATAGGCAAGAATCTGCATTTAGGAGCTGCCTGCATTAAGGAGCTGGCTGTGATTCCTCATGGAGTTCAGGGGATCTGGTGGATATTTCTGTCACATTCTCCCTCTGGCTCACTTCCATTACAAAACCAGGTCATCAACTTGTCTCTAGAAGAAGATTGTACACATGCCTGGTGGCCTGCCTATTACTGTTCCCACTCAAGGGATGACTGGATCTCATAGCTGAATGTACTTGTATTCATAAATCCCACAGGACTGTAGCAAATAATGAGGTAGTTCTTAACAGGTACACATGAGAGTACTCACCCAGGTATCTCCCCAGGGCTGAACATAGAAGGAACTGGCAAGATGCCCATTTCCCAGTCTTTCCCTGAAATGGGTTTGACTGTATATTTCACAAGCTGCTTGCCTGAAAGTCAATCTTACAATCAGCCTGCATCTAGGTGCTGACTCTGACTCTTTCCTTTGGGACACAGCCAGGTCCCTCACTACTAGGAGCCACTAAACAAAGAAGGCTGCTTGAGTAATCACACAGATTTAAGAGACAACCAACAGTTTAGTCTGTGCTAATTTGATGAGGGTCATCTCCTATACAACACCAGGGTGTCAAGACTGGCAGAGGTATGTGTATTATCTAATGTGTAGAAACCAACCAGTACAGAGAATCAAGAAAAATGAAGAAAAATGAAAATGCATTCCAAACAAAAGTACAAAATAAATCTCCATAAACAAATCTTAATGAAATTGAAATATGTGATTTGCACAATGGAGTTCAAAATAACAGTCATAAAGATGCTTGTTGAGGTCAGGAGAGCAATGTATTAACAAAGTAAGCATTTCAACAAAGAGTGAGAAAATATTTTAAGATATACCAAACAGAAACCACAGAGTTGAGGAATACAAAAACTAACTACAAAATTCTGTAGAGGTATTCAACAACAGATTGGAATAGATGGAAGAAAGATTAGCCAACTTGAAGACAAGGCAGTGGAATTCACCCAATCAGAGAAGAAAAAAAAAAAAAAAGATATACCTGTTAAGAACTCCCTCATTATTCGCTACAGTCCTGTGGGATTTATGAATACAAGCACGTTCAGCTATGAGATCCAGCCATCCCTTGAGTAGGAACAGTAATAAGTAGGCCACCAGGCATGTGTACAATCTTTTAGAGATAGGTTGATGACCTGGTTTTATAATGGGAGTGAGCCAGATGTAAATTGTGACATCAAAAACAAAATGTGGGGAGAAATATGGAGAATTGTAGAGCTTTTGTATGCATTCAAAGTTTAGTTGTTTCCAGTTTAAAATAGACTGTTATAGCTATAAGATGTTTTATAAAAGCCTCATGATAACCACAAAGCAAAACTTATAGAAGAAACACAAAACATGAAGAGAAACGAATCAAAACATACAACCTTGGGCAGCCCCAGTGGCTTAGTGGTTTAGCGCTGCCGTCAGCCTGGGGTGTGATCCTGGAGACCCAGGATCGACTCCCACATCGGGATCCTTGCATGGAGCTTGCTTCTCCCTCTGCCTGTGTCTCTGCCTTTCTCTGTGTGTGTCTTTCATGAATAAACAAATAAATAAAAACTTTAAAAAAAGGAATTTATTCTGTAAAAAAATACAACCTCAAAAATCATCAAATCACAAAAGGAAAGCACAAGAGAGGATGAAAGGAAAAATAAACTACAAATCAGCTAGAAAACAATTCACAAAATGTCTATAGTAAGTCTATTCCTACCAACATCTATTTAAATGTAAAGGGACTATGTTCTGCAATCAAAAGACATAGAGTGGCTGAATGAATTTTAAAAAGAAAGGAAAAAAGAAAAGACCCAACTCTGTATTGCCTACAGAGACTCATTTCAACTTTAAGGACACAAACAGACTGAAAGTGGAATAATGGAAAAAAGAAAGACCACGCAAATGGAAACTGAGGAAAGAAGAAGTAGCTATAGATATGTCAGACAAATTGACTTAAAGTCAGAAACTATAACAAGAGACAAAGAATATCATTTTTTAATGGTAAAGGAGTAATTCATCAGTAAAATACAATATTTGTATATACTTTTGTACTCAATATCAGAGCACCTAAATATATACTAAAGCAAATATTAACAGATCTGAAAAGAGAAATAGACAGCAACTCCAAAATAGTAAGGAACTTCATCACCCCAGTTTCCTTTTTTAAAAATTTAAATTAAGATTAATTAATATAGAGTATATTACTAGTTTCAGGGTAGAGTTTAGCGATACATCAGTTTCATATAACACCAGTACTCATCACATCACGTGCCCTCCTTCATGCTGGTCACCCAGTTATCCCAATCCTCCACCCCCTTTCCTTCCGGCAACCTTCAGTTTGTTCCCTAGGGTTAAGAGTCTCTTATGGTTTGCCTCTCTCTCTGTGTTTTTATCTTATTTTTCCTTCCCTTCCTCTACATTCATCTGTTTTATTTTTTAAATTCCACATATGAATGAAATCATATGGTATTTCTCTGACTGACTTATTTCACTTAGTATAATACACTCCCATTCCATCCATATCATTGCAAATGGAAAGATTTCATTCTTTTTAATGACTAATATTCCTCTGTGTGTGTGTGTATGTGTGTGTGTGTTTCACCTCTTCTTTATTCATTCACCTGTCGGTGGACATCTGGGCTTTTTCCTTAGTTTGACAATTATGGACATTGCTGCTATAAACATTGAGGTGCATGTGCTACTTCAAATCACTACATTTGTATCCTTTAGATAAATACCTAGTACTGTAATTTCTGGGTCATAGGGTAACTCTGTTTTTAACTTTTTGAGGAACCTCCATATTGTTTTCCAGAGTGGCTGCACTAGTTTTCATTCCCACCAACAGTGTAAGAGGGTTTCCCTTTCTCTGACTCCTCACCAACATTTGTTGTTTCCTGTGTTGTTCACTTAAGCCATTCTCTCTAGTGGAAGGTGATATCCCACTGTGGTTTTGATTTGTATTTCCCTGATAATGAGTGATGTTGAGCATTTCTTCATGTATCTATTGGCCATTAGTATGTCTCTAAAGATATGTCTGTTCATGTATTCTGCCAATTTCTTGACTAGATTTCTTGTTTCAAATCCCATTTTCAATAATGGCTAGATCCTTGAGGCAAAATATCAACAAGAAGGCACTGGATTTAAATTGCCTATTGGACCAGACAGTCCTAACAGATATCTACAGAATACTCCACTTAACAGCAGAAGTATATACATTCTTTTCAAGCACATATGGAACATCCTGCAGGATAGATCATATGTTAGGCCCCAAATAAGTCTTCATCAATTTAAGAAGACTGAAATTATATCATGCATCCTTTCTGACACATAGATCTGAAGCTAGAAATCACTTACCAAAAGAAAACTAAAAAATCTACAAATATACAGAGATTAAACAAATGCTTTTGAACAACCAGTGGCTTAAATAAGAAATTAAAAGAGAAATTTAAAAATACCTTGAGACAAGTGAAAATGGATATGTAACATACCAGAACATGTGGAATGGAGCAAAAGCAGGTCTAAGAAAGAAGTTTATGGTGGTAAATGCCAAATTAAGAGAAAAGAGATATTAAATAGTCTAACTCTATACCTCAAATACAAGAAAAAGAAGAAACTAAGCTCCAAGTTAGTAGAAGAAAGGAAATAACAAAGGTCAGAGTGAAAAGAAATGAAATAGAAACTAAAAACACATTAGATCAATGAAATTGAGAGCTGGTTTATGAAAAGGTAAACAAAATCAACAAATCTTTAGCTATACTAAAAAAGAAGAAAGAAGACTTAACTAAATAAAATAAGAAATATGAGAAGATACAACTCATATGATACAAATACTAAGGATCATAAGAAAATGCTATAAACAATTATACACGGTCACATTAGAAGAATACTTGAAGAACCCAGATAAATTTCTAGAAGCATCCAACCTACTATGCATGAATTATGGTGAAAAAGAAAATTTAAACAGACTAATAATAAGAACTTTGAAGCAGTAATCAAAATACCCCCACCAAAAAAGTCTAGGACCAGGTGGTTTCATGAGTAAATTCTACCAAACATTTAAAGAAGAATTAATACCTTTTAAAATTATTCCAGTAAATAGAAGAGGAAAGAACACTTCCAAAACCAACATTATATGGTTTCATTCATATGGGGAATATAAAAAATAGTGAAAGGGATTAAAAGCGAAAGGAGAGAAAATGAGTATGAAATACCAGAGAGGGTGACAGAACATGAGAGACTCCTAACTCTGGGAAATGAACAAGGGGTGGTGGAAGGGGAGGTGGGCAGAGGGACGGGGTGACTGGGTGATGGGCACTGTGGGGGGCACTTGATGGGATGAGCACTGGGTGTTCTACTATATGTTGGCAAATCGAACTCCAATAAAAAAATATACAAAAAAATCCAGTGTTACACTAATATCAAAGTCAGACACTACAAAATAAAACTAAAGTAAAGCCTTATATCCCTGATGAACATAGATGCACCGATGCTCAACAAAACATTAGCAAATCAAATTCAACAGTATATTAAAAGGATTATACCAGGATCATACCAACATCAAGAGTGATTTATCCCAGAGATACAAAGATGGCTTAAAATCCACAACTCAGTCACCGTGATACACCACATTAACAAAAGGATAAAAACTGCATGATCATTTCATTAGATGCAGAAAAAGCATTTGACAAAATTCAACATCATCTTATGATAAAAACTGGGTATACAAGGAACATACCTCAACATAACAAAAGTCATGTATGACAGCCCACATAATACCCAATTTTGAAAAGCTATGAAAGATTTTCCACTAGAGTTGGGAATCGGATGAGAATGTCCACTGCTGCCACTGTTTTTCAATATAGTACTGGATGTCCCAGTAAAATACACCCAAATTGGAAAGGAAGACATAAAGTTGTCTCTGTTTGTAGATGATACAAAATATTGTATAGAAATGTATACTGATGATACAAAATATTATATAGAAATATTGCATATATAGAAAACTTTAATGATTTCACAAAAAAACTATTAGAATAAATCACTTCATTGAAGTTTTAGAATACAAAATCAATATACAAAAATCAGCTATGTTTCTATAGAGTAACCAAAAACTATCAGAAAGAAAAATTAAGAAAACAGTCTTATTTACAAAAGCATTAAAAACAATATAAATACTTAGGAATAAATATAACCTAGGAGATGAAAGATCTGTGCAGTGAAAACTCTAAGATATGGATGAAGAAGACACAGATAACTGGAAAAATATTGTGTGTTCATAGAATGAGAGTATTAATATTGTTAAAATGTCCATACTAGCCAAAGCAGTCTATAGATTCAATGCATAAAAATATGCTATTTAAAATAGCATATTTCATAAATATAGAAAAAACAATCCTAAAACTTGTATGGAGCCACAAAAGATCCCAAATGGCTAAAGCAGTCTTGAGAAAGAAGAACAAAGCTGGAGGCATCACACCTGATTCAAACTAGATCACCAAGCTATGATAATCAAAGCAGTATGGTATTGCAATGAAAATAGACACACAGATAGTGGAACAGAATATAGAGCCCATGAATACACCCTGGCACACATGGTCAATTAACTTTCATCAAAAGAGCCCAGAATATACTATGGGAAAAGAAGAGTCTCTTCAATAAGTGCTGTTGCAAAAATTAAATATTCACATGCAAAAGAATGGAACTGGGCCCTTATATCATACATAAAAACTAATTCAAAGGTGAGTATATTTTTCAACATAAGACCTAAAACTGTAAAACTCCTAGGAAAAAACCTAGAAGGTAATCCCCTTGACATTGATCTTAGCAATTTTGTTTTTGGATTTGACTCTAAAGGCACAGCAATAAAAAGCAAAAATAAACTAGTAGGACCACAACAAACTAAAAAGCTTTTACCTAGCAAAGGAAGCCATCAACAAAATGAAAAGGCAACATACAGAATGGGAGAAAATATTTGCAAACCACATATCCAAAATAGGGGTTAATATCCAAAATATAGAAGGAAGTTTTACAGCTCAATAGCAAAACAAAACAAACAAAAAAACAACCCAATACCTCAATTTAAAAATGGACAAAGGACTATTTTAACAAAAAGAAAAAAAACACAGATGGTCAACAGTACATGAAAAGGTGCTCAACATCACTAATCATGAGGGAAATGCTAATCAAAGCCACAATGAGATATTAGCTCACACCTGTTAGCATGGCTATTACCTAAAAGACAAAAGAGAACCAAATACTGGTAAGGATGTAGAAAAATGGGAACCCCTGTGCATTTGGTAGAAATGTGAACCAATGTAGCCCATATGGAAAACAATATTAAAAAACAAAATTAAAAATAGAACTACCATGTCATCCAGCAATCCAACTTCTAGGTATATATCCACAAGGAAAAAAATCATTATATCAAAAAGGTATCTATACTGTTCACTGTAGCATTATTCACAACAGCCATGGTATAGAAACAGCCTAAGTGTTCACCAACAGATGAATAGATAGTGTATATATATATACATACTATCTATTCATATATATATAGATATTCATATATTTATTCATATATATATATACATATATATATAATCAGTCATAAGAAATAAAGAAATTCTGCCATTCTGGCAACAAGGATGAGCCAAGATGGCATAATCTAAATGAAAAAAGATTAAGACAAATACTGTGTGGTATCACTTACTTGGGAATTTTTTAAAGAAATCTTACTCAGAGATTAACTCCTAGAGAACATAGTGTTGCTTACCAGGAGCTGGAGAGTGGGGAACATAGAAAGAAGTTGGTAGAAGGGTACAAACTTTCAATTACAAGGTGAATATGATCTTAGAATCTAATATGTAACATGGTGGCTGTAGTTTATAATACTGTATTATGTAACTGAAATTTGCTAAGAGAGTAGAACTTAAAGGTTCTCCTGGAAAGATAAAATAAAAAGGTAAACATGTGAGGTGATGGATATATTAATTAACTCAATGATGGGAACCCTTCCACGAGGTACACATACATCAAATCATCGCATTGTACGCTTTAGATATACTACAACTGCACTTGTCAGTGATACCTCAATAAGATTGAAGAAAAGACTGATTTAGTAGTAGCAAAACATGATTTCTAAAATAACCACTTTCATTAGTTATGAAAATAGCCCAGACACTTTAAAATATTCCGTAGTCATAATGTTGAAAAAGAAAGCAGAGGATATGAAAGTCAACTCATATTTACCAAAAAGAGAAGAATGAAGCGAGGCAGACATCTGACATCAATATGTGGTCCATAAAATATATCATGAATTTAGAGACACACATTTTTGCAAAATGAAGGATCTCCATTATTTAAGCGAGGTTAACTCCACAGAGAAGCCAAATTTCATTATGGATATTTTTTTTGGATTCTTTTAAAATGATAATCCTCTATACCAAGACAGAAAACAAGTAATGTCTCAGAAATACGGGCTTCTTAATGGCCATTAAATTCTTTCCCTGAAATATCAAAGGCAGATTCCACATATTTAAATAAAATAATATTCTGTTTCATTATGAGTAAAGATGCAAATGGGTTGTGAAAGTTCATCAGCAGTACTTAAAACTGTCTTTTCATTATCCATCAGTTAAATTTATCATCTTCAATTAACTGTGATTCAATCTCACGCATCCTTCTATTTTGATGAAAAGGGAACGGATGGATGTTTTCCGTGTTCCTCTAGTCCCCTTTGCTACTACTGCAGTGTGCTAGGATCTCACCTCCAGCCAGGCAGAAAGAAATGAGGATCCCTTTCCTTTATTACTCAAACTTCAGCCTGCTGGGCATCCAAGAAGACCCACTCAGAGTTGGCACCATCTAAATAGCATGAGCTGTGCCTGCTGTATAAGTGAATGGACATGCCCCTCCTAGATTCTGGAAATTTCTCTCTACTATCACTGCCATCTAGAGGTACTGGTGAAAGCACATGGTATCTTATTAGATTAAGCTCTGTTCTAGAAATTTCCAAGATACAGGCAGGAAAACATTAGCTGTTGGTTCAGTATCATTTGTTTTTCAGAGATTTAAGTAAGAAAATTGCTTTCATATTTTCCCCTAGACTTCCTCGTTTCCAGTTCTTTGTTTGCTTTGCTCCCGGGTTTTTTTATTGTGTGTGTGTGTTTTTTTTAAGACAGGTACGATCATATCATTTCCCAGCTTAAATTATTTCTTTGGCTCTAGGCTGCAAATGCAGTAAAAGGAGCTTTCTAAAAGGGAAAGACCCTGAGATCTCTCCAACCAACCCTACCTGCTAATAATTGTCCCTCTCACTTCTCCATAAAACTTCCTGTAGTTCTCAAAATGACACACTGCCATTGTCACCACCTCCTACCAGAAGAAGCATTCTAAATCTACCCACCGCGCTGTGAACATCCTTCAGGGTGAAGTATTGACACTACTGTCTTTCTTAACCTCAGCCCCTTGCTCTCGCTCCACCTGGCACATGCCCCTTCCTGAAACCAGAATCATGCCCAGACACCTGATACCTCTTTTTATCTTTGCAGCTTTGGCTTTGTCTCCCAGGGAGGCAGTCCTTAGTCCACCCAATTCTAATGAGCAGTCACTCCTTCCAGAAAGCTGTCCTGTGTACTTCATCTGATCTTGCCTCTTCTGGGCTCACAGATCACTCCATATACCAATAATATAAAATGCTTTTATTTTTTTTCATTTATGAAATCATTATTTTATCCGTCCTCTGTACCAGGTATTATCCACCCTCCTGTGGCCCAGCTGCAAACTAAGACATTACCAGCACATTGCAAGCTCATTAAAGGAAGAAACAATGTCTTTTTTGACCTTATATAGAGTGCCCCTACCCTCTTTCTTTGTTGAAGGGCTCCTGTATCCTCCAGCATGCAGCTTATGTCATCAATGTTTATTTTGTTGCTATAATTGTTCTAATTAACCCTCAACATAGATGTTTATTCTATATACTGCAAAATGGGGTTCAGTGTGATTTACTCAAGATCTCATGGATCCTCCATCTCAGTAGCAAGATTGAAATGCTGTCCTGTCTGGTTACAAAGAACAAATACATTAAATAAATAAATAAAATCAGTATGAGTAACTACCTGGTGTAGCGACAGAGTGAGCATTCATTTAAATATTTCCTCTACCTACTTTGAGGGGGATCTGGTCTTACAGACATTCTCTGTATTTGTATTCAGAGCTTCCTTCAGCCCTCCTCCAGCAGAGTATTTAAATATGTCCACCAAGAGCAATAAGAAACTGTTGGCATCGTCGCACCTGCACCACGAATTCTTAAAATCTTGCTCTCATTTAGATTTTTGATTTTTAAAAAAATGCATTCCATTTACATCTAGGAAAACACCTGGCTCTTTCATGGAGTAGTATAAAATTATGGAATGATCAGGGTATATCATTAAAGATTAACCAAAGCTATTGCTTACCTGTCCCTTAGCTCACCTCACACACAGACATGCACACCATCCATGCCTCATTTAGAAGGTAAGGAAGTTCAGATGCAGAGAGTAAAGTGACTTTTCCAGGTGTAGGTGCCTGGTTGATGTCAGAATATAGCCTAGAACTTAGTTCCCTGTTTGCAAACTAGCACGTTTTTACTCATGGACAACAACCCCACTCCCGATTCCATGAATGTGAAGACAATGTTTTATCTTTTTCTTAGTGCACACTGTATTTTTTAACTTTTCTGCATTGAGCATGTCTGATTCCACCATCTACATACTTGATCACCAAAAAGGGATACTTTCAATTTCTTAACTACCTTGTTTTTAAAAGATGTTAAAAGGAAATCTCTCCCATTCTACTTGGCAGCCCTTCTGTTAACTGCACCGAGCCTCCTCAATATGATTTATACAAAACTGCAGAAATGTAATCAGAATTCGACAAATCCTACAGGACGAGCATTTATTAAGCACCTGTGATGTGATGAACCTACAGATTCAGCAAGATATCTGAAGACCTGCCATTTTAAAATTTCCTTTTGCTTTTTTACCCTCAGAGGATGTATCAGCTGTCCATGAAAATTAAAAGGAAAACCAAGTTGGAAGTTAATATTTCCTTAGGATGTCAGTATATTAGAGAGAGAGAATATATACTGTTTACTTAGTTACTAACCCCAGATTTCACACACACACACACACACACACACACACACAAATACTGTAGAGTTACAATCTTATGACGAAACGCTGTCCTGTCTAGTGTCTCTTAGAACCTTCGGTTCCACTATACTTTCTAGGTAAACACTGAAGTCTCCATAGGTACCAAGGTTCCCAAGAAAATTACTTCACAGTCTAGATCCTATTAGTCTTCTCTATAAAACTATTTTAAAGACTATGAAAGAAAAAATATCACCTGGACTCAGACAGACATCGTTAATATTAACGGAGCCACCCAGCCCTCATTCAGGTCAGAACTGAAAGAAGCAGAGGCGGTAATATTTTGTCCTTCATGCTCAGCATAGCAGGATGGATTTAGAGAAATGTAGACTGTTATTCATCAGTGAGACTTTACATCAGATGGCTTCTCTGAGGCTCAGCTTTGGCTGTGTGTCTTGCAGCTGTAGTTGATGCTGCGAAAGAAAACGTGACAGGTCTTTCAGCCACCACTGAAAGAAACTAATAATGTCATCAATTAGCAACTAATGCAATACTTGAATCACTGTGGCTTTTGGAAAACTGTTTTGTTGTTGTTGTTGGTGGTGGTGGTGGTGTGTGTCTGTGTGTGTGTGTGTGTGCCCGTGGCTCTGCCCTATCTTTTCGTAGAAGCAAACAAATGTTCAGCTGACATTTTACCAGCTAGAGATTGATGGACAGTGTTTTTCCCATTTCAAAAACATAGATTTGCTTTCTGGTGTCTAGTCTTTTTCCCAGTGAAATGAGAATGTTACTGATGAGCTGTCAAATTAGTTAGCACATAATAGGCAGGAGATAAATATTTGTTGAGGGGTTTAATTAATAACAGCTATCACCGACTGAATTCAAACCAGATCTGCTAGCGATGTTAGCGTTGTCATTCCTGTTTTGCATGTCAGACACCTATAGCCAGAAAGTTACAGAGGTGGATTCAGAGCCTGGACTGTTTTCGACACCACTACCCTCCCTCTCCTTGGAACATTGTTGATAAATCCCAAAATTAAACACACACACACCTGTGTAAGAATCCACAGGAGTGCAGGGTGATAAAGGCCCATGCAAAGTCATCATGTGTTTGCTGGGTGATCTTCAATAGTGTTTCTTTAATCTACTGAGCGTTGGTTTCCTTATTTGTAAGATAAGTCTAATAACAAGATGTATCTCTCAATCTTATGAAAACCAAACTACATAATCTGTATAAAGTGCTCAGCACAGTGCCCAACCTGTAATAAGCCCAGCATCAATATTAGCTATAAATACACAGTCCTGGGGCTTTGGATAGTAACTTTGCTTAGCTGTCAGTAGATTCATCTGTTTTTTCTTAGTCAAACAGCAGTGTGCATATATAACCTGCTTTGTTATAAACAAAAAACACGGAGGTTTTCAAAATCAAGGCTGAGACACATTCAGAAAGAATGTGTCTGTTCTCTCTGATTGATGCACTGATTCTTGTTGCAACTGCATGGTCACTGCTGCATATTTTACTTTTGCCAAAAAATAAATAGACAGATAAACAGAACTTTCCCTTAGTTCACTCAACACAGTTCAATCAAATTCACATTAAAAAAAAAAAGAAATTGGGGCATCTCGGTGGCTCAGTTGATTAAGCATCTGCCTTTGGCTCAAATCATGATCCCAAGGGTCCTGAGATCGAGCCCCACATTGGGCTCCCTGCTCAGTGGGGAGTCTACTTCTCTCTCTACCTATGCCTCTGCCTCTCTCTGTGTCTTTCATGAATAAATAAATAAATAAAATATTTTTAAAATAAAATTTAAAAAACTTTATTAAATACTAAGAGAAAACCAGGAAGAAAGCAAATACAGATGCTAGAAACTCATAACCACTTGTGTACATGTGTTTGTGTTGAGGGGAAGGTTACTTTCCTCTGAGCCAATATCTTTGGTTTTATTAATTTGCATTCCTAATAGGTTTTCTTCCCTCTTCTTGAAATTGCCTAATTGTTTTACACTTTGTATTGTTTATTTTTGTAAGGTACCTTAAATACTTAGCAGAAAAAAAATGGGCTGGGTATAAAAAAAATTAAATGATAGAGATTGAGGAAGAAAAGGGAGGTAGGGAGGGAAGGTGAGAGGAAGGAAATGACTTTCCAAAATTTTTGAAACTCAGGTAACTACCTGTGCACTGAGAGAGGACAGTTCCCTCAGAGCTCCCTCAGCCTACCTGGTAAACACCATCTTGTTTCCCACCACAAAGAAGTCTATGAATGGCCTGTCTTGCTCTCTTCTCTCCCATTAGTATGTCCCAGGACTTGGAGGGTTGTAGTGACTCATATAATCAAGTCTTTTACTCGCCCTGGCTCAAATGATTGGCTCTGTCTGCTTTTAGATCACTTTGTAATTAAACTGAACCCCCTTTAAAAAGTGCTACCCATCACAGTCTCAAAGTATCATAAAACCTTGATATTCCCTTCACATAAGACACATTTCTACACATCTATATCAAAGGGCAATTATGCCCTCAACAGGAGGTTTTTTGATGTTATCATTTTCATCTCCTGTATCCCCCTCCATGCTTCATAAAAGGCATTCAGAGGCATTCAAGAAATACTTGTTAAATTGAATTGAATTGGAAGTATTTTTATCCTTTTCTCATGTATTAGATTGTGGATGGCAGAATTTAACAGCTAAATTGGCGTAATTGAACCCTTCCTGTTTCCAGCCATTGTTTTATTAGAAATCTAAATAGATATACATGTTTATTATTAACTTATGTTACCATTGAAGAGCTGAAATGTAGACCAATGAACTGTTAACAAACTGTCATATTTATTTCTATAGGGATTCAAGGATATTTCTCTTGAGAGATTTATACATGGTGGAGCCAATGTTACAGGATTCCAGTTGGTCGATTTTAACACACCTATGGTAACCAAACTAATGGATCGCTGGAAGAAACTAGACCAGAGAGAGTATCCAGGATCTGAGACTCCTCCAAAAGTATGTGTTTGTTTCGATCTTATATGTTTTTAATGTTTTTAAATTTTAGGGTAGAAACTTCATCATGCAGTTGTTGCAGTCATTTTTTGTCGGCATAGCATAGTGTAGGGCAGAAGCATTTTGTCACTATCACTGCACTACTCAAGCCTTTAGTAATTTCTAACTTTTATATGTTAAGAGCAGAGCTGTTAGCCATTAGCTCAGGTAGTTTACTCTTATCATTATTATTACTTTGCATAGAGATTTCCATGAAGAAACAATGTTAAAACAGTGTTTCATTGACTAAATATTTCAATGTAAGCAAACGTCGGTAATTAGCACATCAAAAAACCACCATTAGACAAAAACTATATTTGCAAAGTCATTTATAATGAGGAGAGAAGTTGGGAGAAATGTAAAATGTATAAGCTTCTGCAAAATTTGTCTTTCAAACTAACAGTAAAAAGGTCAGGTTGTTTCATTTTTCTCTGGTTGACACCGCAGAAGTATGTTATTGGTACTCACAAAAGAAACTTCCCATCATAGCCCATTTTTTCCTCACCTGGGAAGATAGACAACTTACTTAGATATTATGTAAATAATGATAAAATGTTTCACAAACTCCAACTTGGTGGTTTTGAACTCTTACATAATAAAGTATTCTCATTCTCAATGTTTATTGCTTCTTCAGTGACATTATTTTCTATTAAAAAGTTTTCAAATGTAGTTTGGAAATTCAAGCCTAGAAAACTATGATTGAGAGGTAAATAGCCTCATTTCTTTTGTTTTCTAGTGTTAACACTTTCCCCACTAGCCCCAGTTCCCCTCTGTAGTAACAGCAATTTGGCTAGCCATACCATCTTCACTAGTCTGTAGATTTGTGAAATTTCAAAACAGAGAATTTACTGAGCATCCACTATGTATCGAGCACTGTAATCCAACTGTCTGATTTTACAGATTAAAAATTCAGATTATTAAATGGGTCTGTTAATGGGCTGTCTCTGAGTTTGCAGGATGCCCAGAATTGAATCACACGCTTCCTGAGTCTTAGACAAGTGCACTGTCCAGTATATTATACCACCTTTCATCCTTAGATAATACATGTGAGAGTGTATTAAAAAGCCAAAATATTTTCAAGATGCAAATCACCCCCAAGGTTAAAAGAACCTTGAGAAGTCTCTTAGCCTTTAATAAAGCAGGTTCAGAGATAAATCATCCCAAAGTTAGTGTACAAAGAGAAGATCATTAAGCTTCCTTTTGAATTCATTTCTAATCTGGCCAGTTTGCCATCCTGTTGTCATGTATACAGAGACTTCCTTGCCCTTCTGCTCCTCCTGCTGAACAATTGTGCTCTTCCTTCCTCACATCTGTTGTCAGACCATCATTTATGTCAGCCTTTCTTCTACAAACCACCTTTCTAAGATCTTGTAACCCTTTGAGCTTTTAGGGTCTGCAACGGGCCTCAAACTTCTTGACAGTATTTTGTAGCTCCATGTGAATACTTTTCATCTCAGTGACAGTATCACCATGTGGTCAGAGTATTGGCTGTGGTCCTTCCTTCTGGGCTCACCAGAGTGGTCATTCCTTGCCTATCTTACCTTTAGCCATCCCAATGTCTCCTGTTTGATAACCTCCAACTAGACTTATCTGTGCCACAGCAGGAGGTGCTTTGTTTTATATGTAAATACATCATTTTCTCATCTTTCACAGCTCTTAGCATGATGCTAGGCACTTATTAGCCACTTCACAAATATACACAGCCTATTCTTATTATTTATTTTGGCTATGCTCTATAAAGTTGCTGTGAACACTGACTGAGTGAATGCTGAACCCTTGCTCCTAGGGGAAATACAAGGTTAGGTTCCTGCAAGCCTCTGGTCATAATATTTTTGTCAAGTGATCAAGACATAACATGTAACATTGTTTTAAGTCTGTTTAAAGACACCTTATTTAATGCATTGCGGAATTCATACCCAGCAGCCCTGTAACTCATGCCTCAACAGGGCTTATCCAACACATGTGTTTTCTCCAGAAGATACATCACAGCTTTCTCACATTGAGGTTCACAAGACAGCATAACTACACTTTTGGGTCATTTTAAAAAGTGAAACCATCAGAAAAAAGCAAATCACTTTGGAGATATCTGGCAGTAAATAGACCACAAAAGGCCTCTTGTTTACAGTAGGAGACCTAAAACAAGAAGGCAGTGTCGCCTTGCTTGATTACAGCTGGGTGTGTGTGTGTGTGTGTGTGTGTGTGTGTGTGTTGTGTAAATCAAATGTTTCACCACTCTACACACGTTTGCAAATGACCCACTGTGAGTGTTGATTTGGGGGTCACAAACAAATTTTAGCAAGTAGACAAATTTATGAATACAGGATCCATGAATAAAGAGGATCAAATGTACATAATTGAATTGTACTTGATCTTTTTGGTGTTGTGTCAAAGATGTAAAATGTGATTTCTGATCTGTCACCCCCTGCCCTAAAGAAAATGAAATCTTCGAGAATAAAGGTGTTCTACAATACAGGCCTAGCAAGTCCATTAGATGTGCTTGCACTCCCTTTCTGTCCAGCCAAAAGGACCTGCCCTAAATGCCTCCCTCTTTACCAGTCCCTGTGCTCCTGCTTTGACCTCCACTGTCCTCCACGTCATTTCCATCAAATCCAACCACCTGCTAAGCGTTTATCTCACATTCTACTTTCTCTACAAAGCCCTTTCTTTGTTTTCCAATAAATATGAGCCTGTTCTGCTGTGTAATCTCCATAATATTTGACTGTGTCATTCTCACCAAGGACTTCACATAATTTTTTTGTGGACTTTATGTTCCACTTCTCTAACCTCCTTTGGAGCAGTAACCATCTGTGACACAGCTTTTTGTCCTTGCCATTCCAAGCCAGTGTCCAGCACATGTTTCAAAGAGCTCTCAGATAATGATATTTCATCCTTGCAACCAGCACAGAAAATAGTCACTATTATCTCTTTTGGTTTGGTTTTGCTCTGTTTTGTGTTCCAAAGCTGGAAAATGTACATATCCCGAAAAAAACATGAGTAGTAGAGTTAGAATTCATGGAGTTCTTTCTTCTCAAAGCCCAGACTCTCAGTGCTATGCCATGACTCTGCCAAACTCTGTCTTGTTATCTAGAGACGTTGGTAAACAGAACTTACTTCACCACCCCAATCACTGCTTAAAGCAGGAAATAACTCTTGGCCAAGACCTTAGTTTTACCCTGCCCTAAAATGAAGTATTTATTCAATAAGAATTTTCTAGATGCCATCTAAAAGCGTGTGCCCATAAATATGATTTCTTGGACTTTAACACAGTAAGACATGTGGAAGAGAATTAAATCCTTTGAAAACTATTGCTTCTTTCCATGTCTCAGCTCTATGACTTGTCAAAGACCTTTGCTGTTCTACCCGACTGTCTGCTTTGCTCTGCTCCACTCTGTATGATATCTTTGCTTTTTTTCTAGTTCACTTGTTTCATACAAATGGATGGACTTTTTAAAACACAGCAAGTGCATTTGCTATTTGGTGCGATCTCTTCTCAGCTTTTTTTCTCCCTATTAAAAAAGCAACAGTGTTTTTCTTTTTATTTTCCTTTCTTGATCCTAAAATACTAGCAGTACATTTTTCTCATGCCCTTTATGTCTTCAGCAAGTTCTACTTTATTTCTTTTTTTTTTCTACTTTATTTCTTGTTTTTATTTCCTTACTTTACAAAATGAAACCAAAAAGTGGTTTGATAGCTTTCTCTCCTCAAAGATGTGCTTGGTCCATAAAGGGGAGGAAGTATCTTTCTATTTGGTTTCATACCTGGAGTAAGCCTCTTCATTTCTGTCAGCCTCCCCATCCCAATTGTGAGGATGTAAGCCTACACTTAAGTCTATTTTGTTGTATCTTTGAAGAATATATTGCAAGGCTGTTAATTTACATGTCTCATATACATCTTTCTGGTGAAGCTTTTTAATTAGGTTCTCTACCATCAAAAGTTTCTTTCTTAGGATTTATGTTCTTTATCTCATCCACATTTCAGCCTCTCTTCCCAGGAATGCCAGTTAGTATGCTTACTAGTCCTATTGCCCAAGTTTGCTTCCTGCAATTTGAGTTTCAAATGATCTTTTTTCTTTTGTAAGCAGCCAGGCAAAGAGATCATCTTCCATATTCCACAGCACAGAACTACTTCTAGTTCAGGCTTAGAATGTGTTCCTCCCAGAGAACTAACCATGAGGAATTCCTGAAACAGACCATGCGGGTTTTTTGTTCATGATTAGCGGTTTGTGCTCTGCCATGCTTCAGGAAAACCATGCCCTATTCACACTGTATACATACTATCTGTTCTTTTTATTTTCAGCTTAAACAAGTTACATTTTCTTCTATTTTTCCTCTCACTGCCTTTCATAGCCTTAGTAATTTTTTCCTAAGGGCTTTGTCTTTTCTCACAGAGAAGAGAGGGGCAGTCATCAGAAAGCACGTGGAGTGTACTCACTTCCTCACTTTGGCCCTAAGTTACAGTAGAAATGGAGGGGGATGACTTACTGCTCCTGAGAACACTCATAACAGGTGTTGGCATAACAATGCTCATTCCTTCAGAGCACAGTGACCAGTGCACACACATCTGTTAAATCAGGTGCTATTTCTGACATCTTCTGTCTAAGGAGCAGTAAACATTCTCACATTCTTCTAAGAAACCAAACCAACATAGACACTTCAAGTCAGGAAACACATATTAAATCTCAAGAAGCCCTGCTAGGCATTTCAGAAGAGGAATCCCTGCCCTTCTGGGACTCAACTGCAGCACGTGACCACAAGGCAGATGGTGGCTGTCATGCACTTAGCTGCTTATACTTTATCTCTTTCTACTCAGACACAACAAAAAGAGGGCTTGCTTTTCTCAGCTGATGGAAACTGTGCATTAGAATTTCTATTATTCAGAGTATGTTTTCTCCTTTGAAACTCAGAGTGGTAAAGGAGCCCCTGGATGGCTCAGTCGCTTGAGTGTCCCACCCTTGGTCTCAGCTCACATCTTGATCAGGTCTCAGGGTCTTGAGTTTAAGCCCCACATAGGGCTCCAAGCTGCCCATGGAGCCTACTTAAAAAAATAATAATAATAAGAGTGGTAAATTTTGGTATACAGTCTTTGTATAAAGTGATAATAGAAATTTCTGAAGCTGGAATCAATTAATTATCAGTAATTTAACTATCCTTCACACAGGAAGGGCTTAATGTCATAAACCGAAAGAGCCCCCAGACTGTTTCTGGATTGATAAGATTTTATGACTCACTCTTATAATTACTTTCATTTTGTTAGTACACATCTGCTTTGACTTATGATGGAGTCCTTGTGATGGCTGAAACATTTCGAAATCTCAGAAGACAAAAAATTGATATTTCAAGGAGAGGAAATGCGGGGGATTGTCTGGCAAATCCTGCTGCTCCCTGGGGCCAGGGAATTGACATGGAGAGGACGCTCAAACAGGTAATTCACAATGTTATTTAAGTGCAGTTTGTTTCACAGTCCTGTTTAAGTGGTGCATTCAAGAAAATGGAATAATTTATCTGAGAATAAATATATATTACAATTTCCATTTTAAAATATTAAGCCAATATCATTTTGAGACATTTCTAAATAAAATACTGAGTAGAATACTGTTCATATCTTATATAGATGCTTAGTCAAGGTAAACTAGGTTACACCACAGTAGTAGACAACCCCAAGTCCCAATGGCTTCAAACAAGAGTGTTTCTCACTCAAACATACATTAGATTAGGAGAAGTATTCTGCTTTATTATAATCACTCAGGGACCCAGGCTGACAGAGCAGCTACCATCTTAAATGCCACAAAGAGAAATTGAGTTATCGAAGGTTTTGAGTTGGCAATTAAGTGCTGTGGCCCGGTGGTAGCACTCATCACATATGTTTACAACTCACTTATTTTAGTCACATAGGCCTAGTTAACTGCAAAGGGCTCCAGGAAGTAGAGCCTATCTTGGGGCCAGAAAGTACAAGAACTAGAATTTTTTTTTTCAGAAACATTTTTTAAACAGTGCTAATGACTACCTCAGTAGATCTTTAAATTGCCTTGAAACCTCGAATTGAGTAATTTGTTAATTTTGCTCTGTTTGTGTTATACTAACACTATTTTTCAAATGATTAATGGAATATGAGTATATTTTTAATGTTAACAATGTAAATGTGCTGAAATGCAGTGAGTTCAGATCATAAATAAAAACAAATGAAAAGGAAATTTGTAACAAAGTACACTTGAATTTCTTTAATATACTTATATTTTGAACTTCTTAGGACTCAATTTTAATATTTTCAAGGATAAATATGATGCAGTGTGATCAGCAAGACTGTTTAATATATTATGTGGACACATAGATAAAACTGAAAAGTAACTGTAAAGGAACCATATTTCTTTTCCTATAGGCAACACTTTAGTACTGAGGAAGTATTCTTTATCACATAACAAATCATGTTTGTCTTTCAAGTATAGAGCAGAATTGCTTATATCCCTTTGATTTACATCTTTCAGATTATTTCCTAGGAGCTCAAATACCCTATGGTTTTTAAGAGAGTTATGTATAGTTTATAGTTCTATACCCAATGTGTTGTCATAAGCCTAGCAGATGAAGTCAAGATTCTATAAGCAAAATGGCCAATGAATATATGTATGGATTTTCCTTTTCACTCATAGGTTCGAATTCAAGGACTGACAGGGAACGTTCAGTTTGACCACTATGGACGTAGAGTCAATTACACAATGGATGTGTTTGAGCTAAAGAGCACTGGGCCCAGAAAGGTGAGCCACACTCAACCCATTTCTTTAGTTTGCCCTTGACATTCTTAAAGACTTATAGGTAAAAGGTAGCTGGATATTCTACATTTGTTTGTTTTTAAATATATTTACAAATTGTATTTTTTTATAATCTGTGCTGAAATAAATTCTTGAATCAAATAATGGATATGTAATGGTGTGCCAATGCTGAAACAAACTAATTTATATACTGTATACATCCTTTATCCAAAGTGGAAGCAATATTTAAAAAAAAAAAAAAAAGAAGACTTAGCAAAAAGAATCCCAAAAAACAAAATTTACTCTGCAGGAAAGCACACCTTGCAGGTAAGAAACATACTGACCTCCATGCAAAATTTAGGAAAACATCAGAACAAAGGGAACTACTTCTAAGGCATGGGCATATTTAGAACAGACTAAATATTCTTGAAATAAATAAACACATTCCACTGAGCCAAAAGAAGAACAGATAGAAGATGAGATTATTAAGATCATCACTTGGCTAGTGGGAGGACAGAAATACCTGAGAAACTCTAATTGAAGGGCTGGGGAGGTTGGATGGGAAGCTGCCAGGGCCAGATTCCTGGATTTGGAAATTAAATCTGCTGATCCTAGCACATGACTAGGCGTCTCCATGGTCTTCCAAAAGTACTTGATGTAATGGGAACTTGCAAACCCATTCCAGTAATTGACTATAGACATTTTGTACCTAATGTATGTAGTGTTTAACATTCCTTTTCTGTACGATTAGCTAGGATGCTCAAGGAGAAATTGCCTTATCTAAAAATTCTGTCCCAACAGTTGACTATTTTTAAAAACTTTCTCATATAGGATTTCCTGCTACAATGTAATGATGACAGCTAAATTTATGGAATGTCTGCTGTGACCCAAACAGTCGGCTTGGTGTAATGTAATCCTCACAACACACCTGTAAGCGAGTACCATGAGCTCCCTTTTGCCAGTGGGAAAATTATAGTCTGGCAGGTTATAATTACTTGCCTAAGGCTCATAACTGAGAAGCCAAGGATTCGGATGTGTCTGTCTTTGAAACCACTACATCATCATCCCACCCAAGTAGAATCTGCTCTAAAGTAGTTTACTTTTTGGTGGGGTAGAATGTAAGTTAGAATGTTAATAAGTTTTATGGCAGCTAAAGAGAAGGCATGTGGAAATTATAAAAAAGGAGGAGATGGCTTGCAGTTGGAGGAAAACAGATCAAGGAAGGCTGTGTGGAGGAGGTAGGATTTAAAGTTAGCTCGGAAGTTAGCATTGGGACAGGTAGAAGTGGCAGCTGGACACAGCGAGAGCTTGAAGTGAGTCAAGGATGCCAGACGGTTACAACCACAAGGGGAAATGTCAGAGGCTCTCTGTGTTGTGGGATGTGCTTCTGGGTGCATGCAAGGAGAGACCTGGAGCTACCGTGAAAACCAACCCTAGGCTTTCAGCCTCTCAGGAGCATCTCCTGGAGCGAGCCCGCAGGCTGCCCACTAGCTAACATAGGGGCACGATGGCCTACCTGACCCAGATCGGGGCACGGGGGGTGGTGCAGGAGACAGGTGACCACCAGGAGCAGGGCACCTCCAAGGACCCTGCCCACAGCCGGCAAATGAGATGTGCTCCCAGGAAGAAACGTAGCGAGTTCCATGTATACCCCGACTTGACCCACTCTGTGGCACCCAGCCATCAACAAGAAAGAAGGAGGCCCATTTGGGGCCCAATCCCTGTGCCAGCCCTGGAGCAGGTGGAGTACCCCACAGGCCCCTAAACACATCGGCCACCTGGCAGGCAGAGGCAAGACGGGCTCACCTTCCTGCCACACACCAGACTTCACAAAATTAGCCATTTAAACAGAAGCTCTCTGAAATGCAAAAGACATTTCCATACTTCACAAAACAGTAAGTAAAAAAAGCAAAATGACCTCTCTATAAAACAAAGGATAAGGTAAAAAGGAGACAGGAGTCAGTGGGTAACTAGTGGTCATAGCAGGTGAGCTGAGTATGGCCGTGAATCCTCCCACCAACCCTGGTGGTAACCGGATTCAAGGTTTTCTTGAGGGGAAGTGAAGAAGTAGGGAGAGTGATGAACGTCCTCGCTCTCAGCTGACACCCATCTAAGACTCTTAAAAGAAATACGAAGTGTAAAATCGTGTAGACTCATCCATCTTCGTTTTTCTGTGGCAGCGATCAACTTGGGCATTCTGTCAGGAATATTAAACTCAAAAAATGAGCTACCACGAGAAACACTCTGCTGGTGAAACTCAGCAATATGTCTGCGAAGTGAGCAATCATTCTTGTAAATTGAACACTTGCCAGCAAGGGAGCTATCTCTGAAAATCAGAGTCTACCCATCAGTTTGTCTGACTTCTGTAACAGGAACACTGATGGAGGAACTCATTAAGGAGAAGAAAACGCTCTTTCTGAAGTCCTAGGTCCTCGGGGGTGGAGTATTCCCACCCCAGTGACCTCCAGGGAATGCCCTGGAACCACACACCTGGATGCACATGGTTTCAGGAATTTTTATGTGTAAAAATTTTATGTATTGAGAGCCCGTGATATGCCAGACACAGAAATGGAAAATTGATGCACATTTTTACATTTAATCCTCACAACACCTGAAAGTGAGATATGTCTTTTTCTCATTTTATTTTTTTAAAGATTTGACACACACAGCGAGGGGGGAGAGGGAAGGAGGGAAGGAGGGAGGGAGGGAGGGAGAGGGAGACAGAGAGCATGTACAAGCGCAGAAGCAGGTAGATGAGAAGTAGGCTTCCAGCTGAGCGGAGAGCCCAACAAGGGGCTTGATCCCAGGACCCTGGGATCATGAACTGAACCACCCAGATGCCCCTATTTTTTCTCATTTTAAAAAAGAAAAAAAAAAAAAAGTATGGCTCAGAGAAACCAAGGAACCTGCCCACGGACGATCAGCTCAAAAGACATGGGGGTAAGGTAGACACCAGGACTCAACTTGCTCAAGAGCTTACTCTCTTGATTGCTCTGAAGTATTGTCAAACCTGGAGCCCGTAAGAGTTCTCTTTAGGGCTGGTATGGGAATTAAGCCATGTTTTGAGGGGACAGGTCTGGTCATATCAGCCCTCCAAGGAACAAGCTTTGAGTAGAACAGGGGCTACTCCTAAACCCAGTCCCGACGTTGTAGCAAAGTCCCCTATAAATACAGAGACGTCCTCTCCTAGGCTGGTGATATTTACACACAGTTTACCTTGAGGAATCCAAAGAAGACAAATATTTTTCTGACATCCCTGCCAGTTTAGTGGCTTAAATGCTTCCATATTTTTGCTCTAGCATTACAAAATTATCCTTTACCCAATTTCTTTTCTCTAGGAAAAATTCCTACTTCCTGTCTGATTTGATGAGGTCAGGTGTGGGAAAAGTTCTTAGTACATTGTAAAATGTGAAGAACTAGAGAGAAACTCTGTCTCACATGAGTTTCTAGATCCACGCGTTACGATTGCTTCCTTTGGGAAGTGATCCCTATATCACTGGCCACTCTAATTGACTCACTTCCCAATGTGTCTCTGGTCCAGTGAAGATCTAGCATGAATGGTCCCATACCCCAAACTATAGCTTGCTTCTTTCATAGAATTGCAAGTAAACATAAGGCAAACAGAGTTAGGTAAAATTTTGCTTATTAGTTTAACTTGTCAGCACTCGTAAATCACTTATCTTTTCAGGGTAAATAGTCATGAAGCAGCAGGCTGCTTTAAATGCAAAATGTCAAGGTCTTGCCAACATCCGAGGATCTTCAGGATGTGTCCCAAATATGTGGTTTTCCTATTGTGGAAACTCCTTAATAAAGAAAAAATGCCTTTCCCCAAGGATGGGCTGCTGAGATGTGGAGGTGGGCTGCCTCATAACGAAGGGCTAAGCTATAAAGCCTGTTTTCATGTCTTGTAACTGTCATGAGGAAAGGAGAATTAACTGGAGACAACCGACATGTTGTGTTTTTTATTTTGTAAGTACATGTAGGAACAGAAGCTGTATAAGGATGTATGTAGGTTGCAAAAGCATACTTGTTTTTATTTTTATTTTTTTTCATACTTGTTTTTAAATTAATTTTTTCACGGAGTTATTAGATAAACGTTAGCTACAAAAAGATTCATATGGACACTTGAAAGCTAAGCTATTCATGAATTGATGTTTATAATTTCACATCAAACTAAGAACCATATTAATGAAAATTCATTTCCTCCATCTCTTCTGTGATTATATATGCAACATTCGTGAATAATCTAGTGCCTCTTTCTGACATGTTCATGCTTACTTTGTTCTAATACGCTCACAAATACTAACACAACGGTTAAGAAATGTGGGGGAAGCAGGAGAGACTTCCAAACATATTAGAACGAATAGTAAATACAGGCCAGTAAGCAATTGTATGCATTTTATTGGAGACAGGAGTTTTAGCCATTGCATACAGAAATTTGAGAAGGAAGTTTGACTTGTATTAAGTGGACACCCACTCAGGGAGGTTGTGGCATATAACAACGAAGTGCATGGACTCAGTGTCTACGGAACTGAGTTTTGAATTCTGGCCCCTCTGGATTATATAACTTTGTGCTGTGATGGGTCCTCATCTCCAAAGTGGCTGTCACAAAACATCTACCTCTAAGTTTGCTGTGTGTATAAACTTTTAGATGCATGTAAAGAAGAATCACCAGGTACATGCCCCAGAGCGAGCAGTCAAGTGGCTGCTGTTCCCAGTACTTAGTGGTCTGCATGATACAAAGAACCCTAAATTTCCTTTAGGACACTGTCAGAAGTTACTACTTTATAAAGTACTTAACTAAGTACTTAATATATTTTACAGAGTGGACTTTGTTTCACCTCTAAGTGAAAAAATAATAATATATGGATTTAAAAATGAAACAAATACAAATTTAAGTGTAATCTTTGAAAGTGAAAATGTTTTTCATTACTGTCTGATGTAGTTAACATTTTAGAAATGGTCAGATTTTTACCAAATGGCTAGGTTATGAAAAACCTTAAACTATTTCTGTATTGCCTTAAAAATTTGCAAGTCTTTTTTGCTTAAAAATATCCTGTACATATTCCTTTTATGGTAAAGCCTGAAACATTATTGATAAAATCATGTAAATTAATTTTAGAGGGTGCCAGTCAATCCCACTAGAAGAGAGGATCAACATAAAATGGTATTCCAGGGATCCCTGGGTGGCGCAGCGGTTTGGCCCCTACCTTTGGCCCAGGGCACGATCCTGGAGACTCGGGATCGAATCCCACGTCGGGCTCCCGGTGCATGGAGCCTGCTTCTCCCTCTGCCTATGTCTCTGCCTCTATCTCTCTGTGTGTGTGTGTGTGACTATCATAAATAAAATAAACTGAAACTTTAAAAAAATTTAAAAAAAAATAAAATAAAATAAAATGGTATTCCATCTATATCCATATTCTTTCTTAAACATCCCCTTCCCCAGTGTCTTGGCTGCTTCATGATTGTAAATTGTAAAGTTGCCAAATGTACAACCAGGCAGTATCATTAACATCAGAAAAACTGGCTCATCATAATTAAGAAAAATTCCAAAACCTCCTTTTTGTCTCCTTTTTAAATTTGTTTGCTTGCTCATTAATACCCTACATGGTTCCAAAAAGAACCAGAGAAAAACTGTTCTAAAATATATTTTCAAGAAATTTCTCTGTTTGGCAGGTTGGTTACTGGAATGATATGGATAAATTGGTCTTGATTCAAGATGTACCCACTCTTGGCAATGACACAGCAGCTATTGAGAACAGAACAGTGGTTGTAACCACAATTATGGTGAGTTTTGGTCTATGCTTTATGCTGTTCCGTCTTGTCCACAGGCAGTTTTAATTCTCCAGCTATGGTGAATGGGGTGAGAACTGCATCATAGCAGTGGTGGCATGGGTGTTCTCGTCCACAAGTCTGTTGAGGCTTTGAATAGGTTTGTCCTGAGCTTTGAATACATTCAGTACTTTTATTTGTATTATCTTTTGTTGCACTGTTGTTCTTGGAAAGATGCTCAGATGTTAAAAACGGAAACTGTCACACTTTAGTTAGAAATGTATGAAATGCTATTATTCCAAAGGACAAAAGAATGAACATGAAAAGTCAGCAACCAGTCACATAAAAACATCTGGTAGTAAACACCATCTATTGTTGTTATTATGTTTTTTAAGACATCAGTGTAATAATAGTTAATAGTGTTAAAATTGATCATTTTCAAGTAGTTTAATCATTGGATAATGATTTGCATTGTCTGTTTATAATAGTGGAGATATAAATGTAAAGATTATAGTGAGCATGTCTTATACAACTAAATGTTTTAGAAATAAATTTTGTTTTATATTTATTTTTAATGTGAAAAGGGTGCTCTGCACTGATTGTTTTTCTCATTGACCAATGACAAATACACAATGCAATTTATTGGACTTCCCCTGAGAATTAAGGAAAGTATGATGGCTTCATTCTGACACATCATTAAATGAAGACTACTCTAAATTTTAAGAAAGTTTTTTCAAGAGGTCCTAAAGAAATTTCCTTTTCAGTAAGAGAATATCTTACATATTTTTCTCTTCTAAAGTTAAGCATGCTCCTTAGAGTCCATGCTGGTCAAATGAGATCAACAGTCGGTGACCTAGATCCTCAGCTCACTGTCTCGTTAGGCAGAACACATTTTCAATTACTTACGCAGCCCTTACTCCATATAAAGTGGAAGTGCTTTATATTATTTAGTTTTTAGCTTATGTAATTTTGGTTTTTAGTAACGTCAAGTTATTTCCAAAAATTTTGGCACCAAGGTCAAAGCATGAAAATGCCAGAAAGAAGTTGTCATATATTGCAATGAGTGTTCTCTGTGTCACATCACCAGCTAGCAATTTCATGTTACTCTGCCAAGGCTTGATGAGAAGTTTATGACTTTAGAATGCAAACCGGCCAACACCAGTTGTTGTGTAAGAGTGCAAAATATACACCTTCTAACTTAATTATGTAGTAGTTGCATGGGACTTGAAAAGCAGTATATATATATGTATATATATATTTCTTTTCCTAAAAAGACACAGTAATGGAAAGTCATACTTCAGTACAGTCCTCCTCTTTTCAGCCTCTGATGAAGAATCCTATTTTAAGAAATTGATCAAGAAAGAAATGAGTTCGACGCTGTTCGACCATTCCTAACTAAGGCTCAAGTCTTGTTCTCCTGTGTAGTAAATTTAAGCTAATTTTTCATGTGGGATTCTTCTTGGATGACCAACTCTGGACTACCAGAAAAAAATTTTTTTTTTAAAGTTCTGTGACTTTTCTGAGATACTAGAACAAAAGAAGAATTAATCCTCATCTTTCGCAAGAAAATATATAGATGTTGAAAAAGAATCACTTAGCAATTCTGATATAGCAATTCCCCTATCTTGAAATGAGGTCATTGTACAAAAAAAGCATAATTATATCACTCCTAATTCCAAGTGAAGTTTTTCTAAAAGCAAATATCTATGAATTTGTGTGCTTGTTTTATGAATATACACAGTAGTTTTCTTTAAAGGTTTTTTTTAAAACTTTTGCCTGTTCTATGTGAAATAAGGTGTTTTAATGTGCATTATAGTTATAATGTAGAAAATCTCCTTTCCATCCCTGTTATTAAAGGGGTGGGAGATATAATTAAAACCAAAATATTGAATCAATTTGCAAGCATGGCTGGTTTTCAGAAAGCATGCTACCAAAAAAAAAAAAAAAAGTTAAAACAATTGAGAAATTCAGTTGTTTCCTATATACATAAAGAATATTATGTAAAGCTAACTGTTGTTTGACAGTGATATCTTCAATATTTTTGCTATCAAAAGAGTGCAATATGAATATTTGTCTTTTGTATAAAAGTGTAATCTTCATATAATAATACCTCTTTGGGCTTTGCAACTGCATAATCATTCAGTAATTAAAAAAAAATAGTAGAATCCTTTCCCTAAAAGTGTTTTTGTATTTGCTTTTGTTGAAAATGGTCACCTGGAACCACCAACATCTCTACTATCTCATTCATGTTGAAAGAAATATGATTCCTTGTAGACAAATGAGATATTGGCACCTGCATGTAATAATCTCCCAAATTCAACCAAAAGCTCCCAACACAGATGGAGCTGGTTAGACATTGTTAATATGTGCAAGACAGATATCTAGACACAGAAGGCTGGGGGTGTTGCGGCGCTGGAAATCATTCACTTTGATCAAAATTGATATGGCATGGCTGTTATTCCCATTTGTCTTTCTTTGGTGTATGTTGTTATTTATATGTTGATACATTGTAATGATAAATGCTGTTGTTAAATAAAATTGATTGAGAAATTCATTTATTCATCCACAAATATTTATTAAGCGTCTGCTATGAGCCCAGGGAAATGCTAGAGAAAAAAAAAACAGACAAAAATCCTGCATTCAAATAAGTTTATATTCTAGTAAAAGAAAGCAGACAACAAACAATAGACTATTATACTAGATATCATTCTTAAATACGGCTTCAGCTTTTTTGTACCATTGAAATATTTTTTCTTATAACAGTGTTGCATATCTATAACATGATCTTCATTTGAATGACTAATTTATTTGACCTGAATATAGTCCACTGAATATAATGTAGCTAAATCTCAAAAAAAAGTAAAATTGGCAGTACCATCCCATAAGGGTCACGACTACAGGGTTGAAAGGTCTAAAGTTTTGAGTTCAGATGCTTACCATTTTGTCTTTAAGACTTAGCGACTACGAATTGGATAAAATCCGTAATTGTATATGAGACTGTGAGTCATACTAACTTTCTATATTCTAAGTCATAATTTTTGTCAGTAAGCTAAGGAAGCCCATTCTGTACCCTGAGGTTTGCATATATGCAGCAGTTGAGGAAGAGACAGTGTGCAGGAGGGAGGCATGTAACTTCACTCCTCTGGCTGCTGAACTCTGGAAGAGGAGAACTAAAGCAGTATTTCAGCCAAGCCCATTTTTCCCCCAAATGTTCACACCTGAAGCTAAATGATGCTTATGATGCATTGCTCAGCTAAGAAGTATTTCTTGCCATCTTGTAAACCTAACAATCCTTTAGGAAATTCTCCATATATCCACATTTATTTACTGCAGCATCAGAAATATGTTACAAACCTAAAAGCAATTTCACTTATCACGCTAGATCTTTTCCAGGGGTTACTTTTTTCTCCTTTTATTAGATGTTTGATGTTTTATCTTCTCTATGCAGAATTTTACAGCTGCATTCCACATATATACATGTGCATATGCAATACATCCATATCTACATACAAAAATACAGATTTATTTTCTTCCATGCACTAAATATTAATTTCCCCCATACATACACTGCCTCTAAAGGGTTCAACACTCAACTAGTTTTGAAATACCTTATTTTGAATAAATTCTAAAATTGTGCAGCCATCCAATTTGCTCTTTTTTTTTCTCTGAGTTGAATAATAATTTCCACTTTTCAGAATTTTGCCCATGGGATAAATTACCTACAACTAGTAAGATTCTTTGGAGAAAAGCAAATATCCAGACAGCAAATAACTTTGGTCGATACTACTGATTTCATCATTTTAACTGTTTTCAATAGTAATTGTAATGATTGTATTTTTTTATGTTTAGAAAATCTTAAAGCCTTTTCAATAAGAATCTATTTCAACAGTTTTGTTAAATACGAACAATCCAAAAAGATTTTCTCAGTAGGAAAATACTTTATTGATTGAAAATCATCTTAATTCATTTACGCAAACATTTACTTAAGAAAGCCCTAATGTAGCAGCTTTAGACAGAGATTGTTTTTTTCCTGAAATAGCAGAGCAGATGTAGAACACTACCCATTATGGAAATTTTAGTAATAAACTCACAACTCCTAAGAAGTAATGCATTTAAAATAACTTCTGAGGAATTCCTGTATCACAGAGCACAGTAGTTGATAATAAAGATGATAGGTTATACTCTTGTGGCAGAAGAGGTTATATTGAGCTTCTCTGATCATTCCATTTTGATTTACAATTGAATACCTGGACTCTGTAAGGCGGCTTATCAAAGATGCCCTACAAATCCTCCTTCATGACTGGCTAGGACTCATTGTCTATTATACTGAAAAGATTTAATATTTTCTTCACCCATGGTAGCCCTCAAAACCTTGTATTAAATCCTCCCTAAATATGCAGGTCAGAAGGCCTACTTGTGGGCAGATTGTCCGATTGGGAGAGCGTGGAGGATCTGCTACTCATGTGGATTTAATATGAAAGAAAAGCAAAATGAGACACACTTGAATAAAGTGCATAGAGCTGAGCAACCAGGAGAGCTTTTGTTCAAGAAAAATCTGGTCTTTCTGCCTGTTTTCCCACCTCCCTGAGTGATCATCTTATTTCTCTAATGCTGCATGCACCACTCATCTGCATCTCAATGACTGTGAATGCCCCTGGTTGTGCAGAAGTCTAGCTAAATTTCTAATCAATATCTTCAGTAAACTGAAAGTTTGTCTAGTCTTTGTTGGTCTGTTTGGCAGGAAAGCGAAGTTCCTGATGGACATGTGCTGTCCCAAAAGGGAATTGAAAAAAAGGAAAGAAAACACTAGGTAAATTTTTTATTTAGATTTCCATATGTCTATTTCAGAAGAGGTGGCCTAGTACTTAAATTAATTGCTTTCCT
This sequence comes from Canis lupus dingo, assembly GCF_003254725.2. Classification (NCBI taxonomy): domain Eukaryota; kingdom Metazoa; phylum Chordata; class Mammalia; order Carnivora; family Canidae; genus Canis; species Canis lupus. Next base: position 26,355,977 of record NC_064247.1, on the reverse strand, counting down.
TTTGAAGACCTGAATCAGAAGTTGTAATGTAATTACTTTGCCATGATATTCCTATTTAGAGAGCACAAATGCACCAGGAAATCTTTATACTTATTGAGTGCCTTGTAGATACCAGGCAATATGAGGAGATATGGAAAGGTTTTATCTATACTGTGTATTCACTGTTTCACAGAAAGTATTTCATTTACCACACAGAAATTCATGTCCTTAAACTTACCCCCTCTCTAGTTAAATCATATGAAATCTCAAATAGTTGCACCTATTTTGACAAATGCAATGATAGCTTCAACAATTTCCAGATATTTCAAAATATAGATTCATTTCCCACATCTGCTCCTTCTGTGAAATGGAGCAATTTGCTTGCAGTCTCTGAGACTTGCATTTTCCCCCTGCAAATTGGAAGTGCCTACCTCAAAATAGCAGTGTGAAAAGTAAATGAAAGGCACAGTTGAAGAACTCAGCCTTATTTCTGATACAGAGCATGCACTAATTAACTCAGAGCTATTATTAGTTTTCACTACTCTATTTTATGATTGTTTCCCATCACTCTTACTCCTTTACCCTTATTACAAAGAAGTATAATCTTAAGTAATCACAAGAGGACAAGAGGCGTATTTTTGTATCCCTAGTCTCCAGCAAACTGCCTGGCACACAGTCAGTGCTTAATAAATGTTTGAGTACATAGTAGAAGTATGGCTTTTAATAAAGCAAATTGTCTACAATATAATGTAGAGGGAATTTAGCAAATTAGATGGGAATTCTAGCTAGAGAAATGTGCACACAAGCTGACACTGTCATATATATATTTGATGGCTAAAATTCCTAAATGTTCAAGTATTCCAGACACTAAAATTGACTTTCAATTTTAGTACCTCATGTGAACCATAGATATACAATTTTTGAAAACTTCTAAGTTTGTTCTAAGTTGGAAGTGCTAACTATACAGCCATGTCAATTACAATATTAAGCATTTTATAAATGTGAGATTCTTGCTTTTCTCTAAATATACTTCCATTTTTAATAAGCTGTCACAAGAAAAAGAAAAGGAAAAGATTAGCTCATTTTAACCATTTATATTAAATTTTAGAAATTAACACCTTGCAACAACTCACCACAATTTATAATTTTCAAGACCTTTGTATTGGGAGAATCTTTTCTGTAAGCTACAAAATAATCTTCATCTATCTAAAGAAGAGACCATCAGTTTCCTTAACTTTATAGGTGGAGAAGCTCTCCTGTTAAAATATGTATCAGTTTCAAAGAAATGAGAGACTTCTGGGTCCCTCAACTCTGTCAGCATAAGGCAAGTCTGTCTATTCAATGACCAACCCTAAACAATTGCCCACAGTACAGTTATTTAGGGCATCTCTATTACAAGTTATATATCATGTAATTTACAATCTTGTTAAGTTTTTAAAGGTAATTTCTACATTTATGAAGTACTTAAAATCAGAAGTAGTATCCACTGCCATGTTCTGCAAAGTAAAATACCATCTAATCCGGAGTTCCAAGAGCAAGATCAACTTCCCCAATCACACATTTGCTGGGGAAGTTGAAAAGATTTGTATGAAAATTACTCAGTGAGTGTGATAGTACAATGTTATAGAATGTAAATCCATGATCTCAATGACATTGTGGCCAAAGGTGGACGCCCTTGTCTGCAAACGACTAAAAGTTCTGAGGTGTGACTGGCAGTCCTCTGTATTTGTATGCTCACCAGATCTACCCTGTGGTGGCTTTGGGCTCCGTTCCCAAAATCAGCTGCTTGTTGGCTAACTTGTCTCTTTAGTTCATGGCCTTTAAATGGTTTGGCTTAAGGGTGTGTGAGTGTGAGTGAGTGTGTGTGTGTGTGTGTGTGTGTGTGTGTGTGTGTTGTAACTGAAAACTAGTTATCATTAGCCACCAGTAAACCTTTTCATTTTTATAAGGATTTTTACAATAATTCTTTACCTGTTTTCTGTCTTACTTGCTTCAAAACCTACATGAGAATATCACTTGAAATGTGTGATTGTTGCAACTGGGGGAAGATTATTAGCTTTCGTTGGAAACATATTTTATAATAGAAACCTTCACGCACCACAGGCCTCACTAAAGCCAAAATATTGGACAGTTTTGGGAAAGCCAATTTAATGCAAACTAGTATATAGAATATTTTAAACTATTCATTTCTTCACTGAACTCACTAGAACCCATTCTGAGAAAGGCATTCAGCAAAATGCTAGAGAGTTTAAAAAAAAAAAGCATCTTGCTTCTTTCCTAAAAGAGGTTGCAATTAAACATGGCTAAACAAGACACGGAATAAGGAGACCTGTTACCTTGAATACCTACTAAGTAGTCTAACTTCATGCGATATTTTAGAAATACTAATTTCATTACCAAAGATGATGGGCTGATGCTTCCCTAGACAATTATTAATGTTATATTTTTCCTGTCATGATCATGGCACTAGGTATGTAATAGTCCCTCAGGAAAAAACTATTTTGAAAGGTTTCACTTTTAGTACCCAATATAAAGTAACTGGATATACTTCTAAGCATATTTCTATATTCATCTGTTTTATTATTGATTTCTAGCCACACAAAATCAGTGCGTATACTAATATTAAATCTAATCTTTTTGTCAAATTCTGCAGCTGAAAAGTTGCATAAAGATTTTTGCATGTTTTATAATTTCTCCTTTACAGTTCTCCTTCTCTCATTATAGGAATCCCCATATGTTATGTACAAGAAAAATCACGAAATGTTTGAAGGAAATGACAAGTATGAAGGATACTGTGTAGATTTGGCATCTGAAATTGCAAAACATATTGGTATCAAGTATAAAATTGCCATTGTCCCTGATGGAAAGTATGGAGCAAGGGACGCGGACACAAAAATCTGGAATGGGATGGTAGGAGAACTTGTTTATGGGGTAAGCAGACCAGTTTATTCACGAATTTACTTACATAAACCTGAAACTTTTTTTCACCTGGGCATATAACAATATCTCAAGACCTGTTGCTGTTTTTAAATTTGCAGTTACATTCAAGAGGCATCTACCATGTTCAGATGTTTCTCTAGCTCATTATGGTGCAATTTCCAAAAAATGAGAGAAGCTAATACCTCATAACTTCAAAGTCAGGAAAGATAAAAAAACTGAAATATGATGTCCTCTTAAAAAAAAAAAAGTGACTTCAGTATCTGTGATGACCATTCTCTTAAGCTCGATGCCACTCTACTCTAGCCATGTTGTTTTAAGAACTACAAAACAAATCTATTATGAATGTTACTTGATAATTAAAGGAACAGATTTCCTCCAGCAGTATAAAGTTGGGCCTAATTTTAACTAGTTACTTGTACCCCTGTTGCTTGTACTTACTGGTCAATATCTTTTACATAATTGGTAAAGCAATCATTAAACTACTTTAGCATCTATAAAATATTCACCGATAATGTGAGATTCTTATAGATCTGCTAAACACAGTAAATTTAAACTTTATGCAGTGCTATCATTTTTTTAGACATAGCGAAACACAAAACTTGGAGCGTATTCCATAGCAGGCCTCACAGAAATGCACGTCTGGCCCTTCCCTCTGAGTTTACCAGATACTGAGTACACACATTGATCACCAAGGGCAAATTCAATGTAGACATTCCTGCCTGAATAAGAACAGGATTGGTTTCTTCAGCTATCACTGCAGAGTATCACAATGAAACCAGCAGTTCACAAATGTTGGTGATGCATGATATTTCCAAAGTCCAGAAACAAAACCTGGAGCTCACAGTGAGCTGTGCCCATTGAGTAACCAATAAAAGTCACATACACTCACAGTGTACTCTCACAGTGTACAGAAATTTTCTGTAAGCCAATTCATATTTCACAGATTTCACCTTCAAAGCACTCTCTAATTCATCTTCACAAGACCCTTTTGAAACAATGACACAAGAGTAATCCTTCCCTAGAAGAGAGTAAAGACTCAATGATTGAGGACAATAACAGAAGTCTGGAGAGGGGCTCCTTTTCCAAGCCAGAACTACAATTTGGTAGTTTCCTGATTCTGCATCTTGGATTTCCGACCTCTACGCCACAAACTTTCTCCAACCAGTATCATACAGTAGCTGTAACCTCCACAGAAGAGGAAATTGTTTGGCATTAAGGAGCAATCAGTTAGTTTTATATTCATTTAAAAAGAACTGCTAACTTGTTAGTTGCCCTAAATGAAAAAAAAAAAAATTCAGTTTTAAGAAAATCAAAAAGGAATTTACCACACGGCTCATCAACACTTTGATAATGAGCTTTAGGTTCCAAACAAAAAGGATGTGTTTGTTTCTTGGTAATATTTTAAACTTTTAGTAATATTTTTAATTTTTGAGACAATAAGATTTTAAATGTAAACATGATTCAAGTTGTGAGAACTACAGTAATTCATTTTCTTTAGAAAACACTGTTGGGTATTTCATCTCAAAAAAAAAAAAAAATCCTACTTGGATTACCAATTAGTTATGGATGGTGTAACTAACCCAAGTAACTTTCTACAACATTTGTCACGTATCTCTTCTCCAGAGTCCCTACCCACTGGGAAGTCCAGCCTCGCCCCTTTGCGTGGGCTCTGACCACATTGTTCACGTGAGAAAAACAGGTGACATGAAGAGAGAGCATAGTCAACCAAACACTGTGTCCATAGCACACGTCCCAGTAACACAGCCCTGAGGTCAAGCAGTTCTCAAAGAGAGACATAGCACTTGCTGGTACTCACTGTATTCAATCATCAGTTATTCTGCCAGGTTTAAATTCCCTCATCTCTGCCACTTGAGTTTTTCCCAAAAGGAATCTTCTTCCATGTCTCTTATGCTTCCTGTAGATTTGGTGATTTTCATTCTGGTGTCTGCAAAGTCTGAACTTTCTTCTCATTTTATTTTTTACTTTCTTACTGCTAATACAATGAATGCCCGATTTCCAGGGCCCAAGGTGGAGCTCTATCCATTCTCTCCTGTCCAGCAAAGCACATTAGATAGTAAAATGATTCACTTTGAAGCCATTATTATTATTATTGTTATTACTATTATTATTTCATTATTCTTTGTAAGCTCTGTTACTGGAGTTTCTGGAAAAGTGTTCTGGAAAACCCTCACATGTGGCCTCAGCACACACCTGGTGGTGGCCAAGAAGCACAGGAATCTCCTCTGCCCTCAGGGCCTTTCTGCCTGTGGCCCTGTGCACCACACCAAGTCCATTCTGTGTCTTCTGTTGCACCTTCACTGGCCCTGCTCTGCTTGTGTGCATGGATTTTAATTCCGGGGAGTACTCCTCCAAGCACATTCCGTGGCCTGCCAGCACCAGGATTACCTGTGGTACGTGTTAAAATGTAGGCTCATGGGCCTCACTCTGGAAGCCCTCAAGAGCCCAAGTGTTATCAAGTTCTTGCAGGAAACACTTTACATACTTCATTCTGGGAATGGCTAAGAGGTCATGGAACAAGGCACACGATGTCACATCTCCAATCCTAGCTGAGAAAGCCCAGCTGTATCTTCTCTGTTCACTTGGCTGTCTCAAAACACAACCTGTCAGACTTCAAAACTGTCCTCATCAACCATCATGTCACACTCTGATCCAGTGTTTGCCTCCCCTCGCACCTGATTTCATATGCAGGAGGCAACTTTATTTCTCTTCTTTTAAGGCTTTCACCCTCATTAGTGGTAGCTTGTGTAAATAAAATAAGAACACCACACCTGACAACTTGGTATGCAAAAGGTGGCATTTCAGATCAGTGATAGGATGCATTTACTCAATTATTCCTGTCGCAACAGCAGAACAACCACTTGGAAGATTAACAATGTTGGAGCACATCATCACATATGATACCAAGTTTAAAGGGATTGTAGGTACAAGAATAAAATATGCATGATCGACACTGGTCATATGATATGAGAAGAATTTTTCTAAGCACAAAACCAAAGGCTGAAAACACAGAAAGAAAATTCTGTATGGCTGCAGCAAAATTTAATACATATATATTGCAATGAAGTACCGTGAACTAAGTTGTGTAAACAAAACAATTACTGGACAGGGAGAATATTTGCAGCATATATGGAAAATAAAAGTTAATTTTTTGAATATATTTAAAAGCACTTACAAGTTAGTAAAAAATAAATACGCCATATGGAAAATAAGGGCAGGTTAGGACATTGGAAGAAAAAAGGAGAGTGGCCATTTGATTCATAAAAATAAATTCAAATTAACACAATGAAATCTAGCTTTCCATGGGTCAGACTGGCAGAGATAAACAATAGTGAAGACACAGATGGGCTGTCCAGCATTCATAGCTGCGGACGTATCCACACAGTGCTGGCAACAGTTGAAGTCTGTGTGATATTCCTGGAGAAAAGTTTCACAAAACAAATCGTGACCATTATAAGGATTGTTACCACTTAGACCAGCAATCCCATTTCTAAAAATTCATCTTAAATACTTAAGGTACGTACCAGGGTTTGTCTTCAAAGATGTTCGCATCATCCAAGCTTGAAATTGTGTAAACCTGGCAACAGCATAGCATAGACGTCTCCTAAAATAAGAACTAGATTGAGCAAATTTTGATATTTTCATATGATAAAACACTTGCAATCATTAACTAGTTTTTAATGTATATGATAAAAATAAAAAGGAATTCATCATATACTTCTGAGTAGAGGAATTATAAACTGTTGTGTTTTGTATTATCCCTTTTTAAAATAAAAATATTATTCATCAGACCATGTCTAGCAGGGCATATATGAAGAAAAAGCAAGAGTAGGTGAAGGGAATGGAGGTAACTTATCTTAATTTTCTGTTTTTATACTGATTTTTCCATTGCTAGTTCATGTATTACTTGCGTAATGAAAGTTATACAGGTAATAATATGGCAGAAATAATAATAATAGCCTCCAGGCAGTGAGCCTGACTTTTGTGTGTGTGGGCATTTCTGCTGTAAGCTACGTTCATTCTCACTTGAGGGCACTTAGGGTTAATGCTCCACCACCCAATGGGCAGCATCATGGCCTAAGGACACCCCCTTGCCAGCCTCCAGATCCCCTGGTACCAAGCTGCGGGCCATGGTGTGCAGCAACACCTGAGCATCTCCCAGGGTGGGTGGCAGGGTGGCAGCCTCTGTGTAAGAGCACACATGCCTCACAGTGTTTCTGATTCCACTTTAATGCCAAATATTTTCCTTTCAAGATGATCAAATAACGTTTGTTCACCTGTAGATCATGTAACCGTTCATACTGTTTTCATGACACTTTATTTCATTCAGTTTAGAGATCACAAGATTTATGGAAGACACACCAACTCCAATCACACATCAGCCATGATGTTTACAACTCACCTGAGTCTCAGTTCCAGCATCTAAAAAGTGATAAACAGCGTTATCATGAGTGTTAAGATATTTAGTTGAGCATCAGATACATGATCCCTCCGTCAACGCTCACAAGGATTTTCTTAGGACTTCTTTAATGGAAAATCACAGGAATGTGGGGAGGCAGACAGGAGAGTGTCCTTGCTGTACAGACATGGAAAGGGGGCTCAGACAAATTGCTCCAAGTCACAGAACAAACACGGAAGCTGGTGTCGTATGATCATACTAGCCGAGACCTAGATCCACTGTTTCCCAAAAGCTGTGTTACAAATTCAAAGTAGAAAATCAAACTATGTGAATAGGAAGAAAATAAATGCCCATTTCCAGATTTTTGTGTGCGCTGGATTGGAAAAATGTCATCAAGCAGTGGGTTTCTTCCATCCTCCAAACACAGACTGTAGGGTAGGTTTTCTTACAACTGGAAAGGAATCAAAAAAGGACCATTTGATATTTGCATTCATAATATGAAGGGGCGGCCAAGTCATGAGTCAGTGGCACCATTCCAAGTGAAACAGAAAAGGCTGCAACATAGCAGCAATTCTGGCCAAGAAATTCAGAGTCAGCCCTGTGGGAAGGCAGCTAGGCTCCTCCTCTGGCCCGGCACACATCCTAAAAGACTAACACAGTTATCTGAATTTAGGTTACTTCTGCTTATGTCCACTCTTTCCCTGGTTTTCTTTGTTCCCATCTGATCACCAGCACTGATAAAAAAAAAAAAAATACCTTGTGCAATTTAAGTGGTAAATTCTCCTAGGAAAAGAGTTCACTGTTCATCTTTGTATTTATCACTGTTCTTAGGCAACTGTTGGCGTCCCTCTTCAAAATGTAGAATGAATGCATAACTAGTTCATTTTGAGTGGATTAATCCAGTGCCAGTTGCTTCATGAAATGCATTAACCTATGTGTTTTCATGTGTCTTTTCTCTTATAGAAAGCAGAAATTGCTATTGCCCCTCTGACAATCACTTTGGTCCGAGAGGAGGTCATTGACTTCTCTAAGCCCTTCATGAGCTTGGGCATCTCTATAATGATCAAAAAGCCTCAGAAATCTAAACCAGGAGTGTTTTCCTTCTTGGATCCTCTGGCCTATGAGATTTGGATGTGCATAGTCTTTGCCTACATTGGTGTCAGCGTGGTCTTATTCCTAGTTAGCAGGTTTAGTCCATATGAGTGGCATACAGAAGAGCCAGAGGATGGAAAGGAAGGACCCAGCGACCAGCCTCCCAATGAGTTTGGCATCTTTAACAGCCTCTGGTTTTCCCTGGGTGCCTTTATGCAGCAAGGATGTGACATTTCACCCAGGTTAGTTTGAAAACCCTTCCCTTCTTCACCAACTCCCCAATAATTCTCAGTATTGTATGGAATATCTCTCTACACATTCTTTTCCTGGAGGCAGAGCATTAATTTGAAACACAGAAAAAAACTTGCAATTCCCAAATTAGTCTAAAGTACATTCGTAGCCAGTTTTTCCAAGTTAGCACCAAAGGTGGACACATCCCAAGGATGAACTTTCCTAATGGAAAAGTATGCAACTGCTCAGAACTCTCAAAGATAAGTTAGTATTAATATTTCCTTCAATGGTCTGGCAGATAGAAATGAGCATCTAAATTGTCAGACTAAGAATTTATTTTCATTTTGCCTCCTTTTCAAAATCAAAAGTTTTTGTTATTGTTGCTGTTGCTCATCTTTTAAAAATTAATTTTGACCTTGATTTACATCCCATGTATGTCACGGGAGATTTCTGCCACAGACTTAACCTGACACCTGAGTTGGTGGAGCAAGTACCAGATAGACATTTTCTGTGTAACAAAACATGAATAAACCAAGCTGTGGGCAGTTAGCAATCTCAGTTCTGTGTCAGTTTAATAGACATATTTTTCAATATCTGTGGAGTCATGGCTTGCTTCCTTTGGATGCCACTAAGACATTTTTTAAGAGTGGTAAATCCAGTGCCAACGGATTTTAGTTATTTTTTAGTTATGTTTGCCAAAAATGTAGCCAATGTCCTATTGCAGGAAAAACATCAAACTTCTCCCACAGAAAAAAATAACCACAAGTAGGAGAAGCTACGGACTGAACTTAAATATCAGTGACTTATATTAGTATCACAAATATACAGATGTTTTAAGGAAGTGTATGCTTTCTCAAAAGGAGATATTTTAGGCAAAATGCAGTCTATGTTCCTTAAGACCCAGGAAAAATGATAAATGTGTTTAAATTCTAATAACCTAGGAATCTGAGTCAGTGACTCTGAATCAATGAAATGAAAAGAAAGCAAAGCAAGTCTCATAATGGTTTTGAAAACCAGGATTAAGCAAATGCTAAGTTAAACCCAACAGGTACCAAAAAACAAACAAACAAAAAAAAACCAGCAGGTGTCACTTATATAATAATGTTTAAGAAGGGAGAATTTTAAAGTTAGAAATGTCATGAAAAATATGAATTTTTTCTTACATTAAAAAAAATGTTTAAAAACAATCTGTCCCAGGAATTTTAAATAGTTTGATGGTCCCAGTGAGTGGCATCAATTGTGAAAATGACCTGGATTTTTTTCTTCATTCCACCCTCACTTTCCCCGTGCATCTACATCACCCACACACCCCTGATACCAGGGAAAGTATGGGGGGGGAGAACTTTTCTCTTTTGAGATTTGGCATCCATTTTTAATGCTGTCATGCTGTACATTGACAATCACATGCTCTGGTCTCATGTTGGCAGCAGCAGAGAGAACATTCTTGGAGCATTAGGTAAAGATGCATTAGGAGATAGCTTCTCCTCCACTCAGATCAGAAATGAAATATCAAACAAACAAAACAATCCTCAGCGGAGGTCACTCTGAGACCAGTGTATGTCCTCCTCTGGTCCAGCCCCATGTGGGCACATGTCCCACCTGCCCTGGCAGGGCTCTATCCAAAGGCAGGCCCAGGTTCTTTCAGAAGGGCATCCACCAGCTCCTGTGAAATCTGAGACCGTTCCCATTGCTAACACGTACTGCTATTTCACATACCACAAAGAGAGAAAGGATGCTGCTGGTGCAACCACACAGCTGTGTTTTATCCTATCACCCATAGTCTGCACCCTAATTGCAGAGATGCTAAACTGTGGAGGGGGAGGATATCGAGGAATTTAAGTAAGGGTTCCCTTTCTACCTCTGAAGCAAAGGCATGACGTTCCACATTCCTGTTGATAAACAATAAAAAGGAAACCTTTTCTATATTTTCAGTGGCATTCATATATTCGATATGGCATAAAAGGCATCAGGTGATTCAGAAAGTCTAGAATCATTCTGGAGTGGACTGCCAGAAAACAAAATGATAATTGCCATTGTGATTTTAAACATAACATGTGAATTTATGATATTTCTTTTCTTTCTCTATGTTGGTTAGAGAAAGGAAAATGTGCATTACCTTATCCATGTTTAGATCCCTCTCAGGTCGAATTGTTGGAGGTGTTTGGTGGTTCTTTACACTCATCATTATATCATCTTATACCGCTAACCTCGCCGCTTTCCTGACGGTTGAGCGAATGGTCTCCCCCATAGAAAGTGCGGAAGACCTGGCCAAACAAACAGAAATTGCCTATGGAACACTGGATTCAGGGTCAACCAAAGAATTCTTCAGAGTAAGTTAAGGGAAAAACTAACCATGAAATGTTCATGATTTTGAAATTCAGGCAGTTGTTGCCAACAGCTAGCTATTTGCAGGTTTTGCAAATATAACAGTAATTCTGTGTTTAATGCTAATACTTCTACTTGGATTTTATAATCACTTTGGTTTGCAAAAGCTAATTTGTTTATTCACATTGCAAGAGAGACCCAAGGAAAAGTAACAACAGAAAGGTAATTCACACAATGTTATTAATGTAACTTATCCAAAAGATTCCAGTGTTGATAATGCTATGATACTGCCTCTGAGAGGATTATAATTTATGTATCCTTTGGGGTTAAGAGCATAAAAATGAAAGCAAGGTTGTTTTGTTTTGTTTTGTCTTAAGAATACATTTAATTTGGTGCATTTGAAACCAAAACCTTAAGTGAAGCTCATATTTCCTCATATGAGGTATAGTCTATAACCTATTCTGTAACAACGGACTTCAAAGTAATGTATTTGCATCCTCTCAAAAAGATGGTAACAGAACTCTTAGGCTCTGGACACCTTCGTAAGGTATGGTGTATGCTGCTTGTCTCTGCTTTTCTGCATAAAATTGTTCAAACTGACATAATTTCACATGTGGATGTGACCCCTTTCTTTGGCTCCCCATCACGATGGCAGGTATTTGGGTTTTACGTTTGTTTGTTTCTGGGTTTTTTAGTTGTGTATTTTATTAGGAGGATGAATGTTTGATCAATGAAACTCCTTTACTCTGCTTCTACTGAAATCCGGAGACACGCACTTGATAATGTCTGGTCAGAGATAAGGATTCATTTTGTGACTTTAAAACCAAAGCACTAAAAAAATAAATAAATAAAAACAAATAAATAAATAGATAAATAAATAAATAAATAAATAAATAATAAAACCAAAGCACTAAAAGGTAGCCAGAGTAACATTTTCACAAATATTTACCTAAGTAATAATGAGGGCATTTTACGTTTAATCTCAGTTAATCTAGGTATTTAATAATTTAGAAGTCAAGAATATTTCCCGATTGTCTAAGCTTTCATGTAAAAATAATGACAGCCCTTTGAAGTAAGTGCATGCTTATGTATACAGTACTTGGAGATTACATTGTCATTTTAAATGTATATGCTTATCACTTTCTCACTCAGCTTGGAAATTAAAAACAACAAAACATCCTACTTTTTAAACTTTCATCTACTTGAAGTTCAGTAAGAGATTTTTCTTTTTTAAAAAAGTATCCTTATATACTACATAATACTATATTAAGAACAAATCACTCAAAAATTCTGTCAAACCCATCACTGGACATTGTTTACAAAATAAACCAGGCAGTGAACAATGTCCTTGTCAACAATTTAGAGCATTGCTAGTAGATATAATGAAACATTTACAATAATTATGAAGTATTTGCAGATTTTTCTAAAACTGTAAAGAATGCTCATGACAATACATTTTATTAACAATATTCTGTGGATAAACTTAACTGACCAAATTTTTTTTTTCAAATTTTTAACACTTACTGAGTGCATCCCAGTCTTTAAAGCTTCCTGATAGAAACGTTCACATTTTAGCATAATTTCAGTTCCTTGCTGGAAATCTGTAAATCTGTAACTGCTTCCACCAAAAAGTAAGTAGGTAAAATTCAGTAACTTTGCCTAGAAACCATTGGAGGTATGCATCAAAATGGAATACAAGTTTGTGCTATCACTTGCATTTTACCAACAAATGACAACTGATTTTCATGTAAATAAGGCAAATATTTGCAGGTTCATCATTCTGCCTTGAGTGATAAAGGGAGAAAGAAATGTCATGTTGATTCCCTGAAAAAAATGTCAGCAATAACTCACCATAAAGCTCTTTGGCATCAAGCATGCTGAAAATATTTATTTCTAATCTTTATAGAGCTTTTAAAAATTGTTCCAAATTCTAAAAACTGGTGAGGTAGATAAGAGACTATATTGATAAGAAATACAGGAATAAGGAAAGCCGGCTTGCTGGATTTGCAGAGCCTTTCAGAGAGGCTGTGCCGGTCACCCAGTGCCTCTCTCCTCTCGCTCCCACCCAACTCCAGTTTTAAAATTGAAAGATTTTTTTATAAGGCATTTATTGTTGCAGAACGGTCTGAACCCTAATGGGACAGGAAAATAATTTTCCCTGGCAGCACACTTTCAGAAATGCATAAACTTGGGTTCTCTGATAGAAATCTAATTCATTTCCTACCCTATGTTCCCCGTCCTCTCCCACAGATGATGACCTGGTTTAAATAAACCATTTTGTCTGACGGGTTGAGGAAACAGAATGTGAAGGGTATTTTTGTACTTGTCAAAATGTTTTCTCGTAGGAACACAGTAATGGTACATCTATCAGCTCCGCTAAACTGCCTCAGGCAGTGACCTATACTCAGGGCTTCAAAAAATGTTGCAGTCACAATCAACTAGAGAAAGAATTAGGCCAAGGGGGTGCTGGGGGGGGGGCTACATCCAAATTCAACCGTTTCCTTGGTTTGGCCCCATTATGAAACTTGGTATGTTTTGTGTTCTGTGTATCTTGTTAAGCATAAACACAGAGGCATTTAAGGAAAGTCTGTACCTGTCACTTAACGGCAGCCTTGCTGGTGCTTCAGCATTATTACACACCTGATGTGTGCACACCGATTTTCATTGCAGTTCAGATGTGGCTGTTTCAGTATAAACAGGAATGCATAAATGAGGTGATTACTATCTCAGAGCTTATAAGATTATCAAATATTGTGCACATCAGCCTTGCTGCATAAGCTGCCGGAAGCAGAAAATAATTCACCTGGCAACAATGTAAATATTAACTATAGTGCATGACATTTGTACATATTTTCCATTAAAAACAGGAAAGGCAGGATACTTAATTTTTGAGAAATTTTAAGGACAGCACATTTTTAAAACTCCAAGAATTATTCTAAGTAATAAAATAATGCTTGAAATCATAAGCTTCCTCTGCATTGAACTTCACAATAAATACAGAAATCTGAGATTTTTCTAATCTTAAAAAAAATAATGACTTTTGTATTATCTCTGCCAATTACCTTGAGCATATACACTCCCCAAACCTGATCCTTAAAAAGACATTACAGTTGGAGGTTTTGGGGACTGGAAATCCCATTATCACTGTATTCATGAGTTTGCTGGATCTGCAGAAATTTCCTTTCAGCCTGTCTCATCAAATTTATAAAGGTGTGCTTGCCCTCACTCCTTAGTATACACCTCCTGTGGTCACAAATACAGTGCAGGGATATGATTTCTAGTGTTCCCTTTCTGAATGCCCCAGGCACCCCTTCCCCATGAGGATGCGACCTTATTTACGCCATTCACCTTGAAATCAGAATCAGGATTCCTAAACCTTCACAGAGTGACAAACAGTGTGATTTTTTTTCCCCTAAAAGAGTCGCTTTCATTATTCCCCTATTTTCCACCGGGAAGCTGCATTTTTATAATTTCCTTCATACAGAAGGCTTGCTAAGTGTGGCACAACTATGCTACGGATTCCTCTTTCTTCTAGACTTTAAAGGAATTAACGTAACTTCTTTTGCACTAACGGCATATATGATTCAATATACTTAAATGCCACAGTAATTTCCCTCACATTAGTATTATGCAAATGGACTTCTAAAAGATATCTGCGGCCTAAAGATACTTTATTCTTTTAAAAAGGAATCATTAGCTTTAAGGTTTCATTGCATTCTATAATTAAATTATCTGCATAATTACCAAGCCCTAAACATACTCTTTTTCTACTCTGCTGTGTTAGTTTTATTTAGCGGTTCTGATCCCTTTCAGTAAGATGCTGAACAATAACTAGAAGATTGCCAGGTAATTAGCTGGACTCTCATATTCTTAAAAAATTTTCAAAGAAAATTTTCAATCAAAATAATACCCAGGTTTTACTTCTTCTGTTTTCAATGTAGTACACCGGACGAAATAACCAGTGTATGTGGACCTCAGTACCCTTCTAAGTGAACCTCTCAAGTCAAGTTATCAATGCATTTAAAGAGTGATTATACACTGAAAGGATGTTATTTACCAACATTTCTCTAAATGGAAATAATCAGAATAAATGTTTAAGGACTTCTGTATCATCTGGTGATCCAGAAAGTTTATGGTTTTTCAGAGATTGAAACTTGTTATAAAATGGCAGAGTTAGGGATCCCTGGGTGGCTCAATGGTTTAGCACCTGCCTTCGGCCCAGGGCGTGATCCTGGAGTCCCGGGATCGAGTCCCACATCGGGCTCCCTGCATGGAGCCTGCTTCTCCCTCTGCCTGTGTCTCTGCCTCTCTCTCTCTCTCTCTCTCATGAATAAATAAATTTTAAAAAATATTTTTAAAAAACGGCAGAGTTACTTCTCTAGAAGAGAACTCTATTATTAAAGATGGAATGATTGGGGCCAGGAACCACAGGCTCCCTAATGGATCCCAAGGATGAGGGGTCTGGATCCAGATACTTCTCTGTCCAAGACCCACATAGAACCTTTGCAATTACATTTAGTGTTGGCACGCAGTTTCCTAATGTGAGGATTCCCATAGCAGAGGTAACCTGTCGCTACCGACACACACACCCCACAAGCTATCACTGCAATACTTTTAAGTGTTAATAACATAAAACACTTCACAGGACAATACAGGATGTCTATTTTCCATCTTGATATTTACCACCATTTGAATATACATTAACATAAAATATCTAGTTTTTTAGTAGTGTCCAACTATGCAAACCTCTTACTGTATAGGATATTGATTACTGAGTTGCCATCCTCTGAAACCAAAATTTTAAATATCAGTTTTATCAGTTTCTTTGTCTATTCGAATCATTTGATTTTTGTCCTGAAACATATCTGAAGTTTGCTAGTCAGTCTATTTGTTGATTATTGAAGATCTGTCTCTTACTGGATTTTATATTCTGGTAAACAAAGGAAGGTTCATGTAAAATGAATATACATGCTACTCAGGATTTGCCCCCATGCTTAGATGCAGGCTTTTCTAACTCATTGAATGTATCCCTTGGGGACATTTGCGTTCCTTTGGATGTATTTTCACCTTTAGAATGTCTGTATGGATGAAAAATAATAGGAATGCAGACACTCACAGAAGGTTCTAGATAAATTAAGTAGTGGGAGCCCAAATAGACGGAAATAGACATACTGCTTGGCTGAAGTGAAAGTGTTAGAAAGACTAGCTCCCCAAAATATATAAGAAAACAAGAATTGCCTTTTTTTTTTTCAGGTTCCCTTTTTACTTGGAGAAGATTTTTAAAATGTTTATTATTGAAGTGTAATTGGCATACGATGTCATATTAGTTTCAGGTGTGCAACATAGTGATGCATCACTTCCAACCATCACCCAGTGTTCTTGGAGATAAGTGCGCTCAACACGTGTCCCCACACAGCGTTGCTCAGCCCTTCCTGACCGTATTCTCGGTGTCACGCTTCTCACCTCGGTGGCGCTGATTTTACAGCTGGCAGCGTGTAGCTACGGAGGAGGAATCCCTTCCCGTTAATGCGTTCTTGTTGGAGATTTTATTAGAAAAAGTGCACACCGTTTGGTGGACCTCGAGTCTGCCTCTTGCGTTGCGGACATTGGGGTGCGGGCCCACTGCGTCTCCTCCTCCTTCGTGCGTAGCTGTGACGTGATAGGGTGACGTCAGGGGTAGGGACCGCTCTTCCTACACATCTTAAAACTTAAAGGCATGAAAAGAGACAAAAATAAAATATAAAATAAAATAAAATAAAATAAAATAAAATAAAATAAAATAAAATAAAATAAAATAAAATAAAAAATAAAATAAATAATAAATAAAATAAAATAAAAAAATAAAATAAAATAAAATAATAAATAAAATAAAATAAATAAAATAAAATAAAATAATAAAATAAAATACATAAAATAAAATAAATAAAATAAAATAAATAAAATAAATAAAATAAAATAAAATAAAATAAATAAAATAAAATAAAATAAAATAAAATAAAATACAATAAAATAAAATAAAAAGACAATATGGCAGCAGTCCTCTGTTACAGGATTCAAGTGCAGGGCTAAATGGGAATTTTGCAGAGCTGGCCCTTCTGGGGTTTGCTGTGAGTGTGACAGCAAACATGATTGTAAATGCCCCACTCTACATGGCATCCTACACTTAATGAGAGCACGGCGTGCCCTGAGCCCCCGCGTGGGGAGGTTCTGTAGGAGCAGGGGGCGGCGCGCTCGGCCCTGCCCGGGCCCTCGGCGTCCGTCTGTCCGTCCTCGTCCTCCGCGTCCTCCCGGCGGGGGTTGGGGGGAGCGTTCTTAAAAGGCTTCGTCCCCGTCGGGGTCCGGCCAGTATTAACGTGTCGTCCCTTCTTCCCTGTGCTTGATTTTACGCGGATGCGCTCCAGAGATCCAAAATCGCGGTGTACGAGAAGATGTGGACGTACATGCGGTCGGCGGAGCCGTCGGTGTTCACGCGGACCACGGCGGAGGGCGTGGCGCGCGTGCGCAAGTCCAAGGGCAAGTTCGCCTTCCTGCTGGAGTCCACGATGAACGAGTACATCGAGCAGCGCAAGCCCTGCGACACCATGAAAGTGGGAGGAAACCTGGATTCCAAGGGCTATGGCGTAGCTACTCCCAAGGGCTCCTCATTAAGGTGGGTGGGATAGTATAACAATGTCGCGTGTGTTGTTATAATATTCCACCTTCCCTGATGGCCCCACGCACTGGTTTTGTTTTGTGTGTGAACATGGTATGTTCGGTTGGTTTTTGTTGGGGTTTTTTTTGTTTTTTTTGTTTTTTTTTTTTTTTTGTTCGTTTGTTTCTTTTTCTTTTTATCCATTTCATATATTTTGATCAGCAGTCAGGTATTTTTTTTCTTTTCTTTCTTTTTTTTGTTTTTTTTTGTTTTGTTTTGTTTTGTTTTGTTTTGTTTTTTTTGAACTTTGGAATAATCGATCGTAGCTGACCTGTGTATCTTCCAAGGCCATATAAAAACCAAACTGGTTGAACACTCGCTGCTGCCGGTGAGCCTCACACACGCGGAGCGACGCTTCCTGTCTCATCCACTTGTTCTGGTCGCTCAGCTCTGCTGTCCTGTCGCCTAATGATTCTACATTTCACCTTTTTTTTTCTTTTCTTTTTTTCTTTTTTTTTTTTTGATTCTGCCTGCCTGCTACATTCTGAGTACAAAGAAATCAACCTCTTCCTAACAAACCACTTTTTTGTTTGTTTGTTTTTCCCCATTTCAGTGTTTCGTTTATTATGGCATCGTTACGTTCTAGATTAACCGGAGGTGGTATCGGTGCTAACGCTGTGACCGCATCTGTCCGTAGACGGAATCACCACCCGCGGGAGGCTGGGCTCTGATTCTACGGCGCTTACTGCACTCACACTCTCACCCGTTGCAAAGGGAGTGTGGTGTAAGTAAGATCTGTAAAATTAGACCCGACGACAATCCAGAATTGTTCACACACAGACCCCTGCCATGGGATTCATAAGCAAAGCATCACACATGCGGGTTATGCAGATAATCCACATGTGCTGACGATGCATTCTTAAGGAAACACTGGTAAAATCTGCCCTTCTCACCCCTTTCGGTCCTGGACATAGGGAATTCACATGTTGGTGCCCAGGAGGCAGGATGTCCTATTTTCCTTAAGCAATAAAGGCTACTGGTGAATGGCTGGGGCTAGACCAGAGCCGGAGTCAGCAGGGACACCTGACAAATCACTCTGATCTCAGTGCTGCGTAGGAGGGATTCGTTCAAAGCACAGATTCAAGAAGAAATCAGAATCTTTGTAAAGGACTTAACCATGAACCTGGTCTTGACAAATGATGTCTCTGGTAAGCCTTTGAAACCTGAAAGTAATGAGACCTGTCTGATTGCCCAGCAGGGATGAAAGCAGGATCAACATTATAGGATTGATTTCACTGGTTTGAGAAGGGCAACTGCATGCAGTGCGCTTTGGAGATGTGTGCTGGGTGGGAGGGCAGGGTGAGGGGGGCGACAGAGCCAGAAACAGATGCTAGCCCCGGAAGAGTTGTGTTAAGCCAGTACTTTGTGTTTGCAGGCAGCACTGTAATAGTTACTGAGGGGTTTTACGGTGTGTTCTAAAGGGGCCATTTTAAGGGGAGAGAGAACTAAATCAGCCAGTGAAGACAAATGGGTGTGGGCCTTGGGCAGTTCCAAAGTCACGTTTCTTTGAACACACTTCCCATATGAAGTGGAGGAATGAGCAGGGAGAAAGCCAAACAAATAAAGTACCCGTGATAAGATGCTACCCCCCGAATGTTTCGGCCATGCAGCAACGTGAGCTGGCATCAGGGTGTTTGGTCTTCAAGGGTATATTCTGTGTGATGCAGGTGTGAGAAATTCAAAGCCAAGGAGCAGAGAAACATCTATGGAAGTAGGAGTTGCAAAAGCACTTTCATGTCACTAATTTAAAAGAACGAGAAGGGGAGAAAGCAATGGTGGTTGGTATGGAGATCAGTGTTCAGACAGACTATTGATTACATTCACTGGATGTCGCTTTTGCTCTTAATTAATTCTCTGTGGATGTAGCTGCTTGTCCTCTGTCTTTGTCTCCTGATAAAGTCAAGTTCCAGGGACTGCATTTGGCCCTCAGATACGGGCGCGCCTGCCTCTCATTGATGGCAAGAGAGAGTTCCCTCTTAAATGTGCCACTTTGTCAAATCCACACTACGGGGATTGTTTGGGGGGAAGCTGAAGGGCTTCATCTGTCTAGAACTGTATAATAATCCGCTATTGGCTTCCCCCTCTTTTCCTGTCTTCCCTGGATCTTGTTAATGAGGCAATTGTTAAACTCAGCTTCCCGGATGGAGAGTTTGTTTATGCGCTTTGTTTTCTATATGCCACAATTTCCTGAGCAAGCTGGCCCCTGCATGCCAAAACCCCAGTCATTTTGTCCCGTCGTCTTCGAGAACACTGGAAGAGCACGGAAGGCTAACCAGCATGCACCTTACCCCCCACCTCCAGCCCAGCTACATGGGGGGCTCATTAAACTTAAATTCTCATTCTTATTCGATGAGGATCCTTCTGTTTGAACAGAGGCAAACTCATATAGAGATAGACTAATGGGCACCTTCTGTATAAATGATATAGTTTGTAGAAGCAAATTCAAAACAATTGCATTTTATCACAGCAAGATCCAGAGAGCACATCTGCATCAAGAGTGTCTTTGAAACCTCTCTGCCTTATTTGTTTAGTAGACTGACTGTTTTCCTATTGGATCTATCTTTTTTTTTTAACTTAGTCTTTAGGTTAATAATTCTGGATACAGTGAGACTAGTCTGTTTCGTTGTCTTTTTCACAAAGTCTGCTGTTGTGATTCATTGGGCAGCATGAGACTTTGAGAACAGGAAACCAGTGGTCTTTCCTGCTATGTCAGCTGAAGCACAAGATGCAAACAGACAAACAAACAAAATGGCTAGCAAGCTTCCATTGACCTACGGAGCCTCACATTTCCAGACCTCACAGTGCTTCAGAATCCATGTCATGGAGAAGAGGAAGAGTATGATACACACTCAGGATGGAAAGCTAGGACTTGGGTCTTTAATGTAGACTTTAAAACAAATGCAGTCTGGATTATTACAGAGACTGTATCTGTACCCAGAGTAGAAAACACTATGACCAGGATGGCCAGCACCCATCTTTATAGTAGAGAAGAATACGGGGAGCCCCTTATTGTTTGGAGAGACTATTTCAGACTCGGGGTTGCCAGCTTTACAGAATGCTTTCAGTTACAAGAGGGCAGGCACTATGCTCAGAGTTATGGGGTTTATTGGATTTTGACATAGATTCGTCAAGTTTTAGGTCATAGAAGGATGCTAAGAATGTTGATGCTATTGAATGTAGCATCTATAGATCTGATTATAATGAAGAAAAGCAATCACAGGCAAATGTGCCTACGAACTGTACATATTGATCAGCAGAAGAACTTAAATCTTACTGGCAGTTATTTAGTTTCCAAAGTCATCTTCTAAAGAAAACTTTTAGTTCTCGTGGAGGGATGAAAGGGTAAAAGCGCTTCTTTTGTATTATCTCTGAACTATCCCCAAACTTTGATATTTCCCTCAAATCTTCTTTTAACGTGCACAGTGCCATTAATACTACTATCCACATCCTGGCCTTCCTTCTCATTCCTTCTCCAATCTCTGTGGCAACCCAAAGCAATTGTGAAATCCATCCTCTGGCTGAGAAATTTTTAAAGGTGATTTTAAAACATATGCTATAGACAGCCCTGCAGTGGAATGCAGAGCTTAGATGAAAGAGGCAATATCTTTATTTTGACTTTACTGTCAGTACTATCAACTTTACTATACAGCTTTACTATACTTTACTATACTCTAGAGATGTGCTAGAGTATTTATTGTAGAGAAAGCATATACTTTGCTACCAAAATACTCTTTACTCTAGTATCCATGTTACACTAGTTGCTATACTCTCTACTATGCAACAAATAAAACTGACAAATGCTTAGAGGGAATCATAACTTAGTTAATACAGATTTACTGGGTACTAAATAACTGTTAGATGAGAATACCCCTTTTAAAGATATCCGTGGTATATAGTATCTATAAGTACCTCCAGGGAACATAGCAGCAGATCATATCTAAAGACTTCCTCTGGCCTCTGTAAGAATTTGTATACTTGACCCTAGTGATTAAAGCCAAGTTAAACACACACACACACACACACAACCACTAGTCCCCTATCCTCTATTATTCGACAATGATAAATTTTATTCAAATTTTGCCTTCTAAAGAATGTTGGCAAAATTGTCTAAAATAAGACAAATGCTCCGACACCCCTCAAAAAATGATGTCTCAAATGAAAGCAGTTCCAAAACACCTTGATCAGGAATTGAGATCAAGAAAAAAATGAGGTCCTGTTGGACTTGCTGACATCCAGCTGTAGGAATTCGTGCAACAGGAGGAAAACTTCTGGAACCAGGCAGGTCATGCTCTGCTTAAAACAGCCCACTCAGAGCCCAGGGCAATAGTGTGATAGGGGAGGAAGTAAGAAGAATGAGAGTTAGAATGATACATCTTTCTTTGGACTTTTTCTTTCAGTATTGAGCACAATCAGTGGCTCAGGTGTAAATCTGTATCAGGGTGGGCGGAGTCCTCTGTAGGACAAATTAAGTTTCTTCTACTTTGGAAGATTCTTTAGGGCAGATCTATTAAACTTGGTATTCAAATCCATGTTTAAAATATATATTATCCTTAAGGAACCATTTTCTCATGTAAAATTGGTGATTTATGTTTACTCATCAGTTCAAGTATAATTACAAGATTTAGAAACGGGGTTTGCTGGATGTGGTGCATAAGAATGAAGTTGACACCTGTTTTTGGTGTTAGTAAGATGTCAGATGTTAGCACTTGATGTGGACATTAAAAAAACTTAAAGTACAGAAAGTTAAACCTGAGTGCTAATATTCCTGAGCAGCATTTGGCCTGAAGTGAATACATTTTTCACTTGTTTTCTGGAAATGAGTTGCAATAGATTAGTGTCTTTTTTTTTTTAACTATTATGGAAGGAGATGTTTTAGCATATGAATATCTTTCATTTTTCTTGGTATATTAAGATATGCTGCAGGTAACTTAGTTTTTGTGATCTCATTACAACTTGGAATACAGTCTGTTGGACTAGGGATCAGAACACATGCACACACAAATCAATCATACACACACATATGCACACAAATCCCCCCTCTACATTGTGATATGCTTAATCACTTAGCCCAGTTTCCTGCCAGAGATGCTGATGTTTATTGCTGGGACCAAGTATTTTTTATTCACAAACTGAGATGTGTATGGTAAAGCTATCAATACTACGTGCATGCCAAAGGGAAAAAATCCCCTTTAGAATCTATATACCTTATTCTTTCCTTTCTAGATGTTGAGTCCAGTAGCAAACATAAAACTTTCCACTATCATTTAAAATTCTACATTTTTCATTTAGGTCCTCCATACACTTGAAAGAGGATTGAAATCACAACTCCCTGGGCAGCCCGGGTGGCTTAGCGGTTTAGCGCCGCCTTCAGCCCAGGGCGTGATCCTGGAGAGCTGGAATCGAGTCCCACATCAGGCTTCCGGCATGGAGCCTGCTTCTCCCTCTGCCTTTGTCTCTGCCTCTCTCTCTGTTTCTCGAATAAATAAATAAAATCTTGAAAAAAAGAAAGAAAGAAAGAAAGAAAGAAAGAAAGAAAGAAAGAAAGAAAGAAAGAAAGAAAGAAAGAAGAAAGAAGAAAGAAAGAAAGAAAGAAAGAAAGAAAGAAAGAAAGAAAGAAAGAAAGAAATCACAACTCCCCATGAAGAAGAAAACAAATATGGCATTTTTTCTGCATTTCTTTAAGATTTACCAGTCATTATACATGTTTGCCATTCTTCCCACTATTAAAAAAAATGCTAATATGATTTGCCTTCATATATTTACCAGTTCATTCAACAGATGGCCACTGGGTTCCACCTGAGAATTTGCCGGTTGGTTGTCACATTTTTCTCTTCAGGTTTGGTTTTGTGACTGCCATAGGTAACGCCACATTGGGAATTTTCTAAACTCAGTGTTTAGCTGTGTGTTCCTATTCACTGTGACACTCAGAAACCGTATTTTAGTGACTTGCCTCCAAAAAGGGGTAATTTGTGGCCATTTCAGTTCCTAGCACTTCAAAAAGGATTAAAAGTAAGGAGATAGAAACGCTATATATGAGGTTCACCAGTTCAAACCTTCACATCCTGAACTGTGAAGAGACCTGAGACTGGATGTCAGTTCTGACAGTTCTAGGAAAAGCCAGAATTCCAAACTGTTGTTCTTTAGTCCCACATAATTGCCTTATAGGCAAATCCTATAAAGAAAGAGAATCTCCAGAGAGACTACCTATATCCTGTACAATTCAGATTGATTCAGTGGGAACACACAATTCATGTGAGTGCTGAACCTCTAAGCCAACCAAGTCAGGCAGCCTTGACCTACATGTAGGAGACATAGCGTCGTGTCTGAGACCACAATTCACAATCTAATATTAATAAATGTGCTGTGGATGAACTTATCCTTATGTTAGTAATGTCTGTAAGTGTTTTCCTCTTGGTGTATGTCTAGTAGCCAGACAGTTCCACCTTATGTCACTCATCTTTATAGATCATCTCATTCTATGGAATGGTTTCTAGAAACCATTGTAGCTAGCATTCAGGATAAAAAGGGGACACAAATGAATGGCAAAGCAAGTGCATGAGGACCCTCTGTGTTTGGAACCCCTGTTCTGTGGAGCTGGGTGCAAGCCCACGTGTGGGTTCTCCAGAGCTCAAGCTATAAACACCAGATCTGGGTTTGCTGCCTACAGTTAAAGTCCTAGCCATAAGACAAACACCCTACACAAGAGAAATTGCATATATGAAACTTGTCTCTACTGAGCATAATGCAGCTTCTGCCCAGAGCTACAAGGCTATTCTGTGGCTGCCTACACCCAGGTAATAAAAGAGACTGTGTCTGATTAATGTTCTTCCCTAGAAGACCTCAGGCTATAGGACATGAGTTTAGTAGATAGCAAATACCCTTGACACTTACAAACTAGGAACCGCTGTTAATTTATCCTTAGAACAGCAGCAAGGTCAAGTGATAGGGTTTTTTTTGTTGCTGTTATTGTTTTTACTTTTTGTGCATTGCTTGTGTAGGTAGGACTCTGTTCTCCAGACTTACCTTCCTAAAGGGAAGGATATAAGGAAGATCAGCCCAGGCTGCTGTAGAGGATGGGCTCATTAAAGTTCTCAGAGAGATCACAACTCCTACTACTCTCCACAGTTCGATAGGAACAAGAAGAAGAGCAATCTGGCCATGCTGTAACAAATTCCTACCCCTTACTGTCCGAGTCCCTCTACCTGAGATTGGGGAGGGAGTGCACAAGAGATAGAAGAGGAGGCTCTTTACACTTGGAATAATTAAACACATAAAGAATATTTCAGATGTGCATGTGCACACATGTGCACACAGGACTTTGAAGGGAGCAGAGTAATCAGATTTACCATGGAACTCCAAAATACCTATAATAAACTAAAAATAAAGCTCAGTTTATTGTGGATATGTAATATTCTCCTAAATGTAGAATTCTATACGATACTATTTTATTGCAGTTTTATACTAATGATAAACATCTACTTAGTGCATCATAAGTAAATTATGGTTATCCATAAAAATGAAAATGTTTCAGCCTAGCATATGGGAAACCACCCATCCACAACTTGAGGCATTATTATCTTCCTTTTGTCTGTAAAGATAATATCAGCCAAGATAGGAGCTGGTTTATGATTCATACTTAAGAAAGGGAAGATAAAATAGCTTGGCAGTTATTTGGAATGAGCTGAGAAATAGTAAAGACCCTGGCTTAGAATTATATTGTTTTAATTTAACTAGGAATAGGGAAGTACAGTTCATTTACTTTAATGTTCATTACTACTCACCCCCAAATTCAGTCCTCTATAACTCTTGTTTTCAGAATGAAATAACATACATTTGAGATAACTTTGCCACAAACACCATATCATACACATCCTGGCAACACCTGAATAGAAAATCACCATGTTACTCTGCAAACCACCTGGCCCTGGCCCCAAGCCTTGGAAATTGCATCGTATTAATTATAAGGATATTTTGTAACTAATAATCATACTAATAGAAGTTAGAAATACGTTGTACATATTGTTTATCCTCCTTAATATCAGAAAAGTCCATTTCAGGATTGAAAGTTGTTTACTTTAAATGGACAGGTTATGTACTCTCTGAAAACCTAAAAAACTGTTGTTTGGGCTCATCCACAAAATGATAAACACTTCCAAAACTTTATGAGACCACTCTCATAGTACACTCTCTGAGTATCACATGACTCACATGACTCAACAGTGAAGGAAAATTAGAGACATAAAAACGATCCTAGCGTCAATTCTGCTTTTCAAAGTTTATAATTCCAAGATGTGGGAGAAATCTATCATTTTAAAAACACCTAACCATGCAAGGTCCTATCACATCATGTTGAAATAAAGTAGACTTTACTTAGCTTACATTTTGGAAGGGGAGGAGACTTAGTAAGGAAACTGACACACAGATAATTCTTTACATAAATTAACTCAGTCTATTTTCTCTAAGCGTTCAATCTTTGGGAGTTAACCAAAATAAGAATTAAAATGGAGTCAAACAAATGTGACAGAAATAGTTCTCTACTTTCAGAAAAAAGGGGTGTATGGACCCCTCTCCACTGCATAGAACATAGTATAAACACTGTCAAGACCCACCCACAAAGCCTCTACTCTTATAGAATTCTGGTTGCTTCCTACTTGATGCTGACAGATTGCAGTTTCTGAACATCCTTTTTAAAATGGCAACAGGCCAGGATCCCCTTAGTAGCTAAGAGAAGCTCTCATCAGATACCCAGCCGCTCTTCTTCCATGTTTTCAGGTATTTGCAACTAAAATCACACACACGAAAAAATCATAAAAGCATTGATCAGTGAATACAGCTGTTATAAGTGGCCTTAGCATGCAAACTAAATTTAAAAAAAAAAAGGCATGAGAAATAGAAAAGTTAAAATGAAGCCAAATATCCAGAGCCCTAAGTCAGTATCCTAACCTTTGTCTTATATTTGAGGCTAGGAGGAGGTAAATAAAACACAACGGGATCCAAGAAGAGCTGACCTCAGATTATCTCCCAGAGTAAAAAGCAAAGAGCAAAGGCTAATGAAAAGCAACAAAAAATTTGCTTTCTCTTAAGTGATATAGCAAAGCATATAAAGCAAAGAATGAGTTGATATGTCATCTAATGTTCTTTTTAATTTGTTCACTTTTATGAGATGATGTTTAAGTTTGGTTTAATGATGGAACTCTAAAAATTACTGAGCAGTATATTTCTTAGTGACACAGTAGTAGCAACAGTGCCACATGAGAGCTTTCAAGCCACTCCAACATGTCTATTTTTACTTGCTCCTTTTCACTCTCCTATGATGTCATTCTAGAAAAAAAAAAAAAAAAGAGCCTACAAATCGGAGACGTTATGTGACTTGCCCACAGTGCCACAGCTACTATTGGAACTGAGAGCTTCTGACTCTTTGCAGTGCTCTTACAGGGAAAGAACAAAAGAGAACTTTTTAACATAAATACAGTTTACTTTCAAAACTTACTAAATAGATTTTGTGATTCTTCCATGGTGCAGTTTCAACAACATCCATAATTTTAAAGCATATTGAGAATGCTCCTATAGAGCTCAAGAAACTGTTTATATATTAAAAAACTAATAAACTCTGGCTAAGTTGAAGAAATTACACAGGGATAGACTTCGGGTCAACATAAAGATTTTACAACAATTAAAACTGGTCCAAAAATGGAAGGAAATTGGCTAAGATCCCCAGCATCAGAGTTGCTCAAGTAGAAACAAGAGCTTCTTGAATCTCTTAGGGAGTATGCTAAGACAGTGACATCTGAGTCCCCTCTCCACTTGAGAGTCTAAGAATCAGTGTCTTGTTGTGGACTATCTTTAGCAAAACAACCAAAGAATTCTCTTACATCTCTTTGAAGTTGCAAACACTTATTAAGACCAGGAAGAAGAAATTCATTCCCAGAACCTCAAGACAAGCTGATCCGGTTCTGAAATTAAATAAGTCACTTCTTCAATAGATAGCTGCTTTTATCACATTCTGTCCACATTGTGAAATAGAAAGATATTTAAGGAAAGCATTTCTCTCTAAGAACCACAGAGCTAGAGATAGACACGTCTTGTATGCCTCTATATCCAGATATTTAAAATTACATACTGACGTCAAACTTCTGGGAAGGTACAAATCTGACAAAATTCGCTGGGTTGTAAAAGGGGGAATAAAATAGCAAGAGTGAGGCACCTGCAGGTAGAAGGGCTTGCTTTGATTATTTTAAGAACAAAATGTATGCTTCCCTGTCTAGATAGGAGAAAAACTGCTCCATGTAATATGGTATCCCATGGTGTCTCAATATAAAATACTTGAGAGGGTGATTTTTAAGGGCATCCCAATAACACCAGCAACTTCAGTCGCTACTTAATTTATTTTTCTTTTTGGCCTTCATCACATATAGCAATCAGTTTATGCTCTGAAATATGAAGACGGCACAGCCACTAGAATCCTATCCAATCCAGGACTGTCCCCACCGTTGTTCTTTCTTATTCGTAGACTTTCACATCATTTCAGAATATAAAGATATGTCCTTCAAAACTCTGTCATTTAAGTGACTTCCATGGATGAATGAATTAGGTGTTTTATAAAAAAAAAAATCTTTTTTCATTTATAATACATCCTCACAATTTCCAACTGCATCATGACAGGAAAAAAAAGGAAATTCTCTATTTCTGTAGATATTCTTCAGGATTTATAGAGTTTAGTGGATAAGGGGCTGGTTTGTCAAAATAGCCATTTGGTGAATATTCTTTAAAGATAATGAATGAAGTTACAGTTCCTAAGGAAGAACGTGAGGACAAACACATATACGTGTAGTTGGAAGCTTTACTACGCCATGTGTACATCATGTAATTTTGAGGTGATCCGAGCTCCTAGGGTGGTAGTGACAGACGTACAACATACAACCCTCCATACAGTGTTCTTTCCTTGCACATTTTCATAACGACCATTAGAGTAACGATTACCCCATCCTTCATGTTGACATCTCTGGAATATATTGTGACAACCCAAGTTTCCAAAGTACATCCATCTTCTCACCTGATCTCATTTTCCTTGATAAAGAATTTTAATAAGTTACCCAAAGTTAAATAACAATAGCACATGATCTTGTATGGGTTCAGGCTCATTCTCGGTCTCCACTTTCCTTCATGTCTCATGGAATTCAATCAATTGTCTGGTATTTGATCTTTTTTATGGGAGCCAGTCACTGAAATTATGCCAAAGGGTGATGAGGGACAGACTCTAAGCTCAATTAACTAGATGGTAGTCTCAAAAAAGACAAAGTCTAATAAGAAAAGATCATAGCAGACACCATGTAAAGGAAAAGGAAATAAATTTAACAACTCCTACATACCAAGCGCATGTGTATGAATATGTTTCCCCCAACAAATCCTTGGTGGTGTTACTGTCTTCACCTGGACACATGGTGCTGCTGAGGCTCAGGTGGAATAGGAGCGCATCATTGCCCCATTCCCAAACCCACGCTCCTTTCACATGCTGCCTTGTTTCTCTCCAGAGATACCACAAGCTCTACTTAGAGGTATACTAAGAAAGAAAATCCCATCTTTGGCCTACCTATGATTCCCTGTTTTGAAAAACATAGTTTCTGATATCTCATTTCCCCAACTTTCCTAACCCTCCCCCCTTTTATGACCCCTTAAGGGCTTTTTTTCATTTTCGTAATAATTCTTGTTAATACCAAATTTTGTACTGCCCCAAACATGGTGTTGGCATGTAGCCAACAGGGGAGTGGAGACACCACAGATGCCCATGATACACTTTCCATGATTCACTATAGCTGATGAAAATGACCCACGCCATGCGCTTGCATGAACCCCTCAGCTCTACGTCTGTCTTCAGTTCAGTGCAGCTCTGACAAAATAGATAAGAGGAGAGAGTTTTGTCCCCCTTACACAGCAAATGTTACTCCCCTTTGGCTTAATCCTTACCATAAATTTTAAGCTCATTTCCATGAACGCCCCAGTATATCAGACAGTTGATAGTGTCTTGTGAGACCTGAGGAAAGGGTTGGCCAGAACTGAACTTGACTTTAATACAAGACCATGTTCTATTATTGTTTAACTTTGGGTATTTCTCCCCTAGGAGGAGGACAGAGGAGAACTAACCAGCTCCAGGACCAAGGTAAGAGGGGAGTTTTCTTTCAAAAGAATGGGTTCCATCCATTTGAAGGAAACCCCTCCCCCACCTATTTTTCAATCCCTTTTTCTTTGTACATTTATATTTTTTAACCCACGCCTTAGGAAACCAGCTTGCCACCTGTGAGTGATAGTTACGTGGACATCCCCTTACAAATGTTACAGCAAGAAAAAATAAAACCGTCCCAAAAGTCGTATCAGTTATATGCTAATGCATTATGTTTTCCATCATCATTAAATATCAGTGTCAGCCTTCCATTAAGGATCAATCTCCTGCACCAGCCTTAAGAAATTGCCATCAGCTGTTAATTTCTCCCTACATAGACTATGGATGGTGACTGATAATCAAACCATAATGGGTAATGGGGTTACAAATACATTAAAATTAAAATCTAGAGTGTTTCCATAGAAAATATATTATTCTTAAGCAATTTTTTATTAAAAATTGTTTTAATTAAAAGCAGCAGCTGATAGAATGTAAATGATAATTTGGAGTATGTGCAGGCTAGACTTTGGGTGCACAGCAGTACAGACTTGATGAGATGTTTAAGGTGCCATATGAAACCCAGACAGAAAAATGAGGAAGCGGAGCTAATACTGTCCTGAGCAGGGTTTCTCCACGTGTCAAGCGCCTTCTCAGGCATCACTTCCAAGGGGTTTCCATTGCCACCTCTCACCTTCTGTGTTGGCTCTGGAAGTCCTCAGTATTCGCCCTGTGTCACATCGCTCCTTCCAGGGGAGAGAAATCCCAGGCAAGAAACAAGTGAGAGAACCTAAAAGCATCCAGAACTTGAGATATTAGAAGAAAGTGGGGTGGGGTGGGGTCACGAAGCGACAGCTTCCAGACCCCCTGCAGCAACCCTTCTGTCATCCTTGCCCTCCAGGGAGACCGGGTCTTGTGGGACTCCGTCCGTTTTAGCGAAGCTTGATCCTCAAGAAGAGAATCTTAGGAAGGAGAGGAAATGTGCAAAAAGAATGAGAATTCAGAAAAAAAAAAAAAAATGAGACTTCAGGCCATTTGTTGCCAGTGTCTTTCAGAAACACAGTTCTGGTCATTTTGTTACAAGTACGTTTAGAATCACTTTCCAGTTGTATTGTCAGGGTTTTTTCACAAAAGAAAATAACTTCAGATGGATACGTTTTTGTTGGAGACTGTTGTGGTAGGAGCCGGACCCACAGCAGTCCTGCCATTAGGAAGGCCCATGAGTGGACGCACAGGAAATAGAAACTTGATTTTAACAGCAACGTACACTCCTTTTGTATGTAATATTTGCCGTGGTCACGCAGTAGACACCTAAGCAGTAGACTCTTAGCAGATCATGCATTTTGTCATCAGAAGTCAGATAGAACCTAATTTTTAGGTTCCCATCCCTGACTCCCTTGGTTAAAAACACAGGATATGCGGGAGGCACATTATTCATTCCTGAATTTTAAGGTGCCAGATGGCTGGATTGCCTGAGCAGCCACACAGAGAAGGAGAAGCATCACAGTACTGTTCAGTGGACCATTTATGTACTAGAATGTGGTTTCCACACTGACATTAGTTCTGATTTGTTGTTTGATTGAATTTTATGAACTATTTCATGGCAGTCTCATTCAGGGAAGGAATTAGTGGTCATTCTGCAGTGACTTGGTTCTGTTAGGTAATTTGAACTTGAGATGAAACACCGTTTTTGTTTTTTTGCTGTGTCATGTTGCTCTGTAAAGTGAAAAATACTGATCTCCTATTAATTGCATTCAGTTTATTAGGTATATTAAAAGTAGTGAATGGAAGTGCCCAGGCTGGTAGCTTAAGAAGTACCCAAGTACTTCTGTCAAGGAGCAAGTAACTGAAAGGCGGCGTGCCATGCTCTAGTATTAACACCACTCTAAGCAAATGTTGGTGAAACTATTTTAAGAATTTAAACTTTTGGGTTTTTCTTCCCATTTAAATTGTTTAATAGAAACAAATGAGAGACTTTATTTCTGTTTTGAAATATCGTTGTGAGCCCTGCTGCCCTCACAGATAAGAAGCTTTGTTTCACTTTGTACAGCATTAACTTAAAAGCTTTAAAGACACACTGACTTAGAATTCTTAAGTTTTGGTTATTTTCAGAGAACAGATGAGCCACCTGTGTTCCTAGTTAGGAGGTTCACACAGCTTTCTTTTGAGTTCTCATTAGCTTAGAATCCCTTCTTCTAGAAGACCTGTTTTTATCACTCAGTTTCTTTTTCTATTTATGCTATTCTCGCACCTGACCAAAATCCAACCCAAAAGGTTGGGTAGGCAAACAAGCAATTAAAAGACACTTTAAGTTCTATACAAATATTGGTCTACTGCAAAGGAACCTGACACCCTGGTGTCAGGTAAAACAAAAATTGATCCTTTTATTTTTTCTGTTAAGAACTTGGTGGGAAATTCAACGTATTTATAGATAAAGATTCTCTAGACATATTTAGTGAATTAAGTATATATTTAAATACACAGCACAGTAAAATAAATTTTAATAAGGTTAAACCAGACAGAGTTAGCATTTAATATGTGGATGACAAATGTAATTATTTCTCTACTGTACCGAACTATAGTGTTCTCAGTAGTAAATTTAGTAACAGAAGAATTTTATAAAAGTGACATTTATTTGCTACATTTAAATAGGTTAGAACAAAAATGATTAAAAAGACCATTATGTGGGATTTTTAGAGTTTAGTTGCATCTGATTTCACCTAATGGTCACAACAAGCTTGTATCTGATTTTATCAATTAGTATTTTTTCCTTGCCCAGCTGCCGAAACTGAGCTGGTAATCCTTTTATTTTAACCATCTATAACCTCACTGAAATAGTATCTTAGATATTTTGTTTATACAATGGACAAAATGTTTGCCATTATTCAAAAAGAAGAGCTACCATCATTTATTCTTCATGTCCCTCTTGTCAGTATTTAATAGATCGTTTGGGTGCCATTTGCTTTGTTTCATTTTATTTCACTTTGCTTTAAAACCCTCCTCACCAGTAGGTCTTCCCCAAATCCATCAGGTGGCATGGCTGAGGACTCCCTTTAATGGTTCAGCACCCTATTCTTTCATCTTGATGGGCTGCTTGAAAAGGAGCACCTTATGTTAATCACGAAGATTATCAATCCTCCACGTAGCTCACCCCCACTCCCCCCGCCCCGGTTCTCATAGTTTTTGCCCTGCCTTGTGGCTGAGAATAGTGTAAAATACCCTCAAACATAGTTGCTGTGCTCCACGAGGGAAGACTCCAAGTAAATGTGAGCATTCCAGACAATAGGTAATTTATAGAAGAAGGAGATAGGTCGAGTCTAGAGTACCTGGGAGAGACCTCATAAAAAAGTTTCAGATGTACCAGTTGATAACATTAGTTGAATGAGTAAGTCCATGAGTGATTATTGGAAAATAGTAAAGCCTGTAGAAAAGCTAAGGTGGGAAAAAAAAATTTCTGATGAAGGTTCTGTCATGAGATTGGAATCTATTGTGAATAGATTTTGGGACTCTAAGGAATCTAGCCTGGGGGAGGCAGAAAAGATCTCTTTGGGAATTGGGGTGGTTAAGAGACTGGGCTTCTGAGTTAGAAGGATGCAGGTTCTAATCCTGCCTTTGCCATTGACCAGCCATGTGGATTCAATTAGGACTCCATGAGGACTCCATGAGAATGTGAAAAACTTGGGGCAACGCCTCAATCAAATATAATTAAATTTTAAGTATACATTAATATACATTAGTTGAACTGTCAGGAAAACTAGAATAGAGTCATATCTTGGACTCAGTCAGGAGTCCCAAAGGTGTTTGACAAAGTGATGTAAACAGGCAGAGAAGTGTGGCCATACTCTGGGTAGCTGTGAACAGATTGTGAGTCAGTGGATCTTGTCTCAGGTGATAAAGGCTTTGACTCAGGTGTTACCTATATAATGGAAATGCACATATAAATTTGAGAGAGCCATTTTCAGAAAAAAAAAAAAGTTCTCAATGGCTACCTGGCTATAGGAAAGGAGTGGAAATGAAAATTCGAAGACAAGATTGAGTTTCTGTGGTTGGGCTTTATTATTTGTATTTAGATTTCTACTTTTTCTGTGAAACATTTTCTGATCCATTATACTGAAGCTTCTTTCTGATAACATTCTTGGGATTCAACATTTCCTGTCCTAAAAGATCAGAACTAGAGACCTAGTATGTGTCAAAATAGACCTATCTAATTCCAACCTTGGGAACGAACAGTATCAGTATCCAATCAAATCAAGTCAATGTAAAGTTTATTGGTATGGCTTTTTAAGGAAAGTTATCTACTGTTCTTCCTTCTTGAATATTTAGGGGGGGATCCATTTCAAGTGATAAGACCACATGCCTCTGAAGTCTTGCCTCAGCTCAAGAAGTATTTTAGCCAGAGGAGACAGGGGATATATCAGGCAAAGCTTAATCAGGGATCACCCCCAGGAAGCCTGACAAAGAGGAAAAGAAAATCCCCCTTGGAGAGCCGTAGAAGGGATGAATACATAGTGTAGCTATCCAGGAAAGGGTACCCACAGAAAGCAAAATTATCCCAGTCCTGTGGGAAAGAGCACTGGCAGGAGGCAGAGACCTGCATCTCAGCTGGGACTTGGAGAGCAAGCCCACCTAACCTTCCTTCGACCTGAATGACCACAACCATCAGATGAGGAGGATTGAGACAACCTCTGATCCCCATTTTGATGCCAAGATTCTAGTTCTTTAAGGCAACTGATGGACATTTTTAACAATCAGCAAAGGAAGGAAAAAGGAAACACTATTGGTTAGACTTTTGGAAATTAAATAAAGGAAATAAGGAGAGTGGTCTAAGATAGAGGAATCCAAAGTCAGGGACACAATAGAGGTCACCCAACAAGTCTGCATGAAGGGCATCTGCATGAGAAACCAAGTACTGCTGAGCAGCACACATACACACAGTGAATGGTGGCAACCACCAGCTCTTGTATTTCGGAAATTTTACTTGAGCATAGTAACAATCACAACAAGAGTGATGTGCAGAGGTGACCTGAAGCACTTCAAATATATAGGTAGCTACTGTCCCATCTTGAAACAAAGCCCTCTTTTATATGATTCCATCACAGAAAATGATAATAAAAATGGGGTGGCTTGGGGTGAGGACTGTACCTCATATCATCTCAAACAGCACCCCAAGGCCACCACAAGTGGTGGTAAAATAAAATTTACATGATTTAATATGAATAATAAATATTTTCTCAATATTATGTAAGGGTAACCAAAAGTATCTTTCAACAGTTTTTGTTTTTAATTTTTATTAATGTAACATACAGTTTTTTAAAAAGTCCTGGGGGCCTCTGGGGGCTCAGCTGGTTGAGCATCTGACTCTTGATCCAGTTCAGGTCCTGATCTAAGGGTTGAGACTTCAAGCCTTGCATTGGGCTCCAAGCTGGATGTGGAGCCTACTTTAAAGATTTTTTTAAAAAGCAAAAACAATGCCATGCACGTGATGTGTTTGCAGAGTGATCACAGATTGAGGCTAGTACCTTGGAAGTTTATTCCCACCAAATCATAGTCTTAAAACTGCCTCTCTATGAAAATTCTGGAGCAACTATTGGCTATAGAAATATTTGTATTTCCCTTCCATTAATAGACATAAGTGAAAATGGTCATTAATTAATTTTAAAATAAGTGTTCCTAGAATCTGGAAGAGATATTTTTTTTATCTGTATTCATGATTGTCTTTCTAAGTTTTGTGGATCCCCTGAAATCATTATGCCCATCTATCCATAGTTTTTAAGGGCTTCTAAAAGAGTTGCCTAGTGCAAAAGAGGATAGAAAATTCTGCTCTGTGACCTAAAATTGACAGAATCATGAAACTAAACTTCATGAAGTAATTGTAAGGATTACTTTTTTTAAAAAAGTTTAACACTAAAAACAATTAAATTTTTCATTTATCACAACCTCTACCTAGTATTCTAAATCACTGGCAGACATCCTCACAAAAATCAGAGTATTTCTTCAAAGAATCACATTCCTCAGACCTAGGCCTCCAATAACAATTAGTCATACAAATTTCAAAGAACACACACTTTAGGGACACCTGGGTGGCTCAGTTGGTTAAGCATCTGCCTTTGGCTCAGGTCGTGATCTCAGGGTCCTGGGATCAAGTCCCAAGTCAGGCTCCCTGCTCAGTGGGGAGTCTGCTTCTCCCCTTCCTTCTGCCCCTCCTCCATATTCTCTCTCCGTCTCTCCCTCTCCCCCTCTCAAATAAATAAAATCTTAAAAGAACACACACTTTAGAGATAATTTCTGGATTCTAACTCTGTTTCTACACAATTTATGTAGCTGTCTTTGACTCACTTGGTGTATGAAATACAAAGGACTTTATACACTAAGTTAATTGCATATATGTCATCCAAAATCCAAAACAGACAATAAGCCCTTCCTTATCAAGGTGGCTTTCAAATGCTCATTATACATGTTGGGTCTGAATTGTCTTTCCACCGGAAAAAAGAATTTTCCCTCCTAATTTCAAGATCAAATTATCAATTGGTAATGTCATTTCTGTGCAAGTCTTACCTGTCATTCGGTAAGCAAACTGGAATTAAAACTTAGTATCTTAAAAAAAAAAAAAAAAAAAAAAAAAACTTAGTATCTTTTCTAAAAACATTTGCATATACAGAGCAATTTCGCCCAAATCCTGCCTTTGGAAGGAAATGCACAGGTCCAATGAAGCAAAAAGCCTTGTGCTTGTTTACTGGAAGGGATAATTTGGGAAGAAAACTCAGAGCACAAGTTAAATCAAAGACAGTGTGGCATTTATAATTCTGAGAACCAGTTACTCTTCTAGGCCTTAAACAGCTGATCAAGGGTAGAACTTGACGGGATGAACATTGGGTGTTATGCTATATATTGGCAAATTGAACTCCAATAAAGATACAAAAAAAAAAGGTAGAACTGTGGATGCAAATGCTTTTCCTTAAGATAAGATTTTCACCTCCTTATCATTTGACAGCCTATTGATTTTTAGTTATTTTCTTGATAAATATTTTCAGATATTTATTTATTTTCTTTCTAACTAATTCTTAGTTATTAATGGACTTTCTACAAAATTCTGAGGTTGTTGTAAATTCTCAGTGTCATGGCTAATTTCCTCCAAATACCTTTATTTGGGGGTACATCATTGATTAAATGCAAAAGTAAAACCCTATATGGTCCATACTCCCCCCTTCTATCTCCTTTTGATCCGTTAGGGTAGGCTTTCGTGTATGAACCCTTGTGACAATGGTGGCAATGCCAGTATGTAAATAAGAGAACCAGTAGTCTGTGCAGAGTTGGTTATTATCCATTTTTCATGAAATTACTATTTTCTTAGTAGAATGGTTCTAGAAATGTTTCTGTATGTACTTATGTGCTGTAACAAAGTTTAAATCAAATGAGTTTCCAATCTGGAATTTTAGTTTAATTTCAAAAAAAGGGATATAGTCAATATGTGGTATGATGAAAGATTTTTTTTTAATTGCGTTTTTTTTTTTTAATCCTGCAAAAAATGAGGACTTTTTTTCTCTACTGTTTGGGGAGAAATGTAGTTGCCAGCCATGAAAACTCTTTTCCTAAAAAACAGAAGTATATACATATTTTTTCTTTTTAATGGTCCACTTAGCAGGACTCAAGTCTACTCATCATCACATTCATTTAATTCAGCCTAAGGGGAAAAGCTCACCTTGTCTATGTAAATATGTGTGAAGCAGCAAATCTTCTCTCCAGGCCACTGAGAGTTCTATTAACCACCTGCAGACCCTGTCTGACAGGGCAGGCCCACTAGTTGATGCATTACTCAGACTCCTCTGCCTGACCTGTTCCCTTCAAATAAGGCAGAACCTTTGTAAAAGCAAGTACATCATCACACATCACTGGGAGCAAGGAATGCTTTCCTGGCATCCTTAAGAGTAATTCCTAAATTCTACCTCTTCCTCATTTCTTTGTTTGTCCGGTTGGGTTGTTTTTTTTGTTTTTTTGTTTTTTTTTTTATCCAAAATACAATATATGTTGGTTTGAATAAAACAATTCTTTTAGGCATTATAAAATAATTAAAATTATAAAAATAATTGAAGTTTTTTTTGTTTTTACTGATTATTAAAGTATCACTTATTGTAGAAAATTTTGGATAGGTGGGAAGGCATAAAAAGCAAAATACAGTCCAAACTAATCATAATCTCTATGTCCAGAGATAGCTCTGTGTTGTATGTTTTTCCAATATTTTTAAATTAATGTGTCTCCCTCTCTATATATATTTTTATTCTTGAAATCATAGTGAATATACAAATTTGCTTCTTTTTTTCACTTAACATTATACTATAATCATTTTTGCTTGACATTAAAAACTTTGGTCATAAAACGTTCAGCATACAAAGTACTGGTGCTTATCAATACCATCACCTCAGGAACTTTGTAAACATATAGACACACTTCCACTGATTCAGAGGAACCTGACGGCAGCAACATCGGGCCTGAGCATCTGTATTTGTGATGGTGGTTCTATATGCAAATCAGGCTTGAAAACAACTGCTGCCCCCCCCACCCCCCCATCCCCGTCCATTTCATTCTCCCCTTCTGGTGGGCATGTAAATGGTCTGCCATGTATGCTATAGAAATAAACTATGAGGTTCATTCAGTTACTCCCATTAGCATCATTGATTAACTATTAGAACTGATTTCTCAAACGAGAATTATTATTAACCAGTAATATTAATATTAGTCATTGGTATCATTATCAACACTGTCAGTAATTTCCAAGAACAAGAACTGTGTTTAACCTTTTGTTGTGTGAAGTCCTCTTACTTCTTTTTTAGTTCTTCATTCAATCACCAGTGGATGAGGACGCATATGTTCATATGTTATTCAGTCCCTGACTATATTGAACATTGTCTTTACTTTTGTCTTTCACAACATGAGTGGCAGAGAATTGAATCAGCATTGTTTTAATTCACATTAGTTTAATTCCGAGCCAAGTTGAATTATTTTTGTATGATTTTTAGGTCTTTCTGTGTAAATCATCTATCAACAGGCTTTGTGGCTTTTAAAGGGATTTTCTCATCTGTTGACACAGTGTCTCATGATTCACACAATTTTTAAGTTTTTAAAAAATATGTTAGGATTTATTGGGGACTAGGAGAATAATTTCCTAACATCATTCAGGTACTATTCTGGATATTTGAACACCATGTTTAGGGGCTCCTGGATGGCTCAGTCAATAGAGCTTGTGACTCTTGATCTCAGGGTTGTAAATTCAAACCTCACATTGAGTGTAAGGATTACTTAAAATCTTTTAAAACACACACACACACACACACACACACACACACACATATATATATAGAGAGAGAGCGAGCGAGCTAGAGAGAGAATGAGAGAGACTTTAGAATGAAGAGAGCATTCCAGTTGAGAAAGCACAAGCCTAAAAGTGATGAGACTTTCTCATGTGTATATAACTAATGGATCCTTTCCTATAAGGATAATAAAGCAGTAGCAAAATCACACAGTAAGTTAAGATAAACTGCACCAGGTCCATACAGTATTGAATCCCGGCCAACAATGAAATAGTCATCCTGTTAAGTAAAATGGTATTTTATTTTTTTAAAGATTTTATTTATTTATTCATAAGAGACATAGAGAGGCAGAGAGACACAGGCAGAGGGAGAAGCAGGCTCCATGCAGGGAGCCCAATGTGGGACTTGATCCGAGGACTCTGGGATCACGCCCTGAGCCAAAGGCAGATGCTCAGCCACTGAGCCACCCAGGCATCCTGGGATTAAGTTTGTTTTAATCAGACTAAACAGGATATTACAAATTATTTGTTCTATGAACTACATATATCCTAAATATTCTGTGTGCAGATGTTAACTCAGTGTAGGGCTGGTATATCAGTCCTTTATAATAATATTCTCAAACCCAGGAAATCATAAAAATACTAAACTCAAACTTAAAATGTTCCTTATAATGTAGATATTTGTTACGTGTAAATTTTAAAACCTTACCAACAGAAAAATTACAAGTAATATGGTCCAGAAGTAAATATAATGAGTAAGGCATAAATTAAGCATAAAAGCATATCCAAACATAGAATTGAATGATGAGTTACATATGAAAGGGTGGAAGAAATCAATGACTTAGTCTGAATTAAGATGCTTTTAACAAGAAAGTCTTTGCATTAGATGAATTTATCCAATATCCATAAATGGGAGATGTTTAGCTCTGCCACTTCCAGTTCTAGAGCTTTTGTTATGTGTGATCTTTCAACAGGAGCCTCACTAACAAAAATGGGTCCCAGGAGCTAGCACAGTGAGGTATGGATTTTCATAATCCCAAGCTTAATCGAAGGAAATTTCAGGTATGACAACCTCGGGTAGGTTTCCTGAGGTCCCAGAATTTGACTCGATGAGCATCTTCCTTCCACCCTACGTCAAGATCCCTGCCATCTCACTACTATTAAAAAGGAAACTTGAAGAAGGTTTTTTTCTTACCTAGAATTCCCCAAAGGTACAAATGGCAAAGGCAAGAAATAAGTTATTGGAGTCCTACCTCGGTCTATTAAAGGTCATTGTCACCACACCTGAGCTCATAACTGTGGTTCGCCCTCATCCAGCAAAGGTGTAGTCATTTACCGTTTCTTCCTCTCCTTCCATTTTTAAATGAAAACAATCCACTCAATGGAGTTTATCTGTAAAAGCTGCATTTCATAGAATAAAAGGAATAATTAATGTAGGGAATCAGCATATTTTTATTCTCCCTTATCCTCTTGGCTGACCATTTTTTAGGCTTCTCTGATGTTTAATCAGAACCAGAATATCCTTCATTAATCCATGTTTCTGACATCGATTGTGAGATCTATGTCTGAAATGTGTGAAGGGGATTGCAAAGCAACAATAAAACGTTCTGAAGCAAGGACCTGCCTGCTCCATCCCTCATTTACCCCATACTTAGGACTTCCTTAAGCTTGCTTACAATGACTCCTTCATGGTTCCTTTTTCTCTTGCCTTTTTTTAAAAAAAAAGAATACTTTCAAATCTATTCTAGCAAAATGAGTGAAGTAACTTTGTGTATTTGTTAAAGTCACTTGATGATTCTTATTTTTAATAACGTGAAAGCAATGGGTTTCATAAAATAGAGCAGATGTTCACATGTGGTTTATGCTGCAGTTGAAATGGCAATCTACGGAGGCTGCTAGACCTGATTAGATAGAGAAATTACATCTGTAGTCAGACTATTGTAGAAAACAGACAGGTTTAACATGCAAAAAAATCTTGAATACCTGAAGACTCTTTCTGAATATTGATTACAAGTGCCGTCCATGCATCATTGAGAAAAGTAAATTTACATATAATAGTATCGAGTGGACTTTATCAAGGGGCCACATTTTTCTGGAAGGAAAACATGATTAATTATGATCTGGGCAGTGACTTACCTACTGGTCATGTGTATTGTATGAACCAAATATTGATGTATACACACACACACATACGGATAGCAGTGTGAAACTAAACTGTTTTTACATGGCCTATTAGATGGTATTAGAAAGACAATGTCTTAGAATAATTTTGTAGAAAGCTTTATTCCAAACAGTTTTCTCAACCTGAAGCTTTTTTTCCTTATCCATTCCTTTATTTTGCCTTTTGTTTTCTCCTGTGCTGTGGAACTGTCTTTGGATATGGCTAATAACCCTGTTAAATAACCCTCTCATGAAATGATTTCAGTTTTATCAAAGGAATGGTCTAAACCAACACATGAAACTATTGGGATACCACTTCATTAAAACGGATCTAATATGAATGTTTTAGGCTAAAATAAAGTGGATTATAAAAATAATTTTCTCCAAAATAAAAAATTTTAGTAGTTCAGTTTAAATCACAGAAAGACAAATTTAGTTGTAGACGCAAGATAAATTAAAACAATTTTCTCCCAACAGCATTTTTTTAAAGGTCTCTCTTCACTGAATACTCATTCATTCTTATATTTCAGTCTGCTCCTTTGGGTGATTAAAGCAATCACCCAAATTCACTTTAGGAAATATATTCACTTTAGGAAGTATATTATTTTATGCCACTAATGTGGTTCTTGGGAAGGTAGGAGCAGCTGATAATATAATTGACATTTCATAAATGGCAGTCTAAAAAAAAAAAAAATTAAAAAAAATAAATGGCAGTCTAACTCTAAGAAGAGCTAACACTCTGAAAGCATATGGTTTACTTGTGGGAAATGTTTATTC
Organism: Canis lupus dingo; assembly: GCF_003254725.2. Classification (NCBI taxonomy): domain Eukaryota; kingdom Metazoa; phylum Chordata; class Mammalia; order Carnivora; family Canidae; genus Canis; species Canis lupus. The sequence continues at coordinate 26,313,907 of NC_064247.1, read as the reverse complement.
TCCAAGTGGACCAGACATCACAAAACTGGAAAATGAACATTGTGTATGTGAAATATTATAAACACATTTTAAGAAAATAAGTACTTCAATAGGCTGATTGGTGAAATATGTAACACTTTTTACCAGTCAACAAAGTGATATTTCACTTGCAAATCAGTTTTCAAGTGCTACTCATTAATATGAGGTTGTTTTGTTTTGTTTTTATTTATAATTCATTTGGCATGAAGTAATCACCAACTTGGTATTTATTGAATAGCATATCCCAAATTCTCAGTATGGAAGCCACTCCCTGGCTTTAACAGAAATTTCATGAAATGCTGGGAAAACCTCTTGAAAGAGATAATGGCTCGTTTAAACATTTTTACTTGAAAGCAAGTAGGAAACCAAATACTTGGCAGGCGAAAGCCCATGACACATTTTTTAATCCTTTTCATTAGAATCTGCTCCCTCATTTCCCAACAAAGATACACATGGCGGCCATCGGATCTCCAGGGTCTGTTTGCAAAGTCCCTACCATGTGCAGCCTGGTTTCCTGGGGTTTAATTACTCAATTTCAACAAATTGGCCATGCCCTCCTAGTTTCCAGATAGCATCCAAAGCCTTCAAAAATGAACACAAAATTCAAATATAAGAATTTCCCCAAGGGCTGCTACTTTCTTTCTCTTGACTATCCCGTGGCCACTAGCGCAGGAAACCAAACCAAACCAAACATGCAAATCCTAGATTCTGAGACCAGTGAAATCGAATAGATTAAAAAGTGAAACTCACGCAAACAATAAAGGGAATCATAATTAAGCCATACTCTTTGTTGTCAGGAACCCACTTGGCAAAAATGAATGGCTGCCTCTTTGGTTTGTCAATGCCCTTAGATTTTTCCTTCTGGGAATGCATTTTCATTTTGATCTCTTTTCGGCTGTTGACATCCTTGGAGGCAAAGGAAGTCAAGCTGTTGACATCCTTGGAGGCAAAGGAAGTCAAGGCACAATTCTTTCTCCATTCCCAGTAAATGCCAAGTTTATTGCTGTTTTCCAAAGGAAAAAAATCCATGTCATTGGTTGATGACAGCATCAGGTTTTTGTCAATAATGAACTCTGAGAGTGAACAGCACCAAATGCTTCATGTTAATACCTTTTGAAATTAATTACTATTGCCTTTGGTTTGGACTCTGGTGGACAAGGGGCTGCAGGACAGCAAAATGAGAGGTTTATTTAGCATCTGGGAGAAGCTTAAAAAACAGCTTAAGTCCTCATTCCTTCTAACATCTTAACAGCTGTGCAGTTTCTTACAAATTATGTTTTATCGTTTCAAGAAATGCTGTTAACCTCGCAGTTTTAAAACTGAATGAACAAGGCCTCTTGGACAAATTGAAAAACAAATGGTGGTACGACAAAGGAGAATGTGGCAGCGGGGGAGGTGACTCCAAGGTCAGCCTCAATGTCACCAAAAGCGGGTAAACAGTATGTATAGTAATAGGTGCATCTGCTGGGAGATACAGTTTGGGCCTCCTGACACCACCAGAATTGCCAGTCTAGTCCCTTCAAAATGGAAGTATGCAATTACTGTCAAAGCAAAAATATTTGCAACTGTTACCAATCTGGGGATACACGAACCAACCTAATCATAATAGTCCCAGCACATCTCTCTCTGGCTTTGAAGAGCTTGTAGTTCTTGGGAAACAGTGGTCCCAAGAACCTTGCTGTCAAATGCGGGAAGGGACCGAGGTTTTTGAAAGAGCAATTTAGAGAAGTGAGGAGGGAGGACACTGAGGGTAAGTCTGTCTACTTTTGTTCACCAGTACATAGCTAGGATGTCCACAAAGTGCTTTTAAGTAACAACAATGACTTGGCTCCACCTGGACCTTTCTAGAATACCTTCCAGAAAGGCATTTCTCCACCCAGAACCCTCAGGCTTCCATTAAATATCAAGTTAAATAATAAATCAAAGATAGTCATGTGAACTACACATTTTTTGCCTTCCATAAATGAATCAAATCCCAAAATGATCATACTATAAAAAGAAGACCTGTTCAGCTCTATTCTCCCTACATCCATGTCCTATTTCCAGCTTCATAAGATAATGTGGGGTTTTTCTTTCTAAGCAGCTTCTAAAGGAAAAGTATACAATTAACGAAATAATCAACTCATGTCCCAGAACCCTTCTTCACTGTGTATGGACTTCAGGAAAACTCAGAGGTGGGAATATTCCAACTGAATTTTCTTTTCTTCCATACCTTTCAACTGGCATGAAAGAATATTGAAATTTTAAAAGTATGCACTCTTGTCTTTCTTTTAAAATCTAGAGAATTGCCTAAAACTGCTAGTCTTCAGTATCTTGAGTAGGCTAGAAATTCCCTCCCGTGGCCACCCACCCCACAGAACCGTGCCCTGTTCTTAGAGAGCACCCAATGGGATGGCGGCTAACCTCACTCTTTTCCAATGGCACTAACTTCCCCTCCTTCCCCATCTAGAGAGACGTTCAAGTGCAGCTCCTTTGTCTATGCCCATCTAATTACCAGAACCTAATGGAGGAAGAGGAGGATAAGCTTTGGCAAGGGAATATTCTAGCCAAGGAGAGGCCTGACAAAGGAGACACGGAATCACATGATCTCCCATCCCCTGGTCCTGGGAAAGTATCATTCTGGAGAGAAAGAGCACAGAGAGAGGAGAATCGTGGGGGTTCCTTTGGGAGGGTTCCCCTTCAAGACCCCTCTATTCAAGGCACCAGCCACATGTTTACTTAAGGAATATTAACTCTTTTTGTATGTTGGCTCCCTAACTTCCCTGGAATGTTCTGACAGTTTCCATAAAAACATAAGTAAAAAAATACATATTTATATGCAGAGAAAATTTAAAGTTATGCCAATAATCTATTTTTCCATGTAAATTAGAAATATAAGAAAATATGATCTAATAGCACCAAAGAAAAGCAAAGATTTTCTAGTCCATTAGAAAAATTTTGCTCACAAATGTTTATTTTTATCTCCTATAGAAGTATAACACTGCTTAACAAATAAAACTTTCCACAAAAATGAATAACAAAGTCCTATTTTAGTGTGCATTAAAAAGTCTTTCCAGAGAAACAAGCAGAAACCTGCACATAATGGAAAAATTGATTTAACAAAAGTCACTTTAGTCTATTTAAATAATGGGTGGGACAGCTTTGTTGGATTTTAATCTGTTTTATCCCACAGATTGTTTGGTACACAACAGACACTAAATAAATATTTGTTGTCAAAAAATATATGTAAATCTAACCTTGTAGTTCTCAAAAGTCAAACTGTTGCTCCCACAGGTCTGCAGTAACCTACTTTCACCAAACATGAACTGCAAAGTGATATTCTAAAATGTTACTTCAAATCTTAATGAAATGTTATAAAAGCTAATGTAAAACACTTCCCCCAAATGATATCACAATATGTTCTATTTTCCCTTGAAAATTTTGTTTCCATACTAAAAAAACATTCCTGTAGGTTGTATATTGATGGACTACTTATCTCCAAGTGAATAGGTGTTTACCATCTAAATGTTAATAATGCCCGACTCTGAGTTTATAATAAAAGGCAGTATTTTAAATGTCCTGACCTAACTTAGGTCAAAGTAAAGCACCAGGAGGCAGTTGTTTTTTCATGTTTGTTTTGGGCCTTCTACAGGTGTCTGGTTTTCTTTTTAAAGTTCCCTCGCCCCTTCCATGTGGCCTGACCCTCCTCAGAAGAGGTAAAATAAGGAGGAGAAGGGATGCATTGGAGAATGAAGCTAGTTTTTAAGCCTTTGCTGAGTGTCAAGCCAAAGCAGAAGAGAAATCAAATGATGCCAATTCCCTGTAGGGGTGAATATGCACATCCAGAGGCCTGACCCAAGCATCCCGAAATCTAACGTGGTCTGATTTTCAATACAGACTCTTAGTGCAGGAAACTCAGTTTTCTAGTAGTGATTCATCTAATGAAGGAGAAAAATCGTGGAAAGCTCTGCCCCTGCCCCCAGGAATGTATTCCTCTGAGAGGACAAGTGGCCCCCCTGCCATTCACAGGATTATAACCACAGAGAACATCTCCAGCCTAACATTCGGCAGCGAATTATTAAACTTCTGCTTTCAGCAAGCCACACGCCAGTATCTGTGGGGGAAAAAGAAAACTTTTCTCACAAGGAGCTCATGATTTAGTATGCCTGATAACTGAACTAGATAGAGTCACTGTGGCAGCTTCCAGTCACACCCCATGGCTACAAAATAATTAGCATCCCCACTCAGCTGGTAGCCATTCCTAGAGCATGAAGTGCTGACCCCTGCGGCCCTCAACCAACCGGCTTCAGGCTGAAATATAAAAATTTAAGAAAATAAGAGAAAGGGTCCTGCATCTTAACAAAAATAATAAAGTAGAAGGGCATTATTTTGGGGGTGCAAATCCATTTGTTTTAAAATTTACTTAATAATGTTAATATTAGTGCAATGTGGTCTTTTATATGATCATAAGAAATTCATACTTATTCTTGTGACTGAAGTAATAGAAGTTTACTAATTGACAATGAATCAATTTAAAAATATTTTAATGTCTGAAACTCATTTTCCTCTTCGATGAATCCATTGATATGATTTTGGCTGAACCATACACAGAATTTTATGCCAGTTTTTAGCATTAGTTATTTAATCCTGGCTCTAGTTGGAAATTTTGGCAATGCCTGTAATCATTAATGGTCTATAAAATTATTTTTTTCTGCTTGTTTTATACCTTATTCTCCACTATGTGTATAAAAATAGGCACACTCATGGATGTAGCTATTCCTATAAAAATCATTTTGTAAATGTTATTACCAAATGATGTCTTCTTTAGGAACTATACTACATCACACAATACTCATCTTTACTTTGGCACTTTGAAGACTGTAGCCCATTCCTGACTTTAAAGTATGTTCTAAGTGGCCTCTTCCCCTTCAGCGTAGCCATAGAAACCAGTGCAAGAGCAAAGGGATTATTATCAAAAATGTGAATTCATAAGCAGAAAAAAAGTGGCAAACAAAAGCTGGCATCCCAATAATAAATGCCTTGTTCAGTGCCTGACATTCCAGCAGTTGACCATTAAAGTTGGGCTCATATCAGTACCTTTAATTCCAAATTCCATTCTGCTCACAGCCTCTAAACTCAAGCTTCTACAAGAAACTGGAAGGAAACTCTTTCATTTTCCTTCCCTTTCCAGCATCCCAATCAAGAAGTGCAGTGTAGGCTCATATAACACCTGTGCAGGTGTTAGCAAGGGACCTCAAAACTCTTATAGTATCAGTTAAATGAAAAAGGTTGCTCTGGATTCAAAATAATTTAAAGGTAGCAGCCTTGCAGAGCACCCACTCTGAGTCAGATACCCTGGGAAATAGTGTCTTACAAAGATGAATGAGATTTGGCTTTGTTCCCAAGGAGTTCACAGCTCACCAACCACCTAGGGTGGGGTTTTGTAATAATTACTTCACGAATGGGGGTGTATGGAGACTAAAACCTAGACTGGGGCCAGATTTACCAAACACCCCGGTTTACCAAAATCTTCATCCTGCCCTGCCCCCAAACTCAGCGTTTAGTAGTAAAAGTGTTAAATCACGCTCATATTAGATTTTACACCAAGACACAATATAATTTTCTAGGAATGTGGCAAAAGCATATTATTTCTTAAATAAAACAATGAACCTTGTTAAGATGTTACAACATTGAAACAATTAAATCATATTCAGAAAACAGTGAAAAAGAAAAACCTCTTAGAAACTTTTTTCAGAACTCAGTACAATAGCAATGAAACAATTAAAAAAAAAAGAGATTTGGCTTAAATGTTAATCAAAAAACTCCATCAGAAACTCCATTTCCTGAGTCTTCCATTGATAATGTTTTTAATTGCACAAGCTATGAAATCAGACTATTCCACATCCTGATTCAGCTACTTCCTAGCTGTGTGACTAGATGCTTTAATCGCTCTGTTGCCTGGGTTTCCTCATTTGTAAAATGCAGGTGATCGTAGTATACAATCATGTAAAATGCCTGCGAGAGCTCCCAGTACTTCACATGGGTTCCGTCGGTGTTGGCTGGCATCATCGCCATCATCATTGCTGCAGGGCCTAGTTGTGCAGATAAGTTTATGGAATTAATCCCCTGACAATCAAGAAAATGTGCTCTGTGTCTCTCCAAATGCACTCAATATTTCCTAAAAGAAGTGAGGTGTTAGGAGCCAGAGCCAGACGAAATGATTGTGGCAGCCTTAGAAATGTCAGGAGAAAGTCAGTGAGTCTCTGAATGTTCATAAAAGCAGAAAGAAACAGAAACCAACCAAGCAGGGACACAGTAACAAGAGATGTCATGAGTTTTTGTTTCTCGTCCATCCTCTCGGACTTTTATCTTATACACACAGAGATGTTAACGTGGGAATGAAAACCAGGGGCTGTTCTTAGATTTCTCGGGACACTGAGATTGAGTGATTGACGGGCTTTTTGTCCGTGAGCTGCCTTACATGACGTTGAGGACTGAGGGACACAGAGATGATAGACGAGTGGGATTGCATAGGATGGGACTTTGTTCTGAGGAATCTTGGTGGCCTGAACCCGTGATGTATCTGCTGTAGCACCGTGGAGTACATTATAGTCACTTCCCTTTGTGTGCACAGGATCTTAATATGATAGGCTCAAGACAGAGAGAGAAAGTGGTATCATTTAGGTAAAATCTCACAACTCGGAAGGGAAGTGTCAACATGGGCTTACCCTTCCAGGACCCACATATCTGGGGACTTCCCTGTACCCTCCATACCACCTGCATCCCCCTCCTCCTTCATGTAGTCCCAGATAGGTGTGCTGAAGGAGCCAGTGTCATGATGAGCACCACAGATGGACTTGTAGAGCATAGAGGAAAATTCCACCAGCTGAGAAGGGGTGGGAGGGGGCGACAAAGGGGAGCTCGTGGATTTTTAAACGACTCCCGCAGTTGTGCTGCAAAAATTGTAAATTCTCCAGAAAGCCAACCCAGGCCAATAGTTTTGGATTCACAGTAATTGCATACATTTTATTTACAAGCCCTCCCGAGCAGTATGCGCCTGTTACCTAAAGCGATGGAGCAGGCCCCAGTCGTATGTCTGGTTCTACACCTGGGCCTACAGCACGAGACATAGCACCTACTGTGGCCTCTGCTCTGTCACTTTGCCATGCGATTCTAATGTAGTTTTACTTGAATAACATAAAATAACATATATAATGTTATTTATGTTATTTTCCACGTGAAGAACTCCTGTAAACCTTGCCGTTTTGAAACTCAGTGAGGCAGGCGTCTTAGACAAGCTGAAAAACAAGTGGTGGTACGATAAAGGTGAATGTGGACCCAAGGACTCTGGAAGCAAGGTCAGTCGTCGCAGTTCGGGACCTCCTCTTGTGTTCGCAGAGCATAGACGGGAGCGATTGTCAGGAGTGCACGGACCCAGTAACCTGCCCACCTTACAAGCTCATGCCTTTTCCATAAATGGCAGCCAGCTCCCCCACTGTTTATTTAAAACTTAGATTACCTGCAAAAAGTACATAAAATAATAAAGTTCCTTCTAAAGTTCCTTCTATTGTTCTCAAATTCACGTACCACTAATAAAAAGTAGTGCTTTTCTGCTTAGGGTTCTGTTTCGGAGGCAAAGGCCATGAAACCTATCATTTCAGGATCGGATGTATTCTCAAAGCAAGAAATGGGAAGTTGTTTACTAGTCAGCCAGAGGAAGAGTTTAAATTTCAATATATTGTATTTGGAGGGTCAGCCTTACGTCACTATGTTGCCAAACATTCCACTTTAGTTGAAGAGGCCCCATTGTGCGGACAGATGCACAGTGAACTCTCCAATTCAATCCTACCAAATACGATTTTAGTGCATCGTTTGTGAACAATATCCTCAAGTTATGATCTCGCATTCATGAATTCTTCTTAGGGTGATGCAGAGATCTATAGACCTAATTCCAATAAGTACAAATAAAAATAAAAGCTATGTTTCCATTCTAAAGGAAAAAAACTAACAATTTACCAGTGAATCTAATTACCTGCACAAATTAGTAAGATGTAATGAGTGTCTAAAAGCCATCATTTAGGATTCTTAAAATCTTTTGTTTATTTTAATCTCCTTTAAAAGAAAAAAATATTAGTTATTCTAAGACCTTAAACAAGTAAATGGTGTAAGTAGGAGAGCCTCTGTTAAGAAACAGACAATGTTGCTTGAACCCTCTTTAGGGCTTATCCTGCTGTTTAATCAGTTTTTTTCCTGCCTTTGAACCAGAGTGGAAATAGACAAGTTTGGCCGAATAATGAAATACTGATCTCAAATCCCTATGTCAAGCCAGAGAAGCATAAACACTTAATGAGCGATTATTTTAAAAATGAAGCAACCCTAAATTCTGGCCCAATCAGCTAATGTCATGGCTCAGTGAACATAGTACACTTGTACACAGTACATCTTTTGAATTAAATACTCTCCTAATAAAACTACTTAAGAGTCTGACTCACATTTTGCAAAAAAATAAAAAAATAAAAAAACTGCTGGGAAGATGACGGCCACAGGGCATCCTGCAGGTAGTCTACCTTCTCACATAATGCTACATAATACACATATTTCCAATTTATGAAAAAAAATTCTGAATTCTTGTTACAATTTTAGCATCTTCCAATCATTTGCTTGATTATTTCCAAATTTATTGTGAAATAATATGTATACTAAAGCTCTGGGGAATAATATGTCTAAACTATTAACTGATTAAGTATTTTAAGTGGGAATGAAATCTTATTTTTAAGTCAGTGAAAATAGTCATAAATTTGTTCACACAAAAATAATTTATGTCTCAATTAACCATGGTAATTTGTGTATTTTCTGTCATTTTTTAAAAGGTTACCTAAGTGTGATGCATATTTAATTATTCCTAAATAGTATATAATATGTAAAAGTGACGCTTCCCAGATTTCCCTTACACATGTGCCTGAAAGAACAAATAATGTGTACCCTAGCACATATTTACATGTATTTGGTAAAGCAACAGCGAAGAAAATGTGAAACTGTTAGCTAAAACAAAAACAAATGACTTATTTCCTTAAGTAGGAAACGTGAAGTGAGATTTATACAGGAGAAATTTCAAACATTAAAAGTCTTTATAATGGCAGGAAAGCCAAAAGACATCCCCTTCCCTTGTAATTGGGTATTTTAAATATGCCATTTTCAAACTTATTAATAACCCCACTTCTGCCACCCTGTGTAAATATATAAATGCTTGTATATGGCTAGGCATGGTGGTTTTCACTGCATATTTAATAATGATAAAACGTTACAAATTTTATTGAATGTAATTACAGTTTTATTGGTAATCATCATAATTTCACTTCTCCTGAGAGCTGTAAACTTTATGCTTAAATCCATAAACCTCCATCAGTGATTTATACATGTAAATAATTTCAGGTTAAAGTAGGCAATTGCTTTAATGAGATGTTTTGGATTTCGTGTGTTCTTTTGCCTTCTGGATGTGACATTTCCACAGTTAACTGAAATGTCTCTATCTCCCCCAGGACAAGACAAGCGCCTTGAGCCTGAGCAACGTAGCAGGCGTCTTCTACATTCTGGTTGGCGGCTTGGGCTTGGCAATGCTGGTGGCTTTGATAGAGTTCTGTTACAAGTCCAGGGCAGAGGCGAAGAGAATGAAGGTGGCAAAGAGTGCACAGACTTTTAACCCAACTTCCTCGCAGAATACCCAGAATTTAGCAACCTATAGAGAAGGTTACAACGTATATGGAACCGAAAGTATTAAAATTTAGGGGTAGGACTTAGGGTTACTACAGTGAGTGGGTGATGCATCCTGTAATTGCAGTGTCGTGACCTGTCTGTCCAGTGGTGATATTGCTTGCTTCTGATTAGAGCTTTTATATTTTTGAAAAATTCAGTGCAAAGTGATTCAGTTTTCTTTGGCTGCAGATGCACCGTTCGAAACTTTATGTTGCCAATAGATATCTGCATTGAAAGGGTCAGAAAGACAAAAACAGACCTCCAGGATTGCTCTGCAAAAAGATCTACACAGTATATCCTACCTGAAATTTGGGAGAAAATGGAAATTAGTTCTGGGTTTCCTTATACATGTACCAGGCCAATCTACTTGGAACAATCCAATTTTAGGAGAATTGCTAACAAAATAAGGATAAAACTGTTTCAAATGATTAAAGCTTAAACAGTTGCTTCTTTTGATATGATTGTGTATTTTCTGAGAAACAACTCCAAGCACATAGTAAGTGCTCAAAAATTTTTAGCTCCTATTTGTTTTACATTAACCATAATTCTATATTTTTTAAGAGTGAAACACTGCTGTTTGTTCATCTGACAGTACCTTGAGGCAGACCTTTAGGTAGGAGTGATCGTCAGAATATTGACAAATTAGAATTTGTCATATTAAATTCATATTTATTAGATGAATTTCAACTTTTACATTCACAGTGTCAGTAAGGCAGATATGCATTTTAGGCATGACAACAGTTTTTCCACCAAAGATGTCAGCAACGTATGGTGTTCTTTAGGAGGACACTGCAAAGGATAAAAATTGCAGTGAATTATTATGGCCTTGTTGTTTCGTTTCAACTGTTTTTAAGTAAGCCAGAGCAACTTACATCCCCACTTACATCCTCTCATTGTGTCACAATAGAACATTGTAAATATTCGGTGAAATGTAGGAAATGGAGGTAATTTTTTTAAGAATCTAAGTGTCCACTACTTTTTTCCTCTACTGATAGAAAGTGGTTTTAAAATAAGATCTGAAAGCATTTGTTATTGCTCTTCCTAAAATTAGGTCTCAAGACTCACTTTTTTAAATTATATATAATAGTCAACTGAATAGGCTGCTCACTCTGATTACAATGATAAATGAGCCTTTGAACCCATAAGAGACACTCAGTGCTTGATGTCCCTGAGAGTCAAAAACCCAATATAATTTTCATAAGATGTATATCTGAGGTGATGCCAGGTAAATATGCTTGTTTTTGATACTTACTGATATAAAGATACTGAAACACTTTGTTAATATCTTAAAACAAAGAACAAAAGCCATTCCCTTTTACCAAGATCTAATTGCTTTTATCCATAATCTAGAAATTAATGGATGACTGAATGTAACTGTACACAGATAAGCCCCGAATGGTTCTTTCCCAATTTTGTGGAAAAGAATTAAAAACAAGACCCTCAGTTCACTCAGATCAGAATGTTTTGAGCATGTCTTCTGGTAGCAAAACAACAAACAAGGATAGTGTCAAGGTCTCTTGACCATTATTGAAATGCTGTTATCTTAATAATGATACAATTGAGGATTTTGCCAAACTGAGAAAAACAATACACGACAAGTTTTCAGAGTCAATTATTTAGATTTTATTCTAGAAAGAATTTTATGTCCAAAAAAAAAAAAAACACCTTGTTTTGATTTGGTTTGGTTTGGGTTTGTTTTGTTTTGTTTTGTTTTTTGTTTTACCTGTCATTAAAACTTACTTTGCTGTGGCAAAGCAAAAGCATTGTAACCATCAACAAGGTCCAAGGGTAAGATTGCAAAGATACAGAAAAAGAATATTAGAAAATTCTAGAAAGAAACACTCATGGGTGTCAGTTCATGGCCTGGGAAACTGCTAAAGAGGTTTAAATTCCCAGGTTATATACAGACAGTTTACATGCAATAATGTTTGGGAGTCAGAACCTGGCATTGCATTACAATGTATCACACAAATTGCCTCTACAGTTGGGGTTAAACTTCTAAGATAATAAATCTCAAATAAAAAGAAAGCCTTCATATCCATGATTTTTAAAAAGACTTAACGGCATTCAGGGTAAATGAAATGATCTTCACCTAAGAAAATTTGACAGCTGTTAGTATACTCTCATATGAAATGGCTTTGTTCTTTCAAAAACTCTATTGGCCACAGTTACCCAAATTTTTGATAATCTAAACAATATTGTCCTAGAATCCCAAGAACAGAACCTGAAACCTTCAATATAGAGAATGTTTACTCTAAAAATGATTATCCCTCATGGGAACACAAAGTCAGAGCCTTTAGGCTCAACAATCTCAACAGACCCAGACCACAGGTAAATTTATAAGAAAGTTGATTTAAGCAGCAAGCTGAATAGATATGACATTTTATGTTAGAAGCAGGAGATATAAGTTTAAGAAATAATGCTAAGAATGAAGAATGCCCAGATTTAAAGAAAAACTAAGGATATGTTGAAGAATTATTAACTATTATGCTCAGTTATATTCACCTACGGAGAAGAAGAGGTTACTCGAGAGCACGTGGTTCCTGTTGGGGGTATTTCCCTTTCTCCATAAAGGCCATCAAGAAAAGAAAGGAAACAAAATAAATTTCATAGCAAAAGCCTTCTGAAAAAAAAAAAACCCTCAAAAAATTAGAATGCTATCATTAATTGTATATCTTCTTCAAAAAAAAAAAAAGAAAGCAAAATTAAATCAGTAGTTTTTAAAAAAATTATTTTACTTAATATTAAATGTTGAAAGTAAATCTGAAGGAACAAATTCGAACTTTGGTCTTGGTTTGTTTTAATGATGAGTAGTTTCTATAGAAATTGTATCCTGACTTCTGATTTTTTTAGACCATTTGCTAAGGAAGAACTATGATAATAACCTTGGATTTGACCATAGATAAGTCATTAACTAGCAGTTTGACTTTAGCAGGGTATCTGATCTCTAAACCTTTATGTTATCCCATTTTCTACGCCCATCACTGATTTCATTATTTAATATACAATTATGCTAATATTTAAGTTCCAGAGCAGAATAAATACAGGGATAGAATTCCTAAAGAATGAGGTAAAATTAAATTCACAGGAGAGAATTAAGATATATTAGGAGTTATTAGAAATAAATAAGCCATAACACTTTGGCAAGATCTAATTTGCCTTATTTTCTTGAGTTAACATTAAAATTCAGTTACTAGAAAAAAATATAAGGACAACGAATAAACAGTAATTAGATTTGCATAATAACACTGCCTGTTTCTCCCCTGTGTCATATTGTTATCCACTACTGACTTAATATGACAGACAACAGGAATTTAATGAGGATTTCAGAGACCTGACCCCGTAATGTCTCAGTCTGGGAAGGTCCCCAGCAGTGAGCACTGGTGAGGAATTGAAACGCACTCCCTTTCAGTGCAACCCCCTTTCAACACTTAGAGCTCCCTAAGATATGAATCAGCTTCCAGAGTAGGCATAGAATGAACTCTATGTCACTAACTGTGCTGTTCTGGGTCATGTCTATACTGGTGTGAATGAATGAAGGTGTCTGTGGATAGCTCTGTGTTCCGAAGACAGGAAGCTCTGTCGTGAATAGTCTGTATCCATAGTTCATGTAGACAACTCATCACCATTTTGAGGATAGCAAATGAGCTGTAAAGATCTTTTCTAAAGATCAAGACGTTCAGCTAAAACCGTTGTCAAATTAGAGGAGATCCTAAGCTGGACCCCAAGGACTAGGTTGTAGAGGGCCACAAGTCGAAATGTGTCCCGCCCAGATTTGCCAAACAAGACCTAGTTTGACTATTGCAGAATTAGTTCTGGAACAGGCAAGATCACACACTTTAGACCAACTGATTCTCTGCTAGAGTTGAGCTTTCCTTTCCTGGAATGGGCAGTTTTCACACGACCCGGAGAATATTGGAAAAAAAAAAAATGCAGATGTCTAATAATTGATATCTTGGTGTTTGTTGTGTCACGTTTTGTCAAAGAAACAGAAACATTGTAACAATGCACACTCTTTCTGTTTCCTTTCCATGCACCCAGCTGACCTTTTCTGAAGCCATAAGAAACAAAGCCAGATTATCCATCACTGGGAGTGTGGGTGAGAACGGCCGCGTGTTGACGCCCGACTGCCCCAAGGCTGTACACACGGGGACTGCGATTAGACAAAGTTCAGGATTGGCTGTCATTGCATCGGACCTACCATAAAAACCAAAAACATAATCGAGTGCCTTAATCAAACTGTGTTGGTGAGCGGCGGGAGCAAAGCCCAGGGCGCGCCGAGCGAGCAGGTGCCCTGGACCCGGCCTCCGGCCCGCGCGGGCAGCGCGTCCTGATCCTCCCGGTTCCGCAGCAGCAACGCGTGCATGAGCTCAGCTCGGAAACCCAAACTCAGATTTTATATCAGGAAAACTCACAATTTAGGTTTTTTCGGGGAGCGGGAGGGGGGAGCTGGGACGGGCGTATTAACAGCAACAAGTTTCACTCGAGTGGACTTAAAAACTAATCAGACTTGCGAGCGCATCAGACCGTGAAGTTCTTGCGCAGAAAGGCCTGTGTTCACCGCCAGGGATAGACTAGTTAGAGAAGTCCATGAACATGCTAACCTGCGTCTCCCAACACCCACGTAGTCCGTGGGAGACTCTCCAGCCGAGAAAACACGTCTCGAAACTGTGATCAGAAAATAATCAAACACACATGTAAATCCTGTGAAAAAAAAAAAAATTTAAAGGAAGCATTTACACTTACTTTGGAGAAAACAAATACTGAAACATGCTTGCTTTTTAACCGACGTAAATTCAGTAGAGGACAACACAATTCTTTTTTCTAACCATCTTAGGGAACAGTACATTGCAATAATTGATATAAATGCCATCACTGTAATAAACTTTAGAGACTTTTTTTTATAAAAGCCGTTGGTCATCTCCTTGTTGCCGTAACCTCCACTCTGTCACATGAGTCGGTGTCCCACAGATTGCATTTGTCTCACTACCCAGAACACACACAAAACGAAGACAACGTTACCGTAAAACCATCAGTCTGCGACGTAGATTCAAAAGAGACTATAGGTCACTCATGTTATCGATATTATTTATAATCTTGTTCTGTGTACAAAATTGTGGTTTTTGTACCCACCAAAAAGAATAAAACAACGGACATTCTTACACTATCTGCAGAGCTTAACGTTCTTTTCTTATCATTATAAAGGTTATTTGAGAAAATATGAGACTGCAGAAGGGATCATTAGAAGTCAAGTGTGGGTCTTGTTGGAACATGGAACTAGCTCTTGTTATTTCTGCATAGTGAGCTACCCTCTTTGACAGATGTTTACCTTGGGAGCCGGTGAAATTGTCGCAGCTGGAGTGTTTGAGTTGGAGAGCCATCCGTTGTCCTAACAGCAACATACCCCGTAATCGTGTGTCGAAATTTTACTTGACTGTATTTTGCTGCAACAAGTAATGTGTCTCTTGGGCTTCTCCCCCTCCCTCTTCCCCTTGTTCCATTTAAATCACTTGAAGGCACTAATAGTTTGTGGTAGACAAAAAAAGTGAAGAATTTGTCCTTGTTTCTTCAACTGGAAAGGGTGAAGAAAATTATACCCATCTGTATTTCCTAAAACCACCTTATGTTGTGTACAGATTCAATGAACATGGTTTCAGAGAAGGTCTGGATCATCTGAAATAATAATGAAGCACTAGAGCATACAGCGAAACATCCCACGAGGCGGAAATCTTGGCAGAAAGCACAAGGGAGGAGGACTGCGGAGGGTGGCCCGAGGGAAGCTCTGTCCCAGGCGGAGCAGGGGTGGAGAGCCTCGGGGGAGCAGGGCTCCGAGGCTGGGGGCCCTACAAGGTTCCGGGACGAGCTGCCAGCCAGGCTGGAGTGACACCGGCTGTGGCATCGCGGGGCGAGGTGGGGTGAGCCGGCGCGGGGGGATGAAGCCCGCCTGCTTGCACCTCCAGACTTGCGGCCGCTCGCTCTGTGCGCTGCAGTGAGTGCGCCTGGACAGGTGCAGGTGTGCGGTCATGCTCCCGCTCGGTTCCCTCAGGAAAAGTCCCAAGCTCTGAAGCAGAGCAGACACATCCCCTGTGACCTGGTCTCTACTCCTACTCATCTGTCCCATGACTCCTCTCACCTGACCCTCCCTTTCCCCCACCCACCAGCCCCTAAACCTCTAAAGCAGCACACAGGACACTGCATTGACTATTTCCTTGGGCCATCACTTTCTGTGTCTCTTTCCCCGACTAACTTCAGTCCCAAATTGAGTTTACCCACCCTGGGAAGATGTGTGTGAGGCCCAGCCCACTGCCTCCAGGACTGGGTTAGGTGCCCTACATGTTTTCCCCCCATCACAGCACCTGCCATCCTGCATTGTACTTGCCTGTGTACTTGTCTGTATAACTTCTAGACTGTAAGCTCCTTGAGGGCAGGGACTGTGTCTCTCTTGTTCACACTTGTATCCCCAGCACCCAGCACAGTGCCTGGCATTATTGTAGGTGCTTAATAAATATTTGTTGAATGAATGAATGAACTGAATTGAATTAATTTAACTAAGTGGAAGGAGAAAGTATCTTTCTTCACTAATAGTCCCTAGAGTACGTGTTAAGTAAATAGCAAGTCAAAAGAAAGGCTGGGAGCACCCCGGTGGCTCAGTCGATTGGGCACCTGACTCTTGATTACAGCTCAGATCGTGATGTCGGAGTTGTGAGATCAAGCCCTGCGTTGGGCTCTGTCTTGGGTGGCAGGGTCTGCTTGAGATTCTCTCCCTCCCTCTCCGTCCACCACCACTCCTACACACACACACACACACACACACACACACACACACAGAGAAAAGAAAAAAGAAGATTGAAGGTTGGCTGAGTTGATGATGTTGTCCATCTCACTAGAAGGAGGAGATGATATTTCATATCATTCTACCTAGCTGGGGCATCATTTTTTAGCTAGAAATTGTCAGAAGGTAATTAGATAACCTGAACCAGGGATCTGGTTTGGCTTGGTTTTTACCCATTCTTCTAAAGATATCTTTCATTTAACTCAGAACGGATAAGTGATGTGAAGTTAAAAAGTTCTATTTCTTATAGTTTAACTCCCTTTTGTGTTTTTTTTCCCTTTTGTGTTTTCTTTCCATATTAGTAATAGTACTATATAGTTAAATTTCCATATTTCTCATGGAATAAATTTGCCAAAACCAAATTTGAAATCTGCCATCAGTAAAGGGATACCTTACCTGGGCTCCAATCTGAGTAAATGCTATAAAACTAGGTTATGTGATTTTAAAACATTTATGCTTAAATTAAGTTAAAAACATTTTAAGTTAAAACATTTAGTTCCATAAAGAACTCAATTATAAAACAAGCAAGACCACCATCTAGTGCAGAATTTCCTGAATATATCAGGCAAAACCAATTTTGAAGTTACATCAGCTGGTTAAATGTATACAATGACCACATTTGTAGGCTATAAAGGGCCCCTCGGGAGAACCACTTTGCTACACTCTATTCAGTAGCTACTAATTAAAACTGCCAGCACCTCCCCCCCATCCTGTTCCAACACTAGCTTCATGCTTGATCCAGGCTGCTCCCTGCTCTCCCCACCTGCTGTCAACTCATTCATCCATTTCCCTAAGGTGTAGCACACAGAAGGTTAAAATATATATTTGTCAATTCATAAAAACAACTTTATATATTACAGCAGTATTAGTGAAAAAAAGTGCTCTACTAATTTTCCCAGAAAACCGAATATCCCAATTTGCAACACCAATGAGGTGCAAACATAAATAAGAATTAAATGATAGTGACATCAGGGGGGTTTCTGAAAAGACAAATTGGAATCAAGCGGACTCATTTGTGTTATTCATATGAGGCTGTGTGAAAGGTGTGCCTTCTCAAGCACACTCATAAACAGGTTTTAGTTTCAGGTGGTCCAGCAGGCTAGCATGCTTAGCATTTGTCAGACCCAATGCACATGTGACAGGTGGTATGCTTACATATTTCCTAACTAGGTAGTACCAGTAGTCTTGTCAAAAAAGAACTTCCTTCCCTAAGAAAAGATATTGATAAATGAGGAAGAGTGAAAGATGAAATTTGGAAATTGTATCTCAAAAACCAATAGAGAACTAAATTATTTCCCTATTTCCCATGAAACAGAGTAACCTCTTTATCTTGCTTTGATTTTATATTCTTTGGAGGAAGAGGTGGGTAGAGGAATTAGGGAAAATAAAAGATAAGCCAAAGGAGACATTAAGAAACAGAAAGCTGGGCACAGGTTGGTAGTTCAGGTCTGGGTGACCGAAAGAACTTCAGGAAAACTGGGCTTTTCACAAATGGTTTTCCATTGTTAGGTGCGTCATGAATGTCAGATATATTCCCCTTCCATGACCTGCTTACAAATTTTCCTACAAGCTACAGGCTGGTATTTGTGGTTGGATTAGAGGAAGTCAAGGAAAAAATTCTAAGTCCCATATTTGGGTTGATGCGAGGCCAGAAATAACCCTAATAATATATTTCCTTCCAACAGAAATGGGCAGAAATTTATATTGGATTTGTCCTTCCACTGCCAAGAGTGGAGTCTCGTTCAGTTTTTCCTGGAGCAGGAGAAGATGGCAGGTGTGAGAGGACCTCTATGATACAATCATACATAAATATTCTATTAAATTATAATGCCTAAATCATGGCTTCAATGATGGGGGTGACTTAGGAGATTTGTAATCCTGGAATCCTGAACAACGGAAGCCTGCTCAAGTAGGTTATGATGATTTGCTCCTCCATGTCTTTTCATTGGACCAAAACTTCTAAAGTACCTATTCATTTAGCAATGGCTGAAAACTGTGTAGAGACTTATTTCTCAAGCAGAGTAGGTCTATAGAAGTGGCGATCAGAGTTTCAACATATGATTGAATGAACTGATTGGCTAAATGAATTACGGACTGCTGAAGACCCTCAAAAGAAATTGCCTACACAGAAACTGGTGTCAGCTCCTCGGAGCGAGTTCCCCAGCGTAAATGTGAATGGTCTCAACATGTTGTAACAAAGAAGGGTTGTAGAATAATTTAGGTCAGAGTGGCTTCTCTTAATCCTTCAGTTAAAATTGGTGCTTTCCAGATGTCTAAAAAGTTGAATTTGAAGAGTTCCAACTGCCCAGGACTTCCCAGAGCCATGCTTCCCACTGGTATCCTGTCTGTAAATCTAAGCGTAATTAGAGTCTGGTGGGCACTAATCTTCCGAGACCACCAGCAGAGCAGTTGACTTCTGGATCCTGGGGCCTCAGACCTGCACAGTAACTCTGAGGCTTGGCCCACTTGGCCTCCATCCACAGCATCCTTGGTCACAGCCTCACAGGGAGATCATCCCCACAATCTCTCTCTCATCCCACATTCTCCCTTAATATACTCCTGCGCTTCTCATCCTTCTCCATGTTCATCTTCCCACTGCCTCCCTCTCTCCCTGACCTTGACATCCTTCTCCCTGATGCCCTGGGTACAAAGTAAGGAAACTCCCAGCACCCTCGAGCTGTCCCCCAGTGCCCTGTCCAATGCCCTGATGTCAGCCCTCCGCATACCACAATCTTGGAAGGAAAAGTCATGGCCATCATGACAGTCACACCTCTGCATGCGCTCAGGCATAAACACTCCTCCCCTTGAGGTGTAGGTCATCCACCATGCTGTCAGATGGACACCTGCTTGTCCACTGTGTCTGCTGAACGCTCTGCCACTGCCCCATGTCCATCAGCAATTGTGGCATTTAGCTCATTTTTCCACTGCACCCCAAGTCTTAGGATCATCTTGAGCGACTTCAAAGCCAGTGGAAGCACTTCATTTAAGCCCTAGCCCTGCAGCTCCCTGACCTCCCATTGGTCTTGGCCTGTGTGATTAAAGTCACCTACCCCTGTAGACATGTAGCTGATCTTAGGATCATTCATCTGCTCATCTTCCACCAGATGATGACTAATTTCCCTCCCTTTCAAACCCTGGTCACTGCAAAGAGAGACCTTTCACCCCATATTTAACTCCTCTATTTGGCTCCATCACTTCGTCAAAATGTCCATCCCAAGGTCACCAATAAAGATCATGTGGCCGTGTTACTTGAACATTTTCAATAGGGAACTAAACCAACTATTTTATGTTCCCCATTTTCTCCAACCAAATACTGGTATCACCCAGGGTTATAAACTCTGCCTCTGTCTCGTCTCGTAGCACACATTCCACCTGGTTGATCTTACCACCACCAAGAGGTCTACAATAACCCATGTACTGTTAACTCAGAAATCCCTACTACTTTTCACTCCAGTCCCACCTGTCCAATCTCATACAGGTTATTTCTTTTTGACATCTCAGCTGAAATACGTCCAATTCCTCATATTCTACTCTGCATTCCTACCTCCTCTTAAGTTCCATGTCTCAGTGAGGGGCACTACCATTTACCTAATCTCACAAATTAAAGCATGAGTGTCCTTCTAGAACTCCCTTTCTTCATATTCTCACATCCAGTCAATCAACAGCTTCAATTTCTTGTGTCTCCTAAATATCTTCTTACTGCATCCCGCACTCTTCATCTATACTATGACCGCCCTTTCAGAGACTCATGATTTCTCTAGTTTCTACTCTCTGATAAGTTCCCTTTCTTCTCATCTCCCTGGTTTCTCCTTAGAGTTCATTCTTCACATGCCTGCGAGGGTGGTTTTCCTAAACCACCTATGACCCTGTCACCTTTCTGACTGAAATAACTCATGGTGTGTTATATGTCACAGTATCTCCAGTAGCTCCTCTCACTTTCCACCCCGATTACACCAAATAACTACTCACACCTACGGTTTTCTCAGCGCTTCTTATTCTTTCCCTTCTAGTTAGGTGATGATTACCTCTCCCTGCAATGCCCCTGCTTCAGACACGGGTCCTTGCTATAACCAATGGAGCCCACCCAGCTCAGTTAAGCAGCACGTGAACTCATTAATAAATATGGTATATATAGTTCACAGAATCTCTGGGGAAGACAGCATCTGGCTGAAGGCAAAGCAGGCAAGAACAACACGAAAATGACATCACTGATCTGCCCCCAAGCCAGGTCCAACCTCCAGTGGACACATATACAAGAGCAGGGATGCTGAGCAAGGAACGTCTGTGTGTACCACCTCTAACTGTGGGGTGCCAGATGCTCTCTTTCCTTCTCAGGAACTGGGCTGCACCCTTGGCCTCTTTCACATCGAACCTCAGGCAGGAGTATCTGGCTCATGGTGCTCGGTTGCCTGTGATCTAACAGCCAGGGAGACACAGAAACCAAGCATTGGCTTCTACCTTAGGGAAGCAGAATTGGAAAAATAAATATAGGAAGATAGTCCCCAGAAGCTGAATGGGCTCACAACATGGTATATCTCACCTGTTTTTTGATTTCTAATGTCTACTCATCCATCAAGAAGGGTTCTGGAAATCATCTGGGGTACAATCCCTCATTCGCCATGTGTGAAGATAACTCATTTTCATTTCCGTGTCTTGTGTAGCCTTCTACCACTGTTCCACGACTATTTTTATAAATGTCTCTGCTTGATCTCTCCAGACTCACGGATTATGTTGACAACAATGATTAGTGCCAAGAACAAATTTTGAGCTATGGAGCCAGACAAAAGTAGATGTAAGTCCTTGATTCAGTACTTACTCTTTGGCCTCTAGAAAAAGACTGTTGTTTCATATGTAAAATGGGAACAGGAATACCTAGCATTTGATGTTTCTGTGAAGTTGAAAATGAATGTTTATAGATTACTTATCACAGTACCAGAGCTCATTAAGAGCCCTGTAAACAAAACTACATGTATTTCATCTCTGCAGCCTTGGGCATCTGCTTCTGCCTAGGAAATAGAAAGCTGAAGAAAAAAAGTTATTTTCTCAAAAGCCAAATAATCTACACAGTCATAACTTTGCTGGTGTGACTCAGAAAGCTGTTCTTGGTAACCAGGTGCCCTGGATTCCAAAGAAGGACAAGTCCCATCTAGGAGAAATGGGATTCACAAATAGTTTTGGGTCTTCAGCAGAGAGGAGGTGATGCTGGTGACAGGGACCTTGTGGGTGACAAGAGGTGGGCTAAAATATTACCAAATTCTTGAAGGTTAAATGTGGCTATGATGCATTTGGAAATTACTGAGGCCAGGGCACCAAGAGAATTTGAACTCACTTGTAAGCCTTTCTTCATGACCCTCAACTTAGTGTTTAGAAGAAATAAGGAGGAAGACCAGACGAGGGTCCCTTTGATGGAGCAGGTGTGCATGAGGTGAACAGCACCCACCCAGGTTGGTGGGGGGGACACTCGACATGCTCTGAATGACTTCCCTGACCTCTCTCGTCAACAAGTCAAAAGTCGTAGGGTACGGAGTAGGATCAACAATTCTTTCTGTGTGCATGGCATGAAAGAATCCGTGTTTCTAGAGAAGGAGCTGAAGCATACAGATCCTCTACCTCTGCAGGGATTTCTTACCCAGAACAGACTACAGTTTTGCCTGGGGAGATGGATAGACAGCAGGCTAAGAGTGTCTCCCCCTCCAGGCTGCGAGGTGAAGGGAAAACTGCCTGCCTCTGAGCGGTGCTCCCAAGCAGCGAGAAGAATGCCAACTCGCTGGCTTCCAGCACGAGCCTCGTGCTCACAAAGTGGCTGCACCTGCCAACCGGGGCAGGAGGGATGCAAGCCTGCAGGGGTGGTGGGGCTGAAAGTGATTGAACTGTGGACTCATTAGGTGTGATGAGTATGCCAAAGGTAAGGGAGTCCGAAAGCTCCAAGGAGGAGGAGTCCACAGGATCCTCTGATGTGTGGCCAGATGGGACCTACCAGCTGCTGGTGTCTGAAGTGGGGTGGGAGCAGTCTGGTGGGCATGTGTTAACCTGAGGGGCATGACACGACTGTGTCAGAACCAGGTTAATTTGTAAGACAGCCAGCCGCTAGCTAGGGAGAGAACCACACATTTGGTAACCAGGAGCTCACAAGGGCTCTGCATGAGGAGTAGGGAGGCACACGGTACTGAGTTTTTCTAACACAGTGGTTATGTTTCTAGACCGGAGTGGACAGTTTCAGGGAGCCATGGCCATTTTAAACCATTTACTCATTCAAAAAGCATTTACAATGGGCATGAACATTAAGAATGAGTTATTTCTTTAAAGAAATCTAATTTCTCTTCCAGGGCCAATGAGGCCAAATAGGCTTTGCTGCAAGAGTGAAATTTAACAGGGAAACAGAAAGTCAGTAATCAAGGTAAATAACATTTTTAAAATCTTTAAAAATAAAAATTTTTGTAAAATGCGTCAAAAATTTAAAGATTTAGAGTTTCATAGCAAACCATCTGAGACCCCAAGGTAAAAGAAAAGAAAATATGTCCCTTTCTACACTTTTTAAATGGTTAATGGTTAGCTTTATTGCAGAATATTAAGGTGGTTGAAAAAAAAATACTGAAAATTTGAAAAATAGGTGTATTTAAACCCAAAATATTCTTTTAGGTTTGACTATTTTATATTAAAATGATCTCTTTTCTTTCTTGGTTTAATAGAAGCCGACTCATCAATAATACTTTTAAAATCCACTTCTTTATCTTTTCAGTTGAGAGAATTGACATTTTTGACAATTTTTCTTGACTAAGTATAGATCTTAAATAATTTTTAGTTCAGCTTACTGAAACATCTGCACAGCACCATTTTTGAATTTCAATATATTCATTTTTAATTTTCAAATTTTGATACCTTGCTCATCAAGCATTGTGCATTTTTATTTTTAAAAATAGCACAGTAAAATATTATATATATAAATTCCTGAATTTTTTGGAGCACCAGGGGAGTGCCATGTCCTGTGCCCCAGCGCCAGTTGTAGGAAGTCACTTGCTCACCCCCAACACAGCCAAGTTTCTGAGTCCACACAGTGCCCTCTGATGGAAAGCCTTCTCTGTTCAGTTTGTGACTTTGGTGGCACAATCTACCTAGGACTCCTCTCAAGGGTCACTCCCACTCTGAACCGTGCTCAGGAAAACCTGGTCCCTCTGTTCTCAGGCCCCCTGAGTCCTGTCCATGTTCTGTTCCATCATTTACCATGTGTCTACTCTAGATGCTCTCACTCTAACCCACGTGGGGCAGGGACTGCCTCACACAGTTGTGTAGTGTCTGGGCCAGATCGGCAGGTGCCCGGGAGCACCTCACAAATACTGAGTGGGGGAGGGGGTGGGATAGGGACACAAGCAGGATAGAGAATAGACAGCAGTCTAATAAAAAAAAGGGGGGGGGGCTGGGCAGTTACCAGAATACCCCTAGGGTGACCTACTTTTTTCTTTATTTGGCTACATAAGTCCATACTCTTCCAGTTTTAAGTCCTAGAAACTCAAACAACTTAACCCCAAGGTGATGGTGGCAGGGGGGTTCTAAAATTAAACCCAGGATTTAATTTATTGAGGCCAGGCTAAGGCCAATGACAGTGAAGGAGGTGAGTGGGAGCAGCAGATTCTGGTTGGAGGCAGAAGCAAGGGGAGTGAAAAGCCAAGGCCAGAGTTTCTACAGGAGATTCTGGGAGAAAAGTGAGGCAGGGCAGATCCACAGTTCAGGACTGGCCAGTTTGAATGTTGGCAGGATCTAAGCTATAAGGGCTGTCTTTTGCTGTCTGGTACCTGATACTGGGTTGATTTAGGGTACAGGGAATATGGAATTGGTGTGTGTGTTTGATAAAGTGGGTGCTGGGGGTATAGGCATTGGTTAGTTTGCATATGAAAGGTATGTTCCAGGCCTACCCTTCACAGCCTCTAAGATTTTGCTACTCCTGAGAGGAGCAGTCTCTCCCAAGAGCCATGACAAATACCAGAGCATCAAGAAAACAGAAAATCAGAAGATATGATTAATGTAATTGACCTTGTGATGAGTGGATGCCAAATGGACAGTCACAAAATCTAAGAAAACACAGAACAAGGAGAAATTCATTGATTTGTAAAACTGAAAATTCAGAATCATCACCAGTATCAGGTGAGATTTGATCCCGCAATTCAAATGATGTCCTCAAGGACTCTTCCTGGAGCCTTCCTTGATAGGCTCCATACAGAGACTTCCCAAGTGCACCACTCATTGTAGCAAAAACTCATTGTAGCACCACTCATTGTATACCTGTCCAGACATCTCATCTTTATGGGGAAGTAAGATGTTATTAGAAGCATGAAAGCTTATCTCCCACAGAAGTTCCAACAAATACGTGGGCTCCGGGTAGGTTATGTGCCTGAATCTGAAGCAACCACTGTAGCAGGAGAATAGGATATATGGATAGGCTTGAGCCCATCATATCCTATTCCTACAGTGTGAAGTCAAGTTAACACTCCTCCTTGGACTGTGCAGATGAGAGATAAAGTGATTTCTAGGAAAACAATAACAATAAGCCCAGGAAGGGTACACAGATGCTGAGCATCCAAAAAAATGCCCATTAATTAAAATTTTTCACATTCTTGATACCAGTACTTCTATCACAGTAGTAAGAGAGTCCAGATTTCCCTTCCTTTCTGGACACACCAGCATAGCTGTATCAGGCAGTAACTTTATCCATTTGAGGAGATTTCGAAAAGAAAATACAACGTATTACTGTGTATTTTAACAAGCAGAGTGGACAGATATTACCAATTCCATTTTGATTACACTAAACAATACTTTTATTAAAGCAGTCTTTCACATCTCAACCCACATCCAAAGTGCTAACATTTTAGCAGCACACTTGGAGTAAAGTGGAAGATGTTTAGAGGCTTCTGTGCAGCGAGAATATAAGAATGAAAATCTTTATCAACCTGTTTATTTGCAGAATCGTTAAAAGCAGCATTAGCTCTGTGTTAGGACACAGGTCACCTTTAATGGGAAAGAGAATGCTCCGAACAGTACCATAAGCTCAGAAACTGGAAGGAGGGCCAAGCCAAGTGTATCTGTCGTGCAAATGTATACAATGGGGTCAAACAGACAGAGTCACAGAATACGTGCTTGGCCGCCTGTGCCCACTCTTTGGTTGGGGAGTCACAAGCTGGGCAGACTGATGTTTTAACATTTTAGTTCAAAAGGTCTTCAGATTTTGAAAGATATAAAGATACCAGCTTTTTCCTGTGATAAAATATTGTGGTTGTAGTCAGTGAAATTAATTTCAGTATTTTGAAATAATGGTTGAGAGCTGTAAAAATGACTGAGTCCCTGAAACTGAAGATGCTTTGCTCTGCAGATGGTAACTTGGGAATAGAAAACAAAAAGGTCAAGGGTGAAAGCAACGGGAAGAAAAATGCATGAAATATTTGGAGGACAGCTTGGCAAACAGACCTTACAAGAATGTTTTAAACAGGACAAAGGACGTTTGAGGACATCACACTTGATGCAGGAGGAAATAGAGGACTCGTGAAAGGGAAGACAAACTTCTAATATCTTTGAGCTGATTCATAAGAAGAATGAGGCTCTGACGCCCTGACAGCCAGCCACAACCCAGCAGATAAAGTAGCGCTGAGACCAGAATTGTGGTCTTTCTAGAACTCTCTTCTACTGCTTCATGTCTTGTTAATTCCCAGGACATGACGACAGCAGTGTTTGGGGAAATCTACTCTGGAAGCATTGTGCAAGAAGGATTAGAAAGGAAGCATCTGGAGTTGAGACAGCAACTGCTGCTGTGCTAAGGACGAGCCAGGAGGCTGGAGACAGAGCAGAGGCATCAAAGTGCAAGTGTCTGAAGGGGGCAGACAGGAGGACCCACTGCACTTTCCAGCCCAAACCGCCAGCACACCTGTGAGGCTACAGAGGCCAGACGGCTTGGGGAATTCGGGTCTGGCTTGCATCAGGCACTCGAGACAACAGCAGGATGCACACGATGAGGTGCTGTATAACTGGAAATGCAGGATTACAGTTCAGTCAGAGGTGGAAGCTGGAAATTTAGATTTGATAGTAATTGACATTAGAATGGATAGACTTTATATTTCAACTTACTAATTTGTTTAAAGGCAAATGGGTCACATCTGAAAGATAAATGGTAAAAAAAAAAAAAAAAAAGTATTTCCTGATGAAATTCATTGAGAAAGTTCTTCTCAGAACTTATTTACCAAAAAAAAAAAAAAAAAAAAAAGAACTTATTTACCAAAATTCAAATTTTATAACCATTGTTATTTCTCATGTCTTCCTGGTCTCAGTGCAGACAGCATGGTCATGAGGCCTCTGTGGAGGGTGGTAAGTTAATCTTTTGATACATCAGTAACCAATGTAGCTTTTTTTTTTTTACCCCCCAAAAGATGGGTCTCCTTTGGTTGTCTTCTAGCTGTACATATGCTAAACTCTTTCCAATTTCAAAGTCATTCATTTGATCAGCCCCATCTGGGTTTTAACGAAGGCACTGCTTAAAACCCCATCTGGTGCGTATGTGTATAAAGGATCACACAGGTCAAAAAGAAGTTACAGACTGGAAAAGCAAACAGGAGGTTAGTATTCTGGGAGCTTTAGAAAGTACGACTTCTGGTCTGAGAATAGTGACTAGAAAGCATTGACAAATTAAAAGTTACATAACTTTAAAAATTAAATTTACTTTTGGGGAAGTAAGATGTAGAGAGACGCAGTGAAAAATGTTGAGTTTGAAACAAACAAAACAGTGAAAGCCAGAAAGGTAGGAAAAGGTAGTTGTTAATTTAAAATAAAATATTCTCAGAGCAGTATGATTTGTGTTTCTATTCAGGATTATAAGTGACAAAACATGAAGAGGTAAAGGAATGAAAAGAGGGAAGCAAAGTAGTATAAAATGGACAGACGAGGTAGGAAATGAGAGAAGCAAGAATTCTCTTCCGTTTAAAAGACAAAGTGTTTAATTTGCAAGAAAAAGCCTGAGAGAATACTTTCTTTTCCTGCAAATTAATGGCCCCTTCTTTCTAACTCAGCATCTTTACACAGGGCATACTTATGAGCAGGATGACCATAGAGTTTAACATCCATACCAGGGTACCTTGGTCCAGGACATATGCAAAGCCAGACGGGCTAGCAAGACTGCTGCTGTCAGGAGCGTCCCCAGCAACCCAGAATGGGTATGGAGTTGATAAAAGCGGCCACAATTCCTCATCCCTCTGGGTATCCCCATCTGTTGCAGAACAACATCACGGTTCCTCCTGTGGAGAGGTGGACTCAGTCTTGACTCTAGTCTGGTCCTGTGATGTTCTGGCAAATACAGTGCTGCAGACGTGAAGTGCCAGTTCTGAGCCTTGGCCTCGAGGCACCTGGAGCATCTCTACTTTTCTGATGACTTCCTGCCATCCCCACTCAACCAAGCCCAAGCTGTTTGGTTAGAGGATCAAACACCATGAGGAAAGCTAAGTCACCCCACAGAAGCTGAACCACACCTGGCGTCCTGCAGACCACAGGAACCCAGCTGAGATCAGAACCACCCCAGAGCTCAGTCTCATTGCCTCTAAAACCATGAGCGGAACGAGGCTCCGAGTGCCAGAGTGGTCTACACAGAGCAGTGGTAACCCACAGGGCTCGTTCCCAGGGTCCCTGCTGGTCAGAAACCCAACAATCAAGTTTTCTACTGGAGTGAATCAACCCAATCCATTCACAACTGCGGAAAGGGGGAAGAGACCCAAGGCTCTCCAGCCAGAGCCCTGGAAGACAAGGAGCTGCTGCTTTAGGAAAAAAAAAAAAAAAAATCTCTTCTAGGAACTTAAGAGTGCTCCACCCAAAAATGTATTGGCTCTCTTAACGCTTGCTTCTAGGAAATTAAAATCTACTCATCTTAAATCTAAACACTGATAACTCATCGCACTTAAGTAGCATTTTATAATTGATACACTGTTTTATTTAAAACAAACTATGAAGCAGAAGCAGGGCAGGTCTCCTACTGCCCACTTTATGAACCAAGAGATCAAGTCACAGGGTGAGTTACAGGGCTCTTCACACACGGCCCACGGCAAAGCTACTGTCACAAGCACCCCTTACAACTGCACCCACAAACTTCCACCCTTCTCCTCCGTGCCCCTGGGGTAAAAATTTGGGTCAGTGTTGGTATATCCTTTTCCTTTCTTATAGAAGTAGGGATGACTTAGCTCAAGAGTTAATTTGGAGAGTAAATAAAACCATGTGTGAAGAGCACCTAGCACAGTACCTAACCTGATGTGAGGCCCTGTGCCCGCACTCACGGATCAGGCTCTCTTCCAGGATTAAAACCCTCAACCTCACACCGATGATCAGCACTGGAAATGATAAACTTTCACATAGTATAGGCAAATTTATTTCTACGGTAGAGGCATTTATTTTGGTTGTAGAAAAATAACACTATTTCAAGGTCAAGGTAACGAAGTAGAAGTATATGTTTTCCTTATAGATCCCTACTCAGATATCACATACAGTTTCAAGACATTCTTAAATTAACAAGGAACAAACGCAGAATCCAGGTAGTCTCTCAGCAGAAGAGATGCATTAAAGCTACGTTGTCAGTCCTGGAAACCAGAGAGTTTACAAAGTGATCTTGTGCAGCGATTCTCAAGGGTAGCGCGTGTGTGAGTACCCCAGGATTGTGGAAACCACAGCTGCGGTGGACCTGAGGCGAGTCACCAGGTTAAAAGCAAGCCCTTAGTCTCTGAACAGGGACTAAAGATTGGTTTCAAACTTGGTTTCTCAGGGAGAGGCAAAACACATGACGATTTCACTTGGTGCTCCTTCTCTGAGCCTCAGACTTAGGACTACTACTACTCTCGGGAACTGTTCTACAGCCTGGGTCAGCGTGTGACAGGTGTGTCCCTAATCCATTCACACACAGCTATCATCATCATCACACCACTGGGCACAGATGCCATCCTCCCCTCCCTGCCTCTCCTCCCACCCCACACAGCTGCTATGATTTATTTAAAAGGTAACCCCTCGTCCATTTCAAGCTCATGGACTACTAGTACCATGTTTATATTGGTACCATTTTTACTACCTCCAACCGTTCACTTACAGTACGATTTCATTTCATTTTATTTTATTTTTTTAAAGATTTATTTATTTATTTATGAGAGAGAGAGAGAGAGGCAGAGACACAGGAGGAGGGAGAAGCAGGCTCCATGCCGGGAGCCCGACGCGGGACTCGACCCCCGGACTCCAGGATCGCGCCCCGGGGCCAAAGGCAGGCGCCAAACTGCCGAGCCACCCAGGGATCCCCTACAGTACGATTTCAATACATGGTTGAAGCACAATTTTCCCACCTAAACTAAGACCATGAATCCAAAGAAAAAAAAGGGAACTAAGCCTTAAGCGACAAGTGTTGCTTCTAAAGCATCAACAGCTTGAAGAATGCAGTTTCCAAAGTGACCCATTTTGGACAGTCTCGGATATTCCCTGCACTGTTTGCCGTCTCAGATTATCGATGCAAACACAGGGACACAATACCTACTGTCTTCATCACGCCCTAAGCTCAGTACACCACACGTAATGTTACATAGTGAAAAGTTTTGGCCATTTAAGTAACTACCCACTTAAATATGAGGTTTTAGTACTTTGAAACTACAAACCAACTACCTAGGTGCACAGCCAGGCTAGGAAAGGGTTTCTCAACCACAGCAACACTGCTGTTTTGTGTTGGGTACTTTGGGAGCGGGGAGCCATCCCAGGCACAGCAGGACCCAGCTGGGCAGCCCTGGCCTCTGCCCACTACATGCCAGTGGCAACCCACTCCACGGCCCCATTTTGACAACCGAAAATATCTCTAGACATTGCCAAATGTCTTCCAGGGGTCAAAATCACCACCCTCCCACCCCGATGAGAACCACCGAGCTAGAATTTCGAGCTAGAATTTTACGTAGATATAATTGTCAACTGAGTGCACAGATGATACAAGACTCTACGTAATGATACTACTTCAGAGAGTGCAGCACAAGAGTTTCTGCTAGGGCACGCAGTTTCTACGCTGATCTACTAAAGTGTACAGTAACCCCCACACAACTATCCTCTTCCTATTGAAAACACAGACATGAGACAGGAAAAACAACAGAGCTAATCTGGCAACCACTTTTATATGACCCGATATACAGAAATATCCCCGGTTCCCATACATTTGCTGGATGAGCAGGAACCAAGTCACTGCAGGTGCCCCTCCTTCTGAATGCGGAGTCTCTCCTTCTCCACTTGCAAGCGTTCCTTCTCAATCTGCAGCTTCTCTGACTCAAATTTCAGAAACTGCAGCCTGTCTTTCTCCAGTTGCAAGCGTTCTCTCTCCAGTTTTAACTTCTCTGCTTCTATGTCCTGTGGCTGCAGGAGGGACTTCTCGCCTTGGCCAAGTTCACTCTCCAAAGACGGCTTCTCAGAGCTGACGATCCGGAGCCTCAGCTTCTCTCGCTCGATCTGCAGCCGCTCCTTCTCCAGCTGTAGCCGCTCGTGCTCCAGGTCCAGGTGGCGCAGCCGCTCCTTCTCCACCTGCAGCCGCTCCTTCTCCACCTGCAGCCGCTCGGCCTCGATATCCAGCCGCCGCTTCTCCAGCTCCAGCTTCTGCTTCTCAATGTTCACCAGCAAGTGGGGCTCATCGTAGGCAGACCGAGATGGCGTCGAGTTCAAGGTAAAAAACTCATCGATGTGCGGAAAATCAGGAAGTTCATTCTCCCTCCTGGAATCCGGTATGACGGACGACAATATTTCTTCCTCCTCCTCGATCTCAAACTAGAAGGAAAAAGCCACACTCAGTATGTATTTCTACTTCGTGGTTATTAATCTGTCTAAACACTTCCTTCACCAAGTTTCCGGATTGTGCAAGCATATAAAACCACTTATTTTGAGTTTTGAAAACTATTTATAATGAATGACAAACGTCACTCATAGGTTCCGCCCTTAAACAACAAGGGTTTGAGCTGTGCGGGTCCACCTGGATGCAAACTCTTTCGTAAATACAGGACAGTACTGGAAACGTATTCTCTTATGATTTTCTTAATATTTTTTTCTCTACAGCTTGCTTTTAAGAATACAATATATAATGTATAAAACACACAAAATACGTGGTCATCGACTGCTTGTGTTATTATCGGAAGGCTTCGGGTCAACAGCAGGCTCCCAGTAGGTAAGCTCTGGGGGAGTCCAACCTCATATATCACTTTTCCAGGGAGCAGGAGGTGGCACCCCGGCACCTACCCCCGTTGTCCAAGGGTCACCTGTATATATAAGTAGGAGAAGTGTATTTGGTTCAAAGAGAGATGAATGACATGAAGAGAGAACAATGGAATGAGTGTCAGGTACTACTTTTAAGTCACCTGAACGACAGAGCACTTCACTGCTCCGGGCCTGTCATAAACTCCTAGAATTGAAGGTGTGAGAAGAAAGAGGATTCCCAGGCTCATACTAACCTCGGGGCTCTGGGGATCTCTCTCCTCCTCTTCCACTTTGACCTCAGTCAAGGATCCACCTGCATCCCGGAAATCTGCCACATTCTGCCAATCAAAATTTGTGTCACTACGGAATCCAATCTTTTCATCGATGTCCTCAGTGAGCGAGTCATCTAAGTCGGATGTGGGAAGGGGAAACCCCGAGCCGACCAGCTTCATGTTGGCCTTCATCCTCTTCCTCTTCATGAGCGCCCGCCAGTCCAGGTACCTCCTCTTCACCTCTGTCCCGGTCCTCTGTTCTCCCTCCCCGACGGCATTCACACACTGTGCAATCTCCTCCCAGGCCATCCGCTTCATCACATTGATTGTGGTGTTGAGCTGCTTGGAAAAAATGACTTCTTTCCGTTTTGTAATCTCTTTCAAAAGGGTCTGAGTCTCTTGAACACTAAAATTGCTTTTCCTCTTCCTTTTCAACTGCTTCATTTTCCTAACTTTAAATGCAGAGTTTTTAGAGAAGATGGGCAAAGTTGAGAAATGCTACAAAGCACAGGAATCAAGGGCAATCTCTTGTTGGCACTTTGTTCAAATCAGAGTTTTCCACTCATCTAGTAGCACAGGCAGGCTGAATAATTCCTGGAGAGAAACAAGTGCAAATCCATCAGCCTGCAGCTTCTGCAGGACTTCCCTCATGAGATGCACACAGGATTTAGGAAAAAGCACACACCTCTCATCTGACTCAGCACTGCCTCTCCTTCCCTCTCTGCCAGCCCCACTGCCAGCCCCGGTACCATCGGTGGCCCCCTGCCCTCATCTGGGCAGTTGTCCTGGCCCCGGAGTGCCACTGGCCACCCTGCCACCTTCACCACCCCTTGTCCCCCTTCTCCACTCCTAGAGCATGCTCTCTCCTCATTCTCCCCCAACCCCTGCTTCTCCACTCCCATGGCATGCTCTCTCCTCCTACCCCTGCCTCTCTACTCCCAGGGCATGCTCTCTTCTACTCCTGCCTGTCTACTCCCAGGGCATGCTGCCCCCACCCCACCCCCCGCCCCGCCACCTCCACTCCTGGGGCATGCTCTCTCCTGCCCTGACCCCTACTTACTTCTCCACTCCTTGGGTGTGCTCTCTCCTCCCCACTGCTTCTAGTCACCCAGAATCATCCTTCTCCCATCCTGAGCCTCTGTGCACCCAGTCCCCTCTGCCTAGGAAATGGACACTTGACAAAAACTAACCACATTTCACATTTGATTGTTCACATTTGATTCCAAGTCCATTTAGTGAACATTCTAGACACCTGTAATTTTAAGGGATCACATTTAATTTACTCTGGCCTACATTAGTACCCTTGTGTAATTTAAATTATCAGTGGGTTGGGCAAGTATTCAGTATTCCTCTAGAGGCCCCTGAAGAGTACTTAGGAGGTTCTAGAGTCACAAACTTTTAAGCATATTTTTATTTATCTTTTTGCATATATATATATTTTATATTTATATAGAAATATTGTCTTTTTATATATTTATATAAAAGGACTGAAGCAAACTGATTTATACATTGTTACACCAGTCCCAAAATGCTCCTCCTTAGTACCCATGTCACAGCACACCAGAGAATTACTGAAGTGGTAACTTGGCTTTTGCCTTCTCTACCATCTGGCCCAGCACTAATGGGGTCTGGGAGATGGTAGCCGACTTGCTCCAAAGGCTGTGTCCTCAATACATAACACTGTGCCTAACAAACAGGAGGTACAAATACAACTTAAAATAAGGTGATGGGGGATGGGAAAGGATAGAAAGTGAAAAAGAAAATCACTCAAGGAAGGTAAGCTACCAAAACTATGAAAAGAAAACGTTAAGTAAAAAGGCTGTGTTGCTACCATAGTCTGTATGGACCAAAGAGGAGTAAGGAGATTATCAGAGACATATTTTTAGTATGAAATCGGCAGGTGAGATGTCCCTAAAAACAGAACAAGGAGCTATAATAATATCAAATTCCTTATTATATTAAATACAATGTATTGATGCCTTTTTGTTTCCAAAAGATATAGGATGTTTCAGAGCATTTATGCAGCTTCTTGAACCATTTAAAAAGTGCTAGCAAAGTTTTAAGGTAAAAGCATGCTAAAAATACAGATATTCACCAATAGGAGATTAGATGAATAAACTAACCACAGCCACATAGAATACGTGTTATAAATGCTATAGGAGAGTATGGATATGGCTTAGCACAACACTGTTCCTGTGTAAATATATCTTAGATCTCCAGACAGTTAACTGTGTCAAAACCTGACATCTTCTGATTAATGTAAGAAAATACCAAAATCAGTGCCCCTTGAGTTGAAATTTGGTAGCTCTATTTGTACAGATAGAACCAAAGCTATGTTTGCAGGACTTTTCCCCCTCCTGTTCTTTCCTGTATATTTTGATACTCCTACAACACAGTTTGGGTTTCTGTCATCCATTACCCAGTAACTTACTCAGATATTTATTGAGCTCCTACTACGTGACAGGCACATATTCCCACTGTTGAGGATGGAACATCTCACAGAACGTTTAAAGATGCCATTTTATATGTCAAATACTCCCCCCTTTTATGTCGGTTGTGTTCCCTGTCTTTGCAGAAGGTAATCTGGTAGGTGCAACCTCTAAAAGCCCCACAGACCTTGCATGCCCCAACAGAGACCACTGAAATCATTCTTTCCTGGCTGGAAATAGGTATGTCGTTCACTTACATAATCCTTGTGAAGATGTACCACCAAAGGTATATTATTACCTGGATATAATACTGTTTTTTCAAGGACTAACACTTGAGCATGAAGTTCCTAAATACTCTGTGATAAGACAGAATTAAGAGGTCCAAGGAAAATCAGATTGTCAATTCTGGGTACAAAAAAAAAAAATTTTTTTTTTTTTTTTTTTTTGTAAATTCGTTAGTCTGTTCAAGAAAAAAAAAAAAAAAAAAAAACACAAAATATTCCAAACTTCCCCAAGCCCCCCGTTTCCCCGCGCCCACATGTTTTTAGAGGAAATTCGCTTCCCCGCCCAACAGGATGCTCTTCTCTGAAACTTGCGGCAGGTGAATAAGTGAAGTTTACTGCGAAGCCACCTGTTACCGGAATGATACACCTGCCGCCTGCCCAGGGGCCGCCCGGTAAGGGCCGCGGGGAAGCACCGGGGGAGACGAAGCCTCCCGGAGGCCACCCTGGAGAAAGTGGCGCAGGCTCCGCGCAGCGCAGCGGCCGCACCTGGCGGCAGGTGCGGGGACCAGGAAGGATGGAGCAGAGTCGGGACAGGGCGCGCGGGGAGCCCGGCGGCCGCAGCCCTCCCTCTGCACCGCCCGCCCCCGCCCCCGGTCGGCTGCCACTTCCAGGAGTCGCAGTCCCGCTACCACGCAGATCCAGGGCCACCGCCGGCGCGGGGGGTACCGCACCTGCCACAGACCCCGCTGGGACCTTCCCCGCGGCGAGGGCACCCACCGTCCGCGGAGCCGCCGCCGCCGCCGCCCCGGGACACGCCGGCTCACCTGTGACCCCGGCGGCACCTCCGCCCGATCGCCTCTAAGGGGTTAGAAAAAAAAAAGATCCCTCATGGGTGCCCCGCCCACCGCTTTCGCCCGCCCCCCCCCCCTTGCCGCCGCCCATTGGCTAGCGCGGATGCCACTCGTTCGAAGCGGCGCACCCATTGGCCCGGAGTGTATTGCCATTCTGACTGAGGGCCCGCCCCAGGTCTGGCCTCACAATGGGAATCGAGTCCCCAACCGGTTCCGGGTTAGTGCCCTGGAATTCCGCCCCCTTGCGATTCACGGCCTCCCGCTCTGCGCTCCGGCGTTGGCGCGCGGTGCTGTCAGTCAAGTGGGCTCTGGGAGCCGATTGGCCCTCGGCGATCAGCCTGCGGCGCTGTTCCGCCTGATTGGGGCCTGGTAGCCCCGCCTCCGAACGCGGCCCCTGTCCTTGACCCTCACCTGTTAAAAGGGCAGAGAGGGGGCGGGGACCTTGGCGTTGCTCCAGGAGTCCCTCCGAGTCCGCTTGCACCTTCTGGTCCCCCGGGTGCGGCTTCGGTGGCTTCAGCATTCCTCTGAGACAACCCCTGCCTCGTGCCGGTGGTGTCCACGCAGCTCAGCCGGTGCTGACCACCCCGAGACCCCCCAAAACTGGATGTGCTGACATTGTGTCCCCTGTGTCCCCACCCTGTGCCCTCCTCCCTCTGGGTCCAGTTCTCCCTGCCGCCCCCCGCCCCTGGGCCTGGTGTCACTGGTGAGTCTGGGGTGGTGACATGTGTCTCCTGTGTCCCAACCCTGTGCCCTCCCCCCTCTGGGTCCAGTCTCTCTCATCCAGGTTTGCACGATAAACGGATGCTCAGTTGCATCTCAGCTTGAGAGGCATCACATCATGTTGTTAGCAGAGGTGTAGCTTGAGGAGGTCCATGGCATCCCGTATTGGCACCTGCTAAATCCTACAGCAGCCCTGCACCAGCTGCCCCCCTCGCCATGGGAACCTTTCCTGGGACGTTCCTGATCCAGCACAGTACCTGGGATATACTAGGCACTCAAAAGAGATTTGGTGAATACATGATGGAATATTCCAGATGAACCATGAATGCTTGCTGAACATTCCTGGAGGAACTCTCTTCCATAAAACAGGACGTCCTTATGAAGTCCGCTCTTTGAAATGTGATGATCACTTTAACCGTTCAGATGTTCACTAAGGAGGCTGTGTGAGAGGCATGCCGATACTTTTGCCTAAGTAGAACAAAAATAGGGTTTGTTTGTTTGTTTTTAAATAATGAGAACTTGGATTTTATAATTTTGGCTTTTGTTTGTGGTGGGTGTTTTTTGGGTGAGAAGAGAATCACCCATCCTGACTGTGAGCAGACACTTTCTCTGTTCACTTACAGAGTTTGTGCCCAGCTGGAATCTGTTTATCTACCTCACTAATGGGGATAACATCCAGAAAGTGTCGGTAAATGTTGAGAACCTTCTGCTTTCAAATGAACTATTGAAGCTTCTTGCAACGAAACCTCAGTTTCTGTGCGGATTGCAAGATCTTTCCAGAAAGATTCACTATTTGTTCTTGGCTTTTACTTGTGTGAGTTGGATATGGACTCATGAGGGAGAGATGGAGGGTAATCCAAAATGCCTATTATTAGTGCCCCATTACAAACCTGATAGTCTGTTTCTCAATTTGATTTTTGTTACTACTAGTTTCAGGCTCAAGATTTGACTAATTCTAGAACTGAGCTGCCCACCTATGGTAGCCACTAGTCACTAGCCTTTGCTTGAAATGTGGGTACTACAACTGGATAACTGAGTTTTAGGTCAATTTAATCTTAATTAATTTTAATTTAAAAGCAGAATTCAGTTAGCTCAGTGACTGGATAACTCGAAGTATGGTTGCAAAACTTGAGTTATGTGAATCTACTTTTTGAACTGTTAATTTTTTGAAATCTAAATACTGATGGAGTAGGGGCTCCTGGCTGGCTCAAGTCAGTAGAGCATGTGACTCTGGATCCTGGGGTCATGGCTGGATGTGGAGATTGCTTCCTTGCTTCCTTAAATACATACATACATACATACAGTTGGAGTATTTCTGATAAATTAGCATCTGAGTTGAGATGTACCATAAGAGTAAAATATACACAGGATGTCAAAGACTTAGTATAAAAATGTACAATGCCTCATTGGCAATTTTCATATTGATTATAAGTTACATTATAAAATGTTGCTTAATTGGGTTCAGCAATTAATTAAAATTAATTTTACCTGTGATTTTTTTCCTTTTTAAAATGAGACTAATAGGAAATTTCATCTCATGCGTGTGGTTTGCGTTATATTTCTATTAGACAAAGCTGTTCTAGGCTGTACCTGGCCACAGCTTATTAAAAGTTTCAAAATGTAATCGTTAGATAAAATGTATTTCTTTGCCTGTTATTTAATCGAAGGGAAAGAAGAACGTCACTTGTGCCATCTATCCTCCAAATGCAGTTTATTTAAGAAAAAAGGAGCCCCGTGGACGTGATATAACCTATGTCATATATAAATAGTACTGTGCCACACTGATTTTGCAAGGACACCCTCGCCTTGTACACGTCTGGCTTCCTCCTGACTCATCCTTGTGACAAACTCTTATTCCTCAAAACCAGCTTTGCCCTAACACCCCGAGAATATATCAACTCGTCTTTTTTCATAAGAGTTCTATGCTTATACATGTTCTAGTTAGATTTCCACTGTTCTGCCCTTCCCTTTCTCTGCTCTCTAGCACCTGGCACATTACCTGGCACCTAAGCAAGCAAAAGTGTATTTGTTGAATTGAACTGAACATTGACAAAACTCACTCTGTTTTGCCCTCTGTGATGTTCCACCAAACTCCTTGCTATTTTCATCATCCCTCGGTTAAATTATAAGGGTTTGTAAAATGACACTGAAAGCATTTCACCAGCAAACTTCATGTTTCTAAAAACTTTACATTGAATGGGAACCCAGTGTGGTTCCTATAGAAACTGCTACCATTCTTTTCCTTTAGATTTTCTCTTATAACTGAAAAAAATAGGAAATGTTAGAACACGAGCTATTTAAAAAGGGTAATCATAATCGCAAGAGGGATAGCAGATTTCAATTTTGAAGATCAGTCTGGTACCACATCTTGAGAAGCTGGATGGGTCCTGGCATTGCAGCTAGCACTGGCTGTGGTTAGGTCACCAATTTTGTTTATGGTGAGAGGTTTGGTTTCTGCTGGGATAGCCTATGAAATAGTACTGGCTGGTGCTTATTAGGAAAGTCATTAATAATACTTTTTCAGAAAATCACCTGTGCATGGAGTTGACCATGGGAGAAGCAGATCGATTACAGATCTACTCTTGCAATTTGGAATGTGTGCCCTGGTGGTGACTTTCTATTTGGAGCCCATTTAAAAGATTCACTCTTGATACATATACGTTCTTGGTTTTTCTCTCCTACTTGGCAGTCAGAGAGGCCTCTTGTTGAAAACAGTTTTAACAGTTTAGTGGGTTGACCATCTGTATCTTTGAGTCACCTGCAGAATGAGTTTTATTCATGCAAAATAGCCTATATTTTAAATCACCCCATCCCATGTATATACTGAATACTTAGATTGATTTAGCCCTTTTTGCATCATGTATCAATAGAAAAACTGCATAAATGTAATCTTAATAATAAAGATTAATCATATTGTTTTCTCAGTATGAGAAATTACTATGACTCTTTGTAACCTCTTGGTTGTTTTTTATGCATGTGCATTCTTGAGTTCTATTTGTAAGAATTGTACCAAGTTTTGGAGCAGGGAGCTTCTCATCCAGTGGCCAATTCACTTTCCTCATCTCTTTTTGAAAATAACGATTGAATATTATTCTGTTCCAGACACTGACCTAAGGGCTTCATACATGTGACTCTATCTCACTATCACCATAACCCCAGTATTCCTTATAGTTTGTAGGTCAGGGACCCGAGGCTACATGCTGTGATGTGTCCCTCTGAGGCTGTACACGCAGCAGGTGGCAGAACTGGAGTGGAAGCCCAGGTGGTCTGTACACTCAACTCCCCCTCCCCTCTCACTCTCAGTGGATGGTATTGCTAGCTGCCAGGAGACTTAAAGGTGGCCAAACATTTGGAAAGATTTTCCTAGAGTGGAGAAACAATAGCTCTCTGCCACCACACACACACACACGCACACACACATACTCCAAACCCATCTTTTCCCTAACATTTTGGACTGTGTTATAAGCTCCTCAAAGGCAGGGATCTGTCATTTGTCTTTTATCACCAGCACCTAGCAGGGCAGTAGGCCTGTGCATTTACTTTTTGCTTCCAAACAAATTTAGATTTAGGGCTGTGGAATGGACGATGGTCATATAATTAATTCCTTTGAGCAGTAGCCTTAGCCAGGGAATCCATCAATGATTAGGAGCTGCCTGAGAACTGTTCTATACTACATTGTCCATTGCTTTTGCTTCACTTTTTCACCAATTTCCACAGAATACCTTCTAGACACCACGGCACTGTTGTCTCCAGGCCAAGTTTGTTCTTGACTTTTTCCCTATTCAGATTGTCTGTGGGGTGTAATAGTGACTGTGATCAATACACAAAAACAACAACAGAAGTGTAAATGGGATTCTGAGTTGGCTTAGGCAACTTGGCTTCAGTTACTCAGCTCATTTAATTTTTTTTAAAGTAACCTCTATGCCCAACGTGGGGCTTGAACTTATGAGCCTGAGATCGAGAGTCTCAGGTTGTACAGACTGAACCAGCCAGATGTCCCTCATTTAAATGTTTAAAAGACAAGAGCTTTGATTCCTGGCAAAACTCTTTGGGTTCAACTGTAGAAACAAGGAAAAAGACAGAAGGGACACAGAAATAAAAGGCATTTCACAAGATTCAGAAATAGAGAGCACCTCAAATTTTAGCCCACCTCCCATTCCCAAACACACACTTTCTGAATACCCTTGATGGCGGTACACTGTATCTGCAAGGCCAAGTTGTGACAATACAGATTGAAACCATAGTTCACAAAGTGGATATGGGGGATCCAGGTGATAATAGTCATTTTTCAAAGTGATTTCTTTTTTTAAAATATTTTATTTATTTATTCATGAGAGCCACAGAAAGAGAGGCAGAAACATAGGCAGAAGGAGGAGCAGCAGTCTCCATGCAAGGAGCCCAATGTGGGACTCGATCCTGGTACTCCAGGATTAGGCCCTGAGCCAAAAGCAGACGCTCAACTGCTGAGCCACCCAGGTGTCCCTCAAAGTGATTTTTAACTTCATAAAAAGATAAATCCAAAATAATTTATTAATGATGATACTGCATTGACATTATCTGTCCTTTATTTCCATCCTCCCAGTGTTATACTTCTATGCCTGTCTAACAAGAAAGCAGAGGGGTTCATGGCGTGTGTCACTGCTGAGCAGTGGTCAGCCTGAGACCACATCACCAGGGGGACCAATGCACTGGCTCTGGCCCTGGGTCCTCTCCACTCGCCTGTTAACTCCAGAGACTCATGCTCTCCCGCTTCAGATAGCATGTTCTTCCATATCAAATTATTTGATTTCTCAAAGACTTAATGACTTGGAAGACAAAAGACAAAAACCATAAGGCAAAATATGCCCATGTTGTGTTTTTTCCAACCCTCCCCCCCCCCCATTCCCTTCCTTTCTAGCTAGGAAATAGAACGCCTACGCCTGCTGGATGCTCCCTGGTTACTAGACACTGTTAAGTACTTGGTACATGTTGTCTCTTACAAGGGACTTACCATTAGGGAAACTGAGGCATGGAATTTAGTACAAACCATCATTTTATTTTATATTTTATTTTTTGAAAGATTTTTATCTATTTATTCATGAGTGACACACAGAGAGAGGCAGAGACACAGGCAGAGGGAGAAGCAGGCTCCCTGTGGGGAGCGATGTAGAACTCGATCCCAGGACTCCAGGATCACACCCTGAGCCAAAGACAAAAGCTCAACACTGAGCCACCCAGGCATCCCCAGGACATAACATCATTTTAAAGGAAACAGAGGCTCCAAAGCTAGGTTGCTTACTCCAGGTCACACAGCAAGGACGTGGTAGAACCATGATGCTTGTACTGATTCCAGCTCCTTGCTTCACCGAACCATTGTGAATACTTTCTCTCTGGGCAAGAAATGATTTTTCCAAATTACCATAGAGCTGAAAAAACTTCCAGAAATCAGTGGCAACTTACAGAGCTGTTGAGAACCTATCAGCAACCCACAGCCTAAGTTGTAGGTCACAGAAGACCTCTCTCAGGGGTTCTGGCTCCGACTCCTTCCAGACGCTTCTGTCTACCTTCTCCTGGTTTGGGTTCTTATACTACCCTTCGCTCTCTTACATGATCACTAACTTTCCTTCTTAATACCCCTCCTTCTACATGGCGTTCTCACCACGGACTCCGCTACTCTTCCTTTTAGCTCCCTCCCTACTTTTTTCTCATTAATCAAAAATGCATAGCTGAAGATATTTCTACCATTGCATATAATAATTTAATAATAATCAAATAATCATCTGGCTGCCAGTCATAAGTTCCACAATGGATGAGTAACAGATTATATAATATTTTCTTAAACACAAAAAGCTTCTGAAAACTCCAAGTACATTCTCTACTAATTTTGGTGACCCTCAATTGCCATTATCCTACTATGTATTTCTCCTAAAAAGAAACAAAAATTCTCCTTTATCCATTAATATTTGGTGTTAAATTTCAACAGCTCATAAATTAAAGCAATTTTATATGTGTTTAAGATAAAAGGCTGATTTTTTTAAAGTAATCTCTCTACCCAATGTGGAGCTTGAACTCACAACCCCGAGATCAACAGTCGCACGCTCTACTGACTAAGCCAGCCAGGTGCCCCAAAAGGCTGACTTTTAACAACAAAATCTGCTTTACTTTTGTTGTACTGACTGAGTTATTACCTCTAGATTTTTCCACTATTTAAGCATGCTTTTTCCAGTTTGATTAAAGTGCAGCAAAGTATGCCTCATCTCATCTCTGCCCCAGTGCTAGAGAACATTCTCATACACCTTGTGCATTAATAGTTCTGGCCTTCTCTCCTCCCCATGGGGTGAGAGGGGCTTTATTTTAATAGAATTTGGAAATGGTGTCAGAATACAAGGTTTCATTACTATAGCAACAGCGAATAATGGAAAGACTAAATGTCAGACAAGTTCCGTGTTGCTATAGTGACAATCAGTCGCTTTCCCAAATATGTTTACTGTTCAATTCCGGTCAGTTTTTAAAATATGCTCATCTGTACAAATGCTCAAAAAAGGGGAGAAAAAGTTCAAAGTCATTTAAGAAAGAAAGGAGCCCTTCAAGACATGAAAGCAATTTGATTTACTGTCCATTATTTCATAAGAAATCCACAGAGTCCACGAAGGCTATGTGGGAAGTAGAAATTCTCATTTCTGTTCAAATACGTGTTCTTCTCATTTGCAGTCAGGGAAATTGAAGCACGGAGTTGAAGGCATGTCCATGTTGTCATTTCATGCTATTTCAAACCATTTTTTCTGAGCTCCGAAAATACGAAATTCTGCCCCATTGAAATGGAAAACTTTTCTTTTAAGCAGCAGCACTTGAGAACCTGTGCCTGCTGGGCAAAGTAAGGAGAGCAGGCAAAGCAGTTGGTTCCAGCCCCTTTGATTATCTTCCCCCACCTTTCAACACCTCCTCCCCTCTGGGACACAGCATCCTAATTCACCAGCTGCCCTCCACCCCCACCCCCCACCCCCATCCACTGACTTGTGACTGTGATTTCTGCCTTTGTCTTTTTTTTTTTAAGTTTTAAAATTTATTTTTTTATTTTTTTAATAAAATAATTTTTTATTGGTGTTCAATTTACCGACATACAGAATAACACCCAGTGCTCATCCCGTCAAGTGTCCCCCTCAGTGCCTGTCACCCACTCACCCGCAACCCCGCCCTCCTCCCGTTCCACCACCCCTAGTTCATTTCCCAGAGTTAGGAGTCTTCATGTTCTGTCTCCCTTTCTGATATTTCCCACACATTTCTTCTCCCTTCCCTTCTATTCCCTTTCACTATTATTTATATTCCCCAAATGAATGAGAACATACACTGTATGTCCTTCTCCGATTGACTTACTTCACTCAGCATAATACCCTCCAGTTCCATCCACGTTGAAGCAAATGGTGGGTATTTGTCATTTCTAATGGCTGAGTAATATTCCATTGTATACATAAACCACATCTTCTTTATCCATTCATCTTTCGATGGACACCGAGGCTCCTTCCACAGTTTGGCTATTGTGGCCATTGCTGCTATAAACATCGGGGTGCAGGTGTCCCGGCATTTCATTGCATCTGTATCTTTGGGGTAAATCCCCAGCAGTGC
The DNA here is from genome assembly GCF_003254725.2 of Canis lupus dingo. NCBI lineage: Eukaryota > Metazoa > Chordata > Mammalia > Carnivora > Canidae > Canis > Canis lupus. The sequence continues at coordinate 26,270,014 of NC_064247.1, read as the reverse complement.
AATTGCTGGGTCATAGGGCAGGTCTATTTTTAACTCTTTGAGGAACCTCCACACAGTTTTCCAGAGTGGCTGCACCAGTTCACATTCCCACCAACAGTGTAAGAGGGTTCCCTTTTCTCCGCATCCTCTCCAACATTTGTTGTTTCCTGCCTTGTTAATTTTCCCCATTCTCACTGGCGTAAGGTGGTATCTCATCGTGGTTTTGATTTGCATTTCCCTGATGACAAGTGATGCAGAGCATTTTCTCATGTGCGTGTTGGCCATGTCTATGTCTTCCTCTGTGAGATTTCTGTTCATGTCTTTTGCCCATTTCATGATTGGATTGTTTGTTTCTTTGGTGTTGAGTTTAATAAGTTCTTTATAGATCTTGGAAACTAGCCCTTTATCTGATACGTCATTTGCAAATATCTTCTCCCATTCTGTAGGTTGTCTTTGAGTTTTGTTGACTGTATCCTTTGCTGTGCAAAAGCTTCTTATCTTGATGAAGTCCCAATAGTTCATTTTTGCTTTTGTTTCTTTTGCCTTCGTGGATGTATCTTGCAAGAAGTTACTGTGGCCAAGTTCAAAAAGGGTGTTGCCTGTGTTCTCCTCTAGGATTTTGATGGAATCTTGTCTCACATTTAGATCTTTCATCCATTTTGAGTTTATCTTTGTGTATGGTGCAAGAGAGTGGTCTAGTTTCATTCTTCTGCATGTGGATGTCCAATTTTTCCCAGCACCATTTATTGAAGAGACTGTCTTTCTTCCAGTGGATAGTCTTTCCTCCTTTATCGAATATTAGTTGACCATAAAGTTCAGGGTCCACTTCTGGGTTCTCTATTCTGTTCCATTGATCTATGTGTCTGTTTTTGTGTCAGGTCCACACTGTCTTGATGACCACAGCTTTGTAGTACAACCTGAAATCTGGCATTGTGATGCCCCCAGCTATGGTTTTCTTTTTTAAAATTCCCCTGGCTATTTGGGGTCTTTTCTGATTCCACACAAATCTTAAAATAATTTGTTCTAAAACTCTAAAGAAAGTCCATGTTATTTTGATAGGGATTGCATTAAACGTGTATATTGCCCTGGGCAACATGGACATTTTCACAATATTAATTCTGCCAATCCATGAGCATGGAATATTTTTCCGTTTCTTTGTGTCTTCTTCAATTTCTTTCAGAAGTGTTCTGTAGTTTTTAGGGTATAGATCCTTTACATCTTTGGTTAGGTTTATTCCTAGGTATCTTATGCTTTTGGGTGCAATTGTAAATGGGATTGACTCCTTAATTTCTCTTTCTTCAGTCTCATTGTTAGTGTATAGAAATGCCACTGATCTCTGGGCATTGATTTTGTATCCTGCCACGCTACCAAATTGCTGTATGAGTTCTAGCAATCTTGGGGTGGAGGCTTTTGGGTTTTCTATGTAGAGTATCATGTGATCGGCGAAGAGGGAGAGTTTGACTTCTTCTTTGCCGATTTGAATGCCTTTAATGTCTTTTTGTTGTCTGATTGCTGAGGCTAGGACTTCCAGTACTATGTTGAATAGCAGTGGTGAGAGTGGACATCCCTGTCTTGTTCCTGATCTTAGGGGAAAGGCTCCCAGTGCTTCCCCATTAAGAATGATATTTGCTGTGGGCTTTTCGTAGATGTCTGCCTTTGTCTTGCTCTTCTCCTAATTACTTCCTCTGGGAGAGCGAGAACAGGGACCAGGCTCACAGTCATCTTTGAAAATGCTGTCCTAGCAAAGTGCCTGGCTCATAGGAGGATATAATAAATCTTAGTAGAGTGAATGAGTTTCCATCAAAGGATACCCTTTGTTTAGGTGTGATTTTTAAAAAATATTTTATTTTTTTGAGAAAGAGAAAGAGAGAGAGCAAGCATGAGTGGGAGGGGCAGAAGGAGAGGGAGAGAGAATCCCAAGCAGACTCTGTGCTAAGCACAGAGCTGGATGTGGGGCTCGATCCCAGGACCCTGAGATCATGACCTGAGCTGAAACCAAGAGTCAGAGGCTTAGCCAACTGTGCCCCCAGGTGCCCCTGTTGAGGTGTTTCTGAGACTCTACTAGGGGACTGAAATACTTGATTCAAAGTAACATGTAAATAGGCACAGTGGTCCAATGGGTTACTTTTCTCAAAGTACTGGCTATTTTAGAAATGACTGGCATCCTTAGGCTCATTGAGGAGGTCTCAGCTTTGGGAAGGCCAGATGCATTTATTCTACAGAAGCCATGTGCTAACTGGTGGTTACATTTCTGGGTTGACCAGCAAAATTGCATGTTAACAGTTGTGCCCAGTCTGGAAAATAATAGTACCACATCCATGATTCCTGGTTCCTTTCTTAGTTTTGTTTCAGTTGTTCAAAATTAACCTCCATTTCCATTTCGAGATTTCAGGAACTCATCTGCACCAGCCATCACAATAGTTTTGGTGACAGAAAATATTCTTAAGTACCAGTGAGTTGTTGGCTAACTTTGGTTCTGCAGGCAGGAGAATGTCCTCCTTGTCAGAACATGTGAACAAGTTACATGGCAGGATGGACTGTCTACATGTGCTTAAGGATCTTGGACCCTGAGATGGGGGGAATATTCTGGATTATCTTGGTGCACCCAATTTAATTAAAGCAGTCTTTGTGAGTAAAGGAGTGGGAGGAGAGTGTCAGAGGGACAAGGTATGAGCAGATGACCCCTCATTGCTGACCTTGAACAGGAGAGGGGAACCATGAGTCAACGAGTCCTCAAGAAGCTGGAAAAACAAGGAAATGAATTTTTTTTTTAAGATTTTATTTATTCATTCATGGAAGACACACAGAGAGAAAGGCAGAGACAGAGGCAGAGGGAGAAGCAAGCTCCATGCAGGGAGCCCAATGTGGGACTCTATCCAGGGTCTCCAGGATCACACCCTGGGCTGAAGGCAGCGCTAAGCCGCTGAGCCACCCAGGCTGCCCAAGGAAATGAATTTTAACCCAGCACCTCTGCTTTTGGACTTGTGAACTCCAGAACCATCAGAGAATATATTTGTGATGTTTTAAGCCACCATGTGTGTATTGTTACAGCAGCCGTAGGAAATGTAGGAAACGAATTCAACTTCCATATCTACATAAAGGAAACAAGCTCCCCAGGAGCAAGGGCTCTGGGATGCTCTTGATTTGTCCCACCAAATCTCCATTGAAAAACTCTTCCCTCACCCACTGTAGCTATCCGTACTCTCTAGTGAGCAGAACTCCATAATCATGTTGAAAACGTACAAGATAACAATAAAAATGAGAACTAGCAATCATTAAAGGACAAAATAATAGCAATGAAAGTAAAACATTTTACAAATAATTAGTTAATAGCAATAAAAACCACAGCTGAGTCAAATCAACAGATATGATTCAATAATAATAACTTTTCCTCTAAGAAATTTGGGGCTTCCAATTATGTCTGCATGCTCATCATACATCAAGAGGAAACAGTGTCACCAAGCATGGTGTGAAGTCAGATGCTCAGTGAACATGTGATGTGCCCATTTTGGTTTATGAACAACCAATTTTATTAACCCTTAATAACTCACTAGGTAGGTTCCCCCAAATTATTCTTTGTCCATACAAAAAATTAAAGCCTTTGAACCCTTAAGAACTGAGAAATGGCCCTTGGTTTGGGAACATCTCTAAGACAGTAAGAGACCAACGTTTGAGAAATGGCTCACAATCATCCTTCCTGCAAGTTTTGTATAATGATTAGAGAAGATGTGTCCATCACGTGTGGAAGATTAGCTCTCTGGAGAGGACTGAGGGGAGACAAAGGAAAAGAATTCCCAAGTTTGGGTTCTGAGCAATGACCCCATTCATTACATAGGTCATTATACATTGATTCTTTTTCTCACAACTCCTTGGTTTGAACTTTGTTTTTCCTTCATCTATTCATGTTTCAAAATTTGCTTCTGGAAGATAAGGAGTGCATATTATTATGGTTCACACAAGTGATGAGTGTTGCCATCCAACATAGGCATCAGAGTTAGCCCACCAGATAAATATAATGTGGTTGTGATGCTGTCTTTTCGAAAAGTTCTGTAGAAAACTGATACTCAATGTTCTTATATTAACACAGGAGTGGAAGTTCTCTGTAGAAGATGGAGAGCAAACCCTTGAATGTCTGCGTCCCGTCTCCCTAGCATCACGCAGAATTTCCTATCTTCTTCGCAATTCCTTTAGTTAATTTTCCTACCTGGATTTCAAGCCTCTTCATACCTTGGTCCTTCAGGATACTCTAATGTTCTCTTTCAAATTGTGATAAGCAATATTATGGATACGAAATTAGATTTCTGCTATAGCACCATAATCTAATCATCATTTTCCTTATTCTATTAATGAAGTCTAAGGTTACATCACTCTGCTGTTTATCTCTCTTGATTACCACGTTTATTCAACAAAAATTTATTGAGGATTGACCACGTGAGCAAAACAAACAAATATCCCTGCTCTCAGGGAGTTCATACCCTGTGACCTGTATCACTGACTTATAAACATATAAGTCATAAATTTGTTTTGTACTTCTTTAAAATTTACTCAGTCAGGTTCCTACAGCTTCATCCCCTCAGTGGCTGTTTGTCAGCGGGATGTTTGCATCTGCTCTGTGTTGAAGATGTTTCTAAAGTTTCCATAGCTTACCATGTGTAAGAGCTGCTGTTCTGTCGCAGTAAAAAGATCTTTAAATGAAAACACTTTTATCCACTTTTTAAGTTTTGCACTTTTTGTCATTTAACTCACAATTATTTACGATTTCCTTTTTTTCCTGTAGACAGTAACATCAAATAAAAGTGAATATAAGTATGGTAGGGTCTCTTCGGAAGCAAAGCAACAACAAAAAACCAAAAGACAACAACTTCAGCACTCAGAGAGTAATGAAAAGAAGAAATTATACACAAATGTGGGAACCTTGTGATTGCCTTGTAGTCATTGCCAAAGTGACAGCAACACACTATGGGTGGAGGACAGTTATTGAGAAGCGAATCGTTGGCTTCCTCCATGTCGGCCACATGATTCCCTTTGATTCCATTCATGCATGTGGACTTTGGACATTATTTTTAAATGATGCCATAAAGAAGGCAGAACATGATTTTTGTTTTATGCACAGAACAAAATGGTTTTGCAGCATCACTGACTAAAGTAATAACTGTTATTTCAAGGCACTTTTCAAAAGCATGAGGCGCCACGCTTGCAGGGAAGTTAGGTCACCTAAGGTCGTTTGCTTCAGTATAGAGGAATCCACAGGGAGTTTGTTACCACTAACGAAAGAAACGCCCTATTGAACATCCTGACATGGTTGGATGTGTTTCCCCAAATCTAATCAGTCTTTCTGGGTTTTGTTATTCAGTGTTTTCTCAAAACTGTCCATTCCATCTCCTCTGTGTTCTGGTTCTGAGCATCTTTTGCCTGTAAAGAGAAATGATCCTCCAAATAATCTCCCAGCTCCCACTGCCGTGGAGATTCCTATCCTGCAGCATGACCCCGGGGTGTTAGTGTTCTCTTCCTTCAGAACCTCGCCCCTGTGTCCTGCTACCTTTTGTTCTTTTCCCTACCAGCATCTCACGGACAGTATCTAAGCCTTCACAAAGGGACTTCATTTTGTTTTCTTCCCCAGCTAAGTTCTTTACTCTTTCACCTTGGATTTTATACATGTGGGGATTTTTGTCTATCTGTATTGTTTGCTTAGTGGAGAATGGGGCGTGGTAGGGCTCCATGTAGTTTCAGGCTGTGCTACATTCTAGTGAATGTCTGTCTCTTTGGCAGAAAAAGTGGGTTAGGGTACTGATTGAAAGTTGGCGAGAAGAGTAGACAGGACAGTAGGGTCTGCCTGACAAGAAAAACAAGCTCAGGGATAGGAGGAGGGGTGTCACTGGTTGGGGAGATACTAGGCAGAGTCTGAATAGATGAATGGGTGTCAGGATTGCAGCAGCACAAGGATTTATATAGAACCTGTGTTAAAAGTGAGTTTGGGTCCATTTACAAAGCATAATTAAACCAGCTTGGTTGGAAAAGGAGGTAGAATCCATGGCTGTAGGAGATAGTCAACCAGGTAGATATAGTAAAGACTGTAATATGCAGGTTTAAAATCATGTGTTTATTGATTCATTTTTCTTATTTTTCCTATGAAGCAGTTTGGTGTGGTGGACACATCACTGGTTATAGATTGAGATCTGAGGTAGTAGAAAATGAGATCTTTCCAAAGATGCCACAGCAGTACCTCCCAGGCCGCGACACTCCTCCTGTGTGACCTTGCCACTGCCCGGTTAAGAGAAGGACTCCGTCTCCTCCCTGAATCTGGGCAGGTCTTGCCACTAGCTTGACTAAAAACAGAAACAAACAAAAACCCAACAACAACAAGAACCCCAGCGGAAATGATGCTCTACCAGTTCCAGACAGTGCTGGCCTGGCCTGGCGGCCTGCATTCTGCCCCTTGCAAGGCAGCCCACGTGTAAGCACACCCAGCCCAACAGCGCCCAGTGCGTGCGAAGCCCACGTGTCCTGGAGCCCTGGAGGGCCAACCAGGACCACACGCAGATGGAAAGCCGCCAGCAAGTGCAGAGCCGCAAACCTGTGGGTAGGGAAGCCATCCTGGGGGTGAATCCTTACACTCTGCCCAGCTGATGCTTCCTGGATCACAGGCAAACCGCAGAGCCAACCCTCCTGGAATTCCTCATCCACAAAATAGTGGGGGGCATATACAGTGGTGGTTGTCACCCATTCAATTTGGGGTGTAGTGTTCCACGGCCCAGGGAACCGAACCTGGGCTCTTGGTGGGCACGCGATGCTCCCACTCCCTGGAGAATGCTTTTGTGGCTGTAATGCCCATTTGAGTGTGCCCAGCCTGTCTGCTTCCATCACCTCAAGGCGGTCTTTCCAATTGTCAGCAGAGATCTTTGAGGTGTCCTCTGCAGCCTTTGTGGTAGCTTTCAATCTAGGTGGGATATCTTTTATGAAACACAGAAATCACCCTATCTGTTACTTTAATAACAATCTCTTAAGCAATTACTAGCATTTTCCCCTTCCAAATATATTTCATACTTCAGCCCCATGTGATTGGAAAGCATCCCTACATATTTTTTAAAATCAGCAAAATGATTTTCCAATCATGTGAACAAATAAAAAACCCTTAAAGGGATCCTATGGCTCATTGTTTCTTGACTAAGGTAATTTGAAAGAGGAAATAAAAATCAATTGTGCTTCTCTAAATAATAGAAAAGCAAAGGAGAAATTTTTTAAAAAGCAGCAAACTTGTATTGGCTGTTTGTTTCTATCTCTAAAATAGCAAGCATATTTTTAATTTATGGTCAGCTGGGAGGCTCTTAATCTGCAGAATTGATCAATAATGTAGTTCAATCATTCTCAAGCTTCGAGGCATTCTAGTTAATGAAGGAAGGGCTTGCTTTTCCATAATAGTTCTCACGGGCGATAACCTTATAATGTTGAACCACGGCTAAATTTGTTCCACCAATAAGATAGAAAACACTGACCAAATAAAATTTCAGGACTCTGCTCCTTACTTCCAACTATGGTTTCCCGGCATTGAGTGTTCCAGTCAGTTTAATAATCTGGTTAATAACTTTTCTGAGAGAGCAGTGTGGTTTCAAGGAAAGAGTTGTAGGTTCCATCATGAGCTAACCTTCTTACCAGCCTTATGTCTTTGGGCAGGGGGTGCAAGCATCTTGGCTGCAGCTCGCACACCTCCTCCCTCCTGATGGGGGGCAGGGTGGGAGGTGAAAGGGAGGTGTGCAAACATCTTGGCCCCAGCTGGCACACATCCTCCCTTCTGATGGGGGGTGGTGGGGGTGGAGGGGGTTCATGGGAAGTGCGCCTAGACACCTGCCATCGTGCTGTTTCACGGCTTTTACCAACATTTCTCACTGCATTGTCTCAGAAGCCAGGCTGGCCACATTGCTGCTTTTGTCATTAATACCCTCCTTGTCTCTTCAGTGAGCACTGTTGCCCGTTTGACTTGGCAGCGCTGCCTGTTATTGCACACCTGACCCCAGTAGGCCAGGGGCTAGAAGAGGCCAGGACAGCTATTGCTGCTTCCCTCCGCCTCCCACACCACCCAGCCAGCACACACCACACTTCCTGCAGACCGTTGGTCCTCCCATCTCTTATTTGATGGTCCCCAGGCAGTGTAGCTGCTCATCAATAGGACCCCCTGGTGACTTCCCAGTGGGTACAACTTCTCTCCCAAGCCCAGTGACCCTACAGCTAAAGATTCCAAGTGGTTGTAGATGGCTTCCTCCCTCAGCACCCACTAATCCGTAACTGTGAAGTCACCTCCTGTGTTGGGTCACAGGTCACATCTGGGACCAAGCTTGCCTCAATGGAAGCACACGGCTATGCGGACCCAGCCCTAGCTCAAGGTGGCTCTTTGATGTATCTTCCTAACATGGTGAAAAGGGAATGAGGACAAAAAAGGGAAGAAAGAAAACAGTGCCTTGGATTTTATTCCCTTTAAGAAAAAACATTTCAGCAAGTAGGCCACACATATTTGCATCTTTAAAAAACTAAATCAATACAGTAATCAAACAAAATTCCATTAGGCTATGAAGTAGCAGAGCTACAAATCTATGCTGTTTTTGATGAATGCATTTAGTCAAGGGATAAAATGTTCAGAGGAAAGGCTAAATGAGTCCTTGGCTTTAAATAGATTTACCCTTGCAAATGCCATTTATATATACAGCCTCTACTGCTAAAAAAACATGATGGTCAGGAGTGCAGTTCACTTTGCCACAAGATATCAGAACAAAACACTGAATACCCTTTTTGAGAATGCTGAAATGTGATCACTAATGTGAACATCCACAAGACAGGCTGTGCTCTAGTTGGTAATTAGGAACCACTATAATTTTAATTACAGCAATTCTTGCTCTCAGAAACTTTAGAATGAAATAAACATTAGGTGTCATACAAATACAGTGATTTATTTAATATTAAGTACATAATTTATTAGATCATTGAGCAAAGCTATTTAAAAATTCTGTGACTTCATACTCTTCTTCTTATCTTTAAATCTGCACCCTTGGTTTAAAATCCCATAGAATTAATTTGAAAATAAATATACAACTGAGATTTCAAAGCTAGGGGACCTGAACGGTTCAATTGATTGTCTGACTCTTGCTTTTGGCTCAGGTCATGATCGCAAGGTCATGAGATGGAGCCCTGCATTAGGCTCTGCCCTCAGTGTGAGTCTGCTTGGAAGTCTCTCTCTCCCTCTCCTCCTGGCCCTCCCCCAACTCACTCTCAAATAAAGAAATGAAACTTAAAAAAAATGTCAAAATTATAGTTTCAATAATAAAAACTAATGCTCCACGGTACTGTGATGGGCCTGGCACTATATTAACATACTTAATCCTCACAGTGATCCTATAGTGAGGACACAAATATTATTCCCATTTTTTTTAAGAGATAGAAAGACAGTCACTAAGATGCTAAATAGCTTTGTGACAGAGTCTCACTCCATAACCAAATTCCCAATGAAAGGAATTAACAATTATGACTTGTTCAAATAAAAATAATTTCACCTTGTAAAACTGATTTTTAAACCTCTCATATATTCACAAATGCAAGACAATGAGGAGAATAAGCTAAACACTGGTTTAAAAAATATGAGTTTTGAAAAATATATTTTTGTTAAAGGCATTTTTGTGATGAAGTACCGACTCTAACCCCTTATGGACTCATGCATTAACAGGCATCTATGTAGCAGTTTTCTTTGGAAATGGGATATTAAGTAAGAAAACTACAGAGGGAAGGCTAGCAGAGGAGAAAGAGATAATTAACCTGTCGTGACAATTTGACCTGAACTGGTTGTAGAAAAGATATGATTTAACTTCATTGTTGTCATTTATGATTTCATCATCTGGAGTAGTTAATGTTGGTTATCAGACTGCCCTATAATGTATTTACATTTGTTTTGGCATTTGTTCTTGTACTGATACAGATAAAATATGCAAGGTTCAAATACCTCATTTAGTTATTTGACAATTTTTAAAAATATTTTATTTATTTGAAAGAGAGGGCGAGAGCACAAGTGGTGGAGAGGAAGGAGCAGGCTACCCATCCAGCAGGGAGCCTGATGCAGGACTAGATCCCAGGACACTGGGACCATGACCTGAGCCAAAGGCAGACACTTAATGGACCTGAACCACCCAGGTGCCCCTTGACAATTTAAGTAAGCTCTACACCCAACTTGGGGATTGAACTCAGAATCCTGAGATCAAGAGTTGCATGCTCCACAGACTGAGCCAGCCAGGCATCCCTTGACAAATATTTTTAGGCACCTGTCATGTACCCAGTAGTAGGTACTTGAGCTAAGATCTTGAGATAAGACCATGCCTTAATGTAACCTAAGCAGAAGAAGACAGAACATAAAAGTATACAGTGTATTACAAGGTGAGCAGTGCCATGGGACAATGGAAGAGGTTGTTGGAGGCTCTAGGGGAAAGGGGGTGGTTGCAGGTTTAGAGTTCTCGGGTAAGGTAAGCATCATTCAGAAGGTGACAATTGCATTGAGCTTTGAAGGTGGGGGGGGCGGGAATCTGGGGGAAGAGCCTTCCAGCAAAAGAAACTGCCTGAATATAAGCCCTGAGGAGGAGCCTCCAGTGCTGAGTGAGTGGAGGGAGAATATAGTAAGAGAGGAGTTAGAGAGGTAAGAGGCAATGGATCCACTGCATGTATTTTGGTTTTCTTAGAGAAATTTGGAGCCATTGGAAGGTGTTAGGCAGAAATGTGAAATGATATGATCCACATAGATCTAAATAGTATCACTCTGGCTGTTGCATTGAGAACAGACTGTAGGGCTATAAGAGAGGAAGCAGAGAGACTAGTCAGGAGGCTATTAGAATAATCCACATAAGAGATGATGGTGGCCCAGGTGGAGGAAGAAGGGATGGTGATTCTGGTCATTTTCTGAAGGAAGAGCTTATAGAAATTCCTGATGGATGTGACATAAGGTGTGAGCAAGGAAAGTTGAAGATGTCTGCAAAGCCTTTGGCCTGAGGAAATGGGAGGGCAGAGATGCTATGACTAAGTGTCTGGGTTGTAAGAAAGTAGAGTAGGAGTTTAGCTTTGGAAACCTCAAGTTTTTTTATGTCTATTAGACATCAAACAGGAGAGTATATGCAGGAATTTTGATATAGGAAATTCAAAAGAGGTGTGGATTAGAAGTATATATTTGGAAGCCATCAGCAAATGGATGGCATTGACATTGGATGCGCTCAGCCAGGGAGTTTGTGTGGAGGGAGTAGAGAAGAAGTCATGAGAGCTGGTCCCCGGAGCCCTCTCACATCAGAAGATCAGAGAAGAGAGGAAGTAAGCATAGCAGACTGAGCTGAAGTGAGGCTGGAGGAAAGCCAGAAGAAGAAAAGCTTCTGGAGGGCCTCACCAAGAAAATAGAGGTCAGGTAGGTCAGGTAAGAGAAGTATCCGGAGGCCACGGGTGGTCTTGACAGAAGCAGTTTTGATGAAGTAATTGGAAAAGCATGAGAGAAGAAAGATAAGAAATGGATGCATGCGGAGAAATGGGGCAGTTGCTGGAAGGCATATGGTGTCCACACATTTGTGTGCTGGTAGAAATGATCCATAGGACTGGGTAGATGGGAGGAGGGATTGCTGAGGTGAGAGGGAGTATGATCTCAGAAGAAGAGAGAGGACCAAGAACACGGCAGCTACAGTAGGCCCCCTCATCTGTGGTTTGCTTTCCATAGAGACCGTGGTTGCCTATGGTCCAGAAGCAGATGACTCTCCTCCGGACAAACTGTCAGAAGATGGTCCTGCAGTAGCCTGATGCTGCCTCAGTGTCTGCCTCACTCCCCTCACCGGGCATACATTTCATCATCTCATGTGATCACAAGAAGAACGGTAAGTCCGGTATGATGAGATATTTTGAGAGAGAGACCACATTGCCATAATTTTCATCACAGTATATTGTTATAATTCTTCTATTTTATCATTAGTTGTTTTTGTTAATGTCTTACTGTGCCTAGTTTATAAATCAAGCTTCATCCCAGTTGTGAAAGCATAGGAAATAGCACAGTATACATAGAGTTGGGTACGATCTCTTGTCTCAGGTCTCCTCTGGGGTCTGGAAACATGTCTCTGGTGGACAAAGGGAGAAGATGGATTATCTACGTGAAGATGCTGGAAGATGGGCAGATGTGGTGGCTGGTGGGATTTATGGATGTTCTCATGAGACCACTTTTGATCAGGTTTTATTTTTCAAAACATGACAAAGCAAGAGAGGGGCCAAGGGTTGGGGCGCGGCAGCAGGGGAGCCGTCCTAAAGTCTGACAGTGGGATATAAGCAATCTTTACCTCACAATGTAATTTTACCCCACAGTCATGAGGGAAGAGAATACAGAGATGAGGGAAGTGGCTGCCAAACACAGCACACAGACGGCAGCCAGCAGGTGCGGAGATGAGGCTGGAAGGAGGCCACTTACTGATGGGGGAGGACTTACTTCCTAAAGAAAAGGCACAGTTGGATTGGATGTGGTGGTGGATTGTTTAAAAAGGCAACTCACAGATCACATCTCTGTGTCTGTCCCCTCTCTTAGTGTTTCTCTGCAGTTCGCTTCAGTCTGTTTCTCCCCCGGAATATCTGTTGTTCTGTGCCCTGCATTGGCAGTAGATGCAGAAGTGGTGTCTGGGACGTCGGAGGCTTGGTCTGGAGGTCCCTAGGCCGCGCTGCGTGTCAGAGGGGAGCCCGGCGGCTTGGGAGGAAGCCAGCCGTCCTGCTGGGGGGCGCCGTCTGGCTGGTAGCTACTGGCCACCATGACTCTGGAGGACTTGTCATGGGTGTGTAACTGAGGCACAGAATCTCACATTTGTAGCAGTTTTATTAAGATTTTATTTATTTATTCACAAGAGACACACAGAGAGAGGCAGACACAGGCAGAGGGAGAAGCAGGCTCCCTGTGGGGAGCCCGATGCAGGACTTGATCCCAGGACCCCGGGATCATGACCTGAGCCAAAGGCAGACACTCAACCACTGAGCCACCCAGGTGCTCCTTTCTGTTTTCTTTACCCTCAAAGACACAGGCTGTCATAGGTCCTGGCCCGAATTTCATGTGGCCCACTCCCCGGAGGCTCTGGCTGCGCAGAGGGGGACTGGGAAGGCTGGGCCATAGCTGTTGGCCCTACTCCTCTCTGGAAGCACTGGCTTCTCTGCCTCCACTCCCCTTTGCCCTGAGGTGCCGACTCCATGTCCTGGACATTTCTCTGAGGTCCTTGGTGATGCGGGATTGACACTCCTTGCCCCTGCCTGGCTTCACGGCCCCGACACTGCATTAATTACTCTGCTGGATCAAAGTGGGCCTGTGAATTATTAATGAAAGGGATCATTATACCTGGGCAGGATTTTTCCTGACCATCCTCATGCTATATTTCCAAATGTCCTTCAGATGACCTCTGCATCACTTTGTAAGTCTGTGCTGTTTTGGTAAAGATGTGTAGCTGGGGGACAGATGGGAGATGATAATGTCTCTCACCTGACCAGGTAAATAAACACTAGATGTGGACTCAGATGATCTGGGACACACACATGGCTGATTACATAGCCCAGGGTAGGAGATGACTGGGAAAATTTTGAGTTTTGTCCAAAGATGTACACGTTTTTTCTGCATTGCATTTTGTGTGAATAAAATATTCAATAGATCTCAGCTTCCTTGTGGACTGCAAATGACAAGAAGTGTGTGGAATGAATACACTAATAAATGAGAACCTTGTGGTTGAATCTAAAAGCTACTGTTTAGGGCCACGTCAAAGCTACCCTGAGTGTTGGCAGTGTCTCGCTTTGTCCCATCCATTTCCTCTACTGAGGTCCGAGTGGTACTTCTAAGATTTAAAATTTTATCTCTAATTGTAGAATTGAAGACTGTGGCATGTTGAAGAGTTAGGGGAAGATGGTCTTGCTGAAATCAAGCAAGAGAATAGGGCAGGAGGCGATGCTGACATTTATGGAACATTTCCCTGTGGCAACAAGTGTCACTCGCATTGTTTGGTGTGATTCTCACAACAACATTGTGTAGGAGGTGCAACTAGTTCCTGGCCTTGCTGAAGAAAAAGCAGAGGCACAGGATGTTTAAGTAACATCGTCAAGCTTTTTTGTTTTGTTTTGTCTTGTTTTGTTTTTTGTTCATTTTTTATTTAAGTTCAATTTGCCAAAACAAAACAAAACAAAACAAACCAATTTTAAAGAAAATACAATATGCTAACATACAGTATAACACCCAGTGCTGATCCCATCAAGCACCCTCCTTACTGCCCGTCACCCAGTTACCCCATCCCTCTGCCCACCTCCCCTTCCGCAATCCTTTGTTTGTTTCCCAGAGTTAGGAGTCTCTCCTGGTTTGTCTCCTCTCTAGCTTATGCAACTTTTAAAGCACTGTCCATGGTCCAATCTAGAGCCGACCTCTCCACATCGACCCCGGTAGGTTTCCTGACTTGCTTACTGATAAGAAATATTTACAGTGCTTATTGAAAATATAAGTTCCCAAGACCCGAATCTAGAACTTACTAAATCATTATATCCACAAGGGAGGTCTTGGATCCTGTATCTTTACAGAGACACCCTGGATGATTGGTGTTTTGAAGTAAGTTTGAAGGACACTACCGGCACTATATGTTCCTGGTAGGTCTCTCATTATTAAAATGATCGGTTAGAGCGTCAATATGTCACTTATCCATGGAAGAGATTTAGATGCCTTAAAGTACTGAATAATTTTCTTCATAAAAATTCCTAGAAACAAGAGTTCCTATTAGTTTGTGATTGTAAGAGAAACAGGAACTGCATTTAAATAGAATAAATGGAAGAGTACTATGGTAACATTTTATTCCTTCAGGAGTAGATACAAGGTGAATACTATTTGTAAAAGAAACAAAAACATTTACTGATTTGTTAAAAAGGTTCTTTTAAAAAGAGCTATAAATAGTTTGAATTCCAATTAACGTTTCATAACATAAAACGGTGGTTAATCTCTAAAAGGAAAACATTAAGGCTAATTGGATTTTTAAATCTGAAAAGCCCATAGGGGAAGCCTTTTCTTGATTAAAAATTTTAGCTCATTTTACAGCATTCATTTTGGTCAGGGTTAGGGAAGGGTAATTAACTTAGCCTGGAAGATTCACTAACATGAGAGCAAAATCAGGCTACAGAAGCCTTGGACTTGGAGGAAATGCAAAAATATTTATTAGGTGCAGTGCTGTGGAATCTGACACTATAAATACTAGAATGATCTGTTTCATATTAATACCTACATCCTATTTTAAGATGGGCCCCACATAGCCCGGGTGGCTCAGTGGTTTAGCGCCACCTTCAGCCCAGTGCCTGATCCTGGAGACCTGGGATCGAGTCCCACGTCAGGCTCCTGACACGGAGCCTGCTTCTCCCTCTGCCTGTGTCTCTGCCTCTCTCTCTCTCTCTCAGTGTGTGTCTCTCATGAATAAATAAATAAAATCTAAAAAAAAAGATGGGCCCCACAGATATCTTAAGTTTTTTCATGAATATTATTGAGTTCGCTTTCTTGGGTCTAGTGTTTTTAAGCTTTATGGAAGTCTTTAAAATTGCAAAATTTAACAAGTGCAAACAAATTTCTTCCTGGAAACATGGGTTTTATACAAGTATGTAAAAACACGGCCTGCAGTTTTAATTAACTGAGCCTCATTAAGCAGATTAGCTTGGTGCCACATTGCCTAAAAATCCAGTTATTTTGTAGTTTCAAAAACTTCAAAACACTTTATAAACATTATTTTGACTACAGTCGTAGTGAAAGTAGTATTACTTTTTAGGATTATTACTTTTTCTATAAAATATACATATAAGTCAATAAAAATCTGTGTATTGGCTAAACTACTACAAGTAGTTTTTGACAGAGTATGTAGTGTATTTCATGTTGTACGTGCATGTGAGCCTGTAGCAGAGCAGTAATTCCCGGTGATTGGAAAGGGGAAGAACTGCTAGTTTAAATGTTCTCTGCAATTTATTTTCTCTAAGTATGGAAATTTAATTTTGTCACTAAGGGGACTTTCTCTTTTTTTTTCTCTTATAGGGGGGTGGGGAGGGCAGATTCTGACAGGTTTAGAATTTGAGGAAAGAACTGCAAATGGCAGGAGGGCATCAGACTGGGGTTGTTAACCATTCTGTTTCTTGATGAAAGGGCAAAGCTTCCCTCAAGGGGGCCCTTTGAGTATTAACGTGTTACCAAGAGAGGAGACCTCCTATTTGAGGGCAGCAAACCCAATACCTGGTAGCAGGCTAATTCCCTAGTGATACCTTTATGTGTTTGCTTGTTTCCTCCTTCCTTCCTTCCTTCCTTCCTTCCTTCCTTCCTTCCTTCCTTCCTTCCTTCCTTCCTTCCTTCCTCCTTCCCTCCCTCCCTCCCTCCCTCCCTTCTTTTCTTTTTGAGAGAGCAAGCAAGCGAGTTGGGGTGCAGTGTGGTGGAGGGGCAGAGGCAGAGGGAGGAGAGACAGCATCTTAAGCACTCAATGCCTGCTCTGAGCCTGCCCCAAGGTGAGTCTCTATCCTAGGACCCTGAGATCATGACCTGAGCTAAGATCAAGAGTCAGATGTTTAACTGACTGAGCCACCCAGGCGCTCCTACCTTTATGTTTCTTTTTTTTTTTTTTAATTTTATTTATTTATGATAGGCACACAGTGAGAGAGAGAGGCAGAGACATAGGCAGAGGGAGAAGCAGGCTTCATGCACCAGGAGCCTGACGTGGGATTCGATCCTGGGTCTCCAGGATCGCGCCCTGGGCCAAAGGCAGGCGCTAAACCGCTGCGCCACCCAGGGATCCCGTACCTTTATGTTTCTAATCAGCTTTGTTAAATCTCCTGTCTAGGGGTTAAAGAGAAGAAGGGAATGAATCCAGGTTTGAGGGCAAAGCAAACTGCAGAAGCTGGAGGCAAATGGAGAATTGGCAATAAGACAGTGTCTGACCAATGATTAACAAGAAAGTGCAGAGAGCCTAGGAAATTCAGAGAAGGCAGCTGGCCTTACACAGTCCTGTGGGATAGGGACAGAGTTGGGTTTTCAAGGGTTGGGTTTCTGAGGAGGAACTGTTTCCACCCAGACCTGGGAGCCACAAGGTCAAGGTCATTAGTAAGCCACAGCTCAGCACACAGGAAAGCCAGAGACATGATGGAAAATGGGCCTGTGCACAAAGAGGAAAAATACAGGAATTGGGACTGAGAGATCTGTGCATAAACAATCTTTCCACAGCACCATTTAGTCTCTTGGGCTTTGGAGCCCTTCACTAGCTTCCCCAGGCATCTGGGCTCATGAGCTGAGGGTGGGTGGGAGACTTGCTCCCCAGAAGGTGGCTGGTGCTCGTGTGCCTTGTGCCCAGGGCGGCAGGAGTGGCCATGTGCTCAGCCCTGTCCATCTAGCTGGCTTCTGCTGCTGTCCTCTGTGACTCACAGACTTCTAGTCTGCTTTCTAAAGTCTAGCTGGCATTCTGTTCTCTCAGAAGGGGATGTCCACCTTGAAGCACATCACATGCAGGACCCATTCTCACAACTACAGAGGCCCCTGGGACACCCACCTCGCACGTTTCTACCACCACCTCTGTAAACCCGAGACTTGTTAGAGCACTCAGGGCCTTTGGGGAAGGGGGGCAGCAAGAAAATGAGAACCTTGGCATCCACTCATATCTACCACGTTTATTTCCAGTAAGAATAAATACACACAGAATGTGTTCTTTTCTGAGATACATTTTAATAAATTATCATTTTATAGGATTGAAATGTTTCACTACATGTTAATATGGTTCACATGGACCTGCAAAAATTCTGATTTTATTTCTTACAGCATTTGGCAAAAGCCCACATTCCATTAGCAGGGAAATGAAGAAAATTATTTGTGTATGCATAGTCCAGTAGCTTGGGGGCATTATCTCCCCAAGTGTGGAAAATATTGCTGAGACTATTATGCTTTAATGGAGAATGAAAGTGGGTCGCATGCCCAACAAGGAAATTTGCAGTCAGAGTCATATATGATTACCTTTGAAAGGAAACATAGAGTTAGATATTATAATTAAAATTAATTGAGAACAAATACTCCCTAAGCACTAAAAAATTAGGTGTATAAATGACTTTCAATCTATAATTTTACTTTCAAGAACCAATTGTACATACATTATGCAACTATTCATGTTTTCCAGAGATGGGCAGTACACTGTGTAATGCAATCTCAGTCTCAACAATTGCTTCATTATTAACTTTCCCATATATTAATAAAAACTGCAGTTGTGTAAATTATGTAAATTTCTTCAGACTCTGAACATGACAAAAATATCAATTACCAAAAAACCATACATTAATAAATAACTAAGTACAATGTGATAACATTCTAAAATGTAAAATCCTGAATTAGATCAAAACAATTTCCTTTGTACATGAACATAGGTTGCAAAATGTACAGTTATAATGGATCTATTCAGTAACAACATAATTGTAACCAACCTATTTTGTTTCACATAGTGGCTCAACAGAATATCAGTTTACTGGATGTCTTACTGTGTGCAGGCACTATGCTAATTGCTAGGTCCAGAAATGATGAATATATTGTCCTTATTCCTAAGAGCTTCCAATTTAATGAGGAAGACAGACATGTAAAGAAATATTTACACTACATGTGATACTCAGAGAACTAGGAGTTATTTCAGCAAGCTTGTTACCCTTGGAACCAATAGCATAATTTGTTGAGATAGTTAGCTATGTGTAGGGAATGTTGTCAAAGTTAATGGGATGAATAAAGCTTCCTGGCTCACAGCATTATTTAACAATGACATTATTTCGTGGAAATAGCATGCTCTATCCCATCAGACTAACAGCATAGGTGAAGCTCCAAACTTAGATGTTACTACCACTTACAATAGCTAGTTTTTATTGATTTGGGAGCAAATTGTCCTCCCATTAACCACCAAGGATGTGACTGCTCTGGTTTCTTTTATATACTTTTGAAGGTCTTTATTTGGAGTGCTTTTAAGAGTCTGAAAATCCTATCTAATGACAAATGATTGACTTAAGACTTAAAAATTTAGCTTTAGAATTCCCCTCCCAGAAAATGTGTGTTTGTAGTTATGCTGATGGGGGGTGGGGGACAGGTAAAGGAGAGAGATCCAGCAAGGCTATAGCTCAGCTTGGATTTATGAGAACTAGAGAGGTGGTTCAGGGAATAAAATGCCTGAATTATCAAGAGCTGGTCATATTCAACTTAAGAGGTGAGAGAATTAGGATAGATTTTGAGGCACCCGTACGAGGAAAGGCATGTAACCCCAGCCGTTGTGGCAGGTTTTAAAGTGCTAAGCATTTGAACAAGAAGGAATAAGACAACTTGATTTTAGAGAAAGGGGAGACATGCTACTGTTTGAAATACCTGTAGAGACAGCTCCTGAGGACCAGGGGCTGGAAGTTTTGCCAGGAGGCAGCAGTGCTTTCAGTGTGAGCAGTAATAGAACTTTTCAAAAATGAAGGCATTGAACTCTTTCTTCCTGAAAGAACTGAATTAGAAATTGAATTAAAAAAAATCAACTGTCAGAGTGAATCATCTTGTCAGAGTATTGTGGAGTTAGAGGGGCTTTTTCCAGCATGTCAGAAGCTGTATTGGATTCCAAGGATATTTTTAAGTTTGAATATGAGTCTAAGATTTAGAAGAGTTATCTTTTGATAAGTGTGTAATAGTATCATCCTGTGATTATATTCCCTGTCTAGATGAAATTTGATTAAGCATCATAGTGCCGTCAAACAATTTATAAACATATCTAGGTTTTTAAGATATAAAGATATTATTTTAAATCATATAATCTTTAACTAGAATCACTACATTTAACTATATAGTAACATTTGCAGCAAAATAGGAACTAATTCAGGAGAAAATTTTAGGTGCTGGTCTTTCAGTTTCTATTCTCTATGAAACAAATGTGCACCTGCGGTAGAGGGGAGGAAGAATGACTACTTGCAGTGCACTAGAAATGTCAGCACCATTTACAGATTTTTCCTGAGTGATGAAAAAAACAAACAGAAAAACAAATGAAGAACAGATTACAAATTCCCTTTGATAAGACTGCTCCTAAACTGGTATAGTTTGTAAGACTCAAGTCCTATTGAAACCTTGAGTATGCAGAGCCAATGAAATCAAGTTACTTAGAAGCCAAAATGCTAAATTAATCAGACGAGGAAGTCATCAGTTGTAGGTCAGAAAACTAGTCAGATTGAAATGTGTAAAGCGAATGTAGAAATCTTTGGTTGTATACTGCTGTGTAGGAACTGACCATCTGCCACATGGCACATTTGAAGACTTGTCTTATTCTAAATATGGCTTTGGAAAGTGGAGTAAAGTGATTTATGTTGAGTGGAAATCTGCCTCCCTAGAAATTCAAGCCTTTGTGTTGAGTTGCCCTCTGGGGCTGCCCAGAAGACATTTTTGAGTCATTTTCAATTCTAAATATAAAAGAATTCTCAAACACTGGATCCAATGAAACAGAGAATGAAGATCTAAAAGTAACACTACATTTTCAACAGTCCATCTAATCATTACATTGTATTTACTGCTTCCAAATCTCAGACTGTATATACATGCTTCTCTCTCTGAGTCTGATTTTCTCAACTGTGCCCCTTGAGCTCAGTACACTATACATGTTCGGTTGCTCTTGGTGTCTGGAGAAAAACAGAATCGTGTTGCAGGATGTGGTCACTCTCAAATTACATTCTAACTTTCAAGGGTAGCATGATGGACTACTGCTCTGATAAAGACTTCTTTTCCACCCAGAACCCAAGTTGAGTTTAACGGGAAAGCAGTTAATTTTCATTATGCAAATATTCTTCATACTGCTCAGTCTCACTGGCAGTAGATGAATAAAAGGTGCTCCACATTTTAAATCAAGTTTGCAGATCACTCCAGGAGTATTCATTAACTTTGAATTGATCTCATATAAATGTTGAATTTGTTTTCATATATAATAATGCCATATACCTACTTTCAATTTTAGAATATGTTACAATATTAGAATTTTTTGCATGCATAATCCAAATGTAATGGAGCAAGACAAATGATAAAGGATTTAGAAATGTTGAACAGAATTTTCCCACAAGAATGAAAGGAATCTGGGTAATGAGCACAATTATTTTGCCTCTTAGAATGCAACACTGGCTGAAGGATGATAATGAATGAGAGTAGACTATAAAGAAGAAGAAAAAAAGACTCAGGGAACAGGCCATAGGTAAAGGGATGTGTTATTTTCTCTTACCTAACTTTACAGACAGGATTACAACTCTTTCTGGATACTGAGAATAAACTTGAGAGATCAGAGACTTGCCTATCAGAGATCCATAATGACGGTGAGGCCAGAATGATAGACATGGTTCTTGGACATGGAGCCAGGGATCGGCAAGTTCATAAAGATGTAACTGGTTCAGTCTCTGAGCATGCGTGCATGTGGCTGGGTTCCTCAAGGATTTGGAACAGAGAGAACCATTTTTCAATATGTCAGACAGATAATGGAAGTGCTACCTTTACAAGAAGATGCAAAATTAGATAGAATTAGATCAGTTATTAATTGAGCCAAGCCCAGCACAGACCGCTGGGGAGCCAAGAATAAAGAGCAGTAGAAGAGGAAGAGTTTGGGTTTTTATGACTTTTCTTGCCTGATACAACTGACAAAGAGCACTCAGTTGCCAATGTAAAGGAATGGCAGTAAGAGAAAAAAATGATTAACAAGTAAACTGCAGCAATTGTAGAAAAGAGGCAGAAAGCCTTGTGTGTTAGAAAATATATTAAATCAAATGCAGAGGGAGCTACCTAGGCCTTGTTCTAGAAATATTACCATGAATCAATGGCCAATGAGAAGACTGGTGGACATCAAATAGAATAATGAAACAAGATCAGGAAGGGATTCTGTTTCAGCTTAGTTTCTCCTTTCTGGAAGAGATTAACAATTCCTAGAGTCAGTAATTAAAACAATACTTATTTTAAACATACTTTAATTATTTATATATGCTTAAATTGACAGTTCAGTAAATGCACAGATAGGTCACCCACTGTGTTATGGTCTTTCTTAAATATTTGTTTCCAAAGCCACAAATATATACACAAAGCCTTCATTAAATTTTCTTTTTTTCTTGCACACACACACACACACACCACAAATATATACACAAAGCCTTCATTAAATTTTTTTTTCTTGCACACACACACACACACACACACACACACACACACACAGGAAAGGGCAGAGCCAATTTAGGAAGGCAGGCCACCGGTTCTATAGAATACTTTTTATGCAACTGTCATCTGATTAGGGATAGTCCCTGATTTTGGAATTGCATGATAATGCAGTCTAATATCCTGTTCTATTTTGAAAAAAATATATATATATATATTTGAAGCATACAGTTGCATAAATCTATCTGGTATAGTAAAAGGACCTTTATTTAGGTATATTTTCACTTTTAAACCTAATATAGTTATATCTTTTAAACTTAGGGGAAAAAAAACCCATATTCTCTTGCAACACAGAATCATCCTAGCTGAGAACAAGGATGATTAATATCTTTCTTTGTTTGGGTTAAAGAGGATTAAGCATCTAAACAGATATAGCAGGTTGTGAATATGATCATCAAAAGCCCAGTCATTTAAAAAAAATTTAGAAAATAATTCACTATGACTAATTTACATAAGTAGTAAACACAGTGCTTTACAGATGGTATATATCATCAAAGAAAATTAGATACAGTACTAATTTAAATGCTGAAATTTCTTATTGCAACTCAAATTTGGACATTTAAAAATTAAAGAAATGCAACATAATGATACCCTTTTCTAGAAGTCAGAAATCCTACGTCCTCAATAATGTTGGAAGCTGGCAAGGATACAGATAAAGTATTTTAGGACTACCATCTCCAAATCCAAGAACTTCACTCAGTGGGTTACGTATTAAGAAATACTCAAATCAAATGTAACTCAGAACTAATAATTAAATCATGAATGTTAATTTACTGAGCTTGAGCTAAAAAATAAGAAAGATACGATACTGCTAGAAATTTGAAACCAACTAGTACTGAGAACTAATAGAATTAGCAATTTTAAAAGCATTTCAGTAATTGCTGATGGCATTATGGCATTATAAAATGGTACATTATGCCCTTAATGAAGAGTTGAATCATAAAAAAAAGTCAAGCCCCGTGCCTCGTGTTTAGTGTATAGTTTAGAAGGCTGGGGAAATACCCTGCATTTTAGAAAAGTTTACTTGACCAAAAAAAAAAAAAAAATGGTGAAAAGAAGCTAAGCCACGATCAGTAAGGATAGGAATTCAGCAACACTCACACTTGTAGTAACGGAACAAGCTTCTTACCTTTTTCTAATTTAATTTTCACTTCATCTAATATAGTGTGCAAATAATTCATTTTCACTACCTAAAGAGATTTTTCCCATCTAAACAGTACAAATCTGTGAACATTGATTTGTTCTTACTAGTCTTTCATGGATAAAGTATTCCAAAAATCAAGACATCAAAGCCTATGAGTTTTATTTACATATGAAAATACTAAGTATTCTGGATTCTCCAAGATTAAATTATACTCGATATAATTTTTGGTAAATGTATTTTGTATTTTAAGTTCCTGCCAATGCTAAGTCATATATGCTGTACATTCATAGTGATTCTCTAACAGAAGGTACATTTTATTTTACTAAGAGGCAAAGACCTTGTTACCACCTATTAAGGTTAACAGATTTATAGTAGGCTTCTACAACTGGAATAGTTTTAGAATGTCTAAGCACATACTCCTCTCAGAAATGATTAGAAAACCATGGGTCTCTGTATTTATTAAACTGAATCACCTGGCAGTAAAATTCAGTTAAGGCTCTTGGCATTGGTGAGACTTCTTCCCACTCAGATCTGCTGCTGTGGTAGACTTGCACTTCATCTGTGATTTCGTCTGGTGCGTAGTCACCACCCAAGATATAAATTTTGTCTTCAATTCCAACTGCGCCTGCATTAAAGCCTGCACATTCAAAGGAGCCCTCACCCTTCCAGACACAAGTATCTGGACAAAAACTATACACCTTATAGGTGGAAAGGTCACATATATACAGCGTGCAGTTTACTGGGACAGCTTTAATTAACGTTGCATGAAAAAACTGCCCGAACTCTGCTACTAGTTCAGACCACTGATCAGTGGTCGCGTTGTATTTAAAAAAGCAATCTAGTGATGGGTTAAAGGCATCTGTAATCTCTACCTCTGATCCAAGAACATAAATTACATTCTGGCATGCACTTGCTTCGGGATAGTATATACCCCTGGGTAATGGGCTAACGGATATCCATTCTTTGGAAAGAGGGTTGTAAGATTCAACATCTAAGAGACTTCTAATGTCCTGTGCGCCTCTGGTCTTTCCACCTATGACAAATAACCTATTGAGAGCCAAAACTGATGTATGCATGGTTCTTGGTGTCTTCATAGGTGATACCAGGAAGAAATCATTTTTAACTGGACAGTAGCACCAGGTTTGATCGGTTGCATCATGATAGGATTCTGCAATATGCAGCCGAACTGTTCTACAGCACGGCCCTTTGCAACCACCTGTCAGGAATATTTTCTCTCCGTAACTAGACAGACTAGACCCTGGCAAATCAATCAGGTGTGACTGTGGCAGTACTTTCCACGAATCACTGTTGATATTATAGCAAAATGTATATTGGTCTCCTCCATTTTCCTCAGTTTTGTGAACGAATATGTATTTTTCAGTTGTGGATGGTCGAGCGTCCGGGAAAAGCCCACCAGAACCTTGCACACACTTAACAGCATCCACGATCACATCAAAACAGTTTGTGCTTTTGAGTAAACACTCCTCATTGAGCAGACAGTCCCGAAGGGTCTCCTCAGATAACTGATGTAATCGGACCTTTTTAATCAAATAAGGCAGATGCTTTTGCCTTGATTCTAAGTTATGTTTGGTCCAACTAAGGACAACTTTCAGTACAGTTTCCTCTTCTGGGACATTTAGCTCATCTGATTCCAGGCATTTCTGCAGGACTCCAAAGTTCATCTCTAAGAAATCACTGGATTTAAATAGTAAGGAAAAGTGGTTCTGTACAAAGTACAGTGCATGATCGAATAAGCGGGGGGAGCCATAGCTGTCTGATATAGATAGTAACTGTAAACAGTTGACAAGGTTAATACTTTTTATTAAGAAGTCACTGCAAGCTTTGGCTAGGAAGGAAACTTGAAGAAATGAGGACAACTGGAAGAACATTTCCACATTATCATCCGTTATCTGTGTTTTCCCAGTATAGGCGTAGTCAAGGAACGCCTTCACGGCTTTGGAGGACAGGTTAGTGATGGTGACGCTCCCACCGTCTCTCTCTCTCATGTTTACCTCAAACATAGCCCTGCAACAATAAAGAGCACACAAGTGGGAATATGCCATCCGTGCTAGTATTCAACATTACCTGACAGATGCTTCCTTGACCGTCCACTTGAATTAAAATATGTATTTCACACATCAAGTTCATATTTCTGAAACATATTTTTAAAGCACCTTCATAGGTTGTTTTAATATCTAGAGTAGTTGTATGCCATGTTGTTTACCGTAAAGACATATATAGATACTACAGAACTCCCATATTGCAGAATACGTATGCTACAGCTGGGGTAGCGCACCTCATCCAAAGAAGGCTATGAAAAGATTCACATTTTGTAAACAAATTTCATGCTCTTAAATATTACTCATAAAATTAGGGTGAGATCTCTCTAATGGCTGAATTTCTTGTTTTATGAATTCATTAGTATCAACTCTGCAGATGATAACTAGAAGTACTTAAAATACGCTTCTGGGTTTCGGATTTAAAAGTATCTTTCAAAGTGATGCTCAGTGTGGCGGCAGTGAGACACGTGGGAGGTGGAATACCATGAGGTATCAGATATCTCCAAGGAACCTGTGTGGGAAATCCCAACAAACTAGATAAATTTAAATACATGTGTAAAGACATTTCATACAGCACTTTAGGAAAAAAGGGAATGTGATTTCACAAGGCTAAGCGCCAAGCCATAAGGCTAAAAATGATTGGAAATTAGACCGGCATGAGAGCTCTTCTGAGCTGTAATTCATCTCCACCTGGCAAAGCGGTAGAATCTGAGGAAGTGGGGACTTTGGGGGCTCAGTTTAAGTGAAAATATAAGGTATTTGGAAATGTCTGGCCAGGAGACTATGATGTATTTTGCTATTGGTTTTGGTAGACCTGATCTTGCCACCCATCCTTATCTTAACTTCATATGCAAAATATTCATTGTTACACAGACTCACCATGGCGGCTATCAGTGGTGTAGCGGGTGGAGGTGGAGATTAGAGAGAAAGAGCTACAAGGAAGGATGGACTGCCAGTACTTGATCATCTGGTACGACTGAGGACCATGGGTCTGGGTTCTGGTTTCATACTGGTTTGCACCTATACCACGTCGCCCAGGACACCTTTGTGAGCAGTGCCCCTGGGTCCTCAAGAATCTATGAGGAACCAGTGTAGCTCTTGGAGTGTGTTCTACAAGGTAACCTAAGCGATTCCAAAAACACTAGCATCCAACTGAGAAGAATGAGTGGCCTTCCAAATAAGAACAGCCTCCAGGACAAGGAAGGATGACAGAGCGCCTTCCCACTAGGCTCTTCTTCTGAATACACAAATGAATCATTACACAAATTCCATATGTGTTATACATTACGCACGGTCTTTCAATAATGTCAACTTAGCAGTATGAAACTGTGATAATAATTATGGTGGATTATGAAGACATGGTCATCAGTTTAGTGTACTTAAGAGCCTGGCCTCCAGCATCTGGCTGCCTTGGTGGGTATCTGGCTTCTGTTGCTTATTAGCTGTGTGACCTTGGGGGGGAGGGTGGACTTCACTGTGCTTCAAATTCTTCATCTGAAAAGGGGAATACTTTAGTATCTATTTCACTGAGCTTTCAGAGGAATACATGAGTTGATCAGTGCTATTAGCTATTATCATTATTTTAAGAAAATGTTTTCTATCCGATCCTATGTATTTTTAATTTATCACCAGCTTCCACATTTTCCTTGAGAGGATACAAGTAAGATCATATTTCTATACTACATCCTGTTCATCTTTAAAGTATCCAGTTAACATTGATCTCAAATTTACATTATCATGAAGTGATTGTACAATATGTGTTTCCTTTTCTGTCTTCTGTCCATGACTTTATATCTCATTTATAACTTTCATTTTCCAAAATCATTTTAAAGTACCCTTATCCTCCCAGGACTCCAGTGAATTTGATAACACAAATACTATGAATTAGGGGCTTTATCACATAAGAGTGTAAATTATAGAATTTCTGTCTTTATTTGTACATATTTTATATGAACTGTGTATTCCTTTAGTAAAATACTATATGTAATAATGGATGTAGATCATTATAAAATTGCCATTTGTATTACTTCAAAGCAGGAGAAAATTGTAAAACTGTATTGTCCGTTTTAACAGTAATCTTTAAAAATTTAAAGCGGATCCATAAAAGTTAGGAGTCAGCTGAACAAAATATTGTGGAAATTATGTACAGACCCATTTAATTAATAAATAACTTCTACATGAAGAGTAGAGGGCTGCCAATCCAAATGCTTACATGAACTTATTTTTTAACATAAAAACATAATACAGAAATCAACTTAGGTGTTTGCACCAGATTATGTCCATTTTTTTTGCCAGGTTTGGAAATAACAATAATAATAGCATTTAGTGTCAGTTGAATATAGTGGGCATGGTCCTGATCAGTATATATACACTATTTCATTTAACTCTTATTTATAATGACTCTGTGAGTTAGGTTCTAATTTATCATCTTAATTTTTACAAATAAGGAACCTGAAGGCCTAAAGAAATTAAGTCACTTGCTTAAGAGGCAACAGGCCAAGTCCTTAACCATTACAGGACCCAGCCCACGTGGCATGAAGAGTGGCAGGAGGGTGGGGGAGCAGAAGGGAGCTGCTGGGAAAAAATTGGTGGAACTATGGTATGGCCGAGCACAGGACGGTGGGGCGTTACCCAAGAGAGGACATGAAGAAAACAAAGAAAGAACTAGCATCTGTGTTGGCAAAGGTGTAGCTTCTGCATCCCCAGTGAGGTGGGATATGGCACTGAGCCACGGCTCCCCACTCAAGCAGAATGCCCCACAGGAACAGGATTTCAATTGATAGTGGATATCAATTTGCTTTTGCTGGTTCTCTTCAGAGCAACAGGGGTCTAACCAGATGCAAGGAGCAATACAGGAGTTTAATTAAGGATTAAAATCAGTATAAGTTAACTTGCATATAGTGTATTTATATCTTAAATCTTACTTTGTTTTTATAAATTTTATTTACTAGATATTTAAATCCTGTTTACCTTAAATAAAAAATTGTTTCTAAAACTGAACATAATGTAAATACTGCAATTAGGATCACAATTTTTGCAGTGTGACTAGGAGGGATGAAGGCCAGGATGTCACCAAGAGGTTTGTGTGTCTGACCAAGAGACCTCACAGGACGGTATGAGCTTGATCCAGTTACCTCAATACTAAGGTCATGTGGGGAACACTTACCCTTGCAGAATTAGAAGCCCACTGTCACCACAGTGGGTTCTTACAGTGTCATGACTAGGACACTCCTAAAGGATGATCTACAAAAGGAACCAAGTTATATTCAGAAGGTTGCCTAGAATCAGAACAAGTTGGGTGTTCTCCAGAAATGCTTCTGGAGGTACTTTTCCCCTATAAGAATGTCTTTGTCAAAGAGAGGTGAAACCTTGAAATCCTCTGTAGTGAGTCCTTCTCCCTTGTATAACCTACAGATACATGACTGAACTTGGTTTTCTCAGACTCATTTTCTTTGAACTATACTTTCAACTATACTTCCATTTTTTATCCATCTGTCTTCTCCTCTTTTTCTGAATACAGTGCAAGAAGTCCCCCAAACAAACTGACTCTAGATCGAAACAATTTTTTTCCAGAATGTTTCAAGGGACCAGTGTTCCATACAACCTTAGGAATGCTGACCTGGGAATATCTGAACTATTAAAAAAGGTAGTCTTAAATTTTCATATTCAAAAATCACTAGTAAATCTAATTAGCTTTTACAAATTAAAAATTACTGTTGCATGCTCCTGTAGGGAAGAAATTCAGTAGTTATGAAAAATAATAATGCAAAATCTGAGGCAGAGACAAACATGGTAAAGTACCTGAAAAAGTCACTGCACGCTGCTAAGACACAGCGATGACATGGGATTATTTCATCTTTCATGATGATTTCGAAATCATAAAAGACATTTTGTTCTCTAAAATTCTGCAGTACGCTTAAGATTTTCTGTCCATGATCTTCAGACACAAGGAAGTTGTTTTTCTTCTCAGATGGAAGTCCATTACATGAGTTTCGTTGATTGAAATGATATGAATTATCCATAGCCAATTCCCTTTGTTCTTAGAACTGGAATGGAAAAGAAAAATCACTGCTGTGGTTAGTCCTGATGAAATTTCAGATCCCAAGTTTGCTTAGTGTAAAAACAGTCATAACATAGTAAACCTTGTTCTAAACGTTTGTTTTCATGACATTTAATAATAAATTTCTTTTGAATTTTTATAAATACTGAGTTTACTAAAATAAAAAGTATATCCTTCAAGTATAACTTGAAGGAAAAAGTTCAAGGCTACAAAATTGTGTCAAATAGCACAATTTATAAGTTGTATGTATAGCTCACATAGGATCTTACTACATGACTCATCTGTTACATTTAAGAGGTATTATTTGCACAGTAGTTATCACATGGTTGTATACCCGACACATCCTGTCCCCTCCCATCCATTTACTTCCAGCAGCAAAGCAGATGTCAAAATACTAATCTTGAAGCCTAGATATATGCCTTCTGAGGTTCAACATTTTAGAGATAAATGACCAAAAAAGACCAGAATGTTGGACTGTATTTAGTTATGGCCTTTAGTAAGGAAGAAAAGTGAAATATTGGTTCCAGTTGGCTTACCTGAATGCCTTTTGTTTCTTTTTCTTGTCTGACTGCTGTGGCTAGGACTTCCTATACTATGTGGAATCAAACAGTGAGAGTGGACATCCTTGTCTTGTTCCTGACCTTAGAGAAAAAGTTCTCCATTTTCCCCCATTTAGGATGATATTAGCTCCATGTTTTTCATATATGGCCTTTATTATGTGAAAATATGTTCCTCTAAACCTATTTTGTTGACAGTTTTTATTTTTACCATGACTGGGTGTTGAACTTTGTCAAGTGCTTTTTCTACTGTTGATCATCTATTGAGATGATGGTTCTTATCCTTTCTCTTATTGATGTGATATATCATGTTGATTGATTTGCAAATACTGAACCACCCTGGCAACTCAGGAATAAATCTCCCTTGATCGTGGTGAATGATTTTTCTAGTGTATTTCTGAATTTGGCTTGATAGTATTTTACTGATAAATTTTGCACCTATGTTCATCAGGAATATTGGCCTGTAGTTCTCTTTTAGTGGACTTTTTATCTGGTTTTGGTATCAGGGTAATATTGGCCTGAAAGAATGAACTTGGAAGTTTTCCTTCCTTTTCTATTTTTTGGAAGAGTTTGAGGCATTAACTCTTCTTTAAATGTTTGGGAGAATTCATCTGTGAAGCCTTCTGGTCCTGGACTTTTGTTTATTGGGAGTTTCTTGATTATTGGCTCAATTTATTTACTAGTTATTGGTCTGTTCAAGTTTCCCATTTCTTCCTGTTTCAGTTTTGGTAGTTTATATGTTTCTAGAAATTTATCCATTTCTTCTAGGTTGTCCAATTTGTTTGCATAG
Organism: Canis lupus dingo; assembly: GCF_003254725.2. NCBI lineage: Eukaryota > Metazoa > Chordata > Mammalia > Carnivora > Canidae > Canis > Canis lupus. The sequence goes on along the minus strand of NC_064247.1, from coordinate 26,239,187 downwards.
ATGTCATTAAAATTCACTTATGATTGTTTATATTTCTGTGGTGTTTGTTATTATTTCTCCCCTCTCATTTGTGATTTTATTTGAGGCCTGTCTCCCTCTTTCTCTCTCTCTCTTTTTAACCAAGTTGGCCTATTTGAAAGCAGGACACAAAACAGTGTAACTTTATTTTAAAAGGACTTTTATATTTTTAAAATATTTTATTTATTTACTAGAGAAAGAGAAAGAGAGAGAGAGAGAGAGAGAACAGCAGGGGGAGCAGGAGGGAAAAGCAGGCTTCCTGCTGAGCAGTAAGCCCAACATGGGGCTCGATCCCAGGACCCTGGGATCATGACAGGGCAGACACTTAACTGACTGAGCCACCGAGGCCCCTTTAGAAAGGTCTCTTAAATATGAGATCAGAAATCCAAGATAGTTGAAGGCCAGATCATTGTGACTTTCCCAAATTCAGTTTTATGCATACAACTTTACCTCACCAAAAAGCAAGGAAGTGGGAAACAAAAAGGAAAAGACTGAGAACTAAGGGAGCCAGAGAAATAAGGAAACTTAATTCCCTTAGTATGTTCTTATTTTGGTTATCTATTGCTTTACAAATTACCCAAAAACTTAGTGGCTTATGACAACAATTTTTATCTCTAATGGTTCTATGGGTTTAGCTGGAGCTTCTTGCTTGGGGGGCTTTCATATACTTAGAGTCAGATGGCAGCTCTGGCTGGAGTTGTCTGAAGGCCTGACTAGGCTACAGGTCCAATATGATTCCTTTTTTTCACATTTCTGATGCTTCAAATGGGATGGCTAAAACAGATGGGTCTCTGTCTGTGTGTGTGTGTGTCTCAATGCAGTCTCTTTCCATGTGGCTAGCTTATACTTCCTCACAGCATGGCAGTCTCAGGGTAGCTGTACTTCTTATATGATAGCTTGGTTCTCCCAGAGGGAGTGTTTCAAGTTCCAAGTGGAAGCTATATACTGGAGAAGTAGTCTGAATGGTTTACAGCATCAGTTAAAGTTCTAGTCTAGGACTGAAACCATCTGCTGTATTGTCCAATACAGTAATCATGAGCTATGTATTGCTATTCAAATTTATCTTATCTAAGATTAAATTAAACTAAAAATTAAGTTCTTTGGTTGCTCTAGCTATATTTTAAGTAATCAGAAGCCATGTGTAGTGCGATGGTTACTTTTATGTGTTAACATGACTGGGCCATGGAAGGCCCAGATACATGGCTAATCATTGTTTCTGGGGGTGTCTGTGAGAGTGTTTGTGGCTGAGATTAACATTTGAAGTAACAGACTAAATAAAGCAGACTGCCTTCTCTAATGTGAATGGGACTCATCAAATCCTTTGAAAGCTGGAACAGAACACAAGGCCAAGTAAGAAAGAATTCTTTCCCTCTGCCAGATTGTCTTCAGCAGAGAAGCTGAAATTTTCTATTTTCTTAACTTGGTTTGAGTACTTTTCTATATGTAGATTTTATTTAGTCATAATTATTACAAGTGCTATCAAAGAGAAAGGGTGCTGGAAGTTTTACGAAGGGGATAAGGGAACTCAATCCACAAGATACCTGAGGCCACTGAAATGGATAAAGATCAATCAAGGGAAAGAAATAAAATTAGTAAAGAGGAGGGCCAAAGACAGAATACCGAGGGTAACTAACCTTAAGGGATAGACCATTTAGTTGAACAATTATTTGTGTATGACCTGCTTCCTACAAGGTGATAGTCTAGATGAACTGAAAATATAGTGGAAAGTATGATTTGCAGAAGACACAGGTAAAGTTCTATGGCTAAGGAAGAACTCGCAAAGAACAGGGATAGAAATGGAGGAAAAGTAGGAGAGGCAGTAGAGAGCAAAGAGAATTTCATGTAGGAAGTAGTTACACATCATCTAAAGCTGAGGAAAAGTTAGGGAAGGTGAGGACTGAAAAGATATCACTGATGATTTGGGGGTGGGATGAAGAGAGGCCACATTACATGATGGACACAATCTGTATACATTATTTTTTAAAGAAATTGGGGACTAGAGGAGTAGATGTATTCTAGGAAATTCCATTTTCTTTTGTTTGAGATGGAAAAATCTGGGCATGTTAATACAATGAGGAGAAAGTGACACGATGGAGGTGAATTTTGATAGATGATTACAACAGTAAATTTAACATCTATGTCTGTGTTACAAAGCAAATCTTTCTGGGCCTTTAAACCAATAAATCAGAGAACAACACTGTATGGTAAAAACCTCCATTTCTGTTAACAGGTAAACATTGATAGGGGAATAAATGGAGAGAGACTCTTTAACTTTTATATTTCCACCCCACATGATGTCAGTGGAGACCATACGGGAGCAGTAACTATGATCTCCTCTCTTCCCAGCCAGTGTTATCAGAAGATGTGGTGGGGGGCTGAACTCCCAACTCTATCCAGCAGTAAAAGGAACCACCCTGTCTCAGGTGTCCACAGAGATGAGGTGGAAAATCTGGACTTCCATCCCAACCCAACAGTAATGAGGTGACGGTCTGAACCCAACAGAGCACTGTCAAAAAAAAGACCCACTAAAACACAAGATTTAAATAAGATGTAATCTTATAATACCCAATATATCCCAACCAGGTACATATCAAGCTGAAAGAGAAAAGACAATAGACCCCAACGCAGATGACATAGATGTCAGAATTATCTACCAAGAATTTTAAAGCAGCCTTCACAGGGATGCCACAATGAGCAATTACAAAGTCTGTGTGATATCAATTATTTTTAGTCATTTAAGGTTTGTTTTGTGCATCAGGATATGGTTACTCTTGGTAGATGTCCCATGGCATTTGAAAGTAATGTGTGTTGTTTTGTTAGGTGGAGTTTTCTATAAATATTGATTAGATTCTGTTGATTGATGATATTGAGTTCGGTGTCATTTCTTGCTATCCTCTTGTTCTATTAATTTAAGACAGAGAAGTTTGAAGTCTCCAGCTGTAACAGTACATTTATCTACTTTTCTTATCAGTTCTATCAGTTTTTGCTTCACATATTTTGCAGCTCTCTGTTTTGTACCTAGACAATTAGGTTTGCTATGACTTCTTGGTGGGTTAACATGTAATATTCCTCTCTGTCCGTTATAATTTTCCTTCACTTTGTCTAGTATTAATATAACCTTGCTTATTTCCTTTTAATTAATACTTATATAGTATACATATTTTCACCCTTGACCTTCAACTTACTTATATCATTGTATTTGAAGTGAGTGACTTATAGGAAATGTATAAAGTTGGATCATTTTTTAAAAATCGATTCTGCTAATCTCTTTTAATTAGCATGTATAAACCATTTATATTTAGTGCAATTACTGATAAATTAATACTTAGTTCTGCTTTTTGGTTGTTTTCTCTAATTTCTCTGTTTCTAATTTATTTTTCTTCTTCTTCCTGTCTTCCTGTGGGTTACTGAATCTTTTTTAGAATTCCATTTTGAGTTGGCTACAGTGACTATGAGTGTACCTCTTTGTATGGACTTTTCAGTGGTTGTTCTAGGTATTACGTGTGTGTGTGTGTGCGTGTGTGTGTATGGTACATGTATATGTAAAAGATACATATCATGACAATACTTGTGTAAACATTTTACTAGTGTGAATAAAGTGTATAAACTTTACAATCTTTTATGTCCCTTTACACGCTCTCATACCCTTATTATATAGTTGTTTAAATAATTCCTTACATGTCCTGAGATCTACATTAGGCAGTGTTATGATTTTTTGCTTTGACCTCAAGTAACTATAACAAGAAGGGCAAAATAAACTCAATAAAGTCAGATGAAGGGAAATGATAAAGAGCAGAAATCTATGAAAATGAAAATAGAAAGCTGCAGAGAAAATCAATGAAAGAGTTTCTTCTTGGATAAATTCAATAAAATAGACAAACCTTAGCAAGACTGACAAAGAATAAAAGAGAGAAGACATACATTACTGATACCAAGAATGAAACAGAGGAATTACACAGACCTTGAGGCTAATCAGAAAGATAAGGAAAGGAATACTATAAACAACTCTACATGTAACAATTTAATAGCACAGATGAACAAATTCCTCAAAAAAAAACCCCACAACTCACTCAAGATGAAATATAAAATTTGAACAGCCTTGCAACTATTAAGGAAATTAAATTTACCAAAAGTTTAAAAAAAGAGTTACTATCAAATCTATATTTTCTCCAGAATGCAGAAGAGGAGGGAACACTTCCCAAGTAATCTTATGAAGTCAGTACTACTGTGGTGACCCAGACAAAGACAACACAAAAACAAAGAAAAAACCAAAGTACATATCAATATCCCTTACAAATATACATATTTTTTAAAACTAGCAAAAATAATTCAGCAGTTTCTAAAAGGAATTATTCACAAGGCCAACCAAATAGGCTTATTCCATGATATAAGGATGGTTCAGTATTCAAATATCAATGTAATGCACTACTGAAGCAAACTAAAAAAAAAAAAAAAAAAAAAAAAAAAAAAAAAAAATCCCATAATCCTATCAATTGACACAGTAAAACTACTGAAAAATCCCACACGTATTCATGAGAAAACCTCCTAGCAAACAAAGAACAGAGAACTTCAACTTGATAAAGGACATCTATTAAAAATCTATAGCTAATGTTACACTAAATGGTAGGAGACTGAATGCTTTTGCTCAGAGATGATGAAAATGGCAAGTATGTCCACTCTTAACATTGCTATTCATCATAGTACTAGAAGTTCTAGCCAGCACACTAAGGCAAGAAAATTCTACAAAATTCATATACATTTGAAAGGAAACAAACTGCCTCTGTATTTACAGGAATAGAAACTCTCAAGTAACCTACAAAATATTCATACAGCTAATAAGTGAATTCAACAGTGCCATAGGATATAATATCAACATACAAAATCAGTGGGTTTTTTGTAAGCTACCAATGAACAAATGGGAACCAAAGTTTAAAATATAAAACCATTTACAACAGTGGAAGAAAGAAAGAAAGAAACAAACTAGGGACGTCTGGGTGGCGCAGAGGTTAAGCGTCTGCCTTCAGCCCAGGGCATGATCCTGGAGTCCTGAGATTGAGTCCCACATCGGGCTCCCTGCATGGAGCCTGCTTCTCTCTCTGCTTTCTCTCTCTCTCTCTCTCTCTCTCTCTCTCTCTCACACACACACACACAAATAAAATCTTTAAAAAACAAACAAACAAACAAACAAACAAACTGATTTAGGTATAAAATCTACCAAAACATGTGTGGAACTTGTACACTGAAACTAAAATATGCTGACAAAAGAAACTAAAGAAACCAAAATAAATTGAGAGATTATGCCATGTTTATGAACTGGAAAAATCAACATAGTAAGGATGTCAATTCTCCCCATAATGATAATACAGGTTTAACAAAATTATGATAAAAATCTCAGTAAGATCTTTTTGCAGACTATTCAAATACTTATATGGAAAGACAGGAAAATAAATAGCTAACACAGTTTTGACAAATAATGGTAATGTGGGAAGAATCAGTTTACCAGATTTCAATACTTACATAGCTACAATGATCAAGACTGTGTGATATTGGTGAAAAGACGGACACATAGATTAGTGGAACAGAATATATAATTAAGAAATAACTCCACTCAAGTAAAGCCAACTATTTCCTGACTAATATTCAAAAGCAATTCAATGGTGTAAAGATAATCTTTTAACAATGTTGAAACAGATGGATACTCACAGGCAATAAGTAAACTTCAACCTAAATATCACATTTCATACAAAAATTAACTCAGAATGGGTGATAGGCTTAAATGTAAAATGTAAAAACTGTAAAACTTTTAGAAGAAAATATAGGAGAAAATCTCTGTGACAAAGAGTAAGCACAATCCATAAAACAGAGGGAAAATGTTAATTTGAATGTTAACCAAATTGAAAATGTTTCCTCTGTGAAAGACCCTGTTAAGAGGAAGAAAAGACCACCTATAGCCTAGGAGAAAACATTTGCAAATGAAATCTGATAAAAGATTAATACCTATATAAAGAATTCTCAAAACCCATCAGTAAAAAAACAAACAATTTGGTTTAAAAATGGGCAAAAGACATGAAGATGTATTTCACCAAAGAAAATATAGAGATGAACACATGAAGTTAAGTATCATTAGTCAAGGAAATACAAAATTACGACCACAATGAAACAGCACTGCCATTCTTAGAATGGCTAATAAAAATAAACTGATAATATAAAATGATTAAGAGGCCACAGAGACATTGTGTCATTCACATGTTGCTAACAGAAATTATTTGGAAGTTTCTTAAAAAGCTAACCACAACTTGATGACCCCACCTGGCCAGGGAACTCCGTGTGCAGTCCTGCCTGACTCAAGGCCCCAAACAACGAGCCATACCAGCTTTAGAGCCTGTTTTTGCCACTGTGCCTGGCAGGAAAGCTAATTTTTAGGTGCTGAGTGCAGCCCCCTGCCCCACCCCACCAGACCAGAGCATCCAGGACACGGAGCAGCTCAGCAGCACTTGAGAGGAGTGCCTAACCAGGGTCTCTGCCCATCTGCAGAGCCCAGCAGGGGACTCCATCTGGCCAGGGAGCTCCGTGTGTTTTGCCTGATTCCTGTCTCTGACTACCAAGTCTAACTGGATCTGGAGGCTGTTACACAGCCCTTGCCAAGGCTGAGAAGCAAATTCAAAGCTCTGCCTGGCACTGAATATAGCCTCCAGGCCTGCCCAACCAGCAAGCCTAACCAGAACACCTGAGAAGCTGTGTAGCCCAACCTAGAGCCAAGCTTGCAACAGCACTTGAGCAGAGAGCCAAACTAGCAGTTCTTTCCATCTTTAGAGCAAAACTGGTGGTACTGTCTGAGCAAGGAGTTTGGTGGGCAGCTCTGCTGGATTCACGTCCCCAACCAGCAAGCAAAAGGGCCACAGAGACTGTTGTAAAACAGGGCAAGGTAGCAAATTTGTAGCCCTGCCTAACTGTTGAGTATAGCACCCAGTTCTGCCTGAGTAGGAAGTTTAACCAGAGAATTCAACACAAAGAATCAAGGATTGGGACATCTGGGTGGCTCAGTGGTTAAGCGTCTGCCTTCAGCTCAGGGCGTGATCCCTGGGGTCCTGGGATCAAGTCCCGCATCGGGCTCCCTGCATGGAGTCCGCTTCTCCTTCTGCCTATGTCTCTGCCTCTCTCTCTGTCTCTCACGAATAAATAAATAAAATCTCAAAAAAAAAAACAAAAAACAAAAAACCCAACAACCTAAGAATCAAGGATTATGAAGAATCAGGTAAACAATGACATCACCATAAGAAAGCAATAAAGCTCCAATAACTGACCCTAAGGAAATGGGAGATCTGCGACCTATCTGCAAAGAATTCAGAAGGAGAAATAAAATAATGCTAATTAACATTATAAAAATAAATAAATGTTTGTAGACCTAACTGATAATGCTAACTATGCAGTCAAAATCAGATTCTCAGGGGATCCCTGGGTGGCTCAGCAGTTTAGCACCTGCCTTTGGCCCAGGGCGTGATCCTGGAGTCCCGGGATCGAGTTCCACGTTGAGCTTCCTACATGGAGCCTGATTCTTCTCTGTCTGTGTCTCTGCCTCTCTCTCTCTTTCTCTCTCTCTCTGTATCTCTCATGAATAAATAAATAAAACCTTTAAAAAAATCAGATTTTCTAATATTGTAATCGTATTCTAAAACATGTAATTCATTTACAACTCTAGTTTAAAATTAAAAAAAATAAACATTAAAAATAACCATAAATATAATAATCTGTTTTTGATACACAATATAAAATATATGTAAACTGACAGGTGCCTGACTGGTTCAGTCAGAGGAATATGTGACTCTTAATCTCAGAGTTGTGAGTTTGAGCCCCACATTGGGTATAGAGATTACTTAAATATAAAATCTTTAAAATAATATATATTTATGTAAACTGAAACATTAACAAACTGCGAGGAGAGAAGTAAAAATTTAAAGTTTATATGTTATTAAAATTAAGTTGTTATCAACTTAAAATAGGATGTTATAAATAGAATGTTATTTTATGTTAGTAACATGGTAACCAAAAAGGAAAACCTTGTAGTAGTCATATAAAAGATTATGATAAAAGAATGACAAAATACTGCTACAAAAAGTCATCAAACCACAATAAAGTGAAAAGTATCTACAGTCAGAACACAGTTAACTAAATGACAATAGTAAATCTTTAACTGCTAATGATGAAATGTAAACAGATTAAATTCTCCAATCAAAAGACATAGTATGGCTGAACAGATAAAAATACAAGATCTAATGATACGCTGCCTACAAGAGACTCTTTAAAAACACATGCAGACTGAGAATGAAGGAATGGGAAAAAATATTTCACCCAAATGGTAATCAAAAGAAAGCAGAGATGCTATACTTATATCAGACAAGAAACTTTAAATTAAAAATAGTCAAAGGAGATAAAGAAGGTCACTATACAATGATAATGAAGTTAACAATCCATTAAGAATATATAATTGTAAAGGTTTATGTACTCAATATCAAAGCTCCTAAATATATAAAGCAAATACTAACAGAACTGGCAGTCTTAAACAGAAATAAAATAATAATTGGGGATTTTAACATCCCCCTCAGCAATGAATATATCATCCAGACAAAGAAGCAATAAGGAAACAATGGATTTGAAGAACATTATAAATCAAAAGGACCTAAGTGACATATACAGACACAGAAATTTTGTAGGATAGAGCAAATGTTAGGCCACAATACAAGTCTTAGCAAATATAAGAAGACTGAAATCACACCAACTGTTTTCCAGCAACAATCATATGAAAGCAGAAATCAATACTGGTAAAATCCACAAATACATTAAAATTAAACACACTTCTGAATAACCAAGGCATGAAAGAAGAAATTAAAATGGAAGTAAAATAATGTCATAAGATAAATGAAAATACAACATACCAAAACTTATGGGATGTAGCAAAAGCAGTTCTGAGAGAAGTTTATAGCAATAAGCACAACAGCTAGAAGAAAGTAAGATTCCAAATAAACAGTCTAATTTTAATCCCAAGGAACTAGAAATAACATAATAAGCCCACAGTTAACAAAATTAAGTATATAATAAAAATCAGAGCAGAAATAAATGAAATAGAAAAAAGGAAAACAATAGAAAAATTGACAAGAGTAAAAGTTGGTTCTTGGAAAAGATGAACAAAATTGGTAAACCTTTACCTAACAACTACAGAGACAGTGAGAACTCAAATAAATAAAATTATAAGTGAAGGAGGAGACAAGTGATGCTACAGAAATGTAAAAGATCATAAGAAACTACTATGAACAATTATACAAAACTAAAAACTTAAAATAGCTAAATTTCTAGAAGCATACAACCTACCAAGTCTGAACCACAAAGAGTAGAAAATAAGATTGAATTAGTAATCAAAAACTTCCCAACAAAGAAATGCCCAAGACCAAATGGATTCATTGGTGAATTTTACCAAACATTTAAAGAGGAATCAATACCCATCCTTCTACTCAAAAAACTGAAGAGAAGGGCATATTCCTAAACTCAATTTATGAGGCCAGTATTACCATGCTATCAAAGCTAGATAAGGCACTATAAAAACAAGACAAAACAAAACAAAAAATCCTACAGGCCAATATCCCTGATGACTATAGATCCAAAAAGTCCCAACAGAATTCTAGCAAACTGAATCCAACAGCACATGAAAAGGATAATATACCAGGGCACCTGGGTGGCTCAGTGGTTGAGTGTCTGCCTTTGGCCCAGGGCGTGATCCCAGGGTCCTGGGATCGAGTCCCGCACTGGGGTCCCGGCAGGAAGTCTGCTTTGCCCTCTGCCTATGTTTCTGCCTCTCTGTGTCTCTCATGAATAAATAAATAAAACATTTAAAACAAATAAAATAAAAAATAAAAGGATAATACACCATGATCAATTAGGATTTAAAACCAGGATGCAGGATGATTGAACATATGTAAATCAATAAATGTAATTTACCACACTAATAGAAAGATAAAAATCATATGATCATCCAACAGATGGAGAAAAAACATTTAAAAATTCAACAACCATTCATGATAAAAATTCTCAATTAATTGGGCATAGAAGGAAAGTGGGTATAGAATTCTCAAATAATAAAAGGCCATATAGGACAAACCCATAGCTAACATCAAACTCAATGGTGCAAGGTTGAAAGCTTTTCTTCTAATATCAGGACCAAGAGAAGGTTGTCCACTCTCACCATTATTCAACATAGTACTAGAAGTTCTTGCCAGAGCCATCAGGCAAGAAAAACAAATAAATGGAGTCAGAATTGGAAAGGAAAAAAGTAAAACTGTATTTGTTTGCAGATGACATTTTATATGCAGAAAATACTAAAGACAGCACCCCGCCCAAAAAAGTAACAACTACTAAATGAATTCAGTAAAGCTGTAAAATACAAAATCAACATACAAAAATCAGTAGCATTTCTATACACTAACAAAATTTAAAAATAAAACAATCTCATTTATAATAGCATCAAAACAATAAAATACTTAGGAATAAATTTAACCAAGTAGGTCAAAGACATACACTGAAAACTATAAAACACTGATGTAATAAGAAATTGGAGAAGACATAAATTGAGTACAAATACTCTATGGCAAAAAGATAGTTTCCTCAATAAATGATGCTGGGAAAATTGGATATTCACATGCAAAAGAATGGAACCAGACTCATATCTCATACCATTCACAAAAATTAAGTCAGTTAAAAAGACTTAAATGTGAGACCAGTAAAACCATAAATTCCTAGAAGAAAAGTAGGGAATCAGCTCCTTGACATTGATAATAGCAGTGATTTTTTTTGGCTAAGACACATAAGGTAGGCAGCCCGGGTGGCTCAGTGGTCTAGCGCCACCTTCAGCTCAGGGCCTGATCCTGGAGCCCCAGGATGGAGTCCCACAGCAGGCTCGAAGGGAGCCTGCTTCTCCTTCTGCCTGTGTCTCTGCCTCTCTCTCTCTCTCTGTCTCTCATAAATAAATAAAATCTTTAAAAAAAAAAAAAGACACATAAGGTACATGCAACAAAATAAAACATAAAGAGTGGGACTACATGCAAACACAAAACTTCCACACTGTAAAATAAGTGATCAACCAAATGAATAGGCCACCTACAGACTGGAAGAAAATATTCTCAACCTGCACATCTGATAAGCTATTATCCAAAATATATAAGGAACTTATAGAACTCAATAGTAAATAAAGTCCAAATGATCCCATTAAAAATGAGCAATGAACATAAATAGACATTTTTCCAACGATATTCAAATGGCTAACAGGTATGTGAAGTGGTGCTCAGTGTCTCTAATCAAGAAAAGGCTAATCAAAACCCTGAGAGATAAACTCACACTTGTCAGTATGTTGTCAAAAAGATAAGAGACAGCAAGTACTGTTGGGGACATGAAGAAAAGGAAACCTTGTATATTTCTGGTGGGAACGTAAACTAGTGCAACCAACACAGAAAACAGTATGGAGGTTCCTCAAAATTCTAAAATAAAACTACAATATGATCTGCCAATTGAGCTTCTAGGGAATGTATTGAAAAGAAACTAACTTACTGACCTGAAAAGATATCTATCTGCCATGTTCACAGCAGCACATTCACAATAGCCAAGATAAAGAAGCAATTTAAATATCTGTAGATTGATAAATAAAATGTGAAATATACATACATACATGCAAACACAGTGGAGTATCAGCCATAAAAAATAATTCCTACACCAAGAGACCTTGAGGGCATTATGCTAAGTGAAATTATAAAGACATACTGTATAATGTCACTGTTTTTGTGGAATCTTGAAGAAAAAAAACTCATGGAAACAGTTAACTCATTTTTGGTGGGGGGGGGGCGTGGGGGGGAACTGAGTGAAAGAGGTGAAAAATGTACAAATTTCCAGTTATAAGAGAAATACGTTCTGGAGATATAACATACAGCATGATGACTACAGGTAACAAGGCTGCATTCTATATTTGGAAGTTGCTTTGAGAGTAAATCTTAAAAGCTATCAGCGGAAGAAAAATTCTAATCACATGAGGTAATGGATGTTAACTAAATTTATTGTGGCATTTATTTCATAATACATGCAAATATCAAATAATCATGTTGTAACTAACCCAATATTATATGTCTATTATATCTTATTAAAAGTCAGGAGGGGGGTACTAACCACACACTATATTATCCAATAACCACTGACCTGGGCATTTATCCTACAGAAATACAAATCTGTATATGGTTTTTCATAGCACCTACAGTTGTCTGGTCAAAAATTGTAAACATCCAAAATGTTGCTCAGTATACGGATGAGTATAAACTGTGGTGACTCCCTATCGTGGAGGAACAGGAACAGACAACTGATGTACATCACAACCTAGATGAATTTCAAGAGCATTATGAGGAGTGAAAAAAGGCAATCTCCAAAGGTCACATACTGTATGATTCCACTTCTATAATATTTTTAAATGACAAAATTATAGAGATGGACAATAAATGAGTGGTTTCCAGGGACTGAGGGTTGTGGTGGAGGGGCAGGGATGCACAAGGGAAACTCAGTGATCTGTAATAATCTGTAACTAATAAGAATTAGTTACAGGGATCCACAGTGATAAAATGACATAGGATTGTACCCACACAGTGCACCAGTGTCAAGGTCCTGATTCAGATTTTGGGCAATAATTATAGAAGATATAGCCATGGGGAAACTGAGTGAAGGGCACATGGGACCACTTTATAGCACTTTTGTAATTTTCTGTATATATGTGATTATTTCAAAATAAAAATTAAAGAGCATGAAATATGAATTCAACTTAGAAATTATTTTGATATGCTGGTTTTGTCCTTATTCAGAACACTTAAGAAGTGCAAAGAAAACATTGTTTTGAGTTTAAATAGTTCCTTGGCTTTTTTTTTTTTTAATATTTATTTATTTATTTGAGAGAGAGAGAGTAAGCACGAGCAGGAGGGGTAGCGGGACAGGGACAACCCCAAGCAGACCAGTGTGAAGCCTGACCCCAGGACCCTGAAATCATGACCTGAGCCAAAATCAAGTTGTATGCTCAACTGACTGCACCACCTAGGTGCTCTGTTCCTTAGTATTTTTTTTTTTAAGAAGTTAAATGTAAAACAAAAAAGCTAAAAGGTATCCAAACCTGAGACTTTCAAAAAGACAAAAACTGTATTTCTGCATACTGACTTAAGTCTTGAGCAAGTAAACTTAAGAAACTTCAACCATAAACATTTCTAAATTAACTTTATTACCATTAAAAATATGTATTTAATTTGGATCTTGTGTTGGATTAAGTCAATTTTGAGGCTCATTGTTCATTGAAAGCAATGAGGCAGGTATAGGGTAATTCTTATTTCTAAGAATACTAACAAAAAGCAAACTTTCCTAGAAATTTTTAAGTATCTCCAAATAAGTATTCTCAAATATATTAAGCATATATAGGTATTCACTTTAATGAAGCTGTTAAAAGATAAAACCTGCTACATATAAAGAATGAACAACCCAAGAAGCTGAAATCTTCATTTCTTAAATTTGGTTGGAGTAAATCTGTACTTGTAGTAGTAGTATATATTTTGCAAATAACAAAGAATTTGGGATTTGGACCTGAAGGAATCTGGTCCTAAATAGTCCATCACTATACGGTGACCTCTATGGAGGGTGAGACTTTAGCTTCCTTGTCCAAAGTGCACACAGCAATTACACTGTACTATTGTGATGCTAAAGTTATATCATGAATATTAAATTAATATTGTGAGGTGGTATATCAATATTAATGGTTAAACTCAGTAATAACATGTACTAAGTAACATTTTTAGTTGTTGAAGTAATTCTTAAATCTTGGTAAAGGATTAGTAAGGCGATTTTTTTTTCTTCAAATATTCTGCAACCTCAGTCTTTCTCTAATTCTAAGACACATTTCAAGTATCTTTTAATTGCTTTTGGCCAGGTAGCAACATGACAGATTTGTAACTACATGCATCAAGATGTGCACCAAAATGTGAAGAATGATAGGTATCCGTGTCTTAAAAGATAGCCCTGGAGATGATAATGTATACTCACTTAAGAAATGATGTATCACTAATGTTCTTGGTAACAGAGAACGATATTATGCAGAAAAACACGGACGTTTAGATCCTGGGTTGAAAGTGAATTGGAAGCATTGGACTCTGAATATGAAAAAGTTTAAAGAGCATCTCAGTAAATTTTGCTTATGTTTTTCTTTCTATGTGTGTACAAGGGGTGATACGTGGATTTTTTAAAGGGCTTTCCAGAAGTATGAAAAATGCCAACTGGTAAGGAGTTGTGTTGCAGTTAAAAACAGCATGGTTTTCTTTCTTCGTAGCACATAAAATAATGGTGTATTTTATAAGACTGCATCTCAGCTTCAACAAAACTCTTTCATGCTCAAAACATTGATTCAATTTGTAAAACTATTTTGTTCTTTCTTTTAATGTCTTCCATTAAAATTTGATTTAAATAATTGAATCAATAAAAGTACAACAATCAAGTCTGACAAAATTGATACGAAGTGATGACAGAAAAAGCATGTGCCACTTGACGGGAGTGGAATATTCAACCAAAGCTGCACTATGAGTGGTTTGCGCTTTGATCCCAACAGGCCTTCGAGTGATCCGAGTTTGATCACTGGAGTTTCAAAATAGAGCAGGATTTCTGGCCTCTTCTCTTTAACATTTATTACAGACTGCTAACTTTATGCCAGGTTTGGAATTAGTCAGGAAAGCATGGATGAGAGATGCTGTCCTGTTCCTTGCTTTCCTGGTGGTTCTCATCTAACAAGGTAGACTGACAAATTATACATTGTTACATTGTTACAAACATTGTGAAGAGACTGCTGGGAAATGGGAACAGAAATGAATAATGGGTGATAGTCACTTTCAGGGAGTAACAGTGGTAACACTCTCATAAGGCTTAGTTTGTACTGCACGCTTCACTCTTTAATCTTCAAAAGAAGTGTGTAAAATAGACATTGCTACTGTTCGCACTTCATGGGAAGGAGAAATGGGGTTTTGAGGTGTCAAGTCATTTGTTCCAGGTCATAAAACAGGTAGGCAGGGACCTGGACCCAGATGGTGGGGCTCTAGAGCTTTTGCTCTTGTCCACTTCAGTATTAGGGAGCATCTTCCTTAGAAGCTGTCATTGAAGTGGACACCTGAATGATGACGACGTAAGATGTTGGTGGGAGAAATCACGTATAAAGCCCTAAAGTGGGAAGGAGTCCTTCCTTTGGGACAGGAAAGGTGGCCAGCATCACTGGAATTCAGTTAAGGAGAGTGAGAAGGTCGGCGAGGAAGGGCTACAGAAGCAGGATCCAATAGGCCACACAGGGCTGGAATTCCAGTCTAATTGCAGCTGCAAGCACGGAAGACTTTGCACTGGATAGTGACATGATTTATATATATATCTTTCTGGCTGATGTGTGAAGAATTAATTAAAAGAAGGTAAAGTCCAAAAAAAAAAAAATAAGAAGGTAGAGTCCAAGTTATTCATTTATTCAGCAAATATTAGAAAGTTCACAGAGTAGCTGTTATTTTGGCGAGCCCTATTCTAGATATGGACATACAGCCAAAAACAATGGAGACAGGGTCCTCCACTCTGGAACACACTTTAGAGTAATGTGCACACACACACCCACAACTGCCCCCTCTCCTGCATCAACACATTCTCCCACTTGACTGGACAGATTCCATCAGCAGACAGATCTTAGTATCTCCCACCTTTAAATATAAAACAAAAATCTGTCCTTTGAACTTTCATCACCCTCTAGTTGCCATCCTGTTTTTCCACTCCCCAACCCAGAAAGTCTGTAGTAGCCTTACGTCCAGTTGCCATCTGAGCCCACCACCATCCAGTCCTCTCTCACCCTACAGCCAGCCTGCTGAGTCAGTGTCACCATGCTGCCCTCTCTTATGGGTGTCTAATGCTAACTTCTCTCTCTACTTTCTAGTTAACTTCTCAGGAGTACTCTTGTTGCTAACTAGTCCCTGCCTCTTGAAACACGCATCTCTAGTTTCTGTGGCACCACACTCTTCAGGATTCCTGGCTTCTCCTACCCAGTCCAGTTAGAAGCCCATATAGTGCAGTGATTAAGGGCACAGACTTGGAGACTTGGCCCTGAAGACAGACTGCTTCAGGAGTGCTAAAGGCAGGGAAGACACAGGAAAACAATGCTCCCCTCCCCCTTCTGCAGGCTAGAAGATGAATCACTATTGCAGGTGAGACAAGATGGTGGTTTAGACCAGAGTGTTAACAATCGAGATAGAAATAGATGGATTTTAGCTCTGTTTAGAAGCAGAACCAATAGAACGGAGAATGGATTGGATAAGCAAATTGAGGAAAAAGAGGTATCAAAGTCTTTTTTTAAAGTAACTGGTAGAATTACAGAATTATTTATAAAATCTTGAAACATTCAGCTTTGCAAAAGAATAAAGTTTAAGTTGTGACCGAACAAAAAGCTAATGAACATTATCTCTCCTTCAAATCAAGGAAACTTAGAATTTCATTTGATGCTTTTCCACTGAAATTGGTACCAGGGAGAGGTTATGTGATTTACCCAGTCACAGATAACTGGTAGTAGAACTGGAAAAAGAACACAAGTTTCTCAGAATCCCACTAAGAAGCAATAGACCAGGATCTGGCAAGATGACTATCACTCACAAACTTGCTGAACCCCTAAAAGTTTTTCCCTTGACCAATGCAATAAAAATATCCTAGTAAAATGGTTGCGCTTACTGAATATAGTTAGGCACACTTTATATTTCCTTAAAAATGAGGGAGATAAAAGTAGACAGAATATAAATACCTATGTTAGCTTATAAAAGGAGTAAAATCTATTGTGACAGTTCATCAAAAATGGTTACTTAAGTATACTTATGTATATTTTATTTGTAAAAGGTAAGGTATGCATTAAATTCCCTCTCAAATAGTTTACATTCTAATTTGCAAGATACACATATAAATTCAGGATAACAGATGTCATAAGGCAGTACAAGAACAGTCGCCAAATGAATTAAATAGAGAATACTTAAAAAAGAAACCAACATACTCTGGGGTAGTCCAGGGAGGAGGAGGATTCCATTAAAGAAACCTAAAAAGAATGTCCACTACAGTAGCAGGCTTGGGGATGGGGAAGGGAGCGGAGAGAGAGCTTCTTTGATTTGTCATAGAGACATTCTCCTAGGTATGACATTTGAGCCAAGACCTGAATGACACAGAGGAACAAGAAATGTGATGACGGAAGAGAATATTCTAGGCAGAGAGAACAAGTAGGATTAAGCACTACATTATCTGTTCCTATACTAAATGTGTAAGGCTTCAAAGAAGAATACAGAGATTAGGTCAATGATAAAAAGGAACCATGAATTAGTTCCTGAACCTGAGCTGAAGTAATTCCACAAATTTCTCTTTCTGATCTCAGATTCTCCATCAGTTAACAATAATTACTACTGCACCGAAGAACATGTGATCGTGTACCTAGAAGAATTTTAGGAACAGAAAATAGAGTGAAATCATAAAAATCAGCTCAAAAGGACAAGAAGGGAGAAGTTATTACAGATGCTCACATACACGCAGTGATGTGATCCGGAGTTGTGATCCCGGGTGATAGAAGTGTTAGCAGATGCCCTGTAGTACCTGCACATGTTCACTTACTGCGGGGTTTTGGTGCATGCTCTGTCTGCCTTGCCAGATTGTAAGCTCTCTGCAGGTGGTAAGCAGATCTCACACCGACTTCTGACACAGGCTTTCGGTTAGCATCACCCAAGCACATCTGTCCAGACACTGATTTATGTTACATCCCTTTGGGGATCTGTGTGTGTTGTGGGTTCCAAATCCCACCGAGCCTGCAAAGGACTGGAAGGGGCTTGTGGTGTCGGGAAAAGTTAACAGAACAGACACTCGTAGCAACAGAAGCGAAGCCATCTTCAAGAACGTGGAAATGATCCCTAGGCCACTGTGCTAGTGACCACGGCTGGCCCTGGGTTCCATCCCAGCGGACCGCACTCCATCCACCGCAAAGCGGAGCATTTGCAGCTCTCTGCACAGGTCAAACCCGCAGGAGCTGAGGTCACCAGGGGCCCCCAGAGCAGCCACCCAGGAGCGCGCTCGCACGGCCCCGGGTCAAGCCGGGGAAGCACAGAGGCGGGCTGCCGAGCCGTGTGCGTGCGCCGCTCCGCCCCGAGGGTCCCCTGCAGCAGCCCCCCCCCACCCTCCCGCCCTGGATCGCACCCGCACGGCCCCAGGTCAGGCCCGGGGGGCCCACCGAGGCCGGCTGCTGAGTCGTGTGAGGGCGCCCCCCCGCCCCCCGGGCGGCGCCCTCCCCGCACCCGCACACGGACAAGCCGCAGCCCCGGGGGTCCCCTCCTCCGCGGGCCCCCCAGCAACCAGACGCGGCCGCCCCACTCCTCCCTCGGACCCCGGAGCTCACCCACCTGCAACTGCAGTCTCCGAAGTCTCCACCCTAGGCTCGCGGCCTCCGCAGGCCCCACTGCGATTGGCCCGAACCGCTGTCCCGTCAGCGTTTCTTCGAGTGTAACTGGCGTAACTCCGGAGCTCTCGGCCTTGGTCCCGCCCCCCGCCCGCTCGGGCCCCGCCCCCGTGACGTCACGCGCGGCCGCAGAGCGCCGAGCGCAGAGGCGGCCTCCGTCTCCGCCCCTAGCGGCTCGCTCCTAGGAACGCGGGCGGCGCGGGAGCGCGAGCGCGCCGGGTGGGCGGGCGTCACGCACGTCGCCGTCTGCCCCGCGCCCCGCCCCGACGCCGCGAGGGGGCGGGGTCACGCCGGCGTCCGCGCCATCGGCGAGGGGGAGGCGGCGAGGTCCTCTGTCGGCCGTGGTGTGACCCGCGCGGCGGTCCCGCTCGGTGCCGGCCATGGAGGGCGTGCGCTGGGCCTTTTCGTGCGGCACCTGGCTGCCGAGCCGCGCAGAGTGGCTGCTGGCCGTGCGCTCCATCCAGCCCGAGGAGAAGGAGCGCATTGGCCAGTTCGTCTTTGCCCGGGACGCCAAGGCAGCCATGGTACTGGAGCGGAGGGGTGCGGAGGGCCGGGGCCGGGGCCGGGGCCGGGGCCGGGGTCGCGGCCGGGGTGGGGGCGGGGGTGGGGGTGGCGGGCGGGCCCCCTGCGGCGCCCTTTGTGCGGCGAGGCGGGCCGGCGGGCCCTGGGGGCGGAGCGGCGCCTCACGGGGCCCGGGGGCGGAGGGGGGGCTGGGGTCGCTGGGAGAGGCCTCCGCCGGCCCCTGAGCACCGGGGAAGCCCACTGGGGAAGGCGGGCCTACAGTGGAAGGGAGAAATACTTGAAGGATCTTTTACAAAAGATCATGGGCTTTGTCATTTCATACCCTTGGGCATGTTTGTGTGATGTTTTGGTGACAATGGAAGGAGTCCACGTGAAACGAGTCACGCGTTGCTAATGACTGATGCTGAGTGATGGGTATATGGGATCTAGAAATGATCGGACATGTGCACAGAGATGTGGGTACAACAGGGCTGTTCTCTGACATTTCTTAAAATAGCTAAACTAGAGCCAGCCTAAATATTCGGTGATACGGGAATCGCCCATCAGGAGGAGCATCTTGATATTATGAAATAGTATGCTACAGTTCAAAGGGCACCCACCAGACCCACATGTACAGACATAAAATAATCCCCAACACTTTTATGAAGCTTAGGCGTGGTGCAGTACTCCATGTAGTAGGATCTCGGGTATGTATCTACGTGGGAAAAAGAAGCATTTCTAAATAAACACATATTTAGATGCTTGAAGAAAAGACCAGAAGGATGCAGAATTGTTAACGTTGGTGACTTGTCGAGAGGAGGAAATTGCCAGAGGGGACTTGAACTGTTTCTTCTACCTTCTTAAAGCATTACTTAAATCTTAGTGCAGCGTGTTTAGTAGTGCTTCTGTACTTTTAAACACTTAAAAATGATTTTTTTTTTTTTTTTTAGAAACCACAAAAATAGACTTTGTGTATTACAGGCAGGGTACCTGAATCTTGAGTAGACACCTCAATCCATACCACATGTTTTACTTACTCAACAGGCTGGTCGTCTGATGATAAGGAAATTAGTTGCAGAGAAATTGAATATCCCTTGGAATAATATTCGTTTGCAAAGAACTGCAAAGGGAAAACCAGTTCTTGCAAAAGACTCCTTGAATCCCTACCCCAATTTCAACTTTAACGTCTCTCATCAAGGGGACTATGCTGTGCTTGCTGCGGAGCCTGAGCTACAAGTTGGAATTGATGTAATGAAGACTAGTTTTCCAGGTAATGTGGCATTTCTGCAGCACTAGAGTCACCACGTGTCTTGTTTTCTCAGTTCTTATCTGTTCAGAAATCTCAGGCCAGGAGGTGTATTCTAGATACTTAAACTTTGGAAATATGTGTTCCGTACTCAAGTGGTATATCTGAGAGCGTATAAGGGAAAAAGAGTATATTTCCCTTTTTCCTTGAATATTAGCATTCTTCTATGTAAGGGAAAGATTCTCCATGACTGAGGATGCCTGTAACACTTTGCCTAGAAGCAGAGTGAAAATACAAAGGTTTTCTGTTTGGAGTATAATATAAGACTAAATTTGAGACTCTTTTCCAAGTTTGTTAAATTTTGTAAAGAACAGTTTGTAAATAGCTGTCTGCCTTTTATTTAAATAATAGATGTTAAAACTGAAGTTGAGGAACAGTCAATTTTGAAGAGCATTCTATTCAGAAAACAATAATTATTTTGTAAGAACTCAAGTATTTTCCGAAATTTATCAGTAAGTTGTAGTTTTGCTTAAAAAATCTCAGTGGTTAAAAAAAAAAAAAAAAAATCTCAGTGGTAAAGTATATTTTAGTCCTTAGGTAGAGATAACCTGTATTTATACTATATCTAAATACAGTTCTTTGTGGCACGTTTACATTAATGAGAATGAAGATCGAGCAATTAGTGAAATAATTAAGTTGCTTTAGAAATTTGTAGTTGGTGGCCTTAGGAACTGTTGACATTGATTGTGGGGTTGAGTGTACCCAGGCAGTTTTACTACAGCGCAGCTTCTTTTCACTGCTCTTTAGTTTTCATCATCTTACACATGTAGTGAGCACTTTCTTTGTGCTAGCACGTTTTACCAAGTGCTGTACATATATTGTCCAGTTCCATTTCCCAGCCACCCCATGATGAATGTGCTAGTGTTTGTGTAAGGAGGTCCCGAACAGGCTGAGAAGAGAACCAGCATCCTCCTAATAATTTGAGGGTGACTTCTGCATCTCCACTCTGTCTTCACCACAGAACCTTTTCTTCTGTTGTTCTTAGTCTGGAGTCTGAAAGGTCTATGTTAACCTCACCCCCTCCCCAGTTTCTACAGAGATCACTTAGGACTGACTGTCCATCAACACTGGTTTACTGTAGGGAAGTCTTTGTGAAACCTCTGTGGTGGCTAAGGTCTTCAGTTCTAGGCTTTCCTAAAATAAATTTCCTTCATTCCAGTAACCTGTCTCAGCTTGTAATTACGTGTCGGGATATTTAACTGTCTTTCCGGTGGTCTTTAGAAGCCACACGAGCAGGAACTGTGAGCTACTTCGAGGTTGCCATCCCATGTCTTAGCCCCCCCACCCCATCCCCAGTGGAGTTGGTAACTTTGTCCACTGAATATTTGTCAGATGGATGAAGCTATGCTCTCTGCTGCTACCATGAGGCTTCAGACGATGGGTGTGAGTCTCCTCACTGCTGCTGTCATGGATTCACCACCACTTCATGTTTTTCTGACCTGCCCATAAACCTTTCCATTAGAGCTCTGTTCTTTGCTCAGGAAATGTTCTTAGTAGTAATGGGGGATTCTTGACCTAAAAATCCCTGGGTAACCATCAAGGTATTTTTTTTAACCTCCTAAAATTGTTCATTACATTTAGTGTCAATATGCACGTGTGTTTTTCTCAGGAGAGAATCTGGTTTTCAGCAGGGTCATAGGAAGCTTATTCAAGGGGTGTCTGGATGGCTCAGTGGGTTAAGCATCTGGCTTCGGCTCAGGTCATGATCCCAGGGTCCTGGGGTCAGGGCCTGCATCGGGCTTCCTGCTCAGCACACAGTCTGCTTCTCTCTCTTCTTTTGCCTGCCTGCCCCCCTGGTTGTGCACTCTGTCTCTCAAATAAATAAATAAAATCTCTCTCTTTTTTTTTTTAAGATTTTATTTCTTTATTAGAGAGAGAGAGGCGCAGAGACACAGGCAGAGGGAGAAGCAGGCTCCATGCAGGGAGCCTGACGTGGGACTCGATTCCGGGACTCCAGGATCACGCCCTGGGCTGGAGGCAGCGCTAAACTGCTGAGCCACCCGAGCTGCCCAATAAATAAAATCTTAAAAAAGAAAAGCTTATTCAGAAAAGGTGAGCATGAGAAGGAGCACATATGGTTTCATAGCTTTTATTTTGTCCTTGGTCCAAAAATCAGAATTTATCTGAGAAGCCAGTGGTCCTTGCAGTGCATCAGCACAATTACACAGTGATGCATGGCTTCTCAGGTTGATACCTGCCTTGAAATTAGGCCTGTGAGACAGATTTTATTACTGGCTGGCTTCATGGACTTTGTTGGCTTATGGTCAATACTAGATACACAAGTAGTTACTAATTGAAGCTTTTAATAATTGGTAAGGTAATTGAGCAGAAATTAAAAACTCAGTTTACTATTAATTATATTTATTAGAGCTCTCCTCATGCACACCTTTTTTTGGCTGATCTTATTTGGCTAATCACTGTGTCCAGGCCTTTTTACTATACTTTCTTTCATTGCCAAAGTGCTGTTGATACATCTCTTCACATGGGGGAAGAGATATTTTCCAGTTGTCACTAGTGTTGTGATTGTCACTCATTTCTGAAGTAGGAATGCACAGTTTCATCACTGACTTCGCTGGAGATTTCTTTTGAATTGCCCTGCTTATCCGCATAAGTGAGGGGAGTTGCCTGGTGAGGGAGGATACAAGTTTATACTTTGTGTCGGGCAGCATTTATTAGATTGTCCACTCAGGATGAAGTCAGCGTTTGGGGTATCTCTAGGGCATGAAAGACTAGCTTTCCTATTGTTTCTTTTCCTTTTGTCGACAGGTGAGCATTGTGTAAGGACAGAGTCTTTCCTTCAAGGTAGCCATTTCTGCCTGGTGCAGATCATTGCCCTTGCTCTCCTGGTTTTGCTGATAGTGCTGTGGCGGACGGTAGGGAGAAAACTTGATGGATCTGAGGAGCTGCAGGGGTTCTTCTTCTAGTCAGATCCCCACAGGTGGGGAGATGGTTACACCTACAACTTTATTCTCTGCTAATGGAGAAAAGGACTTTACACAAAAGTAACTCGTGCATGGTTGGCACTCAGTAAACATCTATTAAATGGATGTCCAGAGAAGATGGATTATAAGATCTTGGGGACCCGAGTATAAAGCAAGGATCAGTGCAGTACCTTTCTAGTCTAGTTAAGGGACTTAACTTTTTGTAGAGGTGATTTTGTTAAACATCATTATAATTTGCTATTCTCAATTGGGAAATTGTCTTTTCCTTCATTTTCTAATTTTTATCCAACATCAAAGACTTTTGTAGTTATAAAAGAAAACATAGTTTTATAAATTGTTTAGTTTTATTCCCATATTTATAAAATAAGGGAAGATAGATTATAAAAATTATGATTGAAATTTGGGAAAAGACCAAAATTTCTCCATGATTTTACATTTTCAGGTTTCCATTTTTATTAAAAATATTGCTGGATATTAATTGGCAGGACAGAATGACTTGGTATTTTGAGATTTAATACTAATTTAATAGTTTCGAAATGACTGTCAGAGAACTGTTTTGGAACAGCTGCTTCATGAATGAAGTACAGTAAGTATAAAGAGGTGGTACTAGAAGGTTGGGAAGGTGGGAGAGTGTACTCGTCTCCTTCCATCGCACCATCCCTGTGTTACTGCAGTCCCTTCCTCATTGGTTCCCCTTTTGTCCCTACCCAGGTAGTACATTTCTCTGTGCACAGGAGACTGATCTTCAAAAACAGCTACAGTAGTTTTCTCAAACTCTTGGGTTGGTTCTTAATAAAATCTAAGCCCCTTGATGTGACCTATGTCTTCCCATTTCTGGCTGCTCTCCATGCCCACTGCCGGTTGTTCACACTCATCTTGTGTTACCTTGAGCGTAGCCCACTTCTCCATGTCCATAGCCCTTCCTTCTGCCTGTTCCCTCCCCTCTTCTTGAGTACCTCCTTAGAAAACAGTCTCCTGACCTCATGATCTTTTCCTCAGGGCCCTTGTCATCTGCGATGATAACTTAGTTATTGGAGAAGGTCAGAGGCCATGGCTTGTTTTGTTTTTGCCGCAGTATACCTGGTACTTAGCAGGTGCTCCATAAATATTTATCACGTACAGATAATCTAGGTTTACTGAAAGCATTTGTTGAGAAATGAAAAAAATGAGTACACAACCACAATGGAAGATGTTTTTCATCTAAGATTCTAGTTGGAATATTAACTGGTCTTATCAGTGAGTTACGATTGCAAATAGTTCTTCCTCTGGGTCTTCCCCATCCATTTTTCTGCCCAGCTGCTATCTTCTTCACCTCCACTCTTCTCGGGTTCAGCTCTCACTCTTGTCGCTGGTATGGTCTGTTCTGCTCTCCCTCCAGTGGAGACTGGTCTGCATTCTCCCAGACATGTGTTCTGCAGGACGTGCTGAAAGCATTTTTCTTTTTTTTTTTTTTTAAGCTTGGAGACATATTGCCTGCAAGTCGCTTAAATAAGTCCTACTTCCTTTTATACTCTGAACTCCTTACTGGAAAGCCAGGCCTTCACTGCAGAAAGGTTTCTCCCTTCCCAGTTATGGGATGGGTCTTCACTACACAGAGGATTTGAGTGAGGTTCGCAGTGTAGAACTAGTGTTTACTCAGCATTTCCTGTTTGTCACACTGTTAGAGCCTCATATGCGTTATCTTCATCTGCTTAAGCCTACCATGTAGGTATTATTTTTATTTTATAGAATAGAATGAGACAGGGGCCTGGGTGCCTCGGTCGGTTAAGCTGCCAAATCTTGATTTCTGCTCAGGTCATGATCTCAGTATTGTGAGATCAAACCCCACATTGGTCTCTGAACTTAGTGGGGAGTCTGCAGGAGATTCTCTTCCCTCTGCCCCCCTGCTTGTGCATGTGCTCACACACTTTCTCTCAAATGAATAAGTAAATCTTTAAAAAAAAAAATAGAATGAGACTCTGGCCTAAAGTGACAGCTCAGAAGTAGAGGATCACTGGATTTGTACGATACAAAGACCACATATTTATTCACTGCACTCTGATATATGGCTTCTCAGTACTAGATTTTATTGGTACCTGTTTAAGGATTTGCAAGTACAAAAATACATGAAAAATTCTATGGAAGTGGGTTAAATGAATTTAAAGTTCTTCTGGAGGAACTGTGTCTTAAGAGTATGAAAAATACAGCGAAGGGGGCTGGCTTTACCATTCTCTGCAAGTATGTTAGGCATTTTAATTAGGCATTGTAGACAAAGCACAGTGTTAGGAAAAGTATACACAACGAAGAGAGTTAAGAGTTAGAGCCCAGTATTTATATAAACCAGTTCAGTGGATAATGATCATTTATTAAATGGTACATTACTTTAATCACTAGAGTAATAACTTAATGACTCTTTGAATTTTTTTGTATAAACTACTTATCATTACTTTCTAATCATTGTATAAAAGATCTTTGTATATTATGGATATTAGCAGTTTGACCAAATTTGTTGGATTTTTTTTCCCATTCTATTATACGTTTATCTTTTAAATTTAGTTATATTTTTGGCCATGTGAATTTTATTTTTTAATTAAATACATCTATCTTTTCCTTGATAAATTCTGGATTCTGTTTTCTTTGGAGAAAATGTTTAAATTGATGAGTCTATTAGATTTTGTTCTAAAATTGTAACTTTATTTTCACACTTAAATCTTTCATTCCTCTAGATTTGTGTGTGTATTTTGTTTTCTGTCCTAATGGTGAACAATTCCACCACCACCAGCACTGGGTAGATAAGGCATAAACCTGGGAAGTGCCTAGAATTAATTATTAATTACCTAATAAACGTTCGCTCTAAGACACTTGTGCTGGTTGTTGTTAAATGTATAGAATGGTGGTCAGGATGCTTCTTAAAAATGCAGATTTCTTGAAACCACCCCACACCTGCTGGGACAGAATTTCTGAGACTGCAGCCAGGATTCTGTATTTAAACATTAAACAGTTTGTCAGGTGAGAGTGGTGGACAAATTAATGTTTGGGAAACACTGTGTTAGATATAATTTACAGAGCCAACAAGGAGAAAGACCCTAACACATCCACTTTTCTTAATGACTGAACTCACTAGAAAGCCATCAGATCCTGTCTTACACTGTACAGCAGGATTAGAGCTAGGTTTTCATAACAATGACTAGTGCACAGTGGAAGTGTCTACTTTGTTAGACTTCTGGAGCGAGGATTCCTGTGAAGCTTAGAAAGGTGAGAAGAAACCCCAAAGTTAGCAGATGTGATTGATCTCACATTAAGTCTTCTCTCTCACAAGGGACATTTGTAGCAAGCATGGTGGACAGAGGTTAATACTGTTACTCTATAAAATGCTTGTAAGTATTGATGGGAAAAGCACTTGGGACTCACTTGGTGAATGGACCAGGGACTTGGTTCACGGCAGCAGGAGCTTCAACGACAAGGTCAGAGCGTCAGTCTGCGGGGAGCTGAATAGTTCTGGGCACGTGACGTGTGCTCCTTAGTTCTGCAGCTTTAGAAACCCCACAGAGATGTTAAGTAAACACCAGCACAGAGGGATGGAGCCTGGATATACACATTTATCTTCTGGACTGGCACTGAAGCTCTGAAGAGCGGAGGAGTGTATGTGCACGCGCAAGGTAGGGTGTGAGCACGTGCATCCATTCCCAGGGCTCCTGGCAGAGCACTACAGACTCCAGTGTCTTAAAACAACAGAAATTTCTCATGCTCTGAAAGCTACAGGTCAGTCAGCGTGTTGACGAGGCCATGCTCCCTCTCATCGTCTCCTCTATTCCGGGAAGTACCCTTTGTGGCCTCTTTCTGATCCCCTGGCAGTGGTTGGCAGTCCTTGGCTTGTAGCTGCATCACTCTGGCTTTACCTTTTTTCTTGTATTTTCTCTGTGTGCTGTGTGCTTCTCCTTAGGAGGACACCAGTCATTGGCCATAGAGCCTCCTCCAGTGTGACTCATCTAGACTTGATTACATTTGCACGCTGCACATTTCCTAGGTTCTGGGTGGGCAGGGATTTCGGGAGGCACTGTTCAGTACAGTCCATCCTTTGCCTACCCTGTCCCCATTTCTATCCTTCCCATATACAAAACGAATTAATCCCTTCCCCGCCTCTCCAAGTCCTGCCCTATTCCAGCATAGAATTCCAAAATTTCTTCTGAGTATCATCAACTCAGAAAGTTCCCAATCTCATCCTGTGAATGGTCTAACTCAGGGAGAGGTGAGGCTGACTAGGCTCCCCACTGAGGCAGAATTTCCCCTTCCTTCAGTTAACCTGTTAAACCAGAAAACAAACCAGCTCCTCGTGTAACACCCTTGAACTGGCATAGGATAGACATTCCCATTTCAAAAGGGAGAAGTTGGAAGAAAAAAGGGAAAACATGGGTCCCACACAAGTTTGAAGTCCAGCAGGGCAAATTACCTAAGATTTCAAGGCCTGAGAATAGTCCTGGGTGTCTACACCCTGCCTTCAGGGTCCTTCCGTTTCCTTGAAGGACAACACGTTGACAGCTGAGGAGTCCTGTCCTCGCTCTGTAGGCCCATGTGTTGACATGTGTATGTTGAGAAGTGAGCATTTATGTAAACATGAAGAGCAGCTCGCGCTCAGGACGGCCCGTGTGTGGGGTTCCCAGCCTAGGTCGTGCACTTCTGTCAGTGTGCTGAGGGCCTGCAGAGCTGCTTTGTTGGGAGGGTCCTAGAGGCTTTGTGCATTCACTGGTGAAGCCCACTGTGAGTAGCTGAGACAAGTTTGCTTTATTTGGGGTTTGTATCTGGATAAATTCTCAAGTGAGCTGGTAAATCTTAGGTTATTGTGTACATACTAAATTTTGGAAATCTGTCCCTTCCCATAGAAGTGGGGATGTATGTAATCCAGTATTTAGAAAATGACACTACTAGAATTTCTAATATGACTTCCTGTCAAAAGTTCAATGTTGTTATTTTGAAGTGCGTTCAATGGACATTGCTCAGCCCCCCCCCCCTAAAATCACGGATCCTTTTTCTTTAAGGAAGAAAGGTGAACTGCACCTGCAATGTTGGTATAGATACACATGGTGACTTTGTTTGGAGGCCGGATTGATGCAGGTGGGCTTTGAGGTTCTTGCATTAGTAGGATTTTTTTTTTTCCCCAGAGGCTTGCAGTAGCAGCTAGAGGCATTTACTGTAAGTTATTTCGTTGTGGGTCATTACTATATGTTTCATGAACTTCCCAGTTGCTCTGTGGTCATGATTAGTTGATCATTGTGGACACTTAGTTAATATATACTGCTTTTCCTAAAGATTAAGCTATGGGGGGGTGGAGGGGGAGGGACCTTGTTTCTGTAAACTTGGTTAGTCTAGAATGATAGAAGTTTTGAGTCATTTTATCTCTCTCACTATATATTGTTAGTTCTCAAACATATAGTAGGATGATTAAATCAAAGACTGTATTAGGATTTTCCAGATCATATGGCTGATAATTGTGCTTACTTCAGATAGTTTGAGGGACAGATGTGTTCTGGTATTTCCTAGTGGTATTTTTTTTCCTTTAAGTTCTAGTGTCCTAGATACAAACTGTATCTAACAGACTTCATCCACTGTGTATTTCCACTGTGGTGCCACACTGTGGCGCTGTCGTGCTTTGGCTGAATAGTCACAAACTCCTTTCTGTCAAATCTCTTATTTTGAGGAATGCATAAGATGCTCTCAAAGTATATGAAAACACACTCATTGGATACTGTTTTAGCTGTGTATAATCAGTTTGTGATTGCTTTCAGTGATTGTGCTAGATTGCTTTTTATGTTAATTAGTTACTTTTTTATTAGCATGCATATTTAAATTTTTTTCCTTGATTGCCCCATTTTATTTAAAAAATCAGAGGGCTTTTTGAAGGTTATGAAGAAGCCAACAAAATGAGACTATACATGACAATAGGCATGTATTTTTTAAGTATGGCTTTTTGGGTAGTGTTCTATTGAAGCTACAGTTTACTAAAAATATGCAATACTGTCTTCCAAATCCAAGGTAACTTTTTCACCATTGTTACTGTTCTGTGCCAGAATCTGTTCAAGAGGAAAAAGTTTATGATTTCTGTAGATACGGTCCTCCCAGGACTTGAAGTCTGCAGGTTTACTTTTGTCACTTTTGCAAGCCTGCTGTCTTTGGTGTGTTTTCTCAAGCCAGCATGTGCTAGTTTGCTTGCTTTTTGTTAAAAGTTTTAATCAGGGGAATAAAGGAAGGTATTGGGGAGGAAGAGGTCCATGGCTTGAGGAAGAATCCCTTACCCCAGGACTCCAAGATCATTTTAGTATTTCAGTGCTGTTACGTGAAATGACTTTATAGCTTTACTGGACTACTTTCAGGAAATACTAGTCTTTTAACAATATGAGTAGATACAAACAGCAAATATTAGTTGAATTCATAGAATATATTGAAATGTATTCTTGAGAAGAATGAAGTACCAGGGAGCAGAAAGATCAATTAAATGAGCTCGATGAACCTGAAAGTAAATGAGAGTGTTTGTCTTGATCTGTAAGGGACCACATATCACTCATTGTAGGGTCATCAGAAATATTTCCTGGCTAAACAAGAAGAGACTCTTGACTCTGTTAAAGTGGGAATGGTAGGGGAATCATGAACAGTTGTGTGGAAGGACCTGACTTTTAATATTTTCAATAAATAATTGAAATAAATAACATTTAAGTATTCAATAAATAAATTTAATATTTATTGACAGTACTTTGGGAATAGTACTTGGTTCCTGTAGGAGAAATCGTAAACTGTCTTTGGAGATGAGAACCAGCTCTGTTCTGCTCATCATGATATCCCTAGCGTCTAGCACTTGGGTGTTTTCAGAGTGAATGATCATCATAGGAGCCCTAATTGTTGAATCCTTGTGGGGTGAGTGGGCGATAAAGTGCCAATAAAACATTAAATAGAGGGATTTGGCATCTTTTTTCTCCAGAGAAGCTTCTAATGCCCATATTACAGTGTGGTGGAGGCTGTCACATCAAGCGTTGTAATCGATCAGTTGGAGCGTCAGATTTTAGAGCTAGGTATTTCGGAAATGGTAGACAAACTGTGTTAACACAGTCTGCAGAAGGAATACCTTAGGAGATTGTCTTCCTGGAAAATAATGTGATCGTGAGTGAAGGACCTAGGACAGTAGGGCATTAGGAAGTAACTTAACCACATAATAGTTAAGTTCATTTATTCATATAGTAAACATTTGCGATTCATCTCCCTTGGGCTATGGAGGCTGATGGTGTGTGAGGCCAGGAACCAGGACTAATCAGTTTGTAACTGTTTTAGGCATGTTTGTGTAACATTCATACATAATCTGCATATTTGTAGAGTAAATAAATGAATAACAGTAGAAATGTCTTTCTCAGTGGTAAAGATAGAAAAACTACATAGTTCTATTTTGGAAAAATGTAATACGAAAAGCATATCTTGTAATTTTAGTTTGCATCTTAGCTCTTAATTCTGAGAATTGGATCTTTGAGTTCTTTTGTTATTTCTGTTTAGAATGCTCTGTAATACTTGGTTTACATAGAACTGGGTGTCATTATTTTTAAAATGAGCTTATTTCACGGGAGCATCCCCAAAAAGACAAAATAAAAGCTGTTTTTATTTGGAGATGTCAAATTAGAAAACATGTTGAGAGACCATTATTTTGAAGGAAATAAGCATATGTTAATTTTCCAAAGTGGTGACTTAGAATAAAAACAAAAGAATAATCCTCAGCTTTTTTTTTTAACCTGTTCTCAGAAACTTATAATAAAGAAATTGCTGTTTTTCTTTTTTTCTTTTCAATACCAAAGTAAAAGTGTAAGCCCCAAAGGATATCTATTTTAAGAGTGTTTGTTGTGGATTTCTGAAACTCTACCACATATAGGAAGTTTTCTCTTAGTTACATAGAATTTATACCACATTTGGTTGCTAAATTGTATCAGATTTTTGGAAGGTATCTGTTGATATAACCGTGTGTGGGTTTTTTTCCTTAATTATTTAATAAGCTGCAGAATTTCACAGCTTCTATCGTGCTCCTTTTTCTGGGCTACCTGCTGTTGGTCACTGTGTATTATTTTAATTCCCAGCTTTGATTTGCTGACATTTTGTTAAGGATTATTGTGATTATATTCAAAAGTAAGGTTGGCTTGTAGCTTTTACTCTACTCTTAACAGTTCTGGTGATAGAATAGCTATTTTTAATTCTGTATTTCCTCAATCGGCAGGTCGTGGTTCAATTCCAGAATTCTTCCATATTATGAAAAGAAAGTTTACCAATAAAGAATGGGAAACAATCAGAAGCTTTAAGGATGAATGGACTCAACTGGATATGTTTTACAGGAATTGGGTATAATTTCTTTCAAATTTTGAGAGTAAAAGTCTATGGTGATCCATTACCTTCACTAAAAATGGGAGCAAAAGTCCTTTGGTCACCCAGTAGTTCCTAGAGTGTTTGAAGTAAATGGCTGATTACTTGGGAGCTTAATGATTTTTGTGCATCGTTGTTATGTCATAATGCCATTTAAGAAAATCAAACGTATAATCAGTGTTCAGTTAGAAAATACTTGGCTAAAGCTAAAGCAAGATCTTTTATTTATCACTGTTTACAAATAATGGTTAATGTTTTTGTTTTCAAAGGAACTCCTGTACATGACGCCCAATTTAATAAACACTAATATAATGTTTACTGCATGCCAGGAGACATGTGCTTTTCATAAGTTAAGCAATTAACTATCATGACAGTGCTGTAAGGAGGTCTGGTTAGGATCATGTTACATGTGACACAATGGAGGCACCAGGAGATTAAATGATTGACCTTAACATTGCACATCTGGCTTTACTCTGTGCTACTATAAGCATAAAAATAGTAATAGTTTTTTTAAGATTTTATTTATTTGAGAGAGAGAGTGCATGCATGAGAGAGAACATGAGCAGGGGGAGGGGCAGAGGGAGAGGGAGAGACCAGACTCCCTACTGAGCAGGGAGCCCAACACCACATGAGGGGCTTCACCGGGGACTCCGGGATCATGATCTAAGCTGAGAGCAGTCATTAACTGACTAACCCTTCCGGGCACCCCAAAAATAATATATAGCTCTAATGTAGCACAGAATTAAAGATCCAGTTGCTTTGGGCCTGTTTATGGAAAGTTTCACCTGCTGAATGCTCTAACAAGAGAAAAAAAAATCTCTATTTTAGGCACTGAAAGAAAGCTTCATAAAAGCCATTGGTGTTGGACTAGGCTTTGAATTGCAAAGGCTTGAATTTGATATATCCCCATTAAATCTGGATATCGGCCAAGTTTATAAGGAAACACGTTTGTTCCTGGATGGGGAAGAAGAAAAAGAATGGGCATTTGAAGTAAGAAATTTATCACATTTATTATAAGAATTTGCTTATTTTGTGCAAATCTGATATTTGTTTGGGGAGGCTGGTGGTTGAAACTAGGTACAACTGGAATCCACTGTGGGTGCTTGGAAGGTGAGATTGGGGATACTGTGAAAGCATGTAACTTTAAGCTGATCCTTGAAAGAGAAGTCTTAGTGAGTTAAGTCATATGGGAAGGGAAAAGTGGCCCTGGCATAGAAAGTGCTTTTTTTTGTATGAATAGCCAAAGGAAGCCACTTTGTACCATGAGGAGGGGATTTGAGAGAGAGTCCAGGTTAGACTACTAAGATCATGTAAGCATTATTGGCCGGGTTAAAGATTTTGTCTCTTTCTATATTTGGTTTCTGTCACTAGCAGTTCTTGGTTGCTAGAGGGAGAAACCCACCACAACTCATTTAAGCCAAAAATACAGTATTATAGGCTGTTAGAGTGATTCATATAACCAGGCCTAGAAATAGCTGAAATTCGGAACTAGAAAACTCAGAAATCTCTTATCTTTTACTTTTTACTTTCAATATGACCTGGCTCAGTTTCTTAGAGACCGAAAATTCTAGCTTGGACATGATCAAGAATAAGAATCCATTACTTATTGTAACAGATGCAAAGGACTTTCTACTGAATATTGTATCTCACACCTGGAAAAATAATGCCTTAAAAAAAATATGAAATCTTACGTCAAGAGGAATGTCATCTTTTATAGGATCTCTGTTTCTATAACAGTTGCTGAGGAAGTTCACCACCAAGGCGTTCCAAATAATGAGGCTGGATGAAATAGAAATTATTTACATTGAAAGGAAAGTGGTTAAAGAAGTAGATATGTGTTAATATTTAGGACAGATACACTTTTCAGTACTTTGCCATTGGAAAAAAATTATAAAATTTGAATGTCTTAAGTTAGTTTTGTCTTTGTAAGATAGGCTGCATATGAAAATAACATGCAATCACTGAAGCAGGTTAATCTTTGTAATTTAATGCTAAACTATCTCCTAAAAAGGTAAAATGTTCTTGTTCCCTTTTGGTTTGTTGGAGATTATAGGGAACTTCTGGTATTCACAGTAATTTTATGGATAAAATGTATAAGCTTAGGAAAGTCTTGAAAATTTAGAAAGTCTTGGAAGTTAAATCTTAAATTTAGTAGCCCTGAATGAACAATCATTTCAGTAGGTAGTTAAGTTGTTGGTTTCATTTTTTGTTTCAACTAATATTTATTATATGTATTGTCCTCGGCAGAAAGGACTTAGGACAGAGTGCCTCATCTCCTAGAGCTTCCATTCCATAGAGGTCTGTTGAGTATGAAGTGTTGTAACTGAGTCATTCATGTAAAGTGGTTTCTTTCCATTTGCTGTGTCACATTTCCTATTTACATGATGCTGATGAGGTCTGAGTAGATATGATGAAGCTTTATTTTGAGTCATTCTCTCTGAATTGTGGCTTTTAATGAGCTATGTGGGTAGGCTGAGCAGGGTGTCCTGGCATTTCATGGACGAGTGGAATGAAAACTAGTAGTTGTTCAGTTAACTTGGGATACTCCCCTTAGATACAGACACCACAGAATTCATGATATAAGTGGTTTTGTAAAAGTGGTTACAGCCTAAACATGTCTGTGTTACAATGTGTGCATTATCAGTATATTCAGTATGAAGAATGGAAGACCACAAAAAGGGTAATTTTGTTTATAGTAATAAATATCGTGAGCTTGCTCTAGTCAAAGTGAAAATACATTTGGCCTGTTAAATCTTCTGACACTTAGCTAGTTACGATTTTTCTTTTTTAATTTGGATATCTTAAGGTGGGAAGATATGAAGAGGATACTGTTTCTGAGTTGTAGTTTCCTATTTCAAACTGATATCTTAGGGAGGAATGCTTTACTACGGTGGCTTTTCATTGGAAATTTTAATAGTGTGGGTGGTTTTAATATTTTATAAAGACCTAGAGGTAATGGCCCCAATATGTATTCTAAGTCCCATCCCCATTGTTTCAGACCTAAGGGAAAACAACACTATATGTTCTGTGAGTTTCCGCAGTTTCCATGGGCCGTACATACTCTGTAGTTAATGAAATGCTTATAAGCTAGGGTTGCAGTCTCTTTTTTTTTTTTTTTTTTTTTTTTTACGTATAAACTTTTAAGTACGTACAAAATAAATATCACTAGTGAGGGCAGGTGACTCTAAATGTGCCACCAGACAGGACACTCCACCTAGGTTGTTTTCTGGTTGAAAATGCATAATCTAAGTTTAATCATTAAGAAACATCAGACCAAAAATGAGTAATGTTCTATTAATAAAAGAGGGGATAGTGGGGCCTATATTTTTAAATATTATTGTCATAAAAGACATCAAGGCTAGCAAGACAGGACAGCTGGAAGCTAGCTGTATTTGACCCTCAACGGGTTCTGGTACCAAGAAGTGGGAAGGCTGTAAGGGACAGTATTGGATTAATTCACAAAAAGTGGAATACAGGTAGTAGATATAAGTATTCCTTCGATGTAAATTTACTGAAGCTGTTAACTCGTGTGGTTATATAAGAGAATACCTGGAATAGGAAGTACATATTGAAGTATTGACAAGTAAGAGACCATAAGAGACCACGATCTAGGTGACGTAGGTGAGGTGGGACTATGTATGTTTGTGTGTGTATATAGAGATGGAAAGGAGATTTAAAAATATAAACAGAAGTACATCTCAGTTTGCACTTTTAATAATGTTATTAACCATCTTTTATTTCTCAGGAAAGCAAAATAGATGAGCACCATTTTGTTGCAGTGGCTCTTAGAAAACCGGATGGATCTAGACAACAGGGTGTAAGATTTCTCTTACTTGTTACTAAAAAGCATGAATCAGTGTTGAGTTTGTTCTTTATTGATGGAAACAATCACTTTGGTTTCTATCAGATTAGAAGTGTTTGTTTAAGATTATAGATTTAGAAGTGTTTTTCATTATCAAATCCTTAAGATCATCTGGAGTTTCACAGATTTTTTTTAAAAGCGTGTTACCTATTTCTTCACAATCCAGAATATTACAAAGGAGAAATTTTGGTAGTATTTTCCTACCACTTATATTTCAGCAGAAGTTCAAGATAACTTCTTTGAAGTTCACAATGTCTTTGTCATCTTCTCAGTGGTTTATTTCCCAGTGAACTGGGGCTGTGTGGGATGTTGAGTAATGGCATTATCTGGCAGGTTGAATGCCTACCCCCTTCATCATAATCTTCCAAATTATTCCCAAGGTTCCAGGCTCAGACGTGTGAGAGACCGTGTGTCGTGTTGTGACAGAACATGGGTCTCTGTTCTTCCCATCAGCCTGTGTTTGCTTTCTTCTGCTCTTAATTGCTATGTGAAGAAATTAAACAAACACCCTTTGGGTCAAGGACCCTCAGCCTCCATATCCATAGTTGTGATTCTGCAGAAGTACTATTTTAAGAATCCTGGTAGTGTTAGGAGACTCGAAGCTGCATGCATGTCTCTGTTTACAGGGAACCCACGTCAGGCACCAGAGCACGACCAGTATGTGTGTGTCATTACCTCCAGCACAGTAACTCTGCACGCACCCTGCTTCTGATAAATCAGAGGATTTAGTCTTCATAGCTTAGCTAAAGGGGCGGCTTGTTAAAGTTGGGCCTCTTAACCTGAAGCTGTTGTGGAGCAGGTTTTCTGTCCTACTGCGAAAGTGTCCTCCTCACACTGCGGGGGTGGGAGGGGGTGTCTGTAGGCTGTCACTTGGGTACTTGCACTGCCTCCTCATGGTCTCCCTGGGGAGAGCCCCTTCAGGCAGCATTGATGTAGTGGGAAAAGGACGGGAGGACTGGCCAGCACACCTGGCTTCCAGCCCACGTCTGCCATTTTAACCTGTGGTGAACTGGCATGGAGTGCTGGATCTTCTTGAGTTTCAGTTTCTCCATCCACAAAATTAAGATGAGGTAAACCCATCAGCATGGTCATGAGTCATAAGTCATATGAAGTGGGTACTGGACCTTGTTATAGCACAGCATGAAATGCAAATACTCCCTCTACCAGAGTAGATCAGGTAGTAAAGAGGGTCTACATTGGGTTGTTGTGAATCTCTATTTGAGAACATGATGCATAGTTTAGATAGAGTGTTGAATGAGTCCTTTCCTGTAGAGGTGCTGCGTCCGCATCTCTGTTCTTAGGGAACTTTATCACATCTACCCTCCAGAGTGTTCTCAGAACTTTGCATTGTGGCCCTCCTCATCGGAAAAACCTGTTTATTAAAAGTCACATATTAAAAAAAAAAAAGTCACATATTTTGTGGATCCTTTTAACTCATCTATCAGTATTTTTGGATGTGTGGCTCAGAAATCTACATTTGAAACAAATACCTTGGGTTATATACCAAAAAAGTTTAAGAATTAGGGTATTTCTTACTTTTCTTACCTTGTTATATTGGCAACACTGACATGAGTGATTAACAGTTCTCTAGAAATTCCACTATGTTGTAGTTTAAAATTACTGACCTCTAATAATTTGGTCTTATTTCTCCTTTTCCTAATAATGAGATTGTAAGATATTAACATGAAGTAAAACAACGAAGTAATCTATTCTTTTCCGTTTTAGGTTCCACCTCAAGATGATTCTAAACCAACTCAGAGGCAGTTTACTATTCTCACCTTTAATGATTTAATATCATCTGCTGTTCCTATGACCCCTGAAGATCCTTCATTTTGGGACTGTTTTTGCTTCACAGAAGAAATTCCAATACGAAATGGTACAAAGTCATGATAGGATTCCCTGAGTAACAAAGGAAAATGAAAACTATTTGTAATCTTCTGTATTCACTAAAAAATAAATGCCTGATAGTATCAAATTTTATTTCAAAAACCAGTTTTTAAGGAACAACTTTTCCTATTAGAAACAGCAAGCTGTCAGTTCAGGATAGCTCACTAGGATATGTCTTTCCTCTTCTTTTCCCCCAAATTGCACTGGATTGACAAGGAGTAGAAAAGGTAGCAGAATCCTAAAGTGATAAGTGCTTGTTGTAGAAAAGAATAGAAAATACAAATAGGCAAGAAGGAAACATTTAAATTCTTACCTTTCTGCGATCATGATTCCTAAAACCTGAAGTATCTTTCGAGCCCTCCTTCTAGGCAAATAAATCCATATCGGTACACCTTTTTTTTTTTTTTTTTTTTTTTTAATGGAAACATGGTGGTGTATCTTCTTTTTATTGTCTTAACTGC
Organism: Canis lupus dingo; assembly: GCF_003254725.2. Classification (NCBI taxonomy): domain Eukaryota; kingdom Metazoa; phylum Chordata; class Mammalia; order Carnivora; family Canidae; genus Canis; species Canis lupus. The sequence continues at coordinate 26,201,302 of NC_064247.1, read as the reverse complement.
ACATCTTCTGGTCATCATCAATAATTTGTGGCATAACCGGCAGGCACTAGAGGCTTCTGCTGTATAGTTCATATCAGGATGCTTTTGACCAGAGGTAATCGTGTCCAAATACAATGAACTTGAGTAGCCAGGAGCACGTCTCACCTGACGTCACACAGTGCAGAGGTGCCCTCGAGGACACTTGCTTGGACCAGAGGTAACCGTGTCCAAATACAATGAACTTGATTGAGTAGCTGGGGGCATGTCTTACCTCCCCTCACACAGTGCAGAGGAGACCTCCAGGACACTTGCTCTGCTTGAGCCTCAGTTTGTTGGTTTTGCCTTCGGCTTCTCTCCCTCATCGTAAGAGCTGCTCTTGTAACTTCAGCTTCAGGCCTTCGTAGATTAGTATCTAACAGGCAGCTGAGGCCATTTCACCTCCCATGTCTCATTGTGTCAGGGAAGAGGGCTTGCCCAAATCCCGGCATTTCCCCTGACTTCCTGTTGATTCAGATCTCTGAGAAAGCTGTCATCCCGTCCCACATTGTGCACCTCTGTGAGAAGTGGACTCTGTGTAAGGGGGAGGCCGAGGGGTGGGGGCAGGGTGGCGAGCAACCGTGGTGTGGTGGTCGGGGGCATTTATCCTGCTGCCTGAGGCCTAAGTCAGGTGTGCTGTGGCCCACAGACTATCTCCGGGTTGGGCTTTCTGTCTGCACTTTAACTACCAGCAGTGGTGCATGGATGATGGTCCTGTAACCACGTTGTGAGTTCCATGCTTATTTGAGGCCGTAAGAAAGCTTCTACAAGTGGCCCACAAGGCTTGAGCATTTTTAGAGCTCTGTGAGTATTGCCAGATGACTCCAGCAAGGCCCCACACCTTATTACATGTCCGGTTGTTGTGTGTGTGACACCCCCCCTCCTGCTCCCTCTCCCATACACATTCTCCCTGGTCAGCTGTAGATACTATCCCTTTTAAAATTTAATCTTTGCCAATATAAGTGAAAAATGGGATCTTATTTTTTTAATTTGTATTTCTTTAATTACAAATGAGATTGATACATTGGTGGTGCTTTGGGCTGTTTTTATTCCTTTCTTATGAACCACTTTTTGTTGTCTTTGTCTGTTTTAATTTAGCAAATAGGACTTAGAGTGGGAACATAATATATAAGATGCCAAGACCATCATGTCAATGGCAAATCTCTCATATGGCTGTAGTGCATGTCTTGGGGAGTTAAAGTCTTGTTACTGTTAAATATCAAGAAGTGAAATAATTTCATTGTTTTGTTACTAAAATTAAAAATTGTGTGTAAATTGTATAAAGTTAGATACTTCGTAAAAGAAAAATTGGAATGTTTTGTAATTTTTTATTTTATTAAGCATGCCCAAATATCCCACGCGTAGTAGATAATGTGTTTTTAAAAGATCAAGTAGCATCTAACACAGGAAACGTTGTTATTCCCAGCATGAATGTAATGGTGATATGAAAATCTGTCATTTGTCTTGTCATGATAATAAAGCTGTTACCTTTAGTGAATTTTTATGAGCCAGGCACTGTGCTAGATTCATGCTTTGTTTTTCTGTTTTTTTAAAGTTACACATAGTTTATAGAGTCAAACATTTGTAGGTTTGTTTTCTGAGTAAAAAATACCACCACCTTGACCTCACCCCTATGTCCTACCCCCAGGGCAAGCTTTCTTTGTTATCCATTATGATACCTTCCAGTAAGTGTGCTTACATTCCTTTTACTTAATGTTTCAATAGTAGGTGTTCTTTTCATTCCTAGTGTCTGGTCTGCTTCCCATCCACTGGATGCTTCCTTCCTGTCCTCCTTTTGGCCCAGCAGGCCTGTATTGTAATTTGGTGCTTTCATTGCTGACAGACTCAGTGTTTGCACTGTGAAGATGATGGAATGCTTTGCACAGCCCAGTGATGTTCTCTTTATGCTCTCCATACAGGATTCTTAGTTCATGAGTTAATGGTTGGCTCTATACTTGGTACAAATGTGACCCCATACTCTGCTGGGTGTATGAATATCCTCTCTGTATGTGTAGATATGTCAGTACGACCAGTTCTTTTTTTCATTTCATTTCTGGGGCAATCTGTTTTGTCCAGTCTGGATTTAGTTCCTTCTGTGGCTGTGACACCTGTCATCCTGAAATCACCTCTCAGCATCTCCTCCCTGGGGGTTGTTAGCTTCTACCCTCTGTTGGATTCCCTGATTTCCCATTTCCTATCTCCCATCTCAGCATTTCCCCAGGTAGCTCCCTAAGAACAAAGGGAACATAGGAGATACATTGATTGAGACACTGTATGAAGAAGGGGTGTTTCCCCATACACAGATGGGTGTGAGAGATTTAGCTGCTTACACAGATTGCTCATCCCCCTTGCCACCAAAGCACAGTATTTGGTCCTGCTAATGGTCGCATCCTGTGCTGTGCTGGACCACAGTGCTGTTGATTCGTAACCATGTTTTGCTGAGTTTAAATTCATTTGCATTATAGCATGTTGCATGCATTGGTTTCTAATAAGTTTCCTGCATGGGAACTGGTGAATTGATTGGAAAAATGGATCTACATAGGTACATGTGCATATTCACATTCCCCTGGCAGTTTAAAACTCAGGAATTTTCACTACTCAGTATCCAACTCAGAAAACCATTTAGATTTGGGTAAAGTAGCCCCTCACTGGCTAAACTATTGCCATTCGAACTTGAAATAGGTTTATGCATAAACCTTGGATCAAAAATATGCCTGAAAAAAATTCCATCTGTCAGTTCCCAATCACAGGAGATACAAAGAGGTGATTTTGTTTTATGGGGAAATAAATGAAGTGAATTCAAGGTCAGCAAAGGTCTTTGCACGTAGATCAGTTAATATCAAGTGGATTCTTTGTCTTCAGGTACCTACCACCTCCCTTTGTACATGCTTCTTCAGGAGTGTCAAGCTAGTCCATCCTCACAACCTTATAGAGAAGATTGTATTATTCCCATTTCACTGATGGAGTGAAAGGTACTGTGATGTTAAGCAACTTATTAAAAATGATGCCTCCTTTGAATAGTGGACTTGATATTTGAACCATATAGGCTAGATTCAGAGTCTGAACTCCATCCTACAAAATCCAGTGGTATGCTGGAAAATGTTTTCGCAGGCCATCCTGTGGTGGCTTATGTTGCCTGGGGTCCTTCAATCAGTAGCTTTTGCTGATTTCATGAAATAATGCCGCGTGTGTAATTCTAGGTTAAACTGCTGTTTTGCCATATTTACTTCAAACTGTTCCTCCCACCCCATCCCCCTTGGCCTTCCCTCTCCAGGGAGACCTCTATCACTTGTAGTTTTATGGTCTTACCTCCTTAGGTATGCACCCCAACTGGATGTGGTGTCCTGTACATTGAGCTTCTAAATAGGGTAGAAACTCAGGATGGGGTCTCTGGGTGTTACTTAAAAGTGCAAACTTCTCAGATGACACATATTCTTGGGATGGGCAGTGGTGTGCCAACAGTGACACTGCACAACTTCCAGAGGCATGCATTTCATCTAAGTCTTCTTAAAGACTCTTAAAAGCAATACAGATCTAGTTAGAAGCAAACAAACTTGCCTCTGTTTTAAGACAAAAGGCAGAGGAGGGCATCAGAGGAATTCTGCCTGGGAGCATACAGTCCCTGTTCCTGTAGGGTCGTTTTTCCCTCGAAAAGTTGGAAAGGAACCAACATTGTGAGGAAAGAAAGTAACACAGAATACGTAAGCGAAGGAGAGCCTGATGCTGAGCGTAATGGACCTTCAGAAGAGTTTCCAGACGTGGGCTGAGGCCGCTCCTGCTGCCTGGACCTGGAGCAGCAGGCAGGAGCTTGGTGATCTGACAGCTCCCTCGCTTTGTTCTGTGCGTGCTTTGCACCTTCCAGTACCCTCGCCAGTGTTGTGTGAGCAGAAAGCCTGCTCAGCCAGCTGCTCTCCCCATGTAGACCCGTTCTCCACCCTTCACCCTGCTCGGTACGCGGGAGGCAATTAATTATCTGCACCATACTAACAAGAATCTCCTTTCCTTGTTCGCTTTTGCAAATCGGAGAGGCCATTAGGGCGAGACTGGGCGGTCCATGTGTTTATTCTTGTGTCTTTCTCCCTGCTGGGCAGTGGTTTGAAGGTACTGTAAGCCTTCCTCCTCCACAGTTTGCTTGTCCTGGTTTCAGTTACTGCTGCCAACCTGGAGGGGAAGCAGGTGACCCTCCTGAGAAATCCTCCTGATAACGCCACAAAGCCCGTGTCCTTCACTTCACATCATTTCCTCACGTGAGCTTGTTACCATCTCATCATCACGAGAAGGGTGTATACAGCACAAGGTATTTTGAGAGAGAGGCCATATTCTCATAACTTGATATTACAGTATATTGTTTTAATCATTCTATTTGCTCATTCATTACTGTTGTTACTAGAGATTATTTTTAATCTCTCACCGTGCTTAATTTATAAATTAAACTTTGATATAGGTATATGTGTGTAGGAACAAAGACAGCATTTGTAGTTTGAGGTGTCTACTTGGTGTCGTCTCCAGATACAGATCTCACAGTCAGGAGGCACTTTTCCTTGCATTTGCTTAGAAGAAACATCTCACTTTTGCTGAGTGCAGCCTGCTTCTCCATCTCTTACAGATTTCTTTCATCCTTGCCTGTGCTCCTCACACACTCCTTTTGGATGTGCCATCTGTTCCCTGTTGGGATCCTGAATAAATAGTAATTTGAATCATGAGTAGCCCCGGGAAACAGCCTCAAAGTGGGATTCCGGGATTGGATTGCTCTTCTCTTTGATGGATATAGAAATAGCTTCCTTGGTGGTGGAACTGGATACCCATGGCCACAGGTGATTTCATGCTTACATTTATACAAGTGGTGGTGTGGAGTGGTGGAGGACAGCAAGTTGGAGGACCACGCCGAGGGCTGTGGCATGTCGTCACTATGGCCGTGGTAGGGGTTACAGAGACTGTCAGGGGGCATTTGTTTTGGATATCTAGGGTATGCACATGGAAAGAGGGTAGGTTGAAAGCAAGGGCAAAACATGAGAAAACTTAAGGCAGCATGAGGGGATTATCTTGTCTTTTGTTGCCAACAGAAGCAGCCCCTCCTGTCTGAGGGAGCGTCTTACCCCACCCTCCACGCCCCCCCCAAGGGAAAAGGTTTCAGTGACTTCACCTAAGACAATTGAAGGATAACAGTAATCCTCATGAAGAATAACAGTAATCCTCATGAAGGATAACAGTAATCCTCAGATCCTTGTTGTCATCCATCTTTACTTCCTGGAAAGTAATAAGATGCCAGCATACCCCAAACAGAAGTCTAGGGTCGGGTCCAAGAGAAGATGCTTGTGCAGAAGAGTTGCAGGATATCACCACTGAACACTGGCATGAGTCTAGGGATGAGTATGGGAGTTTGAGTCTTAAGAGTATTTAGTCAGAAGGGAGGACAGAAGGTGGACCAACACTGACACAGGTGCACTCCCACAGAACGTGTGATGTAATGTGTTGCCTTGAGAACCTGGGCATGGTGGGAATAGTGACTCAATGACCGCCTACAGTCGATGAGGTTGATAGGCTGGAACTTCCCTGGCTCACTATAAAAGGAAGACTGAAGTCCTAGGGAGATGGATATGTGAGTCTGTTCTGTGGACACCAGCTTTTTTACCACAAACTTGGTGGCTTACAAGAACTAAAACATACTCCCTCACAGTTCTGGAGGCCAGAAATACAAATTTAGTTTCACTGGGCTGAGCTTAAGGTGTCCGCAGAGCCGTGCTCCATCAGGACACCCAGGGTTCTCAGGGGGAGAGTCTGTTCCTTGCCTCAGGTAGCTCCTGGTGGCTGCCATTGTCCTTTGGCCTGTGTCCACATCACTCCAGTCTGTCTCCATGGACACACTACCTCCACTTTTGTCAAATCTCCCTTTGCCTCTCTCCTAGAAGGATGCTTGGGATTCCATTTAGGGCTCACTCAGGTAATCCAGGATTCAAGATTCTTAAGTAAATCTGATTGATGGGACTTAGATTCCAGGCAATAGGACTTAAGTTCTTTGATGGCCATTATCCAAACTACTACATGTCCTTCCACAGAGATATGATTAAACGGTGCTAGCTCCATGCCATGGGATGCTAACCAGTGAGCAATGAAAAGGAACACACTATTGATACATATTATAGCCTGAATGAATCTCCAGAGAATTATGCTGACAGGAAAAAAAAAAAAAAAAAGCAAATCCTGAAAGTTTCAAACTGTGATTCTATGTATATAACATTCTTGGGATGACAAAATTATAGAAATGGAGAGCAGATCAGTGATGGCCACGGTGAAGGAAGTGGTGGGGCTGGGTAGGGGGGTGGAGGTGACTGTTGTAAAAGGACATGAGGGATCCCTCTGGAGAAGAGGGAGAGGTCGGTGGTATTGCTGGAGTGCATCAAAATCAAAATCCTGATTGTGATACAGTTTTGCAGGCAGAGCGTACGCAGGGTATCTGTAGTATTCTAGAGTCACACACAGTCTCAGCAACATCACATCCGCCCCCTTCCTCCAACTGTTCCCACAGCTCTGGCTCGTGTCCCGTCCCTGCAGTGGAGCCGTGTTCTAACCAGGACACTGGTCAGCCACCCCAGCCACTCACTCGTCGGAGGCACGGCTCCTGGGGTTCTTGCGTCCAGTACCACTGTGAGCTGCTTCAGAGCTAGTCTGCCCCAGGGCCGGTACAGCTGGCAGCTGTTTCTCCCACCTGCCACCACCCTTCTACTTGTTTTATTTCGTAGCCTTGTGTGTACCTGGTGTCTGCACATCTGCCCCGTGTTCCCTCTTAAATCCAAGCCTGAGGGGTTTTTCTCTCCCACGTATCCGTAAAGCATGGTTCTTAATCTCATTTATGAATGACGTTCACATCGCTAAAGCTCACAGTGAGGTCTCATTAACTAATTGGCACTATTTTACAGACACAATAATTCCCTTTTCTTAAAAAAAGATTTTTATTTATTTGAGAGAGAGTGAACGAGCACAAGCGGAGGCAGCGGGGAGAGAGAAGCAGACTCCCTGCTAAGCAGGGAGTCCAACGCGGACTTGAATGTGGACTCGATCCCAGGACCCCGAAATCACGACCTCAGCCAAAGGCAGACGCTTCATGAATGGAGCCACCCGGGCGCCCTATTCCACCCTCCCTCCCACCCCCCCTTTTTAAATATTATTTTCCCCTCACAGAGTTGGAAGGGCATGGCTGGTCACTTTTTCCTCCTCCCACCCCTGTGACCACTGCTTACCAGTCTGTTGGTTCCTCGATTGGTTCCAGCCCTGATCCTGGTCCTGGCGCCTCACCTGTTGTCCACCTGTACTTAGTCTTGGTGACCTCAGCCAGCCTGGGGCTTCTCATTGGTGGTTGGCCAGGGCCTCTGAGTCTTCATCTTCCGCCCAGAGCTTTAATGTCTCCCGACTCGTGACTCCCCTGTGCACTATACACATGCTCTTGACCCCTACCCAGCCTCTGTTACCTCCTTGGCTTCACCTCCGCGTACCCTCCCCTCCTTTCCATGGTCCATGCCAGGCAAGCTCCTGCAGCAAGCTTTGTGCTGGCTTCGCCTCTGGAATGTTCCTCCACGCAGCTACGCGACTCTCTCCCTCTTTCCCATCATAGCTTTGCTCAGCCCATACCTCATCAGCGGGACCTTTTCCTGACTGCAGCATCTAAGGCTGAAAGGGGCTCCTTCCCCCACCCCAACACCCGGCCTCCCTTCCCAGGTTCTTTTCCTTGCCTGCTTGCTATCTCTCCTGCTGTGGCCCCTGCTGGACTATAAGCACCGTGGCTTGCAAGGATGACACTAGCTTGGTTCACCAGGCTTTCTTTGGCATCCTACAACAGGGCCTCTCTCGGTCGAAGGCTTAAAAACCATGTGCTGAATGAGTAAATGCTGGGATTATGTATTCATTTGCCAGGGCTGCCATAATAAAGTATCCAAGACTTGAATGGCTTAACTCACAGAAATGTATTTTCTCATAGCATTGATCCGGGTGTGGGCAGCATGGGCTTCTTCTGAGGCTTCTCTCCGTGGCCTGAGGACCAACCCCTTCCTGCTGTCTTCACCTGGGCTTCCTTCTGTACATGTTTGGTACCTACTCTCTTAGGACAATGGTTATATTGCATTAGAACCACCTTAATGACTCATGTAACCTTCATTATCCTTTTAGGATATGATGTCCAGATACAGTCAGTCACATGGGTGGTTAGAGCTTCAATGTACGAATTTGTGTGTGTGTGTGGGGGGGAGGGTGTTGCAAATTCGTTCCATAACAGGTTCCCATCTATAGTACCTATGTTGTTTTCACTTCTCAGATGGGTTTTCTCTGTTTCCTGTTACCCCCATTTGTGCTCACCCAGTGCTAATCCTCATTTGCCCTTTTCTCAAGCTGTAACTGTGTTTATCTGTGAGTGATTCTCTCTTCCCTCTACCTCTAGACTCTCAGTTCCTGGCATTGTTTTAACACTTGAATTACATTCTCATCTTGAACATCATAACCTCCCTATAAGGTAAGCATGATTACTCTCATTGCAAGAATATACAATAGTAGGCAGTGTTTCTGAGGTCACAGTACTAGTAGATGGTGTCATTCTGATTTTAACTTGATTCTCATGGGCTCAAGAGCCTACTTTCTTCTACCACACAGTCACCAAGATGAATAGGGAAAAATCATACTTCCGCTTTATATATTATAAGCAGTGGTACCCTTAAAGTTGGTGTCACATTTCCAGAAATGGGATTAAATTTAGAATCTGAGTAATTATACCCACAGGTTGAATTTGAACCTCATGTCTGTTTTTTTTTTTCTTTAACCGCTGTAATTTCTATTATCCTTAATGATTATCTAAATTTATTCTTCCCTTTGTAAAATTTAGCAACTAAGAATACTAAGAAAGTGTTTCCTTTTTAAGAGGTCAGAATTATACAATGAATTCATAATGTCAAGGCAATAGCTGTTATTTTATTCTAAAATATACAGGAAAAGGTCATAGCTTTTGTTATAAGAGTTTAACATGTGTTCTTGATAACATGCCAGAGCTCTATTGGTGAAAAACCATCATAGGCTTTGAAAGCCAGTTATTTATAGTTTGGAGAATATCAATTTGGATTCAGCTCATTGTTTAAAATAGAAATTAAAATTTTTCTCCATCAACTTTATATTTTAGAATGAGCTTTGCTTTGAGAAGTATATTAAATATGCATTAAAAATTAATTTCCAATGGATACAAGTTGTACAATCATTAAACTGACAGGGAAGTGGGTGTCAAAACTTTTCATTTTGATATGTAGATGGCAATATGATAGGTCATGTGTGGCTCCTTATACCTGTTGAGCTTCGGTCTTCATTTACTGTTTCCAAACGATTGCTCTGAGCTTACGGGTATTGATTAAGTGACCACATAATGGTTGTTTTAAGTTGGCATCAAGGGTGCAGAGATGATTCTTAGGTTGCACATGAGGAAACTGTTGATTCCCTCCTTCTACATCTGCATAGCTCCTAAAAATGTAAGGCTAGACCCTTTTATCCAAATAAATTTTGTTCAAAGCAAGTGCGCCTTGCGTATAAGCTAAAGACTTAAATAATAATCAATACTTTTGGAGTCTGATATTAATTTAGGGATTTAAAATAGGTCTAGAATAAGCTTGTAGACACTAATATACCTACAATTACTGGTAATTAAAACAAGGAAATAGCCTGAATCTCCAAGCATAAAATACTGTTGTTTCCCTAGGAACTTATCATGTTAAGTTGACCATTAAGTTGAATAAAAGCATTAATCTTTTGGTAACTTGGAAGAGATAAGCATACTATCTGAGCCTAGTAAGGTTTGGTAGATATCTTTGTTGTAGATCTATTTTCTTTAATGATCAAAGAATTAATTTGATGTTTATCTCTTTTACATGAGTATTCAGGATTAAGATAAGTAACCTGAAGGAAATGAATTAAGACCATCTTAGTACTGAGCTAGACTAGAAAAATCAGATCCTAGAGTCATGATAAAGATAGTTTGAACATCCCTTTTCACCAATAAAAAGAAGTACAATTCTTGGATGGCAGTCATCGTGTGGAGGAGACTTTCTGGGGTTCTCTCCAAAAATGGAGTGTGATTTTGAGTCAAGGAAGCAGCCTCACTGAATCTGCTTTCATAGAAATGATTGTTCAGAAATCAGTACAGTTGTCTGTTGGAACTGTCTTTGGCAAAACATCTTTAGGAATGATTAATTTACTGAAGGGAAAAAAATTACCTCTTTCTGAAACTTAATCACATTTGTATTTAGAATTATTAAAAATAGTATTGCTAAAAATGGCTGATAAATTATAAGTCAAGATGAATTTGTCAAGTTATCAAATGGAAAGTGTTCCCAAGGCAGTTATTTTATGATTTACAAGAAAATGAATCTATGTCCTTAGTGCATTTATGTTACATCCTATTCACTTGTGTTTCATACTGTGTGTATGTATGTGTGTGTGAAATGTGCAGTATTTGATCATTTAAAAGCTGCTCTAATTTAGAAAAAGTCAGCTAGAAACAAATGCAATACATTATGTCCAAAGTAATCATGCAGATTTTCCATTATGAGAAATAGTTCATTTATTTCAAATGAATTTTCTTTTCTCTTTCCTTTTGTTTTTAACAAGTCAAGTCATAGAAGAATATTTTCTTTCTGCTAACCTTGAGACAGTGCAAGGGCAGATTTGTATCAGATTACATGGCCCATATTTATGAGGAACCTAGGAAATTAAAGCCACTTAGATAAAAAACTTAGTGGAGAATTACAATGAGTTTGGATTTTTCAACAACATTCTGTTAAGGAAACCTTTTATGTACTGGGTTCATTTTATAGAGCGAACTATATTTTCTGGTTATAAGAAGGAGTTTTAGCTACCACGAAGTCTGTATATCCAATCAAAACTTTTAGCCCATCATATTCTTAATCTACCAGAATTTTTTCACTGGGCAAACCAAATTAAATAATGCCATTGCCCTCCTTAAAAAGCGGGATTAGCTCCCTTTTATCTTGCAGGTTCAACCATAAAATCCTTAATAAGACATACAACACTCTAGTCCCGAGCCCCCCAGATCTTCATTTCTCTGCTGTAATTGCACCTGCTCCTCACTGCTCACCACACCCTCCAACTCTTCACTCTCCCTCTTCAGTCCCAGTTTTTTTTTTCCATCTTCTTGGTCTTGTTTAAATTCATAACCACTAATGCCTAATGGGCTCTAGTGCTGCCCTGCAGTTGTATTGCATTTCTCTGGTCCGTTCACCCAGATGACTATTCCACACCTTTCCTTCACTCCTCCAGCCCCTAATACATCAGTCTTGATCCTTGTTCTTAGCTGATTCCTTTGTTTCCTATTCCACTGAAAAAACGGAATCATTCAGAGGAGCCCTTCCACACCTTCCCCAAGCTCCATTCACCACATCGACCCATCCTGCTGCACCAGCTCCCCTTCACTCTGCTGTCCCTCCTGCTACTAGAAAGGTATTATCCATGCTCCTGCCAAGGGTAGCCCCTCTGATCTTACATTAGATTCAGTTAGATTCATTAGATTGAATTCCTTCTCCCCTTACTTAGGAAGTTACTTTAGCAATTCTTACCTCCTTGGCATGTTGCCTTCCCCTCTTGACTGCATCATCCTCTAAAGCACAGAAACATGTTCTGCCCTTCCCATAAGAAAAAGAAAAAAATTCCTTTCTTGATCTCATCCCTCACCCTTAGATCCAGTCCCATGTTTCTCTTCCCCCTTTCTGTCAAAACTGGAGATACATTCATTATTTCCAGTTTCTCTCCTCCATGACCTCTGAAGCTTCAGAACAGGCTTCTCTTTTTCAAAGATAATGAAGACCTCCATAGTTTTTCATCATTTTTTGGGCAATGCTAGCCTTCATTCTTTATTCTTAGCCTTCATCTTACTGACCTATCGAAATATTTAGGTCAGTGCAAATGCTCTCTGTTGGGGACTATTTGGATCCTTCCCTAAATTTATATGTTAAACTCTCTGTACCATATAATGGTATTAGGAGGTGGGACATTATTAGATGCCATCCTGAGGGTGATGTCCTTATGGATGGGATTAATGCCCTTATAATAAGGATCATGAGGGAGCTTGCCTCCTTTCTCTGCTTCTGCCACGTGAGGACACAAAGAGAAATCTGCACCCCAGAAGACAGCTCTCCCCACAACCCAACCATGCTACTCCCTGATCCTAGACTTCCAGACTCCAAAACTGAGAAATAAATTTGTGTTTTTATAAGCCCCCATACCACATATGGTATTCTGTTATATTAGCCAGAACTAAGACACTCTCTTTGATGTGGTTTCCTCTCTTGGCTTGCAGGATTCTGCATCAGTCAGATCTCCCCTTCTACATGGTCAGTGTTTTCTCAATCTCTTTGTTGGGTCCTGTTGTCTCCCCAAACTGTAAATGTTGAAGGCTCCCAGGTCTCACTCCACACTGAGTCTCTTTTCTCTGTTATCATTCTCTTAAATACATTTTCCACTGATTATCCCTAAATCTTAATCTGCAGCCTAGACCCTCCCCTGAACTCCAGCTTCCTATTTCTCTATTTGACATCTTCACCTGTACATCCACCAATCATCTCAAACACGTTATATTCAAAACGGAAACCTTCATCCTCTTAGAACCTTCTCATTCCACAGTAATTTCTCCATAATAAATGTAAATTCTAGATTTCCAGGTGTTTGGTTTAAAAATCCTGAAATTTTTTCAACTCCCTGCTTTGTTTTATACCCTACCGTTATTTCCAGTCCGTCAGCAGGTACTGTCGACCTTACCTTAAAAACGCATCTAAATCGGACTACTTTTCATCCTCTCCAAAATTACAACTCTGGTCAAAGCCACCATCATTCTTCACCTAGAACGTTGCAGCAGCCTTCTCATTGGTATCCTGCTCTCTTCCTCTTTAACTTACAATTTTATTTTTTAACACAGAGGCCAAAATCGCCCTTTAAAAACTGAGGTCTGGGGCAGCCTGGGTAGCTCAGTGGTTTAGCGCCACCTTCAGCCCAGGGCCTGATCCTGGGGACCCGGTATTGAGTCCGTTGGGCTCCCTGCAAGGAGCCTGCTTCTCCCTCTGCTTGTGTCTTTGCCTCTCTCTCTCTGTGTCTCTCATGAATAAATAAATAAAATCCTTTTTAAAAAAATAAAAACTGAGATCTGATTATGTGACTCTTCCACTAAAAAATTCTGCATTGTCTTCCAACTCTGCCAAACTAAAACCCGAAGTCTTACCATGGCTTATGATATCTTATATTTTCCATTCTCCCCTTGGTACATCTTTGATCTTATTTTCTATCAGTCTCTCTTTCCCTTCTCTGCACCACCTGTTATTACCTCTTTGTTGTTCTTCAAACTCACCAACTTTTTATCTCAGAAACTTTACAAGAAACTTGGCAAGCATTTCCCAGATATACACATGGATTGCTTCCTTCCCTCCTTCTGGCCCTTGAGCAAATACTATCTTGTCAGTAAAGCTTTCCCTGACCACCGTAATTAAAATTACACCTTCTTTCCTAACTTCAATTTCCCATACTCATCCTGAGCTCATATATTAATCATTTTGCTTATGTTTTTGGTAAATTATCTGTTCCCCTATTCCTTCATTAAGTATTAGATCCCTGAGGGCAGAGATTGTGGTGGTTTGTTTTGTAAATGGCTATATACACTTGTTGCTTCAAACAGGACCTTCAATAAATATTTGCTGAAAGATTGAATACCTTTATATATTTTTATTAACTCTTTCCTCTGCGATGTCTTGAATATTGTTTGTTAAGCAATTTTTAGATCTTTTTTGTCATAACAGCATTCTGTAAGAGATTTTCCTCTCTTATGAAAACAGCTTCCAGTTGCTTTTACTAAAATAATAATAATCACCAGCAGTTATATTGTGCTTATTCTGATCTAAATGCTTTACCTATAGTATAGGTACTATAACAATCCCATGAAGTAGAAGCTATTGTAACATCTATTTTGCAGATGTCACAGGAAGTTTAAAATTACACTGGTAGTAAGTGGTAGAGCCAGGATATTTTAAACTCAAGGAATATGGCTCTAAAGGCTATGCTTTCAACCATAGTGCTATGCTGCTTAGAGATAGAAGCTGTGTTAAGTAGGTCTACAGAAAAGGTGAATAGAGGCAGACTTTCATTTGACTTATGGAAGTCAGCCCTCTTTGTGTTGGAGTCTGTGTTCTTGAAAGGATTGGATAATTTGCATAAAGGAGTATGTGGATATTCCAGGAAGAATTGAGTTATGATTTCATATTCTGGTGCACTATGGTGTTGCAAAGAGCTGATGACTCTTATTGTCATGGTGAGAGACTGGACCAGAAATAGCTGAGTTGTGGCAAAGAGCAGAGAGAGAGTGATCTGCTTCCGGGATGCAGCAAATCCTGGAACTTGTCCTAACCCAGCCAACTTGGTCTCCCATATGCAACTGGATAGGTGAGCTGAAAAATTGGCTCATGAAAGCATTGAAAACTGGGCCTATTAGGGCAAGACATCATCTCGATTGAACCATATAACCTTCCTCATAGAGCCTTTGGAGAAAGTTTCCTGTGCAGAAATGTGGCCCACTACAGTCTTTTCTTCAGTTCTTGCCATTAATCCTAAAAAGCTAGTGGCCCCATATTCACTAGCCCCTGAGATGACAGGCACTCTGTAACCAGACTTGATAGCTCCACACTAGGGCTGCCTTATGCCTTGTGAATATGCATAGATGAGGGAATGACAGAGCATTGACCCTCAGGATCCTGACCATTCTCTGAGCATAATGCTGGGGAGTGGGTTTTTCCATCCTCCAAGACTCTTTACAGCTGTGATAAGATGCTGCCTTATTCCTTATAATAACTACTGAACCCCAAGTGCCATGCTTCCTATATAGCCTGCTAATGCCAGTATTTAAATATCCATTTGCCATGAACTAGTTAGCAAATTGGGTTAGGACAAAACTGAAACCCATTGTTGCCTTGATATATGAAAGAGGAAAGGATTTGAGAGATGTAGAATGTGTGAACTTCCTATTATGCACCTGATGATTGGTAACTCCAAGCACAGCACAGGTGGGGCCCATTAATTGCACTCAAACCTTAAAGAGAAGTGACCAAGTATGCTTCAATATCCATCACAGATGTTACTTTATTGACTTCCTTCAGGGTAAATGTTAAACCACAGTTTCAGCATTTCTTTGTCTTGATCATAATTTGTATGTTGTTATTCATTAGTTGATACCTCTGTCTTCCCCCACTAGCCAGGAAATTCCTCAAGGGTAGGAACCATCTCTTGTTGATCTACTTGTCCTTAGACTTAGCTGTGTCTGACATGGTAGCCATGTCATATCTTCATATGTGCTTGATAATTGAATGGATGAATGAATGAGTATGTGGATGTACAAAGAATAATTTCTCTTTTCAGATTATGTTATTGCTACTGGTTATATACTTTGTTTTAACAAAAATTTTATCAAGAAATGGTGTTATATTGAGAAGGATTTGTAGCAAATATTTTGGGATAATCATTCTTTAGAAACATTATGTTTAAAAATTGTTTCCTTTGTACAAAGTAGGTATCTAATATACATATGTTAAATCAATTGAATTGCATTTATGAAACAGTAGAAACAGCAGACCCAGTGATGGTCTCATTTTTGCACACTGACCTTGAACAAGGAGGTTGGCTTCTGAAAGTCCCTTCTGGCTCTTGTGCTCTACAGTTTTATGAATTTATAACTATGTATAAACTCTGCATATGTTTCCTAATGAAATTAGTGAAAAGGCAAATAAAAACCCAAGCCCCCTCAAAGCAGAGCCTACTTCTCTGACAAAAAGTATATAAGAAATTCTCTCTGTCAGGCCTCATTGGAGATGGATTATTTTGCCCTTGTGGCACTAATCTCAGAGAAAGCTATTGTTTGGACATTTTACTCATGATAAAAATAAATAGAAACCCATATACTTTCTTTTGTTCAAACATATCTTATTTTAACACCTTCAGAAAACCTCCTAGATTGTTGGAAAAGCTGCATGAGACCAACAATAAAATTATAACATAACCTATTGTCTGATCTGGAGAGGTTTAGGACTTCATTGCTAAGAGAATAAAATAATATCTTAGTAAACTGACATATATGAGGATCATTAAATCCCTCTACATTGTTATAACTTTGCTGAAAATACCATAATATTATTACTTTGGTTGACAAGAAAAATTCTACAACACACGTCCAATAGGTACTACATAGAGCTTATTGAACTGACTGCCACAAAAATCTTATATTGAATCACTTACTGATGTTAATTACCCCATAATGACATCTATATGTATATTCTGAAACTCTGCTATTAGGATTGATAAGATTCAAGCCCAAAGACCTGTGCCCTGAAGCAAATTGGCTTCTGCTAGTGTAGAGAGTAGAGCATGGGTGTGATGTAATCAATAGGGATAAGAGTCTTAATCAGATAAAGTAGTGAATGTTTGGGTTATCTGTCATGTTGAAGTAATTTTCAAAGCAAAAATGTGCTTTGCAATAAGATTTGGGGTTCAGAAAGTCACATATAATTGGGCCCTTCGGTTTGCATCTGAGAAGAAAATCTCCATTCTAAGAACTGTCAGGAAAGAGGGAAAACAATCCCCCAATTAGTAGTACCTGGGCCTCCAAGGATATACCAGGGGGAGAGAAGTGATGATCAGACTTCAGGAAATCCTGGGAAGCTTGAAGAAGATGTACCTGCAGCAGATTAATTTACTAACAGGAAAAGCCACCTTGGCTAGGTGCACTAATGTGCTATCACAGGTGCATTTGAATGATCAGTCAGTAGGGCCTGTTGTCCTATATGTGAGATTGGGGACCCCTGCTGAGGCACCCAATACTGTAAAGGTATGGAAGTCTAGGGAGACAGCCATTGTCCTACCTTTCACTGTGGATCAATGTGCTATGCTGCTGAGAACACCAAGTCTCCTTACAATTGGGAAAGATGTTATCTACTCAGATTTGCAATGGGATGTCCCACAGGATGGGTGAGTTACTTTGCACTCCGGGGAATGGGAACTACTCAATCTTTTCTGGAATCCTGTTGTTCTGCTTCAAGTCAGACCTATTGAAATGCACCATACCTGAAATGGAGTGTACCCCATCAGGGGAGAACGTGTGGGTCCTGATCTAGCATAGTCTGCCCCCAGTCCATCTCCTCATGCCTGACTGTGCTGTCTCCCCCAGCCAACATGTGTGATATGCACAACCAGAATAAGTTCCTGAAGCTGCTAGGCTCCCTTTCCTCAAGGCCATAAATGCTGACACCCCCTGGCAATCAGGAGGCTGATGTACTGGCCTTGGTGTAAGCCCTAGCAATGGACTCTTCAGCAGATAGAGCAGATGAAGAACAGCCAGTGTAGCACCTTGGAATGAATGGAATGGCATATTGCCAAGATTTTCTCTTGAAATATGGTGACTTGGTTAATGCAGTAACAGCATGTGCTGTGTGGTTTTTTTTGGTAGAGTCTTTGGGTTTTCTATATGTAAGATCATGTCATTTGCAAACAGCAAGTTTTACTTCTTTCTTATTTGGATGTCTTTTATTTCTTTTTCTTGCCTGATAGCTCTGGTAGGACTTCCAGTATTAAGTTGAATAGGAGTAGTGAGAGTGGGCACCCTTGTCTTGCTCCTTGATCTTACTGTTGAGTATGATATTGGCTGTGATTTTGTCATTTATGGTCTTTATTATGTTGAAGTAAATTACTTTTATACCTAACTTATTGAGGCTTTTGATTTTTAAAGTGTTTTGCTCTCATAATTATATGATTTTTATCTTTCATTCTGTTATTATGTTGTGTCACATTTATTGATTTATGTGTGTGGAACCAACCATCTTTGTATCCCCAGAATAAATCCCCACTTGATCATGTTATATGATCATATTAATGCAGTACTGAATTCAGTTCATATTTTAATTAGAATTTTTGCATCTATGTTGACTAGGAGTATTAATTAGCCTATAAATTTCTTGCAGTGGGCTTGCCTGGCTTTGGTGTAAGGGTAATGGTGGCCTTATAAAATGAATTTGAGAGTGTTCTCTCCTTTTCATTTTTTTTGGAAGAGGTTGAGAAAGTTGATATTAATTTTTTTTTTTTTTAATTTTTGGTAGACTTCTCCAGTGAAGCCATCTGGTCTTGGGCTTTTCTTTGTTTGGAGGTTTCTGATTAGTGATTCAATCTCCTTAGTCATTATTGGTCTGTTCAGATTTTCTATTTCTTCGTGATTGGTAGGTTGCATGTTTATCCATTTCCCCTAGGTTGTCCAATTGGCCTGATCCTTTTTTTTCTTAATTTTAAAGGCTTATTTATTTATTTATTCAGGACAGAGGGAGAGAGAGAGAACAGGGGGAGAGGCCGAGAGGGAGAGAGAGAGAGAGAGAGAGAGAGAATGAGAATCTCATGCAGACTCCAGACTGAGCACAGAACTTGACCTGAACTGGGGTCAACCTCATGACCTGAACTGAAATCAAGAGTTCGACACTTAATGAACTGAGTCACCCAGGCACCTTTGGCCTGGTTCTCAAAAATGTCATGTGTCAGGCTAATAGGAGGGAGAGCTCAGTGTGAAGCATCAGCAAAGGTACAGAGATAGGAATCAGCTTGGAACATTGGCTGCCTGTGTTGGGTGTAGGTGGCTTAGGTGGAAGAATAGTAGCTTCTAAGGTTCACAGGCTGGCTGTAAGAAGAACCGTAGTGGGATGTGACTGGTGGGGAGGGTGGTGATCATCAACAATTTATTAGGGTAAATGATTTGAATTTTACTTTATAGATTGTTAGAATCCATTGGAAGGATTTTGAGTAATGAATGATTTTGATGGTTAATAAACTGTGTATTATTACTTAAAAGTCTCTCCCTCAAAATTTGCCTAAGTCTCTGATTCAAAAGGGGAGTTTTTTTTTAATTTTTATTTATTTATGATAGTCACAGAGAGAGAGAGAGAGGCAGAGACATAGGCAGAGGGAGAAGCAGGCTCCATGCACCAGGAGACTGACGTGGGATTCGATCCCGGGTCTCCAGGATTGTGCCATGGGCCAAAGGCAGGCGCTAAACCACTGCGCACCCAGAGATCCCCAAAAGGGGAGATTTAATGGAACTGTTCAATTAGATGTTTCCTACTTCTGATGTACTTGCTTGTTATCAGCAGATAGGTAAATTTAAAAATAGTGAATGCTTTAAAAAAGAAGACAAACTTACTTATTGACAGATCCACTCTCTCATTTTCAGATTACATGGAATTAACCAAATTACCTGTTTATTGTTTTCTGCAAATTTGAAATTGAATGTTCATTGGGCACCTCTGCAACTCAATAAAATCTTTTAGAAGTATTTACAGAGCTCATAAATCTTAATGAGGCTGACATAGGATGAAAAATAGTTCAAATAAAATGTATGAAAATAAAAAGCCATCTTCCTGCCCAAAGATTAATTCTAATCCAAACAATGTATCCAGCTCAGCTTTATGTAGCCACAAAGAATATAGAAAGACATTGGTTATACTTAGTGCTCAGACTTCAGGACTTATTCTGTTTATCTATCTAATTAATTAATTGGTTGATTTTGTCTTAAGCATTGAAAACCCAATATGAAGTATAAGGACCCTGTAAAATTAGATATAGCCAAGTGTATTGTTGCTTTATCTGATTTGTATTATACTCATTAGTTGGTTTATTTTTATGCAACATTTTTGTAAAGCCAACCCAGCATTTATCTATTCTATATGCAGAAACCCTATGAGAAACAATTCAAAAGATGTTTCTCCTCTGCTGGATTTGCTGCTGACAACACCAAGCATAACTGATACTGCTTAAGAAAATGTACGCTTCAAAAAGAAATTCTGTATATGCAGTGCAAAGCCTGAGGATGTAAAGATAAAGATAAACCTGAGCTAAGTCTAAGTGCTGGCTCCCAGACTAAGTCTTGTGCCAAGAAGACTCGGTGAGAATGCTCCTCAGGCTGAGCTCTAGGTCTCTTCTGTAGCTGGGAAGGGAAGATTTGAAAGAAGGGAAGATTTAAAAGTACAGTCTGGTGTTAGGGTGGTAAGAAGAGAAATAGACAAAACTCTTAGTGAATGGACTATTTATTTGGTAATCCAAAGACACCACGGGCGTGGTTGGTAACCCTTCAGCTAGTGGCAGTGCTCTTCAACCTGTTATCTAATAGGATATAAAATCCTGCTCAAGTAATTGACTAATGATTATACAAGTAAGTAAGTGAACTGAAAGGGAAGAACAAGTATAAGCTACCCATAAAGTTCAAGTTTATTTGCTTAATGACAGTTGACCTTTCAGGTGGGATACTACAGATGTCAGGATAGAGAAGAGGCTCACAGCTTAACCTGTACACTCTAAACAAACTATAAACCTGAGGATTAGAAATTATGTATGTTTTTGAATAAAATCTGAGTGTTGCTTAGACATATACTTGAGAAATCTGCTTTTGTTAAGCTTTCTGTGCTTTGTTCCATTAAACAAAATGCTTTCTATCCATTTGAAAGAGTGATTAATAAGTTACATGTTTTGCATAAAAAGTTTGATTTGTTGGTGGAAAGAGTCTATCTTTCCCTCCCTAATATTCACCAAAGATGATCTCCACCAGTTTGGCAGACATATTAATTAAGAGTCTTTCATTTGGGGGATCCCTGGGTGGCTCAGTGGTTTAGCGCTTGCCTTTGGCCCAGGGCATGATCCTGGAGTCCTGGGATCAAGTCCCATGTCAGGCTCTCTGCATGGAGTCCGCTTCTCCCTCTGCCTGTGTCTCTGCCTCTCTCTTTCTGTGTCTCTCATGAATAAATAAATAGAATCTAAAAAAAAAAAAAAAGAATCTTTCATTTGTAGGTATCAGAAACCTAACACTATCTAATCAATGCAGAGAGGAAAAAATTAGCTCATGTGTCTGGGAAGGTGATAGGAGCTGACATTTGTTCTGTACCTACGATGTGTCTGGTAAAAGCCTGTATTCTAGAATCAGATAGTCTAAGTCCCAATACTGGCTTTGCTGCTTCCCAGCAATATGACTTTGGGCGAGTCATTTATTTATGAAAGGAAGACAATAATGGTATATACTCCATAGTGTTACAAAGATTTTGTGAAATGCTATGGATAAAGTGCTTAAGACAATGTTACCATTTCCATAATCCTGACAAGACCTCAGTAAAGAAGATCTCACTTTACAAAGGAATGAACAGACTCAGAAAACGTTAAGTGATTTGTCCAGGGTCACACAGCTAGCTGAGATGGGGCTGTCTTTCTCTCTATGTTGGCTTCTGATCCATGATAAACATGCTTTGAGAAAGTCAATCTGGTGTAGGATTGTAAAATGAGTTCAAAAGGAGGATAGAAAGTAGCCCATTCAGAAACCACAGCAAAAATCCATCTTAGAAGTCATGAAGATCTGAGTTTGAATAGCAGAAGCTGGAACACATAGGACAGAATGGATTTGGAAGATATAATGAGTTGAGAAAAAGGAATTGAAGGTGAGTGTGACAAGAATGGATGCCCAGCAGCTGGCCCAGTCCCTGGTGCCTGGTGCATGACAGATACTCCATTAGATTTTTCTTTTTCAGTAAATGAATAAAGAACAAGGAGACCTTGAATAAGGGTGTCTGGAGGAATTGTGTGGTAGGGAAATTCAGGAGAAAAGCATGTTTGGGAGGGAAGCTGATGAGTTTCGGGGCACTTGTTGGGGAAGTCAGTTGATATCAGGAGACCCCTAGATACCTCAGGATGGAAGAGTAGGTGGATTTCAGAACTAAAGATAGAGATTGCAGAGGCTTCTGGGGGAGTGTGAATTTTGAAGATCTATGATTGAGATTTCCAAAGGAGAAAATACCCATAAGAGAAGAGAGACAGAGGCAGGTAAATTAGGCAAGATTGATGAGGAGGAGCTGGAGGGGTGGGCTACTCAGGAGCAACCAGAGAGAGTGGAGATGAGCCAGACACCACCCTGAGGGCAGAGAAGCATGGGTGCCTGGCAGCCCCTGCTGAGGCCCATGTAGCATGAGGTAGAGAGGGTCCACAAGAATTGAAGATGAGGGTCATTAACTGGAGCTGTTTCAACAAAATAATGAGAAAGGAAGCCAGATTTCATCTGGTAGAGGTGGGCGTACATGTGGTTTCCCAGCTGATGGGGTGCCATCCTTCCAGCTGCGCCAGATGCCGATAGGGGCCCCAGCTTTGTAAGACCCCACTTACAGGTGAGGAGGCCTACTGCCGCAGCCAGGCACTTGCTTGGTGTTTGAGGAGACCTTGGCTCAAGTTCTTACTTTCCCTTTTACTTTTGCTTTCACTCTAAAGAGGCTGGGTGGGGCCTGAACTGGCCCACCCCAGTCCCTCTCAAACCCCAGAGTTAAAAGTCCTTCCCAGATAAATTACCTTATGTCTTCTCTTACTACCCAAAAAGGGCCAGAGAGAAAACAGAGAAGCCCACAAGGCAGGAGGGAGACATTCACAATCTTTTCACCTCTCCCATCAATGGTTTACTTTTGTATTTTGTCTTTGACCAAACACAGAAAGACCAAATGATGATCATGACCCCAGGTTGATGAGAGGAGTGGTGTTACAGAATTGTTCTTTAGGAGCGGGGAGGTTTTCACACACCCGTAAGTGGGGTGAAAGAACCAAGTGGAAAAGACGGGGACTTGTGGTAGACCATGAGGACTGGGAGGTTCTGGCTGGTGCCTAGGTGTTTAGTCTATGGGTTTGCTGGAAGGAGGGTCAGTGGTTCTGGAGAGGGCTATTACTGCCATAAGATTGCCATTCCTCTTGTTCCTCTTTCCATGAGCAGTCCCTGCCCACCTCACCCAGCTCACTTAGCCTTTGCCTTGCTCCCACTCCATGCCCACCTTACTCTCTCTGTGACTCTCATGGGACCTTCCCACCCCATCTCTCCTTTTTTCTCATTTATACACCGCTCTCAGAACATCCTTATGGAAACTCAGCTTTATAGGACACCCCACGTTAGTGGCTCTGAAGCACAATGATAAGTATTAGAAAAGCCATACACCCAATAGAAGAGCATTTTTCTAATTTCCTGTGTTCCCCCTCCTTGACCGGCTAACCCTTTATATGATGATAAAGGCCTCCTGTCCACCTTCCCCCTTCCCATCTGATCCTGCAATCCACCATAGTGGAAGCAGTAGGGGAGGCAAAGAAGAATATTTTTCCCCCTATTTCTAGTGGAATCCATTTTTTTTTCCTTTACACATAAAAACAGTCATTGCTACACATTAGGACATTTTACTTAGTAGAATATTATTGAAGTTGTACAGAATTTTTATTCATGTTGCCGGTGATGCATATATATATATTTCTCTGCATCACGGTTTGATGGAACAGCGCCACAAAGAAAGAAAACATAACCACCACCCTTATTGCTATTTTAACAAAATGTTTTAAATTGTGTTTCTTCCAGTTAATGGTGTAGAAAGAAAAATGGGGAATGTGCATGCATTTTACTAGAATGAGCCATCAGAGATCTAAATAAATGGACCAAATGAGTTTGTTTGAATGTTCCCATTCACATAGGATTACACATTCAAATAAAGCTGTGTACATTTATTCGAATATGTAATCAAGGAGCTGAGCATAAGTGGCACTTATTTCCAAGTGTAACGTCCCTGGTTTACACATGTGGGTACCTCAATGTGTTGTTAAAAAGCAGAAAGTAGTTCTTCCTATATGCATTTTATGCAAATTTTACAGCTTTTGCTATTGTTTATCAGCTTCATTGCTCCTCATGCACCAAGGCACCTGTACATATTAGCAGTAATGTTGCTACCAAAAGGAAGGTTATATTCAAGTTTCTCAAGTTTTCTGAGCCTTCGAGAAAGTTCAAGTTCACTTGTTCCTTCATTTTTCATTCAACAAGTATTTGCCAGGCACTGTGATAGTTGTTGGCCTACAAAGGTATTCGAGTGAATCACCTAGGCATTTTATAGTGCCTGTTCCTCCTGGGCTCGGTACTCTTCGTTGGGAGGAATATATCATGGTCCACGACCCAAAGCTGTTTAGGCCACATGAATCTAATCTTCCTTTCTCTTTTTCTACCCGACCTCATCCCCATGATGGTGACACAGACCTCATGGGAGTGGACCATGCCTGGAGGGGGAGGGGTTCTACTGGCCTGAGTGCTGTCAATGGGTTTTACACTAGGACAGAGCTCTTTCAGGAGCCAGCAATTTTGATGACTTTCACCTAATTGTTCTGTTAATTCTGAGCAAAGTGTGGGAAAAGGAGAGAGAGGCAGTAGCAGGTAAAGATGATGCTGGAGAAATACAACTACTGAGGGATTTTCAGAGTTAAAAAAGGGGCATTTCATGTATATATCATTTAAAAATAATCTGAATTATCTAGAAGCAAAACAGTTGACTACAACCTTGGTATTGAATACTTGAATGCTAGTATGACATGCATATACCATGCAATGCAAAATTATGTAAATATGTCTCCATAAACATTTGCATAAGTGGATGACTTGCATTAGCAAGATGATGGTGATGGTGATGATGGTGATGGTCATGATGATAGTGATGATAATGATCATTAACAGTTATTGGGTGCTTTCTTTGTGTCAGGCACTTTTGTAAGAGTATACATTTACTCATCTAATCTTTAAAAAACCCTCAAGGCAGACACAATTAGTGACTCTGTTTTGTAAATGAAAAATAAGGCGCAGAGCTGTTCAGCAGCTTGGACAAGGAATATAGGTTGTGAATTTGGATGTGACTCCAGAGCCCGTACTTCTAACCACTGCACATAGAGACTGAAGTGTCATTGTCACTAAATTAGAGTGTCCTCTTCTTGTTTTGTTTTAGCCTATTTTTATTATCACCTGTTATAGAAATAGAAGAATGGTGACCTAATCATGAAAAAGCATAGCACTGCTTATTTGGTACAACATATAAAGGAATTCCTGACACTGAAGCAGATGACAATGGTTTTGGAGATCTAGCCCTTCCTCTAATCCATTTTAATCTTCCCGAAATGGAGCTTTTGGTGTGTCATTTTAGCTCAAAGTACTTCAATAGGTCACTGTTGCTTATGGAATTAAGTTCAGGCATTTGCAACTCAGCAAAATATTCCTCAAACTCCTTCATCATGGGAGTTTTATTACCTCCTTTTATTGCTTTTATACATCAATCAAATGAAACTTATTTCTTCTTACTCATTATGATCCCATATTTCCTCACCTTGAAATACCTCTTTTAGTTCCACTCTTGTCTTTACATATCCAAATCTTACTTTCAAGGTCCAGCTCATATTCTCATAAAATGTTTCTAATTCCCTCCCATGGAAAGAACTTCTCCCATCTCTGAATTCCCAGGATATCTGCTTATTTCTCTCTTATTACAAATGACATTCTCAGGGCACCTGGGTGGCTCAGTTGGTTAAGCATCCAACTTGATTTCAGCTCAGGTCATTATCTCAGAGTCTTGAGATTGAGCTCCACTTTGGGCTTTGGGCTCAGCACAGAGTCTACTTGAGATTCTCCCTCTTCCCCACCCCTTACACTCTCTAAATAAATAAATACTTAAATACAGACATACATAAATAAAATCTTTAGAAAAAAACAAAAACAAATGATATTCTCAAACTTGCTTAATAGTTAGATCATTATGATCTCCATATTGATCTCTTGATACAGGGCATTTTTCTAAATCATCTTCATATTTATTATGGGATTCAGCATAGCACTTTGTACACATTAGGTACTGAATTATGTGCCATATTGAAATGAATGGATGACTGCAAACAGATGTTCTCAGATTGTATCTGAAACATATTTAAGTCCTTTTGATATCTTTTTAATAATAAACACATCACAGTGGGGGCTCTTGTGAATCTAGAGATCCCTGTAGAACCAAGGCATTAATTCCTGCAGTTGGGAGTGTTAGCTCACAGTCCCAGAAGCTACTTCACCCAAAGAATGGACCTTACCTGGAGACAACTGGCACCCAATGATTGGCTGAGGTGGAGTTCAAAGACCCTGTCCCCTCGCCTCAGGTTGAATTTGTCTGAAGGCACATCCCTGCTTTGAAGCACCCCACAGGACTGACTGACATGTCTTGGAACTGAATCACTGTCCAGTACTGATGGATGTGGTTCCTGAGAGAATTCACAAATAAGTTTCTTCTATGTAAATCTCCAATTTCCAACTCCAATTTCCAACTTGGTTTTCTGGAGAACCAAATCTAAGATACACCTTTCCTCCCTGGATTATTTTTGGGCTCTTGGATTTTGGTGTCATATATATCTGGGTTTGCAGCATATTTTAATCCTGACTTTATCACTTACTAGGTATGTGGACTTGGAATGTTAGTTATGTTCTTGTATCCATTAGGATCAGATTTACTTGTATATAGTGAAAACTTAAAATTAATGTTAGCTAAATTATGTTTAAAAAATCTTTCTCATACAGGAGAAGATCAGAGGTATGGCATAGAATTCTCATGATGCAAATAGGAACCAGTTCTGGGATTCTCCACTCTATGGTATGATCCTTGTCTTCATGATCCAAAATGGCTGCTGGAATTCCAGCCATCACATGAATTAACAGAGTGAAGGAAAAAAACTCATATGGAATTCCAGCCATCACAGGAATTAACAGAGTGAAGGAAGCAAAGAATTGCATGACTCCTCCTTTTTAAGGAGATTTCCTAGAAGTTTTACACAATATTTTGGTGTATATCATTGGCTAAAACGTATCTCCTGGCCATCCCTAAAACTGAAAATGTATCTGAAAAATGTAATCTTTCAACCATATGCATGTGAAAAGTTTTATTCTCTATAGAATGTTTTGCTATAAGGGTAAGAAATATATTATCTAGACAGATGATGGTAGCATTATAAATAAGTCAGGGGTCATAGGAGCTAAATAATAGTGAGCATTGTTAGTTAAAATCTAAGAGAGTTGAATGCCCTTGAGATCCTATGACAATATAGGAATGCCTTCCTTTCCTATGATGTTATCATAATGGGATTGTGATATGATTAACACAATGGTGCTGTACTGGTAAACATGATATACTGGTAAAGAACACAAGTTCCTTTAATGCAGGCAAAGAATATAATTAAGAATGTGCCTATGCTACTAAGAGCAGGGGAGACAGAGCAGTTTGAATCAGAGATGCAACTGTCCCTGGTGTTCAGGTCCTCACCAAAGTGTTGCCAGTGATACCATCATTTAGGACAGGAATCCTGTCTGGTCCCTTGAATAGCATCCTCTCTGTCTTTGACTTTTGATTTGTAGAATCCTGCCATCTCGACTGTTCTGTAGATTTCCAGCTACTTTCCTGCTTGCCAGCAAGATGCCACATCAGCATCCTCTCAGAGTGCTTACTCAGAGGTCAGTTTTCCAGCACCAGTTTTGCAGATGTCCCTGTCCCCAATGCACCTGTCCCCAGCCCTTCCTTTCTCTAGCTTCCTAGACCACCTCTGTGAGCCTGGGCAAGCAGAGCTGGGCCAATTACATACAACAGGGTTTCCTGGCACTCATCTACAGACTTTCCCTCTGATGTTCTGAGCTTAGCTGCCATCTGCCTACATCTAATACCAGTCAGGAAAACCATAAATCCTACTTTTCTGCTCTAGACAAAGGTTTAATTGTTAAGCAGGATCAACATACAGTTGCATTTCTGTAAATTGCAGCAAATCTTAATGGCTGTTTATGAGCAGTATGTTTGCCCTCCTCTCACTCTTTCTGAAATCAGTATACTACATCTCAGCATGCTCTTGATCAATGTGAATGTGTGGATCTTTCTATCTGCAGAATCTGGATCTGCTTTACCACACTCAGGCCCACCTGGATCAGAGTCAGTGTTTTCTCTGTTGCCTCTTAGATTATTTTTTGGATGAGGCTTATTTGCATCTTGGGGCTGTTTGGAATTTTTCCAAGACAAAATGTAAACACAATGATTGGAGATAATCATGAGCACTGACCTCTACGCAGGGCAAAACCCTTCATTACAGGGTAGCTTTAGGTCTTTATGGTAAACAATAAAATTGGGTTGGTTCTTGTACAAGAATCAGTGTGGAGTATGGAGACATCATTTGGCTTTGTCATTGGGCAGCCCTGGTTCTGAGTCTATCCTTTGCCACCTTTTAGCTTTATGATCTTAGGGAAATAAATTAATGTCTCTACATGTACTTCTTAGTATTCATAGTATTTCTGTAAGACTTTAATGAGATTTATAAAGCCTATCACAGAGTGTCTGATATAGTAACCAACACCGAAGATGAACTTTTGTGATAGTATTATTAATTACTTATAAAAGAGGATTTTCTTCTAATTATAGGTTGCTCTTCTTAAAAATAAGATTTTAAACACACGTTAAATCTGATCAAGTATTTTTTGGGCATCAGCTGAGATAATTATAATTTTTCTCCTTTAGTTTATTGATATGAGGAATTACTCTAATATTTTTGAGGTGAGTCATTCTACATTCCTTGGATAAACCCTCTTCAGCTTACTATTACTATTTTTTTGAAGGCACTTTTAGATTTAATTAACAAGCATAATACTAGCTAACATATTATTTAAGGATCTTTTCTACTATATGTATAAATGAAAGGGACCTATTATGTGCTTTCCCTGATGTTTCCTTTTCTGACACTGGAATCAAGATTACACTAACCTCATAGAAGAGTTGGGCATCTTTTTTCCATTTTTCTAAAATAATTTACATAAAATGGTAAAGAATTATTTCTTGAAATTTGGTAGAATTCTCCTCTAAAGCCAAGAAAGCCTGAGTTTTAGGGGAGGAACAGTCTGTGATTACCATTTTAATTTTTTAAATATCTAATTGCTCTATTGAAATTCTCTTGCTTGTACCAATTTTCATATTTTATACATTTCTAGAACAGTTTCCATTTCACCTGTGTTTTCAAGTACATTAGGGTAAGTTGTTTATAAAAGTCTTGTGGTCATTTTTAATAACTAATATCTTCTTATTTTCCTTTTTTAATATGAAATTTGATTTAATGGCATCTTCCCCCTTTTTCTTATGCTTTAGCTTATGATAGGTATGTTTGGTTTATTATATTCATCTTTTCAAAGAACCAGCATTTAGTTTGCTAATCTTCTGCTCTCAACCTTTACTATTTCCTCCCTCCTTTTTCTTTCTTTTTCTTTCTTTTTTTTTTTTTTTTTTTTTGTGGAGTTGGCAATGATTGATTGCTCAAATTCTTAGGTGAATACTAATCATGAAAAACCTTTTATTGTGAGGGTGCCTGGGTGGCTCAGGTCATGATCTTAGCTGGGTGCTGGGATTGAGCCCCATGTCAGACTCCCTGTTCAGTGAGGAGTCTGCTTCTGCCTCTTCCCCAACCTCTCCCCCTGCTCATGCTCTCTCTCCCTCTTTCTCTCTCTAGTAAATAAATAAAATCTTAAAAAAAAACCCTAAAACTTTTATTATGGAACTTTTATACATGTTTTTATATACATTATTATTTTATATATTTTATATGATTGTATATTTAATTTTGTATTAGTTTATAGAACAAAATATATAATATGTGAAATATATAATGTAAAATATAGAATAGTATGTAAAATATTATATGTATGTATATATAAAGTAGAGAAGATGGAACAGTGATGCTCCGTATGCCTGCACACAGCTTTAGCAGTTCCAGTCTGGATAATCTCGCTTCCTCTCTACCCTGCTCACTACTCTCCCCTTCCAGATCAATTTGCAGCAAATACCATACATCGGAGCATTTAACCTACAAATACCACATGATGATCTTCTAATATAGAGATTCTTTTTTTGAAATATAACCACAATGCCATTATCCTACCTAAAATCTTAAACCTGAGTATCTTTTTTGAACCTTGTATTTTATATTATTTCATTTCACTTCAGAAAGAACACCATGAAATCTGTTAACAGATTTAGAAGTAATATCTCATTATGGTTTTGATTTGAATATCCCTGATGGTCATTGATGTTGAGCATCTTCTATATCTGTTGATATAGCAGAAGGTTAACCCTAAGCCAGCTGCATGTCCTTCTTTGAGAAATGTCTATTTAAAACTCCTTTGTCCATTTTCATTGGGTTATTTTATTTTTTCTGTAGAGTTGTAGGAGGTTCCCCATCTATTTTAGAAATTAACCCTTTATCAGACAATTTGCAAATATTTTCTCCCATTCCATGGGTTGCCTTTTCCTTCTGTTGATTGCTGCTTTTTAGTTCGATGTTATCCTTTTGTTTTTCTTCTGTTGTCTATGCTATTAGTGTTATATACGTGAAATCATTGCCAAGACCAATTTCATGAGACGTTTTCTCCTATGTTTTCTTTTAGGAGTTTTACAGTTTCAGGTGTTACATCAAAGTCTTTAATCAGTTTTGAGTTGTTTTGTGCATGATGTAAGATAAGGATCCAATTTCACTTTTTCACATGTGGACATCCACTTTTCCCAGCACCATTTGTTGAAGACATCACTCTTTCCTCATTGTGTATTCTTGGCACTGTTATTCACAGATCTGTTGACTAAATATGCATGTGTTTATTTCTGGGTTCTCTAGTGTGGTCAATTTGTCTAGAAGTCTGTCTTTATGACAGTATTGTACTGTTTAAGTCCTATAGCTTTGTAATATATTGTGAAATAAAAAAATATGGTGTGTCTCCAGCTTTATTCCTCTTTCTCCAGGTTGTTTTGAGTATTTGAGGTCCTTTGTATTTCCATATGAATATTAGGATTACTTTTTCTAGTTCTGTGAAAAATGTTATTGAGTCTTTAATAGGTATTGCACTGGATCTAGATCTCTTTGGATACTATGGACATTTTAACTGTATTAAGTTTTCCAATCTATGAACATTGGATATCTAATTTGTATTTTTAACTCCTCAATGTTTTATAATGTTCAGTGTACAAGTCTTTTACCTCCTTAGTTAAGTTTATTCCTAAGTATTTTGTTCTTTTGATGAATTACACCTGAGATTGCTTTCTTACTTTCTTTTTTGGATAGCTCATTGTTAGAATATAGAAATATAGCTGTTTGCTTTCATGTAGATTTGTATTCCGTGGTTTTACTGAATTTGCTTACAGTATTTTGGTGAGATATTTAGGGTTTTTTACATATAAGATCATGTCATCTGTAAGCAGAAGTAGTTTTACTTCTTCCTTTCCTATTTGGATGCTTTTATTTCTTTATATTGCCCAGTTTCTGTGGGCAGGACTTCCAGTGAATAGGAATTGTGAGAGTGGATATCCTTGTCTTGTTCCTGATCCAGAATGGAAAGCTTTCCATTCTTTACCATTGAGTATTATGTTTGCTCTAGGTTTTCATATATGTACTTTCTTATGTTGATATGATTTCCTTATATTCCCAGTTTATTGAGAGTTTTTATCTTGAAAAGATGTTCAATTTTGTCAAATGATTTTTCTGCCACTACTGAGATGATCATGTGATTTTCATCCTTCATTCTGTAAAATGGTATATCACATAGAATGATTTCCAAATTCTTTGCATCCCAAGGATAAATCCCTACTTGGTCAAGGTATATTATTTTTTTTAATGTGCTGTTAAATTTGGTCTGCTACTATTTTGCTGAGGATTTTTGCATCTATGCTCATCAAGGATAATGACCTATAGTTTTCTTTACTTGTAGTCTTTTTATGACTTTGCTAATAGAGTAATGCTGATATCATAAAATGAGCTCGGGATTATTCTTTGCTTTTTACTTTTTTGGAAAGAGTTTGAGAAAGGCTGCTGTTATTTCTTCTTTGTTTGATGGAATTCACCAGTATAGCCACCTGGTCCTGGGCGTTTCTCTGTTGGGAGATATTTGATGACAGATTCAATCTTCTATCTGATCACAGGTTTTTTCAGATTTTCTATTTCTTCATGATTCAGTTTTGGTAGCTTGTATGTTTCTAGGAATTTGTCCATTTCTTCTAGGTAATCCAATTTGTTAACATATAATTATTCACGATAATCTCTTATAATCCCTTTTATTTCTGTGGCATCAAAACTAAGTGATATCTTAATAATAAATTTCTGCAATTAAATCAATATGGAAAAATGTTCCCTATGTTGCAGTTTGTTAGGGGTGTTTTAAGTTACTTCTGATCTATACATTACCCTTAAGTTTTTTTCTTGCTATGTATTTGTTGAAGAAATTGAGTAGTTCCTATGGTTTAACTTGCCCTGTAAGTTAACTTGTTTCATTTTTGCTTTCAAATTTTGGGCATTAGTCTTTAAATTTAATTTTGCTTTTAATTATGAAAATTAATAGTTGCAAAATAAATTCTATAAAACAAAATATATTGAGATAATTTAAACTTCTATCCCTGTCCTTTCTACCTTATTAGTTGTTACCTTTTACAGTTTTATTTATTTATTTATTTATTTATTTATTTATTTATTTATTTTTTACCTTCTTACAGTTTTAAAAATTTTTTCTTGTTTTATCCTCCATATATATATAAATGGGACCTTTTGCTGATTACATTCCTGTGGTGTTATTTAAGATGCCCTTCTGTGCCCTTCAATTCCTGTAAATTGGTAGATTATTCAGGGTGTGCATTCTCAACAGGGGTGATGTCACCTTTAAAACAGTGAAAATTGGCTCTTTGGAAGTTAAGAAAACCCTTGCTCTTTTTAGCTACATCTGCCAATTTCAATATAGTTTTCATAATCACTAACATCAAAATGTTAAATTTTCTATATGATTTTCTTTTTATTTTTTAAGAAATATTCTGTTTAGTTTTTCCCCAAAAGATAAATTTTAAAGTTCTCTTTTGTTTTTTAATCTTATTGTATATATAGTCTACATAATATTAATACTTGGCTTTTATTGGTGATTTCTTTTTTCTTAACATATTATCTATTTTTTTAAATGTTCCATGAGTGTCTTACTTTATTAGTTAAAGATTTCTTTTTCCTATCAAGTTTTTATCTTAATTCTTAGATACATAACATATAGTGTTATATTAGTTGCAGGTGTAAGATATAGTGATTCAAAATTCTATACATTACTCAGTGCTCATCATGATTAAGTATACTCTTTATGTTACGTATAGGTTTCTTTCTCTCTGTGTGTTTGTATGTTAGCACCATTTTATTTGTAATAATCCTGATGTCTGTTTATTTTTTGTCTCTTTCACCTCTCATTTTCTGAGATGGGTGTGTTAAATTTCCAATTACTATTATTCATTTATATATTTCTTTCTTTAATTATGTCAGTTGCTACTTGACATATTTTCAAGCACCATCACTATTCTTAGGTGCAATGATGTTAATAGGGGTATGTCATCTTGTTCTATTTTTCCTTTTACCAGCATATAATATTCCTTTGTGCTACTTTTTGACTTCCTTATGTCTTGTCAGATAATAATATTGCTGTCTTCTGCTTCATATTTGCTTAATAATTAGAAAATCTTCATATTCAAACTTTAAAATTTTTCCAAGTTGTTTTGTCTTGAGTTTATTATACACAATATATAATTGACTTTTTATTTATATATATATTTTTTCTAATCTGAGTCCCTCTGTTAATTGACAAATTATATCCATTTATTTTTATTGTTATTACTGATACAGTAAGACTCACTCTTGCCACTGAATTTCATGTTTTACATTTACTGTACTTTCTTTATTTCCTTTTTTCATTTCTGTTTTGTATTAAACACATTAGATTTCTTCTACTGATATAAAAATATTTATTTCTTTGTTTTCGCCATTAACCCCATACAATCTATTCTCAATATAGCAACATAAAAGAATCCTTTTAAAACTTAAATAAAGGGATGCGTGGGTGGCTCAGCGACTGAGCATCTGCCTTTGGCTCAGGGTATGATCCTGGGATCCAGGATCAAGTCCCGCATTGGGCTCCCTGTGGGGAGCCTGTTTCTCCCCCTGCCTGTGTCTCTGCCTCTCTCTGTCTCTTTCATGAATAAATAAAGAAGTCTTAAAAAAAAACTTAAGTAAAATCTTGCTAGTTCTCCACTCCAAA
Source organism: Canis lupus dingo (assembly GCF_003254725.2). Classification (NCBI taxonomy): domain Eukaryota; kingdom Metazoa; phylum Chordata; class Mammalia; order Carnivora; family Canidae; genus Canis; species Canis lupus. The sequence continues at coordinate 26,167,281 of NC_064247.1, read as the reverse complement.
ATCTTTGATGTCTATGCAGTTCAAGTGGGTAAGTGAAGAGCGCTACAGCAGTACTCTACCAGGCACTGCACAACCTGATCCCTTACTGCATTTCTGACCTCACCTCCTGCACATATCTTTTGTCATCAAACTCCTGCTTCTATGCTTCATCATCTTCAAGCAAAGGGCCTTCACACTTGCTGTTATCTCTGCTTGGGATGTTTTTCCCTCATATATCATATGACATGTTCCCTCACCTCTTCCAGGTGTGTGCTCAAACATCATCTTTTTGGTGAGGTTTCAGGAATCACTTTAATATTGCAACTTTATCCACATGGCATACACTATCTTTTTTCCCCTTTGTTGTTGTTGGTTTTGTTTTGTTTTCATTGCATTTTTTAACCCTTGGATAGCCTATCAATTTAATGCATCTCTTCTCTCTTTTACCAGCATATAATATTCCTTTGTGCTGCTTTTTGACTTCCTTATGTCTTGTCAGATAATAATATTGCTGTCTGAAAATAGCGGATTTGCTGAAAACAAATCTCTATGCAGGCAAGGACTTTGTTCTGTTTACAGTAGCCTTTCCAGAGGCTAACAGTGCCTGGAACAGTAAAGGCATTCAATATATATATATTGAGCAAATAAATGGATTCAGATCTTCATGTCTTTTAGGTCTGCAGCTGGGAAGACTGAGGGATGAAGAAATGGCCAAGTAGTACAAACCTGGGGCCAGAGGTATAAATATAAGACTAAATTTAAGTTTGGGTGCCAGTCATACCCTGTGATCCTAGGGTGATCTATCATTCCCATGATCATATAAAGGAGGATGAGTTGCACTTTTTTTTTCTTGATGTAGCAGATTTTGAAAACTCAGTTTTCTAAAAATATTTGTATGACCAATTATAATTATTCTAAAAAGATATTCTTGATAACAAGAGAGGAACATGATCAATGTGGAGAAAAGAAGATCTAGTTAATTTGCAGTTCACTTCTATGATAGTTAATTAGGACATGAGTTAATTAGATCCATCTTAAATGGAAGGAGAAATCTTGTTAAACCAAGTTTTAAAAGCATCAGTTTTTTTTAATGTATGAAATCATTGATTGGATTCCTCTAGTGTTTTAAAAAGTATTAAAAGTGACATCTTATAAAATGCCTTAAAATAAATCAGATCAGCATATGTAGTGGTAAGAATACAAACTTTGCAATTAGGTCTGAGTCCCAATCTTAGCAACACCACTTAATGTTTGTCATTGGACAATGAATTTGAATTCTATACATGTCAATTTTCTCATCTGTATAATTGAGTAACTACCACATTGGGGGATGTGAAGGTCAAAAATGAATGTATTCAAAAGTACTTAGTATGGTACTAGACATGGAGTATCCAATGGCAACAGTTAATATTTAGTGAGGGCTTATGTCATGTGTTTACTTGTTTACTTCTCTTATCGAGCCTAAAGGATCCTATTATTATTCTATTACACAGGTAAGGAAACTGAGGCACAGTTAAGTAATTTGCTCAAGGTCATAGGGCCAATAAGTAGTAGTGTTGGTATTTGAACCCAGTGTGGTCTGGATCAGGGAGTCCATATCCCTAACTTCTATACAATACTTCTTGCTAGGGATAAATGTCAGCTTTCTCTCCTTCTCTCTTTTCCTTACAAACTATAAAGTTCAAAAAAGCAGATTAGGGGGCAGCCTGGGTGGCCAAGTGGTTTAGCACCATCTTAAGTCCAGGGCCTGATTCTGGAGACCCTGGATCAAGTCCCATGTCGTGCTCCCTGCATGGAGCCTGCTTCTCCCTCTGCCTGTGTCTCTGCCTCTCTCTTTCTCTCTCTCTCTCTCTCTGTCCCTCATGAGTAAATAAATTTTAAAAATCTTAAAAAAAAAGCAGATTAGTGACCATGTCTTGTCTTTTTTATTTTTATTTTTTAAGATTTTATTTATTTATTCATGAGAGACACAGAGAAAGGCAGAGACATAGGCAGAGGGAGAAGCAGGATCTCCGCAGGGAGCCCAATGCAGGACTCCATCCCAGGAACCTGGGATCAGACCCTGAGCCAAAGGCAGATGCTTAACAGCCTAGCCACCCAGGCACACCTGTCTTGTCTTTTTTTAATATTGTTGTAGTGCTCAGGGGATCCCTGGGTGGCTCAGTGGTTTGGCGCCTGCCTTTGGCCCAGGGCATGGTCCTGGAGTCCCAGGATCGAGTCCCTCCTCAGGCTCCCTGCATGGAGCCTGCTTCTCCCTCTGCCTGTGTCTCTGCCTCTCCCTCTCTCCCTCTCTCTCTCTCTCTATCATGAATACATAAATAAAAATCTTTAAAAAAAATATTGTTGTAGTGCCCAAACTAGTTCTTGTCTGTTAACTAACACACATCAATGAACTAGGGGGAGAAGGTAAGAAGGCAGGCAAGGGTGAGGTCAGGTGAGATATAAGAGTCTATAAGTCTTCTGTGTCTTCTTTGTGGCCACAGGGACTAAGGATCTAGATTTCTTTTCCAACACTCGCTGTCCTTAAACACATATGGTTTGGCTAACATGAAGTCTAGGCATATTTTTTATGTAGTCAGGGAATAGCCTCCTTTAATTCATATGGAGCTGGATGAAGAGGGTTTAACCATCTGTCCTTGCATAATGCCATGTATTCATTTAGCAGGAATATGGAATGGCTAGTTTTTAATTAGTCCTCACTGACTGGGGAGCTGTGAAGCATGGTGGTTAATGTTGATATTGTCCCTCAAGCCTTTCTTTTATGGATGGATTCTTGGACTTGTTGAAAATGTTACATCCATGGTTTTTATTTTACCATTTTCATTTCCAGAGCACATTTTCTAATTTCTTTCAGAATGATTGGTTTCATTTTAAAGTGTTTTGAGTCAGTTTAATAAGAACCTAAACTAAATTGCTCTTGTACACGAGCTGTGGAGTTTCAACTTGATGGGGCAATGTGTCAACTTAAAATAAAATGTTAGGCTTTTTGTAGAACACACAGCATTGGTGACCTTGGCCCTCTGGAGAGATTAGATTTCCCCAATTGATACATTTGTGCTTGGCACAGGGGGAATGAATGCATTTGGAAGTGAATTTTTCTGATGTTTTTTGCCTGTTTATTTGTACATAGTCTTGCAGGCTCAGATCTGATTTTATTGACATTACATAAGTTCCCCCAAAAGACAGAATAACAATGAAAATCTTATTTACTTGGTTATTACTCAGATGTCCATGGTTTGGAAGACTTAAATTAGAATAGAGATGAGATTATAAAATATCGATTCTGGTAAGTCATTATTAGCAACAATTCAGTGTTCTGGGATTCCTGATAGTTTGGTTTTATAATACAAGCCTTCCAGGTGAGAAGGCAGGAAGAAATGAGGGCCCTCAGATTCATTCAATTCGTGTAACTAATATTACTGTGATCAAAATAGACAAGAGATAGTGGAAAACAAAACAAAACCAAAAAAGATATTGACTATCCTGAGCTAAGATTTGTTGCTAATTTCTGCTCTGAGTTCCCCAAATATATTTTTCATTATGTGCATCTCTATGTTTGCATAAAGCTAATGAACGGACTTCATGGTGAGCAGAAGAAAAAACAAGTGAGTTAGAGATTTGGGGGGATCACAAGACATTGTGAAAATTATTATGAGATGAAGGAAAGCCATCTTTACCCCCCGTATGTGTTCAGGCAATGAGCAGAAGTGATGGGTGCAGTGAAGGCAGAAGCAGATGTAACAGAAGTATAATGGATAGCTATTTACAAATGTCTTCCATTTATAAATTAGTTTGACATCAGACATGCATGATATGACTTGCTAAATAAAGATATAGTGTCTTCTATGAGAATCAGATAAAATCATCTCAAATAAAAATATGAGATGCATATTAACATATAATTTTTAATATAAATGCATAAACAGGAATAGAAGTTAAATTGGACACTGAATTAAAAAAATATGTAGGTACCATGGTGTAAAAAAGAGACAACGTAATATAGTGGAAAAGATACTAGGTTTAAAGTCTGTTAATCTGGGTCCAACTCAAATTCTTTCTCTAGTTAAATTTCTAATCTTTGACGAAATTCTTGAATATATCTGGGTCTATGTTTCCTAGTATTAGAAATATGGGTATAATAATACACATGATAAATAATAATAATAATGATCATATTTACTATAGAGTGCTATTTAGATATATATTAAGTGAGGTAATATATTAGAAAATCTTGATATTAATGATCTTTATTTTTTTTAAGATTTTTTTATTTATTCATGAGAGGCATAGAGAGAGAGAGAGAGAGAGGCAGAGACATAGGCAGAGGGAGAAGCAGGCTCCATGCTGGGAACCTGACGTGGGACTCGATCGCCAGTCTCCAAGATCACACCCGGGTCTGAAGGCGGTGCTAAACTGCTGAGCCACCCGGGCTGCCCAATATTAATGATCTTTAATAAATATCAGATCTCTTCTTTCTCCTTCCCACTAGTTAGAATGCATAGCATTTGGTAATGGGAATATTCACTTTGTAATGAAAATGGTATATTGATAAGGGTAGAACTTCAATCATGATCTTGCCTATACTATAATTAGAAATCACATCTGAGAAAAAACAATAAATTATGATGAATCTTCTTGGTGCTATCACTGGTTTTAGTGTAATTGCTCATTAAGCCTTTAAAATTATTAGACCTTGTTAATTAAAAAGACTTTCCTAAAATGAGGACGCTTATTCATGTCAAATGATTTACAGTGAGATCCTTTCTAATTACAGGTGTTACAGCTTCATTTGCATAGTTGGGATAGTTAGCTGCAGTCAGTGTTCACGATAACATGAAGAGGCTCCAGCACATCATGAAATGTGTTTTGGGAACCAAAATAAAAATTGGTAAAGAGAACACTGTTGGGATAGTTTTGTATTAAATCTTAACTACAAGCAAGCTTATTGTTGAAAGAGAACACAGGTCTCAGAATCAAGCATTTTTGATTTTGTTACTGGGAGCATTATCTCTTCCCTCCCAGATGGAGAGAAAGGGTGAATAAAAAAACCAGTGTTTAGTTAAGGCAAATGCTGTGCTAAGAACTATGTTAAATAATTTTTTTTTTCAGTGTAAGAGCATAGCAGACAATCTCTTACTAATTTATCTGATTCTATTATTCAGTGATGCTTTTAAGAGACTTTATACTGTCATTTATAATTTTTAATGAAAAACTACCATGGTAAATGGGGCAGTACATACACTGACTATTGAGAACCTCTTATCTACCAGGGACAATAAATCACAGAATGGGAAAGGAAATCAAACTTGGGTCAAATAAAAATATTCTGTTTTATATAGAGAAAATATAAAAAGCAAAAATAATTTTCTAATATAATAAATGTTAAAAGCATGCTATTTATCATACTGTATAAAATTATATTTTCAGGATAATATTGTATATCAAAATATATAAATATCCATTTCTTCTATTCAATATGTAATGGCCTAGAAAAAAAATATTTTCTACTGTATAGAGATGACTAAATGCCAGAAAAAGTCTAATAATTTTAGAAAAATGAGAGATTTTATAAGGAATATAGATCTGGTCTGAATAATTTCAAGGTATGAATAATTTCAAGGTATGAATAATTTCAAGGTATGAAAAGAATCTTAAAAGAATGTTAAAAACAATAAGTCAGTTCATGATATACCTTCTGATATATATATCATACGGTGAAGGATCTGATATGTGTGTATATATATATATATATATACAGTGAAAGATCACAGAATCATTTTGCAGTTTTCCTGACAAGAGTGCATGATCTTAATATAGTAAAGAAGAAATGATTAGACAAATCAATTGAGCATCAATTTTAAAACAACTGCCCTGTACTCTTCAAAAATGATCATGTCATGGAAAACAAGGAAAGACTGAAAAATTATTCTAGCATAGAAAATATATTGTAGCCTCCATTTCTTCTCACAAAGGAGTAAAGGACTGGATTTAATTTCCTGTCTTAAACAATTAGAAAACTTGACAAAATTTATGAACCAACCACCTTCACACATGAAACAACAGAAATCATAGGATCGTGGTTCCTGAAGGGAAACAAATGAGTTGAGCCTGATGACTACACTGGCTTTTTGCCCAGAGGCACATTCCTCAACAGGTGGCAGAGAGGGACATTCCAAGTAGTTCATAGTGGTCTTCTGGGGTGAGATGGGGATCAGAGATCAGGGAGTTTGAAGCAGCTGGAAGTTGCAGAGCAGTATTTTGGAGAAGAAGACATTACACAGGAAAAGAGCTCCATAAATCTGCAAATGCGTTTCTATGAATTTTGTTGAAAATGAAGAAATGAGGCAATCAGATGAAACTCTATGAAGCTGGAAAATAGGGTGACTGAGAAATTGTGAGCTGAATGGTACAGAACTCATGCAGGAATGGAAATCATTTGATTTTTTCATTAGCCAGAAGAAAGAGTCCTTGTTGACTATTGGCAGACATTCAGTAAAGGCCTCAGAAGAGCCCTGCTTCAGTAGTGGGGTTAATCTATACCTAAAATAAAGGGCACTCTATAACCATCTTAAGAAAGCTTAAAACAGCAACAACAACAACAAAAACAAACAAAACAAAACAAAAAGCTTAAAACATCCTTGAGCCCCTTAGTCTAAACTGCAAACAACTCTACTGCTTATCAGAAAAGCCCAAAACGCTTTAAATAAAAACAACACGGGCAGCCCGGGATCAAGCCCAGCTTAGTTTAAACTAAGCTCAGCAGTTTAAACGCAGCCTTCCGCCCAGGGCCTGATCCTGGAGACCCGGGATCAAGTTCCATGTCAGGCCCCCTGCCTAGAGTCTGCTTCTCCCTCTGCTGGTCTCTCTCTCTCTGTCTCTCTCTCTCTCTGTCTCTCATGAATAAATAAATAAAATCTTTAAAAAAATAAAAATAAAAACAACACAATCCATGAACTAATATAGCATAAAATTTTTAATGTCTAGCATTTGATGAAAATATCACTGGACATACTAAGAAGCAGGGAAAAATGACTTTCATTGGAGAAAAGTCAGCTAATAGGAATGGGCTCAGAAATAATGCAAACAGTAGAATTAGCAGAAAATATGAGGATAGCAAGGATAGTAAAGGTATACACACACACATCACATAAAATGAAAAATTAACAGCAGATTAGACTTGGAACACATCATCAGTAAACTTGAAGACATAGAAATAGAAACTTCCCAAAATTAAGCACACACAGAGAAAGAGACCAAAAGAGATGAATAGAATATCAGTGACCTTTCAGATAAGCAATCTAAATATATGTAATTGGATTCCAAAAATGATACAAGGGAAAAATATTTAAAGAAATAATAAAAAATCTTTGCAAATTTGATGAAAACTGTAAACTCACAGGTCCAAGACACTCAACAAACTTAAAGCAGGATAAACACCAGTAAAACCATAGATAGACACATTTCCAAAAAACATTGATAAAGAAAAAATCTTAAAAATGGCAAGAGAAAAATGACATATTACATACAGAAGGACAAAGAATTACAGCAGAAATTGATAAAAAATTATGCAATCAGAAGATGGAAACCCAGTGAAAAATGTCTTTAAAAATAACAGAAAAGTATTTTTTTCTGAGATGAAAGAATTAATTTCCACCAAGATTACACTAAAAACTTGTTAAAGAAATTTTTTAATGCAAAAAAAGTTAGATGAACTTGGACAGAGGAACAAAAAGAATCAGAAATGGTAATCTACTGGTAAATAGTTTCTCCCTTAATTATTGTATTTAAAGTAAGTATAATTCAGTGCATTGTTAGCTTCACAACACATGTAGAAATAAACTTTATTATAGCAGTAACATAGAGAATAGACCTAATATTAGTTGTAAAAGCATTTTAAAATGTAAATGCAAATGTCTATTCCAATTAAAAGGCAGAGATTGTCAGATTGCAGAAAAAAAAAAAGAAAACGCAGGGGATCCCTGGGTGGCTCAGTGGTTTGGCGCCTGCCTTTGGCCCAGGGCATGATCCTGAAGTCCTGGGATCGAGTCCCACGTCAGGCTCCGGCATGGAGCCTGCTTCTTCCTCCTCCTGTGTCTCTGCCTCTCTCTCTCTCTCTCTGTGTTTATCATAAATAAATAAATAAATAAATAAATAAATAAATAAATAAATCTATCTTAAGAAAAAGAAAAAAGAAAACACAGCTTAAATATAGGATACAGATAAATTAAAAATAAAGATTTGAAAAGGATATACTCTACAAATGGTAATTATAAAACAGTCACGTGGGTATATTAATTTCAGACAATGTAGACTTTTAGAATAAGGCATAGTACCAAAGATAAAGAGAGGCGTTTTAAAATGATAAAAAGTTCAATTTATAAAAAATGTATAACAACACTAAATGGTGTGAACTGAATCACAGATTTCACAACATATGAGGAAAAACTGATAACGTGGAAAGAAATATGGATAAATTCATGATTACATTTGAAGACTGCAATGATCCATTTTAATAATTAATGAAACATGGAGACAGACAAGTAGGAGGAATATAGAAGACATGAACAACACAATCAACCAACTTAACCTAAGTGACAGTTATATAGAACGCTTTACCAATGGCATTGCATATTCTTTTCAAATCTATGTGGAACATTTACCAAGATAGACCATATCCTGGCTGATTAAACAAGTCTCATTAAATTTAAAAAGATTGAAATCTCATACAGATTATATCCTCTGGCAATAATAAAAGTAAGAAATAATAGAAGAATACCCGTATAACACCAAATATTTGTAAATTAAAGAGTACACAGCTAAATAACTCATGGGACACAAAAGATATAACAAGAAAATTAGAAATATTTCATATTGAATGAAAATGAAAACACAGCATATCAGAATTCCTAGGATGCAGCTGAAATTGTGCTGTATGAAAACTCGTGTCTTTAAATGTATTTATTAGAAAGAAGGATCCAAAATCCATCATCTACACTTTCACGGTAGGGAATTAGGAAAATAATTCAATTAGTATAATCCACCATATTACCATCTAAAGAAAAACCACGTGAATATATCAATTGATGAAGGAATGTAATTTGACAAAATGCAAATCACTTCATAATAATAGTTTTCAGTATACTAGGAATGGAAGGAAATTCCTCAGCCTGATAAAGAGCATCTAAGAAAAACTCACAACTAACATCATACTTAATGATGATAGACTCATGTTTCTCCCAGGTAGATGTCTAGTCTTGCCATTCTTCAACATCATACTAGAAGTCCTAGCCAACAAAGTAAGGAAAATAAGGAAACAGACAAACAAAAAAGCCTCACCCAATCCAGATTGGAAAATAAATAAATAAAACTGTCTCTATTCACAGAGAAGATAATTATTTAGGTAAAATATTTCTGCCTACAAAAATATTCCTAAAATGAACAGTGAGTTTAGTAATATTGTAAGACACAAGATGAATACATAAAAAGTTGTACTTTCCTTTTAAAAAAGCAATGAAAACCTTGAAATCAAAATTTGCAAATGATGCCATTTATAATAGGTACTTAAAAAAAGATAGAGGAAGGACCTATATGCTGATAACTATAAAACACTGATGAAAGAAATAAAAGACCTAAAAGTTGAGGAGACATACCATGTAAATGAATTGGAAGTTTCAACATATGTAAGATGTCATATCTCTCCAAATTGATTTTTCATTATTAGTAACATCCAGTAGATATAGATGAGATGATTCCAACATTTTGTGTGAAAGAAATGGAACTTAAACAGCTTAATCTATAAAGTTGGAGAAATCTAGTCTAACTTTAAATCAATACCAATTCTTTTATAATTACCATTTCCATAGTATATCCTTTTCAAATCTTTAATGCTTGGGTGCGTCTTGTCCTACTGTCCCTGCAGATTTAGATATCATACAGATGAATAGGCCTTGGAAAGACCACAGATTATATATAATACTCTCATTTTTCAGATGAGGAAACTGCTAACACAGATAGTTAGTGGTTAAAATGAGACAAAAATGCTTTGTACACACTATGATGCCTTTAAAAGATCACATTGTTAAATGCAAAATTGGGTTGTATTGGGTGAATTCCAAAATCATATCTTAATCAATTTGTATTACAAGAACCATATTTCCTTCTATGCTTGAAAATAATAATAATGAGGCCTCTTTATACTTGTATAGCATTTACAATTTATAGGAAACTTTTATTTTTAGAGTGTTTGGTGTGAGCAGTGAGGGAGGGCAGAGAGAGAGGGAGAGAAAGAATCTTAAGCAGGCTCCAAGCCCGGTGGAACTTGATCCCACAACCCTGAGATCATGATCTGAGCTGAAATCAAGACTGGGGCACTCAACCAACTGAGCCACCAGGTACCCCATACAATTTATGAGAAATTTTATGTATGCAAGCTTGCACAATGACCATTTGTAATAGGCAAGGATTGTTACAGATAGGAAAATTTAGGCTTAAAGAGAAAGCATTTTATCCAAATTAGAATGTTAGTAAGTACTGATAATAGGAAAACTATCTTGGAATGTTTTATACTTAATTCCAGGATCCTTTTGCTATATTCTTAAGCACCTCTATAATAAAAAAAATTGACTCTGATAAAAGTTTTGTTAAAATATACATCAGAATCCACTGCTTAAATGGTTCATGATATAAGTTTTGAGATCTCTGTAACCAGGTAGCTTATTAAGACAGTGAACTAGAAGTTCTAATGTGTTCAGCCAGTCTCAAACCAATTATGTTGTACCAATTTAGGGACCTATGTTTGCCTTACTTTTGTAAGATGAAACACAAGACTTGTTAATAAATAAGGTCATTGGATCAGGTAAATGATATTCAACATTGCTGTTTCTTTATATGTTTAAGGTATTCTGGAAATATCCTTTCTATTTAAACTCTCTATTCTACCTTGACCTTCTAAATAATTACTTATATGGAATAAAAGATGATTAGAATATTCCTAGTACACTTAGTTAGCACTGCTGATCATGTGTATGGTGTGGTGCCAGACACAGCGTTTCACTCTAAATTTGAGTGCCCTTGAAGGTTTTTAGAGGCTACTCAGTAGAAATTGCACCAACACACACACATGCACACACATGCACTCACATGCATATGCACACACATATGCATGTGCGCACACACACACACAGTTTAGTGGTCATACTGGCTTCCTTCTAATGAGGGGCTAAGAGGGGAAGACTATAATAAACTCCATTAGGGAGGAAATAATATCTTTCCTGCTCCCTGTTATATTCCTAGCCGCATACGCCTTAATAAATAGCTAGATTAATAGATGCAAATATGTAAGATTAGAGTCATTTCCTATTGTCAGTGCAGATCCTTTACGACTGTTTTAGGGGAGGGAGGAACAAAACAGAAAAGACTGAATGTGAAAGGATTAAATGAGTCATGTATATACAATGGCACTACATGTAGTGCCTTGTATATGTAAAATTGCTAGATTTAAAAATACAGAATGCCCAGTTAAATTTGAATTTCAGATCTTTTATCTGAAATTGGGCATACCTAACTTAAAATTATGCATATGAAATGGAAGATACACTAAAATTTATTCATTATTTACCTAAAATTCAAATTTAAATGAGCATCCAATATTTCATTTGGCAACCCTGGGCACAGGCTAAGTGCTCAGTAAATGTTTGACAATGTTGCTAATGCTGCTACCATCTTGCATCCTGGATTTTATTCCCAACATACTGAAGAATTAAAGTGGTAAGAGATTCACAACCTTTTGAAGACCTTGTGAAGCAATTATCTTTGACCTTCCTGGGACCTCTGATCTTCCTCACCACTCTCTGTTGCTGTTCTTTTTGTGACAGCACATTGTTTTGATTCTCTTTTGATGCTCTTCCTACCTCTAACATACTTAAGGTTCTTCTTTGACATTTGTTTTTTCTTTCTCCAAGCAACTGCCAACTAACTCTAGGCATTGGCTATGGCTCAGGCTTTGTTTATTCCTTTCGTTGCTTTCTCTTTGAGGAGCACAGCTTCTCCTACAATTTGAGTCATCTCTTTTATGTTGAGTTGTGTGTCACCTAAGCTCCTGTCCTGACCTCTTCTTTCTGCCCTGTGCCTGCATGTCCAGCTCACTACGAAAATGTCTGTGTGGTCAGCACAAGGGAGTTCAGACCCACAGTTTACAAAACTAAGCAGTTCATTATGCATCTCAATGGCTTCTCCTTCCAATTTCCTGAGTTTCATGATTCATTATTAGTTTTTACTTCTCTTTCGTCCTTAACATTCATAGGTAATTGGGCTCACTCTGTATTGTTTCTTTGAGGAGTGGGATGAAAACAAATACAGTCTAAAAATAAAATGTAACTAAAAATAAAATGTAATAAAATGTAACTTGCTGCTTCTGCTTTTTTAGGCTTATGTGTGAGTTTAGGGACAGACTGTGGGGAGAGTAGGCACTATTTACTTTGGGGGGAAACTAAACATCTGCACTGTGCCCCTTTATTTACAGGGGCTTTTGGATATCTCCGGAGAGGAAGAAACAACCAAAACTGTACTCTCTGGCAGTATATCCATGTCTCAGAATGGATAGAATGGATGGGCCTTGATTTTAATGGGCTTTAGTAATGAATGTGTGGTTGTGCAGATACAGGTCCAGGGCTGAGCAGCAGGTGAAAATGTGACATTTTCTGAAAAATAAAGTGAAGGAATTGGAGGTAATAGAGGCTCAAGGGAGAAAGGGGTTCCAGTATATGGTGGAAAGCAAGAGTCTCCAGAGAGAGCTTCCTCGGGAGGAGCTGCTGAGGAACTTACTAGAGCACAGATGTCCTCACTCATTTAATCAATTTAAATGGCTTGCTTAGCAGCAGTTTATAATATCATTATTGTAAACCTTTAGCAGAGTTTGTAAAACACAAAATGTCTATATCTGTTGGTATGGAGAAGGTAGAAAGGAGCCAAGGGTTCCGAGGCAGGAAAGAGATTTCACTTGAAACAGAATGGAGCCAGGAATGGAAGCCTTTCTTCCCTCTTGACCACCCATGCACAGCTTCTGTTTGGGTTCTCTGAATTCTAAGTCTGAAGGTCTGTTACTCATCAGCTGCATGACTGATTGGATCGCTCTGTTTCCTTTACTACCACATGGAAAAACTATACAGTCAATTCCTGCTTTTCAATATTATGAATTTCTGTAAATGATGTGAGTCAGAGAACAGCTACATTCTGAAAACTGTTTTCCTTTGTTGAAGCCATGACTTTACTCTTTATCTCCAGCAGATGGGGCCAGGGAAAGGATTTTGCCAAGTTCCAAACGTTTGGTGAGGTTTCCTAGAGCCAGCTGCTCTGTCCCAGGTTTTCACATAATCCTTAAAACAGCCCTGTGAAGTAAGAATTACGATCCCTGTTTTATGGATGGGAAAATTGAGGCTTAGAAGGGTTAAGTAATTTGACCAAGGCTGCCTGAACTACTAAGTAGCAGAACCAAGATTAGATCAGGAGTCTTTCTGACTCCAATTGTCACTGTCATGCTCCTTCTAAACTGTGTTTCTTCCCCAGAGAAGGAAAATGCTTATTTCAGCTATGTTCCCCAGATAGAAGAGCCTTGAGCTTTTTTTTTTTTTTTAGATTGCAGGTGAGCTGATGATTGAGCAAATTAATCAGCAAAAAATGAAGTGTAAGGATTTTAGTGAAGTTGTGTGAATGCATCGATGAAATGCAAAGTGACAAAAATCAGGGACTCTGTCCTTGCCTCTCTCAGCTCATGGAATTACTGTGAGAATCAAAAGAAAAAATGGGAAAAGAAGCCCAGAGAGAAGTATAAAGAGTGCTTTCCACATACGAGGTTTATGACTTTTGTTATTATTGTTTTTGAAATTATTCTTTGGGCTCCCATTTGTGTGGTGATTTCTTTTATAATTGAGTTTTTTTTTAATTTTTTTATTTATTTATGATAGTCACAGAGAGAGAGAGAGGTGCAGAGACACAGGCAGAGGGAGAAGCAGGCTCCATGCACCAGGAGCCCGACGTGGGATTCGATCCGGGGTCTCCAGGATCGCGCCCTGGGCCAAAGGCAGGCGCCAAACCGCTGCGCCACCCAGGGATCCCTATAATTGAGTTTTTTAAACAGCCGATTAGCCTTCCCTGGGGGGTGTTGACCAAGTTCCTACACCAGGCAGTGGCAGGCAGGTGCAATGCACGGTAGCAGCAGCTTTGCAGTAGGGCAGCCGCTGGGACACTGCATGGAGGTTCTGTGGAGATGGGACCTGCAGAGCTACATTTGGGACCCGTCCCACAGATGACAGGTGGAAGGTGCATGCATTGAAGTCTGCATTGTAGGTAGCACATTTCTTTCTGTAGTAACAACATTTTGTGGTAAGAGCAGGGGAAGCAATCACCACTGAACTCTGTCCTTGTCAAAATCCTGCCGTGTATCCAATCAGAGGCAGAACAAGATTGGGCAGCTCTGGGAATAACTGGATATTGTGCAAATAGATGCAATTTGAAAGTGTGGCCTTTTTTTTTGTTTTTTTGTAAAAGTAACAGACATTTATTTTTATGAAGCAAGGAAATCCATTCCTATTGACTGAATGTCCCATTCTCCAATTGTCATCGTTCCCTGCGTTGCTGGATGGAAGATTTGATAGGTATTTTTCTTGCATTTCAGTTTATTTTCTCTCCCGTCCTAACTATATTAATATGTTCATAGAGTAAAAGAAACAGATTTGAATGCCTGAAAAAGTAAATATGTGTTTACTATAATTTATTATGTATATATAAACACAAAAACTGGACTCCTACTGTAATTTTTCTTATTTCTGTTCACCTTCCTCTGCGGTGAATGTTTTTGTATGTTAGTATATATTCAGCCCTACTTCATGGTAAAATCAATTTAAAAAGCTAATTTAGAAATAGTGACAGAGAAAATACTGAGTAATACTTTTCAAGGGTTGGAAAATAACGAAGGGGAAGAAAATGAGCAGGAGAAATGGCAATGCACAAATGGAATGAGTTGAACAATTGTTTCTCTTTGTCTCTGCTTCTGTCCTATACTCTGCTCAGTTGTGTTTTATTTACAAATATGAAGAGCCTCAAGGATGCATGTTTGAGTTCAGTGATTTTTTTGGATGTTTAGTTGTTTGAGGGTTAAAGAAACCTTCATGTAAAGGTCTTAGAGAACAAGAAATGAAAAAGAACATGTAGGAAATGGAAAGCCAGTAATTTTTTTTTTTTTTTTTCTGAATAAGACCTCTTGCTAGAACCAACCAATCTGTATAGGGGTTGCTTTAGAAATGGGATTTATTCATGTTACTGCTATTGTTTTGCTCACAGTTGAATGGAAAAGCATACTGTGAATTTTGCTATCTAAAAACAAACAACACTGCTGGAAGCATTGGGCATGCAGTGTTTCTACAAAAGGAAACTCCAAATAATTTCCTTAGAGGGAGGAGTCATGATCTCTGACACTTTCTTGATGGAGCTGGATTTAGAATTTCTAAAAGATCCTAAGAACAAATGTAACGTTAAAAATAGTTCTTCGAGAAGGTTTCTGCCTTGGCCAATGAAACAGTCAATTTGAATGCTTTTTCACTTTCTACTCCTGGAAATAACTCTGGAGATAAGATTGATGAGACATTGGAATACCAGTGTGATAGAATAAGTGCCACTGGCCCCTCTAAATATAACCTTCTTGATTGCAAGCCCAAGGCCAACTGTTTCTTACTATCCACCTTCCAGTAATTTCTTCCCAAGGCACTTATTTAATATATAACACAGCTCTCAAATGGAGACATAAAGAAATGCATCAGGCTAAGAGTTTTCAGACACTTAACTGAACCAGTAGGGGGTGGGATGGACATGGGGTGTGGATGACCAACAAAAAACTCAGCCCACCAACCAATGGGCCATCAAATCATCCGTGCCCAGAGAGTACTTAACAATGTAGCTGCAGAGAGCAAGCTAGTGGGAGAGGAATATTTAAACTGGGGAGTCCAACAACTACTTGAAGACCAATGGCAAGATATGGGATTACAGAACATTAATTTGTTTTTCTCTTGTGGTGCTGGTTGTGGCATATTGATTCTCAAGGGGCCTCCAGGATCTTTGTCTCTGCTCTTTTTCCCTTTGCCTAGTCCCTTCCTCTTTTTTTTTTTTTTTAATTTTATTTATTTATGATAGTCACAGAGAGAGAGAGAGAGAGAGGCAGAGACACAGGCAGAGGGAGAAGCAGGCTCCATGCACCGGGAGCCTGACGTGGGATTCGATCCTGGGTCTCCAGGATCGCGCCCTGGGCCAAAGGCAGGCGCCAAACCGCTGCGCCACCCAGGGATCCCCTAGTCCCTTCCTCTTGAGTGGGAGAAGGAACCCGTGACTTGCTACTAAGAGAATTCAGCAAGGGGGTCAGGATATCTGGGGGTTCCTCCTTGTTGGCCCCGAAGACCACAGTGCCATCTTATGTACTTCCCTGTGGAGAGAGCCATGTGGCAAGGAACCAAAGGTGATCTCTGGCCAGCAAGACGCCGAGACCTTCAGTTTGGCAGCCTGTGAAGACCAGAGCTCTGCTAATTACCATCTGAACATGGAAGTGGACCTTCCCCAGTCCAGCCTCAGATGAGGCCCTGTTCTGGCCAACATTTTTATTGCAGAGAATTCAACAAAGCAATGCCTGGACTTTAGACTCATAGAAACTGTAAGATAATAAATGTGTGTCATCTGAAGATGCTAAGTTTGTAGCAATATTGTAACATCAATAGATAACTAATACAGGGAGACCTAAAATTTATAGTTTGGTTATCTGATAGCATCTAGTTGTAGCTCATGAACTCTGCCCACAGGGGAAAATAACGCTAGGCTTCATACTAAATTCCCCTACCACCAGCTTAACTTATTTCTGTCTTGTTTGTTTAGAGATACCCATTTTTTTTGTTCCTCTTCTGGGATTAAAAAAACAAAAACAAAAAAACCTACTTGTAGCTCTGGTGATTCTGTGATACTATTCATCCATGTTCAGGGATGATGTTAGCCAGAGAGGTGAGATTTTCTTTCCTATCCTAGGCATACATATATTTGAAGTGTAAAGAAGTCTGTAAGGCTGAGAATCTGGAGCCAAAAGGTAGCAGAGTGAACTGAAATAAGAGTGAGTGCGAAGAAAATCCATGAGTAAGCCTGAGTTATGGGAGAACGGAACTAGGGCTGTTTCGATGTGGCTGGCCTGCAGAGAGGAGATGGAGCCAGACACAGAAGGAAGGAAGGTGACAGCCTATCAGACAGACAGAGTAGGACTTGGGGATTTTCCAGTTTCCATGAAGTCTGTTTTTTTTGTTTTTTGTTTTTTGTTTTTTGTTTTTCCCAAAAGAGAAAGGAAAGGGACTGGAAAGATTCCTCCTTTTTTAGACAGAGAGAGTGAACAAGGAGAAGGGCAGAGGCAGAGGGAGAGAGAAAGAATCTCCAGCAGACTCCCTGCTGAGCATGGAGCCCCACATGGGGCTCGATCTCAAGACTCTGAGACCATGACAACCAAAATCAAGAGTTGGGTGCTTAAGCGACTGAGACACCCAGGTGCCCCAAGACTCCCTCTTTCTTTGCAACAACCCTTTCTTTTCTTAGTCTTACAATCAAATTAAACAGGACCAAGATAATATGTTTACTTTTCAAATGTGTATTTTATTTACATAGGGTTTGAATGGGTAATACACAGTCATTGCTTAAGAAATTAGAAAGTGGGCAGCCTGGGTGGCTCAGCGGTTTAGCGCCGCCTTCAGCCCAGGATATGATCTTGGAGACCCGGAATCAAGTCCCACGTCGGGCTCACTGCATGGAGCCTGCTTCTCCCTCTGCCTGTGTCTCTGCCTCTCTTTCTCTCTCTCTCTCTCTCTCATGAGTGAATGAATAAATAAAATATTTTTAAAAAATTAGAGAGTACTTGGGGCTCCTGGGTAGCACAGTGGGTTGAGCATCCAGCTCTTGGTTTCAGCTCAGGTCATGATCTCAGGGTCCTGGGATGGAGCCTCACATTGGGCTCTGTGCTCAGCAGGGAGTCTGCTTGAGGTTCTCTCTCCCTCGGCCTCTGCCCCTCCTGCTTGTGCTCTCTCTCTACTAAATAAATAAATAAATAAATCTTTTTATAAATAAAAAAATGCAAAAGGATGGAAAATAAAAAGCCTTCCTTCTAATCCATTATTGATCTATATTGTCCCTGCTCTCCATTCCTCTTGAAGATTCCCAATGTTCTCAGTCTCATAAATCTTCTCAGATATTTATGCATATTCAAGCAAAAATATTTTTCCTTCCTTTTTTTCTTAATGTTGTTCTGTAATCCTCTTGTAAAGTTAAGGACTTGCTGTATCAGTGAATAAGTGCTTCCTCATTTTTATAGCTATAGAATTATTTTACAGTAATGTACTCTGCTGAATGTATCTGCTCCCTTATTGACAGGTGTTTTGGGTTGTTTCTATTCATTTGCTATTACAAATGACGTCTCATTGACTCACTTTGTACTTGCTCATTGCTTCTGTAGGCTAAATTTTGTAGAAATGGAATTGCTGGATCAGAGAATACATTTATTTGTAACTTTTATGAATACTGACTAATTTGCCATCCAAAATGGTGTGTCAGCTTTCACTTTCATAAGCAATGATGAGACAGGTTGTTCTCAAAGCCTTGCCAAAAAGAGCACGGACCTTTTAGATGAATATACAGTGACCACTGTGGGTGAAAAATGATCTTTCTGCATAATTTTGATTTGTAATCTTATTATCTGTGAAGTAGAGCACCTTGTCATGTGTTTGTGCATGGTCTTTAATGGCCTTCCATGGCCTCTGCCTATTTCTCTACTAGATTTTTAGTCTTATTGATTTGTAGCATATCTATTTTTTTTTTACTATGATTACCCCTTTGTCTGTGATATGATTTGCCAAAGTAATTTCCCCCTAATTTCTTGGATGTCTTTTGGCTTTATGTCTTCGCCAAGTATAAAAATTTGAATTTTGTGAGCAAATGAATCAAACCTCAAAACTTTATTCTCCTGGCATTAAAGTCATATAAAAAAGTTCTTCCCCATATTCAGATTAACAAATGTTTTCTCTCTACTCATTCCAGTTCCCTAAGGTTTCATTATAATATTTCATCCACTTCAAATTTACATTATAAGGTATGAAGAACAAAGCCAACTTAATTGTTTTTCAGCACAGGGCTTGAGCTCACAATCTTGAGACCATGACCTGAGCCAAAATCAAGAGTTGGATGCTTAACTGACTGAGCCACCCAGGCACCCTTCATTTCAATATTTTAAAGGTACCTTTCCTTCTGTCATGGCTTCCATTATTTTGATAAGAAGTCAGCTCTAATTCTTTTTTGTTTTTTTAACCCGGACTTTAATGTGTCTTCCTCCCACCCCCGATTGCCTATAAGATTTTCCTTTTACCTATAATACCTATAATACACTTATGTGCCTAGGAGTGGAATCTTTCATTTATCTTGCTTGAGATTTGCTAAGCTTGGCAGTGTGGTTAACATCTTTATCCTGTTCAAAAAAAAAAAACAAAAACAAAAACAAAAAACCATCTTTATCCTGTTGAGGAGGTTCTCCACCATTACTCCTTCTTATTTATTTTGGGTCTGAGCAGTGCAAGTCTGTAAGATCCTTCCCTGTCTTCCAGATATGTCCCCATGCCACTATTTACTCAGCAAGGTCTTGTAGAAGACAATTGGTGTACAGGAAGCACCAGCTCTGGATTTCTGCTCCTGCCACACCTAACAGTATGTAGCTCTTGAGAGTTAAGCAGGTTTCTGCTCCTTTCCGCAAAGGTTAAAAAAAAAAATCTTCTACGAAGCTCCTCTTCCACTTCTCCATGTTTCCACTTCCACAAAAGTAACAGTGACGTGCATCTCTGCTCACCTACAGAAGGCTGGTTCCTTTCTATAATTTATTTAAAGATTTTATTTATTTATTTGACAGGGTGTGAAAGAGCACAAGCAAGGGGAGGAGCAGCAGAGGGAGAAGCAGACTCCCCAGCTGAGCAAGGAGCCCAATGTAAGACTCGATCCCAGGACCCTAAGATCATGACCTGAGCTGAAGGCAGACCCTTAACCAAATGAGCCACCCAGATGTCCCTGATAAAAATCTAATGGATCACAGATCTTCAGTGACTTTAAAGAAAAATGTATTTCCACCCATTTATCTGTTTCTCATTTTCCCCCCATAGGAATGATGGTCTTTTTCAACCTTTACATTCTAGGTGGAAATGAATCTTTTTTTTAAACTTTGTTGCATTTATGTTTTATTTTGCATGATTTTATTTTTTCTATACTTGCTGTCTTCTACTTTGCTTTAATTATTAATATCCTTCTTTCTATCTCTCCCATTTCTGTCTTCATTTCTGTGATGGTTTAATTTTTTCTTACATATTTTTTTTTCCTGAGCTTCATCAGTTCGTGCTTTATCTCCCATTGCTTTCCTCCTCTTTGTTTTCCCTCTGCTATTCCTCCTCTTTATCTTAGTTCTTGAATCTTGATTTCTTCCTAAATGGTAATATTTTGTTAATTTAAAAATGTATCGTGTAAGATGTCAAATTTTCAACTGCTCTGAGACTTTATTTTTCTTTTTTTCCTTTCTTTATCTGGCTTTTTTCTCTCTCTCGATTCTATTTCCATTTCTGTAGTGGATTTGAATAGATCCTGTGCTGATTCCTTTTCTTTTTTTTTTTTAAGTAGGCTCTACACCCAGCATGGAGCTCAATGCAAGGCTTGAGCTCCTGACCCTGAGATCAAGGCTTGAGCTCCTGACCCTGACCCTGAGCTCCTGACCTGAGCTGAGATCAAGAGTTGGATGCTTAACTGACTGAGCCACCCAGGTGCCCCTAGTTCCTTTTGATTATCGATTTTTGAAATATGTGAACTTTTTTATATGTTTGCCCAAAATTCATCCTGCAGAGGGCCAGAACTCCATTCCAGGTCAGATGAAACAACTGTTGATGCTTTTGTGTGTGTGAGTTTGTTCTCATCAATGGATATAGGGTCTGTGATATTTGTACATAGATACATTTTCCACAATGAAAAGCCTTTTCTCCCCCTCTGTCCCTGGTTCCTATGACTGTGACTTGTGTCTGTGTGATTCTCTGTCACTTGTTCATCCTGTTTCTCTCATCACAGGAGCATTTTACACCCCAGGGTGTGCTTCTTTCCTTTCAATTCCTTTCCTTTGAAAAACTTGTTTTTCTTGTTCTTTCTGTTCCATGTTGGCTTTTCCCCTCAACTTCCTCCCACTCACATTTCTGCTCAATCTTCACTGTTTTTGACAGCTTGTATACCTATTTTGACTCTTAGGATTTTAGCTTTTTCTTGTTTTTCACACACAAAAAAATGGGCTAGTGATTTTGTTTTCCTCATTGGAAATGATTGAATGATTTCCAAGGAAGAGAAAGAGGAAGTGCCGCCTTCAAACTCGTAGTCATTTTATTGTTTATGAATGTCTTCCATATGTCAGGTTCTATAAGGGTGGCTGTTGTAATATGAGTAACAAGGTGTTTGCATTCTGGAAGAATCTGATCTGGGAAGGCTTCTTAAACAGGGTAGCATTTTGAATAATAAGGTATCCCAAATGACATAAAGTTTTTTTAAAAAGAGAGATGAAGAGCACAGGTTGGAGGCAAACAGAGTGGGGTACCTGGGTGGCCTTGTGAGTTGAACATCAATTTCTTGATATCAGCTCAAGTCATCATCTCAGGGTCCTGGGGCTCTGCTCAGCAGGGAGTCTGCTTGAGATTCTCTCTCTTGCTCCGTCCCTCCCTCAGCTCCTCCTCTGACTCTCTCTCTCTCTCAAATAAATAAATAAATCTTTTACAAAAATCTTTACATTATGCTGCTTGCATTGAGAATCATTGAGAAACTACCTATTGTTTCTCTATAAAAAATGAAACTATCTTTGCTCCTCTGTGCTTCTATTGGGTTCCTTTTCCCTTTTTGAACAACTTTATGATAGAAAGCATCACTGTGGAAGGGCCTGATTAGTGTTCCTAAACATTGCTTCTTGTTTCCAAAGACTGTTCCTATTTACATGTTCTGCACTTGGGATCTGCCTTTTTACTGTAACATGGTTTTGTGAACTCCTGTCTAATCTTTCCATGGACCACTCTTTCCTGGGTCCCCTTTCTGCTCTTTCATAAACCCCTGCCTCCCATTTTCTTTCCCTCTGACTCCTTTCAGCTTTCCAGTTCTTTGAAGAGGCCATTCATACCCGTAAACACTGTGTGAAGTGTGGGTACCCTGTCATTCTTCAAGGTAAACATATCTTTCTCATGTTGGTTCTGACCCCTGGTTGCAACATAATCCTGGTGACTGGTGATGGTAGCAAAGTCCCTTATTCACATCCTACAGAGAAGCAGATGGCTGGAAGGTGGTATTAGGTGTGTAGGAGATTTACTGGGTAAAGTCCTGTGAGGATAAAGGAGAAAGAATAAGCAGGAGGGTCTTTGGGCCATGACTGAAATCTGAAACCCATGAATGAAGAGAGAGAAGAAGAGTGGACATGAAAAGTCTCCATCTGCACTGCCATTCTGAGGAGGTTTTGGTCAGGCCAGCTGGGAGTCCCCTCATCACATTTGCTGTTGAGATGATCTTATACTGGGCAGGAGTGGGACAGAACTCATTTCCCTGCAATGCCGTGTCTCTGGCTGCAAGAAGTGTGGCAGGTGCAAGGCTCCAGGGATCAAAGCAACTCTGGGCAGCCAGTCCACCATGCTTCTTTCAACAGGCTCTTTGGAAGGTCATCTGACTGGATATCTCCCTGGCTGTCATACCACTTCCATCTCTCGTCCAAAGATGCTCTAATAGAAATAGACTGAGAGAAGAGTAAAAGTTAGGAAATACATGAGAACTCCATCTTGTCTCCTTTGTTTAACTGAAATCAACCCATTTTCAAGTGGATGATTACACTTAAATCCAGAGACTTGGGCGTCTCTAGCATTGTGAGTCCAGGAGACAGGAAATGAGGTGCTCGGTTTGGTTTTCAGGAAGGCATTGGCCCAGCACTCCAGTCTAAAGAAGAAATGCAGAGTAGAAGGCACATTCCCAGTGCTGTTAGTGAGAGGAAGCATCTGTAACTGGCAGGGCTCAGTCTCTGGCTTCTTGTTTTGTTTTTGTTTTTATTTTTTAAAGTTTTTATTTAAGTTCTAGTTGGTTAACATATAGTGCAATATTAGTCCCAGGTGTAGAATTTAGTGATTTAGCACTTCTATACAACCTCTAGAGCTCATCACATACCCTCCTTCATCCCCATCACCTACTGGACCCATCCCCCTACACTCTCCCCTTCAGTGTGTTCTCTGCAGTTAGGAGACTGTATCTTGGTTGGCTTCTCTTTTTCTTTTATTCCTCTTTGTTTGTTTTCTACAATCAGTTAGTGCCCTGAGTACATTGGGAAGTTGAGACAATGAGGAAAAATGTAGCACTATCAAGATTAGAATCTATAATCTGGGAAAGATGAGCTTTTATTTTTAATTTTTTAAAAAAGATTTTATTTATTTATTTATTTATTTGAGAGAGAGAGAATGCAGTGTCTGAGGAGGGGGGCAGAGAGAGAGGGAGAAGCAGACTCCCCGCTGAGCTGGGAACCCAATGCAGGGTTTGATCCCAGGACCAAATGCTCTGAGCTGAAGGCAAATGCTTAACTGACTGAGCTACCCCGGGGCCACTGCATATATCTTTTCAAAATAGTATTTTAATTTTCTCTGAATAAATACCCAGAATTGAAATTGCTGGATCATATATATTTTTGATTTTTTGAGAAACCTCCATATGGTTTTCCATAGTTA
The DNA here is from genome assembly GCF_003254725.2 of Canis lupus dingo. Classification (NCBI taxonomy): domain Eukaryota; kingdom Metazoa; phylum Chordata; class Mammalia; order Carnivora; family Canidae; genus Canis; species Canis lupus. The sequence goes on along the minus strand of NC_064247.1, from coordinate 26,143,489 downwards.
CTGCACCAATTTACATTCCCACCAACAGTACAGAAGGGCTTCCTTTTTTTAAAAAACAATGTCACCAATACCTTTTATTTCTTGTCTTCTTGATTACGACCATTCTGATAGTTGTAAGATGATATCTCATTGTGGTTCTGATTTGTGTTTCCCTGATAATTAGTGATGTTAAGTGTTTTCTCATGTACCTGTAGGCTAATATCTATTCAGGCTCTATCCATTTTATTTATATATTTATTTTTAAAGATTTTATTTATTCATGAGAAGCAGAGAGAGAGAGAGAGAGGCAGAGACATGGTCAGAGGGAGAAGCAGGCTCTATGCAGGGAGCCCGATGTGGGACTCGATCCCGGGACTCCAGGATCACGCCCTGAGCTGAAGGCAGATGCCCAACTGCTGAGCTACCCAGGGATCTCTGATTCTATCCATTTTAAAATTGGATTGTTTTTATTTTGTTATTGAGCTGTATGTATTCCCCTATTGGATATTCTTACCTCCTTTGTCATAAATTAAATAACCATGTATGCATAGGTTTGTTTCTGGACTCTCTATATTGCTCCATTCATCTGTGTGTTTTGATTACTGAGGCTTTGTAATATAGTTTGAAATCAGTGAGTCTGATACCTCTGGCTTTGTCTTTTTCCTCACGATTGTTTTGGCTATTTGGGATTTTTTTGTGGTTCCATGCATATTTTAGGATTGTTTGTTGTATTTCTATGAGAATATCGTTTGGTATTTTGATAGAGATTGGATTAAATCTTTAGATTTCTTTGGGTAATATGAACATTTTAACAATATTAATTCTTCTGATTCATGAGTACAGAATATCTTTCCATTTGTTTGTGTCATTTTCAGTTTCTTTCATCAGTATCTTCTAATTTTCAGTATATAGATTTTCACCTCCTTGGTTAAATTTATTCCTAGCTATTTTATTCTTTTTGATGCAATTTAAGTGGGATTGTCTTTCTTAATTTCTCTTCCCGATTGTTTATTGTTATTGCATAAAAATGCAACATATATTTGCATATTGATTTTGTATGCTGCAGCTTTATTGAATTTATATATCAGTTCTAAGTTTTTTGGTGGAGTGTTTGTGGTTTTCTATATATAATGTTGGGTTATAACAAGTAATGCGTTTTACTCCTTTCTTTCCTATTTGGATGGCTTAATTGGGTTATTTTTATTTTATTTTTGCCATTCAGTTATATGAGTTCCTTATATATTTTTGAAATTAACCCTTTATCAGTTATATGGTTTGCTAATACTTTCTCCCATTCTGTAGGTTGGCTTTTCCCTCTGTTGATTATCATCTTTGTTGTGCAGAAGCTTTTTTGTTTGATGTAGTCCCACTTCTCTGTTTTTATTTGTTGCCTGTGTTTTTGGTGTCATATCCATTAAATCATTGCCAACACCAGTGTTTTTCTTCTATGTTTTCTCCTTAGAGTTTTACAGTTTTATGTTTACATCTTTAATCCATTTAGAGTTGATTGTTGTGTCTGGTGTATGATAAGATCCAATTTCAATCTCTTGTGGATGGATATGCAGTTTTATATGGATATGCAGTTTTCTCAACATCATTTGCTGAAGAGAATGAATTCCCATTGTCCTTTCCCTGTTGTGTATTCTTGGCACTCTTGTTGAAGATCAGATGACTGTACATATGTGGGTTTATTTCTGCGCTTTTTATTCTGTTCCATTGGTCTGTATGTTTGTCTTGATGCCAATATACTGATCGTAGAAATTAAGTAAGACAAAAGTAAATGGAAAGACATTTGTGTTCATAGATTGGAAGACTTAATCGTGTTAAAATGCTCCTGCTACCCAAAGTGATTTACAGATTCAGTGCTGTTCCCATCAAAACCCTAAAGACAGCTTTTACAGAAATAGAAAAAAAAAACCTATAAAATTCATGTAGAAACATGAAGGACCAAGAGTGGCCAAGGAAATCTTGAGAAAAGAGAACAAAGCTGGAGGCATCACACTTCTTGACTTCAAAATATATTTCAATGATATAGTATTTGAAACTATATATTTGAAATATATTTGAATGATGTAGAATAGTACTGGCTATCTATTGATTCTGAAATGTGCCAGAACTAGCATAATTGATACCAAGGTATTTTGTCAGTATTACACCAGAGGGATAAAGGTTAAAATTTTAACTTAATTTGCTGGAGGTTCATCCTAGAAACAATTTTCACTCAGGCTGATTCATTGTATACCTTTGCTGAGATGTGATGGACACCAGAGCATAAAGTTTTATCACTATCTATCTATCACTATCATTTCTCCTTGTTAAAAAGTGAGGAGGGAATTTAATAGAATCCTCCAGAGAGGAACATTCTCCCATGCCCTCTTAAAGAATTTGTGTTATTTTGTGATCATTAGAGAATCTGACTGTACCTATAGCTAGGTGTGGAACTTGAGCAAGTCATATCTTTGCTTGGGCCTGGGTGTGTTCATCTCTGCATTCAAAGGAACAGGAGTGATGCGTTTTTAGCTTTAACATTTTATAATCTCAGGGCAGCACACTAAGGAGGTGTCAACAAAGAGCTATCTGGGAATAGAAGCAGGGAATCCATACAGGCAGCAACCATGGCCCTTTCTCTGCATGCAGGGCTGAGCATACAGCCAATCTCCAGGTTGATAGAAGATATCCAAAGGTGTTTTTAAAAATGTATTCATGTAAGTTTCTCTTCCAAAGGCTTACCAAAATGGTCAGAAGCTGTTTGTCCCCTTTCATGCCCTGGTAGGCAGAGATAAAATAAATAGAAATAAAATAAACCTGGAGGCACATACAGCAGATTTATATCTATGGTTTGTGTATTTGTTATTTGTTCTGTTGTCTGGTTTCCTGGCTCATGCTTCTGTCAGCATGATACTAATTTTAATACCAATGATACTGATACTAATGATGATAAATACTAAAATAGATGGAAAATGAACCAAGTGCCAGACACTCTTCTGAATACAGACATGTCTCATTGTATTGCACTTCCCCTTATTGTGCTTCACAGATACTGTGTTTTTTTTACAAAGTTTTACAAAGTTCAGAACTTCAGTGGAGGAAGTAGCTGCAGGCGGGGTGGAAACAGCATGACAACTAGGATCAGAATTGGAGTCTAAGGACAGGGCTGTGGGCTACAATCTTGCGATCAAACCTGAACAGATGAGGAGTTGCTTCTTATGGATGAGCAAAGACACTAGTTTCTTGAGAAGGCATCTACTCCTGGTGAAGACGCTGTGAAGATTGTTGAAATGACAACAAAGGATTTAGAGTACAGCAAACTTAGAGTTGATAGAGCAGCAGCAGGGTTTCAGAGAATTGACTCCAAGTTTGAAAGAAGCCTAACTGGGGATGAAATGCTAAAAACAGCATTGTGTACTACAGAGAAATTGTTTGTGAAGGCCAATCAATGCAACAAATTTCATTGTCTTATTTTAAGAATTTGCCAGAGCCACCCCAGCCTTCAGCAGCCCCCACCCCAATCAGCCGGCAGCCATCCACACTGAGCCAGGACCCTCCATCAGCAAGAAGATGGTAACTTACGGAAAGCTCGGATGATGGTTAGCAGCTTTTAGCAGTGAAGTTTTTATATTATGGTGCATATATTATATGCACATTGTTTTTACATACTTAATAGACTACTACACACTTCATAGGCTACAGTCTAGTGTAAACATAACTTTTATATGAACTAGGAAACCAAGAATGTCATTTGACCTGTTTTATTGTGATAGTGGCTTTATTGCCATGGTCTGGAACCAAAACAAAAATATCCCTGAGGTATGCCTTTTCTTTCCACGAATCATCTCAGTTAATCCTCACAAGAGTCCTATGAAATAGATATTTCACTTATTTTAGAGATGAATAAACTGAAAAGCAGAGTTTGAGCAATTTATACAAGGTCAAACTCTAGCAAGTATAAGTTAGACCTAGGTTGTGTGCATCAAGAGCCCATGTAATTCCACTTCACCCTGCTTTCTCCCTGAGTGACTCCAGGCTGTGGGGTTGGCATCTTTTAGTTTCTTGGTTTCTGTACTTAGATGTGACCCAATTATCAATTTTCATGGTTGCCAGCATCCTGCCATTTCTCCCTTTGCAAACTCTGTCCTTTTTTTAAAATTATTTTTTATTATTTTTTAATTAATTTTTTTAAAACTCTGTCCTTTTTATCAACACATAGGTGCATGACATATTTCGTCAAGTCACAGTTCTGTTTTTACCATGACGGAACTTGAGTTATAGAGAAGGTAGGTGTGATCTATTACTTATCCATGGCTGCTGTCACAAATGACCACAAACTGCATCGGTTAAAACCCTGGAAAGGTTTTTTTCTTGCACTTAGGAAGTCCACACGTCTGAAATCAAGGTGTTGGTAGAGCCATGCTCCTCCAGAGGCTCCAGCGGTGAATCTGTGCTTGGCCTTTCCCAGCTTCTGGTGGCTGGCAGCACGCCTTGACCTGGGACTCCAATCTCTGCCTCCATGGTTATGTTGTGTCTTTCTCTTTTGTCAAATTTCCTTCTACCTCACTCTTTGAAGGACACCTACCACTGGGTTTAGGGCTCACCCAGATAATCCCAGATAGAGGACACTTCTCAAAATCCTTAATTTAATCACATCTTTTGCCACAGAAGGTAATTTCATTCTTTTACCATATAAGGTAATATTTGCAGGTTCTTCAGAGTAGGATGTGTACAGATCTTTTATGGGGACACCATTCAACCCACTATACATGGCAAGGCAGCAGTCACTCTTCTGCATAATTACTAATTGTGTCCTAAACTCTGATAAAGCTTGTACCTCGACTGAGTACAGCATTCTAGGCAGCTACTATCAATCGGCTGGTATTTGCTTTGGACATAAAATCAGTGTGTTATTCATAAGATGATCTGTAATGCCCCTCTCAACCCTTATAATTGCTTTTCCAGTGCTTTTTTTGCAAACTAGCAGCCAACATCAGGTTTTTATATAGTACTTAGAAGGGGTCAAAATGCTTCATTTCTCTTGGATATTGGTAGGAGATAAAAATAATGTAAAGATTTTAATCATTGGTGAGGACAAAAATATTTTTACATGTTTCTAGAAAGCTTCTTTCCTGAATTTGGTGAAAGAACAATACTGTCTTCTCTAGTGCATTTCCTACTGTTACTCTAGATTATCAGGCTACAGGGATCCCAAAACCTGCCCAAGGTTCAATTCATTCTATTCAAATAGAGTGTGGCCTTCACTCTATTTCCATAAAAACAGAATAATAGCTGCTAGAAAACAGAGATCACAAATGTAAAATGTTATTTTTCACGATTTATTTTGGGTCCTCATTTACATAATCTTTCCTTTTTTAGTTTTTGCTTATGTGGCATTGCTTTTAGTTTCTTGTTTTTAGTTGAAAAAATTCATACACAATCTTTTGATAATATAGGTAGATTGTTGTAGGCAAGGAATGCGGTGTGATACTTTGGTATTCAGACAGATGTGAGTGAAGTCTTGACCCTGTCACTTAGTGCCTGGGTGACTTTAGGCAAATGGAACTTATACATCCTCTAGCTGGTGGTGGTGAGGGCCAGAAGTGACATAAATAAAGCCCCTGAATACAGTTCATTGCATGAATGAGTGAATACTCTCCAAGTACTTTAGAGGTAAAAGAACAATAAAAATTTCTTTTGACTTCATAGAACTGAGTGTTTTGAAAATAGAGACACCTACATTTCTATACTCAGTGACAGCAAGTTAACGTAGGGTAAAGCCTGACTATCAGCCAAATGCTGTCTGAACACCAACAAAGCCCACTTCAGCTTGAGTAGCTGTGCCCTATGATTAAACTGGGGAAGAATAATTCTGGGGATAATTGCGTTATGCTGAGATATTTTTGGAAACAGAAATGGTAGAAAACTCATTCAGTTAAAATGACTTTATAGGAATTTCATCAGCAGTAAAACAGTTTGCTCTGTCAGTAGCTGGTTTGTGGGTGATTTTTGCCAAAGCATTACTATTCCCATGTTGACTGTCTCAGAACTAGAACACTCACCTATGTGAGGTGATCAGCAAAATCCTTAATACATGTGTATAAATCTATGATCCTTTAAAGGACAGACAGTGATGTTTGAACTCATACATTTTCCTTCTGAACTCCTGTCATTCTATTTTATTTTCTTATCTATACGTTTTGCATTGTATTATATTATTTCTACTCCTATTTTCATATTCTCCCCTATGTGTAATAAGAAGGGACACTCACAGGAAGAACAAAGCTGCATACCTATTTTATTTAGCCTCTGGCAAACTATTTGGAATCTGTGAGGGCACTTATGAGGTACTAACTGCTAATGCTGAGCACATTGATGTGCTCCCTTAGTGGGAAATAAAGTGTGGTTGTGCCTGAGAAGAGGTGCCAAGCTACATCTAGAAAAAATCCTGGGCTCTGAAGCCCGCAGACCTGGATATGAACTTTGGCTTTGCTACTTAGCATTGCTTTTCAAACTTGAGAAAGCCACTTACTCTCTGAGTTTCTATTTCTTTATTTTAGAAATAATTATAATATGTGTTGACAGTTGTTTTGGAAGGAGCTAGATGATATTGTGCTTGATTCATGGCAGATGCATATAATCTAAATATCCTTCTCCTTCCTTTTGGATAGAAAATAACCCCCCCAACACATATTCCTAAAACAAAATAAAATGAAACCAAACTAAACAAACCAAATGACCTCATATAGGTATTTAGATCTTGCTGTTCACCTCTCTGTGATTTTTAGAAAAAAAAATTTAAACCCATGTTGTATTTCCTTTCATAATAGAGAAAAAAGAACAATGCAAGGACCATTTGATCAGTTGGCAGTACTGTTTGGTACTATCCTTCAGTGTGGCATCATGCTTTCTGGAACGCACACTCTGCTTGTTGCTTCCTACTCCAGTTTGCTTTATAGGAGTTGTTTGAATAATTTTATGTCCAGGGGATATATTAGCTACACTGAGTCATTTTAGCCATATGATGCAATCACTCATTCACCACATATGGTTCAAAATATTTGTTAAAGAAACAGAATTGCTGAAAGAGATCTCAGGTAAGTAATTCTGAAAGTAGATTGGCTAACATGGTTTTATTCTTCTATCACCACCCTTATTCGCTGCTCTTGCATTCATTCAGGTCTATTTGCATAGCTGATTCATTAATTTAATACAGATTTATTGTACATGTATGATGCACTAATCACAGCTCCAGTTGCAATGAATAGAATTATAAATATATATATTATATATATATACACACACATAAATAGACACACGTGTGAACACATATAGACACATTCAGGTATATATCCATAATATATATATTGTATATAATAATATATAATATATTCAATATAATATATATTTAATAAACAAATACATTATATATATAATTTATATATATAATATATATTTATTTATATATAAAATTCAATTGTCCTACCCATTTGGAGAAGGGGCTTGAGGCAGCTTGTAGAAGCTGAGTGAATGACAGTGCATTCCAATGTAGCAGTAGCTACAGTCTCTGGAGTCAGACAGACCTACCTTTGCTTTCTGGCTCTGCCTGTTCTGAAAAACAGAATAGAAAAAAGTAGGAAATCTATTTGCAGCCTCAGTTAAACTACGTGGAATATTTACATGCTTGAGCATGTGTGTGTATGAGTATGTGTGTGCCTGTGGCTGCGTTTCAAGGTTGGAAGTCAGAAGGAAGATTTGGACTCCCAGAGCCAGGATCCCGTGGTATCACTTCCAGCCTCCTGGTTGTCTTCACTGAGGATGACAGCTACTTTACCGAGTTAATTTTCTTTAATTGAAACTAGAGCCTTTGTAAACGTGACCCTTGCTTTGTTTTTGTTCTTACTGGCTCCTCTATGCTAAGTCTCAGCATGACATACAGACAGGCTGGCTCCCGTCTCTACAATGTGCCGTGGACGAATATTACATTATAGAATGAAAATATGAATCTTGAATTGTATCCTAAACTAGATAAAGGACTAATCAACTTCTGTAATGGGTTGAAATGCTGTATTTTGGAGGGATTTCTTGAAATCTATTGTCCACATTCTGATAGAGACCTCAGAGCACCTCATCATGTATCCTCATGTTGTGACATCTTTGCTCAGAAAGGTGTAAAAGTAGATCTTGTCCAGAGAGCAACCATAATAATATCTTATTTTTGGAGAGAAAATGTTCTCAAGAAAATTGGGTTTTAAAAGAGTTTAGTATTTTTCATTGAGGCAATAGGAAAGCAACTCAACTTAATTCAGCATCTACTAAGCCCCTGCTGTATGTCAGATATCTTAAAAAAAAACACTGGAAAACAAGGATGAATAATACACAAACATATCTTTTGAAAACTAATAATATAGAGAAATAATCCTCATATTTCCTATTTTAAAGTATTCCCCAGGGTATCCAAATAGTCAATGAGAAAGGATTTCTCTTTATAGGGGTGTTTAAGCTAATAAATGATAGTAAATGATAACAGGGTCAGAAGATCACATTTTACAGTGCTTTTATGAACTCAGTTGTGTCTCCCCCAAATTCTCATGTTGAAGCCCTAACCCCCAGTGTGACTATATTTGGTGATAAGGCCTATAGGAGGTAATTCAGCCTGAATGAGGTCATAGGCATAAGGCCCTAACCTGATAGAGCTGATGCCCTTATAAGAAGAAAAAGAGACACCAGAGCTTTCTCTCTCTCCTTCTGCCATGTGAGGACAGTGAGAAGGTGGCCTTCTGTAAGCCGCAAAGAAAGTTCTTTCCGGGCACCCAATTAGCTGTAATGTTGCCTCTTGGGCTTCCCAGGCTCCAGAACTGTTAGAAGAGAGATTTCTGTGGTTGAAGCCACTCAGTCTATGGTATTTTGTTATGGCAGCCCTAGCAGAAAAACACAAGAGCTTAGTGAAGTAATGATTCCAGGCAGTGATCATCAGTTACTGCTAATATCACAGAGAGGACCAGAAAGACTGCATCTCATAACAGAGGTAGATATTACTGCCTTTGAAGTCTTGTTGCCAGCAGCTCTAACCTGTTTCTATTAAGCTTCTAGACCTAATTTATAGAAATACAAGGGGTCAGGGAATGTTTTATATGACAATGTGGTAATAGTTAGCGAAAGCCTGGCTGTGGGAACCTATTCAAGACAGATAAGCCAGTTTCTTCAACACACAAATTACAGGGAAGAAAAAAGAATAGAAGGGAAAAGAAATTCTATGGTTTAAAAAAGAGATGTATTTACTGACTGCAGTTTATGGGCTTTGTGATAATCCTCATTAATGAGCAGTACAAGATGTTCCTGAAACAGAGAAATGTGAGTACCAACGGGACATTGAATGAAATTAATGAATTACATAATTACTAGCAGGGATAACAGAATTTTGATTATATTTTATGAAGATAACTACCTTTTAAAGATTCGTGTGGACATATTTGTGGATGGAATGGTACTGATGTCCAGGCACTGTTTCAAAATAATCCAGAGGAGGGGGCCTGTAGGAACATGGACAAAGCAGAATTGGCCTTGAGTTGATAATGGTTTGAGGAGGGTGATGGGTGAGCAGGGTTTCATGATATTCTCCTCTCTACTTGTTTGCAGATGTTTGAAACTTAACACCACAAATACCTTCATAGAAAGTTAGAAAATGAGTATAACCCCAATCTTGCCCTGAAGGATCTCAGAATATAATAAGATGGACATGCATGTGTGCAGATTATTGCGATAGCACTTGAAGGACAACCAAATGAAGGAGCAGACAATAGCGTAGCGAGGCTGTTTGTTACTAGAATTTCAGTGTTTTTCCAGCTGGAGGCAATGTATTCTGCTTGTTGATTTGTGCGTTTGCCAGCTAGAGGCAAATTCATAAAGATGAGAATTTTCTTTGAAAAATTTACTTAGCTATTTTCTATGAGTTTCAGGAAACTCATAGGAAACTGAAAGATAGTTTTTTCCCCTCCTTCCATTCAATTCTTTGCTAGTGAATGATGCTCATGAAAAGTCCACACAGCAATGGTGGTTTTTCTGTGAAATTGTTGATTAAGTATAACCTTTGGCATCTTATGGTGACATAACCATATTTCATTATGCCCAATGAATGGTAGTTTGCTGAATCTCCTGTCATTTAACCTTACTGAGCCCTGGTTTCTTCATCTGTAAAATTGAAATGCTAATGATATAAGAATATTTTGAACATGGTGTGATAGATGTTAGCTCCTCTGTCTCCACAAGGATTGTTTTCTGCGAGCAAATAGTACACTCTGGCTCTTTTAGGAAGGAAGAAGTAAATTTAAAAAAATATATTAGGTGGTCACGAAATACATTGAAGGGTCAGGAAATCAGTCTGGAAGCTAAGCTGAACTTTCAAAATCAAGCCTCAGAACCACACTGCAGAACTGGCACGATAACAAACTTGCCTGCCATCGCTACTCTTCCCCGTGCCCTGGAAGCCAAGAACCTGACATTGCAAATGGGAGACAGGGGAGGACAGCATCTTCACTGTTCCTGTCACTTGTGTCAAAAGGATGATGGCCCCTCCAAGTCTCTTGCTTCATGCTACTCACTTACAAATTGAAGTTCTGCATAGGTGTTTACAGCAGGTGAAAGCTAGGCATCCTGCCTTCATCCTGCAAGGTGACCAGGGGCCAAAGGATTCTGGATTCTACCTTAGGGGCAGAATGCGGTTGGGGCTCTCAGAGAGGGGAAGAGTTGTCAGAAGATGCCAGGTTCCTTCTTTCTGCTCTTCCTTAGCTCTAATTACAGTATCACCTTTTCTTTTGTCTACATTTACTAAGTACTTAGCAGTGGGCTGAATGAGATTACAAACAGCCCCACATTGCAGATGAGCAAGTGGAGGTGCAAAGAGATTAGTTTGCCTTTGGTTGGTTAGTGGCAGAGCCAGGATCTGGACCTCCAGACCTCTCTCTGACTGACTCCAAACTCCTAATGGGAAATCCCTATATGGTACTGTCTCTCTGAAGGCTCTTCCACTATTCTTAAATCCTTCAATCTTGCCCTAAGAGCTGCTAAACGTCTTGCCCTATCAACTCTTCTAGTGCTGTTCATTCTAAGCCAAGCCCACCCAGCAGCCCTCCCACCCTGCAGAAGAGGTTTGGGAAAGTGAATCAGATAAGCACATAGACTCATCTGAGGTCCTAATGACCAGAGTATGAGGAAAACCACTTTTGTGTCATAGTTCCCTTCAAGATGCATTACTATCATAGAAACTCTCCTGTGTTTCCCGTCTCTTTTCCACAGGGTTGTGTAGTGTTGAGCAGAAGCAGGGAATGCACCTCACTTTCAGAGTTATGGTACATATGGTCCATGAGATATCTTGCTCCCTCCCACCACCATCCCCCCATGAATCTTAGCCTATTTTGTAGAAAGCAGAGTCTGAGATCCAGCAGACCTGCTAGCACTTCACTGAAGCTGCAGGGATGTTAGAGTGGCAGTAACAGGCAAATGAGGCAGGATGGAGGGAAAGCAAGTATAGGAGATGTGTTAGCAAGCTGGCCAGAGCTTCTCAAAAGCATGCTGCTGGTCACTCAGCCCCACAGGACACTTCCAGAGAGACCTTGCAGAGCTACTGACCCTCAGAGCAATTTTCCAGGAAAAGAACAGCAAGCAGTTTAGCAGCTGGATTCTTGCCACCTCCTATTGCTTGTGGATCAAAATCTACCCCCTGAGACATTAACCACTATATTCCTCTGGGATGTGTGATATGGTCCCTCTGGGTAGCCCCTGGAGAAGCCAGAGTGGAACCTGGGTATCAGAGCCACTGAGGCTTCTTCCTTGTTGGGCATTCTTGAGACCATGCCAAAGCCCCACTCCCACTTTGGAAGGGGGAATGTGCAGAGACCATGGTGGTCAGAGGTCTGGAGACAGTGTCACTCTTTGCTTTATGTTCACAGGAAAACGTGAGCCCTTCTCCACCTGTTCTGTCAGAGAAGTGAGGCACATGGCCAGGATCTATGGCCATGCTGAGCACATCAGCGTGGTATAAACTGGGTCAGACATTGTTCTGGGGATTAGCTATCTTTGGGGTCATAGTGGAAAGAAACACTGACCCCTCCACTGAAGCTGGAAACCCTTTCCCAGTCATTCCTGTTGTTAGGGTGTAGGAAGGCTGGATTCTGAGCTATGCTCATGAGAGGCACCCACCCTGGATTCTGACTCAAGAGCTATGATTTGAAGAGGGAAAGGCTGCTCAGAAGCCATTCCAATGTGGAGAGGGAGCCTGAAAAGCTACATCAAGTTCCAGGAGCCCTACTGGCAGGTGTTCAGCAGCAGAAGCATCTGTGCCCAGTGTGTGTGTGTGGGGGGGAGGGGAATGTCTTCATGGGATAGGCCAATTTTGTTGTGAAATTTTGAATGCCATTCCTAACATTTCCACACTCCAGGTCTGGTTCTCCCAGCCTCGCTGGAGATGCTGTGCGCTTCTTCTGTCATGTGATACAGTGCCTTCATGTTTAAATTAGCCAGGATTCTTGTATCTAAAATCCTGAGTGACACAGTGATGACAGGAGGATATGGATGAGTGGTAGGGTAGTATTTTTGAAATATTAACCATTTTCCCCATTTGCTGTAGTCTCTTTCCAAGCATGTATGTCATTGTGCCTAACTTTTTTGGGCAGGGGTTTGATAGGGATGCAATCATTGGGAAAAAAAATGATAATTTCTGACCTCCAAAGGCTGGTAACCTTAGGGAGTGTAGCAACAAAGCTCCAGCAGACAAAATATTTGAGAGATATCACAAGAATGAGAGAATTGAGTTTCTCTTCTCCTTTAGGCTCTAGGACAGGAACACTCTTGCCCCAGGATAGATAGACGGAAATATGAGAAACTCTTCAAGCTGCCAGAGATGACATCTCTGCCATTTCCAGAGAAAGGGCTCTCAAGGCAGATACGAACTTTGTTATCTGGGAAAAACTAAAGATTTCTGGTACTGGGTTTTTGGCCTGAAATCTATTTATGTTACATGTGTGACAACAAAACAAATCCCACAAAAACTTCCATCTACCCCAGCAGAAGCAAGATGTGAGTGCTTCATGAGCAGCACTGTTTTTAGATCACTTATATCTTGTTCGAGATGGAGAAATGAATGCTGTGCTCTGTCTAGTTAGTGAAAGGAAGTGGAGGTGCCTTGGGCAGTGGTGTGTTCTGGAAGCCTTAATGCTGCTTGGGAATCTCAGACACAGAATCTTGCTAAGTGCATTAAATCAATACCATGCTTGGTTGAAGGGAAAAAACCCAAACCACTCTGATGAATAGCCCATCCTTTTTTTTTTTTTTTTTTAATCTTTTTAATTTATTTTTTATTTTTTATTTATTTATTTTTTTAAAATTTATTTTTTATTGGTGTTCAATTTACTAACATACTGAATAATCCCCAGTGCCCATCACCCATTCACTCCCACCCCCCGCCCTCCTCCCTTTCTACCACCCCTAGTTCGTTTCCCAGAGTTAGCAGTCTTTACGTTCTGTCTCCCTTTCTGATATTTCCCACACATTTCTTCCCCTTCCCTTATATTCCCTTTCACTATTATTTATAGTCCCCAAATGAATGAGAACATATAATGTTTGTCCTTCTCCGACTGACTTACTTCACTCAGCATAATACCCTCCAGTTCCATCCACGTTGAAGCAAATGGTGGGTATTTGTCGTTTCTAATGGCTGAGTAATATTCCATTGTATACATAGACCACGTCTTCTTTATCCATTCATCTTTCGTTGGACACCGAGGCTCCTTCCACAGTTTGGCTATCGTGGCCATTGCTGCTAGAAACATCGGGGTGCAGGTGTCCCGGCGTTTCATTGCATTTGTATCTTTGGGGTAAATCCCCAACAGTGCAATTGCTGGGTCATAGGGCAGGTCTATTTTTAACTGTTTGAGGAACCTCCACACAGTTTTCCAGAGTGGCTGCACCAGTTCACATTCCCACCAACAGTGCAAGAGGGTTCCCTTTTCTCCGCATCCTCTCCAACATTTGTGGTTTCCTGCCTTGTTAATTTTCCCCATTCTCACTGGTGTGAGGTGGTATCTCATTGTGGTTTTGATTTGTATTTCCCTGATGGCCAGTGATGCAGAGCATTTCTCATATGCATGTTGGCCATGTCTATGTCTTCCTCTGTGAGATTTCTGTTCATGTCTTTTGCCCATTTCATGATTGGATTGTTTGTTTCTTTGGTGTTGAGTTTAATAAGTTCTTTATAGATCTTGGAAACTAGCCCTTTATCTGATATGTCATTTGCAAATATCTTCTCCCATTCTGTAGGTTGTCTTTGAGTTTTGTTGACTGTATCCTTTGCTGTGCAAAAGCTTCTTATCTTGATGAAGTCCCAATAGTTCATTTTTGCTTTTGTTTCATTTGCCTTCGTGGATGTATCTTGCAAGAAGTTACTATGGCCGAGTTCAAAAAGGGTGTTGCCTGTGTTCTTCTCTAGGATTTTGATGGAATCTTGTCTCACATTTAGATCTTTCATCCATTTTGAGTTTATCTTTGTGTATGGTGCAAGAGAGTGGTCTAGTTTCATTCTTCTGCATGTGGATGTCCAATTTTCCCAGCACCATTTATTGAAGAGACTGTCTTTCTTCCAATGGATAGTCTTTCCTCCTTTATCGAATATTAGTTGACCATAAAGTTCAGGGTCCACTTCTGGATTCTCTATTCTGTTCCACTGATCTATGTGTCTGTTTTTGTGCCAGTACCACACTGTCTTGATGACCACAGCTTTGTAGTACAACCTGAAATCTGGCATTGTGATGCCCCCAGATATGGTTTTCTTTTTTAAAACTCCCCTGGCTATTCGGGGTCTTTTCTGATTCCACACAAATCTTAAAATAATTTGTTCTAACTCTCTGAAGAAAGTCCATGGTATTTTGATAGGGATTGCATTAAACGTGTATATTGCCCTCGGTAATATTGACATTTTCACAATGTTAATTCTGCCAATCCATGAGCATGGAATATTTTTCCATCTCTTTGTGTCTTCCTCAATTTCTTTCAGAAGAGTTCTATAGTTTTGAGGGTATAGATCCTTTACATCTTTGGTTAGGTTTATTCCTAGGTATCTTATGCTTTTGGGTGCAATTGTAAATGGGATTGACTCCTTAATTTCTCTTTCTTCATTCTCATTGTTAGTGTATAGAAATGCCACTGATTTCTGGGCATTGATTTTGTATCCTGCCACGCTACTGAATTGCTGTATGAGTTCTAGCAATCTTGGGGTGGAGACTTTTGGGTTTTCTATGTACAGTATCATGTCATCGGCGAAGAGGGAGGGTTTGACTTCTTTGCCATTTTGAATGCCTTTAATGTCTTTTTGTTGTCTGATTGCTGAGGCTAGGACTTCCAGTACTATGTTGAATAGCAGTGGTGAGAGTGGACATCCCTGTCTTGTTCCTGATCTTAGGGGAAAGGCTCCCAGTGCTTCCCCATTAAGAATGATATTTGCTGTGGGCTTTTCATAGATGGCTTTTAAGATGTCGAGGAATGTTCCCTCTATCTCTACACTCTGAAGAGTTTTGATCAGGAATGGATGCTGTATTTTGTCAAATGCTTTCTCTGCATCTAATGAGAGGATCATATGGTTCTTGGTTTTTCTCTTGCTGATATGATGAATCACATTGATTGTTTTACGGGTGTTGAACCAGCCTTGTGTCCCAGGGATAAATCCTACTTGGTCATGGTGAATAATTTTCTTAATGTACTGTTGGATCCTATTGGCCAGTATCTTGTTGAGAATTTTTGCATTCATGTTCATCAGGGATATTGGTCTGTAATTCTCCTTTTTGGTGGGGTCTTTGTCTGGTTTTGGAATTAAGGTGATGCTGGCCTCATAGAACGAATTTGGAAGTACTCCATCTCTTTCTATCTTTCCAAACAGCTTTAGTAGAATAGGTATGGTTTCTTCTTTAAACGTTTGATAGAATTCCCCTGGGAAGTCATCTGGCCCTGGACTCTTGTTTCTTGGGAGGTTTTTGATGACTGCTTCAATTTCCTCCCTTGTTATTGGCCTGTTAAGGTTTTCTATTTCTTCCTGTTCCAGTTTTGGTAGTTTGTGGCTTTCCAGGAATGCGTCCATTTCTCCTAGATTGCCTAATTTATTGGCGTATAGCTGTTCATAATATGTTTTTAAAATCGTTTGTATTTCTTTGGTGTTGGTAGTGATCTCTCCTTTCTAATTCATGATTTTATTAATTTGAGTCTTTTCTCTCTTCTTTTTAATAAGGCTGGCTAATGGTTTATCTGTCTTATTAATTCTTTCAAAGAACCAACTCCTGGTTCTGTTGATCTGTTCCACAGTTCTTCTGGTCTCGATTTCGTTGAGTTCTGCTCGAATCTTTATTAACTCTTCTTCTCTTGGGTGTAGGATCTATTTGCTGTTTTTTCTCTAGCTCCTTTATGTGTAAGGTTAGCTTTTGTATTTGAGTTCTTTCCAGTTTTTGAATGGATACTTGTATTGCGATGTATTTCCCCCTTAGGACTGCTTTTGCTGCATCCCAAAGATTTTGAACGGTTGTATCTTCATTCTCATTAGTTTCCATGAATCTTTTTAATTCTTCCTTAATTTCCTGGTTGACCCTTTCATCTTTTAGCAGGATGGTCCTTAACCTCCACGTGTTTGAGGTCCTTCCAAACTTCTTGTTGTGATTTAGTTCTAATTTCAAGGCATTATGGTCTGAGAATATGCAGGGGACGATCCCAATCTTTTGGTATCGGTTCAGACCCGATTTGTGACCCAGTATGTGGTCTATTCTGGAGAAAGTTCCATGTGCACTTGAGAAGAATGTGTATTCAGTTGAGTTTGGATGTAAAGTTCTGTAGATATCTGTGAAATCCATCTGGTCCAGTGTATCATTTAAAGCTCTCGTTTCTTTGGAGATGTTGTGCTTAGAAGACCTATCGAGTATAGAAAGAGCTAGATTGAAGTCACCAAGTATAAGTGTATGATTATCTAAGTATTTCTTCACTTTGGTTAATAATTGATTTATATATTTGGCAGTTCCCACATTCGGGGCATATATATTGAGTATTGTTAAGTCCTCTTGTTGAATAGATCCTTTAAGTATGATATAGTGTCCCTCTTCATCTCTCACTACAGTCTTTGGGGGTAAATTTTAGTTTATCTGATATAAGGATGGCTACCCCTGCTTTCTTTTGAGGACCATTCGAATGGTAAATGGTTCTCCAACCTTTTATTTTCAGGCTGTAGGTGACCTTCTGTCTAAAATGAGTCTCTTGTAGACAGCAAATAGATGGGTCCTGCTTTTTTATCCAGTCTGAAACCCTGCGCCTTTTGATGGGGTCATTAAGCCCGTTCACATTCAGAGTTACTATTGAGAGATATGAATTTAGTGTCATCATGATAACTATTCAGTCCTTGTTTTTGTGGAATGTTCCACTGAACTTCTTCTTAAAGGGGAATTTTAAGAGTCCCCCTTAAAATTTCTTGCAGAGCTGGTTTGGAGGTCACATATTCTTTCAGTTGCTGCCTGTCTTGGAAGCTCTTTATCTCTCCTTCCATTTTGAATGAGAGCCTTGCTGGATAAAGTATTCTTGGTTGCATGTTCTTCTCATTTAGGACCCTGAATATATCCTGCCAGCCCTTTCTGGCCTGCCAGGTCTCTGTGGAGAGGTCTGCTGTTACCCTAATACTCCTCCCCATAAAAGTCAGGGATTTCTTGTCTCTTGCTGCTTTAAGGATCTTCTCTTTATCTTTGGAATTTGCAAGCTTCACTATTAAATGTCGAGGTGTTGAACGGTTTTTATTGATTTTAGGGGGGGATCTCTCTATTTCCTGGATCTGAATGCCTGTTTCCCTTCCCAGATTAGGAAAGTTTTCAGCTAGAATTTGTTCAAATACATATTCTGGCCCTCTGGCCCTTTCGGCGCCCTCGGGAACACCAATTAAACGTAGGTTTTTCTTCCTCAGGCTGTCGTTTATTTCCCTTAATCTATCTTCATGGTCTTTTAATTGTTTGTCTCTTTTTTCCTCAGTTTCCCTCTTTGCTATCAACTTGTCTTCTATGTCACTCACTAGTTCTTCCACCTCGTTAACCCTCGTCGTTAGGACTTCTAGTTTGGATTGCATCTCATTCAATTGATTTTTAATTTCTGCCTGATTAGCTCTAAATTCTGCAGTCATGAAGTCTCTTGAGTCCTTTATGCTTTTTTCTAGAGCCACCAGTAGCTGTATAATAGTGCTTCTGAATTGGCTTTCTGACATTGAATTGTAATCCAGATTTTGTAACTCTGTGGGAGAGAGAACTGTTTCTGATTCTTTCTTTTGAGGTGAGGTTTTCCTTCTAGTCATTTTGCTCAGTGCAGAGTGGCCAAAAGCAAGTTGTATTGGGAAAAGGAGAAAAAGAGAGGAGAGAAAGAAGGAAAGAAAAGAGAAAGAGAAAAAAAAGGAAGAAAAAAGGAAAAAAAAAGAAGAAAAAGAGAAAGAAAAAGAAAGAATGGAGAAAAAAGGGGGGTGGGGGAAGGAAACAAATCAAAAAGCAAAAAAAAAAAAAAAAAAAAAAAAAAAAAAGAGAACCGCGGAGGAGTATCTTCTGATTCTGTGTACTTTAAGTCCCTTGGCTTCCCCTGGAAGTTGTCAGTCAGTCTAGCTGGTCTTCTGGGGGAGGGGCCTGCTGTGCTGATTTTCAGGTGTTAGCACTTGGGGGAGCTGCTCAGCCCCTGCCTGGTGCAGGGCTCAGCGGGGGGTGTTTACCCCGTGAGGCTGCAGGAGGAACAACCCCAGTGGCGGGGCAGCTCTGGAAACCTGGATTCAGCTCCGGCAGGAACTCCGGAGCTCTCCGTCTGCAGGGCCTGGAGGCTCCGGGGCGGGGCCGCTGATCTGCTCAGCTGGGGCAGGAGCGTCCTTGCTGTCCTGGGCCCTCCCGGCCTCTGCCTGTCCCGGGGGAGGCGGGATCCTGGGCTGTGTCCCGGCGCCCTGTGCTCCGGGGCCTGCGCTGGTGGATTCGCGCTCCCGGCCGCCCAGCCCCCTCCGCGGTGCCGCCCCCGAGCCCCCCGAGCTGCTCCTGGAACCGCGCATCCCCCTCCGCGGAGCCTCTTCCTCTGCCCGAGCCCCTCCGCGCTGCTCCCGCCCCGCAGCCCCCTCCGCGGAGCCGCTCCCGAGCCCCCCCCCCCCGAGCTGCTCCGGGTCCCGCCGTGCGCGCTGCAGCCCTTAGGGAGCTCGGCGCACTCTCCCGGGGCGCAGGTGTCTGTTAGTGTCCCCGGGAGCCCGAGGGCATCCCCGCCCTCCTGGGGTCCTGCTCTAACTCCCTGCGAGCCCCTTTCCGCCCGGGAAGGTCGGTGCAGCTCCTGCTCCTCCGGGACGGGGCTCTCCTGTCCTGGGGACACTCGCCCCGGCCTCAGCCCGGCTCCTCGCGGGGCCCCTCCCCCTTGGAGGCCTTTTGTTTCTTTATTTCTTCTTCCCCGTCTTCCTACCTTGATAGAAGCGCGAACTCTTCTCACTGTTGCATTCCAGCTGGTCTCTCTTTAATTTTCAGGCCGAATTCATAGATTTTCAGGATAATTTGAAGGTTTCTAGGTAATTTGGTGGAGACAGGTGATTTGGGGACCCTGCTCTTCCGCCATCTTGCCCCTCCCCCTAGCCCATCCTTTTTGTCCTGTGGATTTGTACAAGATGATCTCAACAGGCATCTGCTGCTGGACCCCATTTCACGTTTACGCTAATCTGGAGGTGAGTGTTAATGGAGTCTTTAGGGTAAAGCCTATACACTTGACTTGGCTTCTCTGAGACTAGGAGTCTGACCCCAAAGTGCATGTGATCCAGGAAGATAATGTGCTTCTGAGATGGAGGAGGAAAGAGTCCATTTTGTTCCACACTGCCAATCTGACATGTATTCTAATATTCACTAGGAGAAGTTTGTCACAATATTGTTTATAAATACGAAGGCAGAATGCTTAATTTTGGCATAAAGCAAGCTGTGCGTGTTGGCTTTTGTGCTCTGATGTGGGCTGTTGCCTAGAATTTAAGGAACATTTATAATTTATAGTCATACAATGAAGTCTGTTATTCTTACTTGTTTTTTAAGGATAAATGAATTATGCACCCTTCCATAGATCTGTTTGGGTGTTGAAGAAAAGAAATGTTCCTTGGTTTACCTAATTTAGGGTAACCAAGAGGCTCCATAGCAAAAATGGCAAACATGTTATTTTCTGTGTCATTTTAATTTAAATTATTTTAATACAACTTAACTTTTTGTCCATTTTTATTACTCTAATTTAATTTTACCCCTGTAATTGGACTTTTTTGTAATTAAAAAAGGAATGTTTACTTTGAAGACATTATTAAATGATATTATGGAACCATGGTTAATTTTTTTCAGTGCAGCAACATTATTGCAGTTAGGTATGAAGATATCCTGAGGCAGTCCAGGTTGAAGGATTCATGAGGTCTCATTCTGTCCACAAGTGATTTTCAAATGTTTCAACAAGGAAAATACATAGCAAGAGAGAAAAAGATTAAGCAAATGTGACAAATGACCATTCTTAAATATAAACAGAGGGTATATGGACATTCATTGTAGAATCCTTTCAAATTTGGAAACATTTCTATGTTGAAGACTTTAAAAAACTATTTAATTGAAGTAAGGGTGGGATATTACACATGATTATCTTGGCATTCAGTATTATAAAGTCTTTGGAACTTCTGGCTTTCTGATGGGAGATCCCACTTCTCAAGAGGGGATGGAGCCATAGTAGTAGCTACTGTATACCGATCCTGTGCTGAGCACTTCTATGACTGTTTCTTCAACAAATGTGAGAAAGGCCAGAATAAATATAAAAGACCCATAAACATGGCTCCAAGATGAATGAACTCAACATATTGGAGAGGCCTCATAGGGTGCTTCCTTGGGAATGGGAGTCTCAGAAAAACTTGGCTGAGAAATAATTTGCCTGTCTTTATCTTTGGAAAATCACCAGTGATTCTGACAAGTATAAATTAGCTGGCCTCTTTTGGTATTCAAAGAGGTTTATCTAATAGAGTGTAATGGAGAGGTTCAATCGTCAGCAAAAATGGCAAAAAAACCAAAATGTTATTTTCTTTGCGATTTTAAATTAATTATTGGCTGTTTTTGTTACTCTTATTGAATTTTGCCACTGTAATTGGACTTTTACTTTTTTTAAGGCATAGCCACTCTTAAAAACTTATATTTTCCAGTGAACCACTGGAAGCAATGAGATGTGGGGCTGCTGCTGCTTCTCTTTGTTCATTTCTGAACACATGCATTCTTTCTGTTGAAGACACAGCATGATACAAAGGTCTTTGATTCAATGCATATACCTGCATGTGGAAGATGACGCTCATTCCTGCAGAATATTGCCTCCAAAATGGCACGGCCTCCATGCTTTTGCACAGGAGGTCCCAACGGAGGCTGACAGTTTCTGGGTGGCACTGTATGTGATACAACCAGTGAATGCTAGAATTATGGGCCCACTCTTGCACTTCTTTTTGCTGTGAAGTGGGTCCTCTGGTCCGACGTGATGTTATTTGGGATGCTGTGACGTTCCATAAGCCTTAGGACAGTGGTACTGGCTGAGGCCTACAGGGCAGAAAAGGCAAACCTATAACTGAAATAAAATTAAGTTTTCTCTTTTTTAATATTAAGTGCTGGCTTTTGCAAGCATGGAATGGGACACTAGGTGGCCACCAGCTGGTTCTTTGTTCTCCTTGAGGGAAAATAGCATACTGAGGACTCCATGTTAGTAAGTGTTGTTTGCAGGTTGGATGTTAGGCAGCAGTAGAAACTAAAGATTGGAAAAGCAAGACTTCATGCTGTTGGGCCCATGTATAATCTCTGCTGCCACAGTGGCTTTGTTCATGTGTTCACTGTGCCATCACTGGTGTTGCCAATGATAGAAGCTGGATGACATCAACTGGCTGAAACATTTTGTCTACTTGGTCATTTAGCACCTTGTCCATGCTCATTGTTTTCTGTGCCCAAAGGCAGATGCTCAACTGCTGAGCCACCTAGGTGCCCCTAAAAATTATTAACTAATTTTTGTTTTTATCAGATGCTTTTGGGGCATCTATTGAAATGATATGTTTTTCTTCAATCTGTTAACATGAAGAATTTCAACAATTTATTTTTTGATAGTAAATCACAATCATGCATTTCTAGGATAATTCTTAAGTGATCATAAAGTATTATCTATTTTACACCTTATTGGTTCTCATTTAACACTTCGTTTAGGGTTTTTGCAACATTGTTCTTAGGTGGTATAAACCATGAAAAAGAAAACATTACATTAAGGTCTGCAAACACTGAAAACATAACAAGAGGATATTACTGATGACTTTATACCAATACATTTGAAATGTTAAGGTTAAATAAATTACCAGAAAAAATATGTAACTCATGAAAACCAACTCATGAAACAAAATTACTTGAGTTTTGTTAAATTAACTGTTGTGCTCTGTGCTGTTAAAGAAAGTGAGTCAGTAGAAGAATATCTTTGTATAAGAAAATTCCAAATTCAAGTGGCTTCACGCTGAATACTTAAATACACTCAAGAAACAAATATTTTAATCTTACTGAAATAATTCCAGAGAACGGAAAAGTAGGATCTCTTCTAATTCATTTTTGAGGCTAACATTTTGAAGCTGGTGATTTCAGAAGGTACCTGTGGGACAGTCGGTAGAGAAGAAAGATGGTACCCCACGACAGACAGACTGAAGAATAGGAGTGTCACCTATGTAGTTTGGGAAAGCTGAGCTCCAATATTGCAAAATAGAGCAAAGAAGAGTGGGTTTTGGAACTAAAAGACAGAAATCTGACAAGGACAGTATATACTTTATACAACCTAAAAACAGTATTTCAAAAACCCTAAATGAAGTATTAAGTCAAAACCAATAATGTGCAAAATAGATAACACTTTATGATCATGTAAGAATTATCCTAGAAATGTATGCTTGAGATTTAATATCAAAAATAAATTGTTGGGGATCCCTGGGTGGCGCAGCGGTTTGGCCCCTGCCTTTGGCCCGGGGCGCGATCCTGGAGACCCGGGATCGAATCCCACGTCGGGCTCCCTGCATGGAGCCTGCTTCTCCCTCTGCCTGTGTCTCTGCCTCTCTGTCTCTCTCTGTGTGACTATCATGAATAAATAAATAAAATCTTAAAAAAAAATAAAAAAATAAAAAATAAATTGTTGGTGGGACACCTGGGTGGCTCAGCGGTTGAGCGTCTGTCTTCAGCTCAGGGCATGATCCTGTGTCCAGGGATCAAGTCCTGCATTGGGCTCCTTCGGAGGAGCCTACTTTTCCCTCTGTCTGTGTCTCTGCCCCTCTATCTGTGTCTCTCATGTATAAATAAATAAAATCTTAAAAAAATAAATTGTTGAAATTCTTGTTAACAGATTAAAGAAAAAAAAGTCATTTCAATAGACGCCCCAAAAGCATTTGATAAGAACCAAAATTGATTAATAATTTAAAAAACTGTTAGCAATGAAAAATGTAAGGAACTGGTTATTTTCATATTATTTCCTTAAGAGGCTACTTATCTATAAAGGATTGTTCAATGACACATAAAATGTTGCACAGATATACTAATATGCATGTTACTTAATGCTTTGATGGGGTGCAGTTGAATTCTGTCCAAAGTTAGAATTCAGAGATTTACTAACTTGTAAGTTTTACAAGGCAGCTGGATTGAAGAGAAAGATAAAGAGGATACAAAGTGAAGAAGACATATGTCAGGGTTTGGGTAGGCTGGCTGAGCTCAGAGTGTGGAACCGACATGAGTTAGGCTCCCCGACACTATACCAGTAACTTGAACAGAGAACGCTTACTATCAAGAAATAACTAGGTAAACTATGTAAACGATGGCTAACTTTAAAAGGTGGAAAAGAATGGGCGGGTATAGTAAAGGTGGCAAGTACAGAAAGTAGCTACTGCCTATAGGACTGAATGAAAAGTAGATAAAGATGATACTTACAGAGAGGACGTTCCCTGCAAAACTGAGACCTCTCAGCCCAAGGTGTGGCTGCTGATGCAGAAACATGCCACCTGCCCCTCTAGGGAGGAAGAAGCTTGTTGAAGCTTCTTCCCTGCTTTCTTGACTTCTACTAACTCATGATGACCCGTTTGATTGCCACACACAAAATAAAAGGAGAGAAAGAGCGCTCTTTGCTTCCTCCATGCAGGCTCATTCTAGGCTCACCCTTGTGGCAGAACCCAGCACTGACCCAACTGGCAAAGGAAATGTAATTGGCTGTCTGAGCTCCAGAATCAGAGTGAAAAAGGGTGGGGTTTGGAGCTGAGAATCAATAACTTAATACCCGACGTGGTTCGCATGCAGTTTGAAGCAGCGCCTGACTAGCCACCTAATCAATTCTGCAACCTTCTACCTGGACTGTTTATGCAGTCTGGAAAGGAGAAGGCTATCCTGTAAGAAAACAAAACAAAAACGAAAAGGTGTCACAAGAGAGCTGAAGGTTCTCCCGAAATCAACACTTTTGGAACAGGTGGTCACATGACACAGTAAAGCCCCTTCTGTCAGAGGACGATCGAGCAGTAGGCGTTTGCATGAGATGGGCAGCAGTACCCACAGCACAATGCAGTGGCAAACAAGTGCTCTAGGAGAGGCTGTTAATGGTTGACGAAGGTAACGGTGGGAAAACATGGCAACAGCAGTCAACAGAGCAGAAAGAGGCAGCCCAGAGCACAGAGACTGTAGAGCACCAGGCAGCAGCTCCGATCTGCTGCGAGACCACATCCCCTGGCACACATGCATGCGGGGTTCGCCCACACACCACACCTGCCACTTTCATCCCCCAGCACTGCTCTTTCCCTGTACAGCTAACCTGATCTGAGCACCCTGCCATACTGGGCTGTAGCAAACTCAATCCCAGTGACTTTATAGTATTTCCTTCCACAGGTCTTAAAACAAACTCAGGCTTCTTTTGTATCACAAACATGATGTCCATTGAAGTGAACCATCTTTGAGTTTCTCCTGCTACTTGACATTGCTCTCAGACCCTGGTTCTTAAGCTCTGGTGAAAGATGCTGCTCTGGGAATACTCAGATATCCTGGTCCGAGGAACACACTGTTGGCTGCAGACTCTCCTCCAGGTTATTTACCCTTGCTACTCATCTGTTGGCATGGGGTCCAACCTCTGTACTGTCTTATAGTTGCCTCTCACTTAGGATATAGGAGATAAATGCAGGTTGGGTTCCATGTGTCACTATTTCCTGGAATCTGGTAGTAAGAGAAGAGACCCCAGGAAATTTCACATGCCTTCTCAGATTAACTCATAGTTCAACTTAGACTTCTCTCCACCTTCAAAACATCGGGTGATTACAATCCATTGCATGGCCAATAGTTTGTGCTTTGAGCTCTGTGTCACCCCTGTGAGTATGCTACTCAGATCTCCCTTCAAGAAAGAATGTGATGCAAGGTGAGGTGATAGCTTTCAGCGGCAATGCCATCACATCCCACCCAGTCCTATATTCACACCAGTGTCCTATGCTCCTCAGGCTGTTCCTCACCAATAACTGAGCATGGTAGGGGGACTAGAGCTAGGCCCTTGCTGCCCTGTGCTGGAATTCTCCAATGGGCAGTATTTTTCTGGGATGTCCCACTGGCTTAGGTAAGACTCCTATGAGCTGCTGTGTGGTCTGAGGCTCTTCTCATCCAATCCCCCATCATCCTTTTCTTCTTCTCACGTATGTCAGACTTGCATTGCATTCTGACACTCTCCAATTTACCTCTACATCCTCTCTCCTTTATCTTTTACAGGATAAACTTGGACTTGTAAATCCATCTTGGTGTCTGCATTCCCGAAGATCTGAACCACCGTACTCTGTAGTATAAAATTTACAATCCTCTTACCTCACCTGTCTCTGCAACCATTCCTCAAAGGTGCAAGCCATTCACATTCCCCATCATAAAGCTTGGCTACAATCTTTTACTGGGGGGACAAAGTTAGACTACAACAGTGAAAACAGAAATCAAATTAATATCTCATTAAATCATACTGCCAAATAGGCAAATTTAGTCCGTACTCACAACAACAATACTTGTTAAGACATATAAACCAAGGTAATTTTTACATTTTTATGTGGAGGTGGGAGAAAGAAACAAGAGAGACAATGGGAATAAGAAAATATTACACTCAGTCAGTGAATGTGTGGTTTTAGAGAATCTCTTTCTCTAACAAAAATTAATTTTAAACTGAAGAGATGCGACAAATAAATATCAAAATGAATGTTGATAGTCTGAATCCTGTTATTACTTCTAAATGATGTCATTCTGGCAATAACAGAAGAAATGTCAACATTTGAAATTTATGAAAATTATTCATGGAACAGGAAACAATGAAACAAAGTACAAAGTCATATAGAGACAGAAGGAAAAATGAATAGTATTATAGATAAAAAGTGGAGAGTGATCCAATAAGAGTGACTGATATTTACTTCAAAAGGTACAAAGCAATTGAGAAATTGGGAACAAGATTAAAAGGGTATGTATCAAGGGTAAATAGATAAGGCTTATCAATCAGATTCTTTTTGCCAATTTACCTGCACGGCTCCCACAATAGACAAACCATTTCATTGGTGGTGGCACTCTTCATGGCACTACAGGATAACAAAGAAACAGAGAGGAAGCTCACATTTCATTTCCAAGGAGGGATCTGAGTTTACTTCTCTGTCTAGCTGTTCTTTATGTTTAACCTTTAACACAATCAGCAGAGAAAAAAAAAATCAGACAAAGGATACATTTTAAATTCTGACAGCTCCAAATGAAGCTTCTCTTTCTTTGGGAAAGAGAAGAAGAAAATTTTTAAAAGCCAAAAAGGAAAACTTACAAGAGGATGCAGAGAAGATGGCAGAGTAGAGGGGTTGGGCCAAGGGCTGATCATAGGAAAAATAGAGGGGTATGTGAAGGGAAATAAGGGGTAGTGGACAATACGAATATTAAGGGCTGCAGGGAGCTGATCCAGGATAAAGTGAGTGTGCCATGCCCTGTGTCTTACCTACATGGCCTTAATCAAGGTCAAGATCAAAATCTCAGGAAGGAGAGAGATAGTCTTTCCCGAGAGAAGGCCATTGGAAGGAGGAAAGCCAGTAACACACACTCCCTGAATTACTCAAAACAAAACAACTGGAATTAGTTAAGTAGGATTATGTAGGACAAAGACGGAACAGGTAGAGTTAAGTGAAGAGCCTTATGGCCCTTAGATTAAGACAAGAATGAGCAAAACTCTAACTTGGGAATTATGACTTTCTGGAAGAAGGGACACATGGAAGTCTGCAAATGTATAAAGAAAATTAAAATACACAGCTCAAAGATACCTAGAATGTACAATGATAAACTGTGTTAAGTGAGAGCAATGATAATTTAAACATTTGTAAGAAATGGATGTTCAGTATTTGTGGAAGTTTAGTTGACATCAAATCCTTAACAGATTCTGAAAATGTTAGGGGGGAAAAAAACCAAAGCCTCCCAAACAAATCCATATAATCCAATAAGCTTTCTACTCTGTATAACTGGCTCAGTTTTGAGTGTCCAACAATGAGAGTCCAAGATGAAAGTCACATAATATTTGAGGATGGTATGTTTCACGCTCTGTAATGAGGTGTATCACTTTCCTATCGCTGCTGTAACAGATTGCCACAAGTTTAGTAGCTTGAGAAAACACAGATTTGTTATCTTATAGTTTAGAAGTCCAAAATGGTCCCAACAGGCCAAAATCAAGGTATTGGCAGACATGTGTTTCCCTGGAAAGAATCCATTTCCTTCCCTTTTCCAGTGTTTACAGCCTGCATTACCTGGCCTCTCTCCATCTTCAAAGCAGGAATGGCCAGTAGCATTTCTCAGACTGCATCTCTCTGACCCTGACTCTCTTGCCTTTCTCTTTCACTTATAAGAACCCAGTCCACCCAGACAATTCAGGGTAACCTCCCCTGTTTTAAGGTCAGATTATTTCAATCAGCAGCCTTGATTCTCTCTTGCCATCCCACGACAGATTCACAGGCTCCGGGAATCAGGACATGCACATCTTTGGAGGCCATTCCTCTACTTAGCACATGAGACAATTCCTAAGATACAGTGTGTGTGTGTTGGGGAAGGGAGTATTGATTTATTTAACAAATATTTATTGACCACAGAGTAAGTGTGCTTGGCATGCTTTTGGCACATAAACATTGCAGGCTTCTTCATTCTTCATGTAACAATGAGAACGTTTGGAAAGTTTTATGTGAGGAAGCGATGTAATCAGCTTTGTGTTTCAGAAATAGATTTTTATTTCAAAGTATAAGACATTAACAATAAAGGATAGACTGGAGATACAGAAGTCAGTTAGGAAAGTATTGCAATGGCATAAAACAAGGAGGTGAAGTAGGAGCAATAAAGAATAAAAAAAAAATAAAGTAAATTGGGAAGTTCAGTTTTGTCCACTGGAGGACATATGGAGTTTTATATAACCCATGGGATGTCTAATCAACAGTTTCCAGTAGTTGCCTTGATCTCTAAGTGTAGACCAGAAATACATTTTCCTTTAGATTGATTTCTAACAGAGAAGGAAAATGGAGAATACCACTAGTAGCTCCTTTGTATGGTCCTTCTAGCTTTCCCTCTGTGGTCTCCCTCCCAGAGAAGGGAGACTTCCCCACTATACTTGCAAATGCAAATCATCATGTTGTATTGAAAATATATGTTTCCAAGTCTATGTCTTTCCCCTGGACTTTAAACTTTTGTAAGTCAGTGATTGTGTCTTATGTGTTGTGGCTTTTTTGGCATGTAGCATAGTATATTACTCAGAGTAGTTCTCTGGACAACATTTTATGGAGAAAGAATGAATCCAATACAAGATGGGGCTCTGCCCCATTTACATACCATTTAAAGGAGAGATTGAGTAGAGCAAAAGCCAATTAGGCCTAGAGTTACAAGAAAATGAATTATAGAATATCCTGAGTGAAGAGATACTACAAAGAAGTTGGGATTGAGTGGTTTCATTATCAGCTTCCTTTGGAGCATCTAAAAAGAAACAAAGAACTCTTCTAATTAGTTTCATGAACATGTCTTGAATATCTGGATGGATGTCATAGGCATTATGTCAAAACTCAAATTCTGCAATCTAATGTTTATCAGGAAATTAGACAAGATCAGGGGATTTTAAGTCAGACCAGAATTTGGACTCTTACAAGAAATCCACATTTGGAACATAAGATGATCCTGTAAGCAAGTTAAGTGGATTAAACAGCTGTTTGTAGAATAAAAGGAATATAATCATTGTACTTTATTCATCTGGCATGTAGCTATATCCTCAAATATATTACAATCATGTCATGACTAACTGATGGCACATTAGATTTGTTTTGAATCTATATTTTCTAAAACAGCACTAAAGAAATCGCTGTTCAAAGATAAAATTACATAATCTCTATGTATTCTGTGGGACTTGCCCACTATTTTTGCAGTGACAGAATTTCTCTTAAAAAAAATAAAAGTACTTCTGGGAGCACGTCTTCCTTGACTTGTGTGCATGGCATAAGGGATTCTGTAGTCCTTTTGGATATCAGTAAGCCATGGACGAGGCCTGTTCCAGAAGGTTCCCCAATGTGTGTGGTAGCTAAGATGCAGATTGACTTTGAAGAAGACAAGTAATAGAGTCAAAAGCTTCCCTCCTATTCACTTGGCCAGGAGAATAGTGGTCAGGATTCAGTTGTCACTGGCTGTTGCTTCTGTAGGTGGGTCAGTCTGTCTGATCATTCTAGTCAACTGAGTCATGCTAGAAAGTCAGTTTGTTGAAGGAGTCTTCATTGCTTTGCTCTATGTGCTCACCCATGTAAACACAACCTCTGTTTTACAGTCATAAGAGGAAAGGAGACACTTATAATTTTTAAACATTTTAATTCTTATCTCTCTACAATAAGATGAAGAATGTTTTGCAGTTATGCTCTGGCTCATCCTTTTCCAGCTTCTACCAATTAGCAGAGAAGTCTAAACAATTCTTTGTGCTTTGGAAGTTGTGATGAATCATCATCTTTTCGTTTTCTTGTGTTATATATACTTTTGGTTGTCTTCTGAGTCTCTTTGAGAATAGTTTCTGTGGTGTTTCAATTTCAGTGGAAGATTCTCAAAACCATACCGTACTGGGAGGATCAAGTAGAAAGGGGGTTAAACTTACTGGTTTGGGCTCTTAAGAACACAAATAGTGAGGTGTGTGTCAGTTCATTTTGAATTACATTAAGAAACATGTATTGAATGGCAATTATATGTTAGCTAGTCTGCTGTGCCTGGAGATACAAAGATGAATAATAATATAACTCCTCTCAATGATTTTAAGGTTTGGTAGGAGAGTCAAGCAAATTGAACAATAGCAGCATGATGAGATAAAAGCTTCTTAGAAATGTCCACATGACACTATGGAAACACACAGACTGATCAAAAAGTAATATCTAGTTTAAAAGTTCAAAGATTATTTTTCTTCTATGATTTAATGATATCTATCCCAAAAGCAGATATTCTTCTCTGTAAGAAACTTGATCTCCTACCACTGGAGATCTGCAAGTTGAGATTAAACTGGAAGGATAAAAAATGGGAAATGGGATGGGAAATGGGTCAGCTGGGACATTGATGATCTTTCTAAGTCTAAAATTCAGGATTCATTCAACACCAGGGCAGGGCTGAAGTTCAAGTAGTAAATCCCTATATAAACTCAATAGACCCCTCAATGAAGTGGAACTCCTCACTGCCTGGTAATCCCACTCTCACCCCCACTCACCTGCCATAATACAGCTAGCAATCATTTTCACCAAAGAGAGCTTTGAGGTCTAGAGCATTCTATTCCTGTCTTGTCACCTCTTCTACTTCTAAGGAGTCCCTGACTGAAATTCCATCACAACAATCTTGTCTAGAAACACCTTTCATTGCCATATTCACAATGATTCTATAATCCTCTTCTGGGTATTTATGCAAAGAGGATGAAAACCCTAATTTGAAAAGATATGCACCCTTATGTTCACTGTAGCATTATTTACAAAGGAGATTACCTAAACATCCATTGACGGGTGAATATATAAAGAAAATGTGGGATATATACGTATACAATGAAATAATATTCATCCATAAAAAAGGAAATCCTACCATTTGTTACAATGTGGAAAGAGCTTAAGGACGTCATGCTAAGTGGAATAAGTCAGAGAGGGAAAGATAAATACCACATGACCTCACTAATATGTGGAATTGAAACCAAACTCAAAAACCAAAATTCAAACTGAGCTCACAGACACAAAGAACAGATTGGTGGTTTCCAGAGGCAGGGGCATGGGGGAATGAGTGAAGCCAGTAAAAGAGGTCAGAGGGTACAAATACTTCCAGTTATGAAATAAAGAAGTCATGGAGATATACAGCATGGTGACAATAGTTATAATACTGTATTTTATATTTGAAAGTTACTAAGAGAATAAATCTCTAAAGTTTTCATTATGGGAAAAAAATTTATAACTATGCGTAGGGATGGGTGTTAACTAGACTTATTGTGGTGATCATTTTGCAACCTATACAGAGAGTAAATCAGTATGTTGTACACCTGAAACTATTAAGATGTTACATGTCAACTATACCTGAATTTTTTTTTTACAAAGATGCAGTGTGTGTTAACATGAGAAAATACTCCTGTACCCTATATTTAGGCTTTTCACTTCATATCATTTACATCCAAAAGCAGTAGGGATTTTTTCTTTTTATGACATCCTCAAAATTCAGCCCAGATCACTACAGGTCTTATTTTTTTCAAGTACAGGATATTGCTTTGAGATAAAAGTTAGTCCCTAAAACATCAGTAGTATTTATTGCCAAAGAGGGCTCATAAATAACTCTTTTTAAATTAGGTTTCTGTGGCTTTTTAATAAGATACAATTTCTGCCTCCTATCTGTTTGCTCCTGAGACTTTTGATGATTTTAATTCAGGCTGACAAGGGGGAGATACAAATCTAGATTTTGTTCCATAGATTTTTCTTACAATGTGCCTGAGATAGAACAGAATGAGGAAGGCGGGGAGGGAACATCAGTTTTTATGGAAGAGGCTTTGGCACCTGTGGGAAGTCTGCATCCATTCCTTCATCAAGTATTGACTGAGAAAACTTTATGTGCGAGACTCTACTAAATTCTGGCCAAGTGTAGGCAAATCATGGTTCCTAGTGCCTAAAAGTTCATAGTCTAGGCCAACACAGGCTCTTCTTCCTACATACTTCCTAGGAAATGAAAGAAAAGGACTGGAGCTGGTACATTTCAATGTCAAGTTAAGATACGAAGCCTAATGATACAACTCAGAATGGAGAAGGAAAAAATTGCACACTAAAATCAAAGTATTAGTTCACGAGAAATACAATATTCCCCTACCATCCCTCTATCCACAGAACCAGAGCTCTTCCCTGACTCTCTTCCCTCCAACCCTTGCTGCAAGACACCATAGACTAGAGCCAATCTCTCTGCAGAACAGCAGGAACTGGGCGAAGGAGTAAATCATTGATGTCCTGCAACTAAGAATGAATATTTCATAATATATAATAAAGAATCGGTGGAAACTTGATTAGTTTTGCAGGAATGCTTAATGGAAATTGGGAAGAAAGACATGTAGAGCAGAGGGTAACAACTAGGTTTATAGGGAGTAGTCTTCCTCAGTAGGCAGAAAATCCCAACTTTGTGTAGTGGTAGAGATCTAAGTAGCTAAATGCATGACATGATGCTGGATTAACTCTTCCCCCACTTGCATCCGTTCTGTGAAGAACAGCTTAAACCACCATTGGTATCCAGAAACTACTTAATTCAGAGAAACACAGAAGAGGAAGTATAAGGAATATCCCACTGGAGAAAGAAAATAATCTATTCAGAGACCTAGTCTCAACTGAAAGAATTATGAAATGATGCCCTAAACAACTCCCTTTCCTGGGAATGGGTAGGGAAATGTCCTGTAGGATTCATGTTTATGTTTGAAGACTCAGCTCAGACATCACTTCCACCAGGAAGCCACCTCCAAGCTCCCCAAAGTGTTAATATTAATCCTCCTCTGAACTTCCATGGTACATCATCTATAGTGCAGATTAATGTGGTTGTACTGGTAGGTTTGTTTACCTGTATCCTATTTATTTGTATATCTCCAGAACCTGGCACAGTGCTTGATATATAATTTCTGCTTAGTAATTATTTGTTGAATGAGTGGATTGCAGGAGTTGAAGGATAGGTAAGAAATGGAGATACTGGACACTAGATGTACGTAGAAAAGTCAGGGCAGTTAAAAAAAGTTCTCTAAGTGCAAATTGTGATGGCCTGAACTAGAAATGAATGTGACAGAAATAGGCAAGGCAACAAATGAATAAAATTTGGCAGGCCATCGTTATGGGAGAGGAGAGAAAATGACCTTGCAGACAGCACTCTGAGGTTGTGAGTCAGAAGATTGAAAGGCAACCAGCCTCCAACACACAGACATGCAAACTTGTTTGGTGAGAAAGCTATATTCAGATTTGATTTTGCTGGGTTTAGAGTATTGTTGCAATGTTCAGTTGTATGTGTCACAATTGTGTATGTGGGACTTGAGCTTTAAGTACATTCATGGTGAGTGATGAAGATTTGGTAAACACCTGTTAGAATATTGTATTTGAAGGCATGAGAATTTATGGATTTGCTGAATAATAAAATACATACCAAGAAGAAAATGAGGTCAATGATAGTACTTTAGGCAATTTGGGCATTTCGTGGATTTGAGGATAAAAAAAAGACCTAGAGGAAGTATGAAGGAGGTATAGAAAGAACTAGAATTTATTTTGATTAAAGACAAAACTAAACTTCCTCAGGCAGGTAAGTAGCCAAACAGGCACCAGCTGGGCAGAGGAGGGGTTAAATCTCAATAAGATTCAGTCTTCTTTCTGTTTTGCACTTATTGGGAGAAATTTTTAAGTCTTTAAGCAAAAGAAAAAGACTAAAATCCTGAGGAATCATACGTATTTCTTTCTAATGGTGGTAAGAATTAATTAATTGCTTACTAAAGAATCCATTTTTTGTTACATTTATATCAGGCTCACTCTAAGACCCACGGAATATTGGAAAGATTATTGGCTGTGATGCCAAATTTGCCAGGGCTTGAAATTTCTCAATACTAATTAGTTATATGACATCAGAAAATTTATTAAAAATATTAAAATATTTTTGAATCTCATTTACTCAAGGATAAAATGGAGATCATAATGTTTACCACGCATTACTGTTGTGAAATTAGATTGTATATATTAATTACCTAGCATATCATTTATAGTAAATGATAAATAAGCATTAATTGTCAATCCTTTTGCTTCCTGAGTCCCAACGTCATTTAACTCTCATGGAAAATCTCTGAAAACACATCTGCATGCTCTCTTGCCTGAGTAAGGAAAACCACAAAGAGCATTAATCAGGACTTTATGGAAAGATGTTGGAGAAATTTGCAAAAGTGAAAGACAGATGAACTCTGGAAATGTGCCTAGTTTGAAATTCATACAGGTGGTCCTGCCATTTCCCGGTTTCCAAGGGCAAAATGTGGTGCGCAGAAGGAATGAAAAGTCTGCAGAATGGGAAGAATGAGTATTTTTCAGGAGCCACTTCAGCCCTCCCTTAGAAGGACTAGAACCAGGGACATTAGTACTTATAAGATGCTTCTTCTCTTTTATCTATGCTCATCTGTACTCGGCTTCATTTGCTTCTACTATAAGTGAATTTGCATTTAAGGGACGTGGTTGTTTGCAGCCAAGTTAATTACCTTCTAGCTCTGCTCTGTGAGTAAAGAGCCAGCATTACAAAAATACTGTTCTTGAAATCTGAGTGTGCTCCTATTTTGTGGACAGACCAGAACTCTGGTTGTTAAAGCCTTGACCACAAGGTATTTTGTGGGAGAAACAGGATTCCTCCACCTTCATAATAGTTCTATACAAATAGATTCCTGTCAGTATAATGAAAGATTTCTCTCTACTCTCATTGTATTCCAGATTCTGATGGGTCCTCATAAGGGGTGGAGAGGTGAGCATGAACTTGCTTGATCTGTAAGTAAAGGAAATTGAGGCAGGCAAGAGCAGTCTGGGAACCTCTATGTAAAATAATGCTGTGTTAAAATAACACATTGATTCTTTTAATTCCAGTATAGTTAATATACAATGTTAATTTCAGGTGAACATCTATTAAAAAATTCTTTTTAAAAAATATTTATTTATTTATTCATGAGAGACACAGACTAGTGAAAGGGAATAAAGGGGAAAGGAGAAAAAATGAGTGGGAAATTTTTTCAATATTTAGGACTTGGGCTTCTTCTATACTGGGAATTCTCAGTATTTTTCTTTAAACCTTGCCTAACTACCACCATCCTACTGTTTCCTGATAGTTTTACTAGTTATATTGGAACACTTGGTCTTGTTAAGTTGTATTTTTCTCTTCTTACTCCTGTTAAAAAAACAAAACAATGCTTCATTCAATTTTATGAAAGACTGCCTCAGTTTAATTCAACAGTTTGGATTTGCCATTAACTTTTTATTGAATGGATCTGTGGCCTTTTACTGATAGTTAAACTTCTGTTGAAAATGACTCATTTCTAAAAATTTTTAATGGGTTCTATAAAATAACCAATCATTCATTTTTATTATCTATTTTTTCATAAGCCTTCTGTTTTCTTTTGTTTGCTTGCTTCCCATGGACTACTCCCCCCCCCCCATGGACTACTTTTTTTTTTTTTTTTTTCCCCCATGGACTACTTTAAATCAGAAAATGTTTAAAGTATTTATCCTAAAGTTTTTAGTGTTCTTTATTCTGATTTCCTTGAGTTTTAAGTGCACCTGTGTTAGGAAAATGTTATTTGATTTTTATAGTGCTACTTTTCTTTGCTGTTTGGTAATTGTTTAGTTTTAAGTTTATCTTAACTGAAAGGTATATTCAGCATGTGCCAAGAACCTGCAATGGTCTTGGGGATTTTAGCATCTAACACATGGAGTATGACTTCAACTAGCCTTGGGTGTGTTTCTTAGCTTGAGGTTTCTGATCTTTAAAGATGACCTTTTATTCCTACATCAAGTGATTCCTGTGTTCCCATTCATTTATTGCTGGGTACAAATTCACTTTTCATGGCTTCACCCAATTTCTGCCATCTGCATCAGCTGAGGACTGGCTGGGACATCAGGGCTCTACTCCAAGCCTTTGGTCCGATTCTTTTCCTGGTCCACTGTGAAACAGTCAGCATTCATCTCTTTTAACCACAGTGGCTTTAGGAATGACCACCCCTTTTTGGAAACAATGACTTTTCCTTGTTTTTAGGAGAGCTTAGGTGTTGTAAAGTAACCCTGTGATATTAACTTTGGAATATAACTTTTATTTTTTTTAACTTTTAATATTTATATTTAAACCTATTACTCATTAGGATGTATTTTATATGCTAATATAGGGATCTAGTTTTGTTTCCAAGAATGGTGTGCTATTTGACCAGAAACCATTCACTGATTAATCCAAGACTCCCTGAATGTCAATTTTATTAAACATTCTTATCTCCTTATTCTCTTGGTCTCATCCTTTTCCTGCATCACTTGGCAATCTCTATGAGAATTTGTTTTGACAGCATAAATAATAAAAGCCCAGCTAAAATTTGTATGAAAAATAAGGAAAAGCTATCCTCGTATAATATATTGAAAGGCAGAGTTCTAGGGTGAATTTGGTGACTCAACTCTGTCATCGAGTATGCAAGTATAATCTGTCCTGCCATCTTGACTTTGCTGGGATGTCATGCCTGATGGTGGCAAGATGGCTATGGTAATTTCTGTTATCACTTAAAGGCTCAACCACCTCTGGTAATAAGAAAAAGTGGGTTTCTTTCCCCATACTATTTTGTTAATGAGAAAAATCTTTCCCTAAATCTCAAGCAGATTATTTCTCATTGGCCAGGATATTATGTGTTCACCTACAAATTCACCCATGGGAAGGAAAAGCAACAACTCTCATAGATGCTAAACTAATCCTGATTTACTCTATGAAGCTAGGGATGGTGTGGTAACATTCTCTGAGCAAATAAAAAGGTGAAGAACTGAACCAAATGAGAGTTGTGTCTATTAAAAACAGGGGCAAGGGTGTAGAATGACTGTTGATAGGAAGTAATGTGTGCCATAGGGTGTTCCCACCTCCGTTTTTCTGCAGAGTTCATCAATAGTCATTGATTTCTCCAAATGCCTTTAGACAACAACTGAGCTTATCATACCATCTTGCTCCATTGTCTTTTGATAGGAAAAAAAAGATTCTCTAGAATTGAACTTTTTCCTTTCTTTAATGAATCTAAATTGGTGATTAAATGTAACTTAAAAATTTCTCTGGTTTATATTTGCAAGTTAGTGTATAAAATATTTGTAAGAGTGTCAGCATCATGACAGCATAAGATAACCATCATTTTTTAAACCTCTGAACAAAAATATGGTATCCATGCACAGACAGCTGTGACTTTGAGGGAGCTGTGAGATTCAGCACCAAACACTAAAGGACCAGGAAGAATCTTGCCCATTGGAGTATTTGGATAACAGGCAGACAGACCTTGGTCCTAGATGTGGATTCTGAAGTGCCTATTAAGCCAGCTCCAAGCACCTTTGACTACAGTGCAGGTGCCCCTGGAAAATATCACCTTAAACATCACCCATGGACAAGAGACCCTTGTGGAGTTAATTTCCAGAGAAGTTCCAGCACACCACGGGAAAAAAAAAAAAAAAAAAAAAAACATGAGTTGGGGTGCATTGGAGTCCATGAGAGGAGCAGTTTTACTTTGCC
Organism: Canis lupus dingo; assembly: GCF_003254725.2. Taxonomy (NCBI): domain Eukaryota; kingdom Metazoa; phylum Chordata; class Mammalia; order Carnivora; family Canidae; genus Canis; species Canis lupus. The sequence continues at coordinate 26,105,702 of NC_064247.1, read as the reverse complement.
CACATCCTCCTTCAACGTTAGAAGTTAGTTGGACAGTTAGGCAGTCAAGGCCACGGTACTTAGCAATAAAATGAGTCAGGACAGCTAAAATAAAGCAGCACTAACCTTCTGTTCTGCAGCTTAGACAGGACCACGCTAATATTCTGCTTTGCAGCCTTTCCAGAAATCACTTCTGCAAAGCATCCTAAAATAAGGCAATTAACCACAAAGCATTTGTCAATATCACAGCAAGGGGTAGTTAAGAAATAAGCCCCTAGATGTCAACAAAAAAAGACCATCAGCACGTTGATATTAACATAATAGGTAGAGAGATACATGACCAAAGCTCTGATTGGCACAACTCTGCACACCCTAATTGCTTATGATAGTTCTGTAGAAGAGCTCATAAAATCCCCTAAGCGTAGCAACTCCAAGGACAACCCTCTTGGCACCCTCTCCCTCTCCAGGAGCTTTATACTTATGCTCAATAAACTTTGCTTTGCTGCCTGCCACTGTTCCTCTGGTCTACCTCTTCATTCTTTGAAGAGATGTGACCAAGAACTGTGGGCACTAAAGGTAGAGAAATCCAGCAACACCAACACAGAAAGGGTAAGGCCAAGAGCGCTCTTCTGCCCATGATTCCTCTCACAGGGGGAAGAGCCCATGTGAGTATCCAGCCTCCCCCTTTGTGCAGGTTGCTCCTGAAGGGGCTCATTCCTCTCCCCTTCCATCCTGAGTACTGCATCATGAGCTATGTGACTGGAGGGAGGGAAGGAGATGGGAGAGTGGCAGATGGGATGCTCAGAAGGCATTAAAGGGATGCAGATCCTACCAACTGCATGCCAGACTCCATCAAGAAGTTGCCAGCGAGCCTCACCATGTGCTTCAACCCCATTCTGTGATAGTCTCCCTGTGCATGGTCCCAAAGACAGTGGGTGAGAGTGAGTTTTGGTATGCAGTTGTTGGGCAAACACAGATGGCCTGAGCCCTGGCCTGGGTCAGGGCACGAATGCAAGCTACTTGGACTTCAGACTAGCTTATTGGAAAACAAAAGAGAGTCTCTGTCAGCACTGGATTGGTGCATTTTATCTTTCAGGGAAGGCATACAAGCTTAAGAATTCTGCCCCATGAAGGAGGAGGTGTGGAGTACATGTTACTCATAGGAGATCTGAGATTGCCTCAGAATCATGTTAAGGCTGACATAAAGTGTTTCTCTCTGAAAAGGAGCAGGTAAAAACTGAAGGAGGGGACTACTTCAAATGCAAAGATACCAACACAACTTGGAGAACATGAAATGGTGAAAGGAATAGTACCTCACCAAAAAATGACAGTCTTTCTCCAGCAACTGAACCCAAGGACATGGAGATTAGTGATTTATCCAATGAAAAGCTAAAAATAATTGTTTTATTTTCCCCAAGATTGATTTATTTATATGAGAGAGCACCCACATGAACACATGGGCGGAGAGAAGGGGGCAGAGGGAGAGCGAGAATTTCAAGCAGACTCCCTACTGAGCATGGAGCCTGATGTGGAGCTTGATTCCACAACCCTGAGATCATGACCCTAGCTGAAAACCCAAGGATCAGATGCTCCTCCTACTGCAACACCCAGGCATCCCCAAAATAGCTGTTGTAGGGAAACATGAGAGGCTGTAGGAAAATACAGAGAGGTAATTCAACAAAATTAGGAAAACAACTTATAACAAAAGGAAATTTTACAAAGACCTAGAAATGATGAAAAAGTGTCAAGGAAGATCTGGAGATAGAGCTGCTGATCTGTCCTAAGACATGGGCAATTCTGGTTCAGCCCTCCCACCATGTTGCTGGAATAAGTTTTCAAGGACAGCTTGATCTGTGCTTGCCAGATTAGTAGAAGCAGAGAACTGCCCAGAAACAGAAAATGACTCCCCACAGGACCATAAACACTTAAGGACAGGAAAGAGTTACTCTGAAGTCAGTCTCTGAAGTTGGTCCTTTTCAGAGATTTGCCAAAAAAGAGCAGAGGAGGAAAAATGATCAGTTGCAGTGATTCAAGTGCTTAATTTCATTTTTTGTGCAACTTGAACAAAACAGAAAGGTAGAACTGCATACAATCAGCACCCAGTATTCACATATCAGGGAGGCAGAGTGGAGCCACAGAAAACTAAGGCAGCATGGAGCAAATGGTTCAGGGATAGTGTTTTGTGTTGAAGGGTGTGTTTCCTAGGGCTGCCAGGTCAAATTACCACAAGCTTGAGGATATAAAACATCAGGGATTGATTCTTACTGTTCTCAAGGTCAGAAGTCTGAAATTCAGGTGTTGGCAGGGCCATGCTCCCTCAGAAGCCTTTTGGGCAGAGTATTTCCTTTCCTCTTTGAGCTTGTGATGGCTCCTGACATTTCAGGGCTTGTGGCAGCCTAACTCCAACCTCTGCTTGTGCTGCCACATGGCCATCTTCCCTGTGTCTGTGTGCCCTTTACCGTCTTTTATAAGGACATTGTCCTTGGACTCAGGGACTACTCTGATTTAGTATGATTTCATCTGGATCCTTACCATGACATCTACAGAGATCCTATTTCCAAATAATATCCTATTTTGAGGTTATAGGTGGACATGAATTTGGGAAGGACACTATTAAACCTCCTACAAAGGAATTGCTATGATAGAGTCCACTATTCTGTAATTTGAAATTTTTTTTCAAAACATAACTAGTTTCTCTGCTTTAAGTCTCCTGAAACAGAAATTTAAAAATGTGCTGAACTGAGCACTTTTCTAAGGTTGCGAGGAGAATCCATTTCCATGCTTATTCAGGTTGTTGGCAGAGATCAGTGATCATGGTTGGTGGAATGAAGTCCCATTTTCTTGCTGGGTGTTGATTGGGAGTCCTTTTCTAGAGGCTACCTGTGTTCCTTTGCTCCTGGGCCTATCCTCGCATCTTCAAAGCTACCAATGGCAGAGCAGGTCCTTCTTACACTTTGAATTTATCTTCTGGCATCTGATCTGTCCAAGTTCCCTTTCCACCATATGTTTCTGCCTCCTCCCACTGCATCTGTCGCTCCAGTCAGGGAATATTCTTTACTTATAAAGCTCATGTAATTACATTGGGTCCACATAGACAGTTTAGGGGAGTGTTCTACCTTGATGTCAATAGAAAATCCTTTTTGCATTAGGATGGATCTGTTCAAAGTGTCCAGAGGATTAGGGTGTGAATGTCTTCTGGGGAGCAGAAGGCATTCATTATTGGTCTACCATAATCTGTTAAAGTATTTTTGTGGGTTTTATAACTACATATATTTTTAGACTTCATATTTGTAATTAGACTTTTGCTCATGGAGTCCCCTGATTTTCTCTCACTAAAAGCACATTCTGAATATTGATAATACCTTTGCTTTTCATCTTAAGACCTTTTTCCTTCCCTTTGCACCAGTAGGCCTTTAATGGACATTTGTGACTGAGAGCCTGTAATAGAATATTAGTAGCCCTCACTTACTTCTCAGGGGTGCTTTGAAGCTTCATGCACCATAAAAATCCTAAAAGAAATTTTTAATTACAGCACATATGTGAATTAATGAGATTGGGCATCAGATACCCTATTTAGCTAATCCACTAGATTTCCCTCCCAAGACCATAGGACTAGTCATTTTCTTGCCTGAGAAAATCCCACAATATACAAATTCGATGTAGTCTATTTTTCTGTGTATTGAACAATTTGAATGAAAATACTAAATATTATTTAGAATTATTAGAAGAATTATTTTTATTTGTGTAAAAACAGAAGAAATTCAAACATCTACAGTATAGATTTGGGGCTTATCTTTGCTTGTTTCCAATGACTCTGTCCACTATTTCCACAGGGCATGACTCATATGGGATACGAGCCCAGTTCACCTGCAGTTAGTAAAATGTACAAGTACACTTGCTCAGTAGTACAGGCTTTAATTTTGGACTTTATTATGTCTATTTCGAAACTTACCAAAAGCAAGTTTGTTCAGTTAAACCCATCATAAGACCCAACTCTTAAAAATAAAAGTTGGATACGAATATAGCGGGAATCATTATTGCTATATTTTTAAAACCATACTTGGCATCTAAATGTTTATTTGTAGGACAAATGCTTAAAAATTGGTATAAAATTAGGAGCTGGAACATTGCTGTATGAAATTCCATTTTTATTAACCTCCCCCCCCAAAATTTTTTAATAAAACCTACTAAGTGCATGGAAATTGAAGAATGGGTCAAGTTTTATGTCTGGCTTTTAGGGAGAACTTTCACTTTGTTTGTGTCATGTTTCCAGGAAGAATGCCTTCCATTGGATAACACTGGCTCTATCCAGGGGCAGAAGAGTGACTTACCTGGTAGGTGAGATGGAAAGAAGAAATGCATTTAAAGTCTTCTGGGTTCTCTTCTTATTTTTCTTTAGAACCAATCTTCCAGCTCTCTCATTTAGTAAACTCACAGAGAAAGGCTGGGAAGAATGGTGGCTTTTGATTTCTGAAGGTGACTTTTGATTTGTGAAAGATGGATTTTAGAGATAATTAGTAAACACATTTGGCTCTAAAGATCGTTTCTACAATAAGCTTTATTAAGCATTGTAACTGACATTTTGACATCTGTCTTCTCTAGGTATCAAGTTTCCTCATGTGTCCTAACCAAGGAAGGACAGATGTGATCCATTACTGTTTTTTTAAGGTCTCAATAATAGGCACTGTTAGATGTATCAAAGAAGAAAGCTAGAACTCAGGGGCTGACAGGGCTTTGGGATTGTGAAACATCCCAGGAATTCTGAGAAACTGTCAGGGACGACTATGAACTTAGAAGGCTATGGAAGTGAGGCTTGGAGGCAATTTTAATCAGACCTTGGTCAAGTTACTTAAACCTTAGACAATCTAGTTTACTTATCTAAAAAATAGGAATAACAGCACCAAGCACAAAAACTATATATACAGGCACAACTTTGGAAAGCAAGTGTTAAAGGTCTGCACTGGTTTTTTATTTGGATTATTATGATTGCTATTACAAGATCAGAGAGGCTTTCATTGGTAGCTACATTGCCCCCAAATCTAAAAAGTACAGAAATATTACTGGACATTTATCAGTTATATGGGCAAGCACTGAGTGCATCTGTGAGCTTTTCTGGCAAACTGGCAAACTGGCCAGCATTGGGTTATGTAGCTATTGCCAGAGAAAGAACTAGCACATGTTTTCTAGAGATAGTGTTTGATTTCTTTGGCATAGAAGACACATTTTCTATTCTGGCAACAAAACTTGGTCAGACTATTTTTGGTGAGAATCTCAGGGCGATGGGGGTGATCCCAAGGATCTTATAGAACTAGTACATGCATGGTTCTGAAGGATACCTTTGAATACTCCAGCTAAGTTGGTGAATGAAAGGCATAGTTACCAGAAAAAGTGTTGTGTATCAAGTTGGGAGAGGAGATCACAGATAGCAGAAAGGCAGGAGGATAGGTAGAAGATTTGGGGAAAAGAGTAAGATGTAGATCAGATGAGTTGAGACTATTCAGGAACAAAATCTAGACACTGGGAATGAGGTGGGATGTTTCTGGTATGCAAAACTTACAAGTGTTTGCCAGAATGGCAACAAATCCTTAATGATACAACATGGGCTTTCTGAAGAAGATGAAAATCTTTTACTAAGTCTCTCTCTCTCTCTCTCTCTCTTTTTCTTAAGATTTTATTTATTCATGAGAGACAGAGGCAGAGAGAAAAGGAGGCTCCCTTCTCACTCCCCGCAGAGCAAGGCACCTGATGTAGTACCTGATCCCAGGACCCCAGGATCACGACCTAAACTGAAAGCAGATACTTAACCAACTGAGCCATCCAGGTGCCCAGGTTCTAGGTCTCTTAATAAAATATGCATTCATTTCCCACTAAATATTCACTGCTAGATACTGTGCGGATGTTGGTGAAGCAGAACACAAGTATATTAGGGGGTGACTAGGTGGCTCAGTCAGTGGAGCATGTGACTTTTGATCTCAGGGTCGTAAGTTCAAACCTTACATTACATATGGAGCCTACTTTAAAAAAAAATCAGAATACAGGTGTATTAACCTTCAAGTAGTTTAGTTCAGTTCTACATTATCTGAATGTCTTCTCACTGATTATGTTTTGTGGGGAGCACAAATAAAAAAAACCTGTTTCTAATTTCCTTGGGGAGAAAAGCACCTGGAAAATCAGGTCAGCCATTGATTTAGCTACATCAAAGTTGAAATTAGTTTTTTTTTTTTTTTGTAATATTTGAAAGGAAGAGCACTTAATTCTCAAATTAAAGGTAATTACATATTTATAATATAATTATAGTAGCTAATATGTAAGTATACACTACAACATATAATTTTAGCATAATATATTATTAGCTATTATAATTATATGTTAAACAAATATAAAAATATGTATATGATATATAAAATAATGAGTGCACTTGCCACAATGAAAAATGTTTCTGCAGGTTGCTTTCCCATGCTGTGGTGCTTCTGTGCTGCCTTTATCATCCTTGGATCTTGATCTTAAGACCTAATATAGTCTTCCAATGCACACATGAAATAGTCTACAGAACTTGTACAGACTTAAAATACTCCACAGAAGCTGAATATGAGCTAAACACCATGGTAAGTGTAATGTGTCATCTCGTCTTCTGTTGCTTATTTCCATGAAGGGCTTGCATTCCTCTCTGAGGTGTGAGCTGACTTGTGGCTCCCACCTGTTCCTCCCCTTGGGAGGCATGACTGGCACCCAATAGGTCATGCAAGCCAAGAGGTAGGGCCATTCTATTGTAATGTGGGCAAGATGCCATTGCTCTTGCTTTGTCAGTCCTGCCTTTATTCAAAATGGTGTGTGTTGTTCTTGTTCCTTGAGATGGCAGATGAAATAAGTCTCCTTTTTGGATGGTCAGCTCTTTTTCCTTGTTTTTTTCCCCCCCCCCCCACTCTCCAGTTGGTGGAGACTTCTATTTCCTGTGCATTGCAAGGCTAGGCTTATGGAGGGGAGAAGGAGGCCCCACTGTGCTGCTCAGTTTAGCTTTGTGAGCAACCGATACTTGTAAATATATTTTGACCCACCTGTTTTGTTCCTGGGGTTTATCTGCTCTTCGTTAGCATCTAGGTGGAGGAGAGGGAGTAATGGGTTAATAAGTGTCCCCTGAACTTCCAGCACAAAATATAAAAGAAGTTTTAGCTTTGATTCTGCCCATGCTGTGAGATGTTGGACAGGTTACTTACATAGGCCATGCTTATTTACTAAAAAATAGGGCATGATGCAGGTGAAATGGCCATCCCAGGCAGCAGCTCTCAGTTTGATGTTCACAGAGATGGGGCTCCCTCTAGCTGGTGTTCCTTTAGCTCTTTCACTGTAGAGCTACCCATCCAGCCTTTTGTTGAGTGAGCTCTGGTTTTCAAACTCCTCTTTGCATTTAGGAATGATCAGCTGGGAAAAGTGATGTGTTTCAGGTCCGTCTGCAGTGCCAGGCACATGAGAGGAAAGATAATCCAAAAATCCAGTAACAGTCCCAGACTATTCCTTAAAAATAAAACTAAACTCAATTCCAAGTTTTTGACATCTTAAAACATTTCATTATTTTTACCCCCAAGCTTCCTAGGGTAATTCAGCACTAAATTCTCACAAGAGATGAATATGATGATATGTAAGTGGAAATCTTCCCTCAGCTGGAACCAGAAAGTCATTGAAAGCTGATGTAATAACTGATTTGTTGTAAGCATTGGATCTTTTTGCTCTTTCTCCAGAAATGAATAGTTTAGAAGTTATTTCTCTGCAATAAAAATACTATCATTTTCTCTGCAACCACAATTACATTGTTTTTCTAACTTCAGGATTGAAAACATTTTACTTAAAATCAGAGATTAATTTCATGGAGGGAGGCCTAGGATTAAGTGCTGTTTCTCAATTTAAAAAAGTAATCAAACAAATGTATGGATATATTGGGGGATGGTTTTCTTGGGGTAAGCCTTCTTTGTCTGAAAGATTTTATGTATTTTTAAGATTTTATTTATTCATGAAAGACACATAGAGAGAGGCAGAGTCATAGGGAGAGGAAGAAGCAGGCTCCCTGCAGGGAACCTATCGGGGGACTCGACCCCCAGAAACTGGGATCCCACCCTGAGCCAAAGGCAGACACTGAACCACTGAGCTACGCAGGCATCTCAAAAGATTCTATCTTTAATTATCAATGTATCTAAACTTGTCCCATTTTCCAATACTAAATAAGAACCCATTTCTTTTTTTTTTAAGAAAACTACTTTATTTATTTTACTTTATTTTTCTTTTTATTATTATTTTTTATTCAAGTTCAATTTGCCAACATATAGCATATCACCCAGTGCTCATCCCATCAAGTGCCCCCCTCAGTGCCCCTCACCCAGTCACCCCCAACCCCCGCCCACCTCCCTTTCCACTACCCCTTGTTCGTTTCCCAGAGTTAGGAGTCTCTCATGTTCTGTCACCTTCTCTGATATTTCCCACTCATTTTCGCTCCTTTACCCTTTATTCCCTTTCACTATTTTTTATATTCTCCAGATGAATGAGAACATATAATGTTTGTCCTTTTCCAATTGACTTATTTCACTCAGCATAATACCCTCCAGGTCCCTCCATGTCGAAGCAAATGGTGGGTATTTGTCGTTTCTAATGGCTGAGGAATATTCCATTGTATACATAGACCACATCTTCTTTATCCATTCATCTTTCGTTGGACACCGAGGCTCCTTCCACAGTTTGGCTATTGTGACCATTGCTGCTAGAAACATCAGGGTGCAGGTGTCCCAGCCTTTCACTGCTTCTGTATCTTTGGGGTAAATCCCCAGCAGTGCAATTGCTGGGTCGTGGGGCAGGTCTATTTTTAACTCTTTGAGGAACCTCCACACAGTTTTCCAGAGTGGCTGCACCAGTTCACATTCCCACCAACAGTGCAGGAGGGTTCCCTTTTCTCCACATCCTCTCCAACATTTGTGGTTTCCTGCTTTGTTAATTTTCCCCATTCTCACTGGTGTGAGGTGGTATCTCATTGTCGTTTTGATTTCTATTCCCCTGATGGCAAGGGATGCAGAGCATTTTCTCATGTGCATGTTGGCCATGTCTATGTCGTCCTCTGTGAGATTTCTCTTCATGTCTTTTGCCCATTTCCTGATTGGATTGTTTGTTCCTTTGCTGTTGAGTTTAATAAGTTCTTTATAGATCTTGGATACTAGCCCTTTATCTGATACGTCATTTGCAACTATCTTCTCCCATTCTGTGGTTGTCTATTAGTTTTATTGACTGTTTCTTTTGCTGTGCAGAAGATTTCTATCTTTATTAAATCCCAATAATTCATTTTTGCTTTTGTTTCTTTTGCCTTCATGGATGTATCTTGCAAGAAGTTGCTGTGGCCAAGTTCAAAAAGGGTGTTGCCCGTGTTCTCCTCTAGGATTTGATGCATTCTTGTCTCACATATAGATCTTTCATACATTTTGAATATATCTTTGTGTGTGGTGTAAGAGAATGGTCTAGTTTCATTCTTCTGCACATGGCTGGCCAATTTTCCCAGCACCATTTATTGAAGAGACTGTCTTTTTTCCAGTGGATAGTCTTTCCTGCTTTGTCAAATATTAGTCGACCATAAAGTTGAGGGCCCATTTCTGGGTTCTCTATTCTGTTCCACTGATCTACGTGTCTGGTTTTGTGCCAGTACCACACTGTCTTGATGACCACAGCTTTGTAGTACAACCTGAAATCTGGCATTGTGATCCTCCCAGCTCTGGTTTTCTTTTTTAATATTCCCCTGGCTATTTGGGGTCTTTTCTGATTCCACACAAATCTTAAGATGATTTGTTCCAACTCTCTGAAGAAAGTCCATGGTATTTTGATAGGGATTGCATTAAATGTGTAAATTGCCGTGGGTAACATTGACATTTTCACAATATTAATGCTTCCAATCCATAAGCATGGAATATTTTTCCATCTCTTTGCGTCTTCCTCAATTTCTTTCAGAAGTGTTCTGTAGTTTTTAGGGTATAGATCCTTTACCTCTTTGGTTAGGTTTATTCCTAGGTATCTTATGCTTTTGGGTGCAATTGTAAATGGGATTGACTCCTTAATTTCTCTTTCTTCAGTCTCAGTGTTCATGTATAGAAATGCTACTGATTCCTGCGCATTGATTTTGTATCCTGCCACATTGCCGAATTGCTGTATGAGTTCTAGTAATCTGAGGGTGGAGGTCTTTTGGGTTTTCTATGTACAGTATCATGTCATCTGTGAAGAGGGAGAGTTTGACTTCTTATTTGCCAATTTGAATGCCTTTTATTTCTTTTTGTTGCCTGACTGCTGAGGCTAGGACTTCTAGTACTATGTTGAATAGCAGTGGTGAGAGTGGACATCCCTGTCTTGTTCCTGATCTTAGGGGAAAGGCTCCCAGTGTTTCCCCATTGAGAATATTTGCTGTGGGCTTTTCATAGATGGCTTTTAAGATGCTGAGGAATGTTCCCTCTATCCCTACACTCTGAAGAGTTTTGATCAGGAATGGATGCTGTATTTTGTCAAATGCTTTCTCTGCATCTATTGAGAGGATCATATGGTTCTTGTTTTTTCTCTTGTTGATATGATCTATCACATTGATTGCTTTATAAGTGTTGAACCAGCCTTGCATCCCAGGGATAAATCCCACTTGGTCATGGTGAATAATCTTCTTAATGCACTGTTGGATCCTATTGGCTAGTATCTTGTTGAGAATTTTTGCATCCATGTTCATCAGGGATATAGGTCTATAATTCTCCTTTTGGTGGGGTCTTTGTCTGGTTTTGGAATTAAGGTGATGCTGGCCTCATAGAAGGAGTTTAGAAGCACTCCATCTCTATCTTTCAGAACAGCTTTAGTAGAATAGGTATGGTTTCTTCTTTAAACATTTGATAGAATTCACCTGGGAAGCCCTCTGGCCCTGCACCTCTGTGTCTTGGGAGGTTTTGATGACTGCTTCAATTTCCTCCCTGGTTATTGGCCTGTTCAGATTTTCTATTTCTTCCTGTTCCAGTTTTGGTAGTTTGTGGTTTTCCAAAAATACGTCCATTTCTTCTAGATTGCCTAATTTTTTGGCGTATAGCTGCTCATAATATGTTTTTAAAATTGTTTCTATTTCCTTGGCATTGGTGGTGATCTTTCTTTTTCATTCTTGATTTTATTAATTAGTCTTTTCTCTTTTGTTTTTAATAAGGCTGGCTAATGGTTTATCTATCTTATTAATTCTTTCAAAGAACCAACTCCTCGTTTTGTTGATCTGTTCCACAGTTCTTCTGGTCTCTATTTCATTGAGTTCTGCTTGAATCTTTATTAACTCTCTTCTGCTCGGTGTAGGTTTTATTTGCTATTCTTTCTCCAGTTCTTTTAGGTGCAAGGTTAGCTTGTGTATTAGAGTTTTTTTCCAGTTTTTTGAGGGATGCTTATATTGCAACATATTTCCCTCTCAGGATTGCTTTGGCTGTATCCCAAAGATTTTGAATAGTTGTATCTTCATTCTCATTAGTTTTCATGTATCTTTTTAATTCTTCTCTAATTTCCTGGTTGACTCTTTCATCTTTTAGCAGGATGTCTTTAACCTCCACGTATTTGAATTCCTTCCAAATTTCTTCTTGTGATTTAGTTCTAGTTTCAAAGCATTATGATCTGAAAATATGAAGGGGACAATCCCAATCTTTTGGGTTCAGTTAAGACCTGATTTGTGACCCCGTATGTGGTCTATTCTGGAGAAAGTTCCATATGCATTTGAGAAGAATGTATATTCAGTTCGTTTGGATGTAAAGTTCTGTAAATGTCTGTGAAATCCACCTGGTCCAGTGTATCATTTAAAGCTTTTGTTTCTTTGGAGATGTTGTGCTTAGAAGATCTATCATTTACGGAAAGCGCCATGTTCACGTCTCCCAGTATAAGTGTATTATTATCTAAGTATGTCTTTACTTTGGCTATTAATTGATTGATATACTTGGCAGCTCCCACATTAGGGGCATAAATATTCATGATTGTTAGGTCCTCTTGTTGGATAGATTCTTTAAGTATGATATAGCATCCCTCTTCATCTCTTACTACAGTCTTTGGGATAAACTTTAATTTATCTGATATGAGGATGGCTACCCCTGCTTTCTTTTGAGGACCATTTGAGTGGTAAATGGTTCTCCAACCTTTTATTTTCAGTCTGTAGGTGTCCTCAGGTCTCAAATGAGTCTCTTGAAGACAGCAAGTAGATAGATGAGTCTTGCTTTTTTATCCAGTCTAAAACCCTGCGTCTTTTGATGGGATCATTTAGCCCATTCACATTTAGAGTTACTATTGAAACATAAAATTTAGTGTCATCATAATACCTATTCAGTCCCTGTTTTTGTGCATTATTTATGTCCATGTCCTCTTTCTTTTACAGGGTCTCCCTTAATATTTCTTGCAGAGCTGGTTTGGTGGTCACATATTCTTTCAGTTTCTGCCTATCTTGGAAGCTCTTTATCTCTCATTCTATTCTGAATGAGAGCCTTGCTGGATAGAGTATTCTTGTGCATGTTCTTCTCATTTAGGACCCTGAATATATCCTGCCAGCCCTTTCTGGCCTGCCAGGTCTCTGTGGAGGGGTCTGCTGTTAATCCAGTATTTCTCCCCATATAAGTCAGGGATCTCTTGTCTCTTGCTGCTTTAAGGATCCTCTCTTTATCTTTGGAATTTGCAAGTTTCACTATTAAATGTCAGGGTGTTGGATGGTTTTTATTGATTTTAGGGGGGATCTCTCTATCTCCCTGGATCTGAATGCCTGTTTTCCTCCCCACATTAGGGAAGTTCTCAGCTATGATTTGTTCAAATATGCTTTCTGGTCCTCTGTCCCTCTCAGTGCCCTCTGGAACCCCAATTAAGCATAGATTTTTCCTTCTGAGGTTGTCATTTATTTCCTTTAACTTTTACTCATGGTCTTTTAATTGTTTTACTCTTTTTTCCTCAGCTTCCTTCCTTGCCATCAACTTGTCTTCGATGTCACTCACTTGTTCTTCTACCTCATTAACCCTCACCATCAGGACCTCCTCGGTTTGGATTGCATCTTATTTTACTGATTTTTAATTTCGGCCTGATTAGATCTAAATTCTGCAGTCATGAAGTCTCTTGATTCCTTTATGCGTTTTTCCAGAGCTACCAATATCTTTATAATTGTGCTTTTGAATTGGCTTTCAGACATCAAATTGTAATCCAAATTCTGTAACTCTCTGGCAGAAAGTACCATTTCTGATTCTTTCTTTTGTGGTGAGTTCTTCTTTCTAGTCATTTAGCTCAGTGCTGAGTGGCTAAAAACGAGTTGTACTGGAAAAAAGGAAGAAAAAAAAGACAAAAAATGGAAAAACAAACAAACAACAACAAAAAAAACAGAAACAAAAACTAAAAACAAGGAGAGGTATCCTCTGGTTCTATATAATGTAAATCCCTCTACCTCTTCTGGAGCTTTCCAGGGCTGCTCTGTCGAGAACTTGCTCTTACCCTGTCCTTCCAGCTGGTCTTCTGGGGGAGGGTCCTGCTGTGCTGATTCTCAGGTGTGTGCACCCCGGGAGCGCCCTGCCCCCCTGCCAGGTGCACGGCTCAGTGAGAGCTGTTTATCCTGTGAAGTCCCTGTTCCCTGGTGGCCCTGCTCTTCCCAGGCACAGGGTGACACAAGGAGGAGCAACACCTGGCAGCGGCCAGGTCTCCAGTCCTGGAGTCAGCTCCCGCAGTAACTACCGCAGCTCCCAGTCCACAGGGGCCTGGATGCTTCCGGGGTGGCAGGGCACTCACCTGCACAACCTTGCGGGCGCCCGGCGGCAGGAGCGTCCTCGCTGACCTGTGCCCTCCCCGCCTTCCCCTGTCCCAGGGGGAACGCAGGATCCTGGGCTATGTCCCCCGACGCCGGTACCCGGGGCCTGCGCTGCTGGAATCACACTCCTGGGCCCCGCAGCCCCCTCCACGGGAGCCGCAGCCCGAGCCACTCCGAGCTGCTCCGGGGGCCCCGCCCGCCCGGCGCTGCAGCCCTTTAGGGAGCTCAGGCACAAGGCGTGGTGCGCCCTCCCCCAGGGCGCAGGTCCTCTGTTAGTGACCCGGGAACCTGGGGGCTCCACTGACCCTCCTGGGATCCTGCTCGTGTTCCCTGCCAGTGCCTTTCCATCCCGGGAGATTTTTACATTTCTTGCATCTCTAGGGATGGGTTTTCCTGTCCTGGAGGCTCTCGCCATCCAGCCTAGCCCGGCTCCTTAGGGTGGGGGTGGGGGTGGGGGAGGGTGGGGGGTCCTCCACTGGATTCTTTTTTATTTCTTTTTCCCCGTCTTCCTACCTTGATAGAAGCGGGAACTCTTCTCACTGTAGTGTTCCAGCTGTTCTGTCTTTAAATCTCAGGCCAAATTCGTAGGTTTTCATGATTATTTGAAAGTTACCTAGGTAAGTTGGTAGGGACAGATGCCTTGGGGATCCTACTCTTCCACCATCTTGCCCCGCCCCCAAGAATTCATTTCTTACATGAAACTTTGTCTGATTCCAGACCAGATGATCCTCGGCTGAATTCCTTTTGAGCCTATAGTCAGTTGTACAAAGAATGGTCCAGCAGATAATGTACTTGTACAGTCAGATTTGTGTTCAAACCTTGGCTTTCAGTTTACTAGCTGTGGATCTTGGGGAAAATCAACTCTTGTAATGATTTTTTTCAAATACAAAATAGGGATAATAAAAATTATTTTGGGGGAAACAAACTTTGCTGTAGGAATTAAATAATGACATAATATGTCTGAAATACCCAGAAGAGTTACTGATCAAAAATGTTTGACCCGGGGGGGAGGGGCAAGATGGCGGAAGAGCAGGGTCCCCAAATCACCTGTCCCCACCAAATTACCTAGAAAACCTTCAAATTTTCCTGAAAATCTATTAATTCTACCTGAGAATTAAAGAGAGGCCAGCTGGAATGCTACAGTGAGAAGAGTTCACGCTTCTATCAAGGTAGGAAGACGGGGAAAAAGAAATAAAGAAACAAAAGGCCTCCAAGGGGGAGGGGCCCCGCGAGGAGCCGGGCTGAGGCCGGGGCGAGTGTCCCCAGGACAGGAGAGCCCCGTCCCGGAGGAGCAGGAGCTGCACCGACCTTCCCGGGCGGAAAGGGGCTCGCAGGGAGGTGGAGCAGGACCCAGGAGGGCGGGGATGCCCTCGGGCTCCCGGGGACAGTAACAGACACCTGCGCCCCGGGAGAGTGCGCCGAGCTCCCTAAGGGCTGCAGCGCGCACGGCGGGACCCGGCGGGACCCGGAGCAGCTCGGAGGGGCTCGGGCGGCGGCTCCGCGGAGGGGGCTGCGCGGCCGGGAGCGCGAATCCACCAGCGCAGACCTGGAAAACAGGGCGCCGGGACACAGCCCAGGATCTGCCTCCCCCGGGACAGGCAGAGGCCGAGAGGGCCCAGGACAGCAAGGACGCTCTTGCCCCGAGCTGAGCAGATCAGCGGCCCCGCCCCGGAGCCTCCAGGCCCTGCAGACGGAGAGCTCCGGAGTTCCTGCGGGGGCTGACTCCAGGGCTCCAGAGCTGGCCCCGCCACTGGGGCTGTTCCTCCTGGGGCCTCACGGGGTAAACAACCCCCACTGAGCCCTGCACCAGGCAGGGGCAGAGCAGCTCCCCCAAGTGCTAACACCTGAAAATCAGCACAAGCAGGCCCCTCCCCCAGAAGACCAGCTAGACGGACAAGTTCCAGGGGAAGTCAAGGGACTTAAAGTATACAGAATCAGAAGATACTTCCCCGTGGGTTTTTTGTTTTTTGTTTTGTTTTGTTTTGTTTTGTTTTTTTATTTGTTTGCTTCCCCCACACTTTTTTCCCTTTCTTTCTTTTTCTTTCTCTTTTTCTTCTTTTTTTTTCTTTTTTTCTTCCTTCTTTTTGTTCTCTTTCTCTTTTCTTTCCTTCTCTCCTCTCTATTTCTCCTTTTCCCAATACAACTTGTTTTCGGCCACTCTGCACTGAGCAAAATGACTAGAAGGAAAACCTCACCTCAAAAGAAAGATTCAGAAACAGTCCTCTCTCCCACAGAGGTACAAAATCTGGATTACAATTTAATGTCAGAAAGCCAATTCAGAAGCACTATTATACAGCTGCTGGTGGCTCTAGAAAAAAGCATAAAGGACTCAAGAGACTTCATGACTGCAGAATTTAGAGCTAATCAGGCAGAAATTAAAAATCAATTGAATGAGATGCAATCCAAACTAGAAGTCCTAACGACAAGGGTTAATGTGGTGGAAGAACGAGTGAGTGCAATAGAAAACAAGTTGATGGCAAAGAGGGAAACTGAGGAAAAAAGAGACAAACAATTAAAAGACCATAAAGATACATTAAGGAAAATAAACGACAGCCTGAGGAAGAAAAACCTACGTTTAATTTGGGTTCCCAAGGACGCCGAAAGGGCCAGAGGGCCAGAATATGTATTTGAACAAATCATAGCTGAAAACTTTACTAATCTGGGAAGGGAAACAGGCATTCAGATCCAGGAAATAGAGAGATTCCCCCATTAAAATCAATAAAAACCGTTCAACACCTCGACATTTAATAGTGAAGCTTGCAAATTCCAAAGATAAAGAGAAGATCCTTAAAGCAGCAAGAGATAAGAAATCCCTAACTTTTATGGGGAGGAGTATTAGGATAACAGCAGACCTCTCCACAGAGACCTGGCAGGCCAGAAAGGGCTGGGAGGATATATTCAGGGTCCTAAATGAGAAGAACATGCAGCCAAGAATACTTTATCCAGCAAGGCTCTCATTCAAAATAGAAGGAGAGATAAAGAGCTTCCAAGACAGGCAGGAACTGAAAGAATATGTGACCTCCAAACCAGCTCTGCAAGAAATTTTAAGGGGAACTCTTAAAATTCCCCTTTAAGAAGAAGTTCAGTGGAACAATCCACAAAAACAAGGACTGAATAGATATCATGATGACACTAAACTCATATCTGTCAATAGTTACTCTGAACATGAACGGGCTTCATGACCCCATCAAAAGGCACAGGGTTTCAGACTGAATAAAAAAGCAGGACCCATCTATTTGCTATCTCCAAGAGACTCATTTTAGACAGAAGGACACCTACAACCTGAAAATAAAAGGTTGGAGAACCATTTACCATTCGAATGGTCCTCAAAAGAAAGCAGGGGTAGCCATCCTTATATCAGATAAACTAAAATTTACCCCGAAGACTGTAATGAGAGATGAAGAGGGACACTATATCATACTTAAAGGATCTATCCAACAAGAGGACTTAACAATACTCAATATATATGCCCCGAATGTGGGAGCTGCCAAATATATAAATCAATTATTAACCAAAGTGAAGAAATACTTAGATAATAATACACTTATACTTGGTGACTTCAATCTAGCTCTTTCTATACTTGATAGGTCTTCTAAGCACAACATCTCCAAAGAAACGAGAGCTTTAAATGATACACTGGACCAGATGGATTTCACAGATATCTACAGAACTTTACATCCAAACTCAACTGAATACACATTCTTCTCAAGTGCACAGGGAACTTTCTCCAGAATAGACCACATACTGGGTCACAAATTAGGTTTTAACCAATACCAAAAGATTGGGATTGTCCCCTGCATATTCTCATACCATAATGCCTTGAAATTAGAACTAAATCACAACAAGAAGTTTGGAAGGACCTCAAACACGTGGAGGTTAAGGACCATCCTGCTAAAAGATGAAAAGGTCAACCAGGAAATTAAGGAAGAATTAAAAGATTAATGGAAACTAATGAGAATGAAGATAGAACCATTCAAAAACTTTGGGATGCAGCAAAAGCAGTCCTAAGGGGGAAATACATCGCAATACAAGCATCGTTCAAAAACTGGAAAGAACTCAAATGCAATAGCTAACCTTACACATAAAGGAGCTAGAGAAAAAACAGCAAATAGATCCTACACCCAGCAGAAGAAGAGAGTTAATAAAGATTCGAGCAGAACTCAACGAAATCGAGACCAGAAGAACTGTGGAACAGATCAACAGAACCAGGAGTTGGTTCTTTGAAAGAATTAATAAGATAGATAAACCATTAGCCAGCCTTATTAAAAAGAAGAGAGAGAAGACTCAAATTAACAAAATCATGAATGAGAAAGGAGAGATCACTACCAACACCAAGGAAATACAAACGATTTTAAAAACATATTATGAACAGCTATACGCCAATAAATTAGGCAATCT
Source organism: Canis lupus dingo (assembly GCF_003254725.2). NCBI lineage: Eukaryota > Metazoa > Chordata > Mammalia > Carnivora > Canidae > Canis > Canis lupus. Next base: position 26,087,536 of record NC_064247.1, on the reverse strand, counting down.
AGAAGAAATGGACGCATTCCTGGAAAGCCACAAACTACCAAAACTGGAACAGGAAGAAATAGAAAACCTTAACAGGCCAATAACCAGGGAAGAAATTGAAGCAGTCATCAAAAACCTCCCAAGACACAAAAGTCCAGGGACAGATGGCTTCCCAGTGGAATTCTATCAAACGTTTAATGAAGAAACCATACCTATTCTCCTAAAGCTGTTTGGAAAGAGAGAAAGAGATGGAGTACTTCCAAATTCGTTCTATGAGGCCAGCATCACCTTAATTCCAAAACCAGACAAAGACCCCACCAAAAAGGAGACCAATATCCCTGATGAACATGGATGCAAAAATTCTCAACAAGATACTGGCCAACAGGATCCAACAGTACATTAAGAAAATTATTCACCATGACCAAGTGGGATTTATCCATGGGACACAAGGCTGGTTCGACACCCGTAAAACAATCAATGAGATTCATCATATCAGCAAGAGAAAAACCAAGAACCATATGATCCTCTCATTAGATGCAGAGAAAGCATTTGACAAAATACAGCATCCATTCCTGATCAAAACTCTTCAGAGTGTAGGGATAGCCTCAACATCTTAAAAGCCATCTACGAAAAGCCCACAGCAAATATCATTCTCAATGGGGAAGCACTGGGAGCCTTTCCCCTAAGATCAGGAACAAGACAGGGATGTCCACTCTCACCACTGCTGTTCAACATAGTACCGGAAGTCCTAGCCTCAGCAGTCAGACAACAAAAAGACATTAAAGGCATTCAAATTGGCAAAGAAGAAGTCAAACTCTCCCTCTTCGCCGATGACATGATACTCTACATAGAAAATCCAAAAGTGTCCACCCCAAGATTGCTAGAACTCATACAGCAATTCGGTAGCGTGGCAGGATACAAAATCAATGCCCAGAAATCAGTGGCGTTTCTATACATGAACAATGAGACTGAAGAAAGAGAAATTAAGGAGTCAATCCCATTTACAATTGCACCCAAAAGCAGAAGATACCTAGGAATAAACCTAACCAAAGAGGTAAAGGATCTATACCCTAAAAACTATAGAACACTTCTGAAAGAAATTGAGGAAGACACAAAGAAATGGAAAAATATTCCATGCTCATGGATTGGCAGAAATAATATTGTGAAAATGTCAATGTTACCCAGGGCAATATACACGTTTAATGCAATCCCTTTCAAAATACCATGGACTTTCTTCAGAGTGTTAGAACAAATTATTTTAAGATTTGTGTGGAATCAGAAAAGACCCCGAATAGCCAGGGGAATATTAAAAAAGAAAACCATAGCTGGGGGCATCACAATGCCAGATTTCAGGTTGTACTACAAAGTTGTGGTCATCAAGACAGTGTGGTACTGGCACAAAAACAGACACATAGATCAATGGAACAGAATAGAGAACCCAGAAGTGGACCCTGAACTTTATGGTCAACTAATATTCGATAAAGGAGGAAAGACTATCCACTGGAAGAAAGACAGTCTCTTCAATAAATGGTGCTGGGAAAATTGGATATCCACATGCAGAAGAATGAAACTAGTCCACTCTCTTGCACCAGACACAAAGATAAACTCAAAATGGATGACAGATCTAAATGTGAGACAAGATTCCCTCAAAATCCTAGAGAAGAACACAGGCAACACCCTTTTTGAACTCGGCTACAGTAACTTCTTGCAAGATACATCCACGAAGGCAAAAGAAACAAAAGCAAAAATGAACTATTGGGACTTCATCAAGATAAGAAGCTTTTGCACAGCAAAGGATACAGTCAACAAAACTAAAAGACAACCTACAGAATGGGAGAAGATATTTGCAAATGACGTATCAGATAAAGGGCTAGTTTCCAAGTACTATAAAGGACTTATTAAACTCAACACCAAAGAAACAAACAATCCAATCATGAAATGGGCAAAAGACATGAACAGAAATCTCACAGAGGAAGACATAGACATGGCCAACATGCACATGAGAAAATGCTCTGCATCACTGGCCATCAGGGAAATACAAATCAAAACCACAATGAGATACCACCTCACACCAGTGAGAATGGGGAAAATTAACAAGGCAGGAAACAACAAATGTTGGAGAGGATGTGGAGTAAGGGAACCCTCTTGCACTGTTGGTGGGAATGTGAACTGGTGCAGCCACTCTGGAAAACTGTGTGGAGGTTCCTCAAAGAGTTAAAAATAGACCTGCCCTACGACCCAGCAATTGCACTGTTGGGGATTTACCCCAAAGATAAAGATGCAATGAAATGCCAGGACACCTGCACCCCGATGTTTCTAGCAGCAATGGCCACAATAACCAAACTGTGGAAGGAGCCTCGGTGTCCAACGAAAGATGAATGGATAAAGAAGATGTGGTTTATGTATACAATGGAATATTACTCAGCTATTAGAAATGACAAATACCCACCATTTGCTTCAACGTGGATGGAACTGGAGGGTATTATGCTGAATGAAGTAAGTCAGTTGGAGAAGGACAAACATTATATGTTCTCATTCATTTGGGGAATATAAATAATAGTGAAAGGGAATAGAAGGGAAGGGAGAAGAAATGTGTGGGAAATATCAGAAAGGGAGACAGAACATAAAGACTCCTAACTCTGGGAAAGGAACTAGGGGTGGTAGAAGGGGAGGAGGGAGGGGGTGGGAGTGAATGGGTGACAGGCACTGGGGGTTATTCTGTATGTTGGTAAATTGAACACCAATAAAAATAAATTAAAAAGAAGTTTGACCCATTTCATTCATTAATTTCATTCTATAAATACTTGCTAGATAACTATGTGCTAAGTATTATGCTAAGAGTTAGTGATGCGAAGTTAAAAGAGAAAAGCCCTTTCATTCAATAGCTCACCACTTAGTGGAAGATAAATTAGTAAACAAGAAAATTAGAGTATGCTAAAATCTATGTTAGATTTGTGATGTATTATAGATGAACAACTGAGGATCTGTGACAGGTGAATAATAAATGGATACATAGGGTACCTAAGCCAGTATGGGGAGGAGTCAGACAGGAAGAAAGGAAGAGAAGGTCATTATGTGTAAAGGGCACTGCTGTATGCCATGAAAGAGGCTGTCTTATTCTGAGACAATGGCACAAATTTTAGCATGGCTAGAGCATGGGGAAATTGGCAGTGAATGAGGTTGGAGAGGTAGACAGAAGGCAGTTCGTGAAAAAGCTTAAAAGTCACATTCAGTCTTTGAATTTTATATGAATGAAAAATATTGATGCATTTTAAACTGCAGAGATGGTGTGTTTGACCTGTATTTTGACAGTGGTGAGTATTCGATTGGTAGAGCATTGACTAAATAGAGCCAAAGGGTAGGTACGGAGACGAAGCTGTTAGGGTTGATGTTTGGATGAGGAGGGCCTGATTCAAGATACTAACATTGGATCAGATGGAAGAGGAGAGATTCAACAAAGAATAAAATATTGGTGGGACAGAGGGGAGAATAATGAGGGAAGGATAATTGATATTAATGTACTAGATGATGTAAATCAGGCCACCAGAGGTCAGCATTATTAACCCTTCCAAATCCCAAAATAAATTCCTGTTGTTTAATTCCAGATGCATCTTGGGTTAACTCTGAATTACTTGCAGTATTCTTAAAGGGAGAGAATGTGCCAGTTATAGGTGCTTGGGACACAGTGGTGAGCAAGATTCCTGCTCTTAGGCAGCTTACAGTTTAGTGACAGTGCTAAGAGGGTAGGCAGAGAACTGAGTCAAATCGAGAATACTAGTTGACAAAGCTAATAACAGGTAGAACTGGCATTTGGATTTCAAAGTTGAATTTTCACATTGTTGACTAATACTAAGTAAGCAATACAAGCTCAATTTGAACTCCTTATTTTATATATAGAACCGGGGGCAGGGAGAGACCATGGAGGAAGTGACTATAGGTTTATAGTCACTTGGACCTTTCCCTCCCCCAGAGCTGGGCTCCAGAAAAGCAGAGACAATCCCCCCAGTCCTTCTGTGTCTTAAAGCCTCATGCTCTGAGCCTTCCCTCTCTGTCTGACTTTTTAAAAACTTCCTGTAGGTGGAAGATGTGATAAACTCAGGCTCAGTAGGATGTTAATGACTGACAAAGCTTAATATACTGGTTTCCTAGGGGTATTTGAAATTTGGGAAATGCAGGAAGTCACAGCTTAAAGGAATAAATCTGTGAATTTTTAGACCTCATTAAGCAGATGGAGACATAATTTTAGGAGGGTCAGAGATGTTTTCTTGTTGACCCTGAAACTATATCACAAAAGCAGCTGCTAAGACTCCCTGTTTTTGGTGCCCACACTTTAGGGACTGGTCAAGATAAGACTGAGCTGTGGAACTATACAACCTTTGGAAAATCTTTCATGTGTGGACAACATGGGACAAGCCTCTTACCAAAATAGCTCAGAAATCTGTGTCATGCTGTTACAGTGAACACCCAAGAGCCTTCTGCATAAACCACAGTAGCCTTCTGAGGACAGAGAGAGGAGAGCAAGAAATAGGGTTTATAGCTTTTATGTAGATTGGCTACAGAAAGAAGCTGTCCAGGCTGGGTCCCCAAGGATGGCAGCATTTTGGTGGGTCCCGCATGTTCCAAGCTGTTCTTGAGTTGGTCAATTCCTTAAATTTACCTGATTGATATACTAGATTTGATGGAGTGGATGTGGTCTGAAAAATCAGATTTCAACTCACAAGGGACTGTTTTACAGCCATATAGAATTGTTTATTTTACAGAGACTATGGTTGGCCAGAGGACCTGAATACTAATGACATATGGTCAATGCATTCTCTCCCTGGAAGGAAAACTTTGTAGGAGGTGCCATAATGGAACTTGTCATTTCAGAATTTGCACATAGTGTTATAGAGCCAGACGATCCTGGCTTTGCAAACCACTTACCTTCATGAGCTGCAGGGTTTCATCTATAAAATGCATTTAGAAAAAGTACGATTAGAGAAGAAAAAGGATATATGTGTGCAAAGTAATCTTTAAAATCTATAATGAATCTATAAGAAGACCCAAAGGAATTAGGTAGAGCACCTACATGGTGTCATTGTTCTATAATCTACAGAATCATGCCTTCTAAGGGAAGCTGGTCTTGTCTGCTGGTCAGGTCCCTATCTTCTCTCCCATGTCAAAGACACATTGACCTGTTCCTGCTCATTGACTTCCTTCTTTTGAGCCCCTTGTGCTGACCACAGCACAGGCGTCAATATGTTAAATCGGAGTGTCCACTTTGTTGAATGCCAGTTCTAAGCACATAAAGCCACATTGATTGGCGTTGAGTGGTTCCAGGATACTGGCAAACACCATATTTCCAACACTATCTGAAGCAGAATGATTTAAGTAGTCAAATCTCACCATGGTATGGTCATTCTTAATATTTTTACATACAGTGTGTGTCTGTTTCTGACAAACTCAGTTTGGTTCAAAAGATGGCAATAAGGTTTACTTACAGATAATAAAAATGGTCCTGGGTAGTTTGAGCAGAAAGGGACTTCATACACGATATTAGTTTGCTGTAACATTGTTCAAAATCCTGGAGAAGCAGCCCTTAGGCTGAGCCTCTGGGAAGGGCTGCAGAATAAGAGTGATGCTGCAGAGCTATCCCAGTAGGATTGCTGCTAGCCCTGTCACAGATACAAGACCGGGAGATCAGGAAGCTGCTATTCAAACTGCTGGTCCCAGAGTCATCCTCCTTGGCCAGAATCCAGCAAGCCGCTACCGGAATTGTTGGCTCGAGCCCCATGTGTCCACTGAAATCCACACCCCTAAGGAGTGGTTCATTGACTACTTCTGTTTCCATTTAACCCATTTCTAAAACAACTCTTAGGTTATGCCAATAACAAGCAAATACAGAATCACTTTCATATTGAGACAAACAACGGAGTCTGAAGAATGCTGTTAAGCTTTCCAGCCTTGCAGGATAATACAAGGAGTTTGGAATAGATGTTGAGTGAACCAGTCACCTGGACACACACCAGACAAATACCTGAGTAAAGTAATAGGTCAGGTATGGAGAATGTAAAGATGAGTAAGCCAGATTCTATCATTAAGAATTATAATTTAATAGGGGAAAGGGGACAAGCCCAACATCTTGATATTATGTAAATGCTTCCTTGTGAACCTGAGAGGATTTCGTTTCTAGGTACTTACAAAGCCTATTTTTCCTATCACGATTTTTCACACAGGATTGTAATTGCTGGTTATCTCATCTGTGAGTTCAGTGGGCTGTGGGCTATAAAAGATAGGGACCATATATACCTTGCTTACTGTTAAATAGCCAACGTTTAAGCTTATGCCAATAAATATTTGTTAAATGATTGCATAAATGAAAGGATATTTTAAGTAGGAGCCAAAATGATAACCTCTAAGGATTAAGTGCTCATTTATTATAGCCTGTTTTCTTCCTGCCACATCCTAGCCTTGTCTGTAGACTAAACTTGAAGACTTTTAAGCAATAAATTGAACACTGATGTTAAGAGAATATATTTCTTCATTATGATTCACCTGTCCTCAATTCTCCCTAAAGGACAACTATATCTGTGGCTGGAGAGGCTGACTACATTTAATTTCCTTTTGCTATTGTGTGAGAGGTTAACACAGAGAAAACTCTGAGCTACCTGAAAGAAGCCACTTGCTAGTTGATATTAAAATTAATTTCATAGTCAAGGTTTGTCCATTTTCAGTTACTTCTTGGGAACAGGCAATCTTAAATATTCCTGGATCTGGATGATGCTCTGTTTCTAAATACTATTGGAAATACCACTTATTGCTGTGTCTGCTACTATTAACATTGGAAGCATATAAGAAGGGTGAATCCTAGGGCTTCATACTTGATACTCATGATCTCATGTAACTTAATTGGAAATCACACCAGCTCATGAGGTGAAGTGCTCTTTTACCTCATTTTACAGCTACTGGAACTGAGGCTTGATAACTTGTTCAATATTAATGGAGTTAGTGATTTAGAAAGTGGCCTCTCAAAGTTAGGTCTCTATGATCCCAAAGTCAGCATTCTTAACTCATAAATGATTTTCATTGCAAGTTTTCCTTGTTCTGTAAGAAAATTCTTCTTATCACAAATATTAAGAATATATAGGAATGTCCAACTGAAGTGATGCTTTTCTGCATGGTAACTGTTATCAATCCTCACAATATCTGTGAAAAGTCTGAAATGAAAATATCTATTTTCGTTTCTCAGATCCTAACATGGAAACTTAGAATGGGTAGAGTTAAGCCTTCAGTGGAAGTATTCTGACTCTAAATGCCGATCTTGAGGTTTTTCATGACCCTCCCTCCCACAAGGAACGGTGAAGATCTGCAGGATACCAATGTTTTCCAAATGAGTCTCTGGGACTTTATGTCCACCAGAGCTGATGACCTGATTCTTGGCGGCTATAAGTGCAACCATCACAGCAGAAGGAGCCTTGGAGAGGGATGTGTACATTGAATGCCAATTAAAAAAAATATGTGCTTCTCTAAAATGACTTGCTGTCTTTTTCATCCTCCTTCTGTAGTCTTTCCAGACTTTCCAAAAAGCTGTTATTTTGAAGGAAATTTGATCTAAATTCCCTTTTTTTTCATTAATTCATCACTGAAAATATAGAATATCTAGTCACTGCCATTAAATCTCATCTTCATGTATGCTCTTGAAGAAAGCCACCAGTTGAACAGAGCTTGCTCTCTGGGAATGGTTTTTGAAATTCTTTTTAAAGATTTTATTTATTTATTCATGAGAGACACAGAGAGAGAGGCAGAGACACAGGCAGAGGGAGAAGCAGGCTCCCCACAAAGAACCCGATGTGGGACTTGATCCTGGATCCTGGAATCAAACCCTGGGCCAAAGGCCGACCTCAACTGCTGAGCTACCCAGGTGTCCTGGTTTTTGAAATTAAAACACAACTGTTTTAGTACTTTTGAGAATGCTGATACATCTTAAGAGATTTATGGTAGATGCTACTGGTTAGACCAATTGAGTTTTAAGGAATTGAAACTACCTCAAATTTTCTAAAACAGGAAACTATATGAATGCACAGGTATGGGGCTTGAGAAAGAGCCAAACACACTGAGGTGAGCAGGAGCCTGAGTGTGGTTCTGGGTCCCAGGTGGCTTAAGTGACCTCAGCACTTGGGATATATGGGTTTTCATCCTAGGACTCCAACTTAATGTTATACTCCATATGTTTTGGCTTCCTCATCATCTTACATTTTACTTTACTATTTATCTTATTCTCTTTGTATTTCTTAACTCTTATGCTCGGAAGCAACAACATAAATTTCTTACAGATTTTATCCCAGTCTTAGGCCACATACTCAGTCTTTATCTCCTAATATACCTCTTTTCCAGTCGCCTGGACCTGCTGAGTGGTGGGATTATGGAGAGCAAAATAGGGTGGTCCCTTCAGCAGAGGCCATGGATAAAATTACTTCCATTAGAAGGGGCTGAGGATGGCAGAAAATATGCTAAGAAAAAGGCAGTTGTAAATCACAGCCTATTGATTCTCTCTTGCATATAGAGCATGTATCCATTGGCCTCTCTCAATCTGCATCATCACAGCTATAGTTGAAATTACCATCATCTCTTGTTTTGGTGAGAATAACTTCCTCATGTACAACCCCACCTTCTGTGCTGTCCCATTCCTTCCATTTTCAATTCTGTAGCCAGAGAGAACTTTCAGGCACATAAGGCAGTTGGATTTCTTCTGTGCTAAAAGGTCCCAGTGACTTAGAATAAATCACACATCCTCTAACACGCCTTGTGAGACCCGTGCTTGCCCTACTGAAATCCCCAACTTTCTCTCTAAATTCCTCTTCTTTTATTCTATAGTTCATGCATCTTCCCTTTTTTACCTTGGACCTTCTCCTAATCTGTTACCTTGACTTGTAATGCACACACCCCCCGCCCCTTCACCTGGCTGCACTCATCCACCTTTAGGTCCTGGCTGATGCTTTCCTGATCTCTCAGTCAGGTGTCCTTTCTACCTCTAGCTTCCTGCATTTCTCTGTCATATAATTTAATCTTAATTACCTGTCTGTTGTGTTCTGGTGAAGACTCGAAGTCCCCTCATGCAGGGACCATCATCTATTCACCGGCTTCCCTAGCACTTACTATAGTGTGCCTGGTAGGTGATGACTATTCTGTCAATATGTGTTATAGCAGCAGAAGAAAAAGGTAAACATATCTTCCTAGGATGGTGATGAAAATCCTTATTGTGGGCTGTCTCATCTCATCCCACACTGCTATCCATCTTGGTTCTGTTCTGATTTCCCTCAAATTCTTTGTGACAGTCTTTCTGTGCTGTGTTTACTATCCTGTGCTCATGCTCTTTCCTCTGCCAGGAATACTCTTCTTTTGTCTGGGTGGCTGCCACATACCTCTCAGATTTTAGCTAACTTGTGGCTCCTTCAGGAAACATTTTCTGGCCTCACTGCCCAGGCTAGATAAAATGCCCTCATTATGTGTTTTCACAGCATCATATAGTTCTTCAAAAGGATCATCCCAGTTTTAATCTCAAATATATTTCTGCAGTGATGTCTGTTTATGGATATTAAGTTTAGTCCTAGCATCACATGTAATAAGAGAGGAAAAATACTTATTTAATTAAACAATTTTAAAGTAATGCTGCTAGATAAAATCTACCATGGACTTGATGGATAAGGTAATGAGAGAATCAAAAGTCTTCAGAAGTCATTTATTAGGTATAGTGAAGAGACTAGTGAGAGTTAGACATCAAGGAGTTGAATCTCCACACAGCTATAAGCTGGTTTTGTGGCTGTGAGCAGTTGCATCATTTCTTTTAATTTCATCTTATGTGGTAGTAAGATAGAGATGATAATATTTTACCCTTTCTGAAAATTAAAGGAGATGAAACAGGTAAATATCCTGAAAACTGCGGGATAAAGCTTTATATATATGACCTGATACTGTCATGACAAAATTCAACATCCTTCAAGGTGAAGTACAAGGAAGAGATTGAGAATATATATTTCTTAAAATTCAAACTTTGCACTATGGTAAGACAGTAAAAGCTGAGAAAGTGTTTGTTTAAAATAGCAAAAAAAAAAAATGTGCATTATGTTCTAAGACAACTTCTTTGCATGACAAATCTGAATTATACCATTTGAGTTACTTCAAATGGACAATATAGATGTATTTAGCTCTCTAATAACCCATTTAATAAAGGAAAAAATGAATGCTTAATGAACATTTCTTTGTTATTGAGAGTGATGAAGGGGATCTGGGAATTCCCAAGAGTTTAGGTGTGAGTGAGAAATCTGTCTTCCTCAGCCCTATTAAAACATGGTAGACTCTATGAAATTGAAAAGTGAGAATTTAAGAGTAAATAGGTATTTAACATATCTTTAATTTGAAGAGCCCAAAGCACATTTTATATTAATAAAGCAATGTATTGAAAAGGCTAATCCTTAAACCAGATGATTTACAGTATTCATGTGGTTTAATCCTCACCAATCCTTAGAAGCGGGTACTATTGTCATTCCAACAGGACATGGAAATGGTAGATGAGAGATGAAATAACTTACCTTCTGTGTCCAGGGCTCAACCATCTATGGCAAGTAGTGAGGAAGAACTTATGCGTGCTTGCCCTGTGTTCACTAATGTGAGAATTAAAGAGGTCTCAAACAGCCTCACCTGGAATTATTAAACACTTTTCCAGTCAAATCCTATATTTATGTTGCAGAAGGAGAAACTGAAATCTGATAGGTTCTGTCTATTGACTAAGGTTACATAAAGGGCAGAATGTGCATGTGTCACATCTAGTACAGTACATGGCATATAGAAAGGAATCAAATAAGTCTTAAGTGATGGATACAAATGTATCTTCCTCTTAAGAGAGCTCTGGGATCTGGTGAGAGATGTAGTGCCAACCATCAGAATCAGGGACTCTGGCTCCTGTATCCTCAGAGTATGTGACTTTCCTGCTGGATTCCCACATACTCAGGCTAATGTCAAACTTGACACCAGTTCCAAATCTGGGCTTTGTGAATCCTCCTTACAAAATTCTATACAGCTCTGAAGTGTGATGATGGTTTTCAGATTAATTAAAACTGGACTCTGAAGTTTTTGTGATGGCAGTAAGGCACACAAATAGCCTTTTGAAGGTGCCATGGAATTTACATTTATCAATGTTCACTGACTAATTACACAGTAAAATTGGGTCCCAGTTTTACATAAATACATCAATCCATTTTAGTAATCAACCTTTTCATTCAAGGAACTCTGTGTGCATATCATTTTACCTTTGGGGATTATGGAGGGGGTGGTAGGTGAGTCTCCTATTCAGTTCTCCTTCTCTACTGCTGTCTAGCCTTCAGCAAGACTGAGGTGGAATGGCATGGGATGGATGGTAAAGCAGGTGGTTTGTGCAGGAAATGCTCAGGTTCAGTGGTCCACCAGATATCAGTTCGAATCTCCTGAGCAATTAACTTACCTACAAAGAACCTTAGTTCCTTCTCTGAAGTGGAATTGTAAAGTCCTCTAGTACTCTGTGGGTTCAATTAGTTAATCCTATAAAGTCCCTAGCACTTGGCAGGACTGTTACTGAGTTTCTACTAAGAAAAGGCCAGTATTCTCCCTTCCCCTTTATTCCCTTTCACTATTTTTTATATTCCCCAAATGAATGAGACCATATCATTTTTGTCCTTCTCCGATTGACTTATTTCACTCAGCATAATATCAGAAAGGGAGACAGAACATGAAAGACTCCTAACTCTGGGAAATGAACTAGGGGTGGTGGAAGGGGGGTGGGGGTGAATGGGTGGCGGGCACTGAGGTGGGCACTTGATGGGATGAGCACTGGGTATTATTCTGTATGTTGACAAATTGAACACCAACAAAAAATAAATTTATTAAAAAAAAAAGAAAAGGCCAGTATTTTGATGAAGTCCCAATAGTTCATTTTTGCTTTTGTTTCTCTTGCCTTCATGGATGTATCTTGCAAGAAGTTACTGTGGCCAAGTTCAAAAAGGGTGTTGCCTGTGTTCTTCTCTAGGATTTTGATGGAATCTTGTCTCACATTTAGATCTTTCATCCCTTTTGAGTTTATCTTTGTGTATGGTGCAAGAGAGTGGTCTAGTTTCATTCTTCTGCATGTGGATGTCCAATTTTTCCCAGCACCGTTTATTGAAGAGACTGTCTTTCTTCCAATGGATAGTCTTTCCTCCTTTGTCAAATATTAGTTGACCATAAAGTTGAGGGTCCACTTCTGGGTTCTCTATTCAGTTCCATTGATCTATGTGTCTGTTTTTGTGCCAGTACCACACTGTCTTGATGACCACAGCTTTGTAGTACAACCTGAAATCTGGCATTGTGATGCCCCCAGCTATGGTTTTCTTTTTTTAAAATTCCCCTGGCTATTCAGGGTCTTTTCTGATTCCACACAAATCTTTTTTTTTCTATAAATTTATTTTTTATTGGTGTTCAATTTGCCAACATATAGAATAACACCCGATGCTCATACTGTCAAGTGCCCACCTCAGTGCCCATCACCCAGTCACTCCCATCCCCCGCTCACCTCCCCATCCACCACCCCTAGTTCGTTTCCCAGAGTTAGGAGTCTTTCATGTTCTGTCTCCCTTTCTGATATTTCCCACTCATTTCTTCTCCTTTCCCCATTTATTCCCTTTCACTATTTTTATCTTCCCCAAATGAATGATGAAGCTTTTGCACAGCAAAAGATACCGTTAACAAAACTCAAAGACAACCTACAGAATGGGAGAAGATATTTGCAAATGACGTATCAGATAAAGGGCTAGTTTCCAAGATCTATAAAGAACTTATGAAACTCAACAGCAAAGAAACAAACAATCCAATCATGAAATGGGCAAAAGACATGAAGAGAAATCTCACAGAGGAAGACATAGACATGGCCAACACGCACATGAGAAAATGCTCTGCATCACTTGCCATCAGGGAAATACAAATCAAAACCACAATGAGATACCACCTCACACCAGTGAGAATGGTGAGAATTAACAAGGCAGGAAACGACAAATGTTGGAGAGGATGCGGAGAAAGGGGAACACTCCTGCACTGTTGGTGGGAATGTGAACTGGTGCAGCCACTCTGGAAAAATGTGTGGAGATTCCTCAAAGACTTAAAAATAGATCTGCCCTACGACCCAGCATTTGCACTGCTGGGGATTTACCCCAAAGATACAGATGCAATGAAACGCCGGGACACCTGCACCCCGATATTTATAGCAGCAATGGCCACAATAGCCAAACTGTGGTAGGAGCCTCAGTGTCCATCGAAAGATGAATGGATAAAGAAGATGTGGTCTATGTATACAATGGAATATTCCTCAGCCATTAGAAATGACAAATACCCACCATTTGCTTCGATGTGGATGGAACTGGAGGGTATTATGCTGAGTGAAATAAGTCAATCAGAGAAGAACAAACATTATATGGTCTCATTCATTTAGGGAATATAAAAATAGTGAAAGGGAATAAAGGGGAAAGGAGAAAAAATGAGTGGGGAATATCAGAAAGGGAGACAGAACATGAGAGACTCCTAACTCTGGGAAACGAACTAGGGGTGGTAGAAAGGGAGGTGGGTGGGGGGTGGGGGTGACTGGGTGACGGGCACTGAGGTGGGCAGTTGATGGGATGATCACTGGGTGTTATTCTGTATGTTGGCAAATTGAACACCAATAAAAAATAAATTTATTTTTTTTGAAAAAAGGCCAGTATTCCGACAGAAGGGAGGTAGGGGCTGGAACATTTGGAGTGAGATGTCTGGGGGCCTGAGGCCTCCATTCTCTGCTGGATTTCTTGTTCTAAACCAGAGCATAATGCACTAGATGAATGACATTTTATGATATTTTCCCTATTACCCCCTGGAAGCAGGAATAATGAAGAGCTTTTGCAGTGGTGGGAAAATCCACACTCAAATTTGCACTTCCAGGGGGGGCCTGGGAACTCCCAGCCTTGAGGATTCTACATCACACTGCAGCTTCTCCTGGATCAGCTTTCCCTTTTCCCCACTTGTAGGGCATGGGATGGGAATAATTTATCTTTGTCTCTCTTCATACATCATCAATTTTTCCCTTTCTACTGGGTCATTCCTATCAGCACACAAACATGCTGCTATTTTCCCCATATTAACACAATGTTGGTTGGTGATCTCATGAAGTATTAGACTTTAAACACCCCCAATACATTGATAAACACTTAAACTGAATCTCTCAATTCATACATACGTGAATGTATATATAAATCTGACTCCTCAATGTCTCTACTTGGATCACTGATAAATCTCTTGTCTCAAACTTAACATGCCCCAAATCCAAATCTTGAACTTCTTTCCCCAATTCCAGTCCCCACAGTTTTCCTCAACATTGACAGTGGGCTTACTATGTGTTGGGTACTATTTGAAGAACTTTATATTAGCACTAATAATCATCAAAAACTTCTTATGAGGGAAATAATATTATTATGCCATTTTATAGTAAAAAACAGGGAGAGCTACTATTAACTTGCCCTGTGTCACGTGGTGGCAGAGCTGGCAGGGCCTAACCCAGCCTTCACACTAGCATTCTGAAGCCAAACATTCTGAAATCATCTGTAAAAACAGATTTCCTTTTTATGTCCACTTCTGATCCAACAGCAAATCCTGTTGGCAATATCTTGATCCAGAATCTGACCAGGTGGCTCTGACATTGTCATAGTCTTGGTCTCGTCATTATCCCCCATTGCTTGGACTATTATAAATATTTCTTTAATTTATCTTCCCTCTACCCCAACACAGCCGACAGGGAGAGGCAGATCATATTACTACGTCTTCTGCCCAAAGTACCCAGGGGTTTGCCATCTCACTCAGAGCAAAAGACCGCATCTACATAACGACCTGCAAGGTTTTAAGCCCTCAGCTCCCCTTTTTCCTCTCTAATCTCATGTTCTGCTGATCTCTTAGCTCATTCCACTCTACTTGTACTGGGCTCCTGGCCTTTCCTGGAACTTGAACACATTCACTCTTGTTCAGTCATTTTCACTTCCACTTGGCTTTCCCTAGAGTGTTCTGCATTCACATTTCCACATGCCTTTCTTCCTTAGCCCCTCAAGATCTTTTTGGTGAGGGTTTCTTTTTTTTTTTTTTTTTTTCTTTTTAAGACTTTTTTTTTATGGATGTTCAATTTGCCAACATATAGAATAACACCCGGTGCTCATCCCATCAAGTGCCTCCCTCAGTGCCCATCACCCAGTCACCCCCACCCCCCCGCCCACCTCCCTTTCTACCACCCCTTGTTCGTTTCCCAGAGTTAGGAGTCTCTCATGTTCTGTCTCCCTTTCTGATATTTCCCACTTAATTTTTCTCCTTTCCCCTTTATTCCTTTTCACTATTTTTTAAATTTCTCAAATGAATGAGACCATATAATGTTTGTCCTTCTCCGATTGACTTATTTCACTCAGCATAATACCCTCCAGTTCCATCCACGTCGAAGCAAATGGTAAATATTTGTCGGTTCTAATGGCTGAGTAATATTCCATTGTATACATAGACCACATCTTCTTTATCCATTCATCTTTCAATGGACACCGAGGCTCCTTAACAAGACAGGAAACAACAAATGTTGGAGAGGATGTGGAGAAAGGGGAACCCTCTTGCACTGTTGGTGGGAATGTGAGCTGGTGCAGCCACTCTGGAAAACTGTGTGGTGGTTCCTCAAAAAGTTAAAAATAGAACTGCCCTATGACCCAGCAATTGCACTGCTGGGGATTTACCCCAAAGACACAGATGCAGTGAAATGCTGGAACACCTGCACCCCAATGTTGGTGAGGGTTTCTATTTAAATTGTCACACCTTACTCCATTCAAATCATTATCTTTGCTTCCTTGTTCTGAATTTCTCTGCTCAACACTCTGATTTTACCCCTGCCCCTCCCCGAAAAAAAATAGTGTAAATTTCAGGGCAGCAGAGATTTTTGCTATTTGGGTCATGCTAAATATCTGGTAATTATGAGCGTAGTGCATATTATGTGCTGAATAGATGTTTGTAAAATATGTAATACCTGTAAACAGGTTTATAAAAGAACGGGTAAGCAAATATCTTTCAGAGATGGAGAGATGAAATAATTAGGATTCCTAATAACTTAAGTAATAGTATAATTTGGAAACAGATGGAATTTTGTATTTTATTAGGGACACCTCATTTAAAAGTGAAGAGAGGGGACCTGCTCAAAGCCAATTTCCTGGCTAAACCTAATACTTCACGGACTGAAGTTTAATTATCCAAGGATGATCTTTGCTGTCCCTTCCCATAACTCTGCTTCTAAAGTTAACATCAGGGTCTCTCATTAAAACAAACAAACAAGCAAAAGCAAAACAAAACAACTTTTAAAACATTTTAAGATAAGCTTATTTAGAGATTACCTGTCATATTTGTCAATGGATTTTCTCCGTGTTTGTAGTCAAAAATAGCCAGCTCCCTACTGATCGCTAGACCATCAGTTGCATAGCAAAATTTAATTGATAGCCCAATTAGTCCTAATCCACAAAAGGTTACTGTTCTAGGTTATGTAGTATCTTATGTTGAATGATTTGTTGAAATAGATTCTGGAAGGAGAGCAGGAGATAGCATATGAGATTTATAGTCTTCAAATCTTTACTTCAAATAAACGAAATATAGATTTCTCCCAGATCTGAGGTTTGACTTTAATTCTAGACTATGAATTCCATGGGCTTTATTAGTTTTAGATATTGGGATTTTAAAATCTAGAGCAAGAACAAAGATCTGAGCCCTTACCATTGCCAGTGTAAGCCTTTGGGTGCTCATTAAGGTTTTTAGATTTAGTTTAGGAAACTAGCTTTTTATGGGTCAAGGTTGCCCCAAGTTTGGTGGGCTATAACTGAATGATACAACTTGAAACTATAAAGTGTCACTGTGAGGACAGTCTTCCCCAGATTTTTACTTTTGTGTGAGCTTCAAGAGGTTTGAAAACAGGAGTACCTGGGTGGCTTAGTTGTTAAGCATCCAACTTTTGGTTTCAGCTCAGGTCATGATCTCAGTGTCATGGGATTGAGTCCTATGATAGCCTCTGCCCTCAAGGGGGAGACTGCTTCTCTCCCTCTGCCCCTCTTCCCATACACATACACACACACACACTCTCTCTCTCTCTCTCAAAATAAGCAAAGAATTTTAAAAAGAGATTTGAAAACATTTTTAAGTGTATTTTTGTATTTTTATGTAGCATCATATTCTAAACAAAATTGGTCCTCATTCATCTTTTTCCACATAAAATATCACAGAATAACATTTTAGATACATTCTCCACAGTTTGATCTTTCTTTGCAGTTGTTCATTCCCTAAGCTTGATGATCAAACCAGCACTTGTTACATATTTTTTCCTAGTTACTTGCTTTTCTTTTTAGATCTACCTGTAAGATACATATCTACCTATGAGACAATGCTTAAATTCCTCTAAATATTGCACTTTAAGTTTTAGAAAAGTACATGCTGCAGGATTGGTATTGGATTTGCTCCTTGTTTCTGGTAGGATCTATCTGCCTTTGTGGAGAGAAGCCTAGACCAGGAGATTGAGTACAGAAAAGGAGTACAGAAAAGGGTTTTTATGGGAATCATCAACCATAGGAGAAAAAAAGGTGTTTTTTTTTCTTCTGATTCTCATTAATGTGTCCCCAAAGTTATATTTTAAATTTAGCCTACTTACAATCTCATTCAGCCATATAGCAACCAAATCAAATAGGTATTTCTCTTTGTTTTAGGTAGACAGGCAACTAAGGTTGAGAGTAGTTACTATAAGCCACATCCAATCTGTGACAGAACAAGTTTTCAAATTCAGCTCAGGTTTTGCTCCAAATGGTAAAGGTCTAATCCATTACATTGTACTCTGTCTTTTTATTGACTTCTAAACTTTCTTTTTAGGTCAGACAGGTGTTTTAAGCTTTATTAACATATCTTACCAATTTTTTACCCTTTTCTTTGGTTCTAGGTGTCCATGCTTGACACTTGAATGAGTTGGATGGCCCCTTGAGGTAGAGAGACCTCTTGCTTTCTCTGTGCCACTTCAGCACTTTTTATAAAATCAACTAGTTTTAAGACACCTAGAATTTTGCATTATTGTTACTTGCATGTCCAAATGCTGCACTTAAATTTGAGCTTTCTTGGAGGCAAAGGATTATGACTGAGTCTTATTTGTGACACAAAGAGAAACCACCAGGAGCCACTATTTGGAAACTGAATTGATGACTGAGGTCATAGTGTTGAGGTGGTATTGTGAATACTTTTCTCATAGACACTATAAGAGGCGATAGTGAGATCATGCCCGAACTACAGTATAACTCTCCCCACCGAGATGAAATTATCTCATATTTAACATTTACTGAATTCTACATCCAAAAGAGATCAAGGGTACCAACGTGGTATATTCTTAAAATAGACCCAAGCTGTTCTCTGCATCTCCACAATAGAGTAGTCCAAGAAATTTTCTGTTATCAGTGTTTAAAAATAGCTACTCACACACAAGTTATTTGGAAATGTAGAGTGTTCAGTCTGGGAAAGACATAAGCATGACCCTATTAACCCAAAGGCAAAACTGAATTCCCAAAAGGTAATTTCTTTGTGATCACACAAGCTATTTATACATTAATCTCATTCCTGTTGTTTCTGGAAAATTTATTATTTTACTATGCTTTTGAAAGTCCTATGGTTTTTCTGGAATTCCCTTGTGGATGCTAATACTTCCTAATAGGGAGCCTCTATTTTAACTTATTAACAGCTATGGCTGAGCCATCAGAAAACTCTTTCTGATCTTAGTAGATCAAATTAAAGTCAATTAAAAACAGTTACTTTTGTGTCTACTAAGCACTGTGCCAGGCACAGGGGAGATTATAGAGTAGAATTTATTTTAGTACTTCTTGGAGATTGTCTTCTCTCTCCCTTCATCACTCTACTTTTCTTGGTTCTATTCACATTGTTAGATTTAACCTTTTAGAATCTATGTTCTGTTTGAAGTAAAAATCCCACTTCCTTATAATTCCTTCTCTACTGTCTGAGATCCACCACTAACTCTCATTATGATCTTGAACATGTCGCTGCAAATCTCTCACTGTGTTCCATCCCCATGGTGGCAGAATTAAAAGGACCAAACATATGATGCTGTCATGTAAATGGATCCTGTTGAACTGTTTGAGGATTACATTTAAGTCTTTGCAGTCAAAATGTTTGTCAAAACAATGAAAACATAATAGAAGGGACACCTGGGTGGCTCAGCAGTTGAGCGTCTGCCTTGGGCTTAGGTCATGATCCTGGGGTCCTGGGATGGAGTCTCACATCGGGCTTCCTGCAGGGAGCCTGCTTCTCCCTCTGCCTCTCTGTGTCTCCCATGAATAAATAAATAAAATCTTAATAAAAAGAAAACATAATAGGAGCTAATAACTCACTAGTGCCGAAGGTACTCTACAGTATTCTAAAGAGAAATGAATATATGTTCTTTTCCACATTCACTCTTTAAAATATATATAGGAGATCCTGCATCTAATAAGTAGTTGGATTCTTGTCTCCCTGATAGCCTGCTTCTCTGAACTTCTGACTTATATGAAGTCATGCAATCTGTTGGCCCCTTAGTTTTTGATGAAGTAGCAGGAGATAGAGGAAAATTCATGCCATCCAATATCAATTGACTGCTTTACTACTTTGGGATTCATTAGTCTCAGTTATGAAAAGAGGGAGAATTAACTTAACCAAGACAAAATTTAGGGTCAGGTGGTAGGGAGTCCTATTCTATCTAAATATTCTTAAAATTGAGAGAGAACTAATATCTTTGATGCAAGATCCCTTAACCTGGCTGTTTTTTCCTATTTCAGTCTCTATAAAACATTCTTTTAAAGATCAGTATAAATAACAGTGCTATAATAGATTCAAGTGTGCAATATAGTGATTTAACAGTTCTATACATACTCCATTTTTATCATGATAAGTGAATTTAATCCCCAGCACCTATTTAACCCATTTCCCCACTACTTCCTTCCCCTCTGGTAACTATCAGTTCTCAATATTTGAGAGTCTGTCTCTTTTTGCCTTGGTTTTGTTTCTTAAATGTGAGTGAAATTATAATGTATTTGTCTTTCTCTGACTTATTTCACTTAGTATTACAGTCGCTAGATCTATCCATGTTATTGGAAATGGCATGATTTCATTTTTATGGCTGAGTAGCATTTCATTGTATATGTACACCACATCTTTATCCATTCATCTGTTGATGGACACTTGGGCTGCTTCCATAATTTGACTTGTAAATAATGCCACAATAACACAGGGGTGTATACATCATTTTGAATTAGTGTTTTTGTGTTCTTTTGGTAAATACCCAGTAGTGGAATTATTGGATCATATGGTAATTCTATTTTTAATTTTTTGAGGGATCTCTATACTGTTTTCCAAGGCAGGTGTACCAGTTTGCATTCTCACCAACAGTGCATGAGGGTTCCTTTTTCTCCACATCCTTGCCAACACTTTTTGTTTCTTTTTGAGTCTAACCATTCTGACAGGTGTGAGGTGATTTCTCATGTGGTTTTGATTTGCATTTCCTTGATGATGAATGATGTTGAGTATCTTTTCATGTGTCTGTTGGCCATCTGTCTTCTTTGGAAACATATCTATTCATGTCTTCTGCTCGTTTTCTAATTGGATTGTTTTTTGGATGTTGAATTGTATCAGTCTCTACATATTTTGGATACTAACTCCTCATTGGCTATGTCACTTGCAAATATCTTCTTCCATCTATAAAACATTCTTGATGATCATATTCCTAAGTCTCTGCCATGTTTTGGCTGTGCTCTGTGGGTTTATATACAATTAGAACTAACATTTCTAATTACTTCCTTTTATCTTTGTCTCAAACTTTCCTCCCCACCTTTTAGGATGTCTTTTGTTTCCACTAAAAGTTTCCCTTTTAGGGTCAGGTGGTAGGGAGTCCTATTCTATCTAAATATTCTTATATAAAAGCAGCACTTTCATACCAGACATATATAGGACACACTAAGCGAGTTAGTGACAATTCTGGGTAATGGAATCTTTCCTGACCTCCGTATAGCCTCTAGAGATTACTTTCTAGATCTGATGGGAACATGATTTCCCATTGTCTATTGATGTGTTTTGGACTGAGCTCAGTGTCCCACATGGAGGTAATGATGGAGGAAGTGATTCCCAGCCAACATCTTGCTTAATAGCAAAAGGAAAAGAACTTTTAAGACCTATACAGAATTCACTCAGAGTTTGTTAATGCCTTAAAATTCCAAACATTGTTCACTGACACTGTGCCACTGAACTTTTCCAGTTGTGGCAGGTAGCCTGGAGTTGGTGTGTTTTTCATCAACTGCAGGAACACCTCACTGTAAAGAAGACTAGCAAAATGAATGAAAAACAGTAGATTTGAGCACATGAGAGTCTACACATTTCTTTCTTGAGGAGCTTCAGAGGCACTTGTTGAAGAAGTCATAATCCATTGAGGATGACAGGAGAAAGTCACTGATAAAATGTGGCTTTGATGTTCTCCTATCTTCCTGGTCACAGTTCTTTGCTTTCCTTGGCACCAGGGTATCTTCCCAGTGGCTCATTTTAAAATCTTAATTGGTTGTCAAATCCCCAATGGTGTTAGCTCATGAAGGGCTTATCAATACACAAAAATGTGATACTAGTGTATTTTTTTCAAAGTTCTTTCATTTTATCTTATTTACCCTTTGCAAGAACCCTGTAAAGTATTTTCATCTACAGTTTAAAGATATGGCAGCTAATGCTCAGAGGCGATTTACCCAAGATCATGATGTCAAATGTAACCCAATTGTTTGAATTCTTATGCACACTGTGTTGTCTCCCTCTTTGGACTACTTTCAGAATGTTTTCATTTCAGAGGAAATACTGAGGCTTGGAAGGAAGCAGTAGGTGTGGAAAAGTGAGGGGCGGGGGAGGAGGAACATCTCTGCCAGCATTCCTTTAAATCTCTTGGGCATCAGCTGACAATGTCTGCCTTTCTCTGCTTCTGTGGCTGGCTCCACCCCTGTAATTTCCATTGGATCTCCTCAGTTGCTGAGGCAGAAGGTAGGTAATCAGCATTTTGGGGCCATTGTTACCACTCAAACAAGTCTTTAAGATAATTTTGAATTGAAATCTATTTATCCATGATGGTAAATGTATTTCAACTCCTGGCCATTCCTGATAGATGATTAGTGGTTACCTTCTTGTAAAGGCTCCTGAGGCTGTGTCTGAGCTCAGTAGAAGCTTATCCTAATGGATAATTGATGTCTGAGTTCTGTGTGGAGGAAGCCATAGGTATCTCAGGTTATGTGTTATTGCTGAAAAATAGAGACCTAGTATATTAGCCATAGGATGGGTCCCAGAGATCATTAATCTCCCTGCTTTACAAATGAGAGAACCAAGACAGAGAGGGGGAAGAGCCTCATCTCAATCTCACTGCCCTGTTTCTGTGTCATGGAAAAGTATTGTACAATTTCGATCTAGTATTCTAGTCTGATTCCTTGACTTCAGAAATGCTGAAGAAATGCTGGCAACCTTAAAGGAATACATGGTCTTCATCCTCTTAGATTACTTCTGAAGTTATCTTGCTCTACTGATCTTATTTTCATACTTCTTGGATTCCAGCTTTCTAGAACTCTTCTGCCCTTTCCCTCTGTTGCCTGCTTAGATCACCTGAGCTCACTTTTATGTACAATGCCTCCTATTGCTGACCTACATTCCCTACCATATCCATCAGGGCCTATCTCTCTTAGGTCTCTCATATTAGGCCCTTACATCATACACACATGTATTAAAAGACAAGTGTTGCTTTAATACTTTACTCCACTTGTAGACTAATTCAGTTATAAAAATGGGATTGCTAGAAGCACAATGCTATAATCCCAAGAGAGAAATCCCAAATGATTGGAATTTGGGGTATGAGAGGAGGCCTGTTCTTGAGGAGCATGAGATACTTGGGCAGAAAGCCCTTGAGCAGTAGTCATCAAGTCAGGTCTGGTCCTGATTACATAAATATGTCAATGGATTTTGTTTCATCACCTCACATTCGGTGAACCTTCTAAATCTTTGATTCCCACACTTTTGTATGGCTCATAGTACTGCTGAAGAGTTGTCCACCTTTGACAGCTAGAGAAATCAAAGACCTGCAAAAGGGATGATTTGCCCTTGGGCTTTTGGAAAATTAAAGGCAGGGCTGGGAAAAAGGACTGCTGCTTGCAATCACACAGCTGTCCCTCCCTGCTCCTTAGCCCACAGAGCTCTCCTGCTGTTCTTCCTACTTCTGTCAAAAACTGATTTTTCTCATGGGTCTCCTTTACAGAGGCTTAGCACATTTCACTATGATCTGAAGGTATTGTGTCCCTGTAAATGATACTTGATTTTCAAACCTTCAATGACTCTGTAGTAGATATAGTGTCTAGTTTAAGCTTCTACTTTTTATTTAGTCTTTCAACAAAGCCTCCTTCCAATATGAAGACATGTGCTGAAATATAACGCTCTTTGTAGTAGTACTGGAACAAAGTACAAGTGAACAGGCACGATGTTTGCCTGTCAGCCATCTGAACCCCTGTGTAGAACAAGTTCCTGAGTGTGCAGCTGTGATAGGATGTGTGTTTTGTGGAGGGATCACAGACCTTGAGTTAATGTCAAAGATTACCTGCCACAAAACTTTTTCACAACAGAGGTTGTGGGAATAGGATCTGCTAATACTAAGTGTTTATTGGTAGTTGGAGGGGTAAGTCTAGAGCCAAAAGTTATCATTTTAAACTTACAGGGTAGGTAAATATAAAAAAGCAAATGTGTAGTGTCCCAAGTTAGCTTTAGAGACTCCAGAATAATATTATTTAATAATATCTTCCATATAGTAGACCTTGTAATAGATACTGTTCACATAGATATTTCTAATTCAGATAGCACATCTCAAACTACATATATCTGTTTAAAATGTGAAGAATACAAACCTCAGGGATGTTACATTGGTCAAGGATTTATATTACCCATTAAAAACATATTCAGAAAAAAAATAAAAATAAAAACATATTCAGAATTTGAACTCCATTCTCTTGGATCCAAAGTCTTGTTTGTCTGTTTTTTAAGATCCTTATTGATTTATTTGAGAGAGAGAAAGAGAGAGAGAGAAGAGGGAGGGAGGGAGAGAGCATAAGCAGGGGGAGGGGCACAGAGAGGAGGACAAGCAGGGCTCCAGTCCAGTACCCGAGGATCATGACCTAAGCTGAATGCAGGCACTTAACCTTAGCAGACTGAGCCACCCAGGTGCCCCATAAAGTCCCTTTTTACTCTGACTCCTACAATCTGTATGCTACATGTTTAATACCTGTGTTAAAAGAACAAAAGAAATGCTACAGTTTCCTGCATTGTATTTTTAAAAATTAATTAATTTCCTCAGCATTCTGTGGGCCAGAATAAGCTGTGAAATATAAATGATGCTGATCAGGGTTGAACCAAGAAGAAAATGGTGAACATGGAGTTCTGTGTGATGCAATTACCATGGGAAGGTCACTCTTGCTTCAGTACAGCCTCTCCTGTTACCACACCTGGGACTTTCATAAAGTCCTTCCAGAACTGGAATATACCTCACATATCATCCATTTTGTAAGTGAGGAAGGGAGGCTCAGATTTGCAAAGTGACATCTCAAGATCCCATAACAACTTAGTGTACAAACAAGAAATCATGGCTTAATGCATAATAAAGCTTTTAGGTATGTCAGGGTCCTGATGAAAAACGCAAGTACCTAAGATAAGCATTGAAAATAGATTTCCTCCTAGGACAGCTCAGATTCACAGGTAGTAGCTATTTGAATTATTATGTTGACAAGGATTTGGAGGTTGCATCTGGAATCACTTGGGAAGAGTGCCGTGATTCATAATTGATGTTTGTTCTACCTATAGGAAGTGGAATTTAATAGCACATGTAGGATGTATTATATATTTCTGATTTATGACATGAAAAACCTAGTTCCTTATCAAAAGAGTGGAAAAATTCTAGCCCTAGCATCAGAAGAGCTGCTCTCATGTCCTAATGGGTCTGTGTCCTTGAATGAATCATTCAGTGTCCCTACACCTTGGTTTCCTGTTATTTTAAAATGGACTAATTATTGCTGCTTTTCCTACTTGAGATGATATCCGTGACGATTATAAATAGGTAGCACCTGAGGACGTATGTTGTAAATGTAGGAACTATTCTTTATAATTGCAAACTGAGAAATTACCAGGCCCAGAAGGAGGGAAAAGGAACTCAAATCGAAGGCAGGAAGATACTACTTTCAAATTCTATTGCAGGTAGTCATGTTTGCCAGAGTCGATCTGAAGTGCAGGCTTCTCCAAGAAGGGACAGAATTGTGATTGTGTGTCAGTGTGAGGAATTTAGACCTACTGAAAATGTTCTAAGTTTTATCTGATCAAATAGTTGGAGGAAAAACAAAATAACTCTTTGAGAGGCTTGATTAGTTCTTGGGATTCTTTCAATATAGACACTAATTTCTTTAGGAGACTGATATTTTCACTCCTTTCCCACATGGAGGGTGGGGTGGTTGGGATTTTCTAATGCTGTAATTTGAATCAATGAGTGCTCTGCTCTGACCTAGCTGTCCAAGCCCTCTAGTGTCTGCTTCTGGACTTTCTTACACATCAGTCTGGAGTCCCTTACTCACCAGCCACAGGCTCTTTAAAGAGACCTTTATCTTTTCCACACCATCATCCTTTACTGACGCCCCTCTCTCTTCCTGGAAACCAAGTGGTTTTTCAGAAAACTCAAAGTCAGCCCATTCAAAACAAAACTTACCAAGATTCTCTCTCCTCTGCCCTCCACCTTAGATCTCTCCCAGTCTTCTCTTTTTTTGTCAGGAACTTGAGAAAACAGAGCTGCTCTCTATACTACCTCATCCCGCATACCCTTCTGTTCTGTCAATTGTCACATTGTGTTGATTTTTACTACCACTTACCTCTCCTGAATCTGCCCACTTCTCTCAGCTACCACTGCTATCACTGTGGTCCTGGACCCCATGACATGTCACTGGTGTCATAAACCTCATTGGTCTCTTGGCTGCCCAGAGCTGGAGCACTCCTTCACAAAAACAGACTGATGGTGTTATACCCCTGTTGGGTTGGCTACATGACTCTCTGGAAATTGGGTTGACAAGTCCATTCAAGGTCCATCTCCAGACATACCTGTTAGTACTTCTTCATGCTTTTGAGCTAGCTAGCATTCTGAGTTTAATTCCATTCCTGGAAATCACACGTTCTCCTTCACTTCTGGATGTTTGCATATACTATTTCTTCTGTCTGGAATACTGCTTCTCTTCATTTGAGTAACTTCTTAATCTTCAGGTTTCAGCTTAATCATAAGCTACTCAGGTTGGCCTTCCCTAATGCTCTAAAACGAATTTGGTCCTCTTTTTACATTTTCTCAAAGAACCATTTATTTCACTCTTGGCATATTTTATTATAATTACCCACTCATTATTGGTCTTTGTCACTTACTCCATTAACTCTATTAGAGCAGGGAGGTATGTGTGTTGGGTTGATCACTATATCCACAATTTCTGGTTGGTTAGTAGTATTCAGTAAGTACTTGCTGAGTGAGTGAATAAATGAATGAATACCTGAATGAATGGACTCTTCCCAATTTCAGTGAGTCATAATCCTCTTCAAAGTTCATCTTAAAAGTCTAATATATAAATTTACTATAATTCCCTATCCTTATGTGATAATTACATAGAATTCTTAAGTATGTGATTATTATGTGTATGATACTACTCCCCCTGTTGTTGTTGTTTGTTTGTTTGTTTTACCATTTTAAGTGATTGTTACTGTCTGTCTGATTTACCTTGATATATCTTCCCACTGCCTATCTCAGAGCCTATTACATAAAACATTTAAGGAATACATGATTGCCTAAGTTACCCTCAAGAACTACTCTAGTAGGACAAATTAATGAACTGCATGCATCTTACAGAAGCCAAGCATTTTTAGGAAAATAGTTTTTTAATACATAAACATGACTGGAATTAAGATGATACCGCTAAAACATTTTTCCTGATTTTGGAATTTTCATAACTAAGACAAAATAAAAAAGGGATAATTACACTTTGAAAATAGACCTTCTAATTTAGAACAGCTCTCTAACTCAAAAAAATCATTTTAAGAATAAGCAAGTACTGTTTTTTTTTTTTCTTATGCCATTTAAAGGTTTATTCTAAACATTTCATTTCTGGTAATTTTTCTTCACCTGAAAATGACTATGAACCTTTGTGCATACACAAGAGAGTCCTGTACAGAATATTTTATTGCCTCTACTAATGTGTATCTAGAGACTAAATGAGTCTCTAAGATTCCTTCTAAGAGTCCAGGATTCTACACACTAATTTATTCAAACAGGGGCTACCCTATGCATTTGGAATGCATACCAGAATCAGAAGACAAGAGTTCAACCCCCAAGTCTGCTTACTATCATCTTAATATTGGCTACATTTATGCACTTGATGTTTTTTATTTTGACACACATACTCTGATCCGGGAGCTGGGGCAGTGCTGTATAGATAGTTTACTGACGCCTCTCTGAAAATTAGTTTCCTGATCTGTAAAACCAGATTGAAATGACATGTGGGCTGCTCTGCCAGACAATTGGCTACTAAGGCTTTCAGGATAGGCTTACAGATGTTTGGGAATTAAAACATGCAGCTGTTTAGGAATTAAAATAGGGGCTTACTCAGTTAAAAAGCACTGTAGCTGGGTCTATTAGTGTTTTGGGATACTGCAACCAGGTAAGTTATTGAGTCTTTTTCCCTCCTTTTAAGAAGCATGTCTTTCTCTCTTTTTTTAAAAAAAAGATTTTATTTATTTATTCATGAAAGAGAGAGAGACATAGGCAGAGGGAGAAGCAGGCTCCCCCAGGGGAGCCCCATGCAGACTCAATCCTGGATCCCCGGGATCATGCCCTGTGCCGAAGGCAGATGCTCAACCGCTGAACCACCCAGGGGTCCTAAGAAGCATGGCTTTCTTAATCACACATAAACAGAAATCTCACAGAGGAAGACATAGACATGGCCAACATGCACATGAGAAAATGCTCTGCATCACTTGCCATCAGGGAAATACAAATCAAAACCACAATGAGATACCACCTCACACCAGTGAGAATGGGGAAAATTAACAAGGCAGGAAATCACAAATGTTGGAGAGGATGCGGAGAAAAGGGAACCCTCTTACACTGTTGGTGGGAACGTGAACTGGCGCAGCCACTCTGGAAAACTGTGTGGAGGTTTCTCAAAGAGTTAAAAATAGACCTGCCCTACGACCCAGCAATTGCACTGCTGGAGATTTACCCCAAAGATAAAGATGCAATGAAACGCCGGGACACCTGCACCCCGATGTTTCTAGCAGCAATGGCCACAATAGCCAAACTGTGGTAGGAGCCTCAGTGTCCATCAAAAGATGAATGGATAAAGAAGATGTGGTCTACGTATACAATGGAATATTACTCAGCCACTAGAAACGACAAATACCCACCATTTGCTTCATCGTGGATGGAACTGGAGGGTATTATGCTGAATGAAATAAGTCAATCGGAGAAGGACAAACATTATATGTTCTCATTCATTTGGAGAATATAAATAATAGTGAAAGGGAATAGAAGGGAAGGGAGAAGAAATGTGTGGGAAATATCAGAAAGGGAGACAGAACATAAAGACTGCTAACTCTGGGAAACGAACTAGGGGTGGTGGAAGGGGAGGAGGGCGAGGGGTGGGGGTGAATGGGTGACGGACACTGAGGTGGGCACTTGATGGGATGAGCACTGGGTGTTAGTCTGTATGTTGGCAAATTGAACACCAATAAAAATAAATTTATTATTTAAAAAAATCACATACGCAAATTCTTTGAGGTAGGGACTTTATTTATTTATTTATTTATTTATTTATTTATTTATTTATTTATTTATTTTTGCTGCCCCTTGCTTATGTTGAGTGTTCAGTAGATTATCCCATTTATAATAGACATCTAGTACTTGCTGGGGAGGGAAAGAGTGGAATTCTAGCGTTCTTGCAGAACTGGTAGAGGACCTGTCTTCTCTTGCTCTGCTGTGAGACTGACTTCGAACATATCAGGAAGTTTGAGTCTTCTCAGACTCAGCTGTTCTATAGTAGTGTACCTTTTTTTGCTCAAAGAGGAGCAATCTGAGTAGCAAGTCCTCTGCCTCATGACTAGGAGGCAGCACAAAATACCTTAATCTAGACAGCCCTGGCCAGGGGACTCTGTACCATGGATGGAAGATGGGGATTGGCCAGCTCTGCCTTGAAAACTTTCACCGTGGGACTGATGCCACCCTCACACTTGTGTTCACAACTCAAGGCGCACTGTGCCCATGTTCCTGCTTTAGACATGATATGCCTAGATAGGCTGCTAGAAATCTGTGCCCCTCAGCAGCGGCCAGTTAATTGACATGCTGAGATGGCGTGTGACTGTTCTTGGGGACACCTAGGCAATAGCAGAAGAGTGGAAGCAGAGAGATTCGACTTCTAGTTTCCAGCCAGAGTACTAGAGGCTCAGACTAGGCAATGCCAGGGATCAACTGGGGCACATTGTTTAGATACAACAATATAAAATGACTCCTATGAACAGAAACAATAACAAAGTGCTGTACAAGCTGCAACGTCGTTTACAAATCTACAACATTAAGTTGAGGTCCATTTAATGGTGACACTGCACTATTAACTAGTTCTGTCTTGATATCCTATCTTTACCCTGCGCCTATTTATCTCCTGCTCTCCTCAGGGCATAACTGCAATGATGGACAGACAGACAGAAAGATATAAGGCCTGTGTGATAAAGAAATAATAAAACCATTTTTCTGGCACAGTTATTAAGGTCATTTCTTTTTCTGTTTCTAGAGTTCACAATGCTTTAGTGCCTCTGAATTTCTAGGCTACCCTAAGTGGTTTAACTTCTGAATGGTTTTAGTTAATCCCAGTTGATTTTAGCTGTGAGGAAATGTATTGACCTATTTCTGTTCCAGTGGTAAAGTAAAGGAAAATGGGAAAATCCTCACATTTGAAGTGAAGTTTATATTTTTCCTACTCCCATTTCTTTCTCTTTTTTTTTCACGTTTATTAGTTTGTGTAATTGTTGCAGCAGTCCTGCTACATTAGTATTATCCTGTTTATTTCCCAAGAGATTAAACTGAAGCCCTAAGGAGTGTGTTGCCTTGCCCATGATTGCACAGATGCTAAGGAGCAGGAGGGAGATACACACCCATACTTCTAGTCACTGAGTCCCAGGCTTTTTCTGAATCACAAAGTTTTGTTGCAATTGTTCATTTTAAATCTACCTCAGCTAGTGAGAGACTCTCCATCTGCTCTTTGCTTTGGCTGTCAGTTTTAGAGTATATGACTTTGGCCATGAGGAAGGAGAGAGGAGAAATCCTGCCAGCTACTGAACCACAGTTGATCTGAGTGTCTGGAGACCAAAGTTACAGGGAAAGCACTCAAAGCTAGCTGTCAGCAGCCTGGAAAGGGAAATTTAGGTGCCAGGGTCTGACAGAAACCAGAGAATCAGCAGCATCCCACGTTCAGGGGTGTTGGGCTCTGAGCATGTGACTTTCTGTGACAAGAGAGAATGTCACTAAATTTCTCTAAGGAGCTTACAAGAGATTAGAAATATGTCAGAAAATAGGGATATTTTAAGGCATATAAAAGGACTTAGAAAGTAATTGGACATGTATAATTAAAAAAAAACAAAGCTACTTGGAAATCATTTTAATGAGAATTGATCCCATTTTGGAAAATGGCTGTATCTTGAGTTCAATAGTAATAGTAAAATACATCATTTGCTTCAAAGGCATTTGAAATGTCATTTTTTTTGAGCATGGCATTAAATTAATTTAGGTGAAGAAACCAAAATAATACCTTTTAGTCTCCTTTCACTCCTAACAATATCATGTATCATGAAAAGGAAAAAGATGGCTAAGTTTCAAGGTTCTCCTTCATTTCAAACATACCTTCTGAGTAGCTTCTCTGCATCTTTAATGACCCAGTTTTGATAATGAGGATTTAAAATATTTTTTTTAAACCTAGACTCTCTAAATATTAAAAAGTATAGGCAAAGTATAGGCACCCTTTAAAAAAACAGCAGGAAACTATGGAAAATCTTTGTGGGAAAGTTAATTAAATAGAGAGGAGTTTTAATCTAGAACTTAGGAGTAGCTTGCAGGAGACTGGCAGTGCTGAGCCCCCATGGGTACATAAATAAAAGGTGACATAATTTCTGCCATTATATGTTTTATGGTCTATTGACATGAGCATGGATATAATTAAAATGTAATGCCATGCAGAACTGGATTACATTTTAGAGAAATGATATGCAGTAGTCAGCAGAGGAGAAGTGGCCATCCTTGGAAGGAGCAGAGAAATGCTTCATGGATCAGGGTGGTTTCAAAAGAATTTTGAAAGAAAGATAGGATGAAGTCAAAGAAAGAAAAGGACTTTTCAGGCAGGAGGATTCAGGATAAGAATGTTCCAAAACAAGTGGCAGGCTGGATTGACCCAGCCAGTTGGGAGCAGCAGGGTATATATGCTTACAAAGGAGGCACGTGGTGAGCCCTCATTATGTATTTGTTGAGTGAATATGTGCCTTATACACATATTCTTTCCTAACTCTGTGTGATTTTAGAAAACTTAAGCTCTCGGTTTCTCTAATTCCTCATTTGTAAGTGAGGATAAAAATAAATTAACTTCATGATGCTATTGTGATCAGCAAATCTACACGGAGTGCTTAGTGCAGCACTCTGGCTCAAAATAAACACTCAACAGTTATCTGGTTCTCTCCTGTGTTTGTGGTCCCACAGAGCTTCCTGAAACTTGCTGAAATAGTTTTATTAACTAAAAGTATTCCTGAAGCAAGCAAAGGCAGAGATATGCATATTACAGGCAGGGTGAATAAATTAGTTTGATGGAGGAAAGGGCTCACAGGAGAGGATTGGATCATCAGATTTCAGGGATTTGATTTGGAAGGGCTAGGCCTTGGGCATGGCTCAGGATGTTCATCAAGGACACTGCATTAACAGAAGGAAGGGCAGGAAAGAAATAATCTGACATGGCCCAGAAGCTGGCTCCAGTGACCCAGGAACATGTGAAGAGCAGAAAGATGATGCTTTTAGGTCAGAACAGTATAAATTGTCTTGGGTATCAGCACTTCCAGAGGTCAGCTTTCCTCTGTCCAGCTCAGGAAGAATGGTGGAGTATGGGCCTGTGAACCTTCCTTCCAGAACAAAGCTATGTTATTACTTAGCCCTCTTCCCCACAACTGGGCATTTAAAAATTCCTTCTTGTGACCTACCATGATATTGTAGGCCATTCTAATTATGCAGATTTCAGTGGTTCTTGCTTCTATCCTCCACTCCTGAGCATAGAAATTCCTCGGGTAGGTGTGACTGCTTCCCTGCGTCGTCCTCTGCCTCCCATTCCACACAGGGTGTTTATCATCACCCTTTCCAACAAGATCACCCCTTGGCTCAGAGCACTGCTCCATACCAAGCACGACCTTGGCATCGGTCTCTTCTGTCAGTTGGCCCAACATTGAGCTTTTCAGGCAAGCATTGTGCAAAATGAAATACAAGATTGTCATTCTTTCACTTATTCCACAAATTCTACAAATATTAGTAGAGCATATACAGACTTATTTGTGCTGGTGTTGGAAAGAGAATAGGAAATAAAAAGAGACGCCTTCTCTACCCTCATGAAACTCACAATCTTGCTGGAGTCATAAACAGTTGAATAGATTGCAATTAAACATAAATTTGCAACTGTAACTCTTTATTAACAATTATAATCTCAAAAAATTGGCTATCCCCAGCCAAATGAATATAAGATTAAAATTTTATTGAATCCTAAAACTGATTTTTTTGTGTCATTCTTTAAATAAGCATGTATTTTGAATTTGAAAAGAGAAATTAATAGAAGTTGATTGGTTGGATTTATTAATCCAAGATTATTCACTCAATTATATTCCAGGCTGTATAAGTACAAATATGTAGAATGAGAAGAGAAGAGGGCCTGCAATAGGATCTCTGGGGTTACAAGCTTCTAAGGGGAAAGATGTCAGGAATAGTTAGAGAACTAATATTGGATCATGGAAGATGAATAAGGAGAGCTTGTCCAGATATGAATAAACTGATTTATCAAGTACTATATAAAAAAGTCAAGACATGAACTAAAAAAGTACCATCTAGATGAACAACTTGGAATTCACTAATAAAATAAGAGTATTAACCAAATGGAATTTTTTTGTCTTACCAAAGAGAGGATACTGATCATTGGTTGATGATCAATCAATTCTGATTAGATAAGAAATTGCAACTCAATGATAAGTCAATCACAAACCCTTAAAAAAAAAACAAAACTTCTTGAACAGGATTGCATCATGTACCACCTGTGATTTCTTAGAGTTATTACATAAAACAGATCATGATTCACATTTCAAAAGGACCTATGTTTTAGCTGTGCTGAACATAATTTTAAAAATTATGTCCCTAAACATCTTGTTGATCTACACCATCTTTTGTCATATTTTCAGGTACCATTCCTCTTTTCTAGTCAAAGCTTCCTTTATGGCAATGTTTCATGAATGCTAAGGAAAACCACCCTACAAGTGCCAGATCAGTAATTACAACTTTAGAGGAAGTTCTTGCTTTACACTTAACTTACTTTCTTCCTGAGACATTTTAAATCAATTTCCACTGGAGACATGTAGCCTCGTTGTTTATTCTCTTTCTTGATTTCCATAGTTTATCTCCCACATAAGTATGCTATTTGAATTTAATCAGCTATTGACTCCAGTTTCTTAGATGGAGTGACAGGTCTCCCACCTCCTGCACAGTGGATGTTTCCAAAATATATTTGCTCAGAGGGGATGCCCAGGCACACACTGTCTCTTCGTTGTTTTCTGTTCTGTGAATATCATTCTCAGACAGTGCCAAAAATGAATTGTTTGTAACTGCATGCCTGTCAGCACCTGGAGCAGCAAGAAGTACACATACTCCTTACCAGGATGGTCTTGACAGCATTTCCATGTTAAAGCGATCTAGAAATGACCTCTTGCCTTGAATGCAGAGGAAGAGTTTTCTTACCTGGCTTGACTCATGTGCAAGTATTCAGATTGAGAAATGACCTCCAATGCCCCCAAAATATAATAATTATGTTTTCCAGTGTTGTTTGTACTGATATATCCATATTCTCCTTCACTATTACTCTTTTCTGCTGCATGGTCAGTGGTCACACCATGAATGCAGTTGGCCTAAATTTGGAGGAAACAGCATGCAAGTGGTGATGGCTAATTGGAGGGTTCGCCTCTGAGTAGATGAAGAGGAGTAAGGAGTATTAAGCATCAGTGAATCAGTGAAGGGCTGGTTGTTTGATGGTACAAACTCCTATTTTCTCTCCATGACCATTACTCTTTCTCTGATCATGGCTAGAGTCTCATCTAATTGGACTTCGTGCTTTTTATTATCCCATCGCTCTCTGGTTTATCATTGTTAATGGTAACTATCAATCCAAGACATCCAGCCACAGCTCATTCCTATTTCAGAGAAAGGAGAAACTCTGAGGTGGAGGCTTCCTTTAGTGTCTGCCGCCAAATATACCAAGTTATTTGCATTTGTATCCATCCTCTTTTTTTCTTTTCTTCCTCCTATAGTGAAACAGCCATACTTCTTTTGCTTTTTTAATGCTTTTTAAATATTTTATTTATTTATTCATGAAAGATGCAAAGAGAGAGGCAGAGACATAGAGGGAAAAGCAGGATCCTTGCAGGGAGCCCAATGTGGGACTTAATCCTGGCCTGAGCTGAAGGCAGATCCTCAACCACTGGGCCATCCAGGCCCCCTCAGCCATCCTTCTTTTAAATCTCTTTCTCTGTTTTGTATCCCATCTACTTACATCTGCATAAGGGAACATTCAGTGTTTTCCAGGCAGTGTTCTGGGTACCAGAGACAATACCACTGAATGGGACAGATAAGGTTGAGGAAGGAAGCAAACCTACCCATGAGAAAGACAATTGCACAAGGTGCTAAGTGTTGTAAAGAAAATAAATTTGCTGCTTTGTATTAGAGCAATAGATGAAAAATGAGGGAAACCCTTTCGTAGGAAGTGACCATTGAAGTGAGACCTCTAGATGTAAATGTGCCAGCCAGGAAACTTGGGGGCAAAGCTCTGCTGGTGGAAGAATAAGTGCCCTGAGTTAGGCAGAAATGAGCTTTTCATGTTTGAGCTCAGAATTAAGACCAGTGTGGCTGGAGTGTACAATGTTAGGGGGAGAAGTAAGCAATGAGGTTGGAGTTGCAGGCAGGGAGGAATGGATTATTCATAAGGAGCTTTTTAGATCATGTTAAGTTAACTTTTATTTTATTTTATTTTATTTTATTTTATTTTATTTTATTTTATTTTATTTATTTTTAAAGATTTTATTTATTCATGAGAGACACGGAAAGAGAGGCAGAGACATAGGTAGAGGGAGAAGCAAGCTCCTAGAGGGAAGTCTGATGTGGGACTCTATCCTGGGACTCCAGGACCACACCCTGAGCCAAATACAGACTCTTAACCACTGAGCCACCCAGGCGTCCCAAGTTTACTTTTATTTTAAATGCAATGGAAAGCCTTTAAACATTTGAAATGCCATGTTTCAAGTAGATAAGTGACATGATCTAATTTTTCTTAAAAAAATCACTCTTGGCTTAGTGAGGAGAACAGATTGTAGGGATGGAGAAAACAAAGAGGACCATCAGGTGGGAGGCCACTGCACTTGTCCAGATAAGAAATAATGGTGGCTTGTATAGGGTCATTGTAGTGGAGGTGTACAGCTTTAGTTGTATCTTGTGTGGCAAACCAAAAAAACAAACAAACAAACAAAAAAACAATTACAAATAGGTAGGATATTTGGAAAGGAAAGGAAACAGGAAGATAAATCAAGGATGCCATAAAGTTGGCTTTAGGAGATGCTCACTGCTAAGTGAACATACTCAGATGAAGAAACCTGAGGGAGGGCTAGGTTGATGAGTCATGAGATAATCACAAGCCCTGTTTTGGATATATTTGAATTATCAATTAGGTAATTCAATGTCAAGTAGGAGAACAACTATATGTGAGAAAAACCTAACAGTTATTTGTACATGTGTTATTGTAAGCCATGGTGGATTGGAATGTGGATGGAAAATGGAAGAAGGCCTAGGACTAGGACTAGTTTTGGGGTACTCTGTCATGAAAGCCTCAGCAGAAGGATGGAGAAGGACCAGCCAGCGAGGTAGAAGGAAAATCAATACTTGTGGTATCACAGAAGTCAAGAAAATGGAATATTTGAACAGGTTCCGATGTTGCTAAGTCTTCGGGATGAGGATGGCAAAATGATTTTTCATGGACTTGGATGAGATTGAATCCCTGGTGTCACAACAAAATTATTTCTGGGGCGTGATGGGGGCAGAAGTGGAATTAAGGTGAACAAGGGGAAGCAAAGATGATAGATCTCTTGTGTGAGAAGTTCTATCATGTAAGGGAGCAGACAAATGAAATGGTAATTGTAGAGATATGGTTGGGGGGGCATAGGTCAACAATCTTTTTTTTTTTTTTAATATTAGAGAGTTCTTACAACTCTCCATGTCCTGAGAAATGGGGGAAAAGAGAAATCGATGAAGATGACTTCTGCTTCTGAAGTTTCTGCTCTCCTCTATATTCAACCTCTTTTTCTCTTGGCACAACTTTGTATCAGAATTTAACCCGGAGGAGGAGCAAGACAGTGGAAAAGTAGGGTCCCCAAGTCACCTGTCCCCTCCAAATTACCTACATAACCTTCAAATCATCCTGAAAATCTACGAATTCGGCCTGAGATTTAAAGAGAGACCAGCTGGAAGGCTACAGTGAGAAGAGTTCGCGCTTCTATCAAGGTAGGAAGACGGGGAAAAAGAAATAAAGGAACAAAAGGCCTCCAAGGGGAAGGGGCCCCGCGAGGAGCCGGGCTGAAGCCGGGGTGAGGCCCGGAGACGCCCAGGACAGGAGAGCCCCGTCCCGGAGAAGCAGGAGCTGCACCAACCTTCCCGTGGGAAAGGGGCTCGCAGGGAGTTGGAGCAGGACCCAGGAGGGCGGGGATGCCCTCGGGCTCCCGGGGACAGTAACAGACACCTGCGCCCCGGGAGAGTGCGCCGAGCTCCCTAAGGGCTGCACGGCGGGACCCGGAGACCCCGGGCTCGGGGGCGGCTCCGCGGAGGGGGCTGCGGGGTGGGAGCGCGAATCCACCAGCGCAGGCCCCGGAGCACAGGGCGCCGGGACACAGCCCAGGATCCGGCTTCCCCCCGGGACAGGCAGAGGCCGGGAGGGCCCAGGACAGCGAAGACGCTCCTGCCCCAGCTGAGCAGATCAGCGGCCCCGCCCCGGAGCCTCCAGGCCCTGCAGACCGAGAGCTCTGGAGTTACTGCGGGGGCTGACTCCAGGGCTCCAGAGCTGGCCCCACCACTGGGGCTGTTCCTCCTGGGGCCTCACGGGGTAAACAACCCCCACTGAGCCCTGCACCAGGCAGGGGCAGAGCAGCTCCCCCAACTGCTCACACCTGAAAATCAGCACAACAGGCCCCTCCCCCAGAAGACCAGCTAGAAGGACAAGTTCCAGAGGAAGTCAAGGGACTTAAAGTATACAGAAGCAGAAGATACTCCCCCGTGGTTTTTTGTTGTTGTTGTTGTTTTTATTTTGTTTTGTTTTGTTTTGTTTTGATTTCTTTTTGATTTCTGTTTGCTTTCCCCACCCTTTTTTCCCTTTCTTTTTCTTTCTCTTTTTCTTCTCTTTTTTCTTTTTTCTTCCTTTTTCTTTTTTCTTCCTTTTTCTTTTTTCTTTTTTCTTTCCTTCTGTCCTCTCTTTTTCTCCTTTTCCCAATACAACTTGTTTTTGGCCACTCTGCCCTGAGCAAAATGACTAGAAGGAAAACCTCACCTCAAAAGAAAGAATCAGAAACAGTCCTCTCTCCCACAGTTACAGAATTTGAATTACAATTCAATGTCAGAAAGCCAATTCAGAAGCACTATTATACAGCTACTGGTGGCTCTAGAAAAAAGCATAAAGGACTCAAGAGACTTCATGACTGCAGAATTTAGATCTAATCAGGCAGAAATTAAAAATCAATCGAATGAGATGCAATCCAAACTAGAAATCCTAACGACGAGGGTTAACGAGGTGGAAAAACGAGTGACTGACATAGAAGACAAGTTGATGGCAAAGAAGGAAACTGAGGAAAAAAGAGACAATTAAAAGACCATGAAGATAGATTAAGGGAAATAAATGACAGCCTGAGGAAGAAAAACCTACTTTTAATTGGGGTTCCCGAGGGTGCCAAAAGGGACAGAGGGCCAGAATATGTATTTGAACAAATCATAACTGAAAACTTTCCTAATCTGGGAAGGGAAACAGGCATTCAGATCCAGGAAATAGAGAGATCCCCCCCTAAAATCAATAAAAACCGTTCAACACCTCGACATTTAATAGTGAAGCTTGCAAATTCCAAAGATAAAGAGAAGATCCTTAAAGCAGCAAGAGACAAGAAATCCCTGACTTTTATGGGGAGGAGTATTAGGGTAACAGCAGACCTCTCCACAGAGACCTGGCAGGCCAGAAAGGGCTGGCAGGATATATTCAGGGTCCTAAATGAGAAGAACATGCAACCAAGAATACTTTAACCAGCAAGGCTCTCATTCAGAATGGAAGGAGAGATAAAGAGCTTCCAAGACAGGCAGCAACTGAAAGAATATGTGACCTCCAAACCAGCTCTGCAAGAAATTTTAAGGGGGACTCTTAAAATTCCCCTTTAAGAAGAAGTCCAGGGGAACAATCCACAAAAACAAGGACTGAATAGATATCATGATGACACTAAACTCCTATCTTTCAATAGTAACTCTGAACGAGAATGGGCTTCATGACCGCATCAAAAGGCGCAGGGTTTCAGACTGGATAAAAAAGCAGGACCCATCTATTTGCTGTCTACAAGAGACTCATTTTAGACAGAAGGACACCTGCAGCCTGAAAATAAAAGGTTGGAGAACCATTTACCATTCAAATCGTCCTCAAAAGAAAGCAGGGGTAGCCATCCTATTATCAGATTAGCTAAAATTTACCCCGAAGACTGTAGTGAGAGATGAAGAGGGACACTATATCATACTTAAAGGATCTATTCAACAAGAGGACTTAACAATCCTCAATATATATGCCCCGAATGTGGGAGCTGCCAAATATATAAATCAATTAATAGCCAAAGTTAAGACATACTTAGATAATAATACACTTAAGCTTGGTGACTTCAATCTAGCGCTTTCTATACTCGATAGGTCTTCTAAACACAACGTCTCCAAAGAAACGAGAGCTTTAAATGATACACTGGACCAGATGGATTTCACAGATATCTACAGAACTTTACATCCAAACTCAACTGAATACACATTCTTCTCAAGTGCACATGGAACTTTCTCCAGAATAGACCACATACTGGGTCACAAATCGGGTCTGAACCGATACCAAAAGATTGGGATCGTCCCCTGCATATTCTCAGACCATAATGCCTTGGAATTAGAACTAAATCACAACCAGAAGTTTGGAAGGACTTCAAACACGTGGAGGTTAAGGACCATCCTGCTAAAAGATGAAAGGGTCAACCAGGAAATTAAGGAAGAACTAAAAAGATTCATGGAAACTAATGAGAATGAAGATACAACCATTCAAAATCTTTTGGATGCAGCAAAAGCAGTCCTGAGGGGGAAATACATCGCAATACTAGCATACAAAAGGTAACCTTACACCTAACGGAGCTAGAGAAAAAACAGCAAATAGATCCTACACCCAGCAGAAGAAGAGAGTTAATAAAGATTCGAGCAGAACTCAACGAAATCGAGACCAGAAGAACTGTGGAACAGATCAACGGAACCCGGAGTTGGTTCTTTGAAAGAATTAATAAGATAGATAAACCGTTAGGCAGCCTTATTAAAAAGAAGAGAGAAGACCCAAATTAATAAAATCATGAATGAGAAAGGAGAGATCAATACCAACACCAAGGAAATACAAACTATTTTAAAAACATATTATGAACAGCTATATGCCAATAAATTAGGCAATCTAGAAGAAATGGACGTATTTTTGGAAAACCACAAACTACCAAAACTGGAACTGGAATAAATAGAAAACCTGAAGAGGCCAATAACCAGGGAGGAAATTGAAGCAGTCATCAACAACCTCCCAAGACACAAAAGTCCGGGGCCACATGGCTTCCCAGGGGAATACTATCAAACGTTTAAAGAAGAAACCATACCTATTCTACTAAAGCTGTTTGGAAAGATAGAAAGAGATGGAGTACTTCCAAATTCGTTCTATGAGGCCAGCATCACCTTAATTCCAAAACCAGACAAAGACCCCACCAAAGAGGAGAATTATAGACCAAAATTCTGATGAACATGGATGCAAAAATTCTCAACAAGATATTAGCCAATAGGATCCAACAGTACATTAAGAAAATTATTCACCATGACCAAGTAGGATTTATCCCCGGGACACAAGGCTGGTTCAACACCCGTAAAACAATCAATGTGATTCATCATATCAGCAAGAGAAAATCCAAGAACCATATGATCCTCTCATTAGATGCAGAGAAAGCATTTGACAAAATACAGCATCCATTCCTGATCAAAACTCTTCAGAATGTAGGGATAGAGGGAACATTTGAAAAGCCCACAGCAAATATCATTCTCAATGGGGAAGCACTGGGAGCCTTTCCTCTAAGATCAGGAACAAGACAGGGATGTCCACTCTCACCACTGCTATTCAACATAGTACTGGAAGTCCTAGCCTCAGCAATCAGACAACAAAAAGACATTAAAGGCATTCAAATTGGCAAAGAAGAAGTCAAACTCTCCCTCTTTGCTGATGACATGATACTGTACATAGAAAACCCAAAAGCCTCCACCCCAAGATTGCTAGAACTCATACAGCAATTTGGCAATGTGGCAGGATACAAAATCAATGCCCAGAGATCACTGGCATTTCTATACACTAACAGTGAGACGGAAGAAAGAGAAATTAAGGAGTCAATCCCATTTACAATTGCACCCAAAAGCATAAGATACCTAGGAATAAACCTAACCAAAGAGGTAAAGGATCTATACCCTAAAAACTATAGAACACTTCTGAAAGAAATTGAGGAAGACACAAAGAGATGGAAAAATATTCCATGCTCATGGATTGGCAGAATTAATATTGTGAAAATGTCAATGTTACCCAGGGCAATTTACACGTTTAATGCAATCCCTATCAAAATACCATGGACTTTCTTCAGAGAGTTAGAACAAATTATTTTAAGATTTGTGTGGAATCAGAAAAGACCCCGAATAGCCAGGGGAATTTTAAAAAAGAAAACCATATCTGGGGGCAACACAATGCCAGATTTCAGGTTGTACTACAAAGCTGTGGTCATCAAGACAGTGTAGTACTGGCACAAAAACAGACACATAGATCAATGGAACAGAATAGAGAATCCAGAAGTGGACCCTCAACTTTATGGTCAACTAATATTCGATAAAGGAGGAAAGACTATCCACTGGAAGAAAGACAGTCTCTTCAATAAATGGTGCTGGGAAAATTGGACATCCACATGCAGAAGAATGAAACTAGACCATTCTCTTTCACCATACACAAAGATAAACTCAAAATGGATGAAAGATCTAAATGTGAGACAAGATTCCATCAAAATCCTAGAGGAGAGCACAGGCAACACCCTTTTTGAACTCGGCCACAGTAACTTCTTGCAAGATACATCCAGGAAGGCAAAAGAAGCAAAAGCAAAAATGAACTATTGGGACTTCATCAAGATAAGAAGCTTTTGCACAGCAAAGGATACAGTCAACAAAACTAAAAGACAACCTACAGAATGGGAGAAGATATTTGCAAATGATGTATCAGATAAAGGGCTAGTTTCCAAGATCTATAAAGAACTTACTAAATTCAACACCAAAGAAACAAACAATTCAATCATGAAATGGGCAAAAGACATGAAGAGAAATCTCACAGAGGAAGACATAGACATGGCCAACACGCACATGAGAAAATGCTCCGCATCACTTGCCATCAGGGAAATACAAATTCAAAACCACACCTCACACCAGTGAGAATGGGGAAAATTAACAAGGCAGGAAACCACAAATGTTGGAGAGGATGTGGAGAAAAGGGAACCCTCCTTCACTGTTGGTGGAATGTGAACTGGTGCAGCCACTCTGGAAAACTGTGTGGAGGTTCCTCAAAGACTTAAAAATAGACCTGCCCTATGACCCAGCAGTTGCACTTGGGGATTTACCCCAAAGATACAGATGCAATGAAACCCCGGGACACCTGCACCCCGATGTTTCTAGCAGCAATGGCCACAATAGCCAAACTGTGGAAGGAGCCTCGGTGTCCATCAAAAGATGAATGGATAAAGAAGATGTGGTCTATGTATACAATGGAATATTCCTCAGCCATTAGAACCGACAAATACCCACCATTTGCTTCATCGTGGATGGAACTGGAGGGTATTATGCTGAGTGAAGTAAGTCAATCAGAGAAGGACAAAGAGTGTATGTTCTCATTCATTTGGGGAATATAAATAATAGTGAAAGGGAATAGAAGGGAAGGGAGAAGAAATGTGTGGGAAATATCAGAAAGGGAGACAGAACATAAAGACTCCTAACTCTGGGAAACGAATTAGGGGTGGTGGAAGGGGAGGAGGGCGGGGGGTGGGGGTGAATGGGTGACAGGCACCGAGGGGGGGGCACTTGACAGGATGAGCACTGGGTGTTATTCTGTATTGAACACCAATAAAAAATAAATTTATTATATA
This sequence comes from Canis lupus dingo, assembly GCF_003254725.2. Taxonomy (NCBI): domain Eukaryota; kingdom Metazoa; phylum Chordata; class Mammalia; order Carnivora; family Canidae; genus Canis; species Canis lupus. The sequence goes on along the minus strand of NC_064247.1, from coordinate 26,044,624 downwards.
AAAAAAGAATTTAACCCTATGCAACTCTTTCCTCTGTTCAAAAAAGACCAACTTCTCAAAAGTAGAGATGATACCGCATTTTTCATTTTCTCACCACTTTCTTTCCTTGCTCAATGCCTCAATCTTCTAGTTTCAGCCCCTAGCAGAGCACTGGAATTAACTGTTGCTAAATCTAGTGCTAAAGTTTCATGCTAAACTATTGGGTGCTTATCTTGCTTAATACCTCAGTATTTTTTCTTTTCTTTTTTGAAATTTAAATTAGCCAACATATAGTACAACATATAGTTTCAGATGTAGTGTTCAGTAATTTATAATTGTGTATAACTCCCGGTGCTCATCCCGTCACCTGTCCTCCTTCATGCCCATCACCCAATTACTCCATTTCCTCTTCTCCAGCAACCCTCAGTTTGCTTCCTATGATTAAGAATCTTACATGGTTTGCCTACTTCTTTGATGTCTTCTAATTCAGTTTTCCTTCCAGTCCCCTATGATCCTCCACACTGTTTCTTATATTCCACATATGAGTAACACTATATAACTCTCTTTTTCTGAATGACTTATTTTGCTCAGCATAATACCCTCCAGTTCCATTCATGTTGATGTAAATGAATACCTCAGTATTTTAATCTTTCTTCCTTAAAAGCACCTCTTCCCTTTGCTTCTGTGTCATTCTTCCTCTCTGGTTCTCTGATTCAGCCTTCTTAGTAGGGTCGCTTTTCCTCATATATGTTGCTCTTCAGAGTCTATTTTCTTATTTCACACATTCTCCTTGGACAGAAAATGACTTCGAGAATAGTCTATAAACTGGAGCCCCCTAAATCTATTATCTCTAAAGCACAAATTTTTCCTAAGCACATGCACATCTGAATTTTCCTACTTGATATCTCTGTCAACTTCACACAAATACTTCAATCTTAATACATGCAATTCGTCTTCACCCTCATTCTGTCCCTCCTTCTTGTATCACTACTTCAAAGAAGGACACCACAATCTATTTTTTTAATAATAAATTTATTTTTTATTGGTGTTCAATTTACCAACATACAGAATAACACCCAGTGCTCATCCCGTCAAGTGCCCCCCCCTCAGTGCCCGTCACCCATTCACCCCCACCCCCCGCCCTCCTCCCCTTCCACCACCCCTAGTTCGTTTCCCACAGTTAGGAGTCTTTATGTTCTGTCTCCCTTTCTGATATTTCCCACACATTTCTTCTCCCTTCCCTTAAGTAATGCATGCATCCCTTCATTCACCCCATCCATGCAACCATCCACAAAGCTTTGTTAAAAATATTTCCTACATATCTCTTGACGTTGTCTATTGCTCTGTCTGAAGTAAAAGGCAGAGGACTAAGGATAAGAACTATTTTTCATGTGGGCCTTGTTGTAGGTTCTCAGAGTCAAGTAACTGATAAATATTGATCAAGATACCTTCTGTGTGCCTTTCAACTTTCAGGGGTTAACACTACAGAAATAGGAACGAAGTAAACTTTTGAATAAAGACTGTAGTATATTTTGAATTAATAATAAAGTACAGCTCAATTTTTAAAATCTTTGTATTAATGGGGAGCCAAAGAAAATTTAAAACATAGAGTGACTTACTCAGATTTTGAACAATAAGGATGTCAATGTGTGAAGAATAGATTGGAATAAATTTAGGGAAAAGAGTTGCTTGGCCAAAGATACCAAGATAGTAAGAGGGCCTGAATTTGGCATGACTAAGATCTTTGGATGTATATAATGGAAAATTTCCTCCTATCTATATTAATATACTTACTAAGTTGCATGGAACACATAAAATTTACTTTTCATTTCTGAAAGACACTTCTGATAATATATTTCTTTGGTCAGGTTTCTTTGAGATGAGTAGATTTTATCTTGTTTAGCTAGATTCTCTCCCCTATCCACTCACACATACACACTTTGAATAATTGCTGAGTGAATGAATACATTTTAATTTTTTCAAGAAAATCAGAGAACATAATTAGAAACCCATAGCTACTGTGCAGACTTTTGACACTGCCTGGAAGATACCTCAAATAAATTATTAGAAAACACAAATATATTTTTATCTGAAGCCAAAGTATACTTCAGAATTTTCCAAGTATTGTGCTCATTCTAGTTTAAATAAGAAGCCCTTCTCAGCATCAGCCGTAACTTCATATTTTAAAAAGTGCACAATTTTTAAATGTTCGGCTCTTATGAACTATGAATACACTAGTGTTTATTTATTTATTTAGATTTTATTTATTTATTCATGAGAGAGAGAGCCAGAGACACAGTCATAGAGAGAATCAGGCTCTCTGCAGGGATCCCAATGCTGAACTCAATCCTAGGACCCCAGGATCACGACCTGAGCCAAAGGCAGAGGCTCAAGCACTGAGCCACCCAGGTGCCCCTAGAGCTCAGTTATTTAAAATTCAAAATAAACCTTGAGAAAAGAGGCACAAGAGGGTGTAAATTCTTTCTACATAAAGTGTTGGAAGACCCAGGGACTCTAAGTGTTGAAGGGGGGCTAGGTGGACAAATAAGGAAGAAAACATGGGAGACTCTAACTCCGAATGAGAATTCTGAGTTGAGAATGTGGGTTTTATGCAGAAAATACTTACCCCCATCATGCAATGTTAATCTTGGATTCTGAGGAAAGTTGCATTACTTACTGTGAGCTCAAAATTAGAGAGAAATGTCACTGGACTACTTTCTCATATTCCATGAAATCCATGGAATATGAGAAAGTAGTCCAGTCAGTTCACACCATGGTCCTATCAAAATTTCTAGAGTGCAAACATTGAAAATTTACACAGGAATACTCCAAGTCAACTGAAGGGGATGGTGGTTGGCCCACATTGGGTCTTAGTACCTGAGAACTGAGGACCATTATAATTTGCTCACTCCCCTCAAGTACATGGATAACAGGAGGCTGTGGGCTTGTGTGGGGGATGTATAGGAAATGGGGCTCAGGGCAGGGTGATCTTGGGAGGCTGATGTTACAAAAACAGGGCTGGCCTTTGGATAATGCCTTAGAGACACAGTTTATAGTTGAAATATCAGCAGTTACCTTAAATAGGTCTGATGAAGGAAATAAGTATAACACTTTACCTTTATATTTTATGCTTTCCAATAAATTCTATTATTGAATTTTACTTGTATGCTTCAATGAAGTCATCACTTTTAAACCTGAGACCCTTATCTGTGAACAGATACCTAGTGAATGCTTATTGCTTGAACAAATTGGGTATAATAAAAGCAGAATTAATGTTTTTCTCCTTCCTTTTTGAATATACTAGCCAAGCCACCTGTTTCCCTCTGTTATAGCAGGGTCCAGCAGGGAGACAAAAATAAACTAAGCATTTCAGACAGAGGGGGTCTGATACAAGGGGCTAGTTACACAGGCTTTGGAAGGCTGAAGGAGAAGGAGGAGCCCTAAGGGAGGGCAGAGAGTGACTGCTGGAAGCAGCTAGGACCCTTAGGAATTCCCTAAAGAGTGGGCTGAGGTTTCTGGAGCCTAGACGCTGGGACATCTGAGGAAGGGACATCCCTGGCTGTCACTGACAGCTCTGAGGGTGAATAGTGCCAGGGAAGCTGGAGGCTGGACGGAAGCTGACAGGAACAAGAATAACTAAGAAGGAAGTTCCTCCTCATCACTTCCCCCTTTGAGCCCACTCCAGGGTTTCCTGTCGGTGGAAACCAGTAGGAAACCAGCTAACTTCCAAGTCAGTGAATAGCAGTTTGCAGGGTCAGAGTAGAGGGAGAGAGATGGGTTTGGAGCTGGAAAGCAATGTGTAAAATCCTGATCATTTGTTGTCAAAAGGGATCATGACCACCTTGAAAATCATACCAGCAATAAATTACATGTGAGGTCGCATCTGGCTCAGGGGCTATTTTGTGGTTGAATTATCACAACTTCTATTGAGTTGAGTTACCTGTGCTATGACAACCCCCAATATTAATTATTTAGTGACCATGACTTGGTCTCCAGGCATAAAGGCTCTTTCTGCAGGTCTTTTTCTTCTGAAATCCTAACATTTTCACATGGCCACAGTATTGAAGTTGCAATCACTCTTCTAGCAAAGACAGGTCAGGTCACCTTGGATTATAGTATCCTTAGAGACTTCCTCCCTCTTCAGGTTGTCAGTGGACAGCTAACTGTCCTTTCCAAATTGTTGAACTTTGATACTGCCCTCTTCTCACTATTTTCCAGCTGTAGGATGCTAACTGCATCCACAGCTGTCTCTTTGGGTCCAGCCTTTGCCTGATCCAGCCCACTCACTTATCTATTGGATGTGGCTACTTTCTAGAGCTTAGTTTCCCTTTGATTGGAAGTACAGCACAGCTGAACAGATGAGTTTAATAAAACTCAAAAGATTATTTCACTTTCCAAAATCTCCAAAACATTTTGTATTATTTCTGGGCCTCCGACATATTATGCCTTACATAATTAAACCAAGATGTTCCTTCTTAGGGAAGGATTGCCTTGTCAAACTGAGTGCACATTCTCTCAGTTGTCTGGCTTCACACTGGTAGAAATGGACTGGCAGGATGGATAAAACTTAGAGTCAATCTCCAGTCCCCATTTTACCTAACAGGTACTTTCATCCCATACAGAGAAGCTCTGGGACTTTTATCAAAATGGCTTAATATTGGCAATATGGTCCATTGGTCTTAACTAATGCATAAATTGATTAACTCTCTGGAAATCAGGTACTTTAGATTTTAGGATTTTTTTCTTTCTGTTAAGCTTTCTGGAAGGGAATATTTTTCAAGCCCATCTGGTCACCAGAATTAAAACCAATGGTTTTAAATGTTGGCTCAGTATCAAACTAATACATGGAGCTTCTCTAAGAATAGATGTCCAGTTTTCATCCCAGACCCACTAAAAAGAGTACCTGAGTGTCAGGACCCAAGTGTGTATGTAAAACTCTATAGATTGTTTTGATTTATAGTCAGAATTGAGAATTGCAGTTGTCTTTCCCCAGGGGAAGTGTAAGCTTTATTTAACTAGCATTGACAGTTCTGTATTATTAATGTCAAACCACTGATTGAACAAATGTTAATCTAAGGATCTTACTACCATTTAGCCAGGTTTAAGTACCAAAGACTATTTTCTTTATTGGTTTGTTTGCTCGTTCCTTGTAGTACTGCTGTTAGCTTTTACACTTTTAGATGGCTGAGAATCAAGTCATGTTCTGATACATATTCCACTTGATTATTCTGCATTCACGAAATCTCTCAGGTGGGAAGGATGGAAGGTAAAAGCTACTTAGCTGTTCTGGACTCCCTGATAGGAACTGGAATATAGGCTGAATTACTCAGTGGGTGGTTGATGTGCACTTAATGAGCTCTGCAAAAGCTCACAGTCTAAGTACAGAGCCCTAAAATCTCCAAAGGGAAAGCCATTTCTGCTCTGGGAAATAAATGGTCATAAATGTGGCAAAGGATCTGCTCAGTGTGCAATAAATGGAGAGCAGGCAACTATTTTAAAGGAGTTGAAGAAGAGAGCCTCTTATGAAAATAGAGAAACAAAAGCAGCTGCTTCAGAGAATAAAGGAAAGTATGTAGCATCAAGAAAAAGAAAACAGATTCACATGAAGGTCTGGGTTCTGGGAGGAGAGGTGTTTGGGAATCTTCTGCTTATGGCTGGGATTACCCGTTTCCAACTATAAGCCATTGGGCCAGCTTCAGCAGTAGATTCTCCAAATTGTCTGTCCTGTTCAGGGATGTAAAGATGGTTTAATCAAGAAAATCAGTGCATATAATATAGGTGAAACCAATGTTTGTGAGACTTTAATAGCTCCTCAGAGACATTCGCTAAAAGTAATTCATTGATTTAAAAAATTCCATCAAGCAGTGCTCACAAGAGTAAAGTGGAATGGAGTTTCATTCACTATGTCGATGTAGACTGGTTCAACAACTTTGGAAAGCATTTGAATATATGTCTCATGAGATACAATTTTTTGACTCATTAATCCAAATTTTTTCTTTCTTGTTTTCTAAAGAAACAAAAAAACACTACAAAGTGAAGATGGAATTCTAAGCACAGAGATGGAAGTTTGAGAATTACTTTTTGTGATAAATGAAAAATGGGAAGCAAACGAGGTAAGTCATAGCCAAACTATCCGAGCATTTATGCCTTAGGGTAAAGCAATATTTGAGCATGGATCTCCTTTACATATCTAGTTACTTTGGTAAAAATTATACACATGTATATACATGGTAACATGTAAAGCGAACAGGCAAACACAAATAGAAATTGAAAGATGAATTAAAACATCATTGTCAGTACTATTTATTTTTTAGTTAGATCATTATGATTGACTATACCTTAAATTTTTAAAAATACTGGTTTAACATTTTATGTTTTGACAATTCCATGGTCTGCTCTTTAGATGACTACCAAGATAAGTTTACTGAAGCAAAGTTTGCATACAGTAAAATTTGCTGTTTTTAGGAATACAGTTTGTTTCAACATATGTATGCAGTTCTATATCCATTACCACAATCAAGATAAAGAACATTTCCCAAACCTTATTAATACCTCATCCCCCTCCCTGTACCAGACTTCTTTATAGTCAATTTGTTCCCAGCCCAGCCCCTGGCAGTCATTGTTTGAATTTTTGTCCTTATAGTTTTGCCTTTTCCAAAGTCACAGACGTTGTACCATCTTTTGATGTCTTCTTTCACTTTACCCTTTTGTATTTGGATACTTTCAAAAAAGCATACTGTGTTTGATATTATCCAGGTTGTTGAATGTATATCAGTATTTCCTCTCCATTTACGGTATTATTCCTCATTGACTGGTTGATCTTGGTTCCTTTAAATTTAGGGCTGTTTTGAATGAAATTACTATAAATATTTGTGTTCAGTATTAATTGAAATGTATGTTCTAATTGCTCCTGGGTGAATATCTAGGAGTGATATTGCTGGCTCATATCATAAGTGCATCCTATTTGGAATTCCCATCAGAGTAAATAAGAAACCATTTCTTTACATACTCACTAGCCCTTCATATGTCTGTCTTTTTCCTTAAATTGTTTGTCATTTTGGTGGGTGTGTGTTATCGGCTGAATTGTGTGTCTGACCATTGCCCCCACCCTCCAATTCACATGTATAGAACTTACCCCTCGGACTTGGTGAATGTGACTGTATTGAGAGATAGGGCCTCTACAGAGGTAACTAAGATAAAATGATGTCCTAAGGGTGGGCGCTAAAACAATGTGATGCTTATCCTCAAAAGAAGGGAAGATTAGGACAAAGGTATAAAAGAGAGGGAAGACCAAGTGAAGACATAGGGAGAAGATGGCCACTTGCAAGCCAACAAGAGAGGCTGCAGAAGAAACTAACCCTGTGGACAGCTCTTGATCTCATGTTTCTCATGACAAAACAACTTTCTGTTGTCAAAGCACTCCAGTCTATGATACTTTGTTATGGCAGCCCTAGAAAACTAATAGAACTTATAAAGCTATCTTACTAAAGTTTTTTTTTTTTAAGATATTATATTTATTTATTTATTTTAGAGAGAGCACGAGCAATGGGAGGGATAGAGGTAGAGGGAAAGAATCTTAAGCAAATTCCCTGCTGAGCAGAGTCTGATCCAAGGCTCAATCTCAGGACCCAGGAGATCATGACCTGAACCAAAATCAGGAGTCAGATGCTTAACTGTCTAAGCTACCCAGACACCCTAGTCTTATTGATTTTTTTAAAGATTTTATTTATTTATTTATGAGAGACACAGAAAGAGGCAGAGACACAGGCAGATGGAGAAGCAGGTTCCATGCAGGGAGCCTGATGTGGGACTCCATCCCAGGACTGCAAGATCACAGCCTGGGCTGAAGGAGACATTTAACTGCTGAGCCACCCAGGTGTCCCAGTCTTACTGATTTTTAAATACACTTTACATATTCTGAATAGAAGTACTTATTATATGTGTGTTTTACAAATATTTCCTAATGGTTTGTGGCACTTCTTCTGAATTTCTGTAGTGTCATTTAAAAAGTAGGATGTTTTAATTTTTATTAAATCTAATTCATTTACACTTATTATTCATACTTTCTATTATTTTGGTGTTTTATTACAACTTTATTGAGATGATTTTTACAACTTTGAGATAAGCTGAAGTGTTGGATAATATGTGACAAATACTCCCTGGAAACCATCACTACAGTCAAGATAATAAATATTTCTATCACTCTCCAAAAAAAGTTGCTTCTTGCCCCTTTGCAAATCATTCCTTCTATCCCATCTCCAGGCAACTAGTGATCTGCTTTCTATCAGTATAAATTAATTTGATGAGATTTTGTTTAAGTTAAATCACACAATATGTACTTTTTTTTTTTTTTTCTGCAGGGCTCCTTTCACTCAGATAAGTGATCTTGAGATTTATCCAGGTTGATGCATGTATCAATAATTCATTTGTTATATTCCATTTATTACCATAAATTGTTAATCTAATCACCTGTTGATTCACATTTGGTTTTAATGCCTGTCATCCTTGGAAGAGTTAACTCACAAAAAGTTATGTTGATTGAAATGGAATGTAATACTGATTCCATTTGTTGAATTGTTCTACTCATTTTCCAAAGTATTTGCCAAATAGATAATTGGTTTTGCTGACATTTCAATCTGCCCTCATGTCAGTCTGTTGACATTACAAATTAATTATAAGTCATTAAATGATTACATTTATGGTAAGTATGTAAAATCCACTGAAGCTCTTTATTGAAAGCTGTTATCTACTGAAAGATTCATAAGCAGACTAGAAAATTCTACTTCTAAGTATTTTAAGTATATAGATATGAGAATTTTATAGGTGATACACATTGTTTTGGGCATTAAAATCACTTAATGATTAAAACATTTCCAAACATCCTCCCAAAAACATACAAATTCCTTTTGAGAAGCAGCTATTCTATTTTATTGGTAAAATGTCATCTTTAACTTTAATATTTAGTGTTTGTTTTTCTGAAATTATTTGGTAGCAGATTATATACTTTTTGTTATGGATATTAACAAAATGAAATTACCTCTTTTTTATAGAACAAAAATTAGTCATGTACCTTCATTTGCTTGACAAATCTCTTAAGTAGTTGTGCACAAATCAGCCAGAAAACCTCTTTATTAAAGAAAAAAATTTTAAGGTTGTTTCCTATTTATTATTATAAGGACTCTAATTTGAAGACCTTTTTAAAAACATAAAATTAATTACATTGGTAACATCCTGTAGCACTTTCTAAATGCTGGGTTGCAACTTGTTTGTTGAAAGAACTGACTAATGATAAAATAAGTTAATTTTAAATAAACTATTACAGCTGCAGTTTTATCCAGAACAATTTTGAAAGAAAACTTGATTGAAATCTGTTATATCAACAGTGATATAGTTTTAAATATTTTTTTTACTCTTATAATATATTCTCCATAGTTTTAAATATTTTTATTTAAATAGTTTTAAATATTTTTTTACTCTTATAATATATTCTCCATATAGTTTTAAATATTTTTTTTACTCTTATAATATATTCTCCATAGTTTTAAATATTTTTTTACTCTTATAATATATTCTCTCTAATATATCTTTCCTTTAATAGTTCAGAAGAAGCTATTGCATTCTTTTTTTTTTTTAAGCTATTGCATTCTTAAAACAGTATCTAGCAAATATCATAAGCTGAGATATTATTTTTAACTTTGAGCCTACTCTACAGCAAACCTCCCACACTGTAAATGTTCTAATACACATTTGTTCAAATCTTTAGCAATGTTTTCTATGAATCTTCAAACACTAATTAACAGCCAAAGAAATGTTTGACTATATTATTTTCTGCTTATCTCAGTCATTTTTATAAACCATGACAATGCAGGAAAAGATGTACGTCCCCAGCGATATGTAAATTTTGTCTCTAACTGAGGAAGACATCCATAATAAGGTTCTAAGCATTATCTTAAAATGTCATGTAATTTTGTAAATACTGAATTGATTTTGCATGGCTACAAACACTGGTGGGGGAAATCTTTTGTCATTGTTTTGCAAAAATTATGTCAATTCTAGATTATTCTTGGTTTTGGCATAAGGAATGTTGCTGAAGAGTTTGTATTAGGAGTAAAGCTGTCAGTCTTGCTTTTAGTTGACCACAGATCAAGAAATTCGACAGGGAGGAAATGTGTGTCCATTCACTGGCATCTTGTTTAGCTAATATAATTACAGGTATGTCGCTACACAAGAAAATGTGTGACATTAAGTGCTGGTCAAAAAATTGGTAAATTTTTTGTACATTATAATAATTAAAAAAAGACTAGAGAAAAAATATATTTTAATAAATTCTTCAAGAGTATTAGGATTAAAGATATTTTGCTTTTCCCCTTAGTTGTCAACATTTTATATTTTAATTAGAATTTTAAGGAAACAGAGTTGTATCATATTTACCTCTTACAGAAATTTCTAAATCTGAAGCATTCACTTGACTCTGACCAATAATGGATTTTATAATTGCTTTCAATTAATTTGATGGGAAAGGAAATTATATTGCAATATTTCCTTAGGTATTTCTATAAATACTGGTGTTTTTTCTTGTATTTTTTATTGAAGTGTAGTTGACATATAAAATACTATTAGTTGCAGGTGTACAAAATAGTGATTTAATGGTTATATACATTGTGAAATGATCACCATATTAAGTCTGGTTACCACCTGTCAGCATACATAGTCATTACAATATTATCAACTTTATTCTCTATGCTCTACTTAAGGTCTTATGGTTTATTTTATAACAAAGTTTATATTTCCTAATCCCCATCACCTCTTTTACCCATCCCTCTACTCACCTCCCCTCTGGAAACCATCAGTTTGTTCTCTGAATGTATTTATGAGTCTGTTTCTGTTTTGTTTTTTGTTTGTATGTTTGTTTTATTTAGATTCCACATATATAAGTGAAATCATATGATATTTGTTTTTATCTATCTGACTTATTTCACTTAGCATAATATCCTCTCTGTCCATCTAGGTTGGCATTTGACAAATGGTGAGATTTCGCGGTTTCTTATGACTGAGCCACATTGTTTTGTTTTTTAGATTCCATAGACAAGTGAAATATGTTATTTGTCTTCCTTTGACTTACTTCACCTACCATAAAATAGTTTTATCTATGTTGTTGCAAATAGCAAGATCCAATCCATTTTATAATTATATACGTATATACATGTCACATGTTCTTTTTTTTTTTCATGTCACATGTTCTTTATCCATTCATCTGTTGATGGGTGCTTATGTTTCTTCCATATCTTGTCTAATGTCGATAATGCTGCAATTAACGTGAGTGGTTACATATTTTTGAATTAGTGTTCTCATTTTCTTCGGATAAATACCTGGAAGGGGAATTGCTGGATCACACAGTATTTCTATTTTAAATTTTTTGGGAACCTCCATACTGTTTCCCAATTTACTTTCCTACCATTAGTGCATGAGGGTTCCCTTTCTTCCACTTTTCATCAAAACTTGTTACTTCTTGGGACACCTGGGTGGCTCAGCAATTGAATGTCTGCCTTCGGCCCAGGGCATGATCCTGGAGTCCCGGGATCGAGTCCCACATTGGGCTCCCTGCATGGACCCTGCTTCTCTCTCTGACTGTGTCTCTGCCTCTCTCTCTGTGTCTCTCATGAATAAATAAATAAAAATTAAAAAACAAAACAACAAAAAACAAACTTGTTACTTCTCGTCTTTTTGATACTAGCCATTCTAACAGGTGTGATGTTATATCTTACTGTGGTTTTGACTTGCATTTCCCTGATTGATGGTGATGAACATTTTCTTGTGTGTGTATTGGCCATCTGCATGTCTTCTTGGAAAAATGCCCATTCAGATCCTCTGTCCATTTTTAATCAGATTGTTTCTTCTTTTAGTGCTGATTCATATAAGTTTTCTTCATATATTTTGAACATTAACCCTTTATTAGACATATCATTTGCAAATATATTTTCCCATTCAGTAGTCTGCCTTTTGTTTCATTCTTGATTTCCTTTGCTATGAGAAAGCTTGTTAGTTTGATGTAATCCCAATTGATTATTTTAGGTTTTGTTGTCTTTACTTGAGGAGACAGATCTAATGAAATATTGCTGAGATCAATATCTAAGAGGTTACTGCCTATGTTTTCTTTCAGGAGTCTTATGATTTTAGGTCTTAGATCTTTAATCCATTTTGAGTTTATTGTTGTATATGGTATAAGAAAGTGGGCCAATTTCATTATTTTGCCTGTAGCTGCCTAGTTTTCACAGCACCATTTGTTGAAGAGACTTTTCGCCATTGTATATTCTTCTTCATTGCCGGTGGACAGGATGAGTGTTTGAGTTAATTCTGTCCCATTGATCTCTGTTTCTCTGCCATCACCATACTGTTTTGATAACTATAGTTCTGGAGTACAGTTTGAAATGAGAAGTCATGATACTTCCAGCTTTGTTATTCTTAAGATTGCTTTGGCTTCTCAGGATTTTTTGTGGTTCCTTACAAATTTTATGATTATTTGTTGTAGTTTTGTGAAAAATGTTGCTGGTACTGTGACAGGGATTGCCCAGCAAAGTGTTTATAGATAGACCATTTTATTTTATTTTTGTTAATTACTGGAGTAGAAGAGGCCTTCTTTAACTACCTTCAACAAAATAGTTCTCAGCTTCATGCCAGTGCCAGGCTTATATTTTTACTTTCCAGAATACTTATTTGAGTTCCATTTATATATATATTATATATAATATTTAATATATAATATATATATTTTTAAAATGTGTGCTTCTATTTTCTATGGTGTCAAATTTGGATGACAGGTGACATACGGTAGATGCCTAACAAATGTCAGCTGAGAATAGTTGAAGAGGGTCTGATAAAATCACTCAACTGGCTTATTTATATAGATATGCAAGAAAACTGGTTCCTCTGTGCCCTGGGAAATTTCTTCCACAGCATGTGTTGTCTTGCTTCCACTTTTATGTTAAATCCTGAAAGTTCAGGAGCATATACTAGAAAAGTATTCTTCCATCCCTGGAACCACCTGACCAGGAGGAAGGAGGGTAAGCAGTACTCCAGGTCCTTTTTAGGGTATCTTTATTCAAACTGTTGAAATATTTTGACTTTTCGGAAGAGGGAAAAGACCTGCCATTGGTCAGTGTATGTCTGGGAATAGGTCCCATTAAATATGACACAGAGGTTTCTTTACTTATGATCTTTCTCTGAGATAGATATTTATAAACATGACATAAATCTCACATATGGACCCACACTTTTATGTTGTGCTACATTCCCCATGAGACTCTAAGTGACATCCTGCAGATGCCAAATCAAATGGGCCCATTGTTTGTTGTTTTGATCTTTCACACTGAGACCTAAAGCACTTTGTCATAATGGGATTTTTTTATTAATGTCATAAAAAAAAATCAACCTTTCATGGCTTCCTGCTCTACAAAGGCCTGCGAGTCACAATGATCACAGTGCAAATAAATGAATCTAAATACGGTGCTTCTATAGTGAAAAATAGCCATGGCCTTGAAAACAAATCACATTCTCCTGAATGGAACTACCTTTGAGTAGGCTCCCATTTCATTCCTTGTAGCTTTTGGAGCCTACTTGCCATCTGCTGTCACTGTTAACCATGCCAGGCAGGCAGACACGGCTTGGGGTGCCTCACAGCCCATCGGGGTGCCCTGCGGCAGCTGCCTGGGCTGCACGAACTAGTTGTCAAAGGAAACCAGAGGCCTGGTCTTGCAGGCGAGATTTTAGAAATGAATTTGGAGCAATGCCTGTTTCTCATGGTTCTTCTTTCCTATCACCTCCGCATTGTATCCTCTGCAGTGCGTACCTGGGTTTGAACGACGTCTCTTATTCCAACTTAATATGAAGTTTATTACAAAGGATTGGCTCTGTTAAGATGTTCTAAACAATCCTGCTCAGGAAATGAAAGGGCATGGTCTCTTGAATTCTGTTAGGAACAAACAGTTGAGGGATTTTCATGTATAGTAACAAGAAAAAAAGTCATTACATTAAAAAGTTCACCTTTTAACAGGTTAGTAAGTATATGAATATTTATTGACTGCCCATTATTTTTCAGGCACACTTGGTAAAAATCAAAGGGTGGGAAGAGGGGATGAACTGAGTTCATCTCCTTTGTTCAGTTTCATGATTTACTCCCTAGAGAATGGGAGAAATCACGGCTACTTATTATAAATTATCTCAGATACTTAGTACAAGTAGGTGAGTATAAAATATCCTATACAATGAGTATTTGGATTTTTCTGAATTCCTTTAAGATCAATGTCAGGTGAAGTTGTCCTTAGGCTTATCTTCCAGGGACTTGGTATCTCACTCACCTGTCCCAAGTGAGCTCTGGAACCACTTACTGCATTTTCTCTCTCATCTCTGCTGTCCTGCTCCTTCTCCCACACCTGGCTTCCTCACATAGACCACCTTCCTTTTCCTGGAACCCACCCAGCTCTGCTTCAGGTCTTTGCACCTGGTTTCCTCTTTGTTGGGAAAATTTCTTCTGCAGATGTCCCTCCCTTTCTGCATATCTTGCTCAACTCCACTTATTGGAGAAGACTCCGTAACCCACTCTATTTAAAATTGTGACACTGAGGGGCACCCGGGTTCAGTTGGTTAAGCATCTGCCTTCAGCTCAGGTAATATCCCAAGGTCCTGGGATCGAGCCCTACTTTGGGCTCCCTGCTCAGCAGAAAGCCTGCTTCTCCCTCTCCTTCTGCCCACACTGGCATGCCCTCTCTCTCAAAATAAATAAAATCTTAGCCTGGTATACCCTCTCTTGCTCTGGAAACACTGCCCAATGCTTCCTTCTGCTTCATTTTTCATGACGACCTTTATCATAATCAGGCATGATTTAGCATATACTTATTTGTGGGTTTACTGGTAGACTCACTCCCTGGAAAGTAAGCTCAGTGAGGGAACAGTTTGATTTGTTTTCTTCATCATGGTATCTCTAATGCCCTTAATTATGTCTAGCCATTAAATTTGTTTAAAAAAAAAACAACTTCCTGCAACAATTCAAATGCCACTCTTAAAAAAAAGATTTATTTTGCTACATATGTTTGGAATGATTCTAAAATATGATTCTAAAAACAAAGTAACCAAATCTTCCTGAGCTCTAGACCACCTTATAGAGAACACCAAGATGAATTCATGCTACTGCTTACAGCTTACTGGTTGGAACAGGTTGAAGGTGATCAGTAGTAGTAGTAGTAGTGTCCAAGTAATAGCTAGTTATGACTTAATAGGGTAGAAACAGAGGTAATGGAAACAGTCCTGGGTGTTTTTCACATCAGCCTGATTTTTGTAAGTAGAAACAAAAAGTGGGTAGAACAAGAATAGAGATAACATTTATATCTTTTATTAATTATTACTAAATGCCTGCCTAAATTCTAAAACTGTTAAGAAAAAACTTGAAATGACTAAAATGAAAATGATTCTAGACATGGGAGGGCAAAAAATACTGTGAATATTCTATTCTTGTGGGACATTGTGGTACATTGTCACCTTTGAAAGCTATGGGCCCTCTCTCCAGAATATTGCACATAAACATATATTATACTAAATTAAAACATTGCATGGGTTTCATGGATCCTTATATTTGTGTGTCCCAGTGTAAACATCTCTGGTGTAGAGGAATAAGGAATTATAACCCAAGGCAAAGTTAGTGTAATTACTGTGATTCAGCATTGAATTCTCCTTGAAGCCTACTAACAAATTAAAGAAAAAATAGACAAGGATTTATGTAAGAAAAAGAAATTATGGAAAAAGAACAGTTGTTATGCAGCTAGTCCATACCTTATTTTACGCTAGGCTTTTAAAATACATTCTGTCTCTCTGAATTTCCATAACACTCATTTGAGGAAGTTCTTATCTGTGTTTTATACATAAGGGATAAAAGAGCAGAAATGGAATTTAAATTCAGGTCTTTATAATTTCAAAAGGCTATGATCATTTTATGGTGAAGATGCGTATACCAGTTTGTCAGTGAGGAAAGACAGACACATTGGGGTGTGTGTGTGTGTGTGTGTGTGTATGTGTGTGTGTGGGGGGGTACTAAATCCTGACAGAATGACTAGAACTTTCTATAGGCTAGGAAAACAAGGACATTTCAAATTTCCTCTGGTCTTCCAGATTGTATACCTAAGATCTGGGGCCTTGTTATGTTGTATCTTGCAATTAATTTATGTGCTATGTTGATGGGTGCTATGTTTTTCTTTCTGATATATTTTCTGCTCCATCAAACTACCTTGCTTGGTATATAGAGACCCTTCAGGGCACAGTGGACAATGGATGATTATATTGAGATAATCTCAAATGGCTCAGGATCCAGTCTATTTTAAATAGCTGAGAAGTCTCTTACATTCAGAATGAGTCTTGAGAAATCCAGGTATATAGCTACAGTCCATAGCAGCCAGCATGTACATGATTAGTTAATGTTAATTGAGCATTACTAAGTTCTAGGCTGTGTTTAAATACTCTTCATGAATTTTTCTTTTAATTTCCAAAAGATTTGTTATTTTGGCCAAAACAGACTGGTTAGTTGTTCCAAATTTTATTCAAAAGAAATAAATCATTCAAGAAATAATGGAAAATAGACACAATCTTAAATATATTTCTGAGAGGCCAGAGTAGAACTTATTTATATACTGAAGTTTCAACTATTTTGCAAAGACCCTGGTTTCAGACAATTCAGATGATGGCAAGGCTTGTAGAAGTCACCCTGCCTCACCACACTGGCCTATCAAACTTTCTTCCTAGGAGTTTGGCATCTCTCTAAGCAGGTTGTGCAAGATCAATCAAAAGTAGAGCAACTGAGGGCAGAGGCTCCAGGGGGCCTCAAATACCAGCTTTCCATGAGCATAACCTGGCAAGTGATGGGCTTCCTCTGGAGACTTGGCAACTCTACATTGAAAAGGGCAATTGTCATGTTGCAGGGTTGATTTCAAAGGATCTTGGCATTTTGTTATTTTATTAAGAGGAAATCATTAGCGAGAGTAACCTTTTGATATTAACATATGCTATAAAACTAATTAATGCTGAAATTCAGCACTCTATATTGTAAAGACATTTGCCTTCGTTTGGCTTTAAAAAAAAAGATGGAGTTCCATCATAACTGTATTTGGCTTCATGTGAGACACGAACTCTAGCTGTCTAACCACCTACTATGCTCATTTAAATGCACAAAAAGCAATTTTGGGTGGAAAATGTCTTTGTAGTTTCACTGATTCCTGAGAGAGTTTTTGAACAGACTCAGCACTGAGGCTGTGTTGTTTAATTTAGGGATTTCTAGAATCACCTGAAGTCATTTCTGGCTCTTCCTGACTTATCTTGCAAGTCTATGCCTTGAAGGGTCCTGTTCACCTCAGCTGGTAGACCTGCAGACCTTCTCCTGCCTCATTCGAACAGTCACAGATGGAACTGTAGGGGGTGCCGTGGTGCTGGGTAGGGGATGGTCAGTTAGGGTGGGGTGGGGTTGGGTAAGGAAAGGGGGAGCTGGCTTAGAAATGGGTTGGCCTGTGACAGGAGGAGCAAAGACCAAGTGACTGGAAACTCACTGTGTAGGAAGGCTGGCACAGCTGCAGAGCAGATAGCAGATTCCTGATAAAATATTCTTGCTGATGGGGGAGGTGCAGCTCAAAGGGAGTATTGTCAAGCTTCAAAACTGTCAGTTTGAAGCGTTGCTAGGGAGTTTTATCATAGTCTGTGATTCCTTCTCTAGAACCAATCCAGTATTAGGAAATAAGACTTCACTTTTTTTTAGATGTTAGGATCAAATTATAGTTTTATGTCTGAGCAGAAAGCTTACTTTTTAAGCGTAAGAGAGTTAAATAATCAACTTGAAAAAAAAAAGGTGAATTATCTGGCATTTTGTTACTCAGGTATGATGAGGTAAACAAAGGAGGAAATGAATACTATTGAAAAGATAGTTTATTACTCATGTCATTTATTTGAATGCCATTGAAAAGTTCCCAAGAAGGAGAGGACAGGCCATGCTAGCAAGTCCAAGATTGGCCACAGGCAGAGAGAGCAAGGGACTGTGGAAAAGCCTTTCCTGTGTTTTTTTTTCTGGGAAGGACTGGGTGATGCCTGGTAGGCATGCTATGCAGGGGTAAGGCTGGATACTTTGAATAATTTTAGGCATATTTGGAGGTTAGGGGTGGCATCAGGATTGCCCTTAGTTGTCAAATGCCTGGTCTGGAGTGATCAGGGCAAAGGAACGCCTTACAGTCAAGTGCAGGCAGGAGGAGAGTATGAGCTTTAGACAGTCTCTGTATAGAAGGTACATCTCAGGAAGAGTCACTTTGCTATCTCTAGAACTTGATAACCATGGGAGGAGCAATCTGTCCCTGGTCTGTGAGGTCTCAGATGCCAGACATCTCATACCAGAAGGAGATAACTAGCTAATCCAGCTACATGCAGGATTCCCCTGTCTCTCTTTTACACAAGAATAAGTGTGTAACTAGCAAAATAAACGTCACTATCTCCTAAGGGTCTCTTGGGTGTCTCTGGAAGGAGAAAGCCAGTGTTGAATGGTTTCAAAGCAGAAGAGTAACAGTTTCCCTCTGACTTACCCAGAGGTTGAGCTTGTATCTGGGTGGCTGTTGTGGGTAATTCAAAGAGGGTAGAGGTCTTCATTACCAGTTAGGAGCCGATGACAATTGTGCCATAGGGACAGTGTGCCTTATAGATATGACTTCAGCAGTGACACTGCCACTACCATCTGAGGACATTTTCCTGAGACCTACAAAGCAAACCCTCATGTTTCCATCATCACAAAATTATCAAGAAGCTTTTGAAAGATATTCTTAACCCCAGGCTTGCCTCTTCCTTGGTATCTTCCTTCCATGCTCACACTCCTTCCCCCATCCCATCCTTAAGTCATTTGTGTGGTGTTTCTATTTCTCCAGTTGCTTTTATATATATTTACATGGAAAAGTAATGTATTCCATTACTACCTAAATTCTGTCTTTCCAGACACAGCTGGAAGTTTTACTTCTTTGAAGTCGTTCATTTATTCGGTTGATGTTAATTGAAAACTTCGTCTGTGCCAGCATTGTTTGAGGTGAAGCCAGGAACAAAAAAAGACAAAATACCTTCCTATTCAGTGCTGACATTCTAAGGGAATAGTCAGATAATTAAACAAGCAAATATATAGGGTGCCAGTTGGTAAATGTTACAGAGAAAACTAAAACAGGGTAGGGGGAACATAGAATGTAGATTGGAAGGGAAATGCTATGGTATAAAGAGGGCAAGGGAAGGTTTTGCTCATAATGTGGGCATGCCCTTCTTGTAGTAACTTTTCCAATCAGAGGGAATACCTTATGTAAATGCCTGGAGACAAGAATGCATTTGGGGTGTTCCAGGAAAGCAAGGAGACTCCTGTGACTGAAACAAGATTAAACCAGAGAGTGATAGGTAGTGGATTAGAAAAGGAAGGTGTTGAGCCTTGCAGACCTTTCTAAGGACCTGAGTGAGAAGGAATGCTACACACAGGCTTTGAGCAGTAGAGGAGAAGGGAGGGATTCACATTTCAACAGGATCATGCTGGCTTCAGAAAATGGTCCACAGGGGTTAAGGACAAAAATGAGGGGGCTTTTGTAAATTTCCAGGTGAAAGATGGTGGAGACTTGGACTACTGGTAGAAATGGACATAGGAGAAGAAAATAATTTTGGATATATCTTGAAGATAGAGCCAACAGGTTTGCTTTTGGCTCAGGTGTGGAATATGGCAAGGAAAGGAAGTCTGAGGGTGAGTCCAAGGTTATTGCAGTAAGTTTGCACTGATTGCTTTGGGCATGCCTGTAGGAGGACCTATTTATGGTGGAACAAGTAGTAGGTTGGGGTTTGGAGGTGAGAAGGCTGAGGAGTTCAGTTTTGGAGTCATTGAGTTGGGATAGTGGTTAGACACATGAATGGAAGTGTTGAATAGGCAGCTAGATATCCAAGTGTGAAATTCGGGGGAAAATATAAATTCGGAAATCATATATAAATATTACTCAGCCATTAGAAACGACAAATACCCACCACTTGCTTCAACATGGATGGAACTAGAGAGTATTATGCTGAGTGAAATAAGCCAATCGGAGAAGGACAAACATTACATGGTCTCATTCATTTGGGGAATATAAAAAATAGTGAAAGAGAATAAAGGGGAAAGGAGAAAAAATAAGTGGGAAATATCAGAAAGGGGGACAGAACATGGAAGACTCCTAACTCTGGGAAACGAACTAGGGGTGGTGGAAGGGGAGGAGGGCGGGGGGTGGGGGTGACTGGGTGGCGGGCACTGAGGTGGGCACTTGACAGGATGAGCACTGAGTGTTATTCTGTATGTTGGCACATTGAACACCAATAAAAAACAAAATAATAATAATAAAATATAATTTCAAAAAAAGGAAAAAAATATGTCCATGACACAGAGGAGGTTCAAGGACCATGCCCTGTGAATAGCAATATTTAGATACATAATAGATTGAGAAGAGACAAAGAGTTTAAAAAGGAATACCCAGCAACTTCCTCAGAAGCCAAGTTAAAGTGTTTTCAGAAGGAAGGAACAATGTAAAATGCTGCCTTAAGCTAAGTTAGATGTAGGAAACAGACTGACCATAGCACTTAGCAACATAGAAATTATTGGAAACCTTGATGAGAACTGAGAACTGTTTCCACAGCAAAGAGAGGGGCTTGATGCCTGTTTGGGGAGAGTTCAAGGAACAATTGGAGATTTGTGGAATACAGGCACAGAGTTTGGTTTTCTATATTTTTGGGTGGGAGGTGGTTGGATTTTACTAGAAAAGGGAGCACAGAAAGGGATGATTGTTGAACTAAGCATGTGAGTCAAGAAAGGAAAACCTGCCTTGAAGATTCTGCACCATGTATCTTTCTAAAACCAGCTCAGCATGGATGCTCAGTAAATGTCCACTATGAGAGTAAGTGCTTACATTGGAACCTATATTTCGTAGTATGCTATATGGTACTACTTTGAGGTAGTTTCATGGACGTTTTTCTTGTATAATCAACACTGGGCTGAGAGCCACTAATCTGACAATGTATAGAAAATAGGAACAAAGTGGGTGCTAAAATTGCACATGGTATATTTATTGTGCACACAATCCTCTTAACTAGTCCATACAATCCTCTTAACTAGTCCAGAGAGCAAAAATAAGATGACTGGCTTGCCTGCCCAACTTCCTTCTCAGTCTGTAATTCCACATTGCCAAGGGCCAGGCCTTGCTGGTCTCTGTATCTTTAGTATGCAAACAGTATCTTGTAGATTAGAGGCCTTTGAAAATTAGTTATTGGCAAACATGAGTTAACAAATGATTGAAGAACAAGTAGTACAATGGTCTGTTTAGAACCTATCATATGAATACAGAATTCATAAGGAACAGCTCCTTGAACTCTCAGAAACTAATTGCTAATGATAATACAACGGGACAGAATCTTTGAAGAAAAGTCATTCATAAAACTCGAGGAGGTCTTATACACTTGAACTGGTTTATGAACACCAAATACAAAGAAAAATGATTTTAAAATTGAGTCTGAGAGATGGTTTTCTTTATGAACACCAAATACAAAGAAAAATGATTTTAAAATTGAGTCTGAGAGATGGTTTTCTTTAACTTTATCAGACTTTGAAAATTCTAATATATGAAGCACTTTAGTATAATTGTTCTTCACGATTCACTGATCATAATGATTTAATTTATTATTAACAGGACCATCACTCACTGTAGTCAGAATTCTATTATAATCCAACACTAATAAATCATTTGCCATGAAAGTATCACCAAAAATTCTAATTAAACAAAGTTAATGCTCATATCCAATCTTGGTCCCCTAATGATGGAGGGCTTTGGTTTAAGCCTACTTTTATTACTTTGTGATCAATTGATATCCAGTTCAAGAGGAAAATCTTGGGTTTCACTGTTCACTTCTCAGTCTATGGCTAGGCAGTGACTCTACCAAAATCTGGTCAGGAGCATTTTTCCTCAAAAAGA
The DNA here is from genome assembly GCF_003254725.2 of Canis lupus dingo. Classification (NCBI taxonomy): domain Eukaryota; kingdom Metazoa; phylum Chordata; class Mammalia; order Carnivora; family Canidae; genus Canis; species Canis lupus. The sequence goes on along the minus strand of NC_064247.1, from coordinate 26,022,623 downwards.
GAAGCGTTATTGACCAGTGAGGGTGTTGCTTAGCCATAAAAGTCTTAAGAAACTGTACTTTGATTCTCCTAGTAATATTTGCTCCCTATAGTATTTGGATTTGCTACAGATACCTCCATCCCGACTGGGTCTGCAGGCTGAGTTCCCAGTAGGGGAACAGCAGGCAGTTCCTCTTGCTCCTGGCAAACTGAGCTCTTCAACTTGACTGGACTTTGGACTTATGTCTTAATGACTATACATCCTGGTCTCCCTTTTCTTAGAGCATTTACTTGAGAAAACTTGTAATTATAATTTTTTTCTGCTCCCTTTGAGATACCAATTTTTTCCTAGTCCCCTAGAGTTCTGCCATTATGAATGTCTTTCTGAAGGACATAGGGACCATCACTTTGAGACACAGAATCATCAAAGGAGGTAACGTCTCTGTCTCACAGGTTCTGTGGTGTGCAAAAGCCTGACTTTGATAAGCAACAATCAGCAAATGCAGATAGTCTAATCCCAGGGACCATCCTCCCCACAAATGTCTTCTAGTACTTTTCCACTGACTTACCCCAACGCTTTGTTTCAGTAGAGTTGAGTCTTCTCCAATCCCATAATACCCTTGAATAAAATCTACTTGCCAATGTAACTAAGTCCTGTATAATTTGTCTTTGACCCTGTTGAGAGCTCATCTGTTATTTGGTAAATGGGTCAAAGCAGTATGATTGAATGTTGTGTATGTTGCCTAGAGATAAAAACAAAATTTAAAAAGACCACCCAGTACTGTAACATGATTCTGAGTTGCTTGAGCAAGCATATTGAACCCAGAATCTTTGCCAAGTTCCCTACTGATAAATTCTGTTCAATGTCAAATTACCTTCCTTCTTGCGGAGGGACTCTGTACTTGCTTCTTTGGGGCATGTCTTGATCTGACTCTGGATATAGGGCTGGAGAAAATAAGGGTGGTTTTTAGGTCTAAGAGCAGTTGATGTCCTTGGGCAAGAAAATTAATAAAGCAAGGTCATTGCAGAGTTGGAAGCAAGACAAGACCATACTATTCACATAGGAAAGAAGAGGTGGTTTCTGCTGATAAGGGGGTTATTGGTTCAGGATGTTCAGATTCCTCTGGATTATCTCTAATCACAGGTTCACACTCTTCCACAAAACTGTCTGCTTTTCGTGTTAGAGAACTATGGGGTAGTGACTTCTGCTTATATCGTAGTTAAGCATTTTTGGATTCCACTCTTTGTCTAATTTTTAAATGACATCAGCCCTGTAACTGCAAGAAATAAGGGGCTCTTTGGTGAAAATAATAAAACCTCCCTGTCCTCTTTTGACCTTGCCTTGAAGGGAGGCAAAATCTTACGTTTGCTGTTTCCTTAGCTCTGGCTGCAGTGTGAAACAGCCAATCGCCCCACAGCATTTATGTGTCGCATGATAATTGTTTTATCCAATGTCTTTTTATTTTTTATTTTTTTTTTATTTTTTTTATTTATTTATGATAGTCACACAGAGAGAGAGAGAGAGAGAGAGAGAGAGAGACATAGGCAGAAGGAGAAGCAGGCTCCATATAGGAGTCCGATGTGGGATTCGATCCCGGGTCTCCAGGATCACGCCCTGGGCCAAAGGCAGGCGCCAAACCGCTGCGCCACCCAGGGATCCCCCAATGTCTTTTTAAAGTACATGTTTAATTGACAGGGCCCTTGATCACATAATTAAGTGTTTTGCCACTTTAGGGCTTAGACTGCTCCTGTCCTGTTATCTACCAATAGCTGAATTGTCATGGCCTTTAAACTCAAGCAAGGTAACCAAGTAAAAGTTGAGACCATTTATTACCAGTGGGTGTAACCAAGAAAATTTTAAACAGAAATATATTTTAGGAATAAGGAAACAATCTCAGAAGGATGTCTGAAAAACAGAAAAGAATAGCGAGGAATAAAATGGGTAAATTTCATGTAAATTTAAACAGTGGTTGGAGAAGAAATATAATTTGAGGGATTAAAAATACTGTGCAGTGGTACCATGTAAATCATAAGCAGGGTGATTAGAGTTTTATGTTCCAGTGTCTTTATTGTTTGGGAGGCTGAGATATTAGTTACCTTCAGACTTGGTTAACTATGCATGTCTACACTCGAAGGAGAACCACTAAAATAATAGAAATACCATATAGGTTCCAAATCATAAAGGAAGAGCAAATGAAATATGAAATCAAAACCATGTTTTAATCTAATAAAGCCAAGAAAGGGAAGAAAAACATAAATAAGGAGAACAGGAAGTGCTAAGATAGTAGAAATATCAGTAAATCTATCACTAATTAGAGTATGTATAAAGATAGTAAGCTCACTACTTAATTTTTTATTTTTGAAAGAGAGCATGAAAGAGAGTGGGTGGGAAGGAAGGGCAGAGGGAGAGAGAGTTCCTTAAGCAGAGAATCCACGCTGGGCATCAAGCCCAACATGGGGCTCAATCTCACAACCCCAAGATCAAGACCTGAGCAGAAATTAAGAGTTGGATGCTCAACTGACTGAGCCAGCCAGGTGCCTCATTTTCTCACTACTTTAAATAGATTCAGGGCAGCCCGGGTGGCTCAGCGGTTTAGCGCCACCTTCAGCCCAGGGCCTGGTCCTGGAGACCCAGGATCGAGTCCCACATCCGGCTCCCTGTATGGAGCCTGCTTCTCCCTCTGCCTGGGTCTCTGCCTCTCTCTCTATCTCTCTGTGTCTCTCATGAATAAATAAATAAAATCTTTAAATAAATAAATAAATAAATAAATTCACCTACTGCTTTGAAAAAAAAAAGTGACCATATTCTAAGAACTACATGAGGGGGAACAGAAGAAGGTGGTCCAAAGGTACCAACTTTGACTTTTAAGATAAAGAAGATAAAAACATAAGTATGAGGGATGTGATGTACATGATGACAATAGTTAACACTGATGTCTGGTGTATTTCAAAAGTTTTAAAAAGTATATCTGAAGAGTTCTCATCAGAGGGGAAAGGTTTTTGTCTTCTGGACCTATATGAGATGATGGATGTCAACTAAAATTATTGTCACCATCTCACAACATATGTTAGTCAACTTATGCTCTATACCTCACACAGTGCAGTGCATTAAATACCAATAAAAGTGGGAAAACATGCATAAAGACTCAGATAACGTTGAAGCAGAAGTATGACAAATACTACCCAAACGAAGATTTAGTTGCTATATTAATATCAAACAAAATAGCCTTTAAGAAAAAAGCAAAGATGAAAGGGAATCGCTACATAATTATAAAGGATTCAATTCAACAGGAAGATGAAGTGCTAAATGTGTATAAAAAGTGGAGCCTCGGTTCGCCTGCGCGTCCGGGGCTGCCGCGGACCCACTGCCCCGTCCCCGTCCCCGTCCCTGTCCGCGTCCCCGTCCCCGCCGCCGCCGCCGCCGCGCCCTCCTCCAACAGCCACACCGCTCTGAGGCTCCGCTTCCCGCGGAGGGGGATCCCCGACCTCAGCGGCCTCCACAACCACAGGGCAGGGGTGCGGACCCCGAGCTCTGGCAGAGCTGCACGCCCAGAGCACGCGAGCGGCTTCCCGCTGGACGACGTCATCAGCCCCACGTGGACAACCCGGGCCACCCCTACATCGTGACCGCGGGCTGCGTGGCAGGCGATGGGGAGTCCCACGACGTGAGCAAGGAGCTCTTCGACCCCATCCTCGAGCACCGGCCGGGCAGCTGCAAGCCCAGCGACGAGCACAAGACCGACCCCAACCCCGACAACCTGCAGGGCGGCGACGACCCGGCCCCCAACTATGTGCCGAGCTCGCGTCCGCGCCTTCTGCCCCCCCCCCCCCACCCTCTGCGGCCGCCCTGGCGGGCGACCCGGCCCCGGTACTACGCGCTCAAGAGCATGACCGAGGCGGAGCAGCAGCAGCTCATCCACGACCACTTCCTCTTCGATGAGCCCGCGTCGCCCCTGCTCCTGGCCTCGGGCATGGCCCGCGACTGGCCGGACGCCCGCGGCATCTGGCACAGCGACAATAAGACCTTCCTGGTGTGGATCAACGAGGAAGACCACCTGCGGGTCATCTCCATGCAGAAAGGGGGCAACACGAAGGAGGCGTTCACTCGGTTCTGCAACGGCCCCACCCAGATGGAAACACTTTTCTAGTCAAAGAATTACGAATTCATGTGGAACCCTCACCTGGGCTACGTCCTCACCTGCCCACCCAACCTGGGCACAGGCCTGCGGGCAGGTGTGCACATCAAGCTGCCCCACCTGGGCAAGCATGAGACGTTCCCGGAGGTGCTCAAGCGGCTGCGGCTTCAGAAACGAGGCACAGGTGGTGTGGACACAGCTGCTGCGGGGGGCGTCTTTGAGGTCTCCAACGCAGACCGCCTGGGCTTCTCAGAGGTGGAGCTGGTACAGATGGTGGAGGACGGTGTGAGCTGCCCATCGAGATGGAGCAGGGCTGGGGCAGGGCCAGGCCATTGATGACCTCGTGCCTGCCCAGAAGTGAGGCCCCAGCCCGCATCTGCCACCACCAGCAGCCCTGCTGCTTCCGAACTTATTGCCCGGGCAGTGCCCACCATGCGCCCCCCTATGTTCACCACTTGGCCGGCTGAGCCTTTAGCCTCGCTGTAGAGACTTCTGTCGCCCTTGGTAGAGTTTATTTTTATGATGGCTAAGATGTTGCTGATGCTGAAATAAACTAGGGTTTCGTGCTGAAAAAAAAAAAAAAAAGTAGAGCCTCAACATCTATAAGGAATAATGGATACCAGGATAATCAGGCATATCATTCATACTAAGGTATTTCAGTGTACTCCTCACCACTTAATGTAAGTCTCAAATTCAGCTCTTGGAGCAGGGCTGGATCTGGATTTAGCCTCTCGATCCCAGAGGGGGTATTAGCCTTTGCTTCCAGAAAGCTCCCTATCACTGACTCTATACAGTTTATTTTTTCTCCTAATTTATTTTTTTGACAATTTGCCTTGTGCTCTAGTAGTATGTTAAAAAATAGAAATGTTTTTGGTTTTTAGTTATATTGTATTTGGTTTTTAGTTACCAAATACCAAAAGTATTTGGTTTTTAGTTATATTGGAGAAAAAGGGGGCTTTCAGAAACTCTAATGTGTCCTGATGCTGGAAAACAATGTCTTCTCTCATTTCTTCTCTGCCTCCTTGTTTATAGTCCTATTCCCTTCCTAAAATTATCCTTATTTGAAGGCTAAAGTGATCCTTCTTCCTCTTCTTCCTCCTCCTCCTCCTCCTCCTCCTCCTCCTCCTCCTCCTCCTCCTCCTCCTCCTCTTCTTCTTCTTCTTCTTCTTCTTCTTCTTCTTCTTCTTCTTCTTCTTCTTCTTCTTCTTCTCCTTCTTCTCCTTCTTCTTCTTTCTCTGCTTCTCCTTTTCTTCTTCTTTTCCTCCTCTTTTTCTTTTTAAATAAGTTGGACATGGAGCCCAATATGGGGCTTGAACTCATGGGTCTGAGATTGAGACCTGAGCCAAGATCAAGAGTCAGATGCTTAACTGACTGAGACTCCCAGATACCCCAGAGAGTGATCTTTCTAAAATGAGAATCTAATGATGTCTCTACCCTGCATGACTGTCTTCTGTGTCTTATGACCACAAAAGATTTCTCCAGGCATCTGCCTGTTACAACAGCAACTTCTCCTTTGAGCTCAGGGCTGCAAGGTTTAAACTTGAGACTACTTGGAGTTCTCTGTGGTCACTCGGTGCTCTGTATGTTCAGATACCTTTAAATTTCTCCCTTCCTCAGGATGGATATTTAGTGCCTATGCAGCAGCATGGCCATGCTGGCTAAGATATCACATGCTTTCATAGGGGAATGTAAATTATCACCACTCTTCTTCTTCCTGAAATTCTCTGTTCATTCTCCTTTCTCTTCCCCAGCGAGTCTCCCACATGACAGCACAACTGTCAGACTTTGCTGGAGAGCTAAGTCCTGATTCATCAATGCCTGGGCTGTCCAAGCTGCTAAACATTCTGATCATTAGTCCTACTCCCACCTTTTTTTCTAGGGGAATCCTGTTTGGGCCTCAAGTTCCAGCAAAGCATTCCATGGCTTTCTTTCCTTTCTCCTCCTGTGCTGGACTGGCTCTCTGCATGCCTCCACCTTTTCCTGTCCCACACTATATTATGAATTTTTCTCCTACACGTATGCACCTTGAGGGCAAAGCCATGACTTATTTATCATAGCATGCACTGTTCATAGCATAGTGTTTGGTATATCATCAAACCTCAGTAGAGCCTCAGATTTTGCAGTGTGCATTTATATGGGCTCCACTTTTGATAATTCTACAAAAGAGACTGAAAACCTGATCTAACTTAATATTACTTGGAGCATGAATTTAGCAGCTGCAAGTGGTACCAAGCCTCCATTTTCTAGGAACAGAAGTATAAGTAATAAGGGGAAGTGCCTCCTCCTGGATGTGATTCTCCTTGCAAATTTGAGCAGAAAAAGCACACCCACAGAGCATACTCTGTTTATATTTCATATATAAAAATAATTCTGAGTGACTTCTGATTCTTTACCGAAATGCTGGATTACCAAAAGTACGGATGAAAAAGGTAGATTGTGTGCAAAAATATTGTACTAGAAATTTGATTTTACTTTGGGAAGATTAGTAATTTTGAAGATAATTCTCCTTAGATCTCATTCCTTACTCTAATTGAAAGACTGTACCACATTTTCATGTTGCTTTTATTTCTGGTTATTGCCATGGTAACAGTCTTATTCCAAAATACACGCATTTTGAGCTAATTTTTTTCTGGAGAAAAATAATAAGGAGAATAAAAGGTAAGGAAAAGAAGAAAAAGACTTCTGTTAAATAGGTTTTGTGATGTTCACCCATTAGCTTGATACCAAATAAAGCAAGTAATTTCTCTTTGGGGTAATTAAGAGAAGGACCAAAATGTGTTCATTTTAAAAGGACTTGTAAAATTTACAGGAGTGAAAAAATATGTTACTTAGAATTATAAATGAGAAAACGGAGCATAGTACATAAAGAATCAGACTGGAGAAGGGCGGGGCAAGACAGCGGAGCAGTAGGGTCCCCAAGTCACCTGGCCCCACCAACTTACCTAGATAACTTTAAAATCATCTTGAAAACCTATGAATTATGCCTGAGATTTAAAGAGAGAACAGCTGGAACACTACAGAGAGAAGAGTTCGGGCTTCTAACAAGGTAGGAAGGCGGAAGAAGTAGAAATAAAAAAGAATCAAGTAGGGGAGGGGCCCTGCGAGGAGCTGGGCTAAGGACCAAAACGAAAGCCTCCAGGACAGGAAAACCCAGCCCCGAGAAGCAGGAACTGTAAAAATCCACACCGGATTCTTTCCAGACCAAAAGGCACTGCAGGGAACTTGGGCAGAACCACAGGAGGGGCAGTGGGGCCTCCAGTCTCCCGGAGTCACTAACAGAGGGAGAGCGGCCACACACCACAGGCCGAGCTCGGGAAAGGGCTGGAGCACGCACCCGGGGCCCCGGGGAGAAGCAGGTGGGTCAGGCGGGGGCTAGGGGTGTGTGTCTGCGCCCTGCTGCCTTCAGGAGCCGCGCCCCGGGAGCACGATTCCAGCAGCACAGGCCCCAGATCCCAGGGCGCCAGGGGACACAGCCCAGGATCCTGTGCTCCCCCCGGGGACAGGCGGAGGCAGGGAGGGTACAGGACAGCGAGGATGCTCCTGCCACCAGGTGCCCCTGAGCTATGGAGATCAGCAGCCCCCTGCCGCCAGGAGCATCCGGGCCAGTGCAGACTGGGAGCCAGGGTAGTTACTGCGGGAGCTGACTCCAGAGCTGGAGAGCTGGCCGCTGCCAGTGGTGTTGTTCTTCCTGGTGTCACCCTGTGCCTGGAATGGAGCGGGACCTCCAGGGTAGGGAGGCCTCACAGGGTTAACAGCTCCCACTGAGCCCGGGGGGGAGGGGCAGCTCCCCCAGATGCACACCCCTAAGAGCACAGCAGGCCCCTCCCCCAGAAGACCACCTTGAAGGACAGGGGAGGAGCAAGTTCTTGACCCAGTGGCACTGGAAAACTCCAGGGTAAGTCGAGGGATTTACAGTATATAGAAACAGAGGATACTCCACCTTGTTTTTGTTTTTTGTTGTTTGTTTTTTCTTTTTTTTTACTTTTTTTCAGTACAACTGATTTTTAGTCACTCTGCACTGAGCAAAATGACTAGAAAGAACTCACCACAAAAGAAAGAACCAGAAACAGTACTCTGCCACAGAGTTACAGAATTTGGATTACAATTCAATGTCTAAAAGCCAATTCAGAAGCACAATTATAAAGCTACTGGTGGCTCTGGAAAAAAGCATAAAGGATTTTGGAGACTTCATGACTGCATTTAGATCTAATCAGGCCAAAATTAAAATCAATTAAATGAGATGCAATCCAAACTGGAGGTCCTAACAATGAGGATTAATGAGGTAGAAGAAAGAGTGAATGACAGAAGAAAAGTTGATGACAAGGAAGGAAGCTGAGGAAAAAAGTGAAAAACAATTAAAAGACCATGAGGAGGGCAGCTCAGGTGGCTCAGCGGTTTAGCACCACCTTTGGACTTGGGCGTGATCCTGGAGACCTGGGATCCAGTCCCACGTCAGGCTCCCTGTGTGGAGCCTGCTTCTCCCTCCGCCTGTGTCTCTGCCTCTCTCTGTGTGTCTCTAATGAATAAATAAAATCTTAAAAAATAAAGGACCATTAGGAAAGGTTAAGGGAAATAAATGATAGCCTCAGAAGGAAAAATCTTCGTTTAATTGGGTTCCAGAGGGCGCTGAGAGGGACAGAGGACCAGAAAGCATATTTGAACAAATCATAGCTGAGAACTTCCCTAATGTGGGGAGGGAAACAGGAATTCAGATCCAGGAGATAGAGAGGTCCCCCCTGAAATCAATAAAAACGTTCAACACCTCGACATTTAATAGCGAAACTTGCAAATTCCAAAGATAAAGAGAAAATCCTTAAAGCAGCAGGAGACAAAAGATCCCTAATTATATGGGGAGAAATATTGGATTAACAGCAGACCTCTCCACGGAGACCTGGCAGGCCAGAAAAGGCTGACAGGATATATTCAGGGTCCTAAATGAGAAAAACATGCAGCCAAGAATACTCCAGCAAGGCTCTCATTCAGAATAGAAGGAGAGATAAAGAGCTTCCAGGATAGGCAGAAACTGAAAGAATATGTGACCACCAAACCAGCTCTGCAAGAAATATTAAGGGGGACTCTGTAAAAGAAAGAGGACGCCCAAAGAAATAATCCACAAAAACAGACTGAATAGATGTTATGATGACACTAAATTCATGTTTCAGTACTCTAAACGTGAATGGGCTTAATGATCCCATCAAAAGACACAGGGTTTCAGACTGGATAAAAAAGCAAGACCCATGTATATGCTGTCTACAAGAGACTCATCTGAGACCTAAGGACACCTACAGCCTGAAAATAAAAGGTTGGAGAACCATTTACCATTCAAATGGTCCTCAAAGGAAAGCTAGGGTAGCAATCCTCATATCAGATAAATTAAAGTTTATCCCAAAGACTGTAGTAAGAAATAAAAAGGGATGGTATATCATACTTAAAGGACCTATCCAACAAGAGGACCTAACAATCATGAATATTTATGCCCCTAATGTTTCTAGCAGCAATGTCCACAATAGCCAAACCATGGAAGGAGCCTGAGTGTCCATTGAAAGAAGAATGGATTAAGAAGATGTGGTCTATGTATTCAATGGGATATTCCTCAGCCATTAGAAACGATGAATACCCACCATTTGTTTCGACGCGGATGGAACTGCAGGGTATTATGCTGAGTGAAGTAAGTCAATCGGAGAAGGACAAACATTATATGGTCTCATTCATTTGGGGAATATAAAAAATAGTGAAAGGGAATAAAGGGGAAAGGAGAGAAAATGAGTGGGAAATATCAGTGAGGGTGACAGAACATGAGAGACTCCTAACTCTGGGAAGGTAACAAGGGGTAGTGGAAAGGGAGGTGGGCGGGGGTTGGGGTACTGGGTGACGGGCACTGATGGGGGCACTTGGCAGGATGAGCACTGGGTGTTATGCTATATGTTGGCAAATCAAACTCCAATAAAGAAATATACAAAAACAAAAGGAATCAGACTTGTCTTATAGTCACAGTAGCAAGTGGTAGAGATAAGCATTTTTTCTTCAAAATATGACCTTGTGAATGGCAAACAAACAATACTGAAAGAGGCATGGCTGAATTTTTGTTAGAAAAGGTCATACTGGTTTATTTGCATATTGCAAATCTTTATTAACTCTACTCTTCTGCTTGCTGTAGGGTTTATTTGCTGTTCTTTCTCCAGTTCCTTTAGGTGTGAGGTTAGCTCGTTTATTTGTGTTTTTCCAAGTTTTTGAGGGATGCTTGTATTGCTATGTATTTCCCTCTTAGGACTGCTTTAGCTGAATCCCAAAGATTTTGAATAGTTGTATCTTCATTTTCATTAAATCCATGAATCTTTTCAATTCTTCTCTATGTTCCTAGAGAAGGGTTGATTCATCCATCTTTTAGTAGGATGCTCTTTAACCTCCACTTGTTTTTGAGTTTCTTCCAAATCTCTGTCATTGAGCATCATTTGCCACAAACAGAACACCACTGTCACCTCCTTAGGAAAATTACTCTCAGCTAGCTACTGCATGGACTACTGAAAAAATGCCCCAACTGCCTCTTCTATCTATTCCTGCCCAGACCAGCAGCTAGCATGAGCACTCTAGAACCATGAATCTGATCCTAAATTTCTCTTACTTGAAACTCTTCAATGGCTTTCCAATGAGCTCAAGATCAAAATCAAAATCCATAATTTGACCCTAAGGATGCTATACTATGTGTTCCCTCTGATGCTTCAGTTTCTTATCAACCAACATTATCTCTAACACCCTCTCCAACACTTATCATGCATGCACCCCAAAACTCTGTGCCCCAGTTACATCACACTTGTCTCTTCTAAGGACCTTGCATTGGTTTCCTCTGCCTGCATGCTCCTTTGCCTTCTCTGCACTTTGATAATTTTGGAGATTATCAGATTTAACTTTACGAGGGAGACTCCTTGGGCTGTATTAAGTCTACATGTTACGGGCCTCTTTAGTTGTAGATCCACTACCTTCATGTGCTTTTCATAGTATCTAGTTACATATTTGAGTAATTATAAGTTAATGCTTGCCTCTCTTACTTGACTATGAACTCTGTGAGGGCAGGGATTGGTTTTTTATTAAATCCCAGATTTTATTAGGGGCCTGGAGCAGTCATATTTTGTGGGTGCTTTCCCTTGACATATATTCTTTTACACTTTAATGACCTGTTTAAGTGACTGTATTCCTGGTATTATCAATACAAGCATAGTAGAGAACTGTAACATGATGCCATATCCAATCACCAAATGACCAAAATCTAAGCTCCTTATAAACTAGTTAGTTAACTTCCTTGACAATTAGGTTTACAAGCAAATATTTTTATAAAATTCCAGTTATACATTAGCATGTATAGCATGTCTAGGCACAGGCTCAATTGCCATTATATCAGAATTAAAAGCTGTCATAACTTCAGGAGAAGCATGTTTTTATTCTTTTTTCAATTCCTGAAAACTTACTTTTATTAGTCTCATCTTCCAGATGTTCTTTTACTTGTCTAACATTTTCTAATGTATGATTTATATTTTTTACATCAACTTTAAGAGGTTCAATGTGGAATATGTCTCCAGTTATTTTGTGTTCCTCTATTTTCTGTTGACTTCAAATAATAACTTTTCCCTTCTATTGTCACATTCCTTACCTGTTCTGTTTTTCTACATCCCATCATGTTTTCCCCCTTCTAATAGGTTAGGGTAAGGTTTGACTTAGAGCATGCTATTATGGTCCAATTTCCCGTATAACATACAATTGGTTGAGAAGATATCACGGCCATAGTCATGGGTACTTATGCCACAGGTCTATCCAAATATCTTGCAGTGATAAAGCTATTTTGGTTCCATTCCATCAGCATATCCTTAGGAACATGTTGTCCTTTTACCATAATGGAACTCTTTGTGGCCTGTGGGTTCCACCCACCCTTTTGACATTGGGGAACTACAAAAATGCAGTAGCACAATGTTCTGCCTCCTTCTTTAAGTGCCAATATCTTAATTTCACAGTTGCCCAAGGAATCACAGCCATTAGGATGTGTGGTATCTACCGTAGTTCTGCTTAGGTTGTTACCTCAGGTGACCAGGATTGCCCCATGATTATAGCTGTTTTAAGAGTATTCCACACATCAACCACTTTTAACTGCACCAATTGAAAGTCTACCCTTAGACAAACATCTTTTATGTCGTTGCTTAGTATTTTATTATTTTTAGTAATTTCTCCAACTGCTTTATGTAGAGTTTTTGTTGCTCTTATTTCCATCTGAAATTTGTTTTATAATATACTTCTAATTTTACCCATCTGTGTACTCAAAGAGACCAGAGCTGCGATTGCACATGTGTGAAATTGAGATGGCTTAGTTTCAAAGTTTTTAAAATTGAATACGATTTGATCAATTTGGAATTGAGAAAACATAGCTGCTATTGCACCTCCAATTACACCTACCAGTTCAACAAGGAACTGTAAGGCTTTCTTTTTTTTCAACAAAACTATTTTTGGTATAAGTTGTAAACTGAGCACAAATGAAGCTGGATAAAACTGAGTACAATTTGAGGATCTGTGTCCAGTTTGAAAATCAAAGTAAATTTCAAGTTACAGGCTACTATTGTAGGTTCTAATATGATCATGAAAAGCTTTATTAGCATAGATTTTCATATTCTTGGAGTAGAAATCTGTGGTGCGAGGTAGAAGCCTGATTGTGTCACCAAAGATAATGATCTGTGCTATGTGTGTAGTTTCATATGTGACCTCTATACACCTTAAAGGTATCCCTGCTTTTTTTGTAACAGCTGGACATAGTGTCTATGGATCTATTGCTAACTTTCTAAAATATGACTATAGACTAAACAGTGTAAGTTGAGGATGCAGTAAATAATCATCGTTAGGCATATTTATATTTAAAGATATAATTGTCCAATTGGCATGTGGATGTGATTTGACAATGTCTGTCCCGTGTCTGGGAGTACATATTAGAGTTCCATGTGGTAAATGTATCTCTATAAGTTTTTAGTTTTTTTAGGTTGTCCCAAAATCTTGTATTTAATATTTTGCTTCTTGCTCTTGGTTTCTGCTAGTCATCTATTGATTCTTGACATATTCTATTCTATAAATACATTATGATTCTGCTCTAATTGGTAATTTTTAGTATGTTTTCAGTATAATAGATGTTTTATACACAGATATGGCCAAGATCCTATCCCTTATCTAGTGATACTTATATCTGCACTGTTCTTTGTATTTCCCAATGCATGTACATGCATGTTCTGAGATTTTCCTTCATCACTAGAGGAGCCCTCTGCCTATGATTGATTCTTGGATTGTCTGTATGTTATGTCACATATTCTATTCAATACCATGTTATTTGTAAAATTGAAAAGTTCATAATGACTTTACTCATGGGCCATTGTAATATTTGGTTCCCAGTTGCATTGTTTGGTGCCTCCCTTTATGGTGATTTAGTATCATTTTGTAGAGTAAAGATCAAGTCTTGATCTACGAATGGCACTGAAGTATTTATATGTGTTTTGTTACAGTACTATGTTAATAATTTATATCCCTTCAGTATGAGAATGAAAGGTGAGATACTCTCTGGTCTTAGAGAGACCACTCTATGACAAGAGTGATTGCCACTGCTAGCACTCCTCCCAGCAAGAGAGCCATGCATGAGGTTATGCAAAATACACTCCTAACTATAATGCCTCGTGTGAATGTCTCTGTTAAGTGTCCTACAGTCGTAAAGGGAGTCCAGGTACTAATAAGGTGCACATGCAGGTATCAGGAACTTAAATCCAATATTATCAGTAAGCAATATAAATTTATATTCTTCACACCTGTGAGTTTTATGGAGGCATTAAATCCCTTTGTCTGGTGTAGTACACCTTTATTTTACCCTCTGTTACCCAGTAAGTGTTATTGGTAATTTGTGCTAAAATGTTACTTATATGTGCCATTTTGTTTTTTATCAGCACTTCTCTTTTTCAAGTAGTGTTTGGGGTACTATTAGTGTGGGGTACACTAATAGTGTGAGGGTTTAATGTGAGGGGTACCTGTGAGGGGTTGCAGCATGGATCCTGGGGGTTCTTTGTCATTATCTCTATATCTACAATTTAGTAAACTTCCTTCTTCCCATATTGCTTTAGTCTAAGCTTTCATGACTAGATTGCTGGTAAGCAAGTATGCTTTGGTTCAATAAACCATTATATATTCCAATTCATCCAGAGGTGGTAGGATTATATGGGAGGGGTAGTTCCACATTATGTCTTGGTCTTGCCTCATTCTTGTATTGACTTTCCTGTGAAGTGAGTGCTCTGATCCGATTCTGTGATGACTGATGTGCCACAACATGCAATCCATATTTTTAGAACTTTGTTGACCTTTGATCATACTTCTTGCAAGGATAGGATAATCTTTTTCCTGACCATGTATTTACTATGATTCATGCAGTGTTTTTTTTTTTTTATTCATTTATGATAGTCACAGAAAGAGGGAGAGAGGCAGAGACATAGGCAGAGGGAGAAGCAGGCTCCATGCACCAGGAACCCGATGTGGGATTCGATCCCGGGTCTCCAGGATCACGCCCTGGGCCAAAGGCAGGTGCCAAACCGCTGCACCACCCAGGGATCCCTCATGCAGTGTTTTAATCCACCATGACCATGTTGCAAATTCTTGTCAGTATAGGTATTCCAGCATAGAATCAGAGTCTTTATTAGCTGATGCCAATAAGTTTAAAGTTCTGAAAGCATTTTTCAAATAAGTAAAGCCTGCCTCTTGAGTCTGTCCAACTAAGTTCCTAATTCTTCCTAGTTGCTTCATGGATGGGTTTTAAAATTATCCCCATATGTTATCCCCATGCTGTTATCAATATTCACAAAGTCCTTTCAATTTCTAAGATTCTTCTATTATGTAGGAGTTGGGATACAAGCTATCTCATTTGTGACTGAGTCTGTTATTTTCCTACCTTCAGAGAACCAAATTATGCCTAGAAATTTTACTGCAGTTTGAGGTTCTTGGAATTTACCTGAGTAAATCATCCTTTGAGTGCAAGGAATTCCAATAACTCTATCTTGACCCTAGTCTGGTCTTCCAAGTTATCATAATAAATAATGATGTCATCAATATAGATTTCCTATATTGATATTTCCAAACAATGGTTTGTGTTTGCTTTGTGTTTTCCTGAAGGGCTTGGATATCTTGTTCATGACAGTTGTGGACTGTCACTGGTTTGTTAAGTTATCTTTGTAGTGAGCTAGTAAACTGATATTTTCTACCTTCCCATGTGAATGCAGTCATGGGTTGGCTCTCACCAATGTGCGTAACAAGAAACATGTCAGATGAGTCTATCATTGTATAATAAGTTATGATCCAGTGGTTATACTGTTTGTGTTACTACCTGTATCTGGGAGTGCTCTTTGGGGAGAGTATTTAAATTCCTATACTCTACTATAAATCTATAGTAGGCAGAAAATTTTGTTCCTTCAGGAGCTCCTGTATTTCTTCCTTGTATGTGTCCTTCTCTAAGATTATATTGGGGTATATTTGTTATTTTAGAGGGACAGACAGCTCAGTTGAAGTCATTTTCCTGTAGCTAAGCTATTCTTGGTGGTCAGGGAGCTATATTTTTGTTGTTCTCATGTTGTCCTATTACATCCATCCTGGATGTTTTCTAAATTGGGTCCTATAAGGTATTTTGACTTTCCTGGTTGTGGTCATCATTTCATCAATTGTTGGAATCTATCTACCCATGTTCCTGGGGTTAATTTTCCTCCTAATCCTTCAATTGACCGTATCTTGTTTTTTAATCTTTCTGTCTTAATGGGTTTTCCCTGTATCATTGTTACTTGGTACCCTGTGTACCATAACATGGTGTAGTATATAAGGTATTTTTTATTTACAAAAGAATTTCCATAGAAGTTACCACTGTAAGATAAGGGCAGTTTTCTCTGGCTTGGACCAAGAGACAGGCTGTTGATGTCTATAGGAAGCTCATTGAACTTTTTCTTACTTAATTTGTCAGTGGTTCATCTATAGGTTTTGTGAATGGGTTGTCATAATGGGTTAGTGGGTCTATTTCCTCTGAAAGGTTGGTTGTTTCTGTTTCTTTGCCACTGCAAGTAGTTTCTAGGGTTTCTATTTGTGTTTCTATTTTTACAGTTAGGATTAAAGCATGGTAGTCTAGTAGACTCAGTGGTTGAGCATCTGCTTTCAGCTTGGGTCATGATACCGGGGTCCTGGGATTGAATCCTGCATTGCGCTCCCTGTGGGGAGCCTATTTCTCCCTCTGCCTATGTCTCTGCCTTTCTCTGTGTGTCATTCATGAATAAATAAATAAAATCTTAAAAAAGAAGCATGGTGCTCTATATGGATTAGGTGACAAAAAGGGCCTTACAGGTTTTGTTCAATCAGTTTTTTTTTTTTTTACATTACACATAGGCTTTTTTTGTCTATATACATTAGTGCTAAAGCTGTAGCTTTTATCTTGACTCAGTTCTTCAGCTGTTCTGACCAAGTCAATGAGTTCTGTGTTTCTGGTACCTCTAAACACTGGAAATAGTGCTGTTCTGTCCTGTAGGGCACAGCTTTTAAATTTGTTCCTTTGCTGTAGCACATAACATGTCTGTCCCCTGTCATAAATCATAGCCAGTAGTCTTAATGTCATTATTAATAGCTTCTCTTGCTGCTTCCCATTGAGATGTCTTAAAGGGAAATATATTAAGTATAGACAATTTTAATCTCCAGGATGCTGCTACCAGTAAAAAGATCATTGTATATCAGGATAATTTTCTCTAAATACTCAAAGGTGAGGAGTAAATTCAGCATCAGTGGTAATGGGTCTGAGTTGCACAATCTCTGCTCCTATAAGGATCAAGTTTTAATCCCCTTTAGTCCATAATTCTAATAGCCACAGATTTTCAGTGTCCAAATCAGTTTGTTGGAATTCCATCCTAGTTTTTGTTATCTCTTGTCTAGTTGAAGCTTTCTTTTCAATAACTCTGATTAGTTCCATATTATCATTTGTTGTATTTTTGTCTATTCTCCTGGGCTTAATATTCTAGCAGGTTAAAGTTACCAGAGTCAAAAGAGTTATAATAACAATTGTCTTCAGGTTGTCACCTGGTACCTTTGGGAGCAAAAGAGTCTGGGTTTCTTCCCTTCTCTGGAGAGAACATTTCAGTCTATAACCTTTATTTTCTGTTTATCTGCATCAGTGTTGTCTGCATCCTAATAAGAGTACTGGGATTTCTTCATTATTTGCTATTTTTAATATAGGTTACAAGTCACTGGGTTAGTTGATTAGATGGACATCTGGAGTTTCCTTAATTTAAAGTTTTGGTTGGACTAAATCTTCATTACATCTTTAGGGATACTCCAAAGTTAATAAATAATCCAATCTACCCCTTAGGTACCTCTTAAATAATTTTAGTTAGGTCAGTGAATGAAGAATATTCATTGTTGTCCTCCTGCCTTTCAGAACACTGTTCAAAGTCTATTCTATTATAGAGATGTTTAATAGAATGTTTCAAATTGTTTATAATATGGTGTAAAGCAGTACTAAGAAAAATATTGTGGGCAATGTTAGCATCCAAACTATATAATAGCTCTATCAATTTTGTCCATTTATAGCCTGTTAATTTCAGTAGGATGTCATAGATGGTAAATAGTATGTTAAACTTAAAGTTTGTCAATCCAGCAATGAGCTTTACAAAATTTTGGTTAATTATAAATTCAACATAATTTATCAGCCTGTTTTTCAACTATGACCTGCAGGATGGTATATCCCCTGGCGCTGAACAATTTTAATTATTAGTTTGGGTCATGTCAAATTATTTTGTTCTGGGCAAATTATGCTCAGAGAGTGAGATTGTGTTTGCTAATAATTTATTTAACACAGGTTCACTGTGGGCATTACAATAATATTTCACAAGTCAATAGTATGCAGGATAATGCCTCTTAATAAGCCAGTAAAAAAATAACATATCCAAAACAGTGACAGATTAATAGCATTATTGTTTCAGGAAATGGAGAGATGAAAGATATAAAGTACCCAAATTTAGTTGAAGTATACTTGTTCACAATTTGGTTCTTAGTAGAGTCCATCCTTCTAACTGAAAACTGGGTGTTAACTGCTGCCTTCCTCACTGCTGGGGCATGTACCGGTGGGTCACAGGCACTAGAGTTGGCATACAAGGTAGGCTGAGCTGAAGATTATAACTCCAGGGACTCTTACATGGCTTGCAGAACTACCTATGAGGAGTAACCCTGCCAAGGAAGAAACAGATATTCCTTCTCTATGGTTTACCTACACTGCTGGCCATGAGTAGTGTGGCCAGGGCAGGAGCCAAATATCTTAGAATGTTTGGAGAGCTACTGAGGTGAGCCAAGAGTAGCCTTGTTCAAACCAAACACTTTCAAATTGCTAGTTGAACTTTTTGGTTTTTAAAGTTTAAAGATCCTCCTGTGATGGACACCACTGTCCATACTATGTTGTAATGACCCTCTTTATATCAAGTGGGAGACTTTGATGAGAAGGTCCTAACATCCAACTTCAAAACAATTTCATAAAAACAAGTTATTCAAAACAAGTTCAAACTACGACCAATTTTGTCTAAAACAAGCTTTCAAAACATGAGCTTTTTAAATTTTAAATTCAATTTAATTAACATATAGTGTATTATTAGTTTCAAGGGGAGAATTTAGTGATTCGTCAGTTGTACATAACACCCAGTGCTCATTACATCAGATACCCTCCTTAATGCCCATCAACCAATTCCACTCCCTCTCCTCCAGCAACCCTCAGTTTGTTTCCCATGATTAAGAGTCTCTTATGGTTTGTCTCCCTCTTTGTTTTGTCTTATTTTTCTTTCCCTTCCCCTATGTTCATCTGTTTTGTCAAAACATGAACTTGAAATCATAATGTCAGTACACAACATGTGGAGAACAAGTTAATTGGATGAATTAAAAAGGCATTTTGGAAGTAAACAAGACTGTTGGGGAGTGGGAGAAAAGAAATCACAACAATAGGTTGTTTTTTTTTTTATAACCAAACAAACTGGACAATAGAGTTAAAGCTGTTTTATATCCCTTAGCCTTTTCTTGACTCTAAAATGTTAGGCACAACTTATCAAGAGAATTTCTCATAAGACCTTCCTAGAAATTGCTATTTAGCTTCTGAGTTGATGTTATTGACATGTCAGGAGAAGCGTTGGGTAATAAACCTTTTGCTAATGTTTATAAATGCTGTTTAGGAAATAGAGTTAGCAAAAGTTTGTTACTGATGCATGGACAAACCTGTTAGGTACCCAGTTAGTTTTTTTTAGGAACCCCCTATAGTAAATAGTACATCAAACTATTAAATTCATTTTTTAAAGATTTTATTTCTTTATTTGAGAGAGAAAGACAGAGAGAGAGAGAGAGAGGGAGAGAGAGAGAGAGAGCATAAGCAGAGGGAGTGGCAGAGGCAGAGGGAGAGGGAGAAGCAGACTCCCCACTGAGCAGGGAGCCTGATGTGGGGCTCAACCCTAGGACCCTGGGATCATGACCTGAGCTGAAGGCAGACACTTAACCGACTGAGCCACCTAGGCAGGCACCCCTTAAATTCATTTTTTATCATCTTTCATCTTCCAAAAACATTTCTAATTGAGGTATAACTGACATACAACATTATATTATTTTCAGGTATACAACATAATGATTAGATATTTTTATATACTGTGAAATGATCACCACAATAAATCTAGTTAACATCCATCACCTTACCTCACTACAAAATGTTTTTATTGTGATGAGAAGTTTAAAATTCTACTTTCTTAATAATTTTCAAATACACAATACAGTACTAAGTATAGTTACCATGATGCATATTATTTCCCAGGACTTAGTGGGAGTTTTTTATTGTCTTCACTCATCCCATTCTTCTTCCTCACCCCTGCCTCTAGCAACCACCAATTTGTTCTCTATGAGCTTGGCTTTCTACATACAGTAGTGGCTGCTCAGTGAATGCAATTGAATACATGAACTTAAGACTCAGTTTATGATACCATTTCTTCCTGGAAAACCTCCCTGGACTTACCTCTCTGCTCTCCTAGGTTGACTGCCTCTCCTAGGTGCTTTCATAGTACCTCCCCTCCATCTGTCCTGTTATATAGCACATATCATAATTTATAAGAACTATGATTTGTGATGGCAAGAATTATGTATATTTTGTCCACAACTGTATTACTTAATAAATATTTGTTTAATTAATGAATCATACTTGAAATTTAATATAATTAAAATAGTGTGAATTTCTGAAATCTTTGTGAAAGGATAGCTTCAAAATTCTGTGGGTGCTGGTTTTATGTTTTCAGCACACTAGCCATTGAATCCTGGGAAGTAATTTCTTATATGGCCTCTTGACTTAGGCCCTTCAATTTTGACCTGACCCAATGTTTAACTTTAAGAGTCTGTTGAGAAGTTATTTGAGATCAGTCTTAAATGTCCTATAAAAGATATAATAAAAGAGCTAAGCCATAGGAAGATGGGGTGTAATTTCCATGTAAGGGACTCGCTAAAAAACACACTATTTCACAGAGTATGGTAACTTCAAAATTCTTATGGTAAATCTACTACAAAGTAATCTTTGTGAAGAGCAGACACCATTCCATATCCTAACTGTTATGCAGATCTGGATTTTTGTAATAACAAAAAATCACAATAGCTCACTCCAATTCTTTCTGTCCAATCATACCAATGACAATACCTCCAACATTTTCTATTGTGTTTTTCTTTTGTGTAAGTCTTCTGATTTACCTGTATATCTAGACTGTTAGTTCCTCAAGGTGCTAATTCATTCTTATTTCCTCAATTCAAAACATCTTATTAAGTTCTTACCATACAAAAAAAAAGTTCTTACCTTACATTTATAATTTGAAATGATTAATCTATTCCTCAAACATTTGTTAACTGCCTGATACATAATCAGGCACTCTATGAGGCACTAGATTCAAAGACAAAACACAAAGCTTCTTTCTGAGAGTTCTTTGTTTTACAATGGAAGCAAATACCTGGATGTACAATTTTTAAGTTCAGTGAGATTGGTGGTCTGATAAGCCTGGACTTTGGATGGGGTACCAATGAGGGAATGTTCAACCTTCTGGTGGTAATGGTGAACAGAGGGGAGGAATCAAAGAGAATGTCTAAGAAGAGAAAAGAGAGAGTAGGATTTCTCTTCATAGAGAAGGAGAGTGGGGATAGATAATGGTCAAAAAGGGGATCCCTGGGTGGCGCAGCGGTTTAGCGCCTGCCTTTGGCCCAGGGCGCGATCCTGGAGACCCAGGATCGAATCCCACGTTGGGCTCCTGGTGCATGGAGCCTGCTTCTCCCTCTGCCTATGTCCTGCCTCTCTCTCTCTCTCTCTCTCTCTCTCTCTCTCTGTGACTATCATAAATTAAAAAAAAAAGATATTAAAAAAAAAAGATAATGGTCAAAAAGAACTCAGGCAGAGACATGAAGCCATGCAGTAAAATGGTACAGACATTTCATGCTTCTGGATGTCCATGAAGAAGAGGCAAATGATGGGAACCAGATCATAGAAGTACAAAGCAACTTTGCTACAGTTTTTAGCCTTAAAGAAGTTGTAAAGTTTTAAGCATAGAGGTAACATGAGGGGATAAGCTATGGCTTTGATATGGAGGATGGACAGAAGGAAAGAAACAATGAAACAAGGAATATCTCCGAAGAAGTGGTTGCACAATCTGGAAGTCATGAGGGCCTGATGTAGCACATTTTGGGGTAAGTAGAATTGAAAGAACTTAATGATCAATATGCTATAAAAGAGAGAGAGGAATCCAGGATAACTTCTGCCTTCCTTACTTAGGTGAATGGTGTTAAATGGTGGTACCAGTTCCCAGTGTAGGGATCATAAAAGGAAAGGCAGACTTGAAGTTAGTTCTCCTTCTACCAAGGTAAAGAGTCTTGAGGATAACAGGTACTAGACAGTTGGATACTAGTTCTGAATAACAGGAAGGAGATATGTGGTGGGGAAGTGTATAGATTTGAAGGTTATAGGGTGGAGGTAATAGTTAAGCCTCTGCACTTGGGGGAGATTATTAAAGTGAAAAGTTAGCCTACGACAGAACCTTGGGTACCACCAACATTTATGGGGAGAGGTAAAGGAACAAAAGCAAACAATAAAGATGGTAAAAAGAATTAAACAAATGTGGAAGAAGAACCCAGATGTCATGGCACAATGCACTCCAAGGGAAGATAAAGTTTCAAACAGGAAATTTTCATTTGTGTGAAGATGTTAACTAGAATAAGAATCAAATGAAGTCCACATTAGGAACAAAGTATAAAAGAGGAAAACAAATTAATGTCCTTATCAAAAGTAGCTTCAGTGGTGTGTTAACAAGTAGGAAATGAGAAAGTGGAGGTCATAAGTAAATTTTTCCAAGTGGCCTTGCTGTAGTTGTAGGAAGTGATTTAGATACATATGGAAATATCTGTCTCAAAGCAGACAAAATGTAGTTACATGTATGGATAGTCATAATTTAGGAGAAGGTTTTAATTGATTTATGTGGTGAAGCTCACACATACAATTGTGGGGGTGGAATAGGAGGAAAGATAAAAATATATTGATAAAATGAGTCTGATGGTGAGATTTTAAAAAGGGGAAATCAAAGGATACAGGTGAGGAAATTATCTTGGGAAGAGGAAGGGATGTTTCTTTGTACAAAACCACAGAGAGGATATTGGTACAAAGCTAATACAGATAAATAATGGTTTAATATCATTTGATTTCCAGTAACTTGAAATGCCCTGAATTTCACTGCTATCTTTTGGGGAAAGTTTAAAGGAAGTTAGGTATAGGCTCACTTTTCTACTTTTTTTTTTCAAGATACAGTCAGGTTGATTAATTTCTTGCAAAGCAGCAAGTCATGTGCTCTTACTCTGACAACTTTCACTTGTTTTCTGATTATTATTATTATTATTATTATTATTATTTTATTGGAGTTCAATTTGCCAACATATAGCATATCACCCAGTGCTCATCCCGTCAAGTGCACCCCCCCCCCCAGTGCCCGTCACCCAGTCACTGATTATTATACAATCTGAAGAGGTGGGTTGTCTTTGTTGATGTAACTCAGCAAAGATTAAAGTTCTGTGCAAACCTCTTTGAGTTCTGCTAGGTATGCCATAAAATTCAAGCTTGTGACTTGAATTTACTTTTCAATCTTTCAGAAGAATGACTCAGAGCCTCCAAATACATACCCTTCCTCCTCTAGTTTTACAAGGACAGTTTGGAGATGTGTCCAGGGGATGCTTAATAGCCCCTATTTTTTTCTTTCAGCTTTAATTATCCATCTGGTTTTTCAGACAATTTAGTATACTCTGAAAAATCTGAACAGATGGGCTATAGCAATTGAAACAGGAATAAGCAATGGGGAGTTCAGGCGAAGCAAAGGCTGAACCCAGAGAGCACATAACACGTATGATATTACTTAATTCTCACCACATCCCAGAAGTAGGCATGATTATTATTGCTGATGCGAGCCAATTGTTGGGAACAAGTTGATGTAGGTACAGGTTAAGGATTGGTGGGACAGGCATGTGTTGGTTCACATGCAAGGAATGATACTTGTTGGGAGGGTATATTGATACTAGATGGGACATAATAATGTATATTATAGGGACATAAGAGAAATACAGATATGATAGAGTTCTATTTAGTAATACAACATTTAAAATATGGTGCTTTGGATTCAGTAGCTGAAGAATGAGAATGCAATTTTTCATTTCCTCATCTAAACCATAGAACAATGAGATCCTGTGTTCTGAATGCTCTTGTCCTGGAGGAACACTGAGTCTTTCTATTTCAGAGCTGAAAATTGCCAGATAGAGCCAGACTACAGAAGATAACTTTGCTGTGTAATCTTTATGGACAAGATCTAGGTCAGGGAATCTATGTTACCTGGACAACCAGGTAACATAAATGAATGGGGGAAAAAAGGGAATGTGAAACAATAGGGAGTAGTGAGGACTGTGGAAAAGTAGAGTGTGTGTGCCACAGACTGAAGTGCCGCTCAGTTACTGCTCACTCTTAACATGTAGAAATATGATTCCAGCTGGGCAGATCTCTTGATTTACTAACAGAAGTCACAAATAATGAATTCTAAAGCAAACCTCTTCTAATTGTTAATATCTGTTCCAATGTTATAAACTCCTTTGTGGATGAAACAGATGCGTCTGTACTTACCTGACTAATTCTGTGACTTCTGGTCTGTGCCCTTCAGCTTTGTGAACTTAGATCTTCTGAAGCACGAAGGAGGTGGTTATAATGCTATTTCCAAAAGAGAGAGAAAGGGAGTATAAGAGGGTGGAGTGGTCATGAAGCTCCTTAAGACTCTGAGGACTGAAGCGTGGTAACCTGCAAGTGGCTGACCCAAGTTCTACTCACCACTAAGAGCTCCTTCAGAGGTGTTGGTACAAAACTCTTGGAAATCTCAGCAGAATTCCCAAAGCAAAGATTGGTTTAGCAAGAACAGAGCTACTATAGGAAAGCAGCCAGCCTTCTTGACCTGAACAAGACACAATGAAATGTGATGCCCTGGACTGAAAACCCCTTGTTTCTCTCAAAGTATGGAGGCTCCCAGAGTCAGAAACAACACAAGGGAAGGAAAGGTAGCCATAAAAGAATCAACCCAAATTTCTGGATAGCTTTGGGCAGTGGTGGAACTTGAAGAAGATATTCTGTGATTAAGGGAAATGTTAAAAAATGTGGTATTGCTTGCACTCCAAAGTTATAGGTCAGCTGAGGGTTTGTGGCAGCTCCTGGGTGGGCCATCCCTAAGGACTCACTGTGAGCTCTGTGGAGAAGAGGATTGTGGCAGAAGCTGGAAGAGTGAGTTCTTTTGGAACCTGTGAGACAGAAGACCACACTGTGTTGTCTAGAGTGATAACGATTGAGTGGAATGGCAGTCTTCTCAATTTCACTTTGAGATGTCCTGAGGCGCTGATGCCTTGATGACTCAAATGAAGGAATGTTTTGCTTGCACTTGATACTCTGGATTCTCTAGCAACTGGAGAGGTTGCGGTTTCTAAAATGTTAGGAGGGAGAACTTTTGGAGTGGATGTGAGGGTTTCCGCAGCAGCACTGGGTACAGGGAGGGTTCAGAGAGCACAGATAAGAGAGCAGGTGACTATTTAGTGCACTATAGCTAGCAGATGTGGTCTCCGTCCTCTTCGACACCCAACCAAGGACTTCCATGGAAAACAGGGTAAGTCTTTAGTGAGGTCTTATAAGAAAATGGAGGCAAAATTAATGAAATATTAGTGATTAGTCAATGTAGAGCAATTGTACCTGTGTACGAATGACATCAGAGGAGAGTAATATTTTTGTTTTATAGCTGAAGAAACACAGTCATCACAGTTAAGGTCCTTGTCCAAGGTGCCCTCAATGTTTTGTGATGAAACTCAAATTTATTTATTTTTAATTTTTAAAAAAAATTTTAAAAAGATTTTATTTATTCATAAGAGACACACAGAGAGAAGCAGAGACATAGGCAGAGGGAGAAGCAGACTCCCTGCAGGGAACCCAAAGTAGGATTCATCCCAGGACCCCAGGATCAAGACCTGAGCCAAAGGCAGACGCTCAACCGCTGAGCCACCCAGGCATCCCAAAGCTCAAATTTAAATTCTGACTCTTGATTTCAAGTTCACCACCTACTCCATGATACCTTTGCTACCTTTCACCCATGTTTATCAATTTATTGCTTCTTTATCTCCAAACATTCCTTTACGAAATGTCTTATAAAAGAGGTATAATTGTAAATACTTGCAGGTCACTTAAAAAACCGTTAGCTATACCTATTGTAGTATATGTTAGTACAGTTTGAATACTGTGAATAAAATGGTTTATTTACAATTTAACAGAAAAACAGTAAATAAATGGAGTGTCAGAAGCTGTAGGCTCTGCTTCCAGAAAAATAATTGTAATAATCACGAAATGCCACATTAGCATAAATACAATAGAAAGCAGGAAATAGAGATTCTTAAACACTTCAAAACCTGAGCAGTTGTGATCATCATGCAAATCGAGATTCTTCCCTCTCCACGGAAATATTATAACTCCTCTCTCTTTGGGTGTTGACACTTCTCTCGGACGCTTTCTCTTCAAATAAAAAATGTCTCACTTTTCTCCTAGGTTTAGTAGATCTTTGCCTGTTCCACGACTACAAACTCTTCAGGCTCAGTAGCCCTGCCTTCTGACAGTTCCCAATGGACACTTTTGTTGTTTATGATGATGTTCTGCTGTCCACCTACATGCTTCCTTCCCCTCAAGTGTGTCTTAGCTGAGTCTAAGGGGACTCAATGAGGAGTGGCCTCCACGATTGCTGACCTTGGTCATCAAACTTGTTGCCCAGAACTACCTTCATACTTACCTTGTACCATAGGGGCATTTTGCACAGGGCTGAACAATCCAGCAGTGCTTGCAATTCATAATTACACTCCTTAAATTTTTTTGACATTAAACAGTGTCCTGAAAGAGGAAAGTATTTAGAGGAAAGCAAGTAACAATCTATCCTGTTGGAAAGTTATGTAAGAAGAAGTAGCTTTTCACACTTCAGGTGTGAGTGTCACCACCATACCTTCCTCTTTTTAAGCTCACAAACCATATTCAAACTCCTATTGCATATTATCAGATTGGAAGCACCATTTGTTTTTTTTTAATATTTTATTTATTTATTCATGAGAGACACAGGAGAGAAAGAGAGAGAGAGGCAGAGACATAGGCAGAGGGTGAAACAGGCTCCATGCAGTGAGCCTGATGCGGGATTCAATCTCAGGACCCTGGGATCATGCCCTGAGCCAAAGGCAGACGCTCAACCACTGAGCCACCCAGGTATCCCGGAAGCACTATTTGTATGCAGCCTCACTCTACTGGCTTCTACTTACCTGTTATTAATCTGATGAATCAATTGCCAAACAATTGGGCGGTCTCCCATTAAGACATTCTATAATAATACAGATACCTAAATAATTAGGTTGCTTTACTTTGGACTGAAAATAGGTAATCAATATAGTATGTTTTGAAAAAAATATAAACAGTAGAAAGAATGGAAAGAGAATCTCAGTCAGAAGACTTCACTTCTCCAGATGTTAGTCTCTTTATCCACTAAAGTCTAATGACTGGTGCACAGTAGGCCTTCAGCATGTTTTGAATGAACAGATGGGTGTACTATGGATAATGAATAATTCATTCAATTATGATAGCTTGGCTTAATTCCAGAGCTGGGATAATGATAAACTGAAATAAAAGTTGAGTATATGCTGAAAAAATTATATTTCTTGTCAGACAGACTTGGATTGAGATCCTGCCTCTGGCCTTTACAAGCTATACCATCATGAGCAAGTTGCTTAACCTTTGCACAGGGCCTAGCCCATGGTGAGTGAGTGCTCAACAGGTGGATGTTCTCATTTGCAGAAGTGCTGATGTGTAATGCAGGGTGTTTTTTTCTTCATATTTGTCTTCTGGCACTTTGGTAATCTGATAAATGTTTCTCTACAGGCCTAGCAATCTAATTCCACACATCTTTTTTAAGTGACAGAGAAAGAATATATTTTATGCTATAAATATTGTTCCCCCAAGCACAAAAGTGAAACATTCTAAAAACGAAGACAATAACTAGAAGATATAAGCCACTGATGGTCTGGTATCATAGGCTGGCTATCTGGATTTAGTAAATAATTCTTCATGAAGCTCATTATAAGGGGGGAGCTGTCAATCATCTTTGTGGCTCAGGCATTTACAGAGCAGAGTCTGGTGATTTAGCACCAAAGGTTCAGGAGAGGGCTGGCTGTATGGCTTTGCACAGTCCCCTCATAAATATGCAATGTCCATTATAGGAATTGTTGAGCACAGTGTCATTCACGTGAACTCATTTGTCATTTGAAGCAATTTTGAAGAAAGGAATATGAATTCTACCTATTGCATAGGTTTGTTTATTTCTAAGCACAGAGGGCATTTGAAACAAAATGGAGCTACTGGTTCACATGTGCGGATAGAAACATTACCCCTTTATGTCCTTCTCCGTCGTCCCGTGAATTTTTCATTTCTTACTGAAGCCTTTTTTTTTTTATTTTAAAAGACATTCTTTCTACTCTATTATTACAGTGCTGCCCTAGTTATTCTGGGGTTGTCAGCAAATAGGCTGTGTTACACATAATGTTTCTCATGTATCTGAAATGAAGCCCTTTGGGGGCCAGTTTGTTGGAAGAGGAAACCAGTTAACTCAGGTAAATGTGGATTTTCCATTTCCTATGCCATCGGAAATTCTCCCATATTCTGAGCATAATATCTGGTAGGGAAAGTGTGGTATGTTCGGTTGTTTTTTTCCTATAATAAAGTAAACAAATAAGAATCTCAAACAATCCAAATACTGTGACTTCAAATTACTGATTTTGCCTTCTCTGCTTTTTCATGTTTGTTGTTTTTCCTGACTGTTCTCTCCATGTGAGGCTGTAAATCATTACCTTTGCTCCTGCCAGGCCATTTACCTCTCATCCTTTCTGCCTTCCTTTTCCTGATTTACTGTTGGGTGTGTCTCCTTGCTTTCCTCCCCCTTTTCTCCCCCACTTTTTTCTCTCTTCCATAAAGTGTCGAGTGCCCACTATGGACATGGGCTGTGCGTGATGCCCAGGGTGCAGTGATGCACTGACCCTACTCCTGCCTCCCGCCGCACATGGTCCTGATGGGAGCACACTCACAATGGAGAGACAACATCCTATGTGCTAAGTGATTCTAGACACAGTCCACTGGGGGAGAGACTGCTAATAGATAATTAAAATACCATAAATTAATTGATTGTGGAAGTGCATATCAAGTGACAAGGCAGCATATGGAAGACAATGTGTCTGGATAATATATCCAATAGAAGCAGAAATGTTTAAAGAGCTAAGAAGTTTTTCTCAGATGAAAATACCACCTTTAGCAAATAGATGTTAGGACAGCTCTTTTGTCTGCTTTATCTCTTTTGCTTTGCTAATCTCCTGAGTTACCTAATTTCCAGAGTTTTATGTGGTTGGGCAATTGTGACATGATGTTATATCACTTGTTTGCAATAGAGTTGCAATCTCGTCCTTATTTTTCTTTGCCATTCTCTACCAGAAATCACGAGCCCCGTTAGCCAGTATGCTTGCCTCCAGGGATGATGTGTTTTAAAGTTAGAAAGTCATGCATCATGTCTTTTGTCACTCTGTTGGGACAGAAATGAAAAGTAATTGAGAATTATGATTATTTCTCACAAGTCCTAGCAATTATAAAAAGTCTAATATACATTTCATTTTCTCCCATGTATTTTACATTTTAGATACGATCTGAAAAGTTATTTTAGTTTTACGTTTCTGTCTCTAGATAGTTTTACATTTTGAAAATACAGTTATAATTGAGTTTTTAAGGCAAACCAGTATGGAATGTCATCCTGATAGATAAGAAAGTATTTAATTGTGCTGTTCAGTTTCAATGTCTAACGTTTCTTCTTCCAAATCAGGCTGAAGGTATTTTAAATAGATGTCTTAGAAATCCTGTGGTCCTGCAAAGCAATTCTGGGTTTCTTGTTGTTATACTCAGTCCTGATTCCTGATATTCTAGTATCCCTACGAAGGAGATGATAGATGGGAAAACAGAATTATTGTCAATTTTTATTACTTTCTTCTATTTGGGGGGGCGAGGGGTTATCTGTTATTCATATTCAGATTTAGCTAATAAAGCTCCAGTCATTCTTTTATTCTAATATCTAGGGAGATATTTTCTTTTATGACCTTTGCTGTATTCTCCAAGTTTTGATGTTCAGAGCTGTCACTGTGACTTAATTCTAAACATTAAATTCCATTCTGTTTGTTTTGACACAAAATTTTTTTGAAGCTTTTATTTATTAATGAGAGACACAGAGAGAAAGAGAGAGAGAGAGAGAGAGAGAGAGACAAGCAGAGGGAGAAGAAGCAGGATCCATGCAGGGAGCCTGATGCAGGACTCAATCTCGGGCCCCTGAAATCATGTCCTGAGCCAAAGGCAGACACTCAAAAACTGAGCCACCCAGGCATCCCCAAAATTTTTTTCAAAGATGTGCTCATTTTGATTTGATTTCCAATTTCAGTACACTTTGTTCAGACAACATGATTTCGTTATATATATTCTTGCGTATTTCTTGAGAATTTGGTGATCAAGTACATTCTTTTTAATTAATGTTTAATTAATTAAACATTTGTGTGTTTGTGAAATGGACCTGTATCTTCTGTTTGGGTTACAAGGTTTCAGAGGCATCCATTGTATTCAAATATTCCATTAACTTGATATTATCAAGATCTTTAAATTGATCAGGCTTCACCTTCATTAGGTTCTATTAGGGAATGAATCATTTCACCACAAAAAGCAGGTGCTGATCAAGGTGAAATAGAAACTTTAAAGGCCACAAAACATGAGTCAGGTTGTAGTGTCACAGCAGCACCTGGGCTTCTCCATGTAATGTGGGATGAGGATTCTCTGAATCTCACCTGTAAAATGCAAATTGTGTATTTGCTCTACCTTCTTTACAAAATGGTGAAGCAAAAGGCAAGCTCCATAAACCCAATTCTGTGAGGATAATTTAAATAGCAAGGGTGTTTGGGGGGCATGTTCTTTACTATTTGATATGCTTTACTTATGAAAAATGGGACACTACTAAATTACATATAGATGCTCTCCTTAGGAAGTTTTTTTTAAAACAGGTTTTCTATTTTGTTTAGTGAGGAGTAATACAGGTAGAAAAAAATGAAAATGATGCCAGGTCATTCTCACAAAGGACAGGTAATAAGACACTTTTGTGTTTTAGTACAAGTACAAGGTGATCACAGCTGGTCTGCAAATACAAATATGACTCTATTTGGAAGTAGGGTCATTGCAGATGTGATCAAGTTAAGACCAGATTGTCATGAATCAGAGTGGGTCCTAATCCAATGATCTGTAACATTATAAGAAAGAAATCTGGACACAGAAACATCCTGAAAAAGCCCATGTGAAGAGGGGGTGGGGAAAGATGTGGAGGAGTAGGGTCCTCAACTCACCAACTTACCTAGATAATTTTCAAAACATCCCAAACACCTACGAATTCGATCTGAAATTTAAAGAGACAATAACTGGAATGCTACAGAGAGAAAAGTTTTTGCTTCTAGCGAGGTAGGAAGATGGGAAAAAATAAATAAATAAAAAAGAATCAAGTGGAGGAGGGGCCCCGAGAGGACCTGGGCTAAAGCAGAGCTGGGAAAGCCTCCTGGACAGGAAAGCCCAGCCCCGGAGAAGCAGGAACTGTAAAAACAGGGCTGGATTCTTCCCAGATGGAAAAGCGCTTAGCAGGGAAATCAGGCAGAATTGCAGGAGGGGCAGTGGAGCCTCCAGTCTCCCGGAGTCAATAATAGAGGAGGTTCCCCCCGGGGGAGAGCGCGCCACAGGCTGTGGGCTGAGCTCAGGAAAGGGCTGGAGCACACCCCTCCGGGAGAAGCTGGTGGGTCAGGTGGGGGCTTTGGCGGGGAGCTGTGCCCTGCTGCCTTCGGGAGCTGTGCTCCAGGAGCACGATTCCAGCAGCGCAGGCCCGGGATCCCAGGACGCCGGGGGACACAGCCCAGGATCCTGTGCTCCCCCCGGGGCAGGCAGAGGCGGGGAGGGCCCAGGACAGCAAGGACGCTCCCACCGCCGGGCACCCCCAAGCTGTGCAGATCAGCGCCCCTGCCTCCCCAGGAGCATCCAGGCCCGTGTGGACTGGGAACTGTGGTAGTTACTGCAGGAGCTGACTCCAAGGCTGACTCCAGGCAGAGACCTGGCTGCTGCCAGTGGTGTTGTTCCTCCTTGTGTCACCCTGTGCCTGGGAGGGGTGGGCAGCCAGGGGACAGATGCCTCACCGGGGTAAACAGCTCTCTGAGCCGTGCATCTGGCAGGGAGTGGGGCAGCTCCCCCAGGTGCACAAAACTGAGAGTCAGCACAGTAGGCCCCTCCCCAGAGGACCCCCTGGTAGGACACGGGAAGAGCAAGTTCTTGACTGAGCAGCGCTGGAAAGCTCCAGGAGAAGGCGAGGGATTTATAGTATATAGAACTAGGGGATCCCTGGGTGGCTCAGTGGTTTGACGCCTGCCTTTGGCCCAGGCCATGATCCTGGAGTCCCAGAATGGAGTCCCGTGTCGGGCTCCCAGCATGGGGCCTGCTTCTCCCTCTTCCTGTGTCTCTGCTCTCTCTCAGTTCTCTCTCTCTCTCTCTCTCACTGTGTCTTTCATGAATAAATAAAGAAAAACTTATATAGTATATAGAACTAGAGGGTGCCTCCCCTCTTTTATAAAAATTTTTTCTCCTTTTTCCATTACAACTCATTTTTATATCAGATTAAAAATTTCCAATATTTTTTCTCTTTTCCCACCTTAACTACAATATTTTCTGGTCTCTGACCTCATCAGAATCATCTAGGGTGAAATTTACTTAGTTCGTGGTTGATATTCTTGACTCAGCCTGCTCATGCAGCCACTCTGCACTGAACAAAATGACTAGAAGGAAGAACTCACCACAAAAGAAAGAACCAGAAACAGTACTCTCTGCCACAGAGTTACAGAATATGGATTACAATTTGATGTCAGAAAGCCAATTTAGAAGTACAATTATAAAGCGACTGGTGGCTCTGCAAAAAAAGCATAAAGGAGACTTCATTACCGCAGAATTTAGATCTAATCAAGGCAAAATTAAAAATAAGTTAAATGAGATGCAATCCAAACTGGGTATCTTAATGATGAGGGTTAATGAGGTAGAAGAAAGAGTGAGTAACATAGAAGACAAGTTGTTGGTAAAGAAGCAAGCTGAGGAAAAAAGAGGAAAACAATTAAGAGACCATGAGGAAAGGTTAAGGGAAATAAATTATAGCCTCAGAAGGAAGAACCTACATAAAATTGGGGTTCCAGAAAACGCCAGAGGGCCAGAGGGCCAGAAAGCTTATTTGAACAAATCATACCTGAGAACTTCCCTAACGTGGAGAGGGAAATAGGCATTCATATCCAAGAGATAGAGAGAACCCCCCTCAAAATCAATAAAAACCATTCAACACCTCAACATTTAATAGTAAAACTTGCAAATTACAAAGAGAAAATCCTTAAAGCAGCGAGAGACAAGAGATTCTTAACTTATATGGGGAGAAATATCAGGTAATAACAAGCAGACCTCTCCACAGAGACCTGGCAGGCCAGAAAGGGCTGGGAGGATATATTCAGGGTCCTAAATGAGAAGAACATGCAGCCAAGAATGTTCTATCTATGTTCAAGAATACTCTATCCAGCAAGGCTCTCAATTCAGAATAGAGAGAGAGATAAAGATCTTTCAAGATAGGCAGAAACTGAAAGAATATGTGACCACCAAACCAGCTCTGCAAGAAATATTAAGGGGTACCTGTGGAAAAAAGAGGAAGCCAAAAGAAATAATCCACAAAGACAGGGACTTAATAGGTATTACGATGACACTAAATTCATATCTTTCAATTGTTACTCTGAACGTGAATGGGCTAAATGATCCCTTCAAAAGATGCAGGGTTTTGGACTGATAAAATAGCAAAACCCATCTCTTTTCTGCCTACAAAAGACTCATTTTAGACCTAAGGACACCCCAGACTGAAAATGAAGGGGTGGAGAACCATTTACCATCAAATGGTCCTCAAAAGAAAGCTGGGGTAGCAATCCTCATATCAGATAAATTAAAGTTTATCCCAAAGACTATAGTAAGAGATGAGGAGGGACACTATATCACACTTAAAGGGCCTATCCAAAAGAAGACCTAACAACCATGAATATTTATGCCCCCAGTGTAGAAACTGCCAAATATATCAATCAATTAATAACCAAAGTAAGAGATACTTAGATATGCTAAAAGTAGGAGACTTCAACATGGCGCTTTCTGCAAATGGCAGATCTTCTAAACACAACATCTCCAAGAAACAAGGGTTTTAAATGATACACTGGACCAGTTTGATTTCACAGATGTATACAGAACTTTGCATCTGAACGCAACTGTATACACATTCTCCTCATGTGCACATGGAACTTTCTCCAGAATAGACCACATACTGGGTCCCAAGTCAGGTCTTAACACATACCAAAATATTGAGATTGTCCCCTGAATATTTTCAGACCATAATGCTTTGAAACTAGAAGAAATTTGGAAAAAATGCAAACACATGGAGGTTAAAGAGCATCCTACTAAAAGATGTTTGGGTCAACCAGTAAATAGGAGAAAAACTGAAAAGATTCATGGAAACTAATGAAAATGAAGGTACAACCATTCAAAATCTTTGAGATACCTCAAAAGCAGTCCTCTAAGAGGGAAATTCATCCCAATACAATCCTCCCTCAAAAAATTGGAGAAAACTAACACAAGCTAACCTCGTACCTAAAGGACCTGGAGAAAGAACAGCAATTAAAACCTACACCAAGTAGAAGAAGAGATATAATAAAGATTTGAGCAGAGCTCAATGAAATAGAGAAGAACTGTAGAACAGATCAACAAAACCAGGAGTTGGTTCTTTGAAAGAATTAATAAGATAGATAAACCATTAGCAAGTCTAATTAAAAAGAAAAAGATTCAAATTAATAAAATCAGGAATGAAAGAGGAGAGATCACAACCAATACCAAAGAAATACAAATGATTTTAAAAACGTATTATGAGCAGCTATATGCTAACAAATTAGGCACTCTAGAAGAAATGGATGCATTTCTGGAAGACCAAAAATTACCAAAACTGGAACAGTAAGAAATAGAAAACCTGAACAGGCCAATCACCTGTTCAGGAGGAAATTAAAGTAATTATCAAAAATCTCCTAAGACACAAAAGTCTAGGGCCCGATGGCTTCCCAAGGGAATTCTATCAAATGTTTAAAGAAGAAACAATACTTATTCTATGAAAGTTCTTCCAAAAGTTAGAAAGGGACAGAATTCTTCCAAACTCATTTTATGAGGCCAGCATCACCTTGGTTCCAAAACCAAAGACCTCACCAAAAAGGACAATTATAGACCAATATCCCTGATGAACATGGATGCAAAAATTCTCAACAAGATACTAGGATCCAACAGTACATTAAGAATATTATTCACCATGACCAAGTGCAAGTTACCCCGGAATGTAAGATTGGTTCAACACTCCTAAAACATTCAATGTGATAGATCATACCAACAAGAGAAAAAAACAAGAACCATATGATCCTCTCAATAAATGCAGAGAAAGCATTTGACAAAATACAGCATCCATTCCTGATCAAAACTTTTCAGAGTGTAGGGATAGAGGGAACATTCCTCAGCATCTTAAAAGCCATCTATGAAAAGCCCACAGCAAATATCCTTCTCAATGGGGAAACACTGGGAGCCTTTCCCCTAAGATCAGGAACACGACAGGGATGTCCACTCTCACCACTGCTATTCAACATAGTACTAGAAGTCCTAGCCTCAGCATCAGACAACAAAAAGAAATAAAAGGAATTTAAATTGGCAAGGAAGAAGTCAAAGTCTCCCTCTTTGCAGATGACCTGATACTGTACATAGAAAACCCAAAATACCTCCACCTCAACAATGCTAGAACTCATACAGCAATTTGGCAGTGTGTCAGGAAACAAAATCAATGCCCAAGAATCAGTGGCATTTCTATACAGTAACAATGAGACTGAAGAAAGAGAAATTAAGGAGTCAATCCAATTTACAATTGCACCCAAAAGCATAAGATACCTAGGAATAAACCTAACCAAAGAGGTAAAGGACCTATACTCTAAAAACTACAGAACAGTTCTGAAAGAAATTGAGGAAGACACAAAGAGATGGAAAAATATTCCATGCTCATGGATTGGCAGAATTAATATTGTGAAAATGTCAATGCTACCCAGGACAATTCATATCTTTTACATGAATTAGCATCTGTTTCAAATGAAAAATTATCAATTAAAAATTATTTGATTATTTCTTCCTCTCTCTACTGATTGTGAACCTCTTTTTATAATCTGTATATTTTTGGCAGGCAGCCCCCCCCCCAAAAAAAAACCCCTCCAGATCATTTTGTTTTCTTGTTCCCAATTATCACAGTAAAGCAAAAAGGAAGCCTCTCTCAGTTAAAATTTCCCAAGAAGATTTAACAAACATCACACATTTATAGTGTCTTTGCACAGTAAGATGCTTTGTTTCTGTGTCAAATGGTAGGACAGCACACAGGCCATATATGCAATTAGCCTCCACACATTTGCTGAATTGTGTGTGCTTAGTGGTAGGCAGACTATACTTGTAGATAACTTGTGAAACGTTTTAGGGTGGAGTGCAGGTGCTTTTTCACAGATACAGATGACAGGGAAAGTGTCCTTGTGCCCCAGGTTTGAACAAAACCCTTGAGGCTGGGCCAAGGTTCTGCTCCTCTGCTTAAGGCCACTGCATGTGAAAAGCTGGAGCTGCCCAAAGAAGATGTTCTCACAAGTGGATGTTCACTGAGAACCCTTAGACTACTCAGTAATTCTTAAAGGAAATGTTAAACTGATTGTTGTAGCTTCAGAGGCATCAAATGCAATGTATTCATGCCAAAGAGGTTCAAAGGCTGGCTCTTCTGAACTTAACACATTATGTATTGCTTAATGCCCAGAATGGGTGGATTTTAAAGAAATGCCTATTAGTGTTGTAGATCATTCAATGTCATGTTTTTGTATTCATTTGAACTTCTTTGCTGTTAAAATAAATACTTCTTATGAAGCTAATGCATATTCATTAATAGAAACTCCAAACTGAATAAAATGACATTCTTTATGTTGCTTATTCAAAGATAATGCATCAAGTATGGAATGACATTAGAAAGGCCAACAGCAAAAGAGTAAAATTATTTTAAAATGGATAATGTTTACAGAGAAGAGGCTCAGGCTACTTGAGGCAAAGGAGAGGTGACTTAGAATGATTTTATATTACATTAACTTCTGCAACAAAAAAATTTACGTTATATTCATCTTACTGCTTTAAAGAGACTTTTTAGTGGAATCAAATACTGCTCTAGTTGTCCTCACAAGTACTCCTTCAGGCAAGGTGACTAAGTTCTAGGGTAATACTGGGAAAGCACATCACCTCTGTGAGTGGACCTCAGCTCCGTCACTTGGGTGTCTGAGGCCATGAGTAAGTCTGAGCATCTAGGATGCAGGCTGAAGAAGAGAAGCGGCCTGCCTCTTTCTGAGTGCTCATGACATGCCAAGCCCTGAGCTGAGCACTTCCTTTACATTAGTACATTGGATCTTCCCTGCAGCCTTGAGTGGCAGGAGCTCCAGCAACATTTCAGCTGGTAAGTGCGAGAGACAATATTTAAATAAATCTGTCCTTGGGATCCCTGGTGGCTCAGTGGTTCAGCACCTGCCTTTGTCCAGGGCGTGATCCTGGAGACCTGGGATCGAGTCCCATGTCGGGCTCCCTGCATGGAGCCTGCTTCTCTCTCTGCCTGTGTCTCTGCCTCTCTCTCTCTCTCTCTCTCTCTGTCTTTCATGAATAAATACATAAAATTAAAAAAAAAAAAAAACCTGCCCTACTTACCACTATACTAAGCTGCAAACCCAGTGAGGGGGAGAGCTGAGTTGAAGGGTCAGAAGATTTTTTTTAATCAAAAAGAACTCCCCCAGGGGAGGGGCAAGAGGGCTGAAGAGTAGGGTCCGCAAATCACCTGTCTCCACCAAATTACCTAGAAAACCTTCAAATCATCCTGAAAATCTACGAATTCGGCCTGAGATTTAAAGAGAGACCAACTGGAAGGCTACAGTGAGAAGAGTTCACGCTTCTATCAGGTAGGAAGACGGGGGAAAAAGAAATAAAGAAACAAAAGGCCTCCGAGGGGGAGGAGCCCTGCGAGGAGCCGGGCTGAGGCCGGGGCGAGTGTCCCCAGGACAGGAGAGCCCCGTCCCGGAGGAGCAGGAGCTGCACCGACCTTCCCGGGCGGAAAGGGGCTCGCAGGGAGTTGGAGCAGGACCCAGGAGGGCGGGGATGCCCTCGGGCTCCCCGGGACAGTAACAGAGCAACTGCGACGCGTGCAGGAGAGTGCGCCGAGCTCCCTAAGGGCTGCAGCGCGCACGGCGGGACCCGGAGCAGCTCGGAGGGGCTCGGGGGCGGCTCCGCGGAGGGGGCTGCGGGGCGGGAGCAGCTCGGAGGGGCTCGGGCAGAGGAAGAGGCTCCATGCGGAGGGGGCTGCAGGGCGGGAGCAGCTGGGCGGGGCGGGGGGGCTCGGGGGCAGCTCCGCGGAGGGGGTTGCGCCGCCCCGGGAGCGCGAATCCAACAGCGCAGACCCCGGAGCACAGGGCGCCGGGACACAGCCCAGGATCCGGCCTCCCCCGGGACAGGCAGAGGCCGGGAGGGCCCAGGACAGCAAGGACGCTCCTGCCCCAGCTGAGCAGATCAGCGGCCCCGCCCCGGAGCCTCCAGGCCCTGCAGGCGGAGAGCTCCGGAGTTCCTGCGGGGGCTGACTCCAGGGCTCCAGAGCTGGGCCCGCCACTGGGGTTGTTCCTCCTGCGGCCTCACGGGGTAAACAACCCCCACGGCGCCCTGCACCAGGCAGGGTCACAGCAGCTCCCCCAACTGCTAACACCTGAAAATCAGCATAGCAGGCCCCTCCCCCAGAAGACCAGCTAGAATGACTGACAACTTCCAGGGGAAGCCAAGGGACTTACAGTACACAGAATCAGAAGATACTCGCCCGTGGTTCTTTTTTGTTTGTTTTGCTTTTTGATTTGTTTCCTTCCCCCACCCCCCTTTTTTCTCCTTTTTTTCTTTTTCTTTCTCTTTTTCTTCTTCTTTTTTTTTCGTTTTTTTTTTCTTCCTTTTTTTTTCTCTTTCTCTTTTCTTTCCTTCTTTCTCTCCTCTCTTTGACTCCTTTTCCCAATACAACTTGCTTTTGGCCACTCTGCACTGAGCAAAATGACTAGAAGGAAAACCTCACCTCAAAAGAAAGAATCAGAAACAGGGATCCCTGGGTGGCGCAGCGGTTTGGCGCCTGCCTTTGGCCCAGGGCGCGATCCTGGAGACCCGGGATCGAATCCCACGTCGGGCTCCCAGTGCATGGAGCCTGCTTCTCCCTCTGCCTATGTCTCTGCCTCTCTCTCTCTCTCTCTCCGTGACTATCATAAATAAATAAAAATTAAAAAAAAAAAAAGAATCAGAAACAGTCCTCTCTCCCACAGAGTTACAAAATCTGGATTACAATTCAATGTCAGAAAGCCAGTTCAGAAGCACTATTATACAGCTACTGGTGGCTCTAGAAAAAAGCATAAAGGACTCAAGAGACTTCATGACTGCAGAATTTAGAGCTAATCAGGCAGAAATTAAAAATCAATTGAATGAGATGCAATCCAAACTAGAAGTCCTAACGACGAGGGTTAACGAGGTGGAAGAACGAATGAGTGACATAGAAGACAAGTTGATAGCAAAGAGGGAAACTGAGGAAAAAAGAGAAAAACAATTAAAAGACCATGAAGATAGATTAAGGGAAATAAACGACAGCCTGAGGAAGAAAAACCTACGTTTAATTGGTGTTCCCGAGGGCGCCGAAAGGGCCAGAGGGCCAGAATATGTATTTGAACAAATTCTAGCTGAAAACTTTCCTAATCTGGGAAGGGAAACAGGCATTCAGATCCAGGAAATAGAGAGATCCCCCCCTAAAATCAATAAAAACCGTTCAACACCTCGACATTTAATAGTTAAGCTTGCAAATACCCAATATAAAGAGAAGATCCTTAAAGCAGCAAGAGACAAGAAATCCCTGACTTTTATGGGGAGGAGTATTAGGGTAACAGCAGACCTCTCCACAGAGACCTGGCAGGCCAGAAAGGGCTGGCAGGATATATTCAGGGTCCTAAATGAGAAGAACATGCAACCAAGAATACTTTATCCAGCAAGGCTCTCATTCAAAATGGAAGGAGAGATAAAGAGCTTCCAAGACAGGCAGCAACTGAAAGAATATGTGACCTCCAAACCAGCTCTGCAAGAAATTTTAAGGGGGACTCTTAAAATTCCCCTTTAAGAAGAAGTTCAGTGGAACAGTCCACAAAAACAAGGACTGAATAGATATCATGATGACACTAAACTCATATCTTTCAATAGTAACTCTGAATGTGAACGGGCTTAATGACCCCATCAAAAGGCACAGGGTTTCAGACTGGATAAAAAAGCAGGACCCATCTATTTGCTGTCTACAAGAGACTCATTTTAGACAGAAGGACACCTCCAGCCTGAAAATAAAAGGTTGGAGAACCATTTACCATTCAAATGGTCCTCAAAAGAAAGCAGGGGCAGCCATCCTTAGATCAGATAAACTAAAATTTACCCCGAGGACTGTAGTGAGAGATGAAGAGGGACACTATATCATACTTCAAGGACCTATTCAACAAGAGGACTTAACAATCCTCAATATATATGCCCCGAATGTGGGAGCTGCCAAATATATAAATCAATTATTAACCAAAGTGAAGAAATACTTAGATAATAATACACTTATACTTGGTGACTTCAATCTAGCTCTTTCTATACTCGATAGGTCTTCTAAGCACAACATCTCCAAAGAAACGAGAGCTTTAAATGATACACTGGACCAGATGGATTTCACAGATATCTACAGAACTTTACATCCAAACTCAACTGAATACACATTCTTCTCAAGTGCACATGGAACTTTCTCCAAATAGACCACATATTGGGTCACAAATCGGGTCTGAACCGATACCAAAAGATTGGGATCGTCCCCTGCATATTCTCAGACCATAATGCCTTGAAATTAGAACTAAATCACAACAAGAAGTTTGGAAGGACCTCAAACACGTGGAGGTTAAGGACCATCCTGCTAAAAGATGAAAGGGTCAACCAGGAAATTAAGGAAGAATTAAAAAGATTCATGGAAACTAATGAGAATGAAGATACAACCGTTCAAAATCTTTGGGATGCAGCAAAAGCAGTCCTAAGGGGGAAATACATCGCAATACAAGCATCTATTCAAAAACTGGAAAGAACTCAAATACAAAAGCTAACCTTACACATAAAGGAGCTAGAGAAAAAACAGCAAATAGATCCTACACCCAAGAGAAGAAGGGAGGTAATAAAGATTTGAGCAGAACTCAACGAAATCGAGACCAGAAGAACTGTGG
Source organism: Canis lupus dingo (assembly GCF_003254725.2). Taxonomy (NCBI): domain Eukaryota; kingdom Metazoa; phylum Chordata; class Mammalia; order Carnivora; family Canidae; genus Canis; species Canis lupus. The sequence goes on along the minus strand of NC_064247.1, from coordinate 25,981,357 downwards.
AACAGATCAACAGAACCAGGAGTTGGTTCTTTGAAAGAATTAATAAGATAGATAAACCATTAGCCAGCCTTATTAAAAAGAAGAGAGAGAAGACTCAAATTAACAAAATCATGAATGAGAAAGGAGAGATCACTACCAACACCAAGGAAATACAAACGATTTTAAAAACATATTATGAACAGCTATACGCCAATAAACTAGGCAATCTAGAAGAAATGGACGCATTCCTGGAAAGCCACAAACTACCAAAACTGGAACAGGAAGAAATATAAAACCTTAACAGGCCAATAACCAGGGAGGAAATTGAAGCAGTCACCAAAAACCTCCCAAGACACAAGAGTCCAGGGCCAGATGGCTTCCCAGGGGAATTTTATCAAACATTTAAAGAAGAAACCATACCTATTCTCCTAAAGCTGTTTGGAAAGATAGAAAGAGATGGAGTACTTCCAAATTCGTTCTATGAGGCCAGCATCACCTTAATTCCAAAACCAGACAAAGACCCCACCAAAAAGGAGAATTACAGACCAATATCCCTGATGAACATGGATGCAAAAATTCTCAACAAGATACTGGCCAACAGGATCCAACAGTACATTAAGAAAATTATTCACCATGACCAAGTAGGATTTATCCCTGGGACACAAGGCTGGTTCAACACCCGTAAAACAATCAATGTGATTCATCATATCAGCAAGAGAAAAACCAAGAACCATATGATCCTCTCATTAGATGCAGAGAAAGCATTTGACAAAATACAGCATCCATTCCTGATCAAAACTCTTCAGAGTGTAGGGATAGAGGGAACATTCCTCGACATCTTAAAGGCCATCTATGAAAAGCCCACAGCAAATATCATTCTCAATGGGGAAGCACTGGGAGCCTTTCCCCTAAGATCAGGAACAAGACAGGGATGTCCACTCTCACCACTGCTATTCAACATAGTACTGGAAGTCCTAGCCTCAGCAATCAGACAACAAAAAGACATTAAAGGCATTCAAATTGGCAAAGAAGAAGTCAAACTCTCCCTCTTTACCGATGACATGATACTCTACATAGAAAACCCAAATGTCTCCACCCCAAGATTGCTAGAACTCATACAGCAATTCGGTAGCGTGGCAGGATACAAAATCAATGCCCAGAAATCAGTGGCATTTCTATACACTAACAATGAGACTGAAGAAAGAGAAATAAAGGAGTCAATCCCATTTACAATTGCACCCAAAAGCATAAGATACCTAGGAATAAACCTCACCAAAAAGGTAAAGGATCTATACCCTCAAAACTATAGAACACTTCTGAAAGAAATTGAGGAAGACACAAAGAGATGGAAAAATATTCCATGCTCATGGATTGGCAGAATTAATATTGTGAAAATGTCAATGTTACCCAGGGCAATGTACACGTTTAATGCAATCCCTATCAAAATACCATGGACTTTCTTCAGAGAGTTAGAACAAATTATTTTAAGATTTGTGTGGAATCAGAAAAGACCCCGAATGGCCAGGGGAATTTTAAAAAAGAAAACCATAGCTGGGGGCATCACAATGCCAGATTTCAGGTTGTACTACAAAGCTGTGGTCATCAAGACAGTGTGGTACTGGCACAAAAACAGACACATAGATCAGTGGAACAGAATAGAGAATCCAGAAGTTGACCCTGAACTTTATGGTCAACTAATATTCGATAAAGGAGGAAAGACTATCCATTGGAAGAAAGACAGTCTCTTCAATAAATGGTGCTGGGAAAATTGGACATCCACATGCAGAAGAATGAAACTAGACCACTCTCTTGCACCATACACAAAGATAAACTCAAAATGGATGAAAGATCTAAATGTGAGACAAGAGTCCATCAAAATCCTAGAGAAGAACACAGGCAACACCCTTTTTGAACTCGGCCATAGTAACTTCTTGCAAGATACATCCATGAAGGCAAAAGAAACAAAAGCAAAAATGAACTATTGGGACTTCATCAAGATAAGAAGCTTTTGCACAGCAAAGGATACAGTCAACAAAACTCAAAGACAACCTACAGAATGGGAGAAGATATTTGCAAATGACATATCAGATAAAGGGCTAGTTTCCAAGATCTATAAAGAACTTATTAAACTCAACACCAAAGAAACAAACAATCCAATCATGAAATGGGCAAAAGACATGAACAGAAATCTCACAGAGGAAGACATAGACATGGCCAACATGCATATGAGAAAATGCTCTGCATCACTTGCCATCAGGGAAATACAAATCAAAACCACAATGAGATACCACCTGACACCAGTGAGAATGGGGCAAATTAACAAGGCAGGAAACCACAAATGTTGGAGGGGATGCAGAGAAAAGGGAACCCTCTTGCACTGTTGGTGGGAATGTGAACTGGTGCAGCCACTCTGGAAAACTGTGTGGAGGTTCCTCAAAGACTTAAAAATAGACCTGCCCTACGACCCAGCAATTGCACTGTTGGGGATTTACCCCAAAGATACAGATGCAGTGAAACGCCGGGACACCTGCACCCCGATGTTTATAGCAGCAATGTCCACAATAGCCAAACTGTGGAAGGAGCCTCGGTGTCCAATGAAAGATGAATGGATAAAGAAGCTGTGGTCTATGTATACCATGGAATATTACTCACCTATTAGAAATGACAAATACCCACCATTTGCTTCAACGTGGTTGGAACTGGAGGGTATTATGCTGAGTGAAGTAAGTCAGTCGGAGAAGGACAAACATTATATGTTCTCATTCATTTGGGGAATATAAATAATAGTGAAAGGGAATAGAAGGGAAGGGAGAAGAAATGTGTGGGAAATATCAGAAAGGGAGACAGAACGTAAAGACTGCTAACTCTGGGAAACGAACTAGGGGTGGTAGAAGGGGAGGAGGGCGGGGGGTGGGAGTGAATGGGTGACGGGCACTGGGGGTTATTCTGTGTGTTAGTAAATTGAACACCAATAAAAAATAAATTAAAAAAAAAAAGAACTCCCCCTCTTTTTTCTTATATAAAAAAAGAATATGTTATCCAAATGTATTTCTTGAGGAGTTAAAGGGAATCAATATATGCCTGGGACTCAATAGCAGAAAATATACTAGAGTAGGCTTCAGAACACCTTATATCTCCTCCCCAATCTGGCATTAACAAATGCTGGTATTTGGGGAAAGCCAAGTATGTCCTCCATGCCTCAGCCTCCTCATTTGAAAAATTGAAACAATTTTGCCCTGTTGAACTAAGTGAGACAGTGTATGCAAAATATAAAATGTTTGAAATATAAAGCAGTAAGGAGGTTAATATTTATACACACATTCCCTCTTCAGTAACCCTCCAATTCCTATCCTCCCCTTTGACACTTGACAGGGGAGAATGGAAAATTTTCATGGGTGACCAAGGTAGGTGGTATGAATATCTGAAAAATTAGCTCTGATTTTATCTGTGCATCTGGTAAATTAATCTCAGTGGGGCAGGAGTTTCTGGAGAGCTTTAAGCTTGGATCTTGATGCAATTAGATGTCCAGTGACAATTTTTGATAGGTAATAATTTAAATTAGGCCTGAAAAAAAATGTCAGGGGGAAGGGAACAGGGAGTGATGACATCACTATATTGTTCATGCAATTTCTCTATTTTTCTTTGTTCTTTGTCGATAACTTGTCAGTGTGTGATACAGGCAGATCCAATATGATGTGTAATCTTCTTAACAAGTTTCTGCTATAGACTGGATGCTTCTGTCACCTCCTCGCATATTCATGTAATGAAACCTAATCCACAATGTGATGGTATCTGGAGGTGAGGCTTTTGGGAGGTGACTAGGTCATGAGGATGGAGCCCTCCTGAATGGGATGTGTGTCCTTGTAGAAGAGACCTCAGAGACCTCCCTTGCCCCTCCTGCTGTGTAATGGTTGCCTGTGAACTGGGAAGCAGGCCCTTACTGGATGCCAAATTTACTCGTGCCTTGATCTTAGACTTCCTGGCCTGCAGAACTCTGAGAAATAAGTTCCCGTAGTTTATAAACCACCCAGTCTATGCTAATCTGTTAGAGCACACCAAATTGACTAAGACAGTTCATCAATAACACTAAATTTTTCATGTGGACTGCGTTATATATAATAACAATAATATAGATCCTATTTTTCAGCTACGATAGCTAGAGATAAAGTTAATCTCAAACAAATATTGCTCCTAATTGACCAGTGAAATGTGAGATTCAGCCCTAATAGGTGAGAGGGGGATGTCATGGCATGAACCAGCCCCATCATTTTCTTCCTGAGGGTTTGTATTCATTTCTGAAGGCTGCCATATCAAAGTACTGCCATGGTTCAAAACAACAGAAATATGTTCTTTCTTTAGTTCTGGAGGCTAGATGTCTGATACCAAGCTTTTTCCTGTGCTCTGGGGGGAAAGGATCCTTCCTTGTCTCCATCAGACTCTAGTAGCCTCACTCATCCTTGGCCTTGGGCAGCATGCCTTCACCTGCACCCTCGTGTTATTGTCTTCTCCATCTTTACTTGACATTCTCCTCTGTACACATCTTTGTCCACATCTCCCTCTTCTTCTCATGGCACCAGTCGTATTGATTTAGGGCCCATCCTAATGACCTCAGTTCAACTTGATTGCATCTATAAAAACTCCATTTCCCAGTAAGGTCAGATTCAGAGGTAAAGGATTAAGGACTCCAACATAGCTATTGTTGGGATATAATTCAGCCCATAACAGAACTTTTAGAGGCTTTTGTTTTATTTGTTTGAAAGGCATGGGGGAGTTTAAGAAAGTTAAATGAGGAAAGAAAATAAGAGATTTCAAGGTAAAATTGCCTTCTGGATCAACAGAAATAAATGTTTCTTACTTACCATTTAGTGTGACTAATTTTTTCCTTGTTGGCCTGCATAAAGTCCAGAGATGAAATTTTCAGAGGATTTCTGGAGGCAGAGAATTTGCTATGAACATCTCCAATACAATTTAGGAAGGGGCTAAGAGAAGGGGACTGACTGGGAATCCGGTAGATCTGGACACCAATACTGCCATTACTAGTGGTGTGACTTTGGCCAACCTAACCAACTTGTCCAGGGACCATTTCCTTCATCTAGTGAGGAGATAGTTAACAATATGTGCCTGTGGGATCCCCCCCCCCTAAGGATTATTTGAGACAAAGCATGTAAAAAGCTTATAATAGTGAAACAATTCAAGCACTAAAAATGTTGCATATAATTATTTCTCCAGACCCTCTGCTAGAATATGGATTTTTATCTTCTTAATCAGACCCCTATGCATGTGTGTGTTATAATTTGTTAAAATACTAATTTAGCTGTAGTTATAAATAATAGTTTTTAAAATATTTTGAAATATAAACATGCTTGTTAGAAATCATGGGATCATAATTTTTACAAGAAAATCAGTGTTGAAAAGGCTATTTTAGGGGTGCCTGGGTAGCAAAGTCAGTTAAGCGTCTGCCTTCACCTCAGGTCATGATCTCAGGGTCCTGGCATGGAGCCCCACATCAGACTCCCTGCTCAATGGAGAACCTGCTTCTCACTCTCCCTCTGCCTGCCACTCTGCCTACTTGTGCTCTCTCTCTCTCATTCTGTGAAATAAATAAATATCTTTTTAAAAAGACTATTTTATTAATTAGATGTGAATTCAGAAAGTAAATGGGACAAACAACATTTAAAGCTGTTTTTTTCTTTTTCTTTAGTAATACTTAAATCACCAGTAGCAAACAAAAATGATTTAGCATAGGACAAGTATTTCTCTAGATGTATTGTGTCAGTTTCTTGTTCCCTGTAATTTTGAGAAAGTGTTATGTTTTTTTTTCAATTTTCACTTTCTTGGGTTGCATTATATGAATGACAAAAACCATTTCATTGTGATCTTTGTTCTGTCAAATAAGAAAGAAAAGCTTTGCAAAGTTCTTTTGAAATAAATTATTTCCAGAAGAAAAACATAAGTGAATTTTAAAATTATAAATTATTACCCCTATTGAAAAGGCTAATCTAGTCTAAAACATAAAATATATTCATTCGTAATGTTTCAAAATGTACTTAATAGAAATTGTATTTTGTCCTGAGGAAAAATTAAATTTGTCAGAAGAAGAATATGTTATTGCAGATAAATAATTAATAAAGAGAAAGGCTTTGCGCATCTATCAGTGGCTACAGAGAGGAATTTTAGGACACAGAAAAATCTAGCAACTCTTATTATCTAATTCTGTTTGACTGAGCATATTAAGATGTCATTGGTATTCTCTGCATTCTCTGAAGCCAAAATTGCTTTGAGCTGAAAGATACAGTCGTCTTTCCAATAGCGATGTGTTCTACTGATTTTTCTTCTTGTTTTTGCATCTCTGTATTCACTTAGAATACAGAGCTATTCATGATACAAAGAAAAAGGAAAATTCATCTGTTTTTAGGAAAAATCCTTTAGATACCACTTTCCATGCCAAATAGGTTATATTCTTGATTTTAAAATACTTGCTTATGCTCATTTTAAAAAAAGAATTTCTTGTGATTTGCTTTGATTTATTGACTTAAGGATTATGGAAAGATTTTTTTTTTCCTCCTGAAAATCACTGATTTTCCTTTGCCAAAAAAATGATCTTGGGTGACACCACATTAACCATTTGAAAGAATATTATTATAAGAAACACAAGTAGCTTAAATTTCATTGTGTGCTTATAGCCATGTGGCATGTGGCAGGATCTTCCTGTTGTTTTTTTTTCTCCCCAAATCTCATTTCTATCATCACTAATCTATGCACTCCATGAAGGCAGGGAGCACGTCTATCTTGTTTACTAGCACAGTGCTCACACAAAGTCAAATCTTAAAATACATATGTAATTTACATCTGTTCTCTCTTTAGGGCAAGAATGCATGAGCAAAGCCAAAGTATCTTTAAAAAGTATCTTTGCAAGTGACCTTGTTTAGAGTCATGCAAGAATAACAGAATATTGGATTAATTAGTTGCCTACAGTGTACCTGATTTTTTAATTCTTGTAGATAATAATATTTAATTACCTGATACCAATGCAGCAATAGTTGGGATAGGGCCAATAATGGCCTCCGCTATTGTCCATGTGTAAGAAGTGGGTAAAAGACCACTTTTGACTCCTGAAGGGCTCAAATAGTTACACTACTGCGTAATAGCAATAAAATTCCTAATTCCCCCTCACTTGATAAAATTGAACAGAGAATGTACATTCATTCCATCTGGGGGACCAATGACCTATGATGGATAGTAAATTCTTGGGCAACTCTAAGAGGCTCTGCTGATAGAATGAAGAAATACATTATGGAACATTGACATAATTCTTTTGTGTTGTATAGTTCTCTAATTTCCTATTTCATTAAGCTCTTCCTGACCTGAGAAATGCCAGCATGACACTGTGCCATAGCATAATATTTGTTAAGAAAATTTGTGACTGTCCAGGTGTTTTGATTGAGAAGACTTAGGTCACAGTTCCTGCACCTCATTAGGTTGTTACCATTAATATTGATGAAGACAGGAGTCAACATTTTTTTCTTTCCCAGTAAAGCTTGTTTCAGAGCTGGGAGTTGGAGAACACAGAGAGAACTGGGCTGAATGAATAGCAAATATCATCAATGTAATGTATATATAAGTCATCAGTTTCTCTTCCAGGTGGCTTTTTTCCTTCAATTTTAAACACTTCCAGAAATCAGCATTATCTACATCATGTGACTGCTCCAGAGAGCTACCAGAAGGTAAGGGTAAAAACCACTGCTACTTTCAGTAGATAGGATTATATTAATTGACTAACAATGAACATGCTTAACTATTTTTTTTTTAAAGATTTTATTTATTTATTTGACACAGAGAGAGAGCATACACGGGTGAAGCAGCAAGCAGAGGGAGAGGGAGAAGCAGACGCCCCACTGAACGGGGAGCCCGATACGGGGCTTGATCCCAGGACCCTGAGATCATAACCTGAGCTGAAGGCAGACACTTCACCAACTGAGCCACCCAGGCGCCCCAACATGCTTAACTTTTAACATGAGTTTCTGATTTAAAAAACAAACCCACTGGAGGATACCTTTTATTTATAGCTCCCTCTTGCTTTACAACTTAAGCTCCTAAGCTGAAATGTTGCTGTGTATGGAAAAGTTTTCATTTGGGCAACATGATATGAAACAAGTCTTGCCCAGGGGCTGGGTGGTCTTTGTGTCTCTGCTGTCCGACTCTGCCATTTTAATGGTGATACCCATATCTAATAGAAATTCTAAAACCTGCTATGAGTATCTTCATGATTATCTTCTTTCTTATACAGTTGTGGAAGACATTTGGGAAGTTTCCAGATGTCTAGCGTTTTAGGGAATGATCTTCCAGGTAGCAGTCTTGAATTTCCTTTTCATTGTCATACAATAGAACTATAGCAATGAAATTTTCCACGTTCCACAGTAGATTGATTTGTGGAATCTTTGAAGGCTTGTGTTCTACTTTGAAAAATGAAGACACATTAAAGGGCTCAAGCTCTTAGAGATAATCCTGTATCTCTGGACTTTTCGAACCTTAGGGAAGGTCACTTGAGGGGGTTAACACTGATGGACAGCTTCTTCTCTAGCTCTGTTAAAAAAACATTGGTTTTATCCAAAGGGCATACTTCTCTTCTATCTCCAAGAATTGATTATTAAGTTAAAAAAGACTTTAGAAATCATATCACTTAATGGAATAGGCATCCCAGATAAGGGAAGTGAAATAACTTCTCTAAATTTACAAAACTAAAAGGTAGAGCCAAGACTGAAACCCAGACTTCCTGGCCAATTAAATGGGTTCTTTACATATTTGTCATAGGTGGTAGGATCTGGACCTACCATCTTTGCCTCATTTTAGTGAGATTAAGGCCTACATAGGGCTCCATGCTCAGCAGGGAGTCTACCTGAAGCTATCTTTCTCTTCCCCTCTGCCCACTCATATGTATTCTCTTTCTCTTTTAAATAAATAAATATTTGAAAAAGAATTAAATTGAGTTTGTAAACTCATAGTATTGTCCAGCATCTTTGCTGAAACTTTAAAATTCTAATAATTTTTTAAGTTTCTTGAATTGCTTTGTGTAGATAATGTTATTTGTCAGTAATAACTTAATTTCTTGCTTTTTCACTTTAAAATGCTTTGTTTCTTTTTATTTTCCTACTTCATTGGATGAAATACTGTTAAGTAGAAGTGGTAATATTCCTTTTTTCTGACTTTACATACCGCTTGTAGGTTTCACCATTGAATATAATTCTTGTTACAAGTTTTTGGTTACTTTGTGGTGCTGTCTAGAAAATGTATTTTTTGTTTTTGCAAATTTGGACTTTTTAAACAAATTTTACTGTAATTTGGGGCTTAGACTAAAAGAATACACTTTGAAAGTTAGTTTATAACTGATTTGATAGTGAAAGATTATCTGGAGAAATTTACTTCCCCTGATGGATGTGTTTATTTTCCAAGTGGGGATTTAGATTCAGGACCATTGAGACCACCTTTTGGTGGTAAAGCTAAAGATCTTGTTTCTCTCTTGATCTTCTTCTAAAGGGAATTATTTACATTCAAAAGGCTAAGAATAAGGACTTAGTATCCTGTCCCAGGAGAAGAGTTTTCTCCCTTCCGTTCAGGGGAGAGAGGAGGTGGTTGTTTGTCTCCTATACAAATGCGTAGGTTCATAGTTTTGTGGTTTCTTGCCTGCGTTAGACCCCAATATGTGTAGGATTTATTGTCAGGCTCTCACTGAGTCACCTCAATGATAAGAATTGATGCTAATAGGAACCAGTGCAATTATTTATTGTAAAGTAAATAATAATCTTCTCTGCTTCAAAGATCTTCTATTTATATTCAGTATAATATTAATAAATGCAAATATTAAAAGTTTAATATTTTATCAGATTAACAGAGTTTCTATCTATGTCAGTTTGCTGCGAATTCTTGTCATGAGTAATACTAAATTTTAGCATTTGCTTTTCTGAATTATTTGAGATGATCCATAGGTTTCCCAAAATCTTAATACTAAAATTTCAGTTTCACCTTATTTGTATACCTTCAACATCAGCATATGATAATTCTTATTTTACATAATTCAATATTTGTTTAAATTTTTAAAAATATTTACCTATTGATTAGACTGTGATTCTCTTTTGCACCTCAAGTCTTCTAGATCAATTTCCTTTTTTTTTTTTTTAATGCTATCTTTGGTAGATTGACTCAGAAACCACTTAGTAGCAGTATCTTTCACTATTTGTTTATTTTAAAATGAGTTTGTTTCCACTCACAAAAGTGAGTATATGCCCATACTTTAAAATCATGTGAGAATAGGTCTGTGATTTTCTCAGGGAGGTCTTTTATTTTATTTTATTATATATATATATATATATATGCATATATGTTCAAATATGTGTATATGACCAACTGCCTTTTCTGAATAGACAAACATCTCTGATAACAACTGTGGTTGTTATGGATTATCTACTCCTTCTGTGGCATTACACCATTTCAAGGATTAAGAAACTTTCTAGACATTTCAGTTCCAACTCTTAATCTTGCTCAAAACCAAGGCTTAATTTTCCTATCCTCATGTAGCCACTACAAGCTATGTTCCTTGGTACCCAAGGCTTGAAAACTCCCCAGGGTGGCTCTGTTGTTAGTTTACACTAACCACTCCAACTTTGGGTTTTTTTTCTTCCTGACCTCTGAGGATTTCTCTTGCTTTCTTGACATCCAAAATGTGCATTTAAAATTATATTTGCAATGTTTCATCCAGTATTTTGAAAGGTGCTTTTGAGGGAGTTCAGTTGATCACATTTCTAGAAACAAAAGTCCAAAAGCATGTATCACGCATTTTCTCTGCATCATTTACTGAGGAAACAGATAAATTATAGATTTTCCTTGCTTGATGTAATGCAAATTCTAAGGTAGATGCAGAAACACTTAATTGTGCTCAAGAGTGATCACCACTCTGTGAAAGGCTAGTAAACACTGCCATGTGAACAGAATACAGGTAGTTATTCATTCCACTGGGACAAAATGGGGGAAGGCATTACTAAAAATGCAGTGGTTGATCCAAGCCTAGAATTTGTAGCATGTTGCCAAAAGGAGGAAGAGGATTTTTGTGTTCAAAGGCTTGGAGGTATGAAACCCACGTGTAGGAAAGAGTATGTAGATTTACATGCTTGAAAGGTTGTGCCTTGAGAAGAAGGAAGGCATGAGAGCAGCATGGCTGAAAAAAAAAAATGCAAGAGTGGAAGAACCAAAAAGACAAATTTTCTTATTTCAAATTTTATGTCAATCCCACCCTGAATGCCAGGTAAGAAATTAGGGTTTAAAGAAGCCTACTTTTCTTAGAAAGCAAGGTCTACTGGCTGTGGAATCCAGTTGGTACTCCGATCTTTACAAGATCCTTCCATAACAACCAACTGGAACTATCCCTGAAAAAAACTTTGAGTTTTCTTCCTATGGTTTTAAGCCCTGTCTACTGTGATTCTCTCTAGGGTAACCAAGCAGCTTGATTAACCCAAGACTGAGGGGATTCCCTAGGACACAAGACTTTGAGTTTTAAAACTAGCAAAGTCGTGGGCAAACCAAGAAGAGTTGATTACATTAGATATTCCATTAGAATATTAGTCTCTTCAAGAGCAGCAAAATGTTTAGAACACTGCCTGGCAGATAGTGGATATTAACAAATATTTGATAAGTGTATGAGTATTTTTTGCCACACAGGAGAAGCAAGCAAAATCATTAGACTTCATGCAAGGGAAAAACAGCCAAACTGTTAACTGTTGAACTTGCAGTGGTTTAGGCCAGCTGCTCCTAGGGTCCCCTGTGAGGCAGAACACAGACAAAAAGACTCTCAGCACTTAAAGACACAATGAGCAAATTCAGAGAGGCATTCCTATGGACTATTCGGATTATTTCGAGGAAGATTTCGACATTTTAAAGGATTTTTCATGAAGGCTTCTCCTAGTCTTCTGATGAACAAGTGAAGTTATACCTCTATACTTTCTTCACCAGTTTTATCTACTTTTTGGTGAGTTTAACAACTAAAGGAAATGGAAGCCATTGTAGAAATTAGTATCTTCTTATGTAATATAAACCTAGGAGGATTGTGATGAATTTTCCTCTTTCCAGAGCACTTGTTATTTATATAGCCTTGAATTAAGTGCTCCAGTATATGATGAGTCACAACAGAATAGGGTGGAGCAGAGAGATGTGTGGGGTTTTGCCTTGGCCATAGCATATACATTCTGAACTGTTCAGAAGAGGAGGTGCTATTAGGAGGGATAGGTTTCAAAATGGGATTTGGGCCCTGGTAATGGAGTATAGTCAACATGAGAAATAGACCATTGATCCCACACTGTGCTTCAAAAACATTTTATAAAGATGTAAGAGTCTAGGCAAATTTAGAAAGGGAAATAGGATTCAGTTCAGTCCTATTTGTCTGTCTAATGCTGAGGATTCCTTATTTATCTGCTCAGACATTATATTCTTTTTTGGAAATAGTATTATCCACACTAATAGCATTACCAACTGGGACATATAGTCCTGGTTCTTAAAAGAGGACCCAAATTAATTTGAATGGTCATCTACACTTTGATTTATATTATTTAATTCTGGAATAGCTGAAACAAATACACACATACACGTGTATATACATGTACGTGTGTGTGTGTGTGTGTGTGTGTGTGATCCCTGCACTCAGATCAATCTGAAAATTTCTGCTTGTGAATTATACTGTTTTCTAGGCTGATTGATATTGAACAGCATGAAAGGAGGATTTATTGGCACAATTTTAAAACTTCTCAATTCATTTAAAGAGACCAAATAAATCCCTTTCTCATTTATGTTTTTCTGAAAATCATTCTCTTTTTTCATCATAAAAAGAAGGTGTCCAATTTAAAAAGAATGTTAGAAATGCATATAAGACATGGAAATGTGGTGAGTCCTACAGTGTGCTACAACCCAGAAAACAAGGCTATGCTTCCTGCACAGCGAAAAAGGGATGTGTTGCAAAATCCCTTGTGAGATAGCAAGGAAAACAGATATAGTCAGAGCTGAAATGGAAATAGTGTTTAATCAAATACAGATAGTGAAAGAAAAAATTCCATCTATAAACCATAACAGGGCAGCATGACAGGCTGGGGTTTAATCTTATTACATGGAGAGAAGGTACATGCTAAGCTGGAAATTATTGTAATTACTTTCTCTGGTGATTTACAGGATGGGTGAGAAAAAGGTAATGAAACCAATTTCTTTCTCACTTGCACTTGAGGCTTTTCTCAGGTCTTTGAATGTAGAGAATGGTAGACAATTACAGCAGAGGAATCTAATATTACAAAACACTGCAAGGGCATTAAGAAATCAAACAAAATAATCAGAGCAGAATAGGAAAAGAGCGTTAAGTTAAAAATGAAGGAAGTCCTGTTTATGAAACCCTTTTCTACAAGAATTTCCAGGCCATCCATCTGTGCTATAGAACTCCTTCTGCTCCTCCAGCCCTTCATCCAGCAGAGTGTGTAGCATTCTATCAGAAAAGATGGCATGATGAATGCTCTTTGGGCGTGACATCCACCATTTCTCTCTCTGTGGATCTGACTTGGGAAGGTCATCTTTCTCTTGGCCACTATTATGGTTCATAAAATAGACTTTATCTTGTGTTTTCTAAGCTTGGTTTTCCTAATGAGATCTTTTCATGTATTCTTAAATCAATCTTTGCTGGGTGGAAATTAAGCAGTACTATGTTTGTGAAATGAATCTGAGTTGAAAGGAAAATAAGTGGACACTCTCAGATGTTGACCCTACAGTCACTGTCTTAATCATCCCCTTCCAGGGGCACCTATCTCTTGGGTCCCAATTCCCTGCTTGTGACCTGCTAACTTTACCCATTTGGTCTAGTTCCTATACATACACGCTCCTCATGTTGACTCCCCTTCCCATGACTGGTATGCATTCTTCTTGAAGACCTGGCATCGATGAATCTGCCTCACTACTCTGCCTTCCTTTTTCTTCCCTTGTCCTTCTCCTCCTCTCCCTGTGCCCGGCCACCACACTCTGATTCCCTCACTCACAGGGAGCCCTTCATAGCCAGCTAGCATTCTTTAGATATGGTCAATGTCTCCTCTCAACAAAATTCTTCTACAGGCTTTGCCTTTGCTTAGACCTGTTTGGAGAAATGCAGAACAACTTATTTTATTGTATCATTTTATGTTTTTTTTTTCATAGAGGGTCTTACTTGCTGATGGAGGAAAATAAATTAACAGGGAGAATATGGTTTAGTCCAAGAGTTCCTGAGTTGCTCCAGTAGTTGAAAATTCCATGTCTTTCTACCAATTATAAATTTATGATCTTCCAAATTAGTTTCATGTCACACCTGTCACAGATCACTTAGAAGAAATTAATACCAAGTTTGAATATGGTTGGGTAGTTAGAAGAAGGTTGATAACCTGCCTCTGGAGTTCTTCATCTTATAAACTTGACTAAAGTCTAGTTGCCATTGACTGTAGGACTTCAAGTGACTCCTGGCTTGCTGCCATAATCAAATCTAGAGCATACCTGTGCCCCATGCTGTCAGTTAAATGACAAAGGCTTTCTTGTGAGATGCTGGCCTCTAAAGGGTTGGTGGCTCTACTGTTCATGTAACTGAGGCCTTTATGCCACCATTATGTTGGGGAATCTATTCAAGATCTCCCCAAGTCACCCAACAGCCACCACCAGTGGCTCCCTTTTTGCCTTCCAAGTTCCTTAGATACAGTGACCAAGCAGGATGACAAGAGCTGGTGAGGTAAGGTTATTTTGTAGGTCTTTTTTATTGTTGTGCTATTGTCTAGGTGAATGCAAAGAATAATAATGCTTCACTTCTTTTATTTTGGTAGAATATTTCTTTGGATCACACCTGTCTAACCCATCCCAGGAGACTTTATTAGGATCTGATTTAGCAATAACAGGAATTGAGGAAATTTGAAACTTAAATATAATAACTACCTGTCATGACTGGTTAAAAATATGACAGAGATGCCACAGTGCTGTGATACTTCACACTAATCAGAACATCTTCTTCCCTAACTACTGCAGTCTAATTAAAATCAGCCTCCACAGTGATTGCTCTACCATCTTTTCCTCCTATCAGGCCATTAGAACTTCTAAGACTCAGACGCCAAGGTCAAGGTATGCTGCCCTAGTCTGAATACTCTAGCCCAGCCAATCTTCAGTCACTTGCTCACATCCAATTATAAGACAGTGGACTTTCACCTAATTAGAGGTGATTCAGTCCATCAAAAACTACCTTATGCTTAGAAGAAATAAACACACTTTACAAAATATAATGCTATGCAAACACCTATTCTAAAAGAGAGAAACATTTTGTGAAAGTTGTAACGAAAGTTTAAAAACAGGACTGAATTTCCTGTTTGTTTTTCCCCCCAGAGTGAAATAGTGCCTGAAATCCTGAGATTCAGAATCCCCACAGGATGCTAATTATATTTAAACTCCCCAGGCAAGGGGAGGGGTGGGATGGGAAGGAACAGGGTTCTGCTTGAGCTGGGCTTCGGAATGTTGGAGTGTCACTTGCTTCTAGGGAGTGGCATTAATTAGGGTGCCCAGAGTAGAACTTAGTAAAATCTAGAGTCAAATGGCTAGACTGAACAAACATTGATCTGAAGGTGGGAAGGCAAAAGAGGGAAACTGCTCAAAGGCCCATGCACTATGGTTGGAGACAGTGTGACAGAGCGAGTGGGGTTTTGGTAAGTGGGTGGTAGGCAGAAGAAGACTCCTATTGGAAGGGTGCCTCTGGCTATTCTTGAGAGATGAGTTTCTCCTTTATTTAGACTCCAGGCTTAGGCCCTGTTTAAGAGTGGAATGTATACCAGGAAGCTAATTTTAGCTTCAAGTCATACCTTGAAAGTTCAATGGCATAACTGTATTTGAGACACATAGGATCACTATAAGCGGACAGAGAGACTCATGGGAAAATCAGGCTTGGGGAGAAATGTAAAGTGGTGAGCTTTTGTCAGAGTTGTTCTCCTACCTTCATCTTGATTTGCCAACAGCATGTCACTTGGGTGGAGGCATGGGGAGGAATCCAAAGGCAATTCTTCATCCTTTGGCTTGAGGATTCATGAAGCTTTTTCAGAGAGCTTACAAGGCCAAAGATGTTAATAATAACACTAACATGTTATGTACCCTTTTCTCCTTCTCAATTTCTGAGTGTACAATGGAGCTTTCCAGTGTGATATGCTAACAGATTAAATACAGAAGCAGATGAGAAATTTATTCTTTTCTAATAAGCCTTTTATCATTTGTAAAATGTAAAATAATGTCTCTTTTCACCATATTTTTTCTTTGATAAATTTACTCATAAAAATATATTGTATGAACACATTATTGTTAGTTTTAAGTAAATGTGTAAAAATATTTTCCAGGTTTAATTTCAAATACAGTTTACTATATGATAAAAACTTTGGGGGTCCTCAATGATTTTTCATAGGTACAAAGAAGTTCTGGGACCAGAAAGTAGGAACATTACTTTGGGTCTGTGCCTCCCTATGCTTCTTATTCTCACAGAGGTAGAGTTAACATCTGGTTCTGTGATCTGGTGTTGAGGACTCCATGGAAGCTCCTCTTGGAACATCTCCCTATAAGCCCATCACTGATGTCTGATTTATGACTATTTGTAATTTCTTCATTTGGGGTAAGGGATGTACCATGCAGATAACCCTAAAATGTAAAACCTATTAAGCCTCATCAGCAGTTAGCATCCTCATAATCATCAACATATATGTAATAAGGTCAGCAGTTGGCAAACTTCAGATGACATTAGATGGAGGTTACTCATCCCTTGTCCTTTGGAATAGGGTTTGGAGGATGTAGCTCAGAAATCTGAATTTTCACATGGTCTTCAGGTTATTCTTAAATAGACAGCTGGATGTAATGTGATGGCCTTTTTGACGTGATGGCCTATTTGTCTTGCTCACTGCATCATCACTATCTACATAAAAGTACATGACATAGAATGAGATTTAAGTATCTGCTGCTTGCAAGAATGTGGTAGTACTGCATCAGGTGCATAGTATAGAGAATTTCAGCAGCTTACTGGTGGGTCTGATTTCAAGAGGAAGGTGAAGATATTGAAGTCCAGAATCTAGGGCAACTTTAGGACATGGTGAGCCTCAGGAAGGAAGGAAAAGGAGAATAGGGAATATAGGAGACAAACAGAACCAACTGTGGTGACAGTCCTTACTGTAAGTCTGATGTAATACTCAGACCTTATATACTTCACCTTGATTCTTACAACTTTGAGAGAGGAGTATTACTATCTCCATCTTTCTGGCACATTCTCTCCCCACCTCCTACCTCCAGGTTTTCCTGGAAGTACAAAGGTGTGAGATGCCTGACTATAACAAAGCAAACATCTCATTAATACCTCTGTACCCATCCTCTTCATCTGTCAAACAAGGAGGGGGTTCAGATGGAGGAATCAGATGGAGGAATTTTGGAGATGTTTGGATGTCTCCCAAACATACATTTTTTTTTCCATTTTCTCTAAGCCTGTGCACTAGTTTTCTGGCTGTGGATCTGTGCACCACTGTTGCCAAACTCGTGGGTTCCTGACACTGTTTTGAGTCTATCCTTGTCTATTTGGTTAGACTGACCACTTGCTCTGCTGTAGGTGGCAGATGGGTGATCCTCCTAGTCCTGTGCTGGGGATGACTCATTTCTTACTGCTTCTGTCTCCTTAGTTATGGTTCAAACCAGTTCAAAGAAATCTACTTTCTTCTCTCCTTCAGATACAACTGATATATTTAGCAAAACAAATGACAAAATTATGAGTTTCAGATGAACAATATGTACTTTCTTAGTTTAACTTTGTCCCACACAACATTTGGGACATACTATACTAAAAAATACTCTTTGTTTATGTGAAACCTCAAATTTAACTGAATTTGTGAAACCTCAAATTTAATTGAATCTCCTAAATATTATCTGGTAACTTTCCAGGAAAATATTGTTCCACAATTCCTAACTTTCTTCCCAAGAGAGCCACCAATTTCCCTTCTTTGTTATCCATATTCTAAAAAGAACCTGCATATGTTGGGGAGAGACATTTACCCTATTATTCCTGGGGAAACTGAGGATCAGAGAGGTTGACATGCCCAAAGTCAGACACTCAGCATGTGGTAGATCTTGTATTCAAAGCTGGATGTGCCCTAAAGTCTGTTTTCTTTCCACTGCTCTTTCTCTATACCTCCATATGCAACAGGGAGGAGAAAGAGTCCTCAAATTTTACATATTTTTCATAAAGTTTCCTTTGTCTCTCTGTAGTAACTAGGGCATCTTTGAAGTTGCTCCAGGAGACCAAAATGAAACATTACAGTGATGGGTGGGCAGTTCAGGCTTCAGGAGATCAGTCATACATCCAGATTTCTTCCATTGTGTGGCTTTGCCTTCCTTTGGATCATCACCATGCCCACATTCCAGATCAGGGAATAAGAAAAGAGTGAGCATTCCAGAGTGAGCAATTTTAGTTTAAAAAGTTGTGCAGAAATTGCATTTTGCACTTAGGAGTCATACCATCTAGTTACACATAATTGTCCTTTCTAATCTGTTAATGTAATTAAATTGATTAACATGTTTTCTGGCATTGAACCAATCTTGCATTCCTGGAATGAATTCAAATTAATCGTGATGCACTATAGCTTTTAAAATATAGTTTCATATTTAATTTGCTAATAATTTGTTATCATGTTTGTACTTGTATACATAAAATAGTCTTTCCCTTTTCATATTGCCTATAACTAATTTTGTCACCAGGTGATAGCAGCCTTACAGTTGTGTGGTGGAATGTTTTGTTTTTCTTGTCTCATAAAGGATTTATGTCAGAAGAATTTATTTTGAGAGTTTGGTGTAAGTCCTCTTGGATAGTTTTTGAATGACTAATTTTCTTCAATGTCATAAGAATTTGGTTTTTTTTCTATTAAATATTGAGTCTGTTTTAGAAATTTTTTTTCTAAGAATATAGCCATTTTATCTGTCTTCTGATTTATAGCATGAAGACTTTTATAGTATTAACTTATTTTTAAATTTTATTTTAAATCTTTCTAATTTATTTATAATACTGTGGAAAGTCTTTTAAAGCTTACCTATTTACTGTTTATATGTGTCATTTCTCTCTCCCTTTTTCTCTCCTACTCTTAATCAATCTTACCTGAGGTTTGTCAGACAAGTTCTATGAATGTTTTCAACACATTGACTTGGGCTGCTTGGTCCTCTCTGTTTTGGGGATTTTTCTTTCTTTTTAAATAATTATTCCCCCTTTTTAAATTTAATTCTCTTTATCCTTTTTAGTTGATATTTTTCTAACTTCTCAAATTATATGCTTAGCTTACTGACTTCTATCTTTTCTACTTTTCTCAAACAAACCTATAAGGTTTTAAATTTCCTTTAGTATTGACTTAGCTATGGTTCAGAAGTTTTGCTATAAAGTTTTTCATTATATTTCCATTATAAATATTTCATAATTGCCTTATGATTTCTTCTTGGCCTTTGGGTCAATTTGTTGTGTGCTTAGAGATTTCCAAACTAGGAATGTTTTAAATCGTTTTCTTCTTACCAATGAATACACCAATCATATTAAGAGCAGAGATTAGAGGGTGCATAATACTGGATATTTAAAAATCTTTGCAGGTTTTGGCCCAAACTTTCACTTAATAATTTTCTCAAATGACTCTTTAATTTAGAAACATTTATCTCAAAAAGGAAGAGGCATCAGTTCAAATTCCCATGGAACAGTTGTATGCAATGCTTGGACTTTGCAAATAATCTCCCCCAATATTACACACTATATCTCCCTTCTTTTTTTCTAACTTCTCCATAGTAGCTATCTACATCTTGACACATGCAAGATCTAAGCAATGCTCCATTACCACTGTGGTGGCAGTGTGCTAAAGCACAATCTTCTAATGCAGCTCCCCACCCAATTTCCACTCAGGGTTCTCAGGTCAGCTATTCCATCTATGCCTCTCCATCTGTGGTCACCACTGAAAATATTCTTCGGGTACCCTGTTCTTTCTCTCCCATCCTAATTACCCTCTGCTTCTTCCCGTCCTCCACCAGTTCTCACCATGATATCTTCCTAAATCCCAGGATTCCCTTTAACCCTAAATGATGAGCCTCTTCAGAGTCCTCTTGCTAATCCCTATCACTCCCCCAGAAACTGTCAATGAAGAGGACTTGGGGACTAACTAAAAGATTGTTGGTTTTCTCTTTTCAGGCTGCAGTTCAATCCTGTCAATTGGTCCTTCATTTTTTTCTAGTTTCATTGAAATATAATTGACATATAACATTGATAAGGTATACACAATGTGTTGATTTGATATATATTGTAATATAGTTACTACTATAGGTTAGCTAATTACTCCATCATATCAAATGATTACCATATTTTTTTGTGTTGAGAACGTTTAAGATTTACTCCCTTAGCAATTTTTAAGTATATAGTACAGAGCTGTTTTTATTCTCTATAGTAGCATTCATCATTTTTGTTTTTTTTTGTTGAAATATAACAGGTATACAACATTGATTCATAATTCTCTATATTAGTGCTCATCATGGTATATGTAGTAACATCTTTCACCATACAATGTTATTAAGTATATTAATCATATTTCCTCTGCTACAATATTCATCTCTGTGATTTATTTTATAACTGGAAGTTTGTAGCTCCTAATGCTCTTTTTTCATCCCTCACTCACGTCCCCTTTGCCAACCATGAGTTTGTTCTATATATTTAAGAATCTGCTTTTTTATTCATTTGTCTTGGTTTTTAGATTGTACATATAAATGAAAACATATGGTGTTTGTCTTTTTATGACTTACTTCACTTACTGTAATACACTGTAGTTCCATCCATATCATTGCAAATGGCAAGATCTCATTCTTTTGAATGGCTGAGTAATATTCCAGTGTGTGTGTGTGTGTGTGTGTGTGTGTGTGTGTGTCTGTCTGTTCTTTTACTGATGGGCACTTGGATTGCTTCCCTATCTTGGCTATTATAAATAATGCTGCAATAAATACAGAAGGGTCTATATTTTTTTAATTAATGTTTTTGTTTTCTTTGAAAAGAGAGATTTCTGGGTTATATAGTATTTCTATTTATAATATTTTGAGGAACTTCCATACTATTTTCCATAGTGTCTGTGTCTATTTATATTTTCACTAAAAATATAAATTTTTTTCTACATCCTCACCTATGCGTATTACTTTTTGTGTTGATGTGAGTTGAGATCTCAACTGCAGCTGTCATTGGCATTTCCTTGATTGGTGGTCTTAAGCACTTTTCATGTGCCTGTTGGTCATCTGTAGGTCATCAAAGGTCTATTCAGTTTCTCTGTTCTGTTTTTTAATTTTTTTAGCTTCTATTGAGTTGTGTGAATTCCATATGTATGTATGTGTATATACTTATATATGTATACATGTATGTGCTCATGTACATAGATATATGTATATATATTAACCCCTAATCAGATATGATTAGCAAGTATTTACTCCCATTCTGTAAGTTGTGTTTCTTTTTTGTTAGTTGATTCAAGTCTTACATTTATGTCTTGAATCTACTTAAAGTTAATTGTTGTAACTATTGTAAGCTAGGGGTCTGATTGCATTTTTCTGCATGTGATTGTCCAGTTTTCCCAGCACCATCTGTTGAAGCAACTCAAGGGTGCCCCACTGTCAACATTATTATTGAACATACTATTGAAAGTCCTAGCCAGAGCATTCAGGCAAGATAAATAAAAGGCAGCCAAATCAGAAAGGAAGAAGCAAAATTGTCTCTATTTGCAGATGATATGCTATTATATATAGAAAGTCTTAAAGACACAACCAAAAAACTCTTGGAATTCATCAACAAACTTCCCCCTCAGGACTGCTTTTGCTGTATCCCAAAGAATTGAATGGTTGTATCTTCGTTCTCATTAGTTTCCATGAATCTTTTTAATTCTTCTCTAATTTCCTGGTTGACACTTTCATCTTTTAGCAGATTAATAAAGTTGCAGGATATAAAATCAGCATACAGATATCAATTACAGTTATCTACATGGACAAAATACCTGAAAAATGCTAAGAAAACCCATTCAAGTAGAATCCAAAACAATAAAATACTTAGGAATAAATTTAATCAAGGAGGTTAAAGATCTGTATACCTAAAACCACAAGACTTTGATGAAAGAAATTAAACCTGACACAAAGAAATGTTAAGATAACCCCTGTCGATGGAACAGAAGACTTGCTATTGTGACAGTGTTCATACTACTAAAAGCCATCGTAGACTGAATGTCTGTCAAAATTTCAATGGCATTTTTCATAGAAATAGAAAAAAAATCTTAAAATTAGTATGAAATCACAAAAGATCCTGTATAGCTAAAGCAATCCTGGGAAAGAACGAAGGTGGAAGCATCATACTTCCTGATTTCAAACTATGCTACAAAGCTATTTTAATAATCAAAATGGCATGGCATGGCATTCAAGAAAAAGACACATAGAACAATAGGACAGAGTAAAAGTAAAGAGCCCAGAAATAAACTCCTGCATAAACAGTAAATGGATATTTGACAGGGAGCTATGAATATTCAGTGGAGAAAGATGCTCTCCTGTCCAACTTTTCCAAACCACTGTAACAGACCTTCAGGTCTCACTTGTCCATGGAGAGAGATGAGGAATATTCCTGATTACAGGCCTGAGCAACATAATCTGTCCACAGATGACCGAATTATGGGCAGCACAGGAATGATGTCTTCTTGTATAGGTGTCAGGTCCTGGGCCAGTCTTTAGATCTGTCTCACAAAACTGAGCTAAAATCACCCTTCTGACAATTCTGACAATTTATGTAGAGTTCAGGTACCTTTATTTCAACGTGTTTTATTTCCAGAGATTTCTCTTAACCAAATCCATTCACCATAAGGCATTCTAGATCATCTTTTTTAAATGTAAAACTATTTTTTCCCATCACTTAAAATTTTTCAGTCTCTTGAAGGCCCCCAAGGTAAATTGCAAATCCCGTAAGAAGACTCTGCAAGCCTCTGCACCATGTAGTTAAAGCTTCTCTCTCAGATTGATTTCTCCATTGTTTCATGTTTTTGCTCCATCCATGTTGAGTTCTTTGTAGTGCAACATCAACACCTGACTTTTTCTTCTGGGTCCAAATGTGCTGGTCCTTCTACCCGGAATGCTCCTCCTTACCTGTCTATCTGATGACTCCCACTGATCCTTCAGATCTAGACCTAGACGTGCTTTCCTGCAGGAAGCTTTCCCTGATATCACTTCCTCCCCACTGGGTCTGGAATAGGTGACTCTCCTATGTGATCTGAAAATACCCTGGACCTCCCATATCAGTGTACTTAATACACAATATGAAAATAGGATGCTCAAATGCCTCTGTTGAACTCTGCATGAGTAGTGCATGAAAGTAGCTCACTGTTGTTCTCCTTGTGTTTGGCACACAATAGATGACAAATACTCGACAAATAGGTGGCATGTTCAAAATTCTAATAGTATAATATGGTATGGGAAAGATTTGTTTAATCAGCTTCAGGTATAAGAGAATATGGGTACTTTTTTATAGTTCAGCTGGATTGAGTTTTTAAATCACCTAACCACTGTCAAACTCCATTTCATACTCTATAAGATAAGGAAATAAGTGATTTCCTCACAGGAATACTGAGAAAATGGAATGAGATAGTGAATATGCTTTATAAAGTAAAAAAGTATGAAATACTCTAGAAGTGGAAAGTGTTATTATAATCAAACATTTATTCTAGTTAATTGATTGACTGATTGCATTAAACCTAAAGATTATTTGCAACTAAGTGCTTCAAAAGCAAAGTGTTTCTATTTTTTTTCAAAATTACTAATTAAAAAAATGAGGTTTAGCACTTAAGAGAATCTTGGGCATTAGAGAGGATTTTTTTTTTTTTTTTGAGTAGGCAGAATAGATCGTGGGGTGGAGATCAGGAAATTTATTCAGCTCAGCAGTCTGACATGAGAGTATTTTGGGGAGAGAAGAAGGTCTCTTCTTCCAGGGCATTGCTTATGTTCTGCCCCAGCACTGATGGGTCAGTCAGTAGACCTCTTCTATTCCTGATTTTTCTCAATCTTTCTCTTTGTGAGTGGGGCATAGTTTTCCCTCATGTCTGTCACCTAACATTAAACCATCTACTGTTTGTCCTCTTCACCCTATTTCATCTCCATCTTCTTTCACTATATATCCTTTTCTGTTTGATTTTTTAATTTGAAAAAGTAAATAAACAATTTTATATTGTTTATATAATGTTATATAATGTTATATTAGTTTACCTATAATGTTATATTAGTTTCAAATGTCCAACATATTGATTTGACAATTCTATACATGACTCAATGATCACTCAGTAATGTAGTTACCATGTTACAATATCATTGACGATATTGTTATGCTTTTCATTTTCATAACTTATTCATTGTATAACTGGAAGTTGGTACCTCCTAATCCCCTTTATCTATTTCACCCATCCCTCCACTCACCTCCCCTCTGCCAACCACCAATTTGTTCTCTGTATTTACAAATCTGAGTTTTCTGATTTGTTCATTTGGTTTTTTGTTTTGTTTTGTTTTGTTTTTTGGATTCCACATATGAGTGAAACCATATGGTATTTGTCTTTTTCTGGCTGGTGTATTTGACTTTGCATAATACTATGTATGTACTGCAAATGGCAAGATCTTTTTATGGCCAAGTAATATTCCATTGTATACATGTACCACTTCTTTATTCATTAATATCCCAATAAACATTTAGGTTGCTTCCATATGTTGGCTATTATAAATAATGTAGCTATAAACATAAGAGTGCATGTATGTATATATATATTTTTTGAATTAGTATTTTCGTTCTCTTTGAGTAAATACCCAGTAGTGCATTCCCAGGATATTCTGAGGTATCAGTATCAATATGTATATTCATTTGATATTATTCAAGATAGAATTTCAAGAGTTTTTTAATTGTCTGCTCTCATAATTCATAACTTAGGGCATACCCCTGTGCTCCTAATACAAGTTCTTCTAGTATCTATCCAAGGATTATTTTCCATCAAAGAGAAATTACACTGTTGTAAACATTTATCACTTGGAGCCAATTGGAACCACTTGTGTCACAGGAAGAGGAAAACTTACTTTTGGACTTGGCCTTCATCACAGAAACTCCAGACAGAGAAGTGTGACAACTGGCTCTACCCCATTGCTCTCTTTCTCCTCTTCCCTCTCTGATTCAATTAAGGGGAGGCTGGGCCTGAGAAATATGGCTTTCCTCCGCTGATCCTTGCACTCTAAGACTGCAAGTTCCTGTGGGACCTTCACCTTATCCCTCTTACCCTTTAATTCTATGGCTTCCCTCTGTGCAGAAGACTTTAACACCCAGTAATCTATGGTGTAGTTATGAGCCATTTCATTCTGTTAATCAGACATGTGGTTTATCTCTAGCCCCATGGTGGCTAGACACGGTCTGGGGTTTTGAGAACCTTTTTACTCTGGTGCTCTGTACAAATAGTACCATTTTTTGTGTGTGTGTTTTTCTTGAGAATGATTGCAGTGCAATGTTTAACTGTCAATACTTATGTGGCAAGTGGCTCAAGAGATCCTATTTGTATTTTTGCTTTAGCAGCTCTACTGGGTTATGATGGGGCACTGGGTGTTCTATTTTTTATGGTAATCCTACATGTTGACTGGAAGAAATGCTGAAGCAGGCTTTGGAACCAAAGGCTGAGCTCTAGAACACTGTGGTTTAAAATCCTACAGAAAGACCAGGCATGAGCCAGTAGTGAAATAAAAACATGAAATTTTGAGTCTGTTGGGTAAACAGGAAATGGACGCCAACATTCAGTAAAGTAGAAGTGTTTGACCTCTGTCTTGTGGCAAATATTGGGGTCAGTAGGAGGGGTCCTATTTAGTTAGGTACTTGCTGATTTAACATTAATATTCTGTAACTCAGCCTTGGAAGATTTTGTTCTAAATTGTCTGGGGTGGGAGACAAATGAGCAAAAAGAAAAAGGTTGTGAGAAAACTTACAGTCAGAATATCTTTGGGAAATTAACTAAAAGTGCTGCAATGCTTGTAGGAATGACTCTTCTTCATTTTGGAGGAAGGTTTTTCAACCTCTAAACTATTGACAATTTGGACCAGATAATTGGATGAGGCTGACCTGCGCTTTGCTGGATGTTTAACAGTATCATTGGCCTGCTCACTAGATGCCAGTAGCATCTGTGTGTATTCTCCCCTATTCCTGACATTGCAATGTGTCTCCTGGGGTGCAAAATTGCCCCTATGTTGACAAGCACTGCTATGGAAAAATTTGTAGCAAAGCTCACACTCTTGGGGAAGCACAGTCCACGGAGGCAGCTCTAGTAGCAGTGCTGATTGAGATTACCATATCATGAAGATGAGAAAGATAATATCCACAGCATCAGGGGAAACTTAAATGGCACTGAGGAAAATACATAAGCTACAGAAAACTTTGTGGGACAAGAGGGGATACACAGAGGCTGCATTCCTGATAACCACACCAGATGAGGTTTGGAATCAAACACTCAGAACCTTGACTGACAATCCATTGTCCCCTCCCTAGCAGTGTGGCCTGGGGACACGAGAGTCATATACCTTCTATCACCCATTCATTGAGTATTGAACACCACTAGAAGTCCAGTCACTGTGTTAGGGACTGAAGCCAAAATGAATGAATATGTTTTTTGTACCTAATATGGACCTCCAAACAATTATAACATATATTAATAATTGACATCATGGCAGGTGGCATAAGGTACAATGGTAGAACAAGTATAATACCCTATTATGCCTGAAGCCATCAGGGAAATGTTTGAAGACCATGTAATCCTTGACCTGAGACCTGAGAAAGATACGGCAAAATGGCGAAATGGCAAAAATCTGGGAGGAGGATTTAGAAGACCTGGGAAGGATACTCGGGCTAAAAGGGAAGAGCATATGAATAGCCCTGAAAGGCAGCAGAATGCCCTCCACTCTTGGTTCAGCACATGGTTACACACTGCAGGATGATCATCTTAATGAGGGAAATTTAAAATGTTTGGGGTTACAATGTTTATAGCAGCAATGTCCACAATAGCCAAACTGTGGAAGGAGCCTCGGTGTCCATCGAAAGATGAATGGATAAAGAAGATGTGGTCTATGTATACAATGGAATATTACTCGGCCATTAGAAACGACAAATACCCACCATTTGCTTCAACGTGGATGGAACTGGAGGGTATTATGCTGAGTGAAGTAAGTCAATCAGAGAAGGACAAACATTATGTGGTCTCATTCATTTGGAGAATATAAAAAGTAGTGAAAGGGAATAAAGGGGAAAGGAGAGAAAATGAGTGGGAAATATCAGAGAAGGTGACAGAACATGAGAGACTCCTAACTCTGGAAAATGAACAAGGGGTGGTGGAAAGGGAAGTGGGCAGGGGGTGGGGGTGACTGGGTGACGGGCACTGAGGGGGGCATTTGATGTGATGAGCACTAGATGTTATGCTATATGTTGGCAAATTGAACTCTAATAAAAATTTAAAAATTAAAAAAATAAAATAAAATATAAAAGAAAAATAAATAAAAATAAAATGTTTGGGGTTAGATGGGTTATCTGCAATTACTATTCAAGCTTTTATTATTTCTGCCTTCATGGGAATATGTGGTCTGCTGGAAAGAAGCCTAGATACAGACTCAGTGCTCCCTAGCTAATGGGATTCCAGATGCTTATGTGGCGTGGACGTGAAATGGGCATACAAAAAGGTAGGGAAGCCAGTTTCTGGTGGGACCTTGGTCACTAGGGCAAGTCATTGTTCTGAGGTAGCCACACGATTCATATACAGAGACAATGGGAGAGCGAGGAGTCAAACATCAAGACAGAACCATCATCACGGAGAAAAGATCACTTGAACGTCCAAGTCCTTAGTGAAGTGTGCCAGAGTTCATTCTCAATGTAGCAGCTAGCTTTCTAGCCCATGTTTCTAAAGGTATTAGTGCTATTGTGGCTTTTTCATGAGGGTCTGCACTCATGTTCTAAAAAACTGCAGAATCATTTGCCAACTTTCCTTTATTTCTAGATGGCCCTCTTCTGTTCACTTTCCATCAGTATGTAAATTTCTTTCTCAAATGAGCCAGAAAAGATGAAAATGTTAAATTCCTTCAAAGGACTTAGTCACATAGCTCTGAAGAAAAGTACCCATATCCTGAATCAGCACAGAAACTTGAAAAAAAAAAAAAAAGATCACTGCTTTTATCCACCCTAATGAGGGGAAATTATATTGTAACAATGGAACAGGAAAATATCCTGAATGCACATAGCGATCCGTTGTCATGTCTGTCCAATCATCCCATCGGGTCCTCATAATTCATGTTTACTCAGGGATGGGGAAATGACAAGGACCTGTAGGCAGGTGTTATTTCTGACCTACTTTTCTGATTGGCTGGAGATTGGCACTTACTTGTCTCTATCCTGCCTCCATTATGTTACCTTGTAACAGTTAAAAAAGGGACATATTCCGACACCATAATTCTGATGCTGAATATACTCAGGTTGGATGTGCTCATAAAATTACCTTTTAAATATAAACTTCAGCTTAATTTCCAAATCATTTTCTCCACATACAAACTATCTACTTACAAAATGCACAAATACTGAGAAGCCTTATATGAATAAAAATCAGAAAGGGAAAAACCACGCAGGGTTAAAAATTAATTAGGTTTTACTAACGGTTATCATGTTTCTGTGTCAACCTCCTATTTTCAGACAATTTTCACAATAAAATTGTCTATCACAATATCTATTTTAGAAGACTTTTTACAATAGAATTCATTAAGTCTAATATTCTGCCACCAAATATATTTCCATATTTATTCAGAAGAGTTTTGAAGGCTCTGTCACATAGCGATTTTTCCCTTTATAGTTGTACTTGCTAATATTGAATAGATAAGATTATTTTCTCACCTTCAAATTGATTTTTTTCCTTTAAAGTTTGTTGCATGCAATATGGCAAAATATGTTAAAAGAAATTTCAGGTTTTGACACGAATTATAAAAGAGAAAATCCAATGCTACTGTTCAACTGCCCCCATTATCATGCCAGCCTCCCATGCTCTCCTTCAGAGATAGCCTTCTGGCATGTGGGGCCTTGGCTTCCAGGATTTTCCTACAGTTATAATTATTTTAAATGAGTGTCTCTCCTAGAAAATAGTCTTTTTTTTGCCTTTGAAAAGCTCAAGGCCTATATGCTGCTCTGAATTCCCTCCTGAGAGCTCTGCGGTGGAGCAGTCACATAGCTCGCTGCACTTATTATGAAAAGAACAGGCCGCTTTTGAGTTGCTCTGTGCTAGAAGCAGAGTGACTATAACACCATTGTTTTATGGAAGGGGACACATGCACATTTCCCACACACAATCCCTGCTGGCGTACTGATCTCCCTTTCTTACCTGACAGCCACTGATAGGATTCCTTCCTATTCCCATTGGTGAATCCCTAGCACCTGGTATAGAATAAAGAGAATTACTTCCTGTGTATGTGTGAGACTGGTTCTGCTATTTGAGAGCTAGACACACCCATTCTTTATTCTGTAACAGAATAATAAACAGGAGTTTCAACTGTGGGATTCAGAAAAAAAGATGTGGATTTCCAAGATAAGGTGCCAGGCCAGTATACAGATTTTCAAAGAAATATTTGACCATTGATGTAACAGTTCTAGAAATGATCATCCAGAAAAGGGAGATAAACAGGTGTAGAGAGTGAATATTATAAGAGCACCTTAGAAGGTAATATCCTTGGCATATAATATTAAAAGCATGACAAGTGTTCCCTGCAGGTGGCAGGTGCAGGGATTGGTGTATGTCTCCTGGCTTATGACAGCAACAGAGGAAAAGATGGTGCCAGAGAAGGTCTTGCACCTGTAACATCACCCAGTTGTCCTGTGACTATAGGTCAAAGATACATATGTCCCAGAGAGCAGACCTGGAACCACCAGTGGGAAGTTAACCCAATGGTCTGTCTAAAAAGTCAGGGTAAGGGGACCCTGGAAACTATGGGTTTTCAATCAAGGGTAATGCTGAGTGGATGGAGGGGGACCAGCTGGTAGAGAGGTCCCAAGTACAACAAAGAAGTGCAGCACTGAGGCCTCAGCACCACAGAACCTTGAGACGTACCCATGAGACAGTCAGAGGAGTCAGAAGTGAGACCTAGAATACAAGCCCACCTTGTTCCTTCCAGTAGGCTCTGCTCAGAAGGCAGGGCAACTGTCTGCATGTGGGGCAGCCTGGACGGGTCTTACCTTTGAACAGAGGTTGAAGTGTGTATTGTGTTGAAGCCTTAATTTCTCAATTTATCCATTCTGTGATAAAGTATTGGCAGTGTCTCAGTGCCATAGTTATGTAAGAGTGATCAGAAAAGTCAATGGTACATGAAAGACAAAAAGAAAAGAAAAGAAAAGAAAGAAAGAAAAAGAAAAGAAAAGAAAAGCCAATGGACAGCCCGAGCTTCCATACAAAGTACAGGGGGAGGACAACTGTCACTAATGAGGGAACAGTTGGCGGGGGGGGGGCAAATTAAATGTGCTATATTGGTTTTACAACAGGAATCCATTTGGTCATTTTTTCCCCTTGTGATACTAATTTGATTCACTGTCTTGCATCTTCATGTCTCAAGAACACAGGGACATCAATTCCTAGGCTTTTTGAGACTCTGCATTGAGCAAGACATCGTCCTACGTATGTAAGCCAATGTCTGCAAAACCTGCTGAGTACAAACCATACCTGACAAGTGGTGCCTGCTCTCAGGGACAGAGGGTTAGAAGGTCTCAAAGGCACATCCAGAATCAGTTACTATTAGCAGCCATCTAGGAAAGAGTGCTAAGGACTTTATTTTTTTTTTAATAAACTCTATGAATACATGCCTACAGATAAAAATCTAAGCACACATTGTAAATCACTGAAAAATACCTTCACCTCTAAGATGATATTTTCCTTGGACAAGTTCTCATCTCCTCCCCTCCCTTCTGCTCTCCTTCTCTTCCCTTTTCCTCCTCCACCTGCATCCCAAATTTGGTGTTCAAATGGGCATAGTCAGGGCTAGAAATTAAAGCTGTGGTAGAAAAAAGATGGCAAACTAATCACCTCAACATTTATTATCAAGTTTAAAGACCTTGTGCAGGGATGCTTGGGTGGCTCAGTGGTTGAGTGTCTACCCTTCGGCTCAGGGCATGATCCCCAGGTCCTGGGATCAAGTCCTGCACCAGGCTCCCTGCAGGGAGCCTGCTTCTCCCTCTGCCTATGCCTCTGCCTCTCTGTGTGTCCCTCATGAATATATAAATAAAATATTTTAAAAAATAAAGACCTTGTGCATTTTTGCCATACCTAGGACAGGAACTTTATTTTTAACTGTAAAAATTAAAAATCCTTATATATATTTAGTGACTGAACACTGTTGAAGACATCTTGTGGACCATGTCTCCTCCTACTGGAGCTCCAGCATTTTGAAGAACTTTAAGGGACAGCTTACGGGTTTAACTACCATGAGTGTGGGTAGCATCAATGTACATGCTCTGCACCCCAGCCCAGGAGACCAGAAAGAGCCGGAGTCAGTGTGGGAGTTTGTGTGTAGTTAAAAGTTGGAGTACCAGAGCTCTATGTGTTGGATTCTGGCTCTACAACTTGCTTCTGCAACTTACATAAACTCTGTGTCCTTGTTTCCTCATCTGCAAAATGAGTATGTTAACCATAACTCACAACTTTAGAGAGGTTTAAATGAAAACTGTTAAGAATGTTCTGGCACCTGGCACTCCTAAAATGTTCTTTTATCATGGTTCTGTGGCACCTTCTCTGTCAGCCAAACGAGATAATGAGAGGAGGAATGACCTCTTGGATTTTGACAAAATGGAGCCCTGGGGGGAAAACAAGAAAAGAAAGACTTGTAGGATTCTTATGGTCAAGTGGATGTCAGGGCTTGGAATTTCCCTCTGAATGGAGATGTGGGGACACATCAAACTGAATGGGGCTACAAATGCCTGTGGTAGGGCTTGGGGACTCTGAGAAAGACAATGCCGTGTCAACCCAGTGAAGAGAGGATGGCTGGCCTTGCCTAGGGTCTTCTAAGAGCCCGATATAGGCATTTGAGGGCCTAATGCTCCATATTTGTATCTTAAACTCAGCTTCGAAGTAATTTGTATGTTTCCATTTTGTAAGAAGTCTCACCTGCTACTGCTTCCATGGGATGGTAAGGAGGCTTTCTCCAAAGTGCCATTGAAAACATCCAGGTGCCTTTTGTTTCATTTGTAAGTATTGTGGTGAAACTAATGACCGATATCCACAGGCTAGCTGGAGGTAAGAACAGCTGGATGCACTGCAAGGTTTCAGAAAGAAAAAGAAATGAAGGTTTGCATCTGGCAGCATCTGTTTGAATTCATTTGGAGAAGCCAGATTGGAGCTGCTCAAGGGGAGAGATTTATAATCCTACTTTCCCCTTGCAGTGCCTGACATGTCCCTGCTCAATGAATATTTTTGGGTATATTTGTGGAATTTGAGTCATTGTTATAAGGAGAATGAAATAGGGTGGAAGTGGGAGTCAGAGTAAGAAGATTTCAGGCTGGCCAGAGACAAGGAGAGGGAAGTCATATTGCATGGGAAACATGTTCATGTCTGAAAAAAGTAAGACTTCCCATATTCCTGCTTAGCACAGTGTGAAAGGCAGAGCAGCTTCCCAAGAGTCTTCCTAGGAAGAATGCCAAGGGAAGCAAGAAGAAGGCAATGAGGAAAAGCACAACTCCATTTTGGAAAGACCTCTGAAAGTTCTGCCTAAATTTGGAATCTGAGAAAAGAATAGTGTAGAATCTGTAACAAGGGGCAAAAATGAAGTGATCAGTGGAGGAGAGACCTTGCATTTCCTTGAAGCGAAGAGGGAACAGTGAAGTTCACACAAAGAACCGTGAAGCTGCTATGAAAGGGGAGCTTGTCCCAGGCACAGTGCTTCCTGTAGGAGGCTACCCATGGAGGACACCAAGAATATAGAAGAAAGGAATTAAAGAACAAGAACAGAAGGAAGTAGAGTAGTACTCTATCATGTTGGTTTGGTACTGTCAGCAAGGGTCAGTGGATAACGTATTTCCCTCCCTCCCTCCCTTCCTTATTTGGAACTTTGGTAAGCTTTATTCTAAATATACAGCGTGGAAATTTAGCTTCTTAGAGTAACCTACCACTCATGAGGACATATGTGTGACTTTAGTTTAATGAGTATAAATGTGAATGTTCAAGGTGGTTATTAAGCCAGGTCTGAAGACTGAAGACCTCATCTTTATCTAGGTCCCAGAGAAGGGGTGTCTTGGGCTAAGTCCACATGACCTAAGGAGAATCAAATGTAAAGTGCTGGGGGGTTTTTTCACTGCAAAAATTACTTCAGAGTGAAACTGTAAAACAAAAAGCCAAGTTTTATAAAGACCTCTGGGTGTAATACTAGCAGTATGATGGTTTATGAAAATACTTGGGGGTAGCTGCGTTCTGGCCGGCTGCCTGAATCCACACATATCCCCCTTGGGTCTCTGACTCGGACCTGACTAAACTAATTTACTCTGAGCATGAGGCACACTATTCACATCAAAAGAATATACTTAAGCAAATATAATGGAGCTTTCCCCTGCAGCTGGTTTTGTTTTGCTCTAGACAGGAGCTTGGCTGCCATCTGGAAAGATGTCCTAACTTTACTGTGGAGCCAATAAAGCCCAAGTAATGTGAAATGGCATAAGCTTTTAAGTAAGTCTGTTGGAGAGGAAAGCCTGCAGTGGGGGGTTTATCAGAAGGCCAGTGGCAGAAGAATGCTAGAAGTGCAGTTCCAGCCAGGCCAGAAACTTAGCTGAATTTCACAAATGGGATCGCTCCTGAATAGAAGAATAAGGCAATATTTATGGCAACAGACTTTTAAGTTTTTAAGTTGCAAGTTCAAATCCCAGCAAATCCTGTCTCTCACATGGCCAAGCTACTTACCCTCCTGGACTAGTGTTCTCCTTAAGGGAGGAAAATAACACCAACCTCGTTTTTTTGTTTTTTGTTTGTTTGTTTGTTTTGTTTTTTTTTAAGGTTTAAAGAAACACATATGTAAAGCATGGAGTGCATAGTGGTTTTCAACTCTGGATCAACTGGGGGAAGGTTTAAAACAATTGCTATCCCCCACCTCAGTCCAGACAGACGCAGTTTCTGGAGTTGGGACCTGGGATTTTTACGTGCTGAAAGCTCCCAGGTGCTTCTCATGCACTATGAGGGATGAGAACCAAACACTCAAGAAAGGATAGCCACAGGAGAGAGTCTTCGGTGACAAAATGTTGGAAAAGAACTTCACACAGTGCTTAGCCTATAGTAAGTGCTCAGAAAATGATAGCTGTATTCTACTCACCCTAATTTTGTTAAGCCATATTAATAATGATTTATACTTGCTTTTTAGTATGGGGTAATTAAGCTGATGTATGGGTGGTACAGAATACAGAGTATAGATTTCACCCTGGGGAGTGTCAAGTGTGGTAAGAGAAAGCCTATCAAACCTTTAAGATTTGGGCTAAGGGGGTATGTTATTTCTAAGTGCAGTGCCAAACTGCTGTCATAACAAGTCAGCATTCATAGTTTCTTATGAACTTGATTCTTCTAGAGACAGGAAGCGCAGCGGCTAATGGTGTGGTATTTTGAGGTTCACTGTCCAGGTTCCAACCTCAGCTCAGTCACTTATTAGCTGTGTGACCTTCTCGTCAAGGCATGGTATCTGACCTTCTCGTACCTTAGTGTCTGCATTGATAAAATAGAGATGTAATAGTACCTGCATCGGGGATGTTTTGACAAGTAAATGAGTTATTAGAAGTAAACTACTCTCAACAGAGTCTGGCATTTAGTGATTACAAAACATTAGCTAGCAGGAATAGAAATATGATTTTAAGTGTTCTTGAATTTTCCAAGATCTCTGTGTGTCAGAAGGTGATTGAAGTATGAAATAATATGCTATGGTTCTCATATTTTGATATGCTTCAGATTTGCCTGGGAGTCTTGCTAAAAAAAAAAATCAGAATTTTGAGGTGAATCTGATACACACAAAATTCAAGAATCTTTACTGTTGTAGAAATACTGGATGTTTTAGTCTCGGTTCCACAGAGGAATAGAGCCAGTAGGAGAGAGCTTGATGGCTCTGTGTCTATCCACCTAACAGTCTATCTGTCTATCTATCCATCTATCAATCAATCATTGAAAGATATATTTGCCATAAGGAATTGGTTCACATAATTGCATAAAAGTCCAAGATCTGCAGTTGCAAAGCTGGAGACCCAGGAGAACTGATGGTATAGTTCCTTCTCAGTACAAAGACAGGAGAACAAGGAGAGCTGGTGATGTAACATTCAGTTCCAGTTTGAGTCCAAAGGCTGGAGAAAACAAATGCCCCAGCACAAAGACAGCCAGGCAGAGAAAATAATTATTTCTTATTCAGCTTTTTATTCTACTCATTCAATGGATTGGATGAGGTCCACTTACATCAGGGAGGGTGACCTGCTTTAATCAGTCTACTGATGAAATAAGTGTTCATCAAATCTGACAACAGCCTTATGGGCACACCCAGAAATAATCCTTAACCAAATATGTGGGCGTCCTGTGGCCCAGTTGTGTCAACATTTAAAATTAATCCTCACACTAGATTGGGAATCACAATTTGGTTTAGGATCTCAATGCTACCCATTATTGTCTCCTGTTAAGTATTGAAGGAAATTATAATCTATTGTGCCCCAATTTCTCTTTCTTGAAATGGGGATGATATTCTGCTCTAACTCAGGTTCTTGTGAGGAGTAAATGAGATAATCACAATTTATGCAAAAAGCAAGTTTGTATTTTCTGAAAGACCCTAGGAAGTTAACAGCATTTTCTTATTATTTGCATGTAATAAAATGTCTTGGTTATAATTATTTGTTATCTACTTTGTTTTAATAGAGTACAAAGTAAAGTAACCACACAGAGTCCCAGTAGAATGATGTTTCCACCAACACATACATATTTGATTATTTGGGTCTGATAGAAATTTAAAAATTGAGTTTAGAGAGAGTCAAGAAAAATATGAAAAGTTTGGAAGATGAAGATTGATTAAGACCTTTTCTTGAAATATAGGAACTTTGCCTCAACCTCAAGGGAAAAGTATTTTAAAACTTTCTTTTTCTTGGTTTATACATGGAAATTTTGCCTGTCTTGAGGAATAATAACAAGTATGGAATTAAAATATCATGAAAAGTGAACTGGGAGGAGTTTAAATCTTGACTACATCATCTCTCCAATTCACTGCTAGAGATGTGATGTCTTCAAACAGAATACTTGGAAAAGCTATACCATCCTATAGTTTCCTTTTAGAATGTGTCTAGTGATTCTCAGCATTAGTTCTTGGTTGTTTTTGTTTGTTTGCATGTATGCATGTATGTGTGTGTACATTCATGCACGTATGTATGTATATGTGTACGTGTGTGTGTATGAGACAGAGAGAAATCAGCCTCATAAATAGGCCATATTTAGCTAACTTTGTCTTCAAAACTCAATGCCAAACTAGTCATTCCTGTGATCTAAAAAGAGCCAGAAGTCTGGAAATTAGAGCATTAGGGGCCTCTTCTCCCCAATTCAAAGATGGAGAGTTACATGGCAAGGGGGAAGTCATGGTTATTTGGGACTTCTAAAATCTTTCAGAAATCATTTGCTGAGCAAGGTGTATGAGTCCATAGGATGGAAAAATTCTTTGGGCACCAAAAGCTCCTGAGGAAGTTTTCCAAAAGTTCTTTGATTCTTTCTATATCTTTTCAAATTACCTCTGAGCCCTAGAGCCTTTTTTATAGGTGACTAGTCCCTAGCAGGTATAATAAATACTTCAGTCTGCATCAAAGTCTTTCCTAAGAAGGTGACTTGTGAGTCCTCTTTTTGCTCAGTAGTAATTAGGTTGGCAATCAGATGGCTGGATCCTGATTAATCAGGGTCAGAGGGTCTGCCTCACTGATTGTGTGGTGCTGAGCAGTACAGGACATGATGATTTTATCAGAAAAGTGGAGCGAGGGAGATCATGTACACCTTCTCCTGACCCCTGCAAACTCTACAAAAGGAGGAAAAATTATCTCAAAAACAATATAGAACAACCAAAATTATATAAAACACCCTATAAATTGTGAAGCATAAGTTAAAAATCCATTCTGGAGCAGTATGTGGATCATAAATATTTCAAGATAGAAAAAATTATGAAGAATAATGTAGTAAAAATTAACAGAAACAATATTTCAATCCTACCGCTTATGGAACAGCCGACCTTACCTGGTGCATGTTATGTGTCTTGCAAAAGGCACATCCTTCCTTGCCAAAAACTAGCCATGCTGTACCTTTGAAATATAGAAATTACTCTTTCCTCTAAAGATGGCACAATCAATATTTTTTAATCTGAAATTTAATTTAATGCAGGAGGTTAATTTAATAAATTTCATAAAAAATCCTAATAAATCATTTTGTTTTATTTTAATGTTATATCATCTCTGTCAAAATTATAACTTAACGTTTAAAATACTGAATGGAATTGTCAAGTATTCATCATTTTACTGATTTTGAATCTTTTGTTCTATGTTCTATCAGGAGATGTAACTCCTTTTTTTCTTTCCCCAAATTCTGAAGGTCACAGGCTTTTTATTGAACTCTTTGAAAAAGTCCAGCACCGCCACTTATTCTGCTTATCTCTCAGGTTCTGTTTGCCCTCATTTCCTCCCAGATCCTAGAAGGTGGTGCCTTCTCTCTATTCACATTTTATTTAAAAATTATAAATCTTGTTTTGATAGAATCCTATGACTCCTGAAAAGGTAGCAAATGAACTTTTGACTTTTCCTTGTAGCAGCTTGGGAAGAAAGAGGTTGATGAATCCCAAAACTTCATATAAAAAATTCTGTAAATATTCTTTTTTCAGCTCCCTGCAACTTTGAATAATACCTGTTTTGTTCAGAGAAAAAAAAATATTTTAATACAGAAGGACAAGTCTGAGTACATTTTACTAAAGATTGTTTTTCACAGTAGTTGTAGATTCCAGATGATTCTATGGTTTCTAAATCCTAAAGCCATCAGAACGGAGACACTTGCAAAATCAAATAAATATTCATACAAATGAACTTCGTCATTTCAGTTGATGCTCCATCATTTGGAGTATTAGTTCAGATTATCTCTCACCTGAATTTTTGTAAGCTGTAGTATCAGAAATGAGATGGAGAATTTCATACCAAAGCACTTTACTTGAAGGGGCATGGCTGAAGCAGGCTGAAGTACCAAATGTTGGGCAGTTACCAAACTGGAATAGGCCACCCCAGGCCCCTCTAGACTAAGCTGTGTGTAGATGATCTGCCCACCCTAGTAGTTGGGTTCCCATGGCTATGACTGCAGTATCCCTTCCAAACAATACATTAAAAAATGCATATCACAAGACTCTAAATGAAGATTTGGAAAAGTACACCATGAATACAACTAAGCTTATATTGTACAAATGGCTATGTAGGAAAAACTAAACTTTAAAATGTGCAAATAAATGAATAAAACTATACTCTATATTTGGTGTTATCTGTTGTTTTTGGTTTTCCTCTGCTATAATAAAACACCTGGGAGAAGCTGTTAGCAGGTTTCAGCTAATATGAATAAATCTGTTGTGTACTGGTCTTTATGTGGACATATTTTTAAAATTAAAGATTTATTTTGGAAGAGCTTTATATATACAGCAAAATATGACAGTACAAAATGTTCATGTGCAGCTTTATCTCACCCTTTTCTAGTGTTAACATCTTATATAACCATGGTGCCTTTGTTAAAACTATAATTAACATTGATATAGTACTATTAACTAGTCTATAGACTTTACTCACATTTCACCAGTTTTTCCAGTGATGTCCTCTCTCTGTTCCTGGCCTCAATCCAGGTACCATCATGCATTTGGTTAGTAATCATGTCTTCCTAGTCTCTTGCAGTCTATGAAGGTTTCTCCATCTTACTTTTCTTTTGTAGTCTTGACAGTTTTGAAGAATGCAGGTCAGGTCCTTTATAAAATGTCTCTCAAGTAAGGGACATGGTCTGATGTTTGCTCCTGATTAGACTGGAGTTACAGGTTCTTGTGAAAAATGCCAGAAAGGCAAAGTGCCCTTCTATATAGTATCATATTAGGGATTGTACAGTATCAACATGACTTCTTACTGATGATGCTAATCCTGATCACTTGATGCTAATCCTGATCACTGCCATATTTCTCCACTGAAAAGTGATTTTCCCTTTTCCATACTCTATTCTTTTTTTAAAAAAAAGATTTAATTTATTTGTTTGACAGACAAATAGAAAACCAGAGAACACAAACAGGGGGAATGGCAGAGGTAGAAGGAGAAGCAACTTCCCTGTGGAGCAGGGAGCCTGACATGGGACTTGATCCTAGGACCCCAAGATCATGAGCTAAGCCGAAGGCAGACGTGTAACTTACTGAGTCACCCAGGTGGTCCCCTACTCTATTCTTTGAAAGTAAGTCACTAAGTCTAACCTATACTCAAGGGTGGAGGAAGTAAGCTTCACCTCTCTGATGAGAACATGTAACTTAGAACTCTTTCGTAAGGAAGATTTGTCTTTTTTCTCCCCACTGGACTCACAATATTTATTTATTCTACAGGTTTGCATTAGTTTCCCTTTTGCTGCTATAACAAAATACCACAAGCTTAGTAACTTAAAATAACATACATTTATTATCTTACAGAGGTCAGAAGTCTGCAAGGGTCTCGTCGGATTCAAGTCTAAGGGTTGGTAAGGCTGCAGACCCTTCTGGAAGTTCTAGTAGAAATTTTGTTTTCTTACCTTTGTAGCTTCTAGGGGGCCACCTACATTTCTAGGTCCCTGACCCCTCCCATCTTCAAGGCAGCAATGTCCACTTCAGTCTTTATCACAGTATAATCCTCAGACACTGACTCTCTTCCTTTCCTTTTCCACTCATAAATACTGCTGTGATTACATTAGGTCTACCTACAAAATCCACGATAGTTCTCCATCTTGAGGTCAGCTGATCAGCAGCTTGAATTCCCTTTGCCATGTAATGTCACCTATCCACATGCTCTGAGGATTGGTCATGTTTGGGAGATAATTATTTTGCCTATTACAGGGTTATCTAATACATCATTTATTTTGTTGCTTAAATCATTCCAGCTTTGGCTCCTTCAGGGGAGTTCCATTGTTCTTAAGACATGTCTCCATCACTTTTAAAAATGTCATTTCTTATTTTCTGGCACGACAAGATGCTACTGGTGTATTATGTATTTTCGCTATCCCAGTCTTAGAATCAGCCATTTCTCTAAGGTATCCTGGTTCCCTTTATTGGAGAATGGTAATTAGAAACCAAGATCTGGAAACGGGACATGCTTGTTGCTTCTAGGGTATCATTGTCTTCAGTGGACAACTCTGGAATACATATATATATATTCATATATTCATATATTCATATATATGTATATATGTACTATATGTATATATATATATACACATATAGTAACCTATGCATACACTCACATCTGTAATTGGATATCAATCTGAACTTATATTAAAGTAAACGTGTTCATAGTTACTTTTCCAACTCTGATTCACCACTACAAGGTTTGTTCTAGATTTCTCCCCTCACTTGTACCTTTTTTTTTCTAACAGTGAGACATCTGGCTCCCATTATCTGTAATTTATTTACTTATTTCTTCAAACATAGTATACATGTAACTTCAGAATTGCAAACCCAAACCTGTGTGAGAAACAAATTTGTCAAATATAGTACAGTGTTTATATATAGTCCTTTTGTCTTTAGCCATACTGACCAAAATATCATTGCCAAAGCTTCTTAGGTCAGATCCTTTTTTTCTCTAATACTTTCAGTGACATTGTCTTATGTTTTAGTAATGTGTTAGATTTATTTCTCACTGTTTGCATTTTACCTTGGTATCCCCTCATTTCCTGGCTAATTTTTAAAAATATTCCTACTATAGTGTTGATTCTTTTTAATGTATAATTCTGTGGGCTTGACAAATTAATCAAGTCCTATATTTAACTCACCACTACCATACAGAGCTATTACACCTCTGTAAAGATTGCCCTGGAGTAGTCCTCACTCCTTCCCACTTCCAACCCTTAACAGCCACAAAAATGATTTTCTGTCCCTATAGTTTGCCTTTTCAATAATGTTGTCATATAAATGAAATCATACAAGACAGCCTTTGAATCTAGCCTCAACCCACAAAATGTGTTTAAGATCGTTCCATCATGTTGCATGAATCAATAACTTGTTCCTTTTTATGGCTGTGTAATACTCCATCATACAGTTTATCATAGTTTGTCTATCATTTCACTTTTGGATACATTTCTAGATTGTTCCCAGTTTAGGATTACTAAAAAAGCTGCTATAAACATTTGCATGGAAGTTGTATTATTATTATTATTATTATTATTATTATTATGTGTATGTGAACATGGGTTTTCAATTCATTTGGATAAATACCTGGGTGCATGATTGTTAGGTCATATGGTAAGTAGATATTCAATGTTATAAAAACTGCTAAACTGTTTTCCTAAGTGGCTATACCATTTTGTTTTCCCATCAGCAGTGAATGAACACTTTTGTTGCTTCACATCCTTGGCAGCATTCGATCGTGTTTTAGAATTTATTTAGATGGGTAGCAGTATCTCATTTTGATTTTAATCTGCATTGTCTTAAAGATGATACATCATGACCAGCCCTTTATAAGCTTCTTTTCCATTTTCATACAATTTTTGTGAAGTCTCTGTTTATATCTTTTACCACTTTTTAAATTGGGCTTTTGTTGAGTTCTAAGTGTTCTTCCTATGTGCTGGTTGTGAATCCTTACTCAGATATGTGATTTGCAAATACTTTCTCCCACTCTGTGGCTTGTCTCTTATTTTCTTAATTGTGCACTTTGCAGAACAAAAATTTTTAGCTCTAACAAGGCTCAGTTGATGAGTTTTTTTCTTTTGTGGATCATGCTTCTTTTAGATATGTGTCATATCTAAAAAACTCATTGCCAAACTTTTTAGATATGTCATATCTAAAAAACTCATTGCCAAACTTGAGATCACAGATTTTCTTTTGTTTTCTACAAACTTCTTAAGTTTTACATTTCAACACCATTTGTTGAAATGACTCTTCTTTCTCCACTGTATTGCCTTTGTACCTCTGTCAAAAATCAGCTGACTATGTGAAGGTCTATTACTGTGTTGTCTGTTGTGTTCTATTGATCTATTTGTTGGCATCACACTGTCTTGGTTAAAGTAACTTTATACTAAGCCTTGGATTTAGACAGTCTAACTTCTCCAATTCTGTCCTTTTTCAGAATTCTTTGACCCTGCTGTGTAACTTTTAGAATCAGCTTGTCATT
This sequence comes from Canis lupus dingo, assembly GCF_003254725.2. NCBI lineage: Eukaryota > Metazoa > Chordata > Mammalia > Carnivora > Canidae > Canis > Canis lupus. The sequence goes on along the minus strand of NC_064247.1, from coordinate 25,938,906 downwards.
ATCTACAAATCCTTGTTGGAATCTTACTGTGATTGTATTGAATCTAAGAATCAAATTAGGGAAAACTGGAATCTTAATAATATTGAATCTTCCAAGCTACAAACAAAGTATGTCTATTTAGATCTTTTTTTGATTTCTCTAATATTTTGTAGTTTTCAGTATATAGATCATCATTGTATTTTGCTAATATCCTTGAAATATTGAAGGGCAGAGTTACCCAGGTAAAATGAGGGTACATGATTAGACAAAAATTGAATTATCAGAATCTTGGCTCCAATGAAATTTCTTGCTCTCAAATTTTCAATAGTTTTCCATGTACTATAGGATGACTTCAAACTCTTCAGTATGAAATTTACATTATGACCTCTAATGTTCCATTCTTAAGTTCTGTATTTTTTCACATCTTTGACTTAGTTAATATGATTAATGTGATAAATAATTTTGAGTGCTAGTGTAATGAGACAGTATGTAAGTCTTTGTCTTCTGTCATTTCAATCCAGTGAGTTAACAGGTAAAATACATACTTAATATTATTGATGATAACAGTACCATTTATTTACTGAGAAGGTACAATGTAAATTTGCAACCTAATTGTTAACATAATCCTGCAAAATAATTTTTGAACTTTTTGGCAAGAAAACAAGGTTCAGAAGAGTAAGGTAGCTTGCCTTAGGGCACATGCTGAAGTGATGGATATAATATTCCAATCTAGATCTATCTGCTGAAGCCTGTAATCTCTCTGTAGGCCACACTACCATTCAATACACGTAAGTATAGGAAATACACTTGGGTTGACTTGGGGGACTCTGAGATTTCATAGAAAGTTAATACTCGAGCCTCTGATTGAAAGGGATGAAATGTTTGGCAGACTGGCAAGAGTGATGAGGCCAAGAGCATTTCAGGAAGTGAGCATTGCATGTGTTTACATTCAGAGGCCTTGAACAGCATGAAATGAGGAGAGAAAAACTTATCATTTAGCATGAGTGTCATACTGTCCAGTGAGGGAAGTCAGCTAACCTGGGTCCAGGAAGCAGTTATAGGTCAAATGGAGAGAGACACTGTGTGTCAAATAGAGTTAGTGGCACTTGATTTTGTAGTTAGGACATAACCATGGAAGAGCTCCAAAGAGAGGAACTATTTGAATAGATACATGGTTTGGAAGCGGTATGGAGGGCAGGAATAAAATGTGAGGCAGAAGTCAGCAGATAATTTAGGAGACCATGAAAATACTGCAGTTTGAACAAAATGATCAGATCTTGTAGGGATGGAGGAGAGAGGGGAGATGAGAGAAGTGAGTAAGAATTAGAATAACAAGGACTTAAAGTAATTTGGTGGTGAAGGCATGGTTGAAGGGAAAAGCTTAAGTTATCCAAGGGTTTGGGCCTGAGTAAAATAAGGAACAAGGAGTTGATTTGAGGGATATAGAGAAAATGAGATGGTTTAAGCTAATGGCTCTTGTGGTATATATAGGGAAAAAGATGTCCAATGGAAAGTTAAATATGTGATAATGTTTCAATCCAGTCTTCCCTTTTTAATTTAAAATAATGTCCATGCCATCAACAAAAGATATCTATTCTGAAAGCATATTCTGGATCTAGAAATGTAGTCTTATCAGGTACAATAGTGTAGGGGCTTAAGCATGCATTGCAGCAGCAGATTTCTCTCCTCCTAGCAATTGCCTAGTAATACTTTCTCTATTGCCAGTCAAGGCTATCTTTTTCCCTCAACTTGTGCCCAGACACATACTTAGGCCTGTCTGGAAGTGGCCTTTCTCAGTCCTAAGGCTCTCTGATCAACCTTCTGTGTGCCTAAACAGTGGAAGACCCACAAGTAAGGTCTTACCTTATCTGAGTCTCAGACCATCTGTGGGCAGCATGCCCCTCCATCCTTACCATTGAGATATATTTTACCTTACATCCCTATTTTTTCTAGGATAATTGTATTCAAAGGCATTTTATCTCCAAAGACTGAGTGTATATACATCTCCTTTAATGGATCTGGGATGACTTAGTAAAGATGCAAAACTGTTCATTTCACTTTTCTGATTAAAAAAACTTTTAATGGCTCCCCATTCCTCATTGGAGAAAGTCCAAATTCCTCAACACTATGTGTAATACTCTGTGAGAGTCCTAGGCTTTCTCCTCTAGGCTCATCTCTTACTAATGATATGCTATGATCCAGTCAAATGAATTTTCTCCTAACTGTACAAGATTGTACTAAGTGCTTGTCCTAAGGGTCCCTCTAGTCTCCCTATTTTAGCGCATTTCTGAATTGTGATTTTTTAAATTTCTCTGTATCCCTTCTTGCACTGTATGTTCCCTATGGACAGAAGCAGTGTCTTTTTCCCTGATACATCCACAGGAGCTGTCACAGGGCCTGGAAGATAAATACTTGTTCAATTTTTAACAATGCATGCATGAATGAATGAATGAAAACATCATTGTCATTATTTTCATAAGGTTATATAATCCAATATTTGTAGGGATTTTTATTATAGTTCAGGTCTTCAGATTTTTCAGTCTGCTGCCAATTCATTGCAAGAAGTCACACATAGAGAAATGAAAAGTTTAGAAGCATTTTTATAAAACAAGACAACATTTTCAGTGCTCTCATTATATTACATGACACATGAAGAGCAATAGTAGCTTACCTGGCCCCCCATGTAATGAACCTGTGTCCTTCTTGTCAAAATGACCTTGTAGGACTATGTGGAGTGATATTGCAACCATAATAGCAATTGAAGAAAGATCAAAGGCCCAGGACTCATAAAGAATAGATGGGGCATAAATTGGAAGCAGGCATGTGTGGCACCCATATTTAAAAAGAGGACAGAAATGAATTAAATAAGTAAAAGTGAGATCTGCTATATTGTCTGTCCTATAGTTGACACTACTGCAACAAGAGTCATCTTAGAGTCATCATGACAATGCTGCATAGAGAACAGTTGAAAAGCAGTGTGAAAAATGGCTCCTCATAATTAATTAGAATTAGTCTTAGTCAAACAGAAATTTTATACTTGCTTTAGGTTTCAAGGTCCAAAGGTTCATATACACAAGTTTCCTGATGGCATAGCAGTTTTTACTCTCAGATGTATAATCAGATAAACAAGTCCATATATGACACTTATGAAAATATTTGACTAAATAATTGTAAGAGTCTATCTAGCTTAGTGGAATTAAGTGTATATTTTTGAAGTTTTTAATGATAGTTTTAAATTGTGTCTCTACTTATAAGCCATGTGATCTTTGAGCAAATTCTTCAACCACTCTTGGTTTTCTTGTCTGTAAAATGGGACACAGTGGATCTTCCTTAATGGTCTCCTGTGATAATTCTGTAAAGAGAGTACTGAACACATGTTCTTATTCAGGGCAGACACATGACAAAAGTATCATAGCAGCTGCAACCATTTCTTACAATTTAGCTGTTTCTGAATCTTTTCTTTCTCCTCCCCTTAAAAAACAGACATGTTTTCCAACAGCAAAAGTTTTCCCCTGAACTTACTTGCATGGATGATAACAAAATAACATTATATGGAGAAAGTGAATGTTACTTAAGTTTAATGCCTAATATCTGTTAGATCCTCATCCGTTTTTCTTTCTTCCTGTTTTCCGGCCTCTCATACCACAGAGCATGTGGACCAGTTCTGTCTATAATTCCCTGGGGCATTTTCATTCTACAATGAGGGCTAAAGTAAACTCAGATAAGGTTAACCTGACTAGAAAAAAAGTGCTATAGGTTCCTGATTCCTGATACTCATGACCCTTAAGCTTCATTTTCTGAGTTCTAGAAAATGTAAAACCAGTTGAAGCTATTGTCGGTTACTGACTTTTTAGTACAAATCAGTTTCTGATCATTTCTTGAGGGCTACTTTTAATAGATAAAAATGGCAAGAGCACTGGTTCAGAAGGGAGTCATCCCCTTAGATGTGGGAGCTCTTCCACAGTTGCTCAGGATCCAAGTTGGTGCCACCTAAAGATGCTATATGGCGCTGCTGTAGGTTTCTCCACTCACAGCTGTATTTCAATCCGAATTCAAAATACCAAGTGCAAAAAATGGTAATCAAGTTATGGATTTGTGAATAAACTGTTAGTATTTTGAAGAAAAAATTAAAAGCTACAAACTTTCAGTTTACTAGAAGACTCTAATGTTAGTAGAGTGTGATCTATTTCTAAATTTGGGGGAGTTTTTGTTTGTTTTTTCAGAATGGCAACAGTTGTATATTTTCTTATCTTGCCTTTACCCAACCATTATTCAATTAAATACACATCTAGGTAATTACTATCTATGTATTATTATGTAACCTTGAGAGGTGGCATGTAGTGAGAATTCAGACTTGAGCCTTAGTTTCCAGAATCTGGGCTTTACCCTTTGGTAATATGCTCCATTTTCTAATAGCACTTTATTGTCCACTTATGTTGTTGATCTGTTAGAGATGTCCTCTACATTTTCAAATCTCCAAATTACAACACATGTTGTAACGGAGTGCAATCATGTGGCACATCACTAATGCTGCTGGTTGTCTTATTGTATAGGATATAAAGGATCATATTTTATATGTACTGTGAATCTCTTAACACTCAACCCTATATATATTTGGTCAAGCACAGATTTATCACATACAACATATAAAAAATTTTTGTTACTCTGTATTAAAGACAAGGCTGTGAATCCTAGAGAAAATGAAGTTCTTATACCAAGTCAAATAGCAGCATTATTGTTTTTTAATGGACTCCATTTCTGAGGACAGGATAAATGTAATAAATACCATGAACAATTTTTTAAAATATAAATCAACATTTCAAATTGAGCTACACAAGTAATTGACCATAGAATCATTTGCAGCTTCCTAATGTCTGATTTGCTCTTATATTTGCAGTCAGTCATTTTTCATAAAAAAGTTAGATACTAGTATCAGTTCAGTTTTGCAGAGGAATTAGTTATCTGCACCCAGTGATCAGTATTTCCTGTATTATAATTATAGAAGAAGGAGAAGTTTGTCATTTGTAAGCCTATGAATAGTTTTGTATTCTCCCCACTGCCCTCCTTCCCCTGCAATACATATTCACATTCCACCCACCATGTTTCTATTTACCCACCACACCTCAACTGCCACCCACCCTTGCCTGGAGCATCACATGCCTTCTCAGAACATCTCTGGAAATTCTGATGAACACAGGTGTCTCAAGTTCCCTATAGACTTCACAAATCAGTAGTGGGTATAATCTCACTAACTCTAGAGACATAGAGTTTTCTGATCAGTTTGGGAGAGACTAAATGACATTTCCAGGACATATTCTGTTGAAAGGGTGACCAGCAGCATCCCAGAAAATCCCTCAATCGCTAGTAAACTTGGAGAATTGTTCACTCTATCTACTAGGTATTGTGATAAGTTTGAAAAAAAGAAACAAAGATTCAGAAAAACTAATTTATCCAAAGTTACCAATGTATCTTTTGCTAACCAACATATTTATTAAGTACCCACAACCTGAATCTAAGCAGATAGTGACAGAGCTGAGATTCAAACACAGCTTAAAAGCTGTTTCCAATATATTTTATATTGGGTGATCAAATATGCTCATACCTCTTGTGAAGCTCGTTATTATTTACTTTATTTCCAAATGTATCATGTGCTACCATTATTGACACACTTACATTTTCTCCTTTTCCAAGTGATTTAAAGATTTAAATAAATCTTCCTCTCCATACCTGTTCTCTTACTAACAAACCTACCCCTACAAGTTCCAAGGAGGATTGTCTTAATCTCCAAATCTCTCTTGAATTCTTTTCTTTTCATCTCTTCCAATGGCCACTCTTTTCCTTCATCATTTCTCAACTGGACTAGAATGATGATCTATTCCTACATCCTCACATCTTAAGCCTCTCTCTTCTGTTTAATATTTACTGGTAGGACCATTATACCTCCTGATAAGGCCTTTCACAGTCATCAACACCACCACCACCACTACCATCATCATCATCATCATCATTACTGCTGCTGACACCATCACCATCACCACACTATCATCATCATTACCACCATCATCATGACCCCCACCATTTTGGTCTTATCATTCCTTCTACCCCTTCCGTCCACACTAACTGTTCCCTTTCCTTGTATGTGCCTTGTTTCTTCATGTCTCTGTATATTGTCTCTTATTCTCTCATTTTCCAGGAAAGCTCTTTGTCATTTTCCCCCTAGACTGTCTTGTCTGTCCTCACCTCTCTGATTAAATGTCACTGTTCCATAGAAACTCTCCCAATGCCCTAGTCAATGCCTGATATGCTTTCCTTTCTTTTCATATTTCCATGGCAATTTGAGTATATTTTATATAGGCATTAATCTTTCTGAATACTTTTTCTTGCCTCTTGGTATCACTAAAATATAAACAAGAAAAGCACAAGGGCAGTGTTTGGTCATCTTTGTCCTTTCCTTGAGGAAGCTGACACACACAGGGTGGACAAGGAATGTTAGAATGTACCTACTGAGGCCAGGAACTGGAATGACACATGATTTCTATGGTGTATTTATTTCTTCCCAAGCTACCTTTCCCCAGATACACTGTGTTTTGTTTTGTTTTTTTTTTTTTTTTTCTGCATCAGTCTAAGGAATTGTAGGAATATAAAAAGAATCAACATACTCATTAATGGAAAGTAGCATTAGAACGATACCAAATATCAACTTTCTAGAGAGGATGTGATGCTCCAGAGATCAAAGTCAACTGAAATTTGATTGTCTGTTTTGAATTACTATCTTTTCAGAAACTGAAATGGTTGGATTTTATTACAAATAGTGAACACTTAGAAACATTGCAAAATCCATATTGTTCCCTCAATTTTATCTGTATGAAGTAAGTTATTTTGCCTGAGTAGACTTAACAATTTTTGGTGAGGTAAGACATGCTCCTAATTGGAATGTTTACTCAAGATATATATTTGAAGAGAACCAGTGAGTTGAAACCTTGTAGAATTTCCATTATTCTAGGGTTGATTGCTTTTTAATTTTGTAAATATTTGCCAGTTTCAAATTCTCTCTTTCATTTCTTGTGTGGTTTAATGCCCATTCTGAATTCTTAAAGCTAGAGGAAGAATAAAATACCATAAGCAACTCCAGCCTTGTTTAAAATTACTGTCATTGCATGGGATATTACCGCTATTTGATCACATAATCCTAAAACACACCAGGGACCCTTGGCCACCAGCATTTGTTTAGACCACTTTACAGAATAACCCATTTCCATTAAGATCACTAGAGTTTAGGTGGTATGTAAGGGTGTAGGATGGGGACACAAAGAAGCCTGGGAATTTCTGTAAGGAGCCTGGTACCTACTGTGGGAGAGATATCTAAACAAATCTTGGTGAAACTGTATGAAACTTCTCTTTGCCTGACTGAAAGCAGGTCAGTAGCTAAAGAGAAGACAAAAGTAACCTTTAACTATAGAAGAGAGGAAAGTATCTTATATGGTAAAGGGCAAAGCAATGTGATTCAGGACTAGAAAAAACAAAGACTAAACTGAGAATCTCTTGAGAGTAGCTTCTGAAAAGAAAAACATGTCCTAGCTAGATAAACTGGGAAGAGAAATCATAAAGGAGTCTGCAAAGATAGGAACAGCAGAGAAACTTAATTATATAATAGGATCTCAAGGAGATATGACTGAAATGAAGATTAAAGTTTTGGGAGAGAAATCCATATTCTGGAAAGGAGAATGTTCACTGAGGCATACCTTTTATTGTGAATGAAGAGGAGCTGGCAGTGCTGCCCGAGCAGGCAGGGACAGAAGGCAAAGCAGTCTAGTGAGTTGGAGAGTCCAACGTTCATCTTTAGTAGAAAAATTCTAACAGAAAAAGTTCTCATTGAACTAGAAACCTAATTATAAACTTAGATATAACAAAAACAGAAAATTACTATTTCCTTTACCCCTTGCCTAAGTGGGCAAGGGCTTTCCCTCCCAGTCAGGGATGTACTTGCCCATTGTGATGTCCAGAAGGCCTCGGTCCTTTAATTTACACTTAAAAAAAATATCCAGTTCAGACAAAGGGAGCTGAAATTGCAGTTCTTCCCTAAACTGTGAACTTTGCAGACCCTTCTCTGCTAAGTTCACTGCCATACATAGCCCTTGGAAATCATTTCACAATTATACTCGAATGTGATGGGTCTAGGAGAGTCACAGTTGTTTCCAGATTTTATTTTCTTATTTTAAAGATTTTATTTATTTATTCATGAGAGGCACAGAGAGAGAGGCAGAAACAGGCAGAGAGAGAAGAAGGTTCCCTGCGGGGACCTTGATGCGGAATTCAATCCCAGGACCCCAGGATCATGCCCTGAGCCAAAGGCAGATGCTCAACCACTGAGCCACCCAGGCATCCCTGTTTCCAGATTTTAAAATTAACTTTTCCTTGAACTGGGAATGCTCTAGACATAGAATGATCGATTTTTACCAAAGCTATTCTCATCTTCTGGATCAGCATGATGTGATCTTGTAGACTGGAAATAATAAGGGCAGTTCTCCTTACACCATGAGCTGGAATTGGACCTAACAGGACCCCTGGTGTCCTGCTTTCAAAGCTGGTGGAAACTCAGGTTTCCTGGTGGCTGCAGGTACAGATGCCGCTCAGGATGGGGAGAGCAAGACTGGGAGCTGACAGGTCAATCGCCATTCACCAGAGCAAAATGCTATGGCCTACTGTCACCTGTGCTGCTTCACTTTGTATACTTAAAACTGTGGGTCCAAAGGGATTTCAGAGGCAGAACTCGGAGTGTGAGGCAATAAAGTCTTCTATTTCCATGCAGAAGAGTTAGCCCCGTAATTGCATAAATGTGTAGCTTTTTTGTACCAGGCACTATTGGGCACTGGGAAGAAAATGCTACACAAGACAGAACCTCTGCCAACAAGGATCTTAAGTGTAGTGGACGCCTATAGGTGAGGAACAAAGAAATTTACATTGCAGCCTACAAGGTACAACACAAGATACCAGTATGTGAGCTAAATGAGTCGTTGGATAAAGAGGATAGCCCTCCTAAACACAGTGGCATCTCACACAAGAATGAAGAATAAGGTGTGTTGGGCAGCCCTGATGGCTCAGCGGTTTAGCGCCACCTTCAGCCCAGGGCGTGATCCTGGAGACCTGGGATGGAGTCCCACGTTGGGCTCCCTGCGTGGAGCCTGCTTCTCCCTCTGCCTGTGTCTCTGCCTGTGTGTGTGTGTGTGTGTGTGTGTGTGTGTGTCTCATGAATAAATAAATAAAATCGTAAAAAAAAAAGAATAAGGTGTGGTTAGTCGGGGATAGGTGGAGGGAGGGTGCTAAACAAGTCAAAGGTGAAGAAAGGAGAGAGATCACGGTACATAGACTCAAGGGCCTAGTGCAAAAAACCACTCTAAGCTCAGAGTGGGTCTGAAGGTGTAGCAAGTGTCACTTTTCTTTTTAAGAGAAACTAAGAGGTCCTGGCTGTGAGTTCTGGGAGGTAACCATGAACTGAGAGTTGGATCCAGTGTATATGAATCAAGTACATTGGAAGGGTTAGTCTGACACACAGAAAAGCAGCATACTAAGCCAAAGTCTTTACAGAACAATGAGCCTCAAAATCCAGGGAGAAAAAAAAAAGCCAACTCTGAAGATTGTGATAGTGAATGGGAAATGGAAAGTAGACCCAAAATCGGGAAACTTAAAGGACACGTTAAGAATACTCGTCGAGGGTTTGATATGATTCCTAGAATCAATGTCATATTCTTGGCTTGTAAATGTGCTAAACTGGCTAATGATTGAGGTGAAAACTGTTTGTATTTAATATTGTATACTGTGTTGGTTTCATTACCTTGTTTTTATTAGTCTTCTTATTGAAATACATCCTCTTGCTTACTAGTTAAGCAATATCAATGGTGGATTGGGGCTGGCTCATTGAGGAAAATGGGAGGAATTTGTTAAATATTCAGGAATTTTTAGAAGCCAGTTGGTAAACCATTGATAGCTTAAAATCAGCCATGGTACTTACACCATGGAAATTGGTAAATACTAGTAAATCAGGGTTGTTGTTGTTGTTGTTGTTTTTAATTTGTTTTCTACAAAGCTAGTTTATCAGTGTACTACTAATATTCCATCATACATGAATTTATTTTCTATAGAAATCCTGTGAGATCCAGACTCAGGATCCACATTTTTCAGGTAAAGAAATTGAGCCAGAGAGAAAAGATGTAGTACCTCCAAGGTCACAGCTTGTGAGTGGAAGAGTCAGGCAGCCATTATACCCAGTGGATCTGATGCCAAAATCTGCAGTTTTAACTAAAGAGCTAGGGGGCTTCTGCATTACAAACTCATGCTTTCTGCATTTTTTTTTCATGGAGAAAGTATTTTATGAGCAGAGTTTTCTTCTATGTACTCTCTTGTTAGAAGGAATGTTTTTGAAGTACTCACTTGATGTGTTTTGGTTTGTTTGTGTGTTTAATCTTTAACAAAGTGATAGATGGAAGAAGAAATGGATATATGGATGAACTTCAACTCACTTTCTGCATGCCTAGATCAATTATCTTTTAAAACAATTCCATTTAGCATTTTCTTTGTACTAGGCACTGTTTTAAATGTTGGAGTAAAAGTTGGAGGTTATATTTTAATAGGGCAAAAAATTAACACTATGTATCAAATTGTGTTATAAAAAATAACATAGGTAATGGGGTTGAAACTCAGGGGGATATAGAAGAGATGCAGGCAGCTACATGGAAATTGAGGAAAATGTTCCAGGCATTGAAAATAGTGAGTGGAAATAGCCAAGAGAGAAAACAAAGTTAAGATGTGTGAATGCTTTAAAAAAGGCCAGTGTCGTGAGGAGGATTAGTGTAGAAGAGGCAGAGCCAGGAGGTAATAGGGGTCCCCACAGACCATGGGAAATCACTTTCGGTTGTTTTCTGTTGTTAGTGGGAAACCACTGAAGGGTTTTATTAATCAGGTATAAAACCATGCCACTTGGGCCTTGAGAATATCCTGGCTATAATGCAGAGAATGAACTTTGTGGCGGTAGGTGGGAGAGGGGGGGCAAATGAAAGCAGGCTTGATCATAGTGGTTCAGTAGAGAGATGATGATGCTCTTAATGAGATGGGGTTTTGCAGTGGGGATGGTGAACCTGACTCTATTCTTGATGAGATGTCAGACCCTGGGAAAATGACCCACTTTCTCTGAGTCTCCAATTCTTTACCTATAACATAGAATACTGTGCCTCCCTCACAGACATGTGGAGATGGTGAAATGAGGTAAGGTATGTGAAAGGTCTGGAACACTGTCTGTCAGACAACAGTCTTTAATTCACAATCCTTCCTCAAGTATGTATCTCCTTTACCTTCTCAACAGAACTCTTAGGTTTATCATGGGGAAGATGTCTCCTGAGGTGCAGTGCTAATCACTAGGATACAATGAATAATTATGTGTGATAATTATGGATGCTGTTCTCAAGATTTCCAAAAATCAGGCCCACCCAGCAACTTTCTCAGAACATCTTTCATGAATGAACAAAATACAAAGCTGTGATCCAAGAATAAATCAGATTGTGAAAGTATGAAAGGAATTCATTCTCTCTTAAATGTCCAATCTAAGAGATGAAAAATCTGTGACCTGGAGTGGTTTTTGAAAGCATAGCAGACAAAAGCAAACAAAGACACACAGAAACAACTGGTTAATCTACATCTAGTACTTCATGAAAGGGCACACTGTTACACGAGTTTAAGTCAGTACAGTTTGATTAGATCTTTGCAAATGCTTAGCATTGGGCTAAATAGTTTTCAAATAATAATTCTAAAAATGAGAGAATGGAGTTTAGAGTTTCCCCACTTCCCTCTAACCATATACCAGTTGTTCACATGCTTTTATTTAAATCATTGTTTCGCTGAGTGAAGTAAGTCAATCGGAGAAGGACAAACATTATATGTTCTCATTCATTTGGGGAAGATAAATAATAGTGAAAGGGAATATAAGGGAAGGGAGAAGAAATGTGTGGGAAATATCAGAAAGGGAGACAGAACGTAAAGACTCCTAACTCTGGGAAACAAACTAGGGGTGGTAGAAGGGGAGGAGGACGGGGGGTGGGAGTGAATGGGTGATGGGCACTGGGGGTTATTCTGTATGTTGGTAAATTGAACACCAATAAAAAATAAATTAAAAAAAATAAATCATTGTTTCATAGATCACTAAATCAATCACAGTATTTCTACCACAAATACTTCTCCACTGATTGCCACTCATTGGTCCTAGACCACCTGGCCAGCACTGTGGGTGCTGTCATATGAGTTACTCTGTTCCATCTGGTCTCAGCTAGAATAAGCACTGCAAAAATACCAAGTGATGGGCAGTATCTAACTTCTTTTCTAACGAGTATTCTTAAAATAAAAATATATTTGGACTAACACTGAGGTGTCCAGTAATCTTAATTCAAGCATTTCGCACAAAATTGCCTTGGGAGGAATATGCTCTCCAGAGGACATTCTTGCCTTGAACCAGAATCAATTTGGAATTTGAACTAAAATGAATCCAATGTCCCAGCAGTATTGTCACTCATAGAGGTACATTCATCAAACAACCTCTTTTTTACCTGAAAAGTTCTGTGATTTTGAAGCCAATGTCCTGACCCTCTAGGAGGAACCCAATGTGATGAGAAGGGGATAAGTTGCCCTTCCATCCTTGCTCCTGCAGTGCAGGTTAGCAGCCCATTGCTGCTGGGAGTGTTTACATAGACAGGCAACTGTTCTCATCCCAGAAAATCTCAAATAAATAAAAATGTCCAACTGAAAGAAGTTATTAGGCACATCTATACAATAGGCTGGACATTAGACCCCACCCCAAAACCAACTAATAAGTTCAAAGTAGGGCATCTATATTATACAGCTTTTGCTGATAATAACAAACCATCTCAAAACTTGGTGCCTTAAAATGAGTACTTAGTATGCATCATACCTCTGAAGGCTCCCAACAGAGATGAATGAAATATCTGGAATGGCTGGGTCCTCTTTTCACACTGTCTTAATTATCAATCAGCAGGCTAGCCCTGGACTTGTTCACGGAGTGGTACAACAGTTCTCAGCATAAAAGAAGAAACAGTGAAGTCTCTTGAGGCTCAGACTTGGAAGTCATGAAATGATTTCTTCCTATGTATTCTGTTGGTCAAAGAAAGTCACCAGCCCCACCCCACCCCCACAAGATTTAAGAAGCAGGGAATGAGAGACTCCACTTATTGATGAAAGGGGCTATAGGAAATCTAGGGCCATTTTGCAATCTATAAAATCATTCATGATTTTTGTTCTTAAAATGGATGGTCCTGTCCAGGGAAAATTGTCTTTTCACAAATAATTTACACACAAGCTGTTTATCATAAAGTATTTTGCACAGGTTAGTATATATTTCTGTAAATAAGAGAACATAAATCCAGCATAGCTGGTATGTCTCACCACTGTCATAGTTTTGTACAAAATCAGATTCTGAAAATGGAAGTAAACATACTTTTGAAGCCCAGGATGGAATCCATTCCTCTTGTGACAGCCTCTGGATGATGGCCATCCTATTAATGACAAAGTAGATCCAGAAATAAAATTCTGCCAAAAAACAACCCCTTCCCCCAAGAAAGCCTCTTGGAAGAATTCTGTATTTTTCCTGAGTGAAAAAAAAAGAGAAATAGAAAAAATTATTGGCTTTATTCTTTGTAAATTGGCCATACCAACAGCAAGATTTAAAAATAAAATGTCAGCACTTTTAGCTTCAGGTGTTATATCATGATTTCATTAGTGCTCATTGGACAAAAGAACAAATTTTCTCACTTTCTAAAATTCTCCTTTATCATTCTTAGACTCGGCTAGCATTTCTGGCATCTTATTGCCTTCAAATTGACAAGGCTAAACATTAACATCTTCAGAAGTTATTCTAGGCTTCTTTTGATTAAAAGGTCTCTTTTGGCACTTCAGGATATTTTCACAAGTCACTTTGTCTCCTTTTCAGAATCCACTGTTCCCAATCTTTACCACCAGAGAAGCACAAATATCTTTGTCATCCATTTTCCTCAAGAGCTCAGTAAACACAGAGTTATATTAAGTATAAAGTAGGAATTTGCCGACTTTGTGTGATTTGAAGGCATCATCATCTACCTATCTACTTATATATTGCTATGATTCCTGATATTTCCACTATTAGAGGAGCATTCTTTCTTTTGGATTAGTCTTGCTTGCTGCAAGGATTAGAACATTAGATATTAAGTAATGCAACCAGTCTTGAGAAACAGGACACAGAAAAAGTGATATGGAGAGTATGAAGAGTTTGGAATTAAACATGGTAGAACTGGGTTCTATATTGAGTAGGGTCATTACTTGAAAGGGTAACCTGTGTGACTCTTATTTCTGAGTCATCCGCAAAATCAGGGCTGTGAACAAGGAGAGCACTGTGTTTCTTACCATGGGTGTGATGAGAACATGCATGAGAAGATGAACCAAGAGCAGGAGTCAGTGCCAGGGTGATGCCTACTGGAGGTCTTGATGGGTGTCCTGGCTGTCAGGGGTCACACTCTATTACTGGATCCTAAAGACAAGGATTCTAATGAGAAGATAAGTAGTAGGGAAGAAAATATATTAAATATAAAGCAGAAAAATTATATTGTCCAGTTTAGCGGTTACTTACTGAGCACCTACTATGTGCCAGACTCTGTAGTGGGTAATGAATCTGAAAGTGCCCCTGACTCAAAAAAATCATAGGGAAACTTATAAATATAGCTAATAGCAAAATATTATTGCTACACTGTGAGCCAGCTATTTATTCTGAGTAATCTAAGCATCTGGAGGAGGGACCAGGGAATGACTGCTGTAGGAGCTCACAACTAACAAGGCCTTGAAGGCTGAGTGGGAGTTACTCAGAGAATAGAGGAGGAAAGAACATCCCAGAAGAGCATCTGCACAGAGAAGAAAGTAGAAAAGCCAAGGTGCTGAGCCATGAACAACGCAGTGAATGTACATGTAATGCTTTGACAGTAGGCTTGCAGTATAGCTGATCAGACTCAGGGCAAAGGACACCACACTTCTAAGTGTGGGAGGAGCAAGAAAAACCATTCTTTCTCAAAGTGTGTTCAATCCTGGAGGGTATTGCCTTGTGTTTCTGCCATCTTACTCCCCGGGTCTCAAAACTCCAGCTGCTTATTTCTAATACATGGGTAGAAGAGTTAGCCACATAATAATCTCCAAATCCTTGTGTTAACTTTATGGGTTAGGAACATTTGCCTGAAGTCTGGGGACATCCTTTAAGATCATGTGGTGTTCTCTGAGCAGGGAAGCCAGAGACAAAATTGAACTGAGCTAGAAACCAGGGCTCATTTCCCAGGCTTCAACAACCTGCTTATCACTAAGCAGTTTAATTCAAACTTAAATATTTAAGAGCTTCTATGATATTAAAGACATTTAATTCTGAAACTGAACTTTCATTTCACCTCCAATGCGCAGAGAAATTAAAAACTCCATTTCCAGATGTCCACATCATTCAGGGTATGCTCTCAGAGGTAGGCTGGCAGCCTGGAATTCAGAATCTGTTAAACGTGCTGAGAAAAATCAGATTTCAGTGTACCAGGTATTGCTGATCCCCACAGCTCTGCAGTTTAAGGATTAGTTAGCTACTCTGTTTTGGAATTTGCCCTGTGCCCAGCACTGTGCTAGATACAGGTGAAACTAAAAAAAGAATAACATCTGGTCCTTGGTATATAATATGTACCTCATTACAAGAGAGGCAAGTCTTGCCCATCTGAAACAATTAGACAAGAGTTTTTAAAAAAGATTTTAGTATATTATTACTTAAGCACTTAATTTAAGGTAATCTTTCACTGGTTAGTGAGAAGCCCAGAAGGAAAACAGAAAACAAACAAAAATAGGTCAGCTATACACTGTTTCACACATTGAATCTGAGCCAGGTAGAGTGTTTAAATAATAGGGAGTAATATGAGTTTTCTTGGTTGAGAGGTAAGGTCAACTTTCAGATGTTCGTGGAAAGGGATGAGCAACAAAAGGCATCGTTGGTGTCACCTGACATCTCTACCTCCCAAGTTCTATTAAATGTCTACCTTAATTATTACTTCGGACCACTCATTTAGTCATTTATTCAGTAAATATTTGTGTAGCACACTCAACGCTGCCAAGTGCTGGAAAGACCAAAATAATAAAAAAACAATTCTGAGCATCAAGATTTTGCATTCCACTGAGGGAAAAGACAAGCAGATGGTAAGCACAATACAGTATGAAAAACACTACAATAAACACAGATTACCAGGTGTGGTAATGCCCTGGGGAATGTTGGCTAAGCCCACTTAGTCATTAGCAGAGATACAGTGCTTGAGCTGAGCATAATTAACTAATTAGAGGAACGTGTTCTAGACTGAGAAGTGACTGGAACAAGACAGTACTCTGGAAATTCCACATACTTCAGGATAGATGGAGTGGAGACGTTTGAGGGTATAGCAGAGATGAGGTAGGAAACCAAGGTGGCAAGGCTCAAGGTATGATGAAGGCATTGAAACTGCTTCTGAAATGCCAAAGTTTGGAGGGAGAAATAAACATGAATTAACTACCATCCACTTACACTTTATATCAGATCAGCAGATATCTTAACTTGTGTTAAATGAATGTGAAACAGTAATGTTTTTGTGCAGCCTTGGAAGGGACAAGAGGCTGGTAGGGCCATCTATACCCATGGGGCCACATAAATCTACTGAGCCCTTGGAGTCTACGATGGAACGGGCTCCAAGGAATGGAAGCAATGCAACCGCGCTCGTTTTACAATTGGAACCAACCTGTTGTCTGTCGAAGTGTTTAAGAAGACAGACACATCAGCTCCTACAAGAGCAAAGTTTCTATTGGTAAACCACTCCTTTGTGATTCATCAATTTAGTGTAATTTCTAGTCATATCCAAACTGGGTTTCAAGATTTAGATGTAACTCTCACGGAAACTCTTCCCGATGAGTGCAAATTTGTGGTGAATCACCTGACTTGCTCTTGACCTTTGCCATGTCTTTCTCAGATGGCCCACCATCTGTCTAGGTCTTAAATCCCCAGCTCCTGCCCGGAGCCTCAAGGAACTCTGCCTCTTCATTCATTGGACAATATGGTACGTGGATGCAAAAGTGTATAATGTGAAAGTCCTTCCCTCAAGAAGTCATTTCTCAGGGAAGAATATAACAGTGCAAACAGGAAATTCTAGTACAAAGCAACACAGGCTATAAAAATGTGGAGGGAGAATTGGAAAGGAGGGGGAGGGAACAGAGGCAAGGAGGCCAGCCAGCAGGCTGCTAAGCTAGTGACAAAATAAGGGTGTGAAAAGGGTGAAAGTGAAGAGAAATGGGGTGGATCTCAGACTCTTAGAGTTGTCATGTTTTAGATTATGACTCTAGCTTAGTGCTTATTAATACGTGAATCACACCTCCCTTCTAGTAACTTCTTACACCAAGTGCCAAAAGGTTAAATCACAAGGAATAGAAACCAGAACAAATTCATTAATGTTTCCCTCTAAAAATCATCAGACCAGGAGATCAAAGTTTATAGAAGTATGGAGGTTCCTAGAACTGACTGATGGAGAACACAAAAGACTGAATCTGATGGTCCTGGTGTCCCATTTCTACAAAACTGTACGTCTCATGGCCATGCAATTGTGATTGTTACAGCACAGTTTTGATTGATTCCATCTCTACTATATTGTTGAGGGATGATAAACTCCTGGAGATTTAAATTTAAACTTTTGGCAGAATATTACTGAGAGGAAATTAATGCAACACAATGCAATATGGCCTATGCCACCTAAGTATGAATTTTTTGCCACACACCGTCTGCCTGGTATCACCTAATTCACAGCCTGCCAGTGCTAGATGGCGTGGCCTCTACTTTCTGTCCGGGTTATGGGGCACTGTATCTGTGTGTGTATGTATGTGTAACTGTGCTTGGAGGGTACTGTGTGCAGTGGGAGGATAAATCTCTGAACCCCAGCAGCCTATACATCATACGTCTAGATTCATTTCTGTTTGATCAGGAACAACTGTTTTCTTGTCAGCACAAGCTGTCACAGAAAGATAATCCATGTGTTCACAAAACTGCACTATTGTTTTAATCACTGGGGTGTCATTTTTTAAGTTAAATCCAAGACAATGTAGTATTGTGTCCTTTCTTCTCTGCCAGTCTTCTCTTTTGGATTTTTCACACAGTTTAATGTAATAGAATGGGCAACATGCTGAAGTAAATGGCCATGCTTTCCATGCCGTAGCCTAGCACTATCTTTGAGCTTGTCATAAAATGTCAGAAGTGACATGGGAACTGCCAAGCAGCATTTAAATGCCTTCGCATAGGATGAAAGGGTTTTTTCCCACAAATCATGCCTCCTCATGGCAGTTTCCCTCTCTTCTGTCAGAATTGCTGACATTCTGCATCATGACATCATTACTTACCTGCTATAATCAGGATACCCAGCAACAATATTGCAGCAGGATCATAAATTTTGTTTTTCTAGCATTTTGTCCTACTGCTTTGATCAATAAATTGGGGTTATTAAAATAGATTATAATTTATATCTCTCTAAATTCTTTAGAATCCTTGAAATAGGGATCCCTGGGTGGCGCAGTGGTTTGGCGCCTGCCTTTGGCCCAGGGCGTGATCCCGGAGACCCGGGATCAAATCCCACATCGGGCTCCCGGTGCATGGAGCCTGCTTCTCCTTCTGCCTGTGTCTCTGCCTCTCTCTCTCTCTCTGTGACTATCATAAATAAATAAAAATTTTAAAAAAATTAAAAAAAAAAAAGAATCCTTGAAATATTTTTGGCACAATGGCCATGTCAAGCATTCTTACTGTTTTTATACAATTTTGTAAAACCTCATTGTTTATTGTTTTCTAGTACATATAAATTTTAAATAGTCATTCATATTGCTCCTATTTAAAAAAATTAAATAAAAGGGAGGATGATAGCACAGACACAGTAAAAATAGTGTTTAGCAATAGTGACAACAGTCAGTGAGCAGAAGGCAGCCTGGAGAAGTAAATGAGAGAATGTGGGACATAAGGAAATAATTTATGTCATAAGTCCCCTCATAGTTCTATGATAGCTTTGCTTTTAGTAAAATACTTCTCCTGTTTGCATTTCCTTGGTTGTGCTTTTTTGGGTGTGTTTTTGTGTGCCAAGAAACTGCTAGGATGGTTTTTACAAACCCTGTTGGGATACCTGGGGTGAAATTCAATATTGCTGTTTCAGTTTTTCAGAATGTGACTAGGTGTCCCTCCATTTGTTTGATGGTTTTGTGGTATGTGTGTGTGTGTGTGTGTGTGTGTGTGTGTGTGTGTTTGACCAATGGAAATTTCTGAAGCTTATGGTTAGGAGTGTGAGTCATGAATTTGGAATTAAAATACCTTTCAAGATAAAACAAAACAGAAAGGAGCTCACAGACACAAGAAGCAAATTATTGGTTACCACAGTAGGAAGTGTTTGGGGAGCAGATGAAATGGTGAAGTGAATTAAGAGGTACACACTCCCAGTTATAAAATAAACAAGTCACGGGGATGTAGCACATAGCATAAGAAATACAGCCAATAATACTTAATAACTGTGCAGTATGGTAGACTTACTGTGGGTATCATTTCATAATGTATAAAAATATTAAATCATCATCATGTACACCTAGTACTAATAGTGTGTATGTCAATTATAATTTAATTAAAATGCAGAGATATTCCCTTAATAAACATTTATAGAATGATCTCTTTCTGGTAGTTATCTTAAAATTATTCACTTTGAATTGTGTATAGGAAAGCTATGTCAGGACTTTATTGTCCAAAGTGCATTTATGTATCATTTACTTAACCCTCTTTCCCCACTGTGTTAGGCTGGGTTCCCTGGAAAAAGACTTTATACTTTGATGTGCATGCAGGTGGTGTAGTGGGACCTGCTATGAAGGATTGAGGGAAGCCAGAAGGTGTAGGAAAAATTGAATTCTGGTACAATGACAGAACTTGGCCTCACAAGGAGTTTTGGAGCTGGATGGGCCTTCAGAGTTTTATCAGTTGGGCAGTAGTACTTTCATGTCCAGCAGTAGCTGGATGTAGACTGCCCCTGAGGATGAGGGGCTAGGCGGTTCCCTTTGGTTGATGGCAATTCCTGGGAGGAAACATGACTGTGAACTGCCAGAAGCCAATACTCCTGGCACCTGGAGGAATATGCACCTTTGTCCTACAGGGAGCACCTGGTAGCCCTATCACAACATTCAGTACACACACTGAAGACCCCAGACATAGTACCATTCCTTTTGGAGGACTTTTATTAAATCTTGTGGAAATTTGAAACTGACAACTTTTAACTGAGAAATTCCATCACATTGCATATTTCAAAATCAATTATTTTAAAAATGTGGTCTGAGCCGCACATGGAATTAGTGGTGGCTGTAAGTTCTGATTTTTTATTTTCCTCTTGACTGACATCATTGCGTTGGTCATGGCTCCTTCAGAAATGCTTGAGGCTGTCTTTTAGTTTTGTTGACTGTTTCTTTTGCTGTGCAGAAGATTTTTATCCTGATTAAGCCCCAATAATTCATTTTTGCTTTTGTTTCCCTTGCTTTTATGAATGTATCTTGCAAGAATTTGCTGTGGCCAAGTTCAAAAAGGGTGTTGCCTGTGTTCTCCTCTAGGATTTTGATGGATTCTTGTCTCACATTTAGATCTTTGATCCATTTTGAATTTATCTTTGTGTATTGTGTAAGAGAGTGGTCTAGTTTCATTCTTCTGCACGTGGCTGTCCAATTTTCCCAACACTATTTATTGAAGAGACTGTCCTTTTTCCAGTGGATATTCTTTCCTGCTTTGTCAAATATTAGTTGACCATAGAGTTGAGGGCCCATTTCTGGGTTCTCTATTCTGTTCCATTGATCTGTGTCTGTTTTTGTGCCAGTACCACACTGTCTTGATGATCACAGTTTTGTAGTACAACTTGAAATACCCACCATTTGTTTCGATGTGGATGGAACTGGAGGGTATTTTGCTGAGTGAAGTCAATCGGAGAAGGACAATCATTATATGTTTCACTCACATGGGGAATATAAGAAATAGTGAAGGGGATTATAGGGGAAAAGAGGGAAAATGAGAAGGAAAAACTAGAGGGAGACAAAACATGAGAGACTCCTAACTCTGGGAAACAAACAAGGAGAAATGGAAGGGGAGGCAGGTGGGGGGGATGGGGTGACTGATGGGCACTGAGGAGGGCACTTGACCACTTGACGAGATGAGCACTGGGTGTTATACTATATGTTGGCAATTGAACTTCAATAAAAAAAAAAAACACTTGAGGCACTGAAAATGTTTCTATAGTCAAGTTGGATGAAATGGAGTCTAATGTTATTTCCTGAGAAGTGTCATGGTATAGGCACTTATTAGAATAAATTAATTCAGTAATAATCCTAGTAAATCTAAGAGTTTAAGAAATCAGTTTTGAACTAATTTTATTTTGTATGAATAATAGGCAAATTTCTGGTCATTTAACAAACATATATTGGATATCTACTGCATGCCAGGAACTATGGGGGATTGAGAAATGATTTCTCATTCCTGGAGAGTATACAAGCTGTTTGTGACCATGACAGATTTATGTCACTAATCTTGGTGGCCCAGAGAAAGATGGGATTGAACCATATTTAGGTACAAACTGAGTTCAGAAGAAGGATGGATAGGCCAGTTTATCTCAAATCAGCAAGAAGTTCTTTGGAGAAATATGGTCTTTGATTAATGCAGAGGAACTGAATGTTTGGAGTCAGAGGGAAGTCAGTCTTTCTAGATTTGGGAAAGAATTGGAATTAAAAGGTGACAAAAGATGTATGGGATTTTCAGATCAGCTGGGCCTCATAAAATTTAAGGAAAGAAGTAATAGACAAGGAAAGGAATGCCACATCACTGAGGACCTCCAGCACTGAGCTATGGATTCTGAATTTTTAATGGACAACTAGGAACTATTGACAATTTATGACCTGAGGAGTGAATAGAATTCTCTTGGATTAAATTACACACGGCTATGTTTGTTTTTCCCAATAATGCTTAGTCATTTGAGACCCATAGGTCTTAATTTCAAACCACTCAACTAGCATTTGTTACTTACTTACTACGTGTGCTTAGAATCTCAAGATCAATTTCTAATATAGTTTACCCTGCTACATAAAAAAAAGAACACTTATGTTTCTAATTTAAATACCTTCTGAATTAATTTTGTAAAGCAATACCACTGGCACTTGAAAGTCAACATGTTCCAAATTATCTGTAATTCTCATAGGTAGCAAACATACATGCACTCATACACTCAGACACACACTCATATACCCCCACCCCTTCCATTGCACTGGTTCTCAGAAGAATTAATAGTATAATGGAGAACAATGCAATATTAAGAAAGCCTACCAGTAAGCATTTCCAATGTAGAAGTTATGAGGTGTGTGTGTGTGTGTGTGTGTGTGTGTGTGTGTGTGTGTTGGAGGGAGGCGAGGGTCTGAGGTGGGAGGGAAGCAGAGAGACAGGTTGTGGAGGCATCTGCTTTTTTTGTTTCTTTCCTGAGAAGACACTGAAATGGCTTTTCTTTTTTGCCAGTACAAGCCTTAAACTGAAACAAAGAGCAAAATTTCTCTACACAATAAAGGAAGAGGCCATCATCTTTAGCTGGGAATATTGTTAGGATTTTAATCATTCTTCTCCCAAGGGACAGGCTATTTGGGAATTTGATGCGGTAAGTCCTTGTGGGTGATGGATAGATAGCTGTGGACTACATGGATGAACAGCCCAGGAAAGTAGGCAGGATGAGGTATCACCATTTCATAATTGAGGAAGGTGTGGCATAGATTAAGTACCTTTCCAAGAGCATTCAACTAGGAAGTGGCAGATCCAGCACTTAACATAGTTGGTCTGACCTACCAGCTCTTGCTCATAACCACACTGCCATTCCACTTCTGACAATGAAGCAGGAGGGGTCAGTAGAGCAGCCATAAACAGCAGTCCTGTTGCAGATGTGACAAATAAGAGAGGAGTGACTTTGTGCAGTTAGATACCATGGGAGCTTCAGATATTGTATTTGTTGTTGTTTTTTTTTTCTTTTTTAAAGATTTTATTTATTCATGAGAGACAGACAGAGAGAGAGAGAGAGAGAGAGAGAGAGAGATGGGCAGCGAGAGAAGCAGGCTCCATGCATGCCCGATATGGGACTTCATCCCAGGACTCCAGGATCTCGCCCTGAGCCGAAGGCAGACACATAACTGCTGTGCCACCCAGGTGTCCTACAGACATTATATTTTACAATTAAATGAAAGAATGATCCTGGAAGAATGGGACACTTGGCACCCTGGGATCACCCAAGCCAGAGGGCCGATGTCATATTTACCATTGTGTTCCCCTCTCCTGTGCAATCATTCATCTGAGCAAATCCACTCATTCGCCATGTCTTCCCCGGCCTCCTCCTTGTTCCACAGACACGGCTATACACACGATGCACTAGGATGGTTTTGATGACACACTATGTATTTATCCCCAGACTCATCTGGAGCATAAACACTTGCCAGAGTAACCTTCCTCTCCGACCTTGCACAAGTTCATGCCACACATACTCCCATGCTTGAATTTTTTTCTCCTTTGCCAAGTTTCTTGAAAGTCCTTCAAAATTTTCCATCCTGCTTTCCTTCCTGGCTTGTTGGAGAAACAGGATTTCTTTATTCCTAGGCATTTCTTCTACATCTTTATCATCATTGTCCTCTATCTTAAACTAAATCCTTACATTAGGAAGGTTACTGCTTAACCACGTCTATCATTTTTATAATCTTTCTCATTTTTATAATCTTTTTTGACCAAAGTTCTGTCTTTTATCATATTAGATTTTGTCTATTACTTCAGCCTGCTAAAATGTTTGATAATCTTTATTTTGTTATGCAGTAAACTCACTGCCCCACTCCACTCTGAGTTGTTTGATAAGAGTTCTATTTGAACATCTATTCAAATTATCTAACAAAAATGCCAAGGTTCTGGGGGAAGTGGACTAGGAGCTGAAGATAGAACCAATGTGTACAGGACAGACGTGAGTCTGGTTAGAAAAATGCTTTTAGGGGCTACTTCTTCTTCCACCATTAATGTTCTCTATCTCTCTTTTTTCATATGTAGATTAGAGAGTTTGATAGGACCTACCTTAGGTATAGTGGACATTAAATGAGATGATGCAGGTAAATATTACATGTTTACTACTTTTATCTTTGATCTTACTATTACAAGTCTGATCTTGCTATTTAGTACAAACACCACAGAAAGTCTGGCAGGCACGAAAATCATGATTATGGCAGGAAACGTTTATCCAGAAAGTTTATATGAGTCTAGTTTGGTTTTATTACAATGTAATTTTTATGCTACTTGCACAGGGAACTGAAATCACTCTCCCTTCCTTCCCCCCCATAGCTTGCTAAGCATGCAAAGTCAAGGAACACAAAAAAGAAATTGACTACTAGAATTTTACAAACCTTCTTAGTTACCTGAAAGTATAGTTTCCCTTTGACAAATCTGGTTAATTTGTCAAATAATATGAATCACATTTCCCCAAGGTCAGTGTTATATTTCCATTTGCAACATTTACTTATTCCATGGACTATTTTTGTCAATATTGTCATTTTGAATTTTGATTAAGCATGCAACAGAAAACATAACTGCAATGTGAATACCTTCAATTCACAACCATATTAGGGTCCTTTCCTTTACTAAGCAAAGGAATGAAAATTACTTTGTTACTTGAATACTAATATGAGCACTCTGGTTATCCGTTCAGTTACCATAGAAGAGAACTTATGAGGAAGGTTAACATAACAGGCATCTTGGAGATTGTGTTAGAGATTTTCATATTTCCATATGAACATGTTACATTGATATCATTTTAAACTAATATACATGTTCCACGTTTATGATTTACATAGATATGCAAAATTAGAGTGCAAAATTAATGTCTCATTCAATATAGCAGCTAAAGAAAAACATTGTCTTCTGCATACTGTATTCTCATTTATTCTAACAACATTCCAACAAATTAATAGGTTATATAACCCAATCGTATACAACATGCAAGGGAAAATACATACCATGAATAAAAGTATCTACTACTTATTATCTATATATCAGATGCACATGGTCTTTATACATATTCTGAATAACATGAGAAAACTTTTATTATTTCTGTTTAAAAGTGAGAAAATTATGGCTCACGGGCTATTAGTAATTTGCCCAAAGTCACAACCCAAAGATTTAAGATATTTATCTGAGTTTAAAACTTGCATATTAGGGCAGCCCCAGTGGCGCAGGGGTTTAGCGCCGCCTGCAGCCCAGGGCGTGATCCTGGAGACGCTGGATCCAGTCCCACATCAGGCTCTCTACATGGAGCCTGCTTCTCTCTCTCTCTCTCTGCATCTCTATGAATAAATAAAATCTTTTTAAAAAACTTGCATATTATCCATTAAAACGTGATACTTTCTTTTCAGAGAGGGAAAGAGAGTGGGGGGAAGGTCAGAGAAAAAATAGTAAGTAGGCTCCCCACCCAGCACAGAGTACTACACAGAGCTTGATCTCACAACCCTCAAATCATGACCTGAGCTGAAATCAAGGTTTGGAAGATTAACTGAGCCACCCAGGTGCCTCCAAAACATGATATTTCTAATTTCATTTTTGACCTTCACAAACAGAATTTCCTATGATTTAGCTAGAACTTTCCTAATACCTTTCTGACTTTTGCCCATGGTAAAAGGAATTGGAAGTAGTATAAAAAGTAGGAGTTGGGAGGGTACCTGGGTGACTCAATCAGTTAAGTTTCTGACATCTCATGGTCTTCAGATCAAGCACTGCTTCAGGCTCTGTGCTGAGTGGGGAGGCTGCTTGTCCTTCTCCCTCTGCTCCTCTTTCCCCTGCACTACTTCCCCTCTCATAAGTAAGTAAATGAATAAATATTTTTTAAAAAATAGGAGGTGGGCCTGAATAACAAACTGGATTTGCAAAAAACCCACTTGCTACAAAACACCTACATGTAGCATAAAATATATTTTATTGCTTTGCTGGGCCACAGATCTAAGGGAGATGGCAAAGGGGATAACAGCCAAAACCAGGAAATTGATTGATAATTGATGAGCAGTAATCTTTAAATCAAGTTTTCCCTGGAGGCAAATAATAGCTCTGTAATCAAGAGACTAAGCACTGGATTAGCCACAGAATAGAGCCATTGAACCTGAGCCTCCAGAAATGGACTCAGAAAGGTAATACAATAGTCCCACTCTACAGCAAAACCAGGCTTCAAAAGGAAACAGAAGTAAACCCCCACTGGAAGAAGCATCATAACTTTTGTCTTGCAGGTTTTCCATAGATTAAGATCTATGGTTCCAAATAATCATCACACACAACGAAATAAAAAATCATGAATGAAAGCCAGGAGAAAACCAAACAATAAACATAGATCTCCAAAGAATTTAGTTTTTTAATTTTCAGATAAAAATAAAAGATTTACAAAAAAAGTTTGTGAAAATGATCAAAACTGATAAGAGAAATTAAAAAATATAACATAGAACTTTTATCATAAAAATGTCATAAAACAAAACTAAATGAGATAAGATGTAGCTGGAGAGAAAATTAGCAAACTGAGAAATAGATGTGCAGAGATAGCACAAAACACAGCACAGAAGGAGGAGATGAAAACCATTACAGATTGAGATATGTGGAGGATAGAATAAGGGTTATAATGGATGCTTAACTCAATTCCCAGAAGTACAGTATGGAGAGAATAGAAGAAAAGCAACATCCTTAGAGATACTGTCTGTTAATCAGTCTAGCCCATGCTGTATAAAGCAAACCCCACAACTTAGTGGTTTAATACCGCAAAAGTTGCCCATTAGTCAAGGTGATGGGCTAGGAGAAAACAATTTTCAACTTAGAATTGTGTTCCTGAAAAATATCAAGACGAAGACAAACTAAATATATTTTCAGATGAAACACATATATTTTTTATAAATTTATTTTTTATTGGTGTTCAATTTGCCAACATATAGAATAACACCCAGTGCTCATCCCGTCAAGTGCCCCCCTCAGTGCCTGTCACCCAGTCACCCCCACCCCCTGCCCACCTCCCCTTCCACCACCCCTAGTTCATTTCCCAGAGTTAGGAGTCTTCATGTTCTGTCTCCCTTTCTGATATTTCCCACTCAATTTTTCTCCTTTCCCCTTTATTCCCTTTCACTATTTTTTATATTCTCCAAATGAATGAGACCATACAATGTTTGTCCTTCTCCGATTGACTTATTTCACTCAGCATAATATCCTCCAGTTCCATCCACGGTGAAGCAAATGGTGGGTATTTGTCATTTCTAATGGCTGAGTAATATTCCATTGTATACATAGACCACATCTTCTTTATCCATTCATCTTTCGATGGACACTGAAGCTCCTTCCACAGTTTGGCTATTGTGGACATTGCTGCTATAAACATTGGGGTGCAGGTGTCCTGGCATTTCATTACATCTGTATCTTTGGGGTAAATCCCCAGCAGTGCAATTGCTGGGTCGTAGGGCAGATCTATTTTTAACTCTTTGAGGAACCTCCACACAGTTTTCCAGAGTGGCTGCACCAGTTCACATTCCCACCAACAGTGCAAGAGGGTTCCCCTTTCTCCACATCCTCTCCAACATTTGTGGTTTCCTGCCTTGTTAATTTTCCCCATTCTTACTGGTGTGAGGTGGTATCTCATTGTGGTTTTGATTTGTATTTCCCTGAGGGCCAGTGATGCGGAGCATCTTCTCCTGTGCTTGTTGGCCACATCTATGTCTTCCTCTGTGAGATTTCTGTTCATGTCTTTTGCCCATTTCATGATTGGATTGTTTGCTTCTTTGCTGTTGAGTTTAATAAGTTCTCTATAGATCTTGGAAACTAGCCCTTTATCTGATGCGTCATTTGCAAATATCTTCTCCCATTCTGTAGGTTGTCTTTGAGTTTTGTTGAGGGTATCTTTTGCTGTGCAAAAGCTTCTTATCTTGATGAAGTCCCAATGTTCATTTTTGCTTTTGTTTCTCTTGCCTTCATGGACGAATCTTGCAAGAAGTTACTGTGGCCAAGTTCAAAAAGGGTGTTGCCTATGTTCTCCTCTAGGATTTTGATGGAATCTTGTCTCACATTAAGATATTTCATCCATTTTGTGTTTATTTTTGTGTATGGTGCAAGAGAGTGGTCTAGTTTCATTCTTCTGCATGTGGATGTCCAATTTTCCTAGCACCATTTATTGAAGAGACTGTCTTTTTTCCAGGGGGTAGTCTTTCCTGAAACACACATTTTTTTTAAAGATTTATGTATGTATGTATGTATGTATGTATGTATTTATTTATTTAATTTAAGAGTCAGAGAACATAAGAGAGAGAGGGAAAAGCAGATTCCCCACTGAGCAGAGAGCTTGATGTGGGGCTCAATCCCAGGACCCTGGGATCATGACCTGAGCCAAAGGCAGATGCCTCACCAGCTAAGCCACTCAGGTATCCCAAAACACATATTTTTTATATTTATAGAGTTTACTACAAATAAGTCTACATCAAGGAATTTGCTGAAGAACTTATGTCAGATAAATGATCTCAGAAGAAAAGTCCATGATTCTAAAAGGAGTAGTGAAAATAGAAATAGATAAATATGTAGTTAAATCCAAACAAATGTTTTTAAGTAAAATAATATCTAACTTGGGGAATTTTGAAAAAGAACTGCACTAAACAATTGAACCAAAAGGCGCATGTAAAATGGAAAATATTGATTTGAATGTGGTGTTAAATATTTTCTTACACTGTTTGGGGATGAGAATTATGTTACCTTCAGACATTAAATTGGAATGTATAATGAGCTTCTATGATAACTAACCAAAAAAATAGAGCAGATATAGTCTTCTAACCAGTAGAAAAAAAGAATGGTTTAAGAAAAATAAAGCAACCAAAAAACTCAAAAGGGCTAAGGAGGAGAACAAATAAAAACTCAGAACAAAATATGAGGTATTGATTCAATAATCCCTCCAGCTCCTTAGAATCCCAGTTCTGTTACTTATAAATACTCATGAAAATATAGAAATAGTAAAGGCATGGAAATGTTACATCAGTCTTAAATACTAATTAAAAGAAGCTTGAGGAGAAATATGAAGTTCAGACAAAACTGACTTTAAGATAAAAGGCAGTTTTACATATTGTAAATTTTAATGCATAATGCAAAAACTTTGAATCAGGAAGGTTAAATAGTATAAATGTGTATGCATCTAAAATTACCTAAAATATATACATATATAACCAAAAGCGCTTTGAAAACCATAATAAAATAGTTGAACCCTTGTTGCATTTAAGAATAAACGGGAAAAGATAGGGATAGTACAACTGAAAACTGAGCATGACCACCGGCAGTAGAGTGTAAAAAAATAGGAAGACAACTGTATGCCAACAAAGTATATTTTGACAAATTACTAGGAAAAAATAACTTACTAGTGGTTATTTAAAAACAAATAAGGCTAATAAGTTAACAAGTGCTGGTGAAGATGTGGAGAAGAAGCCACTGTGGTGCACTGCTGTTGGGAATGCCAACTGGTGCAGCCACTGTGGAAAACAGGGTGGAGGTCCCTCAGTAAATTAAAAACAGAACTACAATGTGATCCAGCAATTCTACTTCTGTATATAGATATGAAAGAAATGAAATCACTATCTTGAAGAGATATCTGCACCCCTTTATTCATTACAGTATTATTACAGTAGTCAAGACTTGGAAACAACCTAAGAGTCTGTTGATAGATGAATAAAGAGAATGTGTCACACACACACACACACACACACACACACACACGTTATTCAGCCATAAAAATGAAGGAAGTCCTGCCATTTGTGACAACATGGATGGAACTTGAGGACGTGATGCTAAGTGACATAAGTCAGACATAGACAAATACTGTATGATATCATTTGTATGTAGAATATAAAAAACCTTAACTCACTTAAACAGATGGTGGGTGCCAGGACTGAGTTCGGAGATTTGGGTGAAGGTGGCATAAAGGTAAAAACTTTGAGCTACAAGATGAGTAAGTTCTGGGGTTTTGATCTACAGCATGATGACTTTAGCTAACAGAACTGTATTGTATACTTCGGAAGTGACTAAGTGGAAATCCTACCTAAAAGTCTTGATCTCTCTCCCATGTCCCTCCAGTGATAACTATATGAAGTAGTGGATGTGTTAACTAAATTTATTGTGGTAATCATTTGGCAATATATTCATATATCAAATCATCAGATTACACATTTAAAGCAAACAGCATTCTATGTGGATAGTATCTCACTAAAGCTATTTTTTTAAAAGAAATAGGCTCAATCACCAAAAAAAAAAGTGAATAAGTAGTAAAAAAAAAATCCTCTCACAAAGGACTAACTAGCCCACATGGTTTTATAGATAAGTTCTAGCAAACTTTCATGAAACAGATCAATCTAATCCTCTGCAAAACATTTCAGAGAAAAGAAAAGGTTTATAGTTCCCTATTCATTTTAATAGATGAGTTTAACATTTATAACAAAATACACAAAGTGTGACAAATAGAAATCACAGCTAATCTCACTCATTAATATAGATCAACATTGTAAACAGAGATTCACAAATCTGGCCAGATAAACATAATTCATTATGCGTAAGTTGGGCTTATTCTTGGGATAATTTCATTCAACACTAAAATTGTTTAAAGAAAAGAAATACAAATATCTCTAGGCATGCAGCAAAATATTTTTATAAAATTCAATTTCTGTTTATGATCAAAAACCCTATAGCAAGTATCCATTCTTAATATATGAAATGTCAGAGGCATTCTTGCTGTAACTGCTTCTAGTCAACATTGTATTAGAGGTACTAGGTGTACAATACCAGCTGGTGAGGTAAAATAAAAACAAGGTGAAGCTGTAAGTAAGAATTGAAGAGAATTTAACAATTATCTCCTAATCAAAATATGATCATCCTGGGGTGCCGGGCTGGTTTAGTCAGTAGAGCATGTGACTTTTGATCTCAGGGCTGTGAGTTCAAGCCCCATATTGGGCATAGAGCTTACTTAAAAAAAAAAATAAAATGTAAACTGAGATTTAAAAAAATATCTGCATAGAGAACCCCCAAAACCCTACCAACAAATCATTACAAATTGTAAGAGAAGTTGACACATTAATTGCTTGTGAGATCAATATACTTAAGTCAATTTTATTTCTATATATAACATAATAGAAAAAGTAATTTTTAAAATATATCATTTAAAATCACAATAACAGCCATCAGGTTCTTGGAATAATTTTACGAAAAGACAAGACTTTTAGTCGTGAACTTACAAGCTTTGTTGAATGACTCAACAGTGTTAAAAATGCAGTTATTTTACCTTACTGAATAGGGAAATTGTCTTGTACTTTTGATTGTTCTGGTAAATTGTGTTATCCCAAATAATTCTCTCTTTTGTATAGGTTTTTTTTTTTTTAATTTTTATTTATTTATGACAGTCACACACAGAGAGAGGCAGAGACACAGGCAGAGGGAGAAGCAGGCTCCATGCACCGGGAGCCCGACGTGGGATTCGATCCCGGGTCCCCAGGATCGCGCCCTGGGCCAAAGGCAGGCGCCAAACCGCTGCACCACCCAGGGATCCCTTGTATAGGTTTTTAACTTCATTTGCCCTGAGCTATGCAAAGTAGCATCTTGATTTCCTCACTGAAAAATAATCAGTATTCATATGTTAGTGTATTTCTGATCTTTTTTGAAGCATGCCTTGCAATCATCATTTAGTGCATTTTATGCTGGTAGGAAATTGCCTTTGAGGGGTCCATTTAGAAATTCAAGCTACGTCCTCCTCCCTGCAACCCCAATCTTCTTGGGCATCCCACTCTCTGGCCATATCCAGATCACTGGAAAACAGTTGTCACAAGATTAGTGATACACTTGCTTAAATCTTTAAAAGTACGCTTTTTCCAGCCAGTGAAATATTGAAAAATCATCATTCACTAAACCAACACTTAGCAGAGTTTGCTCATTAGTCCTTAGATTATGCTTTCACTAAATTTTTCCCACATTGGCAATTGAAAAAAGAATGGAAAAGAAATCATGAACCAATTATAATAAATGCAGAGCAGCAATTTGCTGGAGGAAAAAAAGTATTTTTCTCAAAGGGTAGTGAGTCTCAAGCTTAAGACTGACTTCTTATAAGGCAGCCTGGAAGAAGCCCTTTTATAGTCTGGTTACAATGAACAGATGTGATTTTTTTTTTTCTATCAAAACAGCAGAATCTAAAAATTAGGCTGGGCAAATCCCTCAGAATGCAGACTGGTAAATTTACCAAAAGCAACTCCTCTTCTCCAAATTAGATACATTTCAGAGCTTATGGAAGCAATTCTTTCCCAATGCAAGCATAGCTTTCACACTGAAAATAACTTTATAATTTTTATCTTTAATGAACTTTAAATTAAATCAGAAAAGAAAATAAGTATTCACAACAAGCATCCTTAATTGTTAAAACTGCATATGCCCTATCTTAAAGCATGGCTGCTAGACAGAGGGGAGGGTAGCCCCAAGCAAACATGTTTACCCATTTTATGTGCATACATGAAGATACCCAGCATGACTGCATGGGTGCTTCTGTCTGGCTGCTAGACCTAGAAAACATTCCCTGGTGTCCGGGGCTCTGATGCATAATGATAGCATTACTGATGCATACACTAGCAATGCTTTTGCTTTAATATCTAAACAGCAGTGAATGGGCTTAGTGAAGCCTACCCAAACTAAGGGAATCATTAAGAATGTGTATATAGAAATCAGGTAATAACAACAGTAGTAACATCCTAATGATAATATTTATTTATTTATAATTTTTTTATTTTTTATAAATTTATTTTTTATTGGTGTTCAATTTGCCAACATATAGAATAACACCCAGTACTCATCCTGTCCAGTGCCCACCTCAGTGCCCGTCACCAGTCACCCCCATCCCCCGCCCACCTCCCCTTCCACCACCCCTAGTTCCTTTCCCAGAGTTAGGAGTCTTTCATGTTCTGTCTCCCTTTCTGATATTTCCCACTTATTTTTTCTCCTTTCCCCTTTATTCCCTTTCACTATTTTTTATATTCCCCAAATGAATGAGACCATATAATGTTTGTCCTTCTCCGAATGACTTATTTCACTCATATTTATTTAATGACTGATTTCCATATGCCAGGTACTGTGCTAAACATTCTGTTTGCACTGTCCCATTTAATCTTTGTAAATCCCTTAGGCAACAAATATGGTGATCCCTGTTCTTCATAGGACAAAAATTGAAGCTTCCAGGAGCAGAATAACTTGGCCTGGGTCACACAGCTAGTCTCTGGCAGAGGATTCAAAAGCTTCTCTGTCTGACTCTGAAGCCTGTGCTTCAACCACGATGCCGCCTTGATATTTAAAATACATACATAGATAAAGAGAAAAAATATGACAAGAAACCAGAATGAGAAAATATCAAAGACATTTTTCATAGGCTTAACACCAGACTGTATAGTGTAAATCTAAGCACCTGGTTTTACTGAGGTGGCTATTTCTCTCTCTTTCCTGTCAGTCGATAATCCATCCATATATGTATATTTATCCGTCATTCATGACCAGCCAATCATCTATCAATCACCTCTCTCCCTCCCTATCAGCGCAGTGATTAGATCAGTGATGCGACGTGGGCCACGCAGGGCCAGGCAGAGTCCTTTTGACAGGACTGATGTGGGCACAGAGGGAGAGAAAGCATCCTGATCCTTTTAAGAGTGTAGGTGCTAATGCATAATTTGGAACTGCCCTGAGTCATCTTCACTGTTCAGAGGACAAGGCTTGCTTATTCCTGAGGCTGACAGAGACCAGAAAATGGGCTAAAGAAATAAGGGTCTCCTGATATTTGAGTCCTGAGAGCCAGCTCTGTTAGGAGCTCATGATGCCTCTAAGGTATCTCAGTAAGATGAGTTGAGAAATACCTTTTTTCCCTCCTTAAAAGTTTACTTTGAGTTGGGTTTCTAGTTTTCTCAAAACAAACACAGAAATGCTGACTCATTTCCATTTACACTGTGTACTTTTACATTTTGCTGAAGATTTTATCCTCCTTTCTATCTCTCTTTTTGTGTGCTATGATCTCTCTCTGCATTGCCAATTCCTGATCTTTCTTCTGGCAAAGGTGAATAATGTGAAGTATCCATGGATAAACAATTTTGGTGCCTTTTAATGAGACCTAATGTATATACTGAGCTGCATGTAATACATACAGGTGATGTTCTGTGTGTGTGCTGGAGAACATAAAAGAAATACTGTAACATAAAAGAAATACTGTAACATTAACCAAATGTCATGCTACCAGGATTTCAAGCATTAAACTCTAAAACACAAATTATTCAGTGAATTCAGTCAAAATATGTTTGAGCCTGCTCTAGGTACCTACCATCATATAAGCCTGATTTAATTCCTTCAGGCTGCTGTAATGGTGCTTCATAAATACCTACTCTAGAATTCCCTAGTTACACTATTCTTTGTGTGACATTCACCCACAGAATCTGACTCTGATATATAATAGAAATCTTTCATAAATTAACTCATCGCTTAGCTTAATAAATGTCTCTATCAGTAGGACTTAAATTAATTTTAACACTTTAGTAGGCCAGTTCAGTACAATTTGGGCTACTTTATTAATATTTTTTTCTAATGATTTATATATGGTTATACTAGTGGAATGAAAAGTATGTCCCCCTTCAGGCTTTCTGTAGTATTGCAGGAGGTATATAATAGATGAACACACATTAAAAAAGTAAGGGAACTGAAAATAACATGTATAGTACTTGACAATGAAAGTTTTTCTTGGATGCAAGTAGAGTGAATTAAGAAAGTGTTTTGGAGGAGGGGAATTTTTTTCATAAGTCAGATTAGGAAATACAAGTTTATGGCTTTGAAGAAATGTTGGCTCAATTTAATTCAAGATCTGGAAAGGATTTCCATGTAAGAAAGGGATACTTTCTTCATGGAAAAAAGTCAAAGACGATTAATCACTGGTGAAATTTAGGAATCGAACTTGCAAACTCTGGCAATCTTGGTTACTTATGAAAATTATTTCTTTACAGATTGTGTCTGAAGTACTTCCAAATTGCTTGAGCAAGTTGAGTAATTTCAGTTAAAGTCATTCTGTGGGTCATTTCTGAAGATCAGTTGGAGAACAATAAAGATAAGATGAAAATACGAGTCAGGCAGAAGGGCATGTGGAATTCAGGGAAGATGAAGAAATTGTTCTGGGAAAATCCTTCAGTTTATAATCTCACTGGATTTCAAATCACAGAAGTGGGTAGAAGCTTCCCTCCTTAGAGGAGCTGAATGAATTTTTTTTCAAGTGGAGGAAAAGACATCAGAGACTTAAAATTCAAAGCAACTAGAAGGAATATTGTTTGATATGTAAGGTGGTATAATTTAATATACAATTTTTATGTTACATAACTCTTAGTTTCTAGAATATAAGAATTAAGACAACTTTTCCGATAAGCCATACATATTTGTCCTTTTAATATATATATTTTTTCTAGAACTTTGCTGTTTGGGGTTAGAGAGAACTAAATAAATCAAGAAGTAAAGCTTGTATTAAATAGCCTCGTCAGGTATGCCCTACCCCCTAGCTTCCCAAGACATTTCCATTACCTGAAATGTGTAAAGTAAAGAGTTTTTGAGCTTTTCAAAGATTAGGCAGTATATAAATAGCAGTGCTATAGAAGGGAGATTGGAAATTTGAAGGGAGAGAATGTAAAATATGTGCTGTTGACTTGATCTATGAGCACATTTTAAAACAATAAATATCCCTGTGATGGTTAGCAGCTTTATGCAGATTGCACCAGAAAGGAAAGCAATCATTCAGAGCAGCCAAGGAGAAAGCAGATCATAAGTCAGAAAATGGAACTTTAAAATTAGAAATATAAATATCTCACCAAAAAATAAAGGTGGGAATGGTCTTGTCAGTGACCCTTGAGTGTAGCCACATAGACACCCATCCAAAACATCACGTCAAATATAAAACACTGGATTGAGTGACTATGAACACCCCTGACTTAGATCAGCACTGAGGAGTATTGCCTTCACAAACTTCTGTAAAGCCTGGGAAAATGTTCTTTCCCTACCTCCCTGTTTCTACCAGGCCCTCAGTCGTGATTTGGAATAGGCACAAAGAAAAAAAGTTTGCTTTAACGAAAGTGACTAAGAATAGATTCTTTTTTGCACAAGTAATCTGAGTAAAAATAAAAATTAAAGAAGTAATTTGGTGGGATCTTTAATAAGAGAATCAGTTTCAACTGAGAATATTAGACAATATTTCCCCCAAAGCATCCTTTTGAATACATACAGATTTGGTTGTTATCTACCTTGTTTTATCCATTGCTCTGTTAAATGACTTTTCAAAGGGCACCAAAAGAATGCATTATCTAAAGCGACAGTTCATATATTTATGTAAAGTGAGGAATTACTTTCTTATTCCTATTTCATATTTACTTTTTATGAGCTGTTCCAGAGGACAGTATTATAGTATCCTTCTAAGTTATTAGATGTAGAGATGAACTAATATGGTGAATTCAGCTGTGTGTTATTAAATAGAGATTTGAAATTTAGTTATAGATGTTTGTCACATCTGGTCACTCTAAAGCCAAATCTAGGAAGTTAACAGGATAAGAAAATATCAATTAGTAGTCACCAAGATGGTTTTTCTCCTGGAGAGTTCACTGAGCAATATTTTATTTGCACTTCTAGTCTTTTTCATTCTAGGATCTTCGCATTTTATTTTGAAAATTTTTGAATCTAAAGAAAACATAAAAAATAATATCATATATGTTCATATATCCCTCACCTAGGTTCATTATAACATTTTGCCATATTTGCTTGTGCTTTCTTTCTGAATTATTTTTTATTGATTTTTTTTATGTTGAATATAAAATTAGGCCAAGGGAGCCATTCACACTAGCCTCTGTACATGCCCATAAGCTCTTTTTTTTTCTTTAACTGTTTGAAAGTAAGAGTCTGACATGTCATCTTATTAAAAACATATTCCAAGAATAAGATGAGCTTTGGTAGAACAGGCACATCATTTTTGCCATTGTCACACTTAAGAAAACCACTCAACATTATCTAATATACAATCCATATTTAAATTTTCTCAGTTGTCCACAAAATGTTTGTGTTTTTTTTTTTCATGATACTGAAAGTTTTTCTGAGTCCAGACCAGGTGGTTCATAGAACATTGCATATTCCACATATGAATTTGTATGATTGTTTCCCCCTGTTGACCTTCTGGTTAGTTGGGGAAAACACTTCTTATGTGATGTTTTGTTGTCCTACTACTGATGCAGTAAGTGCCTAATGAGATATGATGCTAGGTTACCTCGTATTGGTGATGCTGAGGTTTGTCATTTCATTAGGGTAACGTGTGCTACAGCTCTTCATTTTAAAGATGTTTTTCTTTTGTAAGTAACAAGCCATCTATTTGGGAATATTTTGAATGTGTGTGAATAACCTTCTATTCACCATTGGATTTTCACCCAATGAAAACATGTGTACATGTGTCTGTTGATTTGGATTTATAGATTCTTTATTCAAGAATAACTTTTATGATTCTTTTTGATTTTCAAAAGATTCTATAGCCAGTGGAAGTCCCTTCAGGTGGGCTCACATGTTGTTCCAACAAGACTTCATTAGTTGTTGAATCCTTTCTTGCTTTTTGGCAGGACCATATGTCCTCGGCTTGTCTTGTACTTTTCTTGACCAAGAACAACTATTTTTCCAAGGGGCCTTGGTTTCTTTTAGTAGGGATTGATACATATAAAGCATGTCTGGGCTCTAAGTAGACTTATTGTTACTAGATATGCTTATTGTTACTAGATGTCTTCAAGAATTAAAGAGATTGGATGAATTTCCAATATAAATTACAAATATTCTCCCACTTAGATGTATTTTGACTTTGTTTTATTTTATGCCATAATATTTTACTTCTACATGGCAGAATTTAGCAGGGTTTTTTTTCTAGATTTTTGAATCAAGTTAGGAAGGCTTTCCTCATACTTAGACTCGCACCCAGTTTTAAAAGGACGCCTTTTGCTACTACTGGTATGGTTTCCTTTATCCCATTGAGATCTTTCATTCATTTGAAGTGTATTAGAATATGATCTGAGTTATGGCCATGGTGTTACTGTTTTTTAAATGGCTATTTGTTCCTGCCTACTTATCGAGAAGTGGTTGTAAAACCCCTTTATTGTATAGTAAATTTCTAAATATATCTGGGTAAATTTGGGGGACTTCTGGTCTGTCTGTTCATGTGCCAGTTCAATACTGTTTAAATAAAGAGATTCTGTAGTGTTTCAAATCTCGTAGAGCTAGCCACTCTTCATTGCTTTTTTTTTTTTTTAATTCCACAGTTTATTTTCCTTGCTATCACTGCATCACACACATACTCACTTTCCATGAGATTTGTCTAGCTCCATAAAATAAGCACTAACTTGCTCATTTTTTAATAGAAGTGGCATAAATGTACATATCAACTTGGGGAGGATTGACATCTTGACAACTTTGAGTGATTCTAAGAGTAAGGGTGTCTTTCTTGTTCAAGTCTCATTTTGTGTCTTTCAGGAATATTCTGTTTTCCTTCCATGTTTCCACATTTAAAAAAATGTTAGTATATTTCTTTTTTTCTTACTACTTTTTTGGTCACTACTGTTGTTATTATCGGGTTTTCCTCTTTTGCTGAGTTTGTAAACGGGTTATTAAATGTTTAAATGAGTGCGATTGATTTTTGTAGTTTATTTTATATCCTGCTTCTTTATTTAATACCTTACTTTTATTAGTGTCATCATGGGTCCTCTGGGGTATTTTAAAGTTTACTATCCTATACAAACACATATGGCTGTACTTCCTCTTTACCTATTCTGTCTCCAACAGTTTTTTCTTGTCTCTTTATTGACTTCACCTCCAGCACATATTAATAACTGGTGACAAGTGCCCAGATAGTTTTCATTTTGATGTTGTTTGCCTGAGCACTGTGAAAATGAAAATGACTCTATGGTTTGTATATGATAACATAGTTAGCAGATTTTTTAAAAATAAAAAATAGTGTTTAATTCTATCAAGACTTTTAAAGTCTCTATCATATGGTTTTTCTCCTTGGATATATTAATATGTTGAATTATAATTATTTAAATATTGAACCATCCTAACATTTTAGGAACATATCCCACTTGGTCATGGTGAATAATTATTTACATGATATTAGATCATATTTGCCAATATTGAGGAATTTTGCATTGATATTCATATGTAACATGTAGAGTAAAGTATGAAGTGACAACTTCATCGAATTTGTCTTTTTCTTTGCTCTTGGAAGATTAATGACGGTTAGGATTAACTCATCTTTGCACATTTGATAGACACCCTCTTGTAAAACCTTGAGTGTTAAAAAAAATAAAATAAAATAAAAATAAAACCTTGAGTGTTTATGGGGTATTCTTTGATAAACTCTATTTATTAAATGAAAATTACTCTGCTTCAAACTTTGATTGATGTTAACCTGAGTTTTAATGATGAGCCTCAACGTTTTTTCTTATTAACTCAATAATGCATCGAGGTTGAGAGCATGCATTCTGATAGTAAATTTTGGCCTAGGTTAAAATGGAAAGGGAGGTGGGCAGGGGGGTTGGGGTGACTAGGTGATGGGCACTGAGGGGGGCACTTGACAGGATGAACACTGGGTGTTATATGTTGGCATATAGAACTCCAGTAAAAAATTAAATACAAAAAAAAAATTCCAATTTCAACCATTACTACGTGACCTTGAGAAATAAATTAACTCTTGAAGCCTCACTTTCTTGGTCTGTGTATTATCTACCTCACGAAGTTGTTGTAAAGAACAGACTTACCAATATGTATATACCTAGCCCAGACTAAGTTCTCTGTATTAGCTAGTATCAATTCTCAATTCTCAATTAGCTAGTATCAATTCTCAATTACATTCATTCATATATTCATCAAACATATCAAAACAACATTGAAAAACTAAAAATGTCAGGTATTGCAACTAATGTGTAGGTTACAAATATGACAGTTAATTTATATGTCTTCTATGCTAATTTAGCTTGGGAAATTTTTAATAATACATCCTTAGTTTTAATTTTTGTTTTAGTCCCAGACAGAATATCAACAGCTCAGATTAATTGCTACAGCTAATGTTGAAAGAGAAGGGTAAAGTGAATGTAACTCAAATGAGTGCCATTGTCACCAGAAAAAACGAATGTAAAAGAAATGTAAGATTTGCAGATGAGTTATCTTCTGGTCATAGCAAGTTCAAAATGTAAAGTTCTTTAGCAGCATCTAGGAAACTTTCAGGTCCAGGCTGGAGATACAACTCAGAATCATCAGCTTATTAGCAGTGCTGGCTGAAGCCAGGAGAGTGGACAATACTTTCCAGGGAAAGGAATGGAAGGGAAGAAAGCAAGATTCAGGAAACCTCCACAGAGGAAGGAGAAAGGAGTGTGCAAAGAAGTAAAGCCAGGTAAGGCACAGAACCAATGTGTGTGTTTTGAAAGTCAGGGGAGCAATGATGTCAAGAGAGAAAGCATTGCTGGAGGGGATCAGATGCTTCAGAGAGATCAGTGAGCCCCTAAAGCTCCAGGATGAGGACCACCAGGTAGCTGCTATTGACTTTCAGAGAGCAGTTTCAGTGGGATGCTGAGAGCAGCAAACCCACTTCTCCTAGTTGAGGAGGGAAAGAAGACAGGTAAGCAAGAGGACTCCACACATAGGAGTGACCGTTTTAAATTGTTACAGACCAGGGGAAGGAGATATGGCAAAGCCTTTGGAGGGATGTGGCTGGCATGTGTTAGAAAACAGGAGACATGTGAGCCTATTTTATAAACTGAGAAGCAGCTGGAGGAATAGGAGAGAAGGAGACAAGAAGCGGCATTAGATGAAGCCCAGGGCAGAGTGGGGCTTCTTTTATTCTGAAACTAGCATGAAGAAAGGAAGCAGGTGTGCAGCACAGATGCATTTGAAGATTAGGGGTTTGGGAAATAGAGTGAGTCTGTGCCTGACCTTCTTCATTATTTCTGTGCAGTAAAATGGAGAAGGTCATCTCCTCAGAAGGAAAGGATTAAAGAATTTAAATGCACTAAGTGCTGAACAAATGATGGCACGCCTCTGTCACCACCCTGTTTAATTGTGAGTTGACAGGAAATCTCCATTTTGTAAAATACAATTTGTCTTGAAAGGATACAGACCTTTAATATATGATGACACCAAAACAGGCCTTTCTGCAGATTTTCTGTTTTTCTCTTTTCCTCACTGGTGCAGCAGCTCTGCTGGTGTGCTAAGTATGCGCTCACCCCTACTTGTCACGCCATCCTACAATAAAGGGTTTGGGAAAAGCCACAGACGTCTGGAGCAGCTGCATTCATGATTGGAAAAGGTGGGGGTGGAAACATGTAAAGGCAGTGCAGATGCAGAAGGCCTTGGTAAAGCTTCTACCCTAAACCTTATTGGAATTTCGGTCCTTGAGGCTTGGTCGACAGCACTTACATGTATGAAATTACTGGGGGGGGGGGGGGGGGGGGGTGCAGAGCCACTGGCTCAGACTGCTTGTGAAGGATCATTTCATTCAGGTCCAGTCTGAGTTCCTACAAGCCACCAAGGCCTTGGTGAGATGCTCAGAGGGAAGGAAAATATTCTCATCCTAAGTAACAGATTTAATTTTTTGTGCTTATCATTAGCCTTGTTTTAAAGATTTTACATGTATTAACTCATTCAGTATTCATAGCAACCATATGAGACACGTACTATTATTAGCTTCATTGCAATAAAAGGAAACAGAAAAATGAAAATCTAAAATAATTTGCCCGAGGCCAGAACCTGTTCAGTGGGGTTAGGATTGAAATCCAGAAATTCTCTTTTTCCTTGTTAAAGTGAGAAAGAAATGAGAAAATGTGAACTAGCATGGAGAGGTTTAAGATAAAAGCTATTTTCAGGGCGACTGAGTGGCTCAGTCTGTTGAGCATCTGGCTCTTGATTTCAGTTCAGGTCATGATCTTGGGGTTGTGAAATGGAGCCTCACATTGGACTCTGTGCTGGGCATGGAGCCTGCTTAAAGAATCTTTCTCCCTCCCCTTAGGCCCCTTCCCCTCCCCACTACCTCCTCCGCACATGTGCTCTTTCTCTCTCTTTCTCAAAAAAAGCTATTTTCAATAGAGAAATATATGGGAAGGAGAAGGAGGATGAGATGGGTCAGCTATTGTAGAATACAATAGCGAGAACCTCAGCTTTGACA
Organism: Canis lupus dingo; assembly: GCF_003254725.2. Taxonomy (NCBI): domain Eukaryota; kingdom Metazoa; phylum Chordata; class Mammalia; order Carnivora; family Canidae; genus Canis; species Canis lupus. The sequence goes on along the minus strand of NC_064247.1, from coordinate 25,896,556 downwards.
TTGCCCTCAATGTGAACAAAACAAGGCATCTAATTCACAGGCAGAGAGGTAAGATTCAGAAGTCCAGCAATGTTCATTTCTCCCTGTAAAACATCGATGAAGCAATAATGAGGGTCTAATTACTTTAAATCAATGCCCTGTGACACTTTCCTGGAGTTCAGTTGCCCTGGATGTGTTTGGTTCCTTACTGTGGAACACTGGTTGCCTGTTTGGGTTAGATGCCTGCCTCACACACAGGGAGAAAGCCCAGCAGCTCTTGAAAGCCATCAAGAGCTCACTTCCTTCAGAAAATTCTACTGTTTTGCCCACTCAGGTACTCATGATCCTTTTACTTATGATTAGCAGGTTGGGAAGGAGAGAGGGCCAGTTAAGAAAAAAAAAAAAAAAACTAAATAAAAACTTGAAATCACATAGATTTCTTATTCTAGAAAAAGAAGGGTCCCAGGAGGGCAGCAGTGGGAATGGCTCTCCCTTCTCTACTTTTTGCCTTGGAGCAATCTCCATCAACCTTGTGATGACACCGGGTACCCTGCCTACACACACTCCGACATGTCCTTCCACACCATCTGTAAGATTCCCAAGACGGCCTTGCTATTCTCCCCCTACTCACGCTTATGTTGGAGTTCATGTTAGTTTCAAATTAAAATCCTACCTCCTCATGAGGCTTTGCTGATAATCTGCAGTGAGAGGAGATTTTTCTCTTCCTCTCTACTCCACTAGTATTTAATTCACCGCATATGTGCAGCATTTAACAAATTCTGCCCTTTCTGTGACTCTGTAGTTTGTAGAACTGCCTTTGGAGTAGCAAGTGGTGGTTATGGCTCTTGCTTGCTCAGTGTGCCATGTGCTGGGGGTGCCAACTGTGTGTCCTGACCCCCCATTCCTCCCAGCTCACATGCCTACCACCAACAACCTTGAACGGAGGATAAGTAGTCCCATGGCTCAGGCAAATGGGAAGCTTCTCCCGGATCAATTTATTAACAATTTTTCTTGATTTTATAAATTTAAATTAAATTTGCCAACATACAGTACATCATTAGTTTCAGATGTAGTTAAGTGATTAACTTTTTAGGGAAATGAAATACCTGGAAAAAAAAAAGTTGGTAGCCATTCTGCCAGGCATTGATCAAGACCAGTCTGAGAATGACATGAGAGAAGCAGAAACCAGGAGAGAGAAAAGGGAGACTGAGCCCTGACAACACTCTTTGAGCTCCTGGAATAAGGCTTGTCTGGCATCTGTTACCCTGCACTTCCAAGTTCTGAGTTTTAATTTTTTTCCCTTCTTTGCTGAAGAAGACGCTTTTTGCTGAAGAAGAGTTGAATATTTTTGTTTTTATCAAGAGTCATGGTTAAAAAACTCCATCAGATTTGTAGGTTCGTTAAGATCAAGATTGAGGTCTGTCCTGTGTCTCCTTTATTCCAGAGTTTGACATAGGTAGCACTGAAGAATGAATGAATGAAGGAAGGAAGGAATGAAGGAATGAAGGAATGAAGGAATGGTGTCTCCAACTCCTGCCTTTCATTCTCCCAGTTGCAGGACAGCACACACCATACCCTTCCTTCAAGGCCTCCATAAATTATATTTCTCTTGCTTTTTCCTGGTTTCTTTGATTCTCTCACTCTTGATAGTGTTTTTTCCACTTCTTGATTCTTTATGATGGCTTTATGAGGTTCATTTCATGTCCCATAAAATTCACCTGTTTAAAGTACATGGTTCATTGATTTTTTTTAATTTTTATTTATTTATGATAGTCACAGAGAGAGAGGCAGAGACACAGGCAGAGGGAGAAGCAGGCTCCATGCACCGGGAGCCCGATGTGGGATTCGATCCCGGGTCTCCAGGATCCTGCCCTGGGCCAAAGGCAGGCGCCAAATCACTGCGCCACCCAGGGATCCCAATTTTTTAATATATTCAGGGTTATGAACCATCACTACCCTCTAACTTGAGAACCTCTTCATGACCCCAAAATGTAGCCCTGTATGTATTAATGGTTACTCCCAAACCTTCAACATCCCTACTCCCTGGAAACTTCTAATCTGCTTTCTATCTCTGTCTTCCTGTTGTAGACAAGACACATCCATAGAAATATGTAATTAAGTGGTCTTTTGTGAGTCTCTTCCTTCATTTATCATAATGTTTTCAAGGTTAGCATGTGTCAGCACCTCATTCATTTTTATTGCCCAACAGCATACTACTGTATAAATATACCACCAATTTATTTATCGGTTGATACAAATTTAGGTTGTTTGTACATTTTGCTATTATGAATGATTCATGAACACTTATGTACAAGTTTTTATGTAGATACATGTTTTAATTTCTCTAAGTTATTTATCAAGGGATGAAATTACTAGATTATATGGTAACTCTATTTTTCACTGTGTGACCAATGGCCAAACTCTTTTTTCAAAGTGACTGCATCATTTTACATTATCACTAGCAGTGTATGAGGAGGCCATTTTTTCTACCTCCTTGCCAATAATTGTTGTCATGTGTCTTTTTTATTTTAGCCATTTTGGTGGATGTGAAGTAGTAGATTTTGGCTTTCATTTCCACTTTCCCTAATGACTAAAGATGTTGAGTATCTTTTCATTTGTTTATTGGACATGTGTATATCATCTTTAGAGATATGTCTATTCAAATCCTTTGCCACTTTATCCATTGGGATATTTGCCATTTTCTTGTCTCATTGAAAAAGTTCTTTATATATGCTGGACATAGATCCTACGGCAAATAAAAGATTTTCAAATATTGTCTCCTTTATGAAGATTGGTTTTTCACTTCTTGATGATGTCTTTTGATGCACAAGTTTTTAATTTTAATGAAGTTAAATTTATGTATTTTTTTCTTTTGTTGCTTGTGCTTTGGGTGTTATTTCTAAGAAGCCATTGCCTAATCCAGGGTCAAAGTCATGAAAGTTTACCCTTTATTTTCTTCCAGGAGTTTCATAGTTTCAGATCTTACATTTAAGCCCATGGTCCATTTTAGTTAATTTTTTGTGTGTGTGGAGTGACACAGGGCCCAAATTCATTATTTTCCATATAGATATCCAGTTGTACCACAAAAAGTTGTTGAAATGATCATTCTTTCCCATTTAATTTCCTTGAGCTCACTGTCAAAAATCAATCACCCATGAATGAAAGTTTATATCTGGACTATCAATCTGTTCTATTGATCTATGTGTCTATCCTTATGTCTGTATCATATTCTCTTAATTACTGTAGATTTATAGTTTTGAAATTGGGACATGAAAGTCTTCCAACTTTGTTTGTCTTTCTGAAGATTATTTTGGCTTTTCTGGGTCACTGCATTACATATGAACTTTAGAATTAGGTTGTCAATATCTGTAAAAAAAGACACATCTGGGATTTTGATAGATTATATTGAATATGTACATCAATTGAAGAATATTATAACCTTAACAATGTTAAGTTTTCTGATCTAATGTTTTTCCACTTCTATAGATCTTTAATTTTCCCAAACAATATTTATATAGTTGTAGGTGTATAAATCTTACAGTTTTTAAATTAAATTTAATTCAAGTTACTTTTTTCCTTTTGCTACTATAAATGCAATAGTTTTCTTAGTTTCATTTTCAGATTTTTCATTGTTAGTATATAGAACTACCAGTGATTTTTGTATCTTGATCTTGTATCCTACCATACTGCTGAAGCTTTCTGTTAGTTCCAGTAGCTTCTTAGTGAATTCCTTAGAATTTTGAATATGTCATCTGCAAACAGTTTTACTTTTCCTATTTGGATGACTTTATCTCTTTTTATTGTCTAACTATGCTGGCTAAGACATCTGGTACAATGTTGAGTAGAAGTGGTGAGATTGGACACTTATCACATAATTGATCTTAGTGGCAACATTGCTTAATCTTTCTAATAAAATATAATGTTACCTATGTGTTTTCATACATATCCTGTATCAGGTTGAGGCAGCTCCTTCTGTTCCTAGTTTGTTGAATATTTTTATTGTAAAAGTATACGGGATTTTATCAGATGCTTTCTCTGTATTTGTTGATTTTCATATGCTAACCCCACATTGCAATCCTCTGATAAATCTCACTTGGTCATGATGTGTAATCCTTCTTTATGTTGTGGAATTTGATATACTAGGATTTTTGCATATATATTTATAAGGACATTGGTCTGTCATTTTCTTGTAATATTTTTCTCAGAATCTGGTACTAGTATAATAATGGTCTCAGAATGAGCTGGGAAGTGTTCCCATTTCTATTTTTTTTTTCCCATTTCTATTTTTAAAAGAGTTGGGCAGCCTGGGTGGCTCAGCGGTTTAGCACTGCCTTCCGCCCTGGGTATAACCCCGGGGACCCGGGATCGATTTCTGCGGCAGGCTCCCTGAGTGGAGCCTGCTTCTAGCTCTGCCTGTGTCTCTGCCTCTCTCTCTCTCTCTCTCTCTGTGTGTCTCTCATGAATAAATAAATACAATCTTTAAAAAATAATAAAAGAGTTGATGAATAAATATTATTAATTCTTTATGAAATGTTTAGTATAGTGAAGGCTCTGCATTCCTTTATTGGAAGTTCTTAAATTACTCAGTCTCTTTGGTTATGAAACATCTATTCTGATTTTTTAAAAATCTCCTTTTGAGTCACTTCAGTAGGTTGTGACTTTCTAGAAATACGTCCACTTTTTCTCATTTACCTCATTTGTTGTTATACAATTATTCATCATATTCTTTTAGAGTCCCTGACATTTCTGTAAAGTCACTAGTTCCCTCTTGTTTCCTGATTTTAATAATATGAGTCTTTTCATGAGTTTTGGTTTTGGTTTTGGCTTTGGTTTGTTTTTATTTTGTTTTGTTTTGTTAATCTAGTTACAAGTGTGTCTACTCTTTTTATTTAATCTACTCTATTTTAAAAAAATTATTTATTTCCACTCTAAATAATTATTATTTCCTTCTCTCTTGTTGTTTTAGCTTAATTTTATTTTTCTAATATTCTAGGGTGAAAGGTTAGTTTATTGACTTGGATTTTTTTTTTTTTAATGTGGGCATTTACAATTATAAAATTTTCTCCAAGAACTGCTTAGCTGCTTTCGATAACTTTGGTATGTTCAGTTTTTGTTTTAATTTGTCTCAAACTATTTTCTGACTTCCCTTGTGATTTCTTAATTTGAGCTTTTGGTTATTTTGGAGTTTATTTATTTTCCACATATTTGTGAATTTCCCAAGTTTTCTTCTGCTGTTAATTTCTAATTTAATTTTAATGTGGTCAGAGAGAACATACTTAGTATTATTTCAGTCTTTTAAGTTTTATTATGCCTTATTTTCTAGTATATGGTCTATCTTGGAGAATGTCTTATGTACAATTGAGAACAATCTATGTCCTGCTGATTGAGAGGAGTGTTCTATGTATGTCTCTTAGATCTGATTGGTTTATAGTGTAATTTAAATATTCTATTTTCTTGTCTATAATCAGTTTCATTGCTCATTTCATTATTGAAAGTAGAATTTTGAAGTCTCTGATTATTATTATCAAATTATCTGTTTTTCCCTTCCATTCTGTCAGGTTTTGTCTCATATATTTTGGTGCAGTGCTATTAGGTACATGTGTGTTTGTAATCATTATATCTTCCTGATGAATTGACCCTCTTATCATTATAAAATGTCATTTGTCTTTAAGCAAGAGTTTTTATCTTAAAATGCATTTTGTCTGATACTACTATTGCTTCCCCAACTCTCTTTGTTACTTCCTGCATAGTTCATCTTGTTCTACTCTTTCACTTTTAACTGATTTCTGTCTTTGAGTCTAACGTGTGTCTTTAGTGGGCAATGTAGAGCTAGAACATATTTTAAAATACATTCTTCTAGTCTCTGTCTTTTCTTTGTAGAATTTAATACATTTACATTTAATGTGATTATTGATAAGGTAGGAAAACATCTACTATTTTGTTACTTGTTTTTTTGGAGGTCTTTTTTTTCCTGTATCCCTGAATTTGTGTCTTCCAAACATTAAATAAATATTATATAGTGTATCCTTTTAACTTCTTTTTTTGTTACTTTTAATATATTTTTGAGTTATTTTTTTAATAGATATCCTGGGAGTTACCATTAACATCTTAATTAAAACCTAAATTAAGGGGTGCCTGGGTAGCTTAGTCAGTTAAGCATCTGCCTTCAGCTCAGATCATGACTTGATGTCCTGGGATCCAGCCCCATGTCATGGTACCCTGCTCAGAGGGGTGTCTACTTCTCCATCTGCCTCTCCCTCTGCCCCTCCCACCACTTGTACTCTTTCTCTCTCAAGTAGATAAATCTTAAAAAAAAAAAAAAAACTATAATTAAAATATACTTTAAAATATTGCTCACCTAATTTTAGTAGTAAACAAAAACATTGCTGTAATATAACTCCATTTCCTCACTTCTCCTTTGTACTAATATTATCATATCATACAAAATATATATATGTTATAAACACTTCAATACAAATTTGTAATTTTTAAATGAAATTGTTTTTTAAAAATAGAACAGTTATAAACAAAAATATATTTCTGTTGTCTTTCATAATACCTATATAGCTAGCTCAATTAGTGCTCTTATGTCTTCATATGAATTCAGGTTACTGTCTAGTGTCATTTTATTTTATTCTGAAGGTCTCCTTTCAGCATTTCCTGCAAGGCAGGTATGTCAGTGATAAATTCTGTTTTAATTTATCTGCTAATGTCCTAATTTTTCTAAACTTCTGAAGGATAGTTTATCTGTATGCAGAATTGTTGGGTGACAGTATTTCTTTAAACATTTTGAAATGTGATTGCACTGTTTTCAGGTTTCCATGGTTTCTGATAAGAAAACAGCTATTATTTTTGAGAATCACTTGTATTTCATTTGTGTTATTTTTTTCTCTTTGTTTTCATGATTTTCTCTTAGAATTTTAAATTTTGTCAAATGGATTATGTGCAACATATTCTTTGATCTCTTTGAATTTATTCTATTTGGATTCCATTGAGATTTTTGAATGTGTAGATAATTTTTTCACAAAAATTGGAAAGTTATGGGTCATTATTTCATTCAAATATGTGTGTGGGTTTTCAACTTTTGTGGGTTTTTTTGTTTTTGTTTTTGTTTTGTTTTGTTTTGCTATTTTCTCTCCTTTTTCTGGAGTCTCATAATTTCTTCTTGGTTCTTTTAATAATTTCTGTGTGTTTATTCATATTCTCTAGTGAGACATCATGACCATATTTTCCTTTAATTTTTTAGACATGTTTTCCTTTAGTTCTTTGAATGTATTTGTAGTAGCTGATTTTAACTCTTTGTATATTAAATCAATACTTGGGGCTTCCTCAACAACAGTTTTTTGTTGACTGCTCTTTCCTTTGTGTATGTGGCATACTTTACATTTGTTTGCATATTTCAATTTTAGGGAAAACTGGACATTAACATATTATAATGATAATATTCCTCCCCATAAGATTAATTGTTTTTATTGTTATGTTGTTTTAGTTTATTCTGTTGCTGTTTGTTTAATTACTTTCCTGGACTAATTCTATAGATTCTGTCTTACCTCCTATATGTGGCTATTCATTTCTCTGCTAGATTTTTAGGAAAGGTTTTTGTCTTTATTTTTAAGCCTAGCTTCCTGGAGGGGACTTGTTGATCAATATAATTTAGTGATCAGTCAATGATTGGTCACAAGATTTCCTTAAATGTCCTTCCTGTATGTCCTTCACTTTTTTGCCAATGGTAGTTTACATGACAACTTCAGTTTTCACTTCCTCTTGGTCATGGCCTCAAAGTCAAGGAAAGATGAGTGACTAAGGATTTTTCCTTTCTTAGATCTTCCCTGGGTATGCACAGAGCCTTGTAGATGCTCAGCCTTTCCGGTCTCCAAGGATAATGTGGCTGCTTTTAAAGGTTACCTACTTCTTCCTTGCTTTCCTGCTGAGCTGAGCTCTGTGTCAAATCAAATAGCCATCACATGCTGAGAATAACCATTTTCCAGGGATCTACATGTTTGGACAAAAGTTCAGTTTTGCTTGAGGATACTTTTCACAGCTCAAAAAGCAATCAGATCTCAGTGTTGTCTGCAATTCTGTTGCCTTTTGGCTACTGAGTTCCTGAGCTGGGAAGGAAAGGGAGATGGAGTTAAAATGTTACAGAACATACTGTGTCTTATTAAAGTTCATTTGTTCTTTTGGATAGATGATTCTCAATTTATTTTGTAACTTTGGTTAATTGCTCACATTCCGAAATGTTTTATTCTCATTGTTTTGCCCATATTTTCATTGTTACAGGAGGAGAGGAGTTCCCTGAGCTCACTGCCATTTTGAAGTTGATTGCCAGTTCTTGTATCTTAATCATTTATTTTTCCTATGTACTATTGCTAAACTCTTCTTTTATCTATTTAGTATTTTTCAAGGTAATTCTCATATCAGGGAGTTACAATCCTTTGTAGTTTCCTTATGTGCAGTGCTTCTAGTAGATGTCCAACAAATAATTGAGTGCTCTATACTATATATTGCCAAATGTCCCATGGGGAGAAAAGTCACTCATTATGGGAAACCATTGATAAACATTATTGCATTAAATCCTTCTCACAATTCTGCTGGGTAGGTATTGTTATTTCCATTTTATGGTGGCCTAGAGAGCTACATAATGTCTCACAATGTCACACAGCCAGTTAAGTGGCAAAAGTTGCATTTAAATACACATTTCTCTGATTCCAAGGCCAATTTTAGGGATAGTTTATACATTAAGAGGAAGCATTTTGTCATTTTTATTTTTCTAAATTATGACTACCTAAGATCTTATCAGTTTCTAGGATATTACATTTTATTCTATAACTTTGGCCACAGGTTTTGGACATTATTACAATTTGACTGAGCTTTTATGGCCTTATTCATTGAGCACTCAACAATGATACTAGGTTAACTTGGCCTTTTTTCTCCAACGCAGTGACCTTGAACTTAGCATTACTGGGTTTGTGAAATGTAAAGTGCTCACACAAGTAATCATGACATCATTATTCCAAACTTACTCTTGTTTTAACAGTCGCCTCTCAGAGGAGGCTGGCTTTGAGTTGTGCACACTCACCCACATCCTGTTGTCTTGTCAATGGAACACAGGGAGAGGTATGGAGGTGCCCCAGGCAGGCTTTCTCACATCTTGTTACCAAGGCAACAGTGCCATGATTCCCTGTATTTTATGGCTAATAGAGCAGCAGGTTGTCACCCAAGGAAACTTCACATGCCCAGCTGTGTCTTACTATCTTGGGAGAGCATAAAAAAACTTCTTGAGTTTGTAGTCATGGTCAGGATTATTAGTGATTAAGATTGCATTCGGACAACTGATGCATTTTTGATGCTTTTTTTTTTTTTTGTACAAAATTCTATTGACAAAAGAGCGTGCCTAACCAAAGAGCTACTAACCAACCAAGTACATGTACTGAAACTCGGATTTTGTCCCTGAGTAGACAATCTTAAACTACTTTTCCTAAGCCTTAGTTTTGCCTTCTCAGGAAAACAGAATTATTGTCAAGGAACCAGACTATCCTGTCCTACTAGCTGGACTAAGAATCAAATTGACAGGAGATGAATTAACAGGAGAAAATCAAACAATTTTGTATGATGGGAAATCCACACAGACATGGAAATCCAAGGACAGTCAAACAAAATGAAGTAAATACACTATCCTGAACTACAGAGAGGGGACTAGGAGGTCTGGAGCTTCAGAGCAAAGAAGTGCATTTCATGGGGCACGTGTTTAGTAATGAGACATTTGCTGTACAGATGGGTCACTCAGATGAAATTTATCTCTGATAATAACCTAATTTTGGGAAAGACTCTCAGTTTAGATTCTTCCGGATAGTTAAGGGAGAGGCAAAAAAATTTTTCTGGAGCCCACAGGATGTGGATTGCTTTCAGCTCAATATAATCTTTATGCCAAACTGGCCGATCTTGGGGCAATCTGCCCTTGGCCTCTACAATATCAGTTAACTCATTAAGTCACACCAAAGATAAAGAGAGTACAGATGAAATTAATCTTAAAGTTATTCAAATGCCAATTTTAATTGTTTTAAGGCCCATGCTTCCATTTTGATATTGCTTTATCTAATGTGAAGAAAGTATTCAGTGACAAAGGAGAAGGAATGTTGCACTGTTTCAGGTCAAGAGTCCTATTTCTAAGAAGCATAAAGTACTTCCTCAATTAATGATTATTCATGCCTGGATATGGGTCCTTAGAGTCATTACATGTGGAGGAGCCAGGCTCAGCAGGACTCACTAGTGAATACCACAGTCATGAACACTGTATATTCTTGTCTTCAGCATACCTCAGTAGCCCCTTGCTTCCAATGTAAGCTTTGTAGCCATGAATATAAGCATTTATGGTAGATTTGTTTGTCACTTTCTTTAAGGAACATTTGTGTGTATGTTTAAAGTCCCATCATTTTGATGTACATTAATATTTTATTCAGTTAGATTAGGGATGAGCCATATTTTATGAATAATCTTTGATGAACACACACACACAGCTGTGTTTACTCTAAGCTCTACACATTGTGATTGAAGGAAAAAATGAATAAAAGTTTCTATGCTATGAGGCAAAGAGTAACTCTAGCTTTTTTGTATTTCCTAAGCCATTTCAGTCCATCAAGAGCAGATCACAGATAACTTTATTTGGAATCCATGTGAGCCAATTATAAGGATGGATGAAATTATAAGGATGAGAGTATATCTTAGTAATGAGAAATTTGTACTACATCGTGGGAAGTTATGCACATATCATCTTCAGGCAAGGTCTCAGTGCCATTCTATCTTATGCTAGTATATTTAATGACTTTGGAAAACAATATTTATAAAATTCAAAAATATAAAAGTTAACAACTGCAAAAAAACTATAAAAATAATTAACCATATTGCTTATGACCCCCTTTGAATTCAAGAGTGAATTATTCTTTGCCTATAGACAAGGTAAACACCTATCTCCATTTAATAAACTCTGAGACAGCAGAGACCATTGAAAATGATTCAACTTGATGTGTAGTAGAGCATCAGGTCCAGATGAAAAGCAGTCAGTGATTTATTTTTATTATGAATGGTGTCAACACTATTTCTATTTCTTAAAAAGGCAAAATTTTCACTACCTAGATGAAAAGTAGACAATAAATGTTTGCTGATTAAAAAGGTAATACAAAAATTAAAAAGGATCAGAGAATGAACATATTGAATCACCATATGAATAAGCAGTAACACAATATCTTCATCAGTGACTTGCATTTGCTTATGCATAACAGCAACAAAAGGTCATCTCAAATCCCTAAGGAAATAAAGATTCTCACAAAGACTATTTTTCCCAGTATATGTAGTTCTGGGAAAGAGCTTTAACCTGAAGCACCGCTTACAATGTTTTTAATATTAATATTGTGATATAAGATTAAATAGGAAATTTACTCAGAAAGTATAAATGTACATGTGTGCAGATGTAAGCATTGCCTTTCAACGCATTAATGACAGGGGCTATATTTGGCTTAACATTTTTCTTGTCTGTTATCCAACAGAGACTCATATTATTTCTTGTCAGGGAATTGGCAGCTAGTCATCAATTTCAATTAATCAAAATGCTTCAAATAATCTGGAATGCTTTTGCATTATGAAATATTCCAGCAATACTTGAGACATTCCCTTTTATGTCTTCAGAATGATTTAGCATTCTTATTTTTGAACAGATTCCCATGTGTGTTCATCCTTCCACATTCAATGTCTGTTAGTAGGGAAAAGAAGCAGCAAAACCCATTTCTTTCTGACTCCATCATCTAGCTTAACCTGAATCACAGTAGCATCTGAAGTAAGTTCATCTACACCCATTCACAGGAGCAGGGGGAAAGAGTGGTCATAAGGATTTTCTTTGAGTAAATACTAAAAACACCATATGAATTCCATTTTCCCATGACAACATGTTTCCATCTACTCTGGTTAATTAATGTCTGTTGAGTAAGCAGTGTTTTCTATATTTGAACAGAGAATAAAAGTTGTTGTAGGTTTTGTCAGGGGCTCACCTTCAAAGCATCATATCTCTTGGTATGCAGGATGGACTCTGTAAAGCTATTCTTCTGGTCATTATGAATTTGGCTTGAAATAAATTCATATTTCATGTAATGTAGATCTTATGTAAAGAATAATTTCTTTTTTATCTGTGAATGATAATTCTGATTCTGTTAACTTAGTTAAGTTCTCTTTTGAAAGTGGCATGTTGAAGCAGGTATTAAAAATAAGAATAAATGGATTCTTATGAATGGAAGATGCAAGACTGTCCAAGCTGAGTGAATGTGGAATGAAGAATAGCTTGGAGCACTCAGGAGGGCACTTGATGGGATGAGCACTGGGTGTTATATGTTGGCAAATCGAACTTCAATTTAAAAAATAAATTTAAAAAATTTTAAAAAGAAGAATAAAATAAAATGCTATACCATAAAAAAAAGAATAGTTTGGAGTCTAAAGTGAAAATAAATTATACATGAGAAGTTTAAAAAGGCTTGCTCTATTTCAGAAAACTGTAAAATCATAGGCCATGGTGCTCACTAGTTTGCTAAAATGCATGGCTCCATGATGCCAGATAATTTGCTGGAAACATTACTATGTCTTCAGTGCTGGGGACAGTACTGTACACACAGTAAGTCCTCAATAGATTTGTACCAAATATATGACTTCACTGAGACCATTATGTAGCCTTCCCCTGAGGCTTCCTCTAAGGAATGGAGGTTCATGGTAAGGACACAGAAAGTAAGAGAAATAGGGCCCAGAGTGAGGAATACTGGTCTGGGATGGGTATGCTTTTGACACAGTGAATTTGTCTCCTACATTTTATTCCTTTTAGTGGCCATAATCAAATTTCTTTATGCAAGTAATGACTAAATATTCCTTGCCAAGCATGAACCAGAGAGGCAATGTTGGCATTAAGGAGGATAGAATTCTTTGAAAGAAGAAACACTTAAATTTTGGGGAAGAGACCAAATATAGGCAAAAAAAAGACCTGAACATGGCTGAAGAAGAGAACTACAAATTCTGCTTCTCAATTTACTCTTATCCCTTTTCCGACAATTACCAAAAATGAGTATCTAGATGAAAAGTGTCTGATAGAATTTTCTGTTGATAACAATGTTCTGTAAGCTGCATTGTTAATAGCCACTAGCCATGTTGACCTATTGATCACTCGAAATGTGGGTTGTGCTGTTGAGGAACTGATTTTCAAATTTATTTAATAATTAATTTGAACTCAAATAGTCACATGTAGCTAATAGCTACTGGATTGAACAGTGCAGGTCTCCATCTATGTCACCTACCTGTTTACTGCTGTGGTGGAGGACAAGAGGCCATGACCTCAGAAGTACTTTTGCTAATTGATGCCAAGGTCAAAGAGGGCTGGTGCTGGGAGGTACCACAGTTCACAGCTCTTAGAATGGATGCTCTTTCAAATAGGGAAGTTATGTTTCTTTTACAAGAGGAAAGCAAAATCAATCTTTCCCTTATCACATAGTAGCAGGTCATTACACAGGACCCAGAGAAGAATACAATAAATCAAGGGTTCCCAGAAGTCCATTTAGTAAAAGAGAACAAAGAAGGTTTGTGATGTTTCTGATGAACGGGGAATGTTTGGCTTTCTGTGTCAAAAATAGCACTTGGATTTGCAGGCTTACCTCTGACCTTCAGATCTGATAAGCAAGATAAAAAGAGTTTATTGCCAAACCTCAGAGCTGTCAAGTCAGGGTCAGATGAAGCATGGCATTCCTCCCTGATAAAGAATAAAGTGTCTGCACAGAAAAGGGCCAGCTGCATTAGACCACACACAGAGAATTAGGTGGGAAGAATTGCAAGCAGCAGTCCGGGAAGGGATAGGATAGCAAACTAGCAGGGGAAAGTGAGTAAGAGTGACTCTGTGTGTGTGTGTGTGTGTGTGTGTGTGTGTGTGTGTGTGCATAAGAAATAAGAAATAAAATGGAAATCACCATTTTATTGAGAACATGTCCCCAGGAAATGTGGAGTCTCATTGACTGTGTGGCTAAGAGGGGAAAGAAGTACCTCACTGCAGGGAAATTTGCCAGTAATTAAGAACGATTCAAATGTATATATGTTTGACCCAGCAATTCCACTTTTAGAAAAGTATCCTAAGAAATAATCAGAGCAGGGGCACCTGGGTGGCTCAGTTGGTGTAGCAGTCGGCTCTTGGTTTCAGCTAGGTCATGATCTCAGGGTCCCAGGATCAAGCCTCATGTCAGGCAGACTTCATGCTCATGGGAAGTGGGCCTGAGATTCTCTCTCCCACTCCTGCTGTCCCTCCCCCTGCTCATGCATGCACGCTCTCTCTCTCTCTCTCAAATAAATAAATAAATCTTTTTTTAAAATGTCATTAGAAATAATCAGAACTGTACAATGTACAACTAAAGGCTGTTCACCGAAGCAGTAGTTATTGCAGCCTTAATTATAATGGAGAAAAGTTATAATTGAATGTACAAGGTTGGATAATTAAATTTTGTTACTTCCATACAAAGGACCTTTATTCAATCATTAAAAAAAAAAACATGAGAGATGCCAATAAATGCATGCGAGTTTATACATTCATATATATTGCTATTCTTCTTGCATCACTATATTTTATATTTTCAAACTTTCTTAAATATATTTAGAATTTTCAAATACATTAACTGTATAATAAAAAGAAAACTTTTTTTTTCATCATTATGGTTTTGTTTTACCAAATAGGTTTATAGCTATTCAATGAATACCATCTGATCTTAGTTGTCAAGAAGATCCACTGTATCTGTTATCAGATAAAGATGATAGTGTGCAAAAAAATAACTCTTTTTGGCACCTCTTGGAAGATCTGCTGCCCTACATGTCCAAGAGAATCTTAAGCCACATAAGCAAAGTATGTAAGCTGCTTTATCCATTTATGTTTTCATTTGACTTATGTGCTTTACATTCTCACCCTCTTATCACCATGCACAGCTACTATCCTACAATTACTTGGTGCTGATTGTTTCCTATTTCTCCTTGGAGAGATCTGGCTCCCTAACTGGATGACTGGAGGAAACTGTACATGGCTCCAGTCTGGTGGGTGAAACTTTGCAATGTATCTTCCAGAGAGTATGAAGTCAGGGCATGATGGACCCACTGCCTTTGCCTCTGCAACCTCATTTTGACTTCTCAGTTCTTTCTAACAGTAGTAAAGGAACAAGAAAAGGAAAGAGGAAGAGAGACAAAAGCAAGGACCAATAAAACCATGACCAAACAAATCCAACCTATAATTTAGATGTGTAAGGGTCATGGG
Source organism: Canis lupus dingo (assembly GCF_003254725.2). Classification (NCBI taxonomy): domain Eukaryota; kingdom Metazoa; phylum Chordata; class Mammalia; order Carnivora; family Canidae; genus Canis; species Canis lupus. The sequence continues at coordinate 25,881,267 of NC_064247.1, read as the reverse complement.
AAGGACTAGAAGCAGAAGTCTGAGTTCATTCTCATTTGTTTTGATTGCTCATATTGAAAACCACAGCCAGTTTTCCCATCTTCTACCTCCACGCTGGCTGGGTTAACATGGTATACATTAGGAAGCTTCTGCAGAAATAAACTTATAATGCCAGAAATGGACTCAGAAAAAATGTTCTCATAAAAGGCCATGTCAGGTCTTTATCATTTCTTTTGTGGAAGCCAAGTCTCATGAAACAACGACACATATATTCCCAGGAGTGATAGGACATGCCTTTCCTATCACTGTCACTCTGGACAGAATATACACAAGTCGTGGGAATATCCAGAAGGAATTTACTGCGCAGATGCTAATACAACTTAGGCCGCCTTGAACTCATATCTATGTTAGTATGTAGTATGGAGACTGTAGGTGTTTTCTTAACTAATTTTATGAGACAGCCGAAGGTGTCACCTGGCAGTGGCTCCTATGTCACTCACATAGGTCCTGTTGGTAAGGGTCCCCAGAGCACTGCATATCCTGCAGAGCGTATACCACATCTGAAATCACTTGCTGAATGTCTGTGTTTACCACATGACATTCAGCAAGTGCATCCTGCTCTTGCTTGCAGGAGCTATGCCTTTTTTGTTCACTATTGTACCCCTGGGGTTTGGCTTTGTGCCTGGGGCGTAGTGGACCTTCAAAATGTGTATGTTGAATGGACAAATGAGAAGTGTTTAAAGAAACATAGAAAAAAAAGAAGACCTCGCTGAAAGGGAGGATAAGGGCCAGTGCTAATAGAATGGCATGTCCAGGACAAAGTGCTATGGGTCTATTTGCTGATGTTCACCACTAATCTGCACCAAATAATAACACCAACATCATTAATAATATTAATTAATATTTACTGAGAATCTCCAATGTAAGCCAAGGTCTTTCCATTCCTGATGCCGTTCAATTCTCGTAAGAACTATGCAAGGTGGTAATTATGTGTGCATGTTGTGGATCAAACACTGAAGTGCAGGGTATTAGTGTTATTCAAAGTTACAGCTACAGGGCACATAGTAGGCTCTTGCCAAGAACTTATTCCAAAAAGGAATAAAATGAGTGAACCCAAGTTGAATCAGTTCTTTGAATCCCAAAGCCTATGCACTTTTCATTCACTATATCCCACTCCTTTCCAGAAAGGGAATTGAAATGAATTCTACGTGTAGAATGCACATACCTGCATGATACTGAGCTAGCTACTGCTAAACAGGTTTCTGCAGAAATGGCTGAGTACTTTAGGAGTGATCCTCAGAGTATGATGATGATGATGAAATGGAGGTGCTCTGAAAGATGGAATAAAGCTCCCCTGAGAATAAAGCTTAGGGCTGTTTCCTCTTTCCAAGAGATAAATACAACAAGAAACTCTGCTGAGGGTTTCAGCACCTTCCTGATGGGGATGAAGGACAGCTCCCAGGCAGCTCATCCCTGAAGGAACAGCAAGGAGGAGGTGGCAGTAGCAAGACACGGTAGAGGCCAAGACCACATCTGGGAAAGTGAAGGAACAGATGTGGGGTAATAACCTCACCTGGGATCTGCTGACTCTCAGACAAATGCCCAGAGCAAAGTGCCAAGTCCTTGACATCTACGTGTGATTAGCTGGATTTGTCATTTTCGGACCACTGGTGGAAAATGTGAAATCCCAGCAGATTTCTGACATTGGCACACTAAAGCCTGGCTCTTGAGTCTTGGAAACTTGTCTGAAGGAAGCTGACCTTGAAGGGATGGGTGGTTTGGGGCAGAAACGCAGCTTCTATTGGTTGGGGCAAAGTAAACTTAATTACTGTGTTTTCTTTCCTCTGTGCTTAGATCCAGGTCGTTGAAATGTGCTGCAGGAAATAATAGATCCTTGCAGGATAGGACCTCCACGTTCACCTTATGGGTTGAGCTTATCCTTCCATGCTAGTCCACTTCCATGAGACAAATAACAGGGAAGGATCTCAATGCTTACCAGGGCTGACTTGAAACAGAGACTCATGACTGATAGCTGAACTGAAGTTAGTGGGTTTTTTGGGCTGAATGGTGTCCCCTAAATGTATACATTCAGCATACTTCAGAAGGCAACCGTATCATGAGATAAGGTCGCTAAGGAAGTGGCTAAGTTGAAATGAGGTCTTTGCGATTGGACCCTAATCTACTATAACTGGAGTCCTCATCACAAGGGGGAGATTAGGACACAGACATGCTTGTAGGAAAGACCATGTGAAGACAAAGTGAGAAATCAGACATTTGCACACCAAGGAGGGAGGCCCTTAGAAGAAGCCAACCCTGCTGACAGCTTGATCTTGGACTTCTAGCCTCCAGAGCTGTAGGACAATACATTTCTGCTGTTTAAGCCCCCAGTGGTTACTTTGTTATAGATAAGACTGATATAGTGGTCCAAGGTTCTAAAAATACTGGATGAAGGTTTAGGACAGATAGAGCAGAGGGAAGGGGAATTGCAAATCATCTCTGACCCCAAATTTTGCCTACATAAATGAATTAAATTATTAGATTTTAGTGTGCTTTGAACTCATGCAAAAACAGAATATATGCTGTTCTGTTCACAAAGAATATATAAGAGGAATGATAGTAACGGCTATTTATAGCCGTTGAAGCCTGTTGTTTCAAATACTGTACAAATATCCATTCAATCCTCACTGTGGCACTCTGAGATGAGTGGGGTAACTGTCCCCATTTTATGGGTAAGAAAATCATCTTAGAAGGTTGAGTAATTGGTTCACAGTTACCCAGTGGCGGGGGAGGGGGGTTGTGGTGCAGGGCTCAGGCTCTGACAGAGGAATAGGCTAAATTAGGCTCAAAGGTGTTTAGTAGTTGTTGAGAGTCATAAGACAAGCAAAGAAGTAGCAGAGCTAGGGCTTCTCATCAGCTCCTCTGCATTCAAATGTCTTTTCACTGTTCCTCTTGGACTGTAGTGAGTCAGACAAATGGTGTTATTATTCAGCCAATGTGTTTTCACCACCCTTTAGAAAATGAACAGCCTGTTAAAATCAGGAAAATTAAAACATCGGTGGTGATGGCTAAAGATGGCCTTCTTCAACTTCATTTTTGCTCAAAACTTGTCGTCCTCATTTTTGAAACTCTTCAGAGAAAACCTTCAGCTTATGCTGAGTATTTATTACACATGATTGATCTTACAACTGGAATTATGCCATGATATAAGGCTGCAGTAATCTTTAAACACTGACTCATAGGCCCAGCTGGTGCTTAATTTGTATTTGCAATCAGCAGTGCAGAAACGCTTTTTTTTTTCCAGACTGAGTAAACATGTGAATCCAGGATCAATATAGATTGGAGACTGTTTACAATGAACAAAGCATGAGTTCTATGATATTGTGGGGATAAGAAAGGAGAAGAAAAGGAGGAGCTCTTAATCTAAAATTCCTCCAGGTGCTCTCATGTTAAAATGTCTGAATAAATTGTTACAGAATTGGAAAATTGTGTATAAAAAGGTCTTTTGGATGCACCTGTGTAAAATATATACACATACAGGGAAAGAAGCTTTTGAGAACAAATATTTGTTTTGATTAAGGATAAGGCATTTGATGAAGGTTCAAATATTTGCCAAACACCCTACAAATGAGCTTGAAGATGACAAATATTTTGTATGTATGTATCTTCATCCCTATTTGTGTGCAGAATAATGACAGTGCATTCCATGTGTTCTACGGAAACCTTTCAGACTTAGGCTGACCTTTCAACTCTATATTTATTCAGTCAGTCAATGTCCTATTCATCCATTCAAAAATATTTATGGCTTGCCTACTGGTGCTCAGAACTGGAGATATGACAGCGGATATGACAAAACATGATTCTTTGCCCAAAGATCTGTGTCTAGAGAGGCAGTGAGTCATCAAACAATCATGGGAATGCAATGTTGATGAATACTATGAAGAAGTTAATGATAGTCTAAGTACAACAGCTGAGCCTAACTCCAAAACTAGAATTATTTCCCAGATGTGTTTGTAGAGGTGACATGAAATGCCAATAACTAGGGATGAAAGTTTAAAGAGAATAGTCATGCCAGAAATGTTTCCTTTCACTACATTTAGCTCTGTGTTCATTATTTTATAGAACTGATTCTATGGCTTCCGGGAAAAATAGAATATTCTAGCTCTTACAAATTGCTTATTTACTACTATTCACACAGCCCAGCCATTAAGTTCCCATTAGACCAAGAGAGGGAATAATTTAAAATGTTCTCCTGTTTTGTCTTCTGGCCATCCATTGCCATCCTTGGGATGTCTCAGAGCAGAAGGGAAGTCAGGAAATAGGTTGGAAACGCTGGCTCTTTTCAACTCTTTTGAGACTCCACTCATTGTTCTCAGATCTTTTTCTCCTCACTGAGCTGTTGTTTAGATTATGTTGTTTGGACATATTTGTTCCTGACTGAAAGGTATGGTTAAGGAAGAGTGAGCGCCTTCCTAAGAGTTGAGAGTTAATTTAGACTCCTTGAAAACTAAATTGATATTTTTTCATGTGGAAACAATGAGTTCTCTCTGTCTCAACTTATGAATAGAAAGTCATTTAATGACTATAAAGTCATTTAGCCAGTAAATTTATGAAGCTACAAAAGGCGTAAGGGTAGTAAAGGGGAAAGGAAGAGAAGATTTTGAAAACCAGTAAAAACTACTGTAAGCAAAAGCATTTCTTGTTTTCAGCTAGTTGACTTTGCTCTGGCAAACTGGACTCTAGCCAGATAATCATGGCCACTGTATAGTAATGGAGACTTTTTTTTATTGTGCTGTGACATGACTGAAATAAATTTAATTAGGACTCATTATCAGCATACAGCTTAAATAGCAGGAGAAACTTAAATGGTAATAAACCAGTATTTTGATATTTTTTCCTCAGTGTTTTTGAGAATTAGTGTCTTTTATCGATATCAATATCTGAAACCTGTCCTGGAAAAATAAGCAAAAGGGAATAAGAGTTAAAGATATTTCCATATGATAGTCAGTTTGTAATTTTAAAAGCCAGTAAGTATAGAAGATAAGACTTCTCAGGTTTTCTAAATCTCTGATGCCTGGTTCTGAATCCTATTTTTTTTTTTTAAGATTTCATTTATTTATTCATGAGACACCGAAAGAGAGAGAGAGGCAGAGACATAGGCCATGGGAGAAGCAGGCTCCATGCAGGAAGCCTGATGTGGGACTCGATCCCAGACCCCAGGATCACGACCTGAGCCAAAGGCATCTGACACTCAACTGTTGAGCCACCCAGGCATCCTCTGAATCCTATCTAAATGGTTAATATGTGGCATGAAGGGAAGACTGATAAATTAATCACACTTAAGAGAGAAAAATAAGAAAATATTCAGACTTTAGGATCCAGAAGGCTGGAGAAGATGTATTTTTATGTTGGCTAAACTTTAATCAATATTAAGTTAGAAAATCAGACATATTCTTAGAGAACAAAAGAAAATCAGTGAAAAGACAAGAGTGTAAGTGCATGGAATTCAAGCAAAACCATATCTAATTGTTATGCTGAGAAATTAGCTCATTGTGAATTAATTTAAATGAAATTGAAGAGACTTGTAGTTTATTCAATATTCAGCATTGTTCAAAATGTTGAATATTAGAAGTCACTGTTGTACTCACTGTTTTGCTCCATGGGAAGGCAATTAAACAAGAGTGATGAAGTTTAGAAATAGGAAATTTTGAGGACCAATGATCTTATAATAAAATTAATAAATGAAGTGTAATAAAATACATCCTGGACTAGAACTCAAGAATAGAAGCTAGCTAGCTGGCATTTTTTTTTTTTTTTGGCTTTCTAAGTTCACTTCAACAAACATGAAAAATGGAGCTAATTATGCTTTTCTACCCTGTTGCACCAAGGACAAACAAACCAATAAATAAGATGCCCTTCATGGCCCCCAGGGGAAAGGTAATGTAAATTCACAGGACAACTTCAAGCCTTCAGTTCATGGTAAATGGAAACACTTACCCCTTGTTTGGTTAACTCTTGACTTGGAAGCCTGGCAAGATGTCCTCTTGGGATACCATTCAGGATTAAGGAAAGTCATGGACTATAGGATAAGAAAAGAGAAAACATCTATCATGTAACTTTTATTTTTTTTAATTTATTTTTTATTGGTGTTCAATTTACTAACATACAGAATAACCCCCAGTGCCCGTCACCCATTCACTCCCACCCCCCGCCCTCCTCCCCTTCTACCACCCCTAGTTCATTTCCCAGAGTTAGAAGTCTTTACGTTCTGTCTCCCTTTCTGATATCATGTAACTTTTAGAAAAGCTCTTGGCTTGGAAATGTTCTCCAAGTTATATAGCCATATGGGACAGCTCAACCCAGGAGTTCTCTTTGTAACTGTCTCCAATCATCTTCTCCTGTCCTCTGGTAGCCATTTTTTGCCTGTGGAAATGTGGCCTCATATGATTTCCCTACTTTGTTTTATAAACTCTAAGTCTTCTTGTAGTCAACACAGGCCTGAATAGTAGATACATAATGAAAGTCCAGGCCTGTAGGACTTTCTCAGCCAGAGATATATCTCCACAGTTGCCTACCACATAGACAAATGCAATAGATGTTTGTCTGCCCTCCTCACTGTTGGAGATATTTGAGAGGACATGAACCCTGAAGAAAGAAAATCACCTACTGAGTTAGGAATTCTTTATGGGAAAGTGCTTTGCATCATGTCTTGAATCTGTTAAGTTGCTATAACTCTTTGGGAAAGGAATTGGTGGCTATGTAACAAGGATCATAAAAATGCTTAAATCTGTCTATTTAGTCATCTCATTTATTCTAAAGTAATGGTTTAAGAGAATATAAGATCATATGCAAAGGATACTAAGTTATATGTTTATTATAAATTTTGGTATAATACTATACAAACTGGAAGTAAATTAGATACCCAGAAATAGCAGTACGCTCGTGCCACTCAGAATACTAAGCAGTCATTTCAAGTTATCATTATAAAGGTTATGTGGCTATGAAAATAAATGTGTACAATACTTAGTAGAAAAGAATGTAAAAATTATATATGCAAGGTAATTGCAAATATATAAAAATATTTATTCAGAGGAAAAATGAAAAGGAAACAAATGCAAAAATGTTTGCAAAATGTTGACTTTGTCCCAGGTCCTGTTTGAGGAACTGAGGTATCAGTGAAAGAAAAAAACAGATAACAGCACCATTCTGTTGACTTTTACATTTGGTGGAAGGAAATAACAAACAAATAAGTGTATATCAGATAGAGTGACAAATGCATTGAAGAAAACACAATCTGATAGAGTGTTATTATAGATTATAGGGAATGGGTTATTCCAGATTGTAGAGTCAGGGAGATCTCTCTAAGGAAAAGGACTAATATCAGGCATCTTGAAACTCTTGTTACCTTTCCCTTTTCCATGCTTTTCTCAGCTGCCAAAAGGGAGACATAATCTTACCTCCTTCTGAGAGGGGATTCCTGAGAGTGAGGTCCTTCTTTATTCAGGAGCTCAGATTTTCTCCCATGAGAAGAGAATGCCTTCCCTCCTATATGGTATTCCTCATGGGCATTTTGCTCATCAGTCAGCTTTTGGAGGCCCATCCAATGGAATCTACCAATGTGAGTGTGAGTTCTTGAGTTTCCAGTTCACATAGTCACCCATCTTGAATTAAAATGCTAATCCTGTGTGGGGAGCACTCAACCTTGTCCAGCATTTGGGTTCACTTCCTTTTCCTTCTATGCCCCTGCTGTCCTCCCTGAATGCTGCTTGTGTCTAGCTGCTGACCCCAATGGGGAGCTAGGAGTAGGGAGGTTCAGTCCTAAGAAGTCCCTCACTGAGGACTCGGGTGCTAAAGTGCCCTGCCTGTCTCTTTTATGGGCAGACTATGTGTGGGGCCTGGGTGCAAGGAGGACCTGTGTTATAGTTTGCCCCGTTGAGCCTCTAGAGCAGGAGGAGTAGAATGAAAGGTATTTTTCATAAGACTGGATCTTTCCCCTTCTCTTCCCATAAATAGCAGACTCAAAGGCCATGTGGTCATAAAACCATTCAAACTGCTCAAGTCCAGCAGTGAGGTGACCTTGCTTTTGGGCTTCTGTCCAGTGCATAGGTGGCAGCAGCCCAGGTGACTGGACTCTTATCTTGTCAAATGCACAAATCTTTCTGTCTTTATGACTGTAACAGGCCTGCAGTTCTGCAAAGAGAGAGTTGATAAAACCATAACTTTACAGCCACCCACTAGACTGGGAATTTGCACAGAGCTGTGAGCTAAGTGGGTAGCCAGTTGCTGGTATTGCTGGATGAAGGGTTCGTCCCTCATTTTCCTTGAGATTCATACTATATTTAAGAGCATGTAACTTGTATTGGGGAAGAGACACAGCACTCCTGGTGAATCCGAAGATTAATATAAGGCAATCTCCTTCAACCTTCCCAGACACACAGAGGCTCTCCACTGGTAGCTAAACCAATGTGTGCCTTTAGCCGCAGAGACTGATTGCTCTCACCCTGCACAGTACCTTGTAGGGAGGAGGAAGTTCCTAGATGGACATTGGGATGGAGAAGGAACAGTAAGAGTGCCATTATCTGGTGGTTGTATGTTCTGGAGGAGGCAGATGGATCTCCCTATATAGATCTGTTTAGATAAATTACTGACCCCCCACCTCATCTCCCTGGTAATGTGTGAATGAATGTGTATATGTGTGTGATCATCTGCATTGCACTGAAAGCCACAAAACTAACACGGTGCTCCTACCACTTAATATCATTTGTCATTCTCTAATCCTCATCTTTAACAAAACAATAATAATTCTAACAATAATCTCTTATTTGGTTGAACTTTTTGAGTAGCTGTTTAAAAAAAAATTGTACTTGAAATACCTAGATAATTAGAAATTTCTTATACTTTCTGTGCAGGAAGCATCCTATTCCTAAAGCAGCTTTGAGATTGAATCTACTTGAGACTATCCACCCTGAGTAATTTTAATCATTTCCTTGTTTATCCATCCCCCTTTATCTTTGCCTTCCTATCTGTTTCTCAGACCATGCTTGCCTCACACCTGCTTGGTATTCCAGCTTTGTCTCATCTTATCAGAATGCTAACACTGTGCTCACTGCAGCCTCTGGCCATGACTTTTAAATAACCGTATGGAATTGCTGCAAGAATATATGCTACATTGCATTGTCCAGAACTCCCCACACACACACAAGGTGCTCTTTTGGCCTCTATAGATCTTTCTTAGTGTTATTTTATTATGGATATAATGTACTCTATAAATCCACGACTCATTTCCAATCACTCGACAAGCTGTGTATTTAAAAATTGTTTGGCAAGGAACCAACATAATGCATATTCAGTCATCTGCTCCACCATCTGTCACAAATATGTTACTTGGTTACCATTAAAGTTTGATCCAAATTGATTCATAGGGCTTTTTAAGAATCTACTTAGAACAGAACCTTAAAATATAGTCTGTCTGATTTGCTCCAGCTTGTCTTTACAATAAAACTCACACATGCACACACACACACACAGGCAGCTTTTTCTATGCTCAAAACATCGACTTGGGCAAATATCACTATTATGGATTACAGTCTGGTTTGCTTGTATTAAATAAACATAAGCTGACTGTTACCTCACTACAGTTGTTCAATCTGTATACCATCTCAGTCAGATGAAGCTTACATTACCTCCTCCAAAAAGTCTTCCATAATCTTGACCTCATTCTAATAATTTTTGACCATATATTAATATGCACCTTGACATTCATTGCATATGACATTGACCTAATGGGAAGATTTGGGGGAGGCATTACTAAATGGTCATATCTATAGCTTCACTATACCAAAGATGTGATCTTTTATGGGAGTTTGAGTGCAAAGAGGGCCTGCAACAATTCTTCCCCTCTGTATGTTCATGCTGATGGTCACATCAAGAGGTAGAACCTATTTTCTTCTTCCTAAATAGAAACTAGCCAACAGAAAGCAGGGAAATGGCATAGTGGGAATTCTAAGTCCAGGCACAAGAGGGCTTCCTTTTGAAGTACTTGTTATCAGAATGATCCCTCTTAGAACCAGTCTCCATACTGTGAGAAGCTCAAGTTACATGGAGAAGCCAAGTTACTCCACTTGACATCTCACATGAACTTCCAGCTGAGATCCAGCATCAGCTGCCAATCCACTTGTTATTTCAACTGAATAAACCCCCAGATGATTATGGCCCCTTTTGCTGAAATCATATGAAGCAGAAGAACCATCTAGCTGAGCCTAACCAACCCAAAGAACCATGACCTAGAGAAATAATGAAATAATTGTTCTTTTACAGTATTAAGGTGGACACTTAATAGCATTAGATAAATAAAATGCCTTCTAAGGACACTGTGCCTACACAAGGCAGGGTCTCCATTGAGCAGGTATCTTCCATGGGAAAAAATTAGCACCAGCCCTGAGAATAAGATTTACCAAAGGACTTCCCCAAAACTCTGTCAAAGTTCCTCACTCTAGGACAGGGAGAAGCAGATGGAATTCTATGAATATCTATGAAGATTCTGTGAATTCTTACTCTTAACCAATATCATTTAGACACTAGTTGATATATCATTTTTATGTTTGTTTTGTAACCTTTCTGCATATTTTTCCCTATTTGCATTGAAAGCTATTCAGAAAAAAAGGGAGCAGGGGTACCTAGGTGGCTCAGTCAGTTAAGTGTCTGCCTTTGCAGCTCAGGTCATGATCCAGAGTCCTGGGATAGAGCCTCGTGTCAGCTCCTTGCTCAGCAGGGAGTCTGCTTGTCGCTCTGCCCCTCACTCCGCTTGTACACACACTCTCTCTCTCTCTCTCTCAAATAAAGAAATAAAATCTTTTTTAAAAATGAAAATAAAATTAAAAAAAGAAAAGCTATTCAGAATAATGGGAATAATTGTGGGCTTCTTCTCATAGTATAATCTTGACACCACATTTGGCTCTCCTGTAGCCTGTTTTTTTTTTTTTTTTCTGGAAGTTGGGAATAATGATATCTACTTTGTGAGATTGTTGTTAAGATCAAGTGAACAGAATTGAGTGTTTTCTATAATATCTTAAATATACATAGAATTTATGTTTCATATCTAGGGTTTTGCTATTTTTTTCCTTCTTATTTTGCTTTGTCCTGTATTACAGAAATGTGACATGTTTAAATGATAAAATGTTGATTTAGGCTTGGAAACATTGTGATATTTATCATTTTTTTTCCTGGAGGATTTGCTGGCAGTGTATAAATGGGTACTTTCCCTCAAATAATAAATTATAGCACCACAAGAGACTGAACAGTCCCAAGGCAAATAGTTTCCTGAAGTGAATATGATTAAACTCAGCAGGAGGGTGACAGATCGCTGACTCTCTTAAGTTTGGATATACAACTATTAGAATGGCCTTCCTGGTCAGGCAAGTCTGAAGTGTTACAAATGGCTCCAATAGATAAGTAATGAAACTGAATATAATAAATCTCTTCAGGAAGCAGAAGTTTAAAATGGCACCCTATTATAATCAAGTTCAGTACTGAGATTTGTAGTTTCTAATTGTCTCCTATTTTCACTTTATTTAGAAATGAAATCCAGTTGAGTAAATGACTTGGATAATGGTGTCTTGTGAACCATGCATATAACATCTTAAAAATGAACTTTGCAATACTTAGTATGCTTCTTTTGGCTTAACAGAGGAAATCTTGTGAGAACTTATGTGAGGAGATTATATTTGTGAACTTCTCAGTTGTTTTGATGTTCCATGTCCCAGGAAACTGACTTTGAAGGAAAACTATGTCCTGGGATGTCTTGACTTGCATGCCATTAAAGATAAGAGGGTCAGCACCCTTACAGATTTTTACTGCTCTTAAAGGAGCCTGATAAAAGACAATTTAACTGAAAAGATGCAACATGAAATTGCTTTAATATGGAAGAAATATTTTTCTTTTACTCTTTTCAATAGAAAGTTTCCTCAAGGTTTTTGAAACTGAATTAATTTATGAAAAACGTGGGGAACACCCAGTTTTTTTCTCAAGCGTGCCTTTGTATTTTATAGCTCAAAGTTATGTAACTGCAAATAGCTGTGTACTGTCTAAGTGTTTGGAAGAATGGATGAGTATGGACTACTTTCCCAAAGAATGTAATCTGCAGGCACACAGGGAGATGAAATAGGAAGTAAATCAGAGGAATCACCGGACTCACTATTCCTATGATTAATTTGCCTCTGGATTGGAAGTGGGAAAGGTCTTTCTCTCCTCCTGTCCCAAGATCCTGAACCAACACTATGATGTACAATGAAAAGCTAAGATGCTCTTTGCTGTGTCAGGGCTCTCTACCTGCTCTTCTACCTATCTGGAATGTTCCTCTTCTTTTCTACCCAGGTTCCTTTCATCTGTCAGGTTTCAGTCTGGATTGTCTCCAGGCAGAGAAGACTTTCATCTGAACAATATCTTCACCCTCTTCTGTGTCACACTCTCTCTCGATCATCTAACAGGTATTGCACTCTATAACTATTTATTTTATCTATAGTCCATCTCTGCCACTGGACTATGATCTCTCCAAAGGGAAGTAGATCATTCTAGGGAAATAGATGAATGAGCCAATTTCAAATAAATGAATGAATAAATGAGCCTGAGGTAGACTTAGAATTATATGCCTTCAGGATATGCTTATAAAACTATATTGTATACAGGATCATGAGGGAAAGGTAATTTATGGATACTCACATTCTTTATGGAGACAAGATTCATTTCCTGATTTTCTGCATGTGTGTAACTTATCTTGTGGATTTTTTCTGGCTAGCTTTAGATTCCAGAACACTTCTGGCTACCACGTAGAACAGGTCTTGATTACTTAACTTAGCTCTGATTTGATATGTGCTTTCTGAACACTCATTTTAATATCAGTTAAGCTAGACATAATTGAGAAGGAAGATGAGCTGCTACGGGTACAGATGCATGTAACCCCAAAACAAACAAAAATAATGAACAGAGAAAATTCCATGCATTTCCAGGAGGAAAAAAAAATCTCAGAAATGGAAGATTGGAGTTTGAGATCTTGCGTCTTCCCTTAATTAAGTCACATGGTCCTTCTAAGATGCAATTTCCTTGACTATTATGTGCAGATAGAGCACCTGCCAGAACTTGGCTCTCAGAGTTTCTGTGAGACATGGAAGGCATGAAAAGCCCTTGGAAAACTATAAAGCTCTCTATCCATAAAAGGAATTATTTTTAGACTATAATTTGGATATTAAGCTCCATAATATATAAACCAAAGCCTGTGAAGTGTGGACATAACATACACATATGCAATGTTCTTATATGTTCTTATATGTTCTTATACAGTCAACAAAACTAAAAGACAACCTACAGAATGGGAGAAGATATTTGCAAATGACGTATCAGATAAAGGGCTAGTTTCCAAGATCTATAAAGAACTTATTAAACTCAACACCATAGAAACAAACAATCCAATCATGAAATGGGCAAAAGACATGAAGAGAAATCTCACAGAGGAAGACATAGACATGGCCAACACGCACATGAGAAAATGCTCTGCATCACTGGCTATCAGGGAAATACAAATCAAAACCACAATGAGATACCACCTCACACCAGTGAGAATGGGGAAAATTAACAAGGCGGGAAACCACAAATGTTGGAGAGGATGCGGAGAAAAGGGAACCCTCTTACACTGTTGGTGGGAATGTGAACTGGTGCAGCCACTCTGGAAAACTGTGTGGAGGTTCCTCAAAGAGTTAAAAATAGACCTGCCCTACGACCCAGCAATTGCACTGTTGGGGACTTACCCCAAAGATACAGATGCAATGAAACGCCGGGACACCTGCGCCCCAATGTCTCTAGCAGCAATGTCCACAATAGCCAAACTGTGGAAGGAGCCTTGGTGTCCATCGAAAGATGAATGGATAAAGAAGATGTGGTCTATGTATACAATGGAATATTACTCAGCCATTAGAAACGACAAATACCCACCATTTGCTTCAACGTGGATGGAACTGGAGGGTATTATGCTGAGTGAAGTAAGTCAATCGGAGAAGGACAAACAGTGCATGTTCTCATTCATTTGGGGAATATAAATAATAGTGAAAGGGAATAGAAGGGAAGGGAGAAGAAATGGGTAGGAAATATCAGAAAGGGAGACAGAACATAAAGACTCCTAACTCTGGGAAACAAACTAGGGGTGGTGGAAGGGGAGGAGGGCGGGGAGTGGGGGTGAATGGGTGACAGGAACTGAGGGGGGCACTTGACGGGATGAGAACTGGGTGTTAGTCTGTATGTTGGCAAATTGAACACCAATAAAAATAAATTTATTATTTAAAATTTTTTTTAAATAAAACAAATAGTATCTGTGTCATTATCAACACTTAATGTCATATACTACCATTGCTCACCATAATCGTTAGATGTTCACATACCAAATGCCGTTTATGTATAAAAGTATAGCTTTCACACTTTCTCCTTTTTGAAATTTCCAATCTTTACAATTAGAATTTATGTCTCTCTCCTCAACTTTGCTTAGCACTTTGTTTAAACCTTTATTACTCCAAAACTAAATTATTGTCTAGCTTGTAACAGAGTATTTATTTCCCTAATATACAGTGAACTCCTCAAGAGCAATTTCCATCTCATTTATTTTTATTTCCCAGGACATATTAAAATGACTGATATCCCTAATATGTTTGTTGGAATAAATGCTTCTAGATGACCAGTTACTGTTTCTAAATTGGTCTTATCCTTCTACTGCTTAGCACAACTGTGATAAAGATACTTATGATTTGATAAGGAATACGGATACCAAAAAAAATAAATAAATAAAGTCAGGAATTAAAAGCAGAATACAGTGACTAGAATCTTCATGCATTTTAAAACTTTTTTTTCTAGTTATATGAAAAATAATTAGTACCAGAAAATGTCAAGAGGAAAAATATTTAACAAAGTTAACACTTGTGTATATGTATATACACATAAGAAAATGTTCTTCTTATTTCACTTAGTATTAAGTTATTAAACCCTTCCAGTTAAATTTAAAATCTTTTTGCAAACATTATTTTTGATGTCTACATAGACAACCGTGCCCTGTTTTCTTCTCTAATCTGTATGCTGTTTATTTGCTTTTCCTACCTCATCATGCTCACTGGAACTTCCAGTACTAAGTGGAGAGTCTTTAGAGGGGAAGTCTTAGGGGGAAAGCTTTCAATTTTTTACCTTTAAGTATGATATTAGCTAAAAGTTGGTATTGTTTTTAATAAAACTGAAATTCTTCTATATGTCTACTTTTCTGAGAGATTTTATAAATGTATGTTGAACTTTTTTTCTGATGCTTTTTGTGGGTGTTTGCATTAGTCGATATGATCATATGATTTTTCCTCTGTAGCGTATTATTATGGTGGAATGAAGTGATGTATTTTCAAATATTGTAAAACCTTGCATCACTGGAATAAATCTAATTTGGATATTGACTAATTCTTTTTGCATACTGGAGAATCTTATTTGTTTTTTTAATAATAAATTTATTTTTATTGGTGTTCAATTTACCAACATACAGAATAACACCCAGTGCTCATCCCGTCAAGTGCCCCCCTCAGTGCCCATCACCCATTCACCCCCACCCCCCCGCCCTCCTCCCCTTCCATCACCCCTAGTTCATTAAGAATACTTGCCTCTCTCTCTGTATCTCTCATGAATAAATAAAACATTTTTTTTTAAATCTGCACCTATATATGTGAACATATTAGTCTGCAGTTTTCCAGTTTGGGGCTGTGCTGGTCTGGTTTTGGTATCAGGGTAATTCTAGTTTCATAAAATGAATTAGGAAGTATCTCTTGCATTTTCTTGAAGAGATGGTGAAAGACTACTGTACAGTTGTTTTTTAAACATTTGGTAAAATTCTTCAGTGAAACCATATCAATCCGGAGATTCTATTAGGAGTTTTTAAATTCTGACTTCAAGGGACGCCTGGTGGCTCAGTGATAGAGCACCTGCCTTCTGCCCAGGGCGTGATCCTGGAGTCCTGGGATGAGTCCCACATCCGGCTCCCTGAGTGGAGCCTGCTTCTCTTGCTGCCTATGTCTCTGCCTCTGTGTGTGTGTGTGTCTTTCATGAATAAACAAATAAAATCTTTAAAAAAAATAAAATAAATAAATTATGACTTCAAATTCCTGATTAATTATAAAGTTATTAAAATATATTCTTCATGTTCTGTATTTTCTCTTTTTCAAGAAATACATCTGCTTCATTTTAATTGTCAGATTTATGTGTGTAGAGTTGTTTCTAGTATTTCCTTAGTATCTTCCATGTGTCTGTGAGGCCTGTATTGATGTCCTCTAATTCCTGATTTTGGTAATTTGTGTCTTCTTTTTCCCTCATCACACTACTTTTGTTGGTGCGGCTGGGAATGGGCTCCCAGTTTCCCACCCCCATGGTAGTTGGCTAATGTGCAGTAGTTGCTATCTTACTATGCTGCCTCTCTCCTGGTCCTTAAGAGAAAGCTGGCTTTACTCGGACATTTTATTTTTCCTTTGGTCTATGCCCATTAGTATTTCTGATTTGCTGGATTCTTCAGTATTTGGGATATGTGAGTCAAAAAGGAAATCCAAGGAACTCACCACTATCTTGTTCCTTGGTATCAAGTTCCCTAGCTTGTCTTCATTCTCTCTGCCTTTCAGAGCCTTCATATGTTTGTTTTATATATAATGTCCAAGGTGTTGAGTTCAGCTTAAGTGAGATGAAAAGGGAAAAGTGCATCTATCTACCTTCACAAAAATGGAAAACTAAACATAAGTATTTGTATAGGATCTATATGTTAACAACTACAAAACACAGATGGAAGAAGTCTAAGGCCTAAGTGAATGGAGCAATGTACAATGTTCATGGATTGGAAGACTTAAAATTGTTAAAAATATTAGGTTGATCTACAGTTTTAATGCAATCCAAATCAAATCTGAGTAGGATTTTTAATGGAAATCAAGAAGCTCATTCTAAAATTCATATTTCAAAAGAAAGAATCTGGAGAGCTAAATAAATTTCTTGAAAGAACAAAATTGAGGAATTCAATACTATTGATATCAAGCCTTGAGATCAAGCTATGGTAATCAGTACAATGTTGGCAAAAGAAAAGACACATACATGAATGAAAAATAACGGAAATAGAAATAGATCCACACATATATGGCTAATTGATTTTCATAAAGATGTAAATGCAAATCAACACAGAAAAAATATTATTTGCACTAATTAATACTGGAATATGTATATACAAATCAATCCTAATGATGTACTTACATGATATACACATCACATTATATACAAAAATTATTTCAGAATGGATCACACACCTAACTGCAAAACCTACAGCTTTATTAGACAAAGATGTCTTGAGTAAACACAAAATGTACAATCTATAAACATTGATAAAGTTTGGATGTTTTCAGAGTTAAAAACTTTTGCTTCTCAAATCACAGTTGAAAGAATAAAAAGACAAATAACAAACTGGGAGAAAATATTTGCAAACACATATCTGATGATGATCTTATATCAAAAATAGATAAAGAACTTTTAAAGCTCTATACCTAGAAGTCGAATAAAACCATACAAAATAGGAAAAACAGATATGAACAGGCAATTCACTAAAGAAAGTATGGAGATGACAACAACTATGTGAAGACTCTCATTGTCATTAGATATTAAGAAATGCAAATTAAAATCATTATAAATATGTCTTAGACCTTAGATAAACTTGAAGTGACTTAAAAAAGAAACTAGGGGGACGCCTGGGTGGCTCAGCGGTTGAACATCTGCCTTCAGCTCAGGGCATGATCCTGGAGTCCTGGGATTGAGTCCCACATCAGGCTCCCTGCAGGGAGCTTGCTTCTCCCTCTGCCTATGTTTCTGCCTCTCTCTCTGTGTCTCTAATGAATAAATAAATTCTTCTGAAAGAAGAAAGAAAGAAAGAACGAAGAAAGAAAGAAAGAAAGAAAGAAGAAAGAAAGAAAGAAAGAAAGAAAGAAAGAAAGAGAAAAAGAAAAAGAAAAAGAAAGATGAAAAAGAAAAAGAAAAAACTGGGGCACTTGGGTGGCTCAGCTGGTTCAGTATCTGACTCTTGATTTCAGGTCAAGTCGTGATCCTGGGATCAATCCCCATGCCGTGCTTCCCTTGGGGTATCAGCTTGTCTCCTCCTCCCCATGAATGTGCTCTTAAATAAATAACTAAATAAATCTTTAAAACAAAACAAACTGGTAAATTTATGGAGCAACTTGGTCTCATACATTGGTTTGGGAATACAAAATGATACAGCAATGTTGAAAATCAGTGCAGTTTTTTAAAAAAATATATATTCTTTCTTAAAGTTTTTATTTTTTTTTTATTTGAGAGACAGCATAAGCAGGGGGGAGAGGCAGAAGGACTGGGAGAATCTTGAGCAGACTCCCCACTGAGCACAGAGCTGGATGTGGGGCTTGATCTCAAAACCCTAAGACCATGACCTGAGCCGAAATCAAGAGTCAGATGCTTACCTGACTGAGCCACCCAGATGCCCCAGTGCAGTTTCTTATAAAGTTAAATACACACTTCCATACAACCCAGCCATCCCACTTCTGGGTATTTGTTCAAGTGACATGAAACCATATGTTGATATAAATACAAATGTTCATAAAAGCTTTTTTTTCAGGGGATCCCTGGGTGGTTCAGCGGTTTGGCGCCTGCCTTTGGCCCAGGGTGCGATCCTGGAGTCCCGGGATCGAGTCCCAAGTCGGGCTCCTTGCATGGAGCCTGCTTCTCCCTCTTCCTGTGTCTCTGCCTCTCTCTCTCTCTCTCTCTCTCTCTCTCTCTCTCATAAATAAATAAAAATAAATAAATCTTTAAAAAAATTATAAAAAGCTTTTTTTCAGTATTCTCCAGGACTGAAAACAATCAAAATGTTTATTAGCTAGTATAGAATAGAATACTAACCAGCAGTAGAAGGAATAAGTTACTAATAAGTTCAAAAATGTGGGATGAATCTCAAAAGCTTTATGCTGAGGCAAATTAAACTGACTCAAAAGGTTACATACTGTGTGATTTCTTTTCTATTACACTATAGAATAGATATATTTATAGAAAGAAGGAGCTTATAAGTGGTTTCCAAGGGTTAGGGAAGGGTCACGAAGGAATTTGTGACTAATGCAAATGTTTAGTACCTTTGGCATGATGGTAGTTCTTATGGGACCATATGTGATTGTCAAAATTTATGTAATTAAATAGGAAAAAGGAAGGTATTAACACTCAAAAAATCTATTGTAATAGTCACCTGGATCTCAGTATTATAGGAGAAATAGATTTTACTGAATCAAAAAAGAAAAAAATATATGAAATCAAAGAAGTGAAGCATAGTATTTGTAACATTATTCAGTGTTCAGCACTTAATAAGTCACTCAGCAACTATTTGTTGAATGAAATTTGAATGGTAAATAATTCTGTAATGTTTCATCTTATAGTAGCACCACCTTAGGAGCAAAAGAATTGTGGCTAAACTGAGTATGTACATTCCTACTGGGAAAGACATTTTCTGCACTTTGTGAATCATTTTCAAAGTGAGACATGCCCCGGAAGCCGCCCCGGAAGCCGCCCCAAGCTGGGGTCATGATGGGCAGCAAGATGGCGTCCGCCAGCAGGGTGGTTCAGGTAGTCAGGCCTCATACACCATTAATAAGGTTCCCTGACAGAAGAGACAATCCTAAACCTAATGTATCAGAAGTTTTGAGATCAGCAGGACTACCGTCTCATTCTTCTTCAGTTTCACGGCATTCTAAGGGAGGTAAATCACCAGATTTGCTGATGCATCATGGTCCACCAGATACTGCAGAAATAATAAAAACATTTCCTCAGAAATACAGAAGGAAACTTGTGTCTCAAGAAGAAATTGAATTTATCCAACGTGGAGGTCCGGAATAATCACTGACAGTGTGGCTGCTGTTTGTCATCAGACAAAAGAATAGTCTTTACAATAAAGAACTTCCAAAATGGCACATGAGAAATTATACAGTAAACAACTTGGATAGATACTCTGTTAAAAAAAAAAAAAAGAAAAAAATATAGAAAATTTTGATGGACACTTGTATCTCCTAATATATGTTATCTTGGTCAGTTTCTTCACAAGCTTACCTAATTGTTTATATACTTATTAAAGTATACATTTTTAAATGTTAGGCCTATTAATTTACTCTCGATTATCAAGTATTACCAGTGTTGAGCTATTAAAAGCATACAATATGCAGTAAACTATCATAGGTTTCCCATAATTTCACTTTTGTTTTGGACGTGGAAAGATTTACCACACAGATTGATGCTTTGGGGGAATGATTTTTCCTGAAACTGGATAAGGATTAGTGAAAGAATGACTCCATTATTTGTTCTTTATTTTCTTAACATTTTTTCATTCACAAAGTTACTGGAGTATAATTAGTTTAAAAAGCATATCCTACACTAGATGATAAAAATACAGTTAAGGTAAAACAGGGAACTTTGTGGTATTAAAACTGGGAGTTAACAGAAAAGATTATTTGTAACCTATATTCAGAAGAAAATACCAGAGTTTAAAATGGAAAATAAGAGATCAAAATGAATATAATCTAGGAAGAGATGTTTGATTAGAAATTGTAGTTTACTATGTTATTAAGGGTGTTAAGTCTTACTGTTTGATTTATATTACTGTTTTGTCATGTATGCAAATTCTGAAAACCACTAACTTTCTCAAACTTAATGTCTGAAAGCCTCTTAAAATCAACCTAAATATTTACCTTATTAAAGCTATTTATGGAACTTTAGGGGCTTACAGTGCCAAGGGTATGCATTATTGTGAAACTAAAGCGTCACAAAGCTAAATAAATTTTCTTCCATACCTTGAAAAAAAAAAAAAAAAACCAAAGTGGAACATGCTAGGACCACATTATCATTGTAAATTATGAATTTTTCATTCTTCAAATTTTTATTAATTGTGGGTGTATTGATCAATTCTTTAAATTACATGTTTCAGAAGTAATTTATAAGTGCAGAAATGAAATTATTGGTTAACATACAATGTTACCAGCTATCAATAGATAGCTTTTTTTTACACCTTAAAAATACTTTTAGGGGATCCCTGGGTGGCGCAGCGGTTTAGCGCCTGCCTTTGGCCCAGGGCGCAATCCTGGAGACCCGGGATCGAATCCCACGTCGGGCTCCCGGTGCATGGAGCCTGCTTCTCCCTCTGCCTGTGTCTCTGCCTCTCTCTCTCTCACTGTGTGCCTATCATAAATAAAAAAAAAAAAAAATACTTTTAGTTCCCCTGTAGTTTTCATGAGCTGTTTATCATCACTGGGCTTTATTTAATCATGGTACCTTAGCATGAGAAATATTAACATTGATAAAGTGAGATAATTCATTAGGGTCTCCTTAGCTCTAAGAGTCTTGAATAAATTTCAAGAAAGCCAGTGCCTCGTTGGTATCCTTGGGACTGTGGGTGAAATGATATACACATGACTATGGAACAGACAGGGCTGGCTGTCGATAGGTTATTTGAAGTCATTCAATGGATATTTATGGAAGTCTTTCTCTGTAAATTCTGCAACCTTGTCCCCATAGGCATAAACATCTGCTCAAGCTGTCTATTGGAATTGTGCACTGCCACATGTGGCTGTCTGAGTGACCTGACTGCCACTGCTTATGCAAATTATGTTTATTTTATACCCTAGGAACAAAAAAGAGAAAAATATCTCTTTCATCTTCACCTATATGAAAGCATTTGAGGGTCCAGGAATTCCTGGAACAGGATAAGGGGAAGAATAATACAGTAAAAAAAGAATGGACTTCGGAAAGAGACAAATTTATCCAAAGTCTAAGCTAGGTGACTATATTTTGCTTCTATAATTATCAGTTTCCTGAAATGATCTGTCTTCCTCATAGTACCATTAAAGTCAAATATGTACTATTTTTGAAACATGAAAGTCGAGCATAAGCAATAAATTGTAGTTCTGTTTCCCCTTCTCTTTTCCTCAATTGCAAGTTAAATAGTGTTCCTGTCTTCGTGAACCTTAAGATGTAGAATGCATCCGGCCCAAGATGCATTCTTTATCCCTCTGGAATGATCCTATTGTCTACATAGCTGTTTCTGAACCTGTTGTTTTCATAGGACGTCCTCCAACCTACATTGCTCTCTGCTGGCTTAGAAGAGGTTCCTAACCCAACATTGTTCAAACTGGAACAGTTAGTTCCTTTCTCTGGTGGAACCTGTGTGAGATGAAACCTGGAAGCTGTTTTGGTTGTTTAATTCTTCAAAAACTCCATGAGATAATTTGGTTGGTTTTCTGTCACTTTTCAACCAAAGTCATAACTGCACAAATTATGGAGAGGGATTACTCGACATAGAAGTGACATTTTCAAAGTTTGCTGGTGAAGAGGTTGAATTTGAGTGAAGGCAATGGCCCAGAGAATCTATGTACATTTCCCAGGTCACAAAGAAAGTTCTTGAACTTAAGACTGATTTCATGTCTAATGACCATGATACTTCTATGCATACAAAAAACTAGAATGGACTAAATTAAAAAAAATAAGAAAAAAACAATCAAAAGCTTCTCTTAGCCAAGTTGACTTGGCTATCCTAGCTTTGCTCTCTCAGGGGATATATTGTGAAGAGCTCTGGCCTGTAGAGGTGGATGAAAAGACATACTTGTTGAAGCAAAGATTTTCTTACACTATAAGAAGTTTAAAAATATTAAAGATACAGCATTGACTGGTTTGATGGTTGATTATATACAGAAGATAAGGATAAAAGAGTAATAGAAATCATGCTCATGTGTCTGGCTTGGATCAAAACTGATTAAAATTCATTGAGGTAAGACACATAGATGGGGGTGAGTTTTGTGACAGAGCTGTATCTCTCCAGCTATAGCTGTGTTCTTCCCGTGAAAACTACTCTTTCCCACCTCTGGAAGGCATGCTATGTAGTATGTTACCCTCCCTGTGCCATAGTTTATTGAACAGGGATGAACTCTTCACTTAAAGCCAATGATGTTCTTTCTGTGTGAGATTGGGACTTGGGCTGTACTTAGTGCTGAAACAGAACATAAAAATTCAAATGCAGATGGTGGTATGATCATCCTGCTATGTGCAGGGAGAAGTAAAGAAAGCTGGTCTTCAGAGTAAGAAGAGATGAATAAACATAAGGTAGCAGAGAAGAGATAATAAGGGGGATGGTGAGGGAGGGAGGAGAGTTCTGTCTTGGTTCCTAGCAGCTTCTCTGTTCTTGACTTTAAATGCCGGCAATGTTCTTGCCGTGTTTGGCTATTCTCTCTAATCATAGTCTTTGAAATATATATATTGTATCTTTGAGAGGTGAGGGTTAATTTGATTGATTCTTTGCAGTCTGGATTCAGAGATGGAGTTGGCCTCCTAAAGAAATCCATGGAAACTTATTATGGTCTAGTGCTTAAAGCAGCTAACTGTAGTCAAGAGCAAGGATTGGACTCAGCCCCTGATTGCACGTGAAGAAGGGCTGGTACTTTCCAATATTTACTACTGTGAAAAACCCAAGGACTAGATTGCCATTATTACATGGGTGCGACCAAAAGGCTTGGACCCACTCAGTCTGCTCACATTAAAGAAGTGGCCAGTGTTCACCCTAATGTGAGCCCTGAACTGGCAGGATAAGAAAACAGCCAGAGGACTGAAGTCCCTTCCTTGAAGTCTGTCAGTTGAGTTTGCTCTGTATCTCTGCCCTGACCTAGAATGTCATGGCCAACAGGAGGCCCAGTGACTGCTGCTCTGTGCCCAAGAGCTTTCCTTGTTGAATACTGCTGCATCAAGCTTGGTGTGTTCTCTTTGAATTTGCCTTGTTTTTATAACAATCCTTATAATACATCCCTTTGTTTCGGCTTAGGATTCCCTATGGTTTCTATTATTTTCTGCCAAAAGCTAAAGAAAGCAGGGCATAAATGTCCATTCTGCTATTCCACACTTAGGAAAGACCCCTCCTGAGCATGGCTTTGACTCTAAAGCCAAAGAAATAAGTTCTCAATGTTTGATAGTCATGGAGGTTGATAGAATAGGTGCTCTAAATGTGCTTCTTTCCACTGCTTCTTTGCATTGTTCTTTGGTAATAGGAAAATATAAGGGGGTATAAACTAGTCTACCTGGATTTATACCCTCACCAAAACTATAGCAGGAAATAGAACTTAGGGTTCTTGTTCTGGTGTGGAAAGACCTAGTTGACTTCACAGTGGGTTGTGATCCAAGGGCTCCTCAGTACTCCTACTACCCCATCAGATATTACTTCATCATCATGACCCTTTAGCATGACAACATCCCAGGACATAACAAGACATTTTCTTATGTGTTTTTTTTTCAACCTTCTGTGAATTCTCTTAGTGGTATATATACTTTATCTAAGTATTTTATCTTTTACTGGAGGGCTACCTCTATCCTTTGACATTAAATAACTTCTCTGATCATTTGTGCTCTTTTACTTTCATGATAGATTATTTTGAAATTCATCCATATGTCAGTTCTGATTCTAACACCCCAGCAGCTCCCATGATACTAAGTCAACACTTCTCAGAAAATCAGTAGAATTTCCAAGGTGATGGACCTGTAGCAGAGGCTGGGAATTACCAGTGATAAACTCTTTAAAGAAAATTTGAACTGTTTTCTTATTAAAAAGTAATATTTTGAGAGTAAAAATTATACAATACAGAGAATTAACATATAAAACAATACTTTAAATCCCACCAAAAATAAATGAACTGATGACATTTTAAGGGGTAAAATATATATGTATTTGTAGACTCTTACTCAATCCTGAAATCCTTTTCTTTGAACTCACTTTCTTTCTTGCTGTACTACCATACTGAGGAGTTGCTTTGTGGTCTGTCAGCAATAAAAGCTTTCATTTTTGTCTTTTTGAAAAAGTATTTGCATTCCCATCACATCCACTTATCAATAATAATATATTTGGGTATATAATTATAATTTCTTCAGCATTACATCATTTTATTTACTATTCTGCATGAGAAATATACCATCCTTTTGATAGTCATTCTTTTGTCTCCTTAAATCTGGAGTTTTAAAAAAGATTTTCTAGTTTGTTTTGCTTTGTTTTTAAATATTTTTTTTAATTTTTATTTATTTGTGATAGTCACAGAGAGAGAGAGAGAATGAGGCAGAGACACAGGCAGAGGGAGAAGCAGGCTCCATGCACCGGGAGCCCGACGTGGGATTCGATCCCGGGTCTCCAGGATCGCGCCCTGGGCCAAAGGCAGGCGCCAAACTGCTGCACCACCCAGGGATCCCTGTTTTGTTTTTAAGTTAGAGAATCATGTCATGTGGCTTTGGGTTTGTTTATTTATTTTACTTATTTACTTACTTGTATCATGGCATCTTCCTCCAAGGACTCTTTCTTCACATTTATCCATGTGAATTCTCTGAATACTGCCTTTTCTTCTGAAACAGCGTTAGATGTAATTTAGGAATTCTCAATCTGTTCTCCATGCCTCATTCATATTTTCAAAAAAAGGAGAAAATCTCTCTCTCTACTGCTTTCTGGGTAATGTACTCAGATCTATTTTTCAATTCAGCAATTCTCTCTTCATTTATATCAACTATATTATTTAAAGAACCACTGAGTATTTTTTTTAATTTCACCTTTCACATTTTGCATTTCTACGGTTCCATTTTACTTTGCTTCACATTTACTATTTTTGCCTCATTACTGTTATTATTTCATCATTTTGAAATCCTTTTCCTTCATATCAGCTGTGTATATTTCACAGCAATGGATTTCACTGCATACTTTGTAATTTTGTCTGAGGACTCATCCTCATTCCCAGATATCTTCTTTGGGGGCTTTCTGTGGGCAATAGATTTGACTCCTGTGACATGGTTTCAAGGGGGATTATGCTAATAATACTCTTTAATTTATTGTTTCTAGTTTATTTTTAAATATTAATTTCTTTGCTTTAGGTTTCAGGATTTCCTACATTTTAAGCAAGATGTATGGTTTAAAAATTGCATAACAGAAATGACAGTTTATTTAGACAAGCAGCTCACCTTTGTGTCATATCCTTGGAGTGGAGAACTAAGGTTTCCATGCCACTATTTATGGATGGGACAATTATTCCTAGACTTCTGCGTTGAAATTCCAGACTCTCTTCTGAGCATATGACCTGTAGCCTTTGTGTTCATCTATTCCATGTGATCATCAAAACCACTAACCCAGCCTCTCTATCCCTGATTTGGTTATTCCTAGCCAGAGAACTTAAACTTCTTCTCACCCTTATTCTATGTTCCCTTTTAAATTCTGGCACTTAATTTTAATCCTGCTAATACATTTCATAAAATGAAATTTATTTTATCTAACATTCTATATGTGTGAAAAAAAAGAGGAGACTTTACTTTTCAACTCAGGTCAGGCCACAGTGATGAAAGTCTCCAGGATGGGATCTGTAGATTTCCCAGTGACATCTCCAATTCCCTAGAGAAAGGTACAAATTAACTAAAGTTTTGCTTAAATTTTTACTGAATGATGCCAGCATTGTTTGGGGTTACCCAGTCAATATAAACTGACACAACTAAGAGAAGAATACATTCATGGGATTTTTGGTGTTTTGGGTATGGCCATCTATTTAGACAGGAAGACATAACCTTGCATATGCCAGGATATACAAAATAGTCAGTTGATTGCTGGTAATAAACCAGTTTTCCAATAGTTAATCTAATCACTATTAACAACTAAATATATAGACATTCATTTGTTGCATTTGTTGTTAAAATAGTTTAATGCAATTGATATTTTGATGGTGGTTGTTTTTTGTTTTTTACCTCATGCTCACTATTAATTAGACATGACTGTTTATCTAGATGGTAGATAAATCACTGATGTATGAATAATAGATTAAAAATAATGTTGAAGATAATCACCAAAGTGATACTATTTCTAGTTTCTCTCAGTAGGTTTTCTATATTAAGTTCAATAATGGTGGATCCATTTCTATGGAAATAATTTTTGTAGAATAAGAAAATAGTTGCCATTAAATATTTCCTAGCCTTTATAAATAATAAATATGTGCACTCCCAAAGCTTTTCTAACAAGGTTGCCAAAGTACTTCACCATCAAATACTCTGTTATTATTAGCCTTGTGCGTGGGAGGAGTTTAGGCTTAGGACTCAATATAATATTGAAGTTTACATAGCAAATCAGTAGCCAAGAGAGAAAATGAGCCCTTCTTAGGTCTCATCCTGTGCTCTGGCCTGAGCACAGCATATCATCAGCATAATCTGCTCAGAGCATTCAGAGCATTCATTAACTAGGTCATGTGGATGTGCCTGGAATGTACAGTGATGTTACTGAGCATTGTGGAATCACAAACAGCAACACTGAGTTAAACAGACCATGAAATTTCAAGTCTGCAAACCAATAAATACATATTGCAGAGGGGAAAGGAGATAAAATAGCATTTCCTTATTCTATTAAATCCTATTTTATAAAGTTTTATCATAACGAAGAAGGCAAAACTATTGGAATAATCATATGGAATAAAGGTATCAATAAGCAGCTTGTTCAAACAGTTATGAAATTGATAAAGAAGTATTTGTTTGCAAATAGGTGTGGTCATCTGGATCACAAGTTATTATCAGTTGTCTTTTTTATTAAGCTACCAAATAACATGGAGGAACATAAAGTTGATATTTTAAATCTGAAGTTTGATTCTTGACTCCCTTTTCACCAGCTTTACAGAATATTTTTGAGAAAGACATTAGACTAGCAATATTACATATCTTCATTTGGTCAAGTATGTGCATTTGGTAAAAAAAAGAAGCCAAATACAGATTTAAGATTTGTACACTTATCTGAATATATGGTATACATCAATAACATTTAAAAACTCCTTTAGAAAAAAAAAAACTCCTTTAGTTTATTTTAAATGACAAAATTTTCTTGTATAAATTTATTTTTTTTAATTTTTATTTATTTATGACAGTCACAGAGAGAGAGAGACAGAGAGGCAGAGACATAGGCAGAGGGAGAAGCAGGCTCCATGCACCGGGAGCCCGACGTGGGATTCGATCCCGGGTCTCCAGGATCGCTCCCTGGGCCAAAGACAGGCGCTAAACCACTGCACCACCCAGGGATCCCTTCTTGTATAAATTTATATAACATGATCCAGTTTTCATTAAAAGTTTTAAAAGTCTGTGTTCATCTATAATACATCATCATACATACGTGGAGGAAGTTATAGAATAGATACCACACTGAGGATTTATGAATTCTCTATGGAAATGGGAAGAAAAACAGAATTGAAAAATTTAAAGAAAATGTTCTATTATGTATTAAACTATGTATGTGTGTATACATGTATATATATGTATGTTTATGAAGATACATGCATATATATGCACATATATGTATGCACATAAATGTGTCTACATTTATACACATGGACATGCACTGTTTTAATGAATTGTGTCATGTATTACTGCAACTTGCCTCTGCATTAGAAGTTTCCAGGTTGGGAAGCCCGGGTGGCTCAGCGGTTTGCCTCCGCCTTCAGCCCAGGGTGTGATCCTGGAGACCCCGGATCCAGGCCCATGTCGGGCTCCCTGCATGGAGCCTGCTTTTCCCTCTGCCTCTCGGTCTCTCATTAATAAATAAATAAATAAAATCTTAAAAAAAAAAAAAAAAAGAAGAAGAAGTATCCAGGTTACCACATACAGATTTACCTCCTTGCCACTTTTTTAAAAACTGCTATGTAGTATCCATGGAAAGAATGGATCATGTGATTTTACAAAAAATCTCTCATTGATGGATTTTGAAACCATTTTCTTTTCTTCTTCTTCTTTTTTTTTTTTTTTTTGGTTACTACAAATAATTTTTAATGTACCTCATTGTATATTTGTTTCTCTAGGGTAGGTAGGAGTTGATTATTCACAGGGTATGAATCTAATTCTCCGATGTAGCTATACCAATTTATATACCTACTAGAAATATGTAACAATCTCTTTTTCCTCACTTCCTGTCAAAAATGATTTTATTATCTTCAATTCTTTACCTGAAAATTGAAAAATAACTTATATTTATCTCATTTGTATTTGCTGCCTTCTAGAAAATTATATTGTTTGTATATAATGCATATTGAGGTAATGTCCATCTTTATAAATTCTCTATTCCTATTATTTTCCCATTTTTATTGGGTTTTTCATATCTTTCTTCCTGATATGTCTAATATATTATTTACAAATAATTTTCTGCTGTTTGGTTTTTTTATCCTACAGATATTTTAAAATATAGTATGATCAAATTACTTGTTCTTTGTAAATTTGTCTTGTGCATATTATTTAATAAGTTCCACCAAAAAGTTCATTAAATGATTATTATCTTTCCTTCTAATAGAGTAATAATTTTTTAAAGTAATTTTTTTTTATTTTCATGAATGATATTACGCATGTAACTAACATTTTACCTCTTTATTTTTACTGGACTTTAATTGAATAGAATAGTATTGTTACAATCCTTTATTCATCAGACTTTTAAACATTAGTCCAAACATTTTGTTTGTATGTTTGTTCTTTCTCATGTGTGAGCTCTTCTAAATCAACTATCTCAACAACAATAGGATCTTGAAAATAATGTACATATGCCTTCTCCCACTATGCCATCCTTGGTCACAAGGCAAACTTTATTTTAAATTCTGAATTTATTATCCCTTTTTTTCTAGTGTATTTTAAAAATTAACTTTATTAAAGCATACATTACATATAATAGCACCTTTTAAATGCAAGGTCAGTGATTTTTGGTAAATGCAGATACTAATTATGTCCTTAATCTAATTATATATCATTTACATCCCCTCAGAAAGTTTGGTCATTCCTTTTTGTAATTACATTCCCCTACTCTCCAGTATACACAACCACTGATCTAATTTCTACTATAACAGATTAGATATGTATGCCCCAGGTGTCAAAAAAAGGCTGCTACTTCTCAGAATAATGTGTTTGAGATTCAACCATATTGTGTGAAGCAGACATTTCCTCATTTTCATTGCTGAATAGCCTTTTAGTACACAAATATATATATTTGAATATGCAATATATAACATATATACATATATGAATATATTATTTGCTAATGGAATCTTTTTCCTAATTTGGTACTATTATGAATATACCTGCTCTGAGCAGTTACAGGTCAATATTTTATGGATGAATGTCTTCATTTCTCTTGTATAATTTTCAAGATGTGGATATGCTGGGTTACATACTAAATGTGTTATATGATTCTGTAAGGAACTGCCAAATAGTTTTCCAAGGTGGTTGTACCATCTACACTCTTACCAGCAATGTATGAGAGTTCCAGTTGTTTTAAGCCTCTGTCAACGCCTGGAGTTGCTAATCTTTCTATTTTTAGTCATTTGCATGGGTTAAAAAAATCTTATCTTGATGCAATTTTGATTTTTGTTTTTATGTTACTAATGACACTGAGCATTTCTATGTGTGTGCTCATTGACTAGTACTGGTATAATGTCATTTGTGAAATGTTTGTTCCAATTTTTTGTGTTATTTATATATTGGGATATCCTCTCATTGACGTCTGAGAACTCTTTCTGTATTCTAGATAAATTTCCTATGTCAGATATAGGAGTTTCTACTATTTTCCTCTAGTCTGCAACTTACGTTTTCATTTTCTTGACAGTGTTCTACAAAGGGTTATATAGTATATATTATTTGATAAAGCCAGTTTATCAATTTAATTTTTTATGGTTCATGCTTTTGGGTTCTGTGAAATATTTGTCTATCCTAGGCTATCAATTTTATTCTCTGTTTTCTTCTAGAAGCTTAATGATTAGGTCGATAATCTATTAAAAATAATTTTGCCTATCTTGTGAGATTATTTGCTCACAACATGGATATCTAGTTGTTCCAACTCTACTTGAAATAAATTTTCTGTTATGCATTGAATACATTGAGTGCCACCATTGAATTACACTGACTGTCATGTTGAAAAATCAGTTGGCAATATATATATATATATATATATATATATATATATATGGACTCTGTTCTGTTCTGTAGAGTTTTATAACTATCATTATTCCAATATCTGTCTTGATAAGTATCCCTTTTTTTTTATTTTGAAGAAAAGTTGGCCTAAGTCCCCCAGTATTGTTATTTTTGTTGAAATGGTTTCAATCATCAGGTCCTTCGGATTTTTACCCAAATCTTAGAATTACCATGCATATTTTTATAAAAATATTTCTGGGGTATTTGATTTAGATAGTATTTTATTTATAGTTCAATTGGGGTAGAATGGATATCTTTATAATAGTAGACATTCAAATACATTAATGCGTTATTTATCTACATTTGTTTAGGTTTTAATTCCTTTCAGGATTGTTTTGTACCGTTCAGTGTACAGGTCTTCCATATGTTTTGTCAGATTTATCCCTGAGTATTTCATGTTCATTATTCTACATAAATATATTTATTTTAATTTCTGATTCTTCAATGAAACTGTGTAGAAATACAATTGATTTTTTATTACTAATCTCATACCCTACCACCTTGCTAACTGACTTGCTAGTCTATAAATAAAGACAATTTAATTCTTTCTTTCCAATCTGGATGCATTTGATTTGTTTATCTTGCCTAATTTCACTGGTTAGGGTTGCCAGTCAATGTTATAGTGGTGGGGGAACATTCTTCTCTTGTTAATTTTGGAGGAAAGCATTTATTTATTTAATAAACTTCTGTTGCTGATTTTTTTTCTTGTTTGTTTTTTAGGAGAGAAGTTGGTTTTGTTGAAAGCACTGTGGCTTCTACTGAGAATTATAATTAACTTTTTCTTTTTTGTTGTTTGTTCTTTTGGTCCTTGACTGTCTTTTGAATTTTAAATCAACCTTGTATTTGAAAAAAAAAAAAAAAAAAAGAGCCTTCCCTATATATATTGAATCTATTGCTTAAATTCTTTTTATTGCTTAAATTTTTGTTAGAAGTTTTGCATGTGTTCATGAAAGATATGGGTTTGTAGTTTTCTATTCCTGTAATAGTTTTGGTCAAGTTTTGGTATCAGGTTAATGATGGTTTCCTCAATTTTTGATGAAGTTTGTTGAAAATTGGTATTATTTATTTCTTAAATGTTGCTACAATTGACAAGTGAATCCATCTCAGCCTGACATGTTTTTTGTGGAAATAATTTTAACTATAAACTCAGTTCTTTCAATAGATATAGAACTACTCAGGTAATTTATTTCTTCTTGAAGAAGCTGTGGTAGTTTCAGAAATTCATCCATTTCACCTAAATTTGTTGGAATTATTAGCATAAACTTGTTCATAATATTTCTTTTCTATCCTTTTAACATTTGTAATAATGCCACTTTCTCTTCCTGATATTGGTAACATGCCTTTTCTTTTTTTTCCTCATCCATATGGCCAGAGGTTATCATTTATTGATCTTTAAAAAAAAAAAGCTTTTGTTTTCGTTGATTTCCTCTATTGTTTTTGTTTTGTGATTTCCATCAGTATTTTATTGTTTTTCTTTTCTTTTCTTTGTTTTGGTTTTGTTTTGGTTTTGGTTTTTTGTTTTTTTTAGAGAGAGAGAGAGAAAGAAAGAGAGAACAAGTAGTGTGCAGAGGGCAGAGGGAAAGGGACTGAAAGAATCGTCAGCAGACTCCATACCCAGCACAAGCCTGAGGTGCGGTTCAATCTCACAACTCTGAGACCATGACATAAGCCAAAATCAAGAGTCAGACCCCTAACCAACTAAGTCACACCTCTGTTTTCTTTCTTCGACTTACTTTGAATTTTATTTGAACTTTCTTTCCTGGTTTCTTGAGAAGGAAGTTGAGGTCCTTGCTTGATTCCTTCTTTTCTATTGTAGGCACTTAGTACTCTAATTTTTCTCTCAGTTCCTGCTTTAGGAGCATCCCATAAACCTTGGTGTGTTGTATTTTCATTTTCATTAAGTTCAAATTACTTTTCAGTTTTCCTCTATTCTAATTTGTTGACCTAGAAGGGCTCTTTTGTTGGTTTGGTTTGGTTTTTTGATGTGTATTATTTAGGTCCTATCTAGAGATTTTCTGAAAATCTTTCTGATAGAGATTTCTAATTTAATTCCATTATAGTCAGAGAATATACTTTGACTTGAGTTCTTTTTAACCCAGAATTGGTTTACTTTGGTAGAGATTCTGAGGTTGTTGAAGTAGTCTGTAAATGTCATTTTTGAATGAAGTATTCTATGTCACTTAGGTCAAGTTGGTTGAATTTTTCAAGTCCTGTATATGCTTATGATTTCTGTCTGCTTGTTTTGTCAAGTTCTGAGAGAGAGATAGTGAAATTTCTGATTTTTATTTTGGCTTACCTGTTTCTTCTTGCATTTGAATCAATTTTTCTTTCATGGATTTTGGAGATGTGTTATTAGATGCATAAATGTCCTCCTGATGAGTTAGCCCTTTGATTTTTATTAAATACATTTTTTATTCCTGCTTATATTCTTTGTCTAAATATAACTCCAAAATCCACTTTGTCCTATAATATATAGCCACACCAACTTTTTGATTTATGTTAATGGGGTATATTGTTTTCAAAAAATTCTGTGACAAATTACCACAAACTAGATGGCCTAACACAATAGAAATGTACTCTTTTAGCAGTTCTAGAGGTCAGAAGTCCAAAATCAAGGTGTCAGCAAGGCTAGTTTGTTCTCTAGGCTTTGAGGGAGAATCTATTACTTGCATTTCTTCTAACTTCTAGTTGCTACCAACAACTAATAATTATTAGCATTCCTTGGCTTGCAGACACATGAATCTTTAACTCTGTGTTCACATGGCTTTCCCTTCTTTGTGTCTTGATCTGCTTCCTCTTCTCTCTTATAAGAACTTGCCATTGCAAGGACTCACTCATAGGACTCACTCTAATCCAGGATGATCTCATTTCAATATCTTTACCTTAATTACATCTGTAAAGACATTTATTCCAGATAATGCTACATTCTGAAGTTCCAGATGGACATATCTTTTAGGTTCTACAATTCAATCCACTACATTTGGTGTATCATTCACCTTCCTTTTACATGTAACCTATTTGTATTTTTATATTTATAATGAGTCTCTTTTAAGTATGACACGAATGGATCTTTTTACATATTCTAGTTAGGCAATAGCTGTCTTTTATTTAGGTTTTAGACCAGTTAGGTTTTATGTGCTTATTGATAGTTAGGTTTAAATCTACCCTATTGCTATTTGTTTTCCCTTTCTCTTCTTTCTTTTCTTTTCTCTATTTTCTTCCTCCTTTTGTATTAATGATACATAATAATGTATTTTATTTTCTGATTTTGTTTTAATTTCATTCTTTCCTTTTTCAGTGAGGATTTTAAATAGATTAATTTTGTTAAGTTTCTTCTTGTTATATAAACAAAAACACTAAATAGGACACCAGAGCAGATTTCCTCTAAGCCAAAGTATAACAATATACTGTCTCATAATAGCAACTACTATGAATAAGGCACTATTTTAAGTATTTTACTCATACCAACTCATTTAACACAGCTACTCTATCAAGTAGATGCTATTTTATATCTATTTCATAGATGAGAAAATGCAGGGATGAGGAGGTTAATTAATATGTTTTCAAAACTAACATACCCAGAGATCATGTTCTTAACCAGAATTCTAACAAAGCTTCCCAGGTGCTGACTTTGTTGGCTTGTTGTGCTTGTTGTTGATTTTCTTTGTGAGCTTTGAGTGAAAGGATTTCTTTTAAGTTTCCTTTCATACCTGTTGATTTGATTGTTGCCTTCATCTAGATACTGTCCCCAGCTGAAAATCAGGTATTAAATTGGTGTTAGCAGACTTTCTTCTTTTAGAGTATCACAAGTTCAGGTTCTTAATCAGCAGCAGCTTTTTTTAAAAAAGATTTTATTTATTTATTTATGATAGAGAGAGAGGCAGAGACACAGGCAGAGGGAGAAGCAGGCTCCAGGCCAACATGGGACTTGATCCCGGGACCCCAGGATTGTGCCCTGGGCCAAAGGCAGGCGCCAAACCGCTGAGCCACCCAGGGATCCCCAATCAGCAGCAGCTTGATGCAAATTCTGCCTGGACAGCCATCTCTGCTTCTTTCTCAGCACTTGTACAGAAGCCTGGTGAAGGCCACAGCTCCAGAAAAGATTTAGCCTCCACACTTGGGGCAGAAGTCATGGTCCTACACGCCTGGTTCTATTTGTTACCTGTGGGTCTTTTTGGGTCCTGGTTCCTTGTGTCCCTGAGGGATTAAAACTCTAGGCAACTTCTGCTGGATTTTGGTTCAGAAGTCATGTATGTATTCTTTTTCAGCATCTCTTTATTATTTCCCTCTATTCTAAGATAGTTATTATTATGTCCATTTGGGCAAATGTAGACACTGGGTCTCAAAATAGCTATGCAACTTTCCCAAGGTCACCTAGTTAGTAATAGAGAGTCAGATGTAAAATCCGTAGCAGAAACACTCAAAAGTCTATGCCATCCCACTTTCTTTATACATCCTTCCAAGACATAGAATTAAGTGTTTACCCTTTGGGCTAGGACTCTGTAATGACACAAGATAATACAGCCCTTCACATTCTGTGGAAAGCGTATTTCCCTCTCTGTGGAAAGCTTTTTCTCCTCATTGCTTTTCTCTGCTTCATTGCCCACAAGGAGGGCAGTGTCAGCCCTTTCTAATGAGAAAGATGGTAACATAATGAGATTAAAATAAGGGTCAAAGCTGAGCTGTGTCATATGCACATACATTTAGTAAAGGCAGAGTGAATTTATTAAGCACCTGCCTCTAGAATAGGCTGAAAAGATTGATTCTATTGGTGGGATAATCTTAGCAACAGTATGTGAAAATGCTACCCAGGACACAGATTGCCCCATGGCCCCAGACAGGACATGTCAGAAAGAGAAAGGAGTTACATGCAGCATTTGTATAGCTAGGTTTCCATTAAGAAATTTTACATTCAGGATGCCTGGGTGGCTCAGCAGTTGAGCGTCTTTGGCCCAGGTTATGATCCCAGAGTCCAGGGATCGAGCCCCACCTTGGGCTCCCTGCATGGGAGTCTGCTTCTCCCTCTGTCTGTGTCTCTGCCTTTCACTCTCTCTGTCTCTCATGAATAAATAAATAAAATATTTTTAAAAAGGAAATTTTATATTCATTAATTTGCTTGTTTAAAAAAAACTGAAGAGTATTTAATGAATAATTGCTATCTTTAAGAAAACAGACTTAGAGGAATTAAACAATTTGCTCACCATCACAAAGGAAGTAAGCAAAAGCCCGAGTTTCTCTGATTCCATTATCAGGGGCTTTCTCTTTTTTACTGGCAAAGTTGCCCTTTGTCTATCTTCTTACCAGGCACTTGATGGAAGACATCTGCTTGATAAGCAATTTTTAGTTTTATAAGTGCTTCCTTTATCATGAAAAAAGGAGCTACAACTTCTGTTAATACTGGTACATGTATTGGTCTTTGTTCCTGGACTAGGCACAGAGGTTGATCTGTCACTGAAGAGGCTTCTCTGAATGACGTTGCCTATGTTAGCTTCTATGGCAACAGACCTTGCAACTACTACTGCAAAATGACCCTGGCTGGGCCATTTATGGGTCTCTCTCACCTGGACTCAGTAACTGGTTCGACAGGTAGATGGATACTTGACCCATAGGAGGCAACTCTGAGCTTTTCCCTTGATATGATATGATGGAGACAAGACATATCTCTGCAGAGTAAGTTAAGGTCATCTTATGAAGTTGAGGAGAAAGTACACTTAAATTTGAAGACATCAAAGCAAGTAAACTGAGAGAAATGTGTGTGATGGGCAGTTTCCTAGTGTCTAGATCCAGACATCTCTAAGAACAAACCTCCTCCTGCCTGTTCATGATTGGCTTATCTAAGGCATAAAGTTTGCTAAAGCTATTTTGAGTTGGATTCATATTCTTTGCAATCAAAAATATCTTGCTTGATACAGCTTACTTCTGAAGAGAACAACAAATTACAAATGAGAAATCATGGAACTTTTACCCATGGAGTATTTTTATTTTGTCTCTCTCCCCAAACCTGCAAAGAATAACATTGATAGAAGACATTTAATCGGGTGATACCATCACTTTTATGAATGTCATGACTTTTACAGATTACACCAGAAAGTGCAAGCTACACTCACAAACCCTCCCCTCAAATTATACAAAGGAATAAGTGCTTTGGAGTGTGTGGGCATTTTCTATTTGACATTGCCAAGAAACAGGCAGAAATGTGAAGAATCGATTTTCCCAGAACTGACCACAGTGCTCTCAACAATGTTTCTGGCTCAGAGAGTTGGCATGACAGGCAGGTAAACCTTCAGCTGAACATTGAAAACTTCCAGTTAAGGCACCAGAGGCTATTGATTGCTTGTTTCCTTTTATCGTTTAAAGAGAAATGCCTTGAGTAGGCTGTGTGGCTCAGCGGTTTAGCACCGCCTTTGGCCCAGGGCATGATTCTGGAGACCTGGGATCGAGTCCTGAGTCGGGCTCCCTGCATGGAGCCTGCTTCTCCCTCTGCCTATGTCTCTGCCTCTCTCTCTCTCATAAACAAATAAATTAAAAAAAAAAATAGAAATGCTTTTAATTTCCCCTCAGAAACCCTGAGGAACCATCCTCAAAGTGGTACACTCTTGTCCTTTGCTGCTTCAAAAAACTCTGACTGCCTCTCTGAGGAAGATACCAATGGTGTCTCATGATAGGACAGTATCTTTCAGGTCACCCATTGACTACTTAAAAGTGAAAAAATTAAGAAAATAGAAAGCCCGGAAGTGGCTTATGCTAATCGGGGTGCCTCATCTCTAAAAAGATTTGGTCCCTTAAGACAACTTTTTTCCCTTTGAACTGTACCTTAATTTTTTAAAGCCTCTCTTTGGGATAAAAAGATTTTTCTTATTGTCACCCATTCAGTTCTGAAATACTTTATGCATTTACTCTCAGCTTCCTTTATGCTATGTACCAGTTATGTTGATGAATTCTCCATTCTTCCCTAGATCAGCTCTCAGGGAAGTTCACTCTTCAGCTCACCCTTTTCTCTGACTGTTTCTTACACAACACTGTTATAACCATTCTCACTATGGTGGCCACAGACCAGTTAATCATCAAACACAATGGTCTCTGCTGTCTATGTCTTACCTAACATCTTAGAGGAGATTAGGAAATCTCTCCTTTGGTATTTGTGGTTCTTCCTTGGTGGTCTATTTTTGTAGTCACTCCTCAAATTTATTTCCTGGACTCTGTTCTCTTCTAAACATTAGTATTTTTCTGAAATTATTTTAGGCCTTTTTTCATACTACTCTCTTCCTAAACTATACTATTAATACTAGCTATATATTGATGACTCCAACACCTTCATATAAATGTCAGATCCAAGTATCTAACTGCCTGTTGGGTATTCTTAAATTAGGATTGCAAACAGAATCTGAAGCTCAGGTTATTTAAACCTAAACTCATCATTTCTCGGATTACTTCAAAAATTCTTTCTTGGCCTATATTTTCCACTTAAGTGATTTACAGCACACAATAATCCAAGATTTTTCATTCTATATCAGTTTCTACGTGTTAAGACCTCTCGAGTTAGTTTCTCAATAATCCTTCAGTTGGCTCTCTCCTGCAAATGACTTTGCTTCTTTCATAGAACACATTCTTATTATTTTTGTTCTTGGCTTTAGCTGTTGTCCTGTGCCTACTCTGTTTTCTACACTACTGCTGAGATGAGCTTTCAACAGTGGAAATTGGATCAGATTCCATTCCTTCTGGAAATCCTTCAGTGGTTTCTATTGTCTTTGGTATGAAATTCAAGCCCTGCTCTGTAGTGTTTATAGCTCTTCATCTCTCCAACATCATCTCCTGTTTCAATCACTACACTTGATCCATGTGAAGTTCTCAGATTCTTTTTCACGATTCTGTCCCTCAGCTGTTGTTTCTCATTAGACACAATCATATTATAAAACAAGAAGCCTGATTTAGAGGTGTGTGTATTTCTGTAATTCAAAGTATCTTCCAAAATGTAACATATATTGACTTGTAGAAATTTTCTATAAGTATCTAAATGGTTCTGGAAGGACTATAATATAATCCAATACAATGTTTTTCTGATTCTGTTGGAATACTTAACAAATATAATATATGTAACAGTAACAGCATCTTGCATACTTTCATACTGCATTCATACTTGTATCAATTTACATGTATTCTTCATCAACAACATCATTGTCTCACACTGAAAAAACAAAAACAAAGGAGATGAAATGAAATACTTGGAGAAAAAAAAAAAAAAAGAAATACTTGGAGTAATAAGTCATACCCATGGATGAAGTCTTGATTCACTGTGTGTTGGGATCATGCAGGAACTACCTAAAATGGTGAAGGGAATCATCTGAAAATAAACTTAGAGATACATGTTTTACTTACACTTTTGTAGTTTTGGACTTAATGGTGTACTGTTTATATTTGACAGTATGCTAAATTGGTCACTAGCAAACAAAAATTAAGTACATTCATTATGTCCAAGAAGCAAGTATAGTCTGCAAAGACTAAAACGCTAAAAAAGAAATACTTCTTGAATTTTAGAGAAACAAGAATAATAGAATAAACTATAATAATAACAATACTAGAAATCACGGGGCATTTATTATACTCTAGTTGTTTGTATCCATTTAAATGTCAAAACTTTCATAGATTAGGAAATTGATCTTCATAAAAGTAAAATTATGATCCCAAATCCACATACTTAAAAGTGGCAAATCTAGTTTTTTTCCCTACTTTCTGAAGGGAAATTATAAAATAATTATTATTCATCTCTTGGTGATGATGTTAGAAAACCTTTATCATACACAGAACAGAACAGATACATCTGAAAAGCAGAAGCCAAGAAAGAAGTTGCCAGTAATGAGTGTTGAACCATATACATTAAATCAATATATGGCCATTTCTGATACAACCACATTAAAACAAGCACTATCTCATCCATAAGCTGGACCTTGTGTCCATTTGCTGTATCTTTACTTCTGTAGTTTCCAAGATGTTTTGGCTGTGATGAAAATTGTGTGTTAGAAAGATAGAATACCTTGTTAACTGGGCAAACAAAAGCTTTTGTGCTACAGAGAGCTCTTTCCTGACAGCACAAATAACTTGTAGAGAACTAGAATGTCTGAGGAGCATTGGATCTCCGCTTACCATCCTGTTAGGAAGAGAACATTGGTTTTTATCTTCACAACACTGGGTTCAACTCCTTCTTTGAGATTTTCCCTGTGCAAGCTCTGAATTCACCTGAGTAAATTCTATTTCCTTTTATCATAGACATTTCTTTTGTGGCTTTAGAAAACACATCCTCTAGTGGAGCTGAAATGGAAAAATTATCCTTCACTTCCTATTTTGAATTGAGGACAAAATAATTATTCTTGGAAGTGCCTCCCTAGAATCAAATCCATTGTACTGTGTGGATTGTACCTTTTATGCTTTTAAGTGATGGGACATTTTTATTTAGTGCCAATCCAGAAGTGACCACAAAATAAATTAGCTTTCTGGTTTTGCAGCATTTTATCATTCGAATATTAAAGCTTTTAGAATTATTGCTAACTAAAGAATCAGAAGGTAAATTCGTAGAACTTCACCTCTGTATTTTCAAGTCTTTGTATTCATGCACTACTTTCTTCAAAAATCTTTCTCCAGTTCTTCATGAGAAAATCAACAGATAAAGCAATGAAAAACTGTGCTACCTTGACTGAAGTGGGAGATGAGGAAGGGAGAGTCCCCTTGAACATTCTCTAGTCTTTATCATGGTCTCTGAGAGAACTCAACATTTTGGTTGACAAGCACAAATCAAAAAACACCAGACCTCAGAAACTAAGAAGAAAATTGATAGGGCATTTTTACAATGCTTTCCATAGCTTCCTTGATGTATGGTCATATAAATGTCTGTTTGAATATTTCCAGAGCCATAATGTTTTTCACTTAGCCTTTTACCTTTGTGACCAAATTGGTGAGTATGTTTTTGCTTATGCTGAACAAAAGCAGTTACATCTCCTCTATGCTACACACTAAGTCAATTCATTTTTCCTTAAACCTTCTTGATATGATATTATGATTTCTTAAAGTAATCCCTTATCAAAACCAAATGCCATTAATTATTTCAGTCATTCCACAAAGATAGTTCTGTAAACCACTCTCTTTTTCGGCAAATCTTCTCCAGAATTGATCCTTCTGTCAATGCTCTTTTTAAAACCAGACTTTCTAAAACATAAAGCTACCTACATGGGATCTGACTAGGGTAAAATACACTAGGACATTACTTTTTTTTTTTTTTTTTTTTGGATTGCATATTAGGTTTCTATTATGTCCAGATTTGGAGAACTTCTTTAGAAAGAGATACAAAATAGGATTTGGAAACAAGGAATACATAAGAATTATTCAAGATGAATATTATTACAATTATTATTCCCAGTCTCTGCTTGCTATTTTGGCTTTAAGTCTTTAAAGTATCAAAAGTAAAAGGGAATATAATTACCCTCTAGCATAAACTACTAAAAACACAGACAGAACATATGAAACAGTGACACTCAAGACGTTGACTACTAGACAACAGATGATAACAAAGCCTGCAAGATGAAAACAGAAGGCAGGCGTCCTACACCTGCCTGAGTTCACAGTTTGGTGAAAGCTTCCAGGCCACACAGGGCAGGGAGGGGAGTGGAGGCATAGTGTAGAAAATCTCCTGGATTTGAGGATTTGTGTGTCCAGGAAAGCCAAGGAAGCTAGAGTTCAAAAAGCGCCAGAAGGGAGAGAGCTACACAGAAAGAAAATTCTGGACATGTGCAGGTGATTTCCCTTGAGTATCCAGTTGAGGACTAGTCAGTGCCTATGCACGAGAAAATAACTCAAGGCTGGGAAAGAACCACTCAAAAAGCATTACAAGGAACAATGCCTGGTGCTTGTGTACCAAAAATAATAATTACTTGGTTAAAAACGGAGACTATTTTTTATTTAAATCTCTTTAAAAGAAAATCAACTCTTCAAAATAAAATAATGACATATGTGCAAACTTATAATTATGTAGAAGTACAACAAAACTATAAAAGCTGAAGGAAATTTGGAAATACAAGGCTTTTACATGTATTTTAAACTACATGTGAGGTGGAATGCTATCATTCAAGCTAAATTAAAGAGCTATCCTTTAACTTTAAGAAAACCATTAAAATAACACAGCAAATAGTTATAGCACCAAAGAAGGGGAAAAAAAGTGAAATTATAATATCTAATCAAAAATGCAGATAAAAAGATAAAAGGAATTAATAATAAATAGAACACATATTGCAGAGTATTAATCAGTATTTGTGTGTGCTGTATGTGTGTGTAATTAGCTCATGCAATTTTAGAAACTGGGAAATCCAGACCAGGAGACTTGATGGTACAATATTCAAAGGCCTGAGGAGCAGGAAAGTTTACAGTACAAGTTCCAGTCTGTGTCTGAAGGCCTAAGAACTAGGAGAGCCAGTCCAAGTCCATCTTCTGTTTTTTTATCCAAAGATAGATTGGGGGCAACTGGCTGGCTTAGTCAGTAGAACACGTGACTCGGTCTTGGAGTAGTGAGTTCAAACCCCATGCTGGGCATAGAGCTTACTCTAAAAAAAATTATAATGATAAAGATAGATTGTTAGATTGAATATAAAAGGCAAGACCCAAGTACATGGTGCCTATAAGAAACCCACTTTAAATATAAAAACACAAACAGGTATAATGTAAAAGGAAAAAAAAGAAAAAGTATACAAACACAAACTAAACAAAAGCTAGATTGGTTATACTATATTAGATAATGTAGATGAGGTAGGCAGAATAATGGCTCTCTCAAAGATACCCACATTGTATGTTACATTACAGAACAAAGGAGAACTAAGTTTGCAGATACAGTCACCTATTAGTTTGGTCGCCTAAACTGCTATTACATTTGGGTGGGACCAGTGGAATCATGATTTCCTTAAAAGTGAAAGGGGATAAAAAAATAAAAAGGAAAGAAGTGAGTATGAAAGAATGATCAGACAATGCTGGCTTCGATGTATACAGTAAGGG
The DNA here is from genome assembly GCF_003254725.2 of Canis lupus dingo. Classification (NCBI taxonomy): domain Eukaryota; kingdom Metazoa; phylum Chordata; class Mammalia; order Carnivora; family Canidae; genus Canis; species Canis lupus. Next base: position 25,838,190 of record NC_064247.1, on the reverse strand, counting down.
CAGTGAGTCAAGAAATGTGGGTGGCCTCTAGAGGCTGGAAGGAAATGGATTCTCTTCTAGCCTCCAGAAATTAACACAGCCCTTCTGACACCTTGACTTTTAAAAAATTGAAGTATATTTAGCATAGAATGCTATACTAGTTTCAGGTGTTCAACATACTGATTCAACAATTCTGTATATCACAATGCTCATGACAATAAGTAGACTCACCATCTGTTAGCATACAACACAAGTACAATATCAAATGATTATGTTCCTTATGCTATACTTTTCATCTCTATGAGTTACTTATTTTATAATTGGAAGTACATACCTATCAATTTCCTTTATCTTTCCCCATCTACCCACTAACCTCTCTTCTGGCAATGACCAGGTCTCTTCTTTGTTTTTGTTGTTTTGCATTTGTTTTGTTTCTTAGATTCTGCTTATAAGTGAAATCATCTGGTATTGATCTTTGTCTGATGACATTTCACTTAATGTAATACCCTCTAGGTTGATCCATGATGTGACAAATGGCAAGATATCATCCTTTACTGTGGCTGCATAATATTCCATTATATATAAATACCACATCTTTTTTATCCATTCATCTAGCAATGGATACTAGGGTGGCTTCCAAATCTTGACTATTGCAAATAATGCTCACATAAGCAGAGGGGTGGATATAACTTTTTGAATTAGTATTTTCTTTTCCTTGGGTAAATACCCAATAGTAGAATTACTAGATTGTATGGTATTCTGTTTAATTTTTAAGGAACTTCTATGCCTATGTACATAGTGGTTGTATCAGTTTATATTCCTATCAACAGTGCACAAGGATTCCTTTTCTCTATCATCTCACCAACACTTGTTATTTTTTTGTCTTTTTGAAACTAGCTATTCTGAATACTATGAAGTGACATCTCCTTGTGGATTTGATTTGCAAATACCTAATGATTAGTGATGGAGAGCATCTTTTCATATGTCTGCTGGACATTTGGAAAAATGTCTATTCAGGTTCTCTGTCCATTTTTTTCAGATTTTTTTTTTTTTTTTTTGGTGTTGAGTTGGGTAAGTTCTTTGTATACTTTGAGTACTAACCCCTTATTGGATATGTCATTTGCAAATATCTTTACCCATTCACTAGGTTATCTTTTTGTTTTGTTCTTGGTTTCCTTTGCTGTGCAAAAACTTTTTATTTTGAGTCTTAATAATTCACTTCTTGTTTTGTTTCCTCTGTCTGAAGAAACATATCCATAAATAGGTTGCTAAGGACATGTTCCCTTCAAACCTACTTTGTTGAGTTTTTTGTCATGAATGGATATTGTATCTTGTCAAATCCTTTTTCTGCATCTATCAAGATGCTTATATAATTTTTATTCTTCCTCATGTTAAGATGATATATCATATTGATAGATTTATGGATATTCATCACTCTTGGATCACTGGAATAAAGCCCATTTGATCATGCTGAATAAATTTCTTAATGTGCTGTTGAATTGAGTTTGATATTTTTTTCAGGATTTTTGCTTTTATGTTCCTCAGAGATACCGGTCTCTAGTGTGTGTGTGTGTGTGTGTGTGTGTGTGTGTGTGTGTGGTCTTTGATTTGATATCAGGGTAATGTTGGCTTCATAGAAGGAACTTGGAAGTTTTTCTTCCTCTTGTATTTTTTGGAAGAGTTTGAAAAGAATAGGTATTAACTCTTCTTAAATGTTTGGTAGAATTCAGCTGTAAAACCATCTGGTCCTGGACTTCTGTTTTTGGGGAGTTTTTTGATTACTGATTTCATTGTAGTTCTCTGTTCTCTTCCTTCATGGTTTGATGGCTTTCTTTAGTGTTATACTTGGATTCCTTTCTCTTTGTTTTGTGTGTGTATCTAGTATAAGATTTTTTTAAGGTTTTATTTATTTATTCATGAGAGACACACAGAGAGGTAGAGACATAGGCAGAGAGAGAAGCAGACTCCCTGTGGGGAGCCCAATGCAAGACTTGATCCCAGGACTCCGAGAACAAGACCTGAGCCAAAGGCAGATGCTCAACCACTGAGACACTCAGGTGTCCTAATAAGCCTATATTGTTAAAACCACTAAGTTGGTTGTAATTTTTAACAGCTGCAGTAAGAAATTAATATAGTAGATTTCAGAAAACAAAAATCGATCAAGATTAAAGAGAGTTATTTCATAAAGATAAGATGGTCTATTCAAGAGAAGGACATAAAATTTTTTAAAATTATTTGTACATAGTAGCAGAGCTTAAAAATGCATAAACACAGACATGTAGGAGACTGCTAGAACACTCTGGAGATGGAAACTGGTGGATGCCATATTCATAGTCTCCCTTTGCTATGCTCCACATCACCAGTATCTTTTTGAAGAGAGCTTTTACACATATCTGGTGCCCTGATTTTTGTGGCATCTTCCTAAGGGAGGTATGTTGATCACCTGGTTCTAGATACCAAGAAAGCTCGTGTTTTTGGTCCCATGGGACTGTAATAACTGTTGTCACCCAAAAAACAGCTCCTATCCTGTCTCTTCCTCAGTTTTTGTGACTCCTTTCAGGGACTCTGCTACATTGCTTGGCCCTGATGGCCAATGGGGCTTACACTAGTGGGTGAGTCTCACAGGACCGTAACTAGAGAAATAAGGTTTCAATAGCTACCTCACCCAGGGCACAGCAAGAGACAACAGACTTAGGAGCTTGGCCTTTCTGTGAAGGGGTTTTTTTAGCTAAACATCATGACTACAGCTGTAGGGCAGACTTCTAATTAAACATACATTTTGAGGGTGGCTATAATCCATTCCAAAGACCTCAGAAGATGGGTACTATTGTTGTACTTACTCTCTGACATACTCTAGAGCACCAGTGTGTTCTGGAGGGGAGTTTCACATGCATTGGGTGCTCCAGGTTTTGTGACTGTCACCTAGGAGATGCCCCTCGATTAACTGGCTTTGGTGGCCTGTGGAGACTTGTATATCTACACCCCATGCAACTGTGTAGTTGCCGAGATGTGGAAGTTAAAAGAAATAAAAACAAAAATAACAACTAGGATTGCAATAATTAGTTAAAGGATATGCAAAATAAATAGAGGTAAATGTGACATCAAAAACATGAAAAGGGAGCAGCCTGGGTGGCTCAGCAGTTTAGCGCCACCATCAGTCCAGAGCCTGATCCTGGAGACCCCAGATTGAGTCCGACATCGGACTCCCTGCATACAGCCTGCTTCTCCCTCTGTCTGTATCTCTGCCTCTCTCTCTCTCTCTCTCTCTCTCTCTGTCTCTCATGAATAAATAAATAAAATATTTAAAAGAACATGAAAAGTTGGGTGGGAAATAATAACATTGAGCTTCACAATGGGACCAAAAATAAGTTGTCATCAACTTAAAATAGAGTGTTAATGGTATAAGTTGTTATATATTAGCCTCATGGTCACCACAAAGCAAATCCTATAGTAAACAGACAAGAAAGACAAAGAAATACAAGCATACCACTAAAGAAAATTATCAAACTCAAAGAGAGGATTAGAAGAAGAAATGAACAGAGAGTAACTATAAAAACTGCCCAAGAAAAGAATAACAAAATAACAGTAAGCCCATATCTGTTAATAACTAGTTTAAATGTAAATGGACTAAATTCTTGAACAAAAGACATGGAGTAGATGAATGGATAAAAAACAATATCCATCTATGTACCACTACACAAGACTCACTTTTATGTAAAGACTGAAATCAAAGGATGAAAAAAGATATTCCATGCAAATGAAAACCAAAAGCAAGCTGGAGTTACTCTACTCTTATCAGACAAAACATACTTTAAGACAAGACAGTAATGAGAGATAAAAAGAAGGAAGTTGTATAAAATGGTAAATTCAGCAAGAAGATAAAACCCACTTTGTAAATATTTTTGCACCCAACCTAGGAGTACCCAAATATTTAAGGAGATATATTAGCTTTAGTGGTATGAAACTAGAAATTAATTACACAATGAAAACTGGGAAAATCACAAATATTTGGAGATTAAACAACATGTTACTGAACAATTAGTGGGTCACAAAGAAATCAAAAGAATAATTTAAAAATACCTTGAGAAAATATGATCAAATAGGATTTATTTCAGGATCCAAGGATGGTTTGACATCCACAAATCAGTCAATGTGATACACATTAACAAAATATAGGATAAAAATTATACAATCATTCCCAAAGATGCATAAGGAGCAATTTGACAAAATTCTATATCCTTTTAGGATTAAAAACTCTCAACAAAGTAGGTACAGAGGAAATGTACTTCAGCATAATAAAGGCTCTATATGATAAGCCTACAGCTAACAGCATACACAAAAATGAAAAGCTGAAAACTTTTCCTTTAAAATCAGAAACAAGACAATACACCATTTCTATTCAGCATTGTATTGGAAGTCCTAGGCAGAGCAAGTAAGCAAGAAAAAGAAATAAAACATATCCAAATTGGAAATGAAGAAGGAAAACTGTCACTATTTGCAGATGACATGATGTTATACATAGAAAACCCTATAGAATCCCTCAGAAAACTGAAAACTAATAAATTAATTTAGTCAAGTTGCAGGATTCAAAATCAATACACCAAATTATCTGTTACATTTCTAAACAATATCTCTTTAACTTCTGTACACTAACAATGAACTATCAGAAAGAGAAATTAAGAATGCAATTCCATTTATAATTGCATCAAAAAAATACCTAGAAATCAATTTAATCAAGGAGCTAGAAGACCTGCATTTTAAAAATATTAAGACATTGATGAAAGAAATTGAAGATTACACAAATAAATGGAAAGATATTCTATGGTCATGGATTGAAAGAATTTGTCTACACTACCAAAGTAATCTACAGATTCAGTACAATCACTATCAAAATCCTAATGACATTTTTTCATAGTACTAGAACAAACATACTAATATTTGTATGAAACTATAAAAGACCATGACCAGCTAAAGCAATCTTGAGAAAGAAAGAAAAATCTCGAGGCATCATGTTCCCTGATTTCAAACTATATTACAAAACTATAGTAATTAAAACAGTGTGGTCTTGGCTTAAATACACACATACACATCAATGGAACAGAATAGACAGCCCAGAAATAAATCCACGCATATAAGATGAACTAAAATAAGAATATACAATGGGGAAAGGACAATCTCAATAAATGGTGTTGGAGACACTGAACAGGCTCATCCTAAAGAATGAAAATGGATCACTATCTTACATTGTACACAAACATTAACTCAAAATAGATTTGAAACTTAAATGTAAGACCAGAAACCATAAAACTCATGGAAGAAAATAAGTGATAATCTTGACAATATGTCTTAACAATGACTTTTTTTGATTCTGACACCAAAAGCAAAAGCAAAACTAAGTAAGATTGCATCAATCTAAAAAGATTCTGCACAACAAAGGAAACATTAGCAGCATGAAAGATAACTCCCTGAATGGGAGAAAATCATTAAAAATCACATATCTGATAAACAGGTAATACTCAAAACCTATAAAGAACTCATATAGTTCAATAGCATAAAAAATCTGATTAAAAAATGGTCAGAAGATCTGATTGGCATTTTTTCAAAGAAAGCATGCAGATGAACGACAAACACAGGAAAAGATGACCAACATAATTAATCATTAGGGAAATATAAATCAGATTCACAATGAGTTATCACCTCACACCTGTTAGAATGGCTGTTATTAGAATGAGAAGAAATAACAAGTATTGGCAAGAACATGGAGAAAAGGGAATGCTTGTACACTGTTGGTGTGAATGCAGACTGATGCAACCACTGTGGAAGAGTATTAATGTTCATGAAAATATGAAAAATAGAACTACCATATGATTTAGCAATCCCATTTCAGGGTATTTATCTGGAGAAAACAAAAACACTAATTCTGAAAAGCACTTTGAGAAGTTCACTATAAATTATTAAATGTTGAGTCTCACTGATGAGAAAAATATTCTAATATCAGGAATAGAGGTGATATCATTACAGATTCTATAAATATTTTAAAAGGTTAATAATGGAATATTATGAATGAATTTTGTCACTAAACTAAAAAAAAAAATATTGAAGAAATAGACACCCCTTGAAAAACACAAGCTCTCTCATTCAAGATGAATTATATAATGTGAGTAGTCCTGTATCTACTAACAAAACTAAATTTATATTTAAGTAATTTTCCACAAAGAAAGTCTCAGGACTTAAGTGATAAGTTTACCAAACATTTAAAAAAGAAAGAATACCAACTGTACTCATTTTTTTCCCAGAAATTGGAGAGATGTGAATTTTTCCCTATTAACTCAATAGGATCAGCATTATTCTGATTCCCAAAACAAGACAAAAACATTAAACAAAAAAGTACTAATAAGCAAACATCTATGATGAACATAGATACAAAAATTTTAGGAAAATTGTCACCCTTTAAGCCCAAAAGTATAGAAAAAAAATACATCACAACCAATCATGATTTATTTCCAGAATTCAAGTTGATTTAACATTTAAAGATCAATTTAATTCATTATAATAACAATCTGGAAAAGAAAAAAAATAACTATGGTCATCACAATAGATTGAGAGGAAGTATTTAACAAAGTTTAGTATTTGCCATCTATTTATGACAAAATTCTCTAGCACAAATGGAATAGAAGGGAATTTTATAATAAACCTAAACTAACATCATATTTAATGACGTCAGACTAACTGCTTTCCTCCTAAAATCAGAAATGAATACCCATTCTCATCAATGCTTTTCAATATTGTACTGGAAGCTCTAACCAGTGCAATAAGAAAATAGTAAAATGCATCCAGATTGAAAGGGAAGATACAAAGTTGTTCATTCACAGATGACTTTCTTGTTTACATAAAAGACCCTATGGAATCTACAGAAAAAGCTATTGGAATTAATAAGTGAGTTCAGCAACACTGCAAGATAAAGTCCATACAAGAAAAAAAATCAAGTGTTTATCTATATACTAACAATTTAAAAAACTCATTTATAATAACATCAAAGTATAAATTTTTTACAGATATATCTGACAAAAGGTACACAAGACTTGAAAACTATAAAAATATTGCTGATAGAAATTAAGGAAGACTAAATGTGTTCATGAATTGGAAAACTCAATATTGTTAAAATTTCAACTCTACTAAATTTATTTATAGATTCAGTGCAAATAAGTAAAATTTAAAGCAGAACTTTTTGTAGAAATTCAAAGTTGGTTCATATGGAAATGCAAGACAACTTTGAAAAAGAACACATTTGTTCGACTTACATGGCCAGTTTCAAAATGTATTATAAAGCAACTATAATTAGACAGCTCATGTTGATATCAAGGTACACAATGGATCAAAGGAATAAATAGGCCAGAAATAGATTAATATGTATGTTATGGACTGAATGTGTCCCCCTGAAATTCATATGTTGAAGCCCTAACTCCCAATTTGTCTATATTTTGAGATAGGACCTATAATTAGGTAATTAAGGTTAAATGAGGTTATATAGATTGGAGCCTAATCCAATAGAATTAGTGTGTCCTTATAAGAAGACAGCTCTAAGGCAACTATATGCAAGCCAGAAGAATAGCTTTCACCAGAAACCAAATCACCTGAAACTTTGATCTTGGACAGTTCACCTCCAGAATTTAAAGAAAATAAATTTTTGTTGCTTAAGCTACCCAGTCTAAGATATTTTGTTATGCCAATCTGAGCAGGCTAATACAGCATATATGGTAAATTAATTTTTGATCAAGATGCAAAAGCAATTTTATGAAGAAAGGATAGTATTTTCAACACATAGTACAGAAGCAATTGGAGGTCCATTTTTGTTAAAAACACATTTGTGTCTACATTTTACACCCTATCCAAAAAATAACTTATACTATATTATAGACTTCAATGTGAAATCTAAAACTCTAAAACTTCTAGAAGAACATATGAAATATATGTAACCCTGGGTAAGGGAAAGATTCCTTAAACATGACACAAAAGAACAATCCGTGTAGAAAAAAATTGACAAACTGGATTTCATCAAAATGAAGAACTCCTAATGTTCCAAAAGACATGTCAAGATAATGAGACACAAGCCACAGATTGAAGGAAAAAAAATGCAGATTACTTATCTGATAAGGGATTTGCATTCTTTGTTTTGATAGGCACTTTGTTAACATAATAAAAATTGGGATGAAGAAAAGTTTAGTTTGAATTGAATTACACTTACTAAATACATCTTTGATCCTATTATCTTGGGTCATTACTTTTTGAATGGATGAGACATTGATCAGCATCAGATTCACTGGTGAAAAACAACTAGTCTTCAGTCTCTGGCTCTGTCCTTTTTGGTGGTATGTATCTCAATGGCTAAAGTTTTCTTTTTTTCTTTTTTTTTTTTTTTATTGGTGTTCAATTTACCAACATACAGAATAACCCCCAGTGCCCGTCACCCATTCACTCCCACCCCCCGCCCTCCTCCCCTTCTACCACCCCTAGTTCGTTTCCCAGAGTTAGCAGTCTTTACGTTCTGTCTCCCTTTCTGATATTTCCCACACATTTCTTCTCCCTTCCCTTATATTCCCTTTCACTATTATTTATATTCCCCAAATGAATGAGAACATATAATGTTTGTCCTTCTCCGACTGGCTTACTTCACTCAGCATAATACCCTCCAGTTCCATCCACGTTGAAGCAAATGGTGGGTATTTGTCATTTCTAATAGCTGAGGAATATTCCATTGTATACATAACCCACATCTTCTTTATCCATTCATCTTTCGTTGGACACCGAGGCTCCTTCCACAGTTTGGCTATTGTGGCCATTGCTGCTATAAACATCGGGGTGCAGGTGTCCCGGCGTTTCACTGCATCTGTATCTTTGGGGTAAATCCCCAATAGTGCAATTGCTGGGTCGTAGGACAGGTCTATTTTTAACTCTTTGAGGAACCTCCACACAGTTTTCCAGAGTGGCTGCACCAGTTCACATTCCCACCAACAGTGTAAGAGGGTTCCCTTTTCTCTGCATCCCCTCCAACATTTGTTGTTTCCTGCCTTGTTAATTTGCCCCATTCTCACTGGTGTGAGGTGGTATCTCATTGTGGTTTGGATTTGTATTTCCCTGATGACCAGTGATGCAGAGCATTTTCTCATATGCATGTTGGCCATGTCTATGTCTTCCTCTGTGAGATTTCTCTTCATGTCTTTTGCCCATTTCATGATTGGATTGTTTGTTTCTTTGGTGTTGAGTTTAATAAGTTCTTTATAGATCTTGGAAACTAGCCCTTTATCTGATACATCATTTGCAAATATCTTCTCCCATTCTGTAGGTTGTCTTTTAGTTTTGTTGACTGTATCCTTTGCTGTGCAAAAGCTTCTTATCTTGATGAAGTCCCAATAGTTCATTTTTGCTTTTGTTTCTTTTGCCTTCGTGGATGTATCTTGCAAGAAGTTACTGTGGCCGAGTTCAAAAAGGGTGTTGCCTGTGTTCTTCTCTAGGATTTTGATGGAATCTTGTCTCACATTTAGATCTTTCATCCATTTTGAGTTTATCTTTGTGTATGGTGCAAGAGAGTGGTCTAGTTTCATTCTTCTGCATGTGGATGTCCAATTTTCCCAGCACCATTTATTGAAGAGACTGTCTTTCTTCCAGTGGATAGTCTTTCCTCCTTTATCGAATATTAGTTGACCATAAAGTTGAGGGTCCACTTCTGGGTTCTCTATTCTGTTCCAGTGATCTATGTGTCTGTTTTTGTGCCAGTACCACACTGTCTTGATGACCACAGCTTTGTAGTACAACCTGAAATCTGGCATTGTGATGCCCCCAGATATGGATTTCTTTTTTAAAATTCCCCTGGCTATTCGGGGTCTTTTCTGATTCCACACAAATCTTAAAATAATTTGTTCTAACTCTCTGAAGAAAGTCCATGGTATTTTGATAGGGATTGCATTAAACGTGTATATTGCCCTGGGTAACATTGACATTTTCACAATATTAATTCTGCCAATCCATGAGCATGGAATATTTTTCCATCTCTTTGTGTCTTCCTCAATTTCTTTCAGAAGTGTTCTATAGTTTTGAGGGTATAGATCCTTTACATCTTTGGTTAGGTTTATTCCTAGGTATCTTATGCTTTTGGGTGCAATTGTAAATGGGATTGACTCCTTAATTTCTCTTTCTTCAGTCTCATTGTTAGTGTATAGAAATGCCACTGACTTCTGGGCATTGATTTTGTATCCTGCCACGCTACCGAATTGCTGTATGAGTTCTAGCAATCTTGGGGTGGAGACTTTTGGGTTTTCTATGTAGAGTATCATGTCATCGGCGAAGAGGGAGAGTTTGACTTCTTTGCCAATTTGAATGCCTTTAATGTCTTTTTGTTGTCTGATTGCTGAGGCTAGGACTTCCAGTACTATGTTGAATAGCAGTGCTGAGAGTGGACATCCCTGTCTTGTTCCTGATTTTAGGGGAAAGGCTCCCAGTGCTTCCCCATTGAGAATGATATTTGCTGTGGGATTTTCATAGATGGCTTTTAAGATGTCGAGGAATGTTCCCTCTATCCCTACACTCTGAAGAGTTTTGATCAGGAATGGATGCTGTATTTTGTCAAATGCTTTCTCTGCATCTAATGAGAGGATCATATGGTTCTTGGTTTTTCTCTTGCTGATATGATGAATCACATTGATTGTTTTACGGGTGTTGAACCAGCCTTGTGTCCCAGGGATAAATCCTACTTGGTCATGGTGAATAATTTTCTTAATGTACTGTTGGATCCAATTGGCTAGTATCTTGTTGAGAATTTTTGCATTCATGTTCATCAGGGATATTGGTCTGTAATTCTCCTTTATGGTGGGGTCTTTGTCTGGTTTTGGAATTAAGGTGATGCTGGCCTCATAGAACGAATTTGGAAATACTCCATCTCTTTCTATCTTTCCAAAGAGCTTTAGGAGAATAGGTATGGTTTCTTCTTTAAACGCTTGATAAAATTCCCCTGGGAAGCCATCTAGCCCTGGACTCTTGTGTCTTGGGAGGTTTTTGATGATTGCTTCAATTTCTTCCCTGGTTATTGGCCTGTTAAGGTTTTCTATTTCTTCCTGTTCCAGTTTTGGTAGTTTGTGGCTTTCCAGGAATGCGTCCATTTCTTCTAGATTGCCTAATTTATTGGTGTATAGCTGTTCATAATATGTTTTTAAAATCGTTTGTATTTCCTTGGTGTTGGTAGTGATCTCTCCTTTCTCATTCATGATTTTATTAATTTGAGTCTTCTCTCTCTTCTTTTTAATAAGGCTGGCTAATGGTTTATCTATCTTATTAATTCTTTCAAGGAACCAACTCCTGGTTCTGTTGATCTGTTCCACAGTTCTTCTGGTCTCGATTTCGTTGAGTTCTGCTCAAATCTTTATTAACTCCCTTCTTCTCTTGGGTGTAGGATCTATTTGCTGTTTTTTCTCTAGCTCCTTTATGTGTAAGGTTAGCTTTTGTATTTGAGTTCTTTCCAGTTTTTGAATAGATGCTTGTATTGCGATGTATTTCCCCCTTAGGACTGCTTTTGCTGCATCCCAAAGATTTTGAACGGTTGTATCTTCATTCTCATTAGTTTCCATGAATCTTTTTAATTCTTCCTTAATTTCCTGGTTGACCCTTTCATCTTTTAGCAGGATGGTCCTTAACCTCCACGTGTTTGAGGTCCTTCCAAACTTCTTGTTGTGATTTAGTTCTAATTTCAAGGCATTATGGTCTGAGAATATGCAGGGGACAATCCCAATCTTTTGGTATCGGTTCAGACCCGATTTGTGACCCAATATGTGGTCTAATCTGGAGAAAGTTCCATGTGCACTTGAGAAGAATGTGTATTCAGTTGAGTTTGGATGTAAAGTTCTGTAGATATCTGTGAAATCCATCTGGTCCAGTGTATCATTTAAAGCTCTCGTTTCTTTGGAGATGTTGTGCTTAGAAGACCTATCGAGTATAGATAGAGCTAGATTGAAGTCACCAAGTATAAGTGTATTATTATCTAAGTATTTCTTCACTTTGGTTAATAATTGATTTATATATTTGGCAGCTCCCACATTCGGGGCATATATATTGAGGATTGTTAAGTCCTCTTGTTGAATAGATCCTTTAAGTATGATATAGTGTCCCTCTTCATCTCTCACTACAGTCCTCGGGGTAAATTTTAGTTTATCTGATCTAAGGATGGCTACCCCTGCTTTCTTTTGAGGACCATTCGAATGGTAAATGGTTCTCCAACCTTTTATTTTCAGGCTGTAGGTGTCCTTCTGTCTAAAATGAGTCTCTTGTAGACAGCAAATAGATGGGTCCTGCTTTTTTATCCAGTCTGAAACCCTGCGCCTTTTGATGGGGTCATTAAGCCCGTTCACATTCAGAGTTACTATTGAGAGATATGAGTTTAGTGTCATCCTGATATCTATTCAGTCCTTGTTTTTGTGGAATGTTCCACTGAACTTCTTCTTAAAGGGGAATTTTAAGAGTCCCCCTTAAAATTTCTTGCAGAGCTGGTTTGGAGGTCACATATTCTTTTAGTTGCTGCCTGTCTTGGAAGCTCTTTATCTCTCCTTCCATTTTGAATGAGAGCTTTGCTGGATAAAGTATTCTTGGTTGCATGTTCTTCTCATTTAGGACCCTGAATATATCCTGCAAGCCCTTTCTGGCCTGCCAGGTCTCTGTGGAGAGGTCTGCTGTTACCCTAATACTCCTCCCCATAAAAGTCAGGGATTTCTTGTCTCTTGCTGCTTTAAGGATCTTCTCCTTATCTTTGGAATTTGCAAGCTTCACTATTAAATGTCGAGGTGTTAAACGGTTTTTATTGATTTTAGGGGGGGATCTCTCTATTTCCTGGATCTGAATGCCTGTTTCCCTTCCCAGATTAGGAAAGTTTTCAGCTAGAATTTGTTCAAATACATATTCTGGCCCTCTGGCCCTTTCGGCACCCTCGGGAACACCAATTAAACATAGGTTTTTCTTCCTCAGGCTGTCGTTTATTTCCCTTAATCTATCTTCATGGTCTTTTAATTGTTTGCCTCTTTTTTCCTCAGTTTCCCTCTTTGCTATCAACTTGTCTTCTATGTCACTCACTCGTTCTTCCACCTCATTAACCCTCGTCGTTAGGACTTCTAGTTTGGATTGCATCTCATTCAATTGATTTTTAATTTCTGTCTGATTAGCTCTAAATTCTGCAGTCATGAAGTCTCTTGAGTCCTTTATGCTTTTTTCTAGAGCCACCAGTAGCTGTATAATAGTGCTTCTGAATTGGCTTTCTGACATTGAATTATAATCCAGATTTTGTAACTCTGTGGGAGAGAGGACTGTTTCTGATTCTTTCTTTTGAGGTGAGGTTTTCCTTCTAGTCATTTTGCTCAGTGCAGAGTGGCCAAAAGCAAGTTGTACTGGGAAAAGGAGTAAAAGGAGAGAAAGAAGGAAAGAAAAGAGAAAGAGAAAAAAAAGGAAGAAAAAAACGAAAAAGAAAAAAAAAGGGAAGAAGAAGAGAAAGAAAAAGGAGAAAAAAAAGGGGGGTGGGGGAAGGAAACAAATCCAAAAGCAAAACAAAACAAAACAGAACAAAGAGGGATCCCTGGGTGGCGCAGCGGTTTGGCGCCTGCCTTTGGCCCAGGGCGTGATCCTGGAGACCCGGGATCGAATCCCACGTCGGGCTCCCGGTGCATGGAGCCTGCTTCTCCCTCTGCCTGTGTCTCTGCCTCTCTCTCTCTCTGTGTGACTATCATAAATAATAAATAAAATTTAAAAAAAAAAAAAAAAAAAAAAAAAAAACAGAACAAAGAAAAAAAAAAAAGAACCACGGGGGAGTATCTTCTGATTCTGTGTACTTTAAGTCCCTTGGCTTCCTCTGGAAGTTGTCAATCAGTCCTGCTGGTCTTCTGGGGGAGGGGCCTGTTGTGCTGATTTTCAGGTGTTAGCAGTTGGGGGAGCTGCTGTGCCCCTGCCTGGTGCAGGGCTCAGTGGGGGTTGTTTACCCCGTGAGGCCGCAGGAGGAACAGCCCCAGTGGTGGGGCCAGCTCTAGAGCCCTGGAGTCAGACCCCGCAGTAACTCCGGAGCTCTCCGCCTGCAGGGCCTGGAGGCTCCGGGGCGGGGCCGCTGATCTGCTCAGCTGAGGCAGGAGCGTCCTCGCCGTCCTGGGCCCTCCCGGCCTCTGCCTGTCCCGGGGGAGGCGGGATCCTGGGCTGTGTCCCGGCGCCCTGTGCTCCGGGGCCTGCGCTGTTGGATTCGCGCTCCCGGGGCCGCGCAGCCCCCTCCGCCGAGCCGCCGCCCGAGCCCCTCCGAGCTGCTCCGGGTCCCGCCGTGCGCTGCAGCCCTTAGGGAGCTCGGCGCACTCTCCCGGGGCGCAAGTGTCTGTTAGTGTCCCCGGGAGCCCGAGGGCATCCCCGCCCTCCTGGGTCCTGCTCCACCTCCCTGGAGCCCCTTTCCGCCCGGGAAGGTCGGTGCAGCTCCTGCTCCTCCGGGACGGGCTCTCCTGTCCTGGGGACACTCGCCCCGGCCTCCGCCCGGCTCCTCGAGGGGCCCCTCCCCCTTGGAGGCCTTTGTTTCTTTATTTCTTTTTCCCCGTCTTCCTACCTTGATAGAAGCGCAAACTCTTCTCACTGTTGCATTCCAGGTGTTCTCTCTTTAATTCTCAGGCCGAATTCATAGATTTTCAGGATGATTGGAAGGTTTTCTAGGTAATTTGGTGGAGACAGGTGATTTGGGGACCCTACTCTTCAGCCATCTTGCCCCTCCCCCCCCGGCTAAAGTTTTCTAGGATCACAGTTGTACAAGTTTTCAGTGCTCTGGTGATGGGGGTGACGTGAAGAAATGAGAACCTAGGGGACAGGCTTAGCAGTTTCTTGATGATCCAAAGTGCTACTCTAATTTATAGTATTTGGTACCAGATAATTTCTAGATTCCTTCCCAAGTTCAGATACTAGGTTTTTGGTTTAAGAAAAAAGAGTACCCATCTATCATGGTGATTACATTTACTTATCTTTGCTCCCAGACATCATCAAATGTGTTTAAAGCCCCTGAAGATAAGGATCTGTGGGCATAGAGGATAAAAACAGCCACAGGGATGTGTTGCTTTTAACCACTTTTGCTGGGTTCTCTTCATTGACCCAAAGATCACAAGGCAACTGTTGGCTGGCTGCAATTTTCAATGTTTACCATCTCCTTTATCTTATTCCTTAAAGCTTCCTTGTCTGACCTTTGCTTTGACAGGATTATCATCTCACTCCATTTATATTGCTGGTTCTAGGAGAATTCTTTTCAGTACATCCATCCTTATGCATGTACATTAAGCCTCATCATATTTATTTGCATTCAGAGCACATGTTCAAACTTACACATATATATAAGCACATATGTTATACCTTTGCCTTTTTGATTGCACTGTGCATAAAGACCAGCCTCTTCTATTCTTTATTCTAAGCTCCTTATGGACAGAGCAATCTGGAAATTCAGTTTTTCTTAATGGACCACCTTGAACACAATATTCACTCAAAGAGCATTTGCTGCTTCTTAGCTCATAATGAAAACATGAAAATAGAAGCTAGGCTCAACACACACGTTAGCCGTTGCTTTTAATTTGCCAACACATGCAGTGGCTGGAAGAGCAGTTAACAAGTGACAGGATTGAATTAGGTGTCCTCTTCTTGATGGAAATTTTAATGAGGTGGGTAATGAACCAAAGGGAGAGAGAATCAAGCAGAAAGCAAAACTAGATGCATGAATAGTTTGGAAAACATATAATCCACCAGACTGATAATGCCTGGACTAAATCAATGAGTTCTTGGCATATTTAAGCAATGAATATTTTTAATGGGGTCACTGCTGTTCTTTCAAAAAGAACAAACCAAGAGAAATAAGCCCTCACAACTTTAGAAGACTGGTCATTATTTAGGTCATTTTTGCTGTCAATAACTAATTTCCTTGATATTTGAATGTGATATTTTCTAAATGTTAGAACTTGAGAACCTATTAGAGAAAGCAGGAACTTGAAATTTTCAAGGATATCCTTTTTTTTGTTACATTGAGGTCCACCTGCCATTCATCTGGAATGTTCACACATATAGTAGCACCCACGTCAAATTGGCAAATATGCTCCTGAGGTTGTGCGGCAATAATTAAATTTCGGGTGACTAAAAGGTAGAAGGGATATATAGAGTGTCAGCTTATTTGGGGAATTTTTATATTAACAGCTTTTATTTGCATGCTGCTCTTTTCAAACTTTGCTTTTTATATTTAGCTAGAAGATTCTAAGTATTTTTTTTAGCAATCAGGGAATTTTTATAGTATACATAAATTTATATGTAAAATAAAATTTTCATGAATAAATATATATATAAAGAGAATATTTATTTCATATATATTTAAATTCAAACAAGTTGTCTTGGAAACAAAGAAGGGATTGCAAATGTAATTTCAATTTAACTTGATTTAGCATATAGACAGTGTGACGTGGTAGAAAGATCACAGTCTTTTGGAATAAAACAGGCCTTGACTTAAACCTGACTTTGCTGATTGTAAATTGCACATGTTGGAACAAAGGACTACCAATCTGTCTGCGTCTTGATGTCCTCATCTGCAAATTGGGGTTAATTCCTCTGTATGTCATTATATATTTTCAAAGATTGAATGAATTCATACAAATAAAAGATGTAGTATTTTTTTCTTGAAGAGAGGGAAACCCATAGGGTAGCAACAATAGACATAAAAATAATCCCAAAAGAATATAAGTATGCCTGACTGGAGAAACATGATGGGGACTGCTATTCTAATAAAAAATAAAAATAAAAACATCTCACAGTGAAGTTAGAACAATGATGAAAGACATTAACCACCAATGCATACTTACTAGAAATACTATTCTGTCAAAAGTAGAGACAGAAACATGCTTTACTAGTCTCTTCTCTGATAAACAAGAAAGAACCAATTAATAAAGGGAGAATGAAGGCAATATTGGGGGGTGGGGGATCATTATATCATTCTTCAGTTTTGACAGCCAAGAAAAAGAAAACAGGCCAGATCATTAGGAAATGAAAATTGCTGTACGAGAAATCTTTGAGGAGAAAATTTAAACAAGATTTTCTGATCCTATTCCCCAAGAATCACTGGGTATGGATGGCTCAAGAGTCTGAACTTGAAAAGTCTTCCAGGTCAATCTTGTATTAGCTAGGGTATGAAACAGGTGTCCAAGACAACAGAGTGACAAATATAACAAAGGTCATAGAAAAGCATAAATCCATAAAGAGACGATAGACCTGGAGGAATGGGAGAGTCTCAAACAGGGTTCTGGATGAGAAGAAGAAGTGGGAGTTTTATAAAGAACTGTCAAAGGCACTCACATTTTCAAAGGGCTTGTACATTAGATGGGAGAAATGGTATTTTAACCAAAACCATAGTGACAAAACTTTAAGGATTGCTGAAGTTTCCATGAACCAAAGATCTAGTACTTGGGACAGATAGAATACTCTTAAAAATCAGAATAAGTAAAAACATTCTGAGCATGATTTTTCCCCCTCTCAATTTCTATATAATAGAGACTATTATTATTATTATTATTATTATTATTATTATTTATTGTAGTTGACACACAA
The DNA here is from genome assembly GCF_003254725.2 of Canis lupus dingo. Taxonomy (NCBI): domain Eukaryota; kingdom Metazoa; phylum Chordata; class Mammalia; order Carnivora; family Canidae; genus Canis; species Canis lupus. The sequence continues at coordinate 25,820,592 of NC_064247.1, read as the reverse complement.
TGCTACGTTAGTTTCGGGTGTACAACCTAGTATTTAACAAGTCCATACATTATGCTGTACTCACCACAAGGGGAGCTACAACCCATCACCATACATTATTACATTACCATCAATTATATTCCCTGTTATACCTATCATCCCCATGAATTATGCATTCCATAACTAGAAGCCTAAACCTCCCACGATCCTTCACCCATTTTGACCATCTCCCTTACCCCCTGCCCTCTGGCAGCCATCAGTTTGTTCTCTTTATTTATGGGTCTGTTTCTACTTTTTTCTGCTTATTCATGTTTTGTTTTTTAGATTTCACATATAAGTAACATCTTACAGTATTTGTCTTTCCTTGTCTTATTTCACTTAGCATTATATCCTCTGGATTCATTGATGTCACAAATGGCAGGATCTCATTCTTTTTTATGACTGATATTTTATTGTATGTATATACTGCATCTTCTTTATGCATTCATCAATGGACACTTGGGATGTTTCCATATCTTGGCTACTGTAAATAAACCTACAATAAACATGGAAGTGCATATATATTTTCCAATTAGTGTTTTCATTTTCTTTTGATAAAGGTCCAGTAGTGGAATAACTATCATTTGGTATTTTTAACTTTTTTTGAGGAAACTCTATATTATTTTCCACAGTGGCTGCTCCAGTTGACATTCCCACCAACAGTGTACAAGGGTTCCCTTTTCTCCATATTCTTGCCCATATTTGTTATTTCTTGTCCTTTTAATACTAGGCATTCTGACAGGTTTAGGGTGATATCTCACTTTGATTTGCATTTCCCTGATGATTGGTGGCGATTAGTATCTTTTTCATGTGTCTGTTGGCCATCTGTATTTCTTTTTGGAAAAATGCCTATTTGGGTCCTCTGTCCGTTTTTTAATCAGATTTTTTAGTGTTGGCTTCTATGAGTTTTCTTTATATAGTTTGGATATGAACTCTTTATCAGATTTATCATTTTAAAATATCTTCTCTCATTCAGTAGGTTGCCTTTTTGTTTTGTTGATGGTTTACTGTGCAAAAGCTTTTTATTTTCATGCAATTCCAATAGTTTATTTTTGCTTTAGTTTCCCTTGACTGAGGAGATATAGCTAGAAAAATGTTGCAACAGCCAAGAATGATCTTTTAATTGGACAGGATAGAACAGGTTACTAGTAAAATATTGCTTCATGTTAGCTCATCCTCCTCCTAGAACCAGCAATCTATCCAGGAGGCGTTCTTGTGAGGATGTCAGATGGACAAGAGGGCATGCTCTATTGTGCAAGCTAATGCCAATGCCCTGTTCGTACTGTGTTTACTTAAATTCCATTGGCTAAAGGACATCACATAGCTGAACATTTTGGAGGAAGAATTTCCAAGTTAAATAACAAAGGGAATAGTTGTAGGGATAGGTGGTTTAGGGCCAGTAATCCAATGTATCACAAACATTGATGAAATCATAGTATAATACCTATTTTACTATATCATAGCATTTAATGCCAAAGTTATTAAAGATTTTCTTAGGTGAGGAGGCCGATAAAACATATGGAACCTATCTGTGAACCTAAGCTCAATGTTCTTTCCAATAGAAATACACTGCTTCAGAATATACAAGGCACAATTAATGTTGCTGAATATTCAGGAATGTTTAAAAATTCTTTGAAAATGTATTTATCTGTTCAATATCTTTTGAGTTCTTGCCATGTGAGGGTTAAAACTCAACTGTGGAGATTTTATAATAAGCAAAAGAGGGTTCTTTATATTAAGGAATATGTAGGCTAGTGATAATTTTAAAATAAGTCATATAAACATTAATAAATATCTTATTAAAATTTGTTTTATTTTCTATTAAAAAAACTAATAAAGATACAGTTAACACTTAATAAGGTAGAGATTTGGGACACCTGGGTGGCTCACCAGTTGAGCACTACCTTTTCCTGGGATCAAGCCCTACATTGGGCTCCCTGCATGGAGCCTGCTTCTCCCTCTGCCTGTGTCTCTACCTCTATCTCTCTGTGTGTCTCATGAATAAATAAATAAAATCTTTAAAATAAATAAGAGATTTTTAGAGATTTTTAAAGACTAATGAAGAATTCTATAGTGTAATTAGGAGAAAACACTGAATTAAAATCAGAGGATATGCTTGAGGTGTCCCTAACCCCCAGAGATGAAAGGAGAGATTGGATCAACCATCAATGGTCAATGATTTAACCAACTGTGTCTATGTAATGAAGCCTCCATAAAAGCCCAAAAAGATGGAGTTCAGAGAGCTTCCAGGTTGGTGAATATGTGGTGAATATATGGAGCTGTGGTGAGAATGGTGCATTGAGAAACAGCATGGAAATTCATTAGCCTTTCCCCATACCTTGTCTAGGCATCTCTTCCACCTGGTTGTCCCGGGAATTGCATCTTTTTACAATAAATAAATTACATCCTTTTACAATAGCTTGTTGCCAATCTAGTAAAAATAAAATTAAATTAAAAATTTTAAAAATCAGAAGATATTCATTCCAAGTATGAATCTGTGCCTTACTAGCTGTGCTGACATTAAGAGTGATGTAACTCCTCTCACCTTTTGTTTTCAGGTTACTAAAATTGGTATAATGATACCTATTCTTTCTATCTCAGATAAATATTACATACCAAACTCACTGTAAAGTGCTTTAAAATTGAGGCACCATTGAAAAGTTATTTTAAAAGTATCAGAAAAATAGACAAAATAATGATTGGACTTCCTGGCATAAACTTAATCTGGCATTTTTTTTCTAAAACTCTCAGTTCTCCAAGATCCAAACCAGAAAGTTAGAAGGAAAATTATTTCCAAGGACTTTTTACTGCTGTGACTCTACTTGTGTAAACAATTACAAAAAAAAAAAAAAAATCTTATTTTCCCTGGGCCACTAGAGCTTGAATTTGTTGCCATATTGCAGAAGGCTGATTGAATATCAAACACCAACATATGCTCCTGCTTAAGCATCCCATATGGAGATTTCACTGCTATTTTTGATAATCTGTTACTCTGGTAAATCAGATATTGTCCACTCCCTTGAAAGCTGAGTAAAATTACTTAAAATGAGATTAATTATTACTTATGGTTGAGTTTTAATTAGGGATTAGCATTTCATTCAGGAGCTCACCTTCATACTGTTTTGTGTGCTGCACTCAAAGAGATTTCCTAAGAAATTTTTTTAGTAAAACAAGGATGCCCCCACAGTCTTTGCCACCATTACTTCTGATATCATTCTAGACAGCTTCAACATGCTGGAGAATGATTTTTTTTTATTTGACCTCTTAGTTTTTTTCATATTTCTGGTCCTCAGTAGCCTTCCCATAAGGCACTCCTCCCTGGATCATATTCTTGATACTGTCTTGCTCAAATAACATATGACTTCTAAAATACTGACCTCTCTGTCTACTACCACCTGTCCCTCCAGCTTACTCAATTTGATAGTTTCATCCTAGCAATTATTTACTTTCTGGAGACTTTTCTCTTTTTTTTTCTGCATTTGTTTTTAAATGAAATTTCAAATTGTAGAATAGCTTAGATTTATAGAAAAATGGTAAGGAGAATTGTTAGTTCTCATCTTAGTTCTCATCTACTCTACACCTAATTTCCTCTATTATTATTTTACTTGTTGCAATTGAACCAATATTGATATATTATTAACCATTGTGTATACTCTATTGAGATTTCCTAGGCTTTTACTAGTGTTAATTTTCCTTTAAAGATTCCATACAGGATATCTTGACACATTTGGTTTTATATCCTTTGACTCCTCTTGGCTATGACAGTTTCTAAGACTTTCCTTGGCTGTATTGATGAGTACTAGTTTAAAATTTTGCAGGATATAGATTTGTCTGATTAGAATAAGGTTATAAGTTTTGGGGAGGAAGACCATATTGTCCTCATTATCATCACATCAAGGATACTTACAAACAACATGTCTTTTTGCTGTTGATGTTAACCCTGATTAACTGACTGAAGTAGTATTTGTTACTCTTTTTTCTCTAATGTAAATCTACCTTTTTCTCCTTTTCCCATATTGTACTCCTTAGAAGAAAGTTACAACCTACATTTAAGGAGTGAGGAGGTATACTCCATTTTCTCTTTAAAGATTCCATTCCAAATGTATCTTGACACATTTGGTCTTATATCCTTTGTCTCCTCTTGGCTATGACAGTTTCTAAGACTTTCCTTGGCAGTGTTGATGAGTACTGGTCTAAAATTTTGCAGGATATACATCAATCAGTAGATTAAGTGACTGAAGTAATATTTGTTAGTTTTTGTTTTTTTTGTTTTTTTCTCTAATGCAAATCTACCTTTTTCTCCTTTTCCCATATTGTACTCCTTGGAAGAAAGTACAACCCACACTTAAGGAGTGAGGAGTTATACTCCATCTCCTTGAGGTTGGAATATCTATATAAATTATTTGAAATTTTTCTGTACTGAACATTGTCTCTTTTCCATATTTACTTAATCCTTTGTCTACCTCAGTATAAACCATGGATACGGGATCCCTGGGTGGCCCAGCGGTTTGGCACCTGCCTTTGGCCCAGGGCGCGATCCCGGAGACCTGGGATTGAATCCCACGTCGGGCTCCCGGTGCATGGAGCCTGCTTCTCCCTCTGCCTGTGTCTCTGCCTCTCTCTCTCTCTCTCTCTCTCTGTGACTGTCATAAAAAAATTAAATAAAAAATAAATAAATAAAAATAAACCATGGATACTTATTTTTTACTTTGGATTATAATTCAAAGCTACATATTTTTAACAGTGTTTCAATTCCAGTATAGTTAATATACACTGTAATATTAGTTTCAGGTATACAATATAGTGATTCACTTCCATACATCACCACCTGTACATCACTCCTTAATCCACATCACCTGTTTCACCCATGCCCCTATTCACCTTCCATCTAGTAACCATCACTGTTTTCTATAGTTAAGAGTCTGTTTCTTGGTTTGTCTCTTTTTTAGTTTCTTTGTTCCTTTGTTTCATTTCTTAAATTCCACATACGAGTGAAATCATATGGCATTTGTCTTTCTCTGATTGATTTATTGCACTTAGCATTATACTCTCTAGCTCCATCAATGTTGTTGCAAATGGCAAGATTTGACTATTTTTTATGGCTAAACAATATTCCATTGTATATATATATATATATATATATATATATATATATATATATATACCACATCTTCTTTATTCATCTTTCAAGGGACACTTAATCAGCTTCCATATTTGGCTCTTATAAAGAATGCTACAATAAACATAGAGGTGTATGTATCCCTTTGAATTAGTGTTTTTGTATTCTTGGCTAAACACCCAATAGGGTAATTCCTGCATTGTAAATAATTCTAACTTTAACTCTTTGAGGAACCTCCATACTGTTTTCCAGAGTGGCTGCCCCAGTTTACATTCCCACCAACAGTGCACGAAAGTTCCTTTTTCTCCACATCCTTGCCAACACTTGTTTCTTGTGGTTTTGAGTGTAGCCATCCTGACAGATGTGAGGTGATATCTTATCTTAGTGTTGATTTGCATTTCCCTTATGACGAGTGATGGTGAACATCTTTTCATGTGTCTGTTGGCCATCTGGATGTCTTCTTTGGAGAAGTGTCTGTTCATGTCTTCCACCCATTTTTAAATTGGATTATTCATTTTGGGATGTTGAATTGTATAATTTCTTTAGACATGTCGACTACTAGCCCTTTATCAGATATGCCATTTATGAATATCTTCTCCCATTCCACAGGTTGCCTTTTAGTTTTGTTGTTTCCTTTACTATACAGAAGCTTTTTATTTTGATGTAATCCTACTAGTTTACTTTTGATTTTATTTCCCTTGCCTCAAGAGCCATATCTAGAAAAAATGCTGCTTTGGCTGATGCCAGAGAAATTACTGCCTGTGCTCTCTTCTAGGATTTTTATGGTTTCAGGTCTCACATTTAGGTCTTTAAGTCATTTTGAATTTATTTTTACATGTGGTATAAGCAAATGGTTTGGTTTCATTCTTTTGCAGTTAGGCTGTCCAGTTTCCCAAACATTTATTGAAGATACTTTTTCTTACCTCTCAAAGTTACATATTTATTTTGTTGTTCAAATTGTTCTATCTTTGGCCATTATAAGATCTTTCAGTTAGCTTCTGTGTCCCTTTGACATACCTTTCATCATTCTATTTTCTCTTGTACCACTTTCTTACTTTCTAGCATTACAGGATGCTTCAGGCTCATCTTGTGTATTTCTTGCTTCAGTTTTAGAATTAGCTGTTTCTCCAAGGAGCCCTGGTTTCTTGTACTGGAAAATGATTTTAGATAAACCAAGATCTAGGTACTATCCTGGATACTTGGTTCATTTTTCTACCACTTTCTTTTTTTTTTTTTTTTAGTTTTTATTTATTTTTTTTTTTAATTTATTTATGATAGTCACTCAGAGAGAGAGGGAGAGAGGCAGAGACACAGGCAGAGGGAGAAGCAGGCTCCATGCACCGGGAGCCCGACGTGGGATTCGATCCTGGGTCTCCAGGATCGCGCCCTGGGCCAAAGGCAGGCGCCAAACCGCTGCGCCACCCAGGGATCCCTACCACTTTCTCACTATGAACCAGTCTCTAGTTTTTCTTCCTGTGTTCTAATTTCTACTCTTCAGATGACTATTTGATACCTTCTCTTTTCTATTCAAACTTTAACACTCTGATGCATCCCTTTCATACTTACTTGATTATTTTGACTCACATTTTATTTATTGTATATATTTATATTTATTATTTTATTATATATATTTTATATTTATTTTATTTTTTATAAATATTTTATATTTTATAACATTTTATACTTTTATTTTATTTTATAAAATATATCTATATATATCATCGAGAAAATTGATGCAACAAGGAAATCTCCCATATTTTTACCACCTGAGCTACCCATATATCCATCTTTACCCAAATTGTGCCACTTTATCCAATATTGAAGTTGAAATGTCTACATTCTGGGAACTGAGGAAATGAGATAAAGATTAATTTCTTGTTCTTGCATGTGAAAAACCCCACCTAATTTTTTTGTTGTCAATATTCTCTTCACCCTTGTTCACAGCTATTTCTGTGTCTTGTTTTCCTGAGTCATCTGCTTCTTTGGTTCAACTTCTCTAGACAATAACTTCCATCTTCTGCCAGAGTGGAGACAAAGTAAGGTACTCATTGGTAAAGATAGAAGAAATTGAGTTTCAGTCTGCTTCAAATCCGATTTTGAGAGATACCTAGGAAACCACTTCCAGATATTTTCTAGGTTCTGTGGTTTGAAGAAATCCCTTTGGGGACTCCATTCTCTACTTCCATTATACTACTCCCACCTAAGTCTGCAACCCATCCCCAGTCACTTAGATTTTATTTTCTTTGCCAAAATAGTTGCCATTCACAAATATGCTTCCATGCATAACTTATTACCTCCAGTTTTCTCTTCTCATTAATCTGTAAGATCTATGATTTTTATATTTATTTATTACCACTTTAGTGAGATTTTGGGAGATGAAATAAACATGCTCAATTTGCCATTGTTTATCAAAAGTCTCAGATTTCAACAATCCTGCTACCTCAGATTAACTTTTCTATTTAATCCTGTATTTCTTCCCAAACTTCCAGATTCCATCATCACTGCTGGAGTTGAAGGATCAAAATCTAGAGGGAAAAGAACGTTTGTCTTTCCAAGAGGCTCTAATTTGGATCCTAATAACTCTGTCTATTGTTACATAACATCAGAATTAGGGGTGTAGTCTTAAAACAGAAGAAATTCTGTTTCACAATCCTGTAGGTCAGAAATGCAGTCTCAGTGTTGCAGCAAGGCCACACCTTCTTCAGAGGCTCTAGGGGAGATTGCAATTCCCGACCTCTTGTACCTTCACTGTTCCTTGGCTTGTGGCTGCATTTTCCCAATTGCTGCCTCTATCTTCACATAGTCTTCTTCCCTGTGTGTGTCTTTCTCTGCCTCTCATTTATGAGGACACTTGTGGTTCCCTCTTGTCAAAATCCTTAATCATTAATTGCATCTGCAAAGATACTTTTCCCAAGTAAGTCAATATCTACAAGTTTCAGGGATTGGATCTTCATATTCTTGGGTAATCATTATTCAACCTACTACTGTAGGTGTGTCAATGAGGGCATTTGCTTGCAAGCAACAGGAACTGAGCCTGGTTGTCTTAGAAAGAGCAAGAATCTATTGCAAGAAGGTACAGGAAGCTGATGACTGGAGACCTGAAATTCAGCTTGAGGAAATGGTGAACAAGAGCGAATGTCCAGAGGCTAGGCAGTAAGTGCATTCTGCCCCAGGACAATGTCACTGTGAATAAATTGTAATCAAACTTTCACCTTTGAGTTATTTGATCAAGATTCAAAAATTTTTTCCAAGGGCAGCAAGTTGGCTAGCCTAGGTCAAGTCTCTGGTTCTCAAAGGCAGAGAGTTTAGGGCACTTGCCAAAAAGAAGTATCCCAAAATAGGAGAATGGGATTAGATGTTAGGAAAAGAAGAAATGAAGGTGTCCACTATAAGGAATAACTATATTCCTCAGTTTAAAAAGATAAAGAAACAGGTACTCAATTCAATAAACATGGAAAATAGGATCAAATTTCAGGGATCAAATTCCAGGATCAAATTATATATATATTCCCTAATTCGCAGGGTAAATAAATTTCAAAAACATAAATGAGGAGTTTGAGTGAAAGTTTGGCTCTCCTCTCTCCTAGAATATAAAAAACATTCAAACTTCATCCTTCAAATAAATATTAAACAGGACTCATTCAAATCTAATTCTGAAAATTCTATTTTTTAAAATAGTGCTGTCATTACTCAAAGCAATTTTAGAACTCCTATTTTCAAAATTAAGACCACAGTCCCCACATTGCAGGTCTGTATCTTAAGGACCAATCATGCATGTTTAATTTACATTATTGTGTCTACTGAAATATTTATTTTAAATGACATCCTGAAAAATAAAAAGATGCTTTCAAGAAACAATTTTTAGCCTAAATTTTACTCTGCAAACATCTCATCAGAAAATGCTGGTTGCTACAGAAACCACTAAATTCAGATTTCAAGTTCTATAAAAAGTTAGAAAGGGAAGCCAGCAACCTTTATGAAGACACTCTTGACTTGCCAGCTTTGTAAGAAAACAAAATCTCTATTTTATAATTAAAGAAATTAAGAGTTTATATATATCTATTTCAAGATCTTAGAGCTATAAGCACTCAGAGCTTTAATCTTAAACTGATAAGAAAACCCAGGCAAATTTTCAACTTAAAGATAAAGGAAAGTAGGCTTTATATAGCAATTTTCATTGCAAAAAAGACAAGATAGCTTGTAAAATACAGCTGGGGAAAAAAAATCAGTTTCTTGGTTTCTCTCACTTGAGGCAAAGTTGAGAGAATCTCTATGAGAGAGAAAGAGACAGAAGGAGGGAAAGAGAGAGAAGAAAGGAGAGAAGGAAGGAAGGAAGAGTAAAAGAAAGAGAGCACATAAGCACAATAGGGGGTGAAGGACCCTTCACTGGAGGGTAGTAAATAATCCCTTCATTGTTTACCAAGGAAAAACAAAACAAAGCTTATTATGTAAAACAAGTGCTTAGTGGAAGAAATATTAAATTGCTTTAGTTCATTCTTTCTTTTACAAAACGGTCCTTATAATTCTAAGTTTAGTTGTTTGAATGAACATTTCCCCTGTCCATTGTTTCAAAAAACAATATATGAGAAGGAAAACACTCTTCTTTTTTTCTCTTATTTAGCTATTTAATGACTTTTTTTTTTTTAAGGACATGTGGTTCAGGCTTATTAGACCATAGTCTCAAATATTTGGAATTACGGTTTATACTTAATGGCTTGTTACATAAATAACTTGACATGTGCTGTACCTGCTGACTAAACATGTGGCCCCTTTTTATCTGGTGGCTTCTGCTCATTCTTTCCACTCAGCTCACACAGTGGCAGCTCTGCAAAGCCTTACTCAGCCTTCCCAGACTACCACAATACTTGATAATATTGATTCTGAGTTATGCTATAATTACTTATGAGCCTGTCTCACACATGTCCATGAGTACCTCAAAGATAGGAATTGTGTATTACAAAGTTTTTTATTCTGAATGCCAAGTATAGCATCTGGTGCAACTGACTAAAGTTATCACAAATGTGCTTTTTAAGTGGATACAGGATATCTGAGTGAATGAGGAAAAAACTGAATGAGCAAAATTCTGTCTCCCGTGGGTTGAATAATGGAATACACTGATTCATGGAGTCAGTCATATTTTTCCATTATGAGCTCTAGCTTTTATTTTCTGTAATTGGTTATTTTGTCCATGTTGTTGAGAAAATGGTAAGAAGGACAGTAAAGAATGATTATAAAACAGCTGGGAACTTAAGAGTTATTAGAGAGGCTAGCCCTGTACTAATCCCTGCCAATTATTCAAAGTCTCCCACACCAGTTCTTGGAGCCAGCTAAATAAATGCCTGTGAGGGGCAGTCCTGGTGGTGCAGCAGTTTAGTGCTGCCTGCAGCCTAGGGTGTGATCCTGGAGACTCTGGATCAAGTCCTGTGTCAGGCTCTCTGCATGGTGCCTGCTTCTCCCTCTGCCTGTGTTATCTCTCTGTGTGTGTTTCTATGAATAAACAAATAAAATCTTAAAAAAAATAATTTAAAAAAATAAAATAAATGCCTGTGAGTTAGAAGAGGACTCTACTTCTGAGCTGGGGTGTCCAGGGCAGAGTCTGATATTCAAGTGGCAAACACCAGAGTATATTTTAACTCAATAAGGTGAAGCCATTCCTGGTTATTTAGCAGATTTTCCCCACCCTTACATGAATTCCTTGACAAAGCTCTAGGTCGTTAGAGCTGAAGACTTACTAGAAAAGGAAGTATTTTCTTGTTTTTCTTGTTTTTCTAAATATTAAAAAGCAGTCATTTCTGAGATTTTTCATCTGAACTTTTGGACTCACTCTCAGAAGGAGAATTGTGATGGGTGAAAATTCTTGCCATAGTAATGTTTTCAAGATAATGAAAGGCACTTGTTTATTTCTCTAAGTAGACTGAGAGACCTCTGACATCTTCTATGTAAACTGGTAGCTTCCTTGTAAACATTTATAGGAGTTGGAAAAAAATCATAAGGAAAGGAAGCGAATATATACATTTTCTCATCTGTTTAAAGAGAATACTGTAAATACCCTACCTTACTCAGCCTGGGAAACATCAAAACTATTGTTTAGGGGGAAATGATTGTTAAATCAATTAGTAAAGAATCAAAACATTAGTGTATGCTATTTATATACAAATGTATTAAGCAAAATTTTTCTAATTCTGCAATGCTATAGAACTTATTACACACTAAATCTACAATTGCTGGAAAAAGTCTGATTTTCCTTTTAACCTAAAAACTTTTTAAAGAAACAGACTATTTCTTTTGTAGCTCTGTTGCCACTCTCTAGCTCAATATATTCTCACTGTGGAATATTAATATTAACCCAAGAGTCATTTTTTTTCTTTTTTCTTAAAGGCTCTTTTCTTTAATATTTGGAAGAAGCAGGAGACAGGTTGCCTGAAGCTCTCCTCTACTTCATCCACTTAATCACTGCTCCTGTGAAATACTTGATTTTAGCTTGGAGTGAAGAAGTATAGAAAGATAAGCCTGGAAAATCATTTTCCAGAAATAAGAGGACTGTGAAGGGAAATGAGGTATTGTCAAAATGATACATGAACCTCTTGAATAGACTCTTAATGTCCAAAGATGGGACAGTTTGAGTTTCAAAAATAATAATAACTGTGATTGATTAAAACACATTTAATATACAAAAAGTGATGCATTCATAATTGTATCTTTAAAAAGTGAGAAAAACAAACCAAAACTCATTGGATTTTGGACATCCATTACAGATTCTCCGGGCACCAATTCAATATTCTGAAAATTGGCAACTGAACGGAATGAACTCAGCATTTACACTGCCATCTGAAAGTAAGTGGTATTTCAGGATATCCCTTAGGTCCTATGGATGTAAGAAAGAGTTTCATATAGAAGCATTCCCAGTTAATAAATGCAGAAAGAATGATGGAATTAGAAAATCATTACACAACCCTAAATGAAGTAACTAACAGGTAATCATCGGTAGATGATAAAATTATTAAATGTGAGGTTGATGAGTGATTTGTTGTTCAAACAGAGACACTTTGCAAATGAAAGATGTACTGTGAATAATAAGGCAGGACAACAGACATGAACTGGGTAAATCCAGGCAAAGGTATGTCCTGTCATCTGATGCTCAGGAAACTAACAGTGAAGAAAACAGCCTGTCACTGTCTGAATTGACTGATCAACTTTAGTAGATCAAAAGACAATCAAACATAATGTGCCTTCTGATGTGTACAATGAAGAACTCAGCACTATCTATGATGTATTCCTGCAAAATAACACATAGATATGTGTATATATGTATATATTATATAATTATATAATGTACTATGTATAATTTATCATATATTATAATGCTATATCAATTACAATTTATAATATATACATTATGATATATTATCATATATATGCATATATCGAGATTTTAAATCTTATCTCCAGTTAACAAGAAACACAGGGGATGGAAAACCAGCCAAATGATCCCAGGGGCAGTACTTACCCAAATCCAGAAGATGGAGTCTGCTGCAGTTCCTTGAACATTGCAACAATGTTTTAGAAAATGATTTAAACAGATTTAAAAGAGACTAAAACATATTAAAATGGCTTTTAAGTTGACTTTGAAAAAGCATAATTCAAATAAATTAACTGAAAAACAGGCAGTCTGGGGACTAGCTGGGTAAATTTTAATATGAATTTGGCATGAGGTGATATTAAAGAATTGTTAAGTCTAGAGGTGACATCAAGACATCATGATGCTGTAAGAAGTCCCTTGCCACCTCCACCCCCATTTTTTTTTAAAGAAATGTGTTGAGATACCTAGGAGTAAAAGACATAATGACTGGAAATGGTTTTAAATTTCTGCAGCCAAAAGGGAGGGTGGTAGATGAAACATGTCTAGCAAAATACTGATGATTGTTGAATGAAGGCAGGTGAATTAGGTTTGGCAGACCCCCTGCATTGCTTCTCCATGTCTCCCAACCCTCTGCACTGAGCCACGGGCTTCCACTGCCTCCTTGCTACTCGCTGTGGACTGGGAGTTACCTTGAGCAGTCCTCTAATCTCTTTTTCACTGATTTGTTATTTTCCTCAACCTACTACCATACAAAGTTGTACTGTTACATCAAACTTCATGAACAGGGGAAAGTAGAAGAGAGTAAATGGAATGACAAGACAGGAAATAATGCATTCCTAGCTTTTATTCTGACAGCTGTTTTGTAAAATTCCATGTATAGGAGTGGAAAACTTTCCCCTCCTCCCTTTTAGATTCCTTGGCTTGTCTAATGATTCAATTGACATAAGATAGATTAACAGGGGAAAAAAACAAATTTTGTATGTATGGTAGTCTCATAGAAATATAAGATGGCCTGGTAGTCAGGTATTTGAGACTTATACCATCCTGAGCTAAGGAGTAGAGGGTAGATGATTAAAGCTTGGAAAAGGATGAGAGCACATGTTTAGTAAATAAATATTTGCCATGTAATGCAGACATCTTTCTGATATATAAAAAAATTAAAGTTATCACTGGTAATAGCTTTCTTCCTAGTACAGGTCCCCTATCTAAATTCTTTTACTCAGTTAAGGGGGAGGTTAAAAGCTCTACCTAAATCTGCTGGGCCTTTATTGTCTTCAGCTTAAAATAATCCACATGCCACAGTGGCACATTCTGGGATAGCATATTCTGGGACGTTGATGGTAAATTCTCGCTACAGTAGTACATTTTCTCTAAGTCTGAGTAAAACTATTGGATCTCACACACAGGCACAGATGCACATTCACACACATGCACCCCACATACCCACACACTCCTCCTAATGGTCTATTGAGGGGAAAAAACCTATTTCTAACTGCTTCGTAACTGCAACTCTTGGTCAATTAGTCCTTTATATTATTATGCATGGTGGTGGTAGTTTCTTCTCTTTAGTGACATCTTGGTCCAAAATAAGTATTGTTGAATAAACTAGAAAAATTAAAGAGTCTGTTGAGCCACATACCCTTTAATGACATATCCCTTAGATATAAATAATTCATGTCATGGCTTTAAAATTGTAGTTTGTAAAGACCCAATTATGTCTCCAGACCTGGTACTGACCTTTTCCCCAGTCTGGCATGGAAGTGGGGAGGTGGTTTCCAGTCTCCCAGTTACATTAATTTTAATCAAATTAAATTAAGTTAAAATGAACTGAAAGCTCTGAAAGTCATGCTGTTATGTAAAGTTTGAGTTTTGAGTGGTATAATTTATTCTAGGGAAAGTAGCATCAAAATCATCAAAATGAGGGCAAGTACTACTCCAATTACTTCAGGGAATTAGACTGACTCTAGATAGTACTGATTCTCTTTCAACAGAAAAATTAGAAGCCATGGAAACAAAAGCTGTAGGCTAAGGATTGCCTGCATGAATAACAAAAGCTGACATTGAACCATATCCCACAGGATTACAGATTTAGGCATATTCTGTAACCTGAGAACTTAATGGGCTTGGAATCACACTAAAAGAAGCAGTAGAGTTAGAATGGAGTGTATACTTGCTGTTTCATAGCATGGGTTATTAATCAACACTAGTAACCTGATGGTAGGTATTGGGCTAGATCCTATGTTTAGGACCTCCTAACATGAAGGGTACTTAAAATCATGTTACATAGATAAAAACAAGCCTGATTATATGAAAAGTCAACATACAATCTACTTTTAAAACTAACAAAATAAGAAATGCTTTGAAAAGTAATATAGTTTTCAAGAAAGAAGTAAGAACAGTGAGTTCTGAAAAAGTTAGAAGTGGACAGATTCCATTTTATCCCAGGAGATCAGAGAGACATTCTAAAATAGATGGAACTTGATGTTGGCTTTGAGGGGCGGGGAAATAGGAAAGATGGGTTGGTACTATTGTCTTGTGGTTCCTTACATAGTGCCTCCTAAGCATTAAGATTCTGTCCTCTGTTGGGTACACACAATGCCACGGAGCTTACCCAGCAAAATAGTGGGTCAGTCCTGTGGCTGAACACCGTAGGACTTTCTTCTAAGCATTTCTTGTTCTCCCCTTCTAAAACATAGCAATCCTGTAACTAGACTTTGCCTGATTCTTTGCCTCTCATTGTTCCAGAAGCAAATCATTCATGAAATGTCCAAAACAAGTCCATTCCTGATATAACTCAACACTACAGCTTTGAATACATTTATTTTATTACACAAATCCAGACTTCAGATTTCTAATTTTACTGTGACTTTCTCATTTCCAAACTAAGATATTTGTTATTTTCATTTATTCACTATTCCTTTTTTTTTAAACCCATTTGTAATGTTCCTCATTGCCATTTATTTTTTACTCTGTCCAGCGGAATACTATTTTCTCATTTATTTTAATTGGTTCAGGAGTTCACCTCCTTGACTATTTTTCCTGAAATGGGCTTGATTTAAGAAAACGGGCCCTGATTGTTTTAGGTAATTGCTTTTAACAATGTACTATTATGCAAAACTTTGTTAACTTTTTCATTAAATGCATCTTTAACTCCAAACAAGCAAAGCACTATTAATCATCCCTGCCCCACTATACTACCAACCTTGCCCACTGCCGAATATAAGCAAATGACTGTAGGTTACATTAAAACCTAATAGGGTTTTTGGTTGCTTAAAGTTGATGGCTCATTTATTTGCAATGAACAAATATCTTCTCACACTAAGTCAAAGAAAGGATAGCTTATTCTACAAA
The DNA here is from genome assembly GCF_003254725.2 of Canis lupus dingo. NCBI lineage: Eukaryota > Metazoa > Chordata > Mammalia > Carnivora > Canidae > Canis > Canis lupus. Next base: position 25,804,744 of record NC_064247.1, on the reverse strand, counting down.
TACCAATGAACTAGAAAATAAACATTAACAGGAACTAAGGCAGCCCTAGGGACTGGCTACTCACTTTCTCTCAATTACCTACCACATTGTCCTCTTTTAGTGTCTTTGCTTTACTCTAAGAATACACTTTAGGCACCTGTCTGTATCAATCAGCATTTTTTAAACTTGTAAAAATTCTGATTCTTCAAAATTTCAACTTTGCCTTACCATGACTGTTGTAGCCTGGACCCACCTCACAGGATTCCTCTAGATAAATGTTGTCTTCTCTCTAATATTTTTCAATGCAATAATTCCTAGAGAAGAAAGTGATTGCCTCAGTATATCTTTTCATGCCAAGCCATGGATTTAAAATTATAGATTATACAATAATATGTTGGTTTGCCAATTGGCTCATTGTACTTAGGTCAAGTGCCCAACTCTGACAGTCAATGACTAAGAAGCCAACATACTCTAGTACAAGTTAGTCACTATCCCCTTAGCAGTGCCCTAGGTGGAGCTATTTCTCTTTGAAGGGAAGTAGACATGGAAAGCCCTAAACCTTTTAAATATAGATGTACCACAATCCCTGAGAAGTAGACCCATGGAAAGTATGAAAGGACCAGACTTTGTACTCTTATGAGAAGAAGAGATTCTTAACTCATTGTTAGTCTTAGGGAAAAATGCAATAGGTGTTGATTTTTTTAGGGGTGTGAGTGAGGCTCTGGATTTATTCACATACTGAAGGATGCCTGAGGAAACTGAAAGTTATTTCCTTCTGAAAAACCCCTCTGCAGAATTCCTGACAAGGGGTCATCCTATTTTATTTTGGTACCTCTGGTGATAGGGAGCTCATTTAAAGGCGCTCTGATCCTTCTAAGGAACTGCCATCCATGAAAGGAAGAGTATGTTCAGTTATATTCAATATTTATGTTTTATTATGAAGAACAGAGTTCTCAGCTGCTTATGCATTAGTTAAGACATAAATAACAGAAACAGACTCTGAGAGCTAAAACACAAAATAAATACATGGATGGAGTATTTTGTATCAAAAACTCAAGAGGAGGCTTGAGGAAAACAGGAATCAGAGCATCCATGGGAATTTCATGAGTTAGTAAATCTTTCCTCTAAATATTCCAAGTAATGTTACTCAGTTACCAATAACTCTTACTCTTGTATTTTCAAATTTAAAATTCTGAATTCTTAAAAAGAACCATTTGGGTGAAAGAGGGTCAGCAATTCACCCTTGAGTAGTCAGCTTTGGTTACAGGGTTAACTGGTAGAAATATCTTCTTGGAATCTTCTCCTGGGAAAGGTGGTGGGCAGTTCTGGGAGAAGGGTGATGCAGAACACAAAATGACCATCACAGGCATAAATAAAAGTCCAAACTCTTTCAGATAATATTCCAATGTCTTAGGATCCAGTCTTAACCTCTTTTTTCAGCATGATGTTTTATTACTTATTTTCCCTGTCTAGCCTTTTATTTGGGTCACACTCGATGACATGATAGTGACTAATGATACTTACCATCACATGTTTCTCATGTATGGAAATATACATGAGAAAGGGTGAGAGGAGGAAGAAGGGGATGGAGGGACGGTTTATGAACAACACCTCTGTTCATACTGTTCTCACTGCAGGGAAGCCACATCCATAACTGTCCCATCAATATCTCTTTTTTAAATTTTAATTCCTATCAGTTAATTTAATAGCATCATTTTAAAAACATATTGTCCTTACCTTTCCTCAGTCTTATTTCTGCTACCTACAGGCAACTGCTTTCCACTGTTGTGGCTGCTTCTTATGATATTTACATCCAGATTGCCTCACATAAAATTTGTATCCTTCCATTGTACTTTCTATTTTTATTTTTTTAAATATGATTTTTTAAAAAATTTTATTTATCCATTCATGAGAGACAGAAAGAGAGAGAGAGAGAGGCAGAGACACAGGCAGAGGGAGAAGCAGTCTCCATGCAGGGAGCTCTAGGTAGGACTCCAACCCGGGTCTCCAGGATCATGCCCTGGGCTGAAGGCAGCGCTAAAACGCTGGGCCACCAGGGCTGCCCATCTATTTTTATTTTCATTCATACTTACTGGCCTCCCACTATGGGAGCTTTCTTCTCTAGCCATTTACACTTTCTCTTCTCCATGTTTCCAAGATAGTTTATATGTTTATGTTTTAGTGTGATAACTCCCCAAAGTATACAGTACTAAAACAATGTAAATATTAATTATAAGTAAACCATATTGTGTATGTCTATTTTCTTGTGTAAACTTTTCTTTTCCATGAAGCTAATAATTGGTTAATTCTTAGTTGCTGTATTAATTGTGTATCTAAATATCATTAACTTATCCACAATTTCTCTACCATTAATATAAATCTCACTGATATGTTTAAAGGTATTGAATAATGTATCCACCTCATCTTTTTCTTTGATACATTCCTTCTAGAGTCTTCCTTTCTCTGAGTACAATCTAGATGGGCTATCTTCTAGAACTGACAACTCTATTACCCTTGGACATCTCTTTACCATCTTCTGGGACCTTCTCTTTCCTTCTCTCCAGTGTTAACTCCAATATCTTCCTATTTTTTCATGTTCTCCCACAGTTCCCCCAAAGTGCATGGATGATTAGATGTAAAGAGCTGTATGGCAGAAACTATCCTTATTCCAACCTTACCCTTGATTACTTTGGCTATATATAGAATCTTGTTGAAATCATTTTTCCTCAAAAGTTTGAAAACAATGAATCATATTAATGTAGCTTCCACATTGACCATTATAAATTCAATAGCATTATAATTTTAAAAACCTTGGACATAAACCGTCCCTCTATCCCCTTCTTCCTCCTCTCACCCTTTTTCATGTATATTTCTATGTTTCAGATTTTAGGATCTTCTCTTTGTCCACGGTGTTCTCAAATTTCATGATAATGCAGGTTGCCCTGTGCCTTTTCTCATCCATTTTGCCAGACAATTGAAGGGCCCTTTCAACCTGGAAACCTTGATATTTCAGTTTTAGAAATTTCTATTGCCACTGCATGATTTCATATGGTAATAATTCCTTTCTGAATCATGGTGGTGGCTATCTCATTACCTCTCTACCTTCAACCTTGCCCATATTCAATTCATCCTCTATACTTTGGTCAATGCTTTTGTTACAAAATATATAATTGATTGTGTCTGCCCACAGCTTAAATTATTCTTTTTATTGGGACCCATTAGTTTTTAAGGAAAACCCGAATTCTGAACCATGCCAATGAAGCCATTTTATGAACTGAAGTCTTGTAGACCTCACTCCTGCTCATGGAAATTTATGTTCCAGCCATAAGTGGTACATCATTTGTGGAATCCACCACAAAATAAAAATATAGTTGACTTGTTAAAGTATTAAGAATTTCAAGATGATGATGGAAAAGCATTAAATCAAACATAGACTCTTTCTAAATGTGGGATTAATGTGATTGTACAGATTGCATACTCATGAAGCCAGTTCTTGCCCCAGCCTTTAGTACTAAAATTAATTATAGATAATGCTACCACTAATAAAGACCTTTTTCCTGTGACAGTTTTCAAACCCTGAAATGGGCCGTGATTCCCAATCCCCTACCTTTTCTTCTTTGGCTCAGATAGTTTCTTAATCCTGTGCCTGCTGCTCTTCTTCCATCTGGTATACTTACTATTTCATAATATACTACTATTCGATAGGAATACTAAGATTAAAAAAAAAAAAAAAAGAATACTAAGATTTAGCCAGCTGTACCTGGCTGAATCTTAGTATTCCTTATAAACTCAATTCAGTTACCTTCAACTCTGGTGACATTTTCCTGGCCTCTCCCCACTTCTTAACTTCCATCTTGGATTACATGTTTCCCTGATATGCTCCTATCATCCCACATGTGTATGTTTATGGTGCTTTCTATAATTAAATCACTTATATCTTTGTCTTTCCCCCAGATGTGGGCTCTTTGACATCCATGAAGGCTCAGACAGCCTTGGCTGGCACAGAGTATATGCATAATAAAAGATTGTGGAATTAAAAAAAAAAAAGATTGTGGAATATAAGATTAAAGATAAACTTATTTGAATAATAAAGTTTAGAATTTTACTTCTGTATTTCATAGCATATGATTCGTACCCTTGCACACAATAAAAAGTATCTATATTGTTAGCATATACAGCATATACTATGGGGTTTTTTTGTATATTTTTTTATTGGAGTTTGATTTGCCAACATATAGTATAACACCCAGTACTCATCCTGTCAAGTGCTCCCCACAGTGTCCATCACCCAGTCACCCACCCCCTGCCCCACCTCCCCTTCCACTACCCCATGCTCATTTCCCAGAGTTAGGAGTCTCTCATGTTTTGTCTCCCTCTGTGATATTTCCCACTCATTTTCTCTCCTTTCCCCTATAATACCTTTCACTATTTTTTATATTCCCCGTAAGAATGAAGCCATATGTTTGTGCTTCTCTGATTGATTTACTTCACTCAGCATAAAACCCTCCAGTTCTATCCATGTCGAAGCAAATAGTGGGTATTCGTTACCTCTAATGGCTGAGTAATATTCCATCGTATATACAGACCCTTCTTTATCTATTCATATTTCAATGGACACTGAGGCTTCTTCCAGTTGGGCCAATGTGGACATTACTGCTATGAACATTGGGGTGCAGGTGTCTTGGATTTTCACTGCATTGTGTCATTGGGGTAAATCCTAGCTGTGCAATTGCTGAGTCATAGGGTAGCTTTATTTTTAACTCTTTGAAGAACCTCCACGCTGTTTTCCAGAATGGCTGTGCCAGTTCACATTTCCACCAACAGTGCAAGAGGGTACCCTTTCTCCAAATCCTCTCCAACATTTGTTGTTTCCTGTCTTGTTAATTTTTACCATTTTCACTGGTGTGAGGTAGTATCGCATTGTGGTTTGATTTGTATTTCCCTGATGGCAAGTGATGCAGAGCATTTTCTCATATGCTTGTTGGCCATGTCTATTTCTTCTTTGGTGAAATTTCTGTTCATGTCTTTTGCCCATTTCACAATTAGATTGTTTATTTCTTGGGTGTTGAGTTTAATAAGTTCTTTATAGATCTTGGATACTACTAGTCCTTTATCTGAAACGTCATTTGCAAATATCTTCTCCGGTTCTGTAGGTTGTCTTTTAGTTTTGTTGACTGTTTCTTTTGCTGTGCATAAGCTTTTCATCTTGATTAAGTCCCAATAGTTCATTTTTGCTTTTGTTTCCCTTGTGTTCATAGATATATCTTGCAATAAGTTGCTGTGGCCAAGTTCAAAAAGGGTGTTGCCTGTGTTCTCCTCTAGGATTTTGATGGATTCTTGTCTCACATTTAGATCTTTCATTCATTTTGAGTTTAATCTTTGTGTATGGTGTAAGAGGATGGTCTAGTTTCATTCTTCTGCACGTGGCTGCCCAATTTTCCCTGCACCATTTATTGAAGAGACTGTCTTTTTACAGTGGATTCTTTCCTGTTGTGTCAAATATTAGTTGACGATAGAGTTGAGGGTCCATTTCTGGCATCTCAATTCTATTCCATTGATCATGTGTATGTTTTTATTGTGCCAGTACCATACTGTCTTAACCACAGCTTTGTAGTACAACTTGAAATCTGGCATTGTGATGCCCCCAGCTCTGGTTTTCTTTTTCAATACTACCCTATCTATTCGGGGTCTTTTCTGATTCCACACAAATCTCCAGATGATTTGTTCCAACTCTCTGAAGAAAGTCCATGGTATTTTGATAGGGATTGCATTGACCGTGTAATTTGCCCTGGGTAGCATTGACATTTTCACATTATTAATTCTTCCAATCCATGAGCATGGAATATTTTTCCATCTCTTTGTGTCTTCCTCAGTTTCCTTCAGAAGTGTTCTGTCGTTTTTAGAGTATAGACCCTTTACCTCTTTAGTTAGGTTTATTCCTAGGTATCTTATGCTTTGGGTACAATTGTATATGAGATTGACTCCTTAATTTCTCTTTCTTCAGTCTCATTGTTAGTGGAGAGAAATGCCACTGATTTCTGGGCATTGATTTTGTATCCTGCCATGTTGCCAAATTGCTGTATGAGTTCTAGCAATGTTGGGGTGGAGGACTTTTGGGTTTTCTATGTACCATATTTAATATCCCATTTAAATATTTGTGTGTATCATGTCATCTGTGAAGAGGGAGACTTTGGCTTCTTCTTTGGCAATTTGAATGCTTTTTATTTCTTTTTGTTGCCTGATTGCTGAGGCTAGGACTCCTAGTACTATGTTGAATAGCACTGGTGAGAGTGGACATTCCTGTCATGTTCCTGATCTTAGGGGAAAGGCTCTGAGTGTTTCCCCATTGAGAATGATATATGATGTAGGCTTTTTGTAGACGGCTTTTAAGATGCTGAGGAATGTTCCCTCTATCCCTACACTCTGAAGAGTTTTGAGCAGGAATGGATGCTATATTTTCTCAAATGCTTTCTCTGCGTTTATTGAGAGGATCATATGGTTCCTGTTTTTTCTGTTGTTGATGTGATCTATCACGTTGATTGTTTTACGAGTGTTGAACCAGCCTTGTGTCCCGGGGATAAATCCCACTTGGTCATGGTGAATAAACTTCTTAATGTACTCTTGGTTCCTATTGGCTAGTATCTTATTGAGAATCTTTCATGTGTTCATCAGGGATATTGGTCTATAATTCTCCTTTTTGGTGGGGTCTTTGTCTGGTTTTGGAATTAAGGTGATGCTTGCCTCATAAACTGAGTTTGGAAGTATTCTGTCCCTTTCTATCTCTCAGAACAGCTTTGGGAGAATACATATTGTTTCTTCTTTAAACGTTTGATAGAATTCCCCTGGGAAGCCATCTGGCCCTGGACTTTTGTGTCGTCGGAGGTTTTTGATGACTCCTTCAATTTCCTCGCTGGTTATTGCTTGAAGCAAATAGTGGGTATTTGTAATTTGTGGTTTTCCAGAAATGCATCCATTTCTTCTAGATTGCCTAATTTATTGGTGTATAGCTGCTCATAATACTTTTTTTAAAAACATTTGTATTTCCTTGGTATTGGTTGTGATCTCTCCTCTTTCATTCATGATTGTATTACTTTCAGTCTTCTCTCTTTTGTTTTTAATAAGACTGGCTAGCGGTTTATCTATCTTATTAATTCTTTCAAAGAACCAACTCCTGGTTTTGTTGATCTTTTCTACAGTTCTTCTGGTCTCTATTTCATTATGTTCTGCTCAAATCTTTATTAACTCTATTCTTCTGCTTGGTGTAGGTTTTATTTGCTGTTCTTTCTCCAGTTCCTTTAGGTGTGAGGTTAGCTCGTTTATTTGTGTTTTTCCAAGTTTTTGAGGGATGCTTGTATTGCTATGTATTTCCCTCTTAGGACTGCTTTTGCTGAATCCCAAAGATTTTGAATGGTTGTATCTTCATTTTCATTAAATCCATGAATCTTTTCAATTCTTCTCTATGTTCCTAGAGAAGGGTTGATTCATCCATCTTTTAGTAGGATGCTCTTTAACCTCCACTTGTTTTTGAGTTTCTTCCAAATTTCTTCTTGTGATTGAGTTCAAGTTTCAAAGCATTGTGGTCTGAAAATATGCAGGGGACAATCCCAATCTTTTGGTATCAGTTGAGACCTGATTTGTGACCCAGTATGTGGTCTATTCTGGAGAAAGTTCCATGTGTACTTGCGAAGAATGTGTATTAGTTGCGTTTGGATGGAAAGTTCTGTATATATCTGTGAAATCCATCTGGTCCAGTGTATTATTTAAAGCTCTTATTTCTTTGGTGATGCTGTGGTTAGAATATCTGTCATTTGCAGAAAGTGCTGTGTTGAAGTCTCCTACTATTATTGTATTATTATCTAAGTATGTCTTTACTTTGGTTAATTGATTGTTATACTTGGCAGCTCCCACATTACAGGCATAAATATTCATGATTGTTAGGTCTTTGTGTTAGATAGACCCTTTAAGTATGATATAGTGTCCCTCTTCATCTACTACTACAGTCTTTGGGATAAAATTTAATTTATCTGATATGAGGATTGCTACCCCTGCTCTCTTTTGAGGACCATTTGAACAGTAAATGGTTCTTCACCCTTTCATTTTCAGGCAGTAGGTTTCCTTAGGTCTCAAATGAGTCTCTTGTAGACAGCATATAGATGGGTCTTGCTTTTTTTATCCAGTCGAAAACTTGTTTTTTTTTTTTTATCCAGTCTATCCTGCGTCTTTAGATGGGATCATTTAGCCCTTTCATGTTCAGAGTTACTATTGAAAGATATGAATTTAGTGTCATGATAATACCTATTCAGTCCCTTTTTTTGTGGATTATTTCTTTGGGCTCCCTCTTTCTTTTACAATGTCCCTCTTAATTTCTTGCAGAGCTGGATGGTGGTCACATATTCTTTCAGTTTCTGCATATCTTGGAAGCTCTTTTTCTCTCCTCTATTCTGAATGAGAGCCTTGCTGGATAAAGTATTCTTGGCTGCATGTTCTTCTCACTTAGGACCCTGAAATTATCCTGCCAGCCTTTCTTGCCTTTTAGGTCTCTGTGGAGAGGTCTGCTGTTAATCTGATATTTCTCTCCCATATAAGTTAGGGATCTCTTGTCTCTCGCTGCTTTATCTTTGGAATTTGCAAGTTTCACTATTAAATCTCAAGATGTTGAATGATTTTTATAGATTTTGGCAGGGAGACCTCTCTATCTCCTGGATCTGAATGCCTGTTTCCCTCCCCAAATTAGGGAAGTTCTCAGCTATGATTTGTTCAAATATATTTTCTGGCCTCTCTCCCTCTTGGCGTCTTCTGGAACCCCAATGTTACATAGATTCTTCCTCCTCAGGTTATCGCTTATTTCCCTTAACCTTTCCTCATAGTCTTTTAATTGTTTTTGTCTTTTTTCCTCAGTTTCCTTCCTTGCCATCAACTTATCTTCTATATCTCTCACTCTTTCCTCCACCTCATTAACCCTCATCATTAGGACCTCCAGTTTGGATTGCCTCTAATTTAATTGATTTTTAATTTCAGCCTAAGTAGATCTAAATCCCGCAGTCATGAAGTCTCTTTAATCACTTATGCTTTTTTTCCAGAGCCACCAGTAGCTTTATAATTGTGCTTCTGAATTTGCTTTCTGACATCAAATAGTAATCCATATTCTGTAACTCTGTGACAGAGAGTACTATTTCTGTTTCTTTCTTTTGTGGTGATTTCTTCCTTGTAGTCATTTTGCTAAATACAGAGTGGCTGTATGAGTGGGCTGAGTCAAGAATATCAACCACAACCTTAGTAAATTTCAGCCTAGATGATTCTGATGAGGTCAGACACCAGAAAACGAAAATAAAGATCAGAACAAAATAAAACAAAAGGACCACTAAAGTGAAAATAAATCTTAAAACAAAGTAGTAAAAAATAAAAGGCCAAGAATCCCAAAGAAGAAGAAAAAGGGGGAAAAAATGAAAAAAGAAGAGAAAAAATCAAAAGAGAAAAAAAAGAGAAGAAAAAAGGGGTGTTACTGGGAGATGGTGGTGGTGAAGCAGTTGTAGTGGAGGGAGAATGTAGTCTACCTGAGGGGTCCTAGAGGGTGATCCTCTTGCTTCTGGGTGTATTAAGTTCTGTATGTTAGAATATGCTTAGTCCTAAATTTATATAAACAGGCAATACTTGTAGAAAGCTCCAACTTTGACCACAGATACATAAAGGAGATAAAAGAAGGGGCAGAATGGGAATGAAATCAGAATATAATCTCACAGAATGAACCAGCACAGTATCCCACTTGGTTCTGGGTGCATGCTGGTCATGTTTTAGAAGGTATTAATTTCCACCGTTGTAGAACAAAATGAGGCAGAGAAAACAAAAAACATAAAACAAAAAAATATATCTCATATACCTCCCAAAATTAAATTGAGTATGTTGACGGGAATCTAGAAGTGGAAAATATATCTAAGACCTGTTATTGTAGAAATATGAAAGTCAAAAAGGAAGATATTAAAAATGATGAGGTGGTAGAATATTGTAGTTAAGGTGGGAAAAGAGAAAAAAATATTGGAAATTTATAGTCTGATATAAAAACAAGTTGTATTGGAAAAAGAAAAAAAAAAGGAGGGGTACCCGCTGGTTCTAGAAACTGTAAATCCCTTGACTTCTCTGGAGCTTTCCAGCACTACTTGGTAAAGAATTTGCTCTTCCCCTGTACTTCTAGATGGTGTTCTCCAGGAGAGGCCTGTTGTGCTGATTCTCAGGTGTGTGCACTTGGGGGAGCTGCCCACCCCCCGCTAGGTGCCAGGCTCAGTGGGAGCTGTTGACCCCCTGAGGCCAATGTCCCCTGGCAGCCCCACCCCTCCCAGGCACAAGGTGACACCAGGAGGAACAATACCACTGGCCATGGCCAGCTCTCTAGCTCTGGAGTCAGCTCCCCGCAGTAACTACCACAGTCTCCCAGTCCTCACTGGCCTAGATGCTCCCGAGGCGGCACAGGGGGACTGACCTGCATAGCTTGGGGGTGCCTGGTTGCAGGAGAGTCCTCTCTGTCCTGTGTCCTCCCCACTTCTGCCTGTCCCAGGGGGAGCGCAGGATCCTGGGCTGAGTCCACTGGGCCTTTGGGATCCAGGGCCTGTGCTGCTGGAATTGCATTCCCGGGGAGTGGCTCCCGAAGGCATCAGGGTGCGGGGCAGCATTCTAGCTCTTTACCGAGATTGGCCCACAGTGTGTGCTGCACTCTCCCCCAGTTGCACTTCCTCTATTAGTGACTCCGGGAGACTGGAGGCTCCACTGTTCCTCCTGCGGTTCTGCTTGAGTTCCCAGCAGCACCTTTCCCGCATATGCTATGTTAAAACAGTCTTCACTATGTGTCATGAAGATTAAAGGGAATAATTTGACCTTTAAAGTTAATATGAGTCTATACTACAGTTATTAAATAACCAGTTTTAATTCAGCCCTTTGAAGCATCAGATTGTAGCCTAATGAATAATGAACTTTTCAGAAATTTTGCATATTTTCAAATTCTCTGGAGCTTTTTAATTGATTTTTATATGTTTCTTAGCTCCTTGCTAATATTTTCAGTGACATTTAAAATCTAAAATTAATCTAAGAACCAAGGAAATAAATCTGTCAGTATTTCCTTTTTTCTCAGGCTCTGTTTTTTGCTGTCAGAAATGATGTATCAGTTCATATTTACAGTAGAATTTTAGAGCAAAATAGAGTTTTTCATGGAGTCATTTAGACAAATACAAAATCTCCTTTAACTCACACTGAATTTTAAAGAGGAAAAACTAAATTCCTAACATAATAGTTTCCCCAAATCTTTTTACTAATAATATTTTAAGAATAACCTAACAAACCAATTACTTAAAGCATCCACAGCTGAAGTGTTTCTTCCAATGCAATTTTTAGATATTGGAAAGATCAGTACTGAAAATTTCCCCCCCCACACATAATTTACATTAGTTACAGTACTTAAAATTTTTATTTAATCTCATATCAAAATTATGTCACCATGTTATTAAAAAACATATTAACATAAATGTAAAAATTATATAATGCTTTCATATCAAGATATGAAATAAGTATAAATATAGCTTTATTTAATGATTTCCTTTTTTGTAGGACTTCTCAATTGTTTTCATTGAAATGAATAGTACTCGAATATATATATACTTATATATATATGAAATATATATATATATATAAACTTTTTAAAGTTTTAAAGACTTTAAAGTTTTATTTTCCTAAGACACAGATAAATGGGTCAAATTGCATTACCAAATTACTTCCCATCAGGATTCTACCAATCTGTATTGCAAATATCTATGCATTGGCCATTTCTAACATTGTATATTTTCTTTTACTTCATCTCTTTTAGAAAATATTTAGTAAAAATATTGTTTAAATATACATTTGTTTAGGGATGCCTGGGTGGCTCAGTGGTTAAGCGTTTGCCTTCGGCTCAGGTTATGATCCTGGGGTACCCAGATCAAGTCCCACATCAGGCTCCCAGAATGGAGCCTGCTTCTCCCTCTGCCTGTGTCTCTGCCTCTCTCTCTGTGTCTCTCATGAATAAATAAATAAATAAAATCTTTTTAAAAAAATAAATATACACTTGTTTCATTACAAATGATATTTATGAATTTTGTACAAATGATATCTTTTATCCATTGAAAAAACATATATCGAGCACCTATGTTTCCATCATTGTGCTATGGACTAGAGCTAGAGCACTGGGGGGCAGCTCTGCCCCCAGGGGACATTTGGCAATATTCAAATAGTTGTTTGGGTGTCTCCACTGGGATGGAGAGGAGTGCTAGTGGCATGTAGTGTTTAAAAGCCAAGGATGCTGCTAAACATCCCACAATACAGAGCAGAGGACTGCTCTCTGTAACAAAGAATTATTCAGCTCTGAATATTAATAATACTGAGGCCGAGAAATCTTGAGGTAAAGCAACAAATTAGATTGAGATAATCCCAGCTCTCAGATGGTCCCCACTCATTGAACTTGTGGTTAAGGGGGAAAAAGTTCCAGGAGTGGAAACATGCCTGTAAATATAATTATGTCTGATTCATATTATACTAAATATATTTAGCACAGCTTTTAGCCGAAAGAGGGTAAACAGTGAACATGCATTGAGTAATAGAAGAGGTGATACAAACCTCCTTATTTTTGCTCTGTATATTGTTATTCAAGTATGGATATATGGATTTGTGTGTGTGTGTATTTGCATGTGAAAGAATATGTGCTGTTGGAATGTTATATTAATTTATTTTAATAGCTTTATTCAGATATAATGAACAGACACTGTACTATGCTATTTGATAAATTTTGATATGTGTATATACCCATGAAAACCTTACAAAAGTCAAGAAAATGAAATTATCCATTGCCACCAAAAGGTAACTCATGGTATTTTGTTATCCCTCATTCCTGTTAACCATCCATTTTCTAATACCAAGGCAGTCACTGATCTGCTTTCTGTCACTGTAAATTAATTTAACTTTCTATAATTCCATATAATCAAATCACAAAGTATGCACTCTGTCTTGTCTATCTACTTTCAGGTGGTAAAAATATTTTGAGAAGCAACATAGTTTTTGCATTATTACTTCATGCCTTGTTGTTGCCAAGTAGTGTTCATTTTATAGATATACCAAAACTTCTTTCTACAGATATACCAAAATTCATTCTTCCACAATGGACACTGGGTCTATTAAAAATAAATTGCTGTAAATACTCATGTGCTTTTTTTAAGCATATGAGCATTCATTACTTTTGGATAAATACCTTGGATAAATACTAGGATACATATCATATGATAGGTGTATATTTCATTTTGGGAAGAAACTCCCAAATTATTTTCCGTAGTGGTGGCATTACTTTACATTTTCATCATTACATTACTCTTTCATTGTGAAAGAGTTCCAGTTTCTCCACATGCTAACTCTTGCAATAGTTACTCTTTATAATTTCAGCCATTGTAACAGGTTTGTTGTGATTCATGGATCTGTGGGTTTCAAATTTGGAAATGCTTTAGTCTTATTTAAATATATCATATAAAAAATAAATAAATATATCATATGATTTTATCTTCAATTACACATATATTAGGCTGCTTGAACTTTTCCCATGACTCAGTGATTCTCTTTCCATTTTTCTTCAGTCTTTTTTCTTTGTGTGTTTTACTCTGGATATTTGTTATTCCTGTGTCCTCAGGTCCACTAATTGTTTCTTCTACAATGTCCAATCTGCTATTAATTTCATCCAGTTTATGTTTCAACTTAGACATGATAATTTTATATCTCTACAATTTTACTTGCTTCCTTTTAAAATATATTACTTGTTTCTACTCAACGTCTCCTCTACTTTCTTCAACATATGGAATGTTTAAATGTCATTTTCTAATATTTCTATCAGATAGATCTTCCCCTGGACTTAGAAGCTTTCCCCCACAAGGTTTTACTTGTAAGTTCTCACCTGAGATCATTAGGAGGACCCTGTGTCCATCTCTGGAATCATCCCTCTCCATGGCTCCCTCATTTCTAGTACTCTGCCCTGTGAGCAGGCTGCATTGGCTTCTTCAGACTTCTGTGTCTGTAACTCTGGCAGTGTATCCAGGTTTACCATGGTTTTCCTCCTTGTCCTCCTGCAACTCACTCAGGACAGTAAGATGGGGTAATTATGGGATTAATCTTTATTTTTCGTCTCTCAACATCACTGCCTTTTTTGTCTCATGATTGATTTTCCTAGTTTGTTCAGTTCATTTAGTTATGTCAGATGGAAGGGTAAATCCAGTCCTGGTTACTCTCTCTTGACCAGAAGTGAAGTCACTGTTCTTGGAAAATGATTATTTTGTCCCCTTAGATTCAGGTCTATCATAGGCCAGCTGGCTGAACAGTCCATTTTGTCTCATGTACCATCTTCCTTAAATAACAGTCTTTTAGAGACCAATGTTTGGTGCTCCACCAAAGACAGGGTTCCTATTTATTATATATCAGAGATTTAGAAAGATGTGACTATTACTTATATTCTGCAGTGTAATTAAACATGAAATGTAATGCACATGATCACATTCTGTGTTTTAAGTTCTGTGATCCTAGTAACTAAAAAGAAAGAAAAAGTGATCAATTAAAGATGTTCCCATGCTGAAGGCATTTTCATATTAATATAGAAAATCCAAAAGCACATATGAAGGCACATAAATATGACAGAATGCATCATCATAAAGTTATAAGAGATAACTAATAGGTTTCTTAAGCTCTGACAAACTGTATCTTCTTGGAAGAGAATCAAGAAAACCATTAGGAAAACATCCACAAATTCTCACCATTACATCTGCTAAATTGCTGTTTTCTGTACCCCCAGGCTCTGACTTCTCTTCCAAAACTTTACACATTCCAAACTCTGTGCATCACTTACTTTCTTTTCTATTCATAAGCATTGCTCCAGAAATTCTTTAATCTCCTGCATCAACAATTTTTCATTCCTCTTCTATCTTTCTCACTAGCGCACTAGCTTACAAATCTGTTTTTAATACTCACATTAAAAAAAAAAAAAACTACGTCTTGACAGTTATTTGTTCATCTACAATGCCATTCCTCTCCTTCCTCATGCAGTCAAATTCCTTACTTTCTCCAGTATCTCTCCTTGACATTCTTGAGTCCCACTCTAATCTGGTTTTATCAGATTTGCTATTATCAAAGTTACAAAAACATCTCTATTTTGCTAAATACAAGGATAAATTCTCAGTTCGCATTTTCCATGCACTAAGAACAATATTTCACACATTTGGTTTCTAATCTCATGAAAAAAACAAAACAAAAAATCCTTCTTTGCCAAAACACAATTCTCCAGGCTTCTTATCACTCTCGGTAATCTTTTTTTCAGTTTGCATTGCCAGGATCTCCTCTCTCCCAGCCTCTTGGGCTCCACCTCAAGGATCAGAAGTCTTGGTCTTTGAATTATTGCTTTTTTTTTTTTTTTTTTTAAGATTTTATCTATTTATTTTAGAGAAAGAGCATGCACATGCATGTGTGCACATGAGTTCAGGGATGGGCAGAGGAAGAGGGAGAGATAATCTTAAGCAGATTCCACACTGAGCATGGAGTCCAACATGGGGATGGATCTCATGATCGTGAGATCATGACCTGGGCCGAAATCAAAGGTTGGATGCTTAACTGACTGAGCCACCCAGGGAACCTCTGGATCATTACTCTTAACTACACTAATTTTCTTGATAATCTCATTCATTCTCATTATATTAAAAATGTTTTGCTATGACTCCCAATGTGTATTTTAAGCCTAGCACATTCATCTAACCTCTTCTACTACCTCTTTTATAGCGTTCAGGGTATATTTTTTAATATAAAGCCCAGGAAGATATAATAAAAACACTAAAACATCAATTTTTTTTAGCTTTCCCTTAGATAAGACTATATGTATATATTTTATATGTTTATATACATGAAGAAAGTGTACTGCTGAACTGTAAGTCTTCCTATTAGATGTTTGCATCCAGCTACCAGGTTTTTTTCTATTTGTCTTTAAGTAATGAAGGCAATGATTTGAACTAAACCAAACTTCTCCCAGGCTCTACTGCCTCTTTAGCTTCTCAGATCTACAACTTGTTTTATTTTTACGAAGTTCACACACAATATATTTCTTTCCTTCTTTTTGTTTCTTGATATTTCTACTTTGCTTTATTTAAAACTTTAGGTGGAAAAGTTATCTTTTTTATTAGCCTACATCTACAAATGTTTTTCTTCCTTAGGATTTCTTTCTGCATTTAACTTTGCTGTATTATTAGAAAACTGACAGTATAAATCACTTATTTCATAAGTCTTCTGTAAATGATGACATGCACAATGGTATTTTTAAGTAGAACTTGCAACTCTGATCACTGATGGCAAATTTAAAACCTTGGTAACATGTGTAGGTGTTTTTTTTTTTTTTTCTTAGTTTGCCAGAAATGATGGCTTTCCCTTTTACACTGCTTTCTGTTACTAATGAGAATATTAATGTGAACTAAACCTAAGTAAAATGTACATTAGAAGCCAGAATTATTCACTTAGATTTCTGGAAAGGAAAGCAAAAAAAGAAGACAAATAAATGAATTTATAAAATACTGCATTAGGACAACTGATAAAGAAGAAATTAAAGCAGAGGAAAACAGACAAGTATTGCTTTTAGGAAGGGGAAGTTTGAGTTAGTGTGGTCAGAGGTGGCCTGAGGTGATGTAATTTGCCTAAAGAAGGTGAAGGATTTACAAGTACCTGGAAAGTGATGAACAATCAGAAAGAACAGTAAGTTAGTTGCCTGGAAAGTTTGAAAGATAGCAGTGAACCTTTGTACTTGGAGATGAATATATTAGAGAATAATAGGACATAAGAGCAGAGAAGTGAAAGAGAGCATGTTGTGTAAGACTCTAAGATTATACTGAGAATTTAGACTTTTCTCACAGTCCATTTTAAATATGTTGGGGAATGGGAGGAGTGGTTCAGCAGAGGAGTGCTATGAGCTCAAGTAGATTTTGCTATGGACTGAATGTTTGTGTTCTGCCCCCCAAATCCACATGTTGAAACCCTAATCCCCATTATGATGGTATATGGAGATGATGCCTTTGGTAGGTAATTAGGTCATGGGAGTGGAGCTCTTATGATGGAGTTGGTGCTCTTTAACAGAAGAGACAAGAGTGCTTGCTTCCTCTCTCTATGCCACATGAGGACACAACCAGATTTGAGAATCTAGATTTGAGTAAATTTGAGAATTATCAGCACATAGATTATACCTAAAGCCATGATATCATGAGATCACCAAGGAAGTGGGTATAAATTGGGAAAAGTAGAAGTCTAAGTACTAAGCCCAATCACATATTGAAAATAACAAGTTGATGAATTAGAAGAAACCAGTAAAAGAGAATAAGGAGAAGTAACTAAAGGGACAGAAAGAAAACCAGCAGAAGGGTCTGGCAGACCTTTGAAGCAAGTGTTTCAGGAACAGGAAAGAGAAAATAATCAACCATCTCAAATGCTACACTTAGATCAAGTAGAAAGAGTCTGCTCTTGGTTTCAGCACTATAGAGGTAACTGGTGACCCTGATCAAAGAGATTTTAGTAGAGTGTTATAAGAGAAAGCAAGATTAGAATGGCTTTAAGATAGAATGAGAGTTGGAAAATTGAAAGCAGAAAGTATGGAAAATTTTTCCAAGGATTTTTATTGTAGAAAGAAGGAAAGAAATGGAGCAGTAGCTGAGAGGTAATGTGAAATCAAAGAATTTTTTAAAGATGCAGATAATAAAAGTATATTTGTTAGCTGATAACAAAGATCCAATGAATATCTGGGACCATATCTTTGAGTGAAGGAAAAGGGAGTGTGATTTGCTTCTCTAGTGTAAGGTGTGGTATTTAGTAGGATCACTGATATTTATATAGACAGAAGAGGGAGCTGATTCCTTGGACATCCATAGAGGCAGGAGAGAAACATACTGTGGGAATGAGTGGAAACTTCTCTTGATTATTTCTACTATGTTCACAGTGAAATTGAAAGGAAGATCATCAGCTGAATATGATGAGGAAGAGATATTGGAATTGGAAAAGGAGATATGAAATAGTCACCTCAGAGAGTAAATAAATGAATACATGGAATAGACAAATACGGTAGACATAACCAGGTTGTCACATGAATTCAACTGTTGTTTTGGTTTACAAAAGTGAATGCAACAAAGTGAAAGGGGAGCAAAAGAGAAGGAATGATTACACTGATGATAACAAGTTAGCAAGTTGTAGAGCTAAAGGGGGAGTGAGGCATTAGGAATCATGAAATGTTGATAGGATAAATGGATTTTAGCTTTCTTTGTTGCATTGAAGAATTGCTGGAATTGGAGAACTGGAGGGAGTAAGCTAAGTTAGAAGTGGTGGTTAAAGGCTACAGCACTTGAAATTGAGCCTCTAGAGGGGTTTCAATTATTGATAATTATATAGTAATAGGATGTGCCCATGGGCAGCACTGCCTGAAGTAGGGTAGAAGACAATGTTACTTGAAGAAAAATGGTCAAGGGACTGAAATTATTTTTTTTAAAGATTTTATTTATTTATTCATGATAGACATAGAGAGAGAGAGGCAGACACAGGCAGAGGGAGAAGCAGGCTCCACACAGGGAGACCAATGCGGAACTCGATCTCGGAACTCCAGGATTGAGCCCTGGGCCAAAGGCAGGCGCCAAACGGCTGAGCCACCCAGGGATCCCCAAGGGACTAAAATTAATGTGGATGTTGTCAGTAGACTTTAGTCTCTGCTTCCATTAGCTGAAGTTCAAATGGATCCATAGGACTTAAGTGTGCTCCTGGTCAGATCCTTATGTCTATCTGCCTGGCGACCTTCAGGACTTACATTGTTGTTGTTGTTGTTTTTTCCTGTTTACATATGTCACCACAGGAAACCCAGGATTCCCTACTCATGCACCGTCCTCCAGACCTCCAAACTCCCAGTATGGCTCTGTACATTCCTTTCCCTGACATTGTCTTCTACCTTAACCTATTTTCTGAATCCTTTCACTCTACTCCCTGGATCTCAGGATCAATCATCAGCAAAATTTCCCATATTCTCTTCCCAACATCTTCTTCATTTTCTTTCTCTAATGTCAACCTGTCTCTTCTCTAGGCATAGCTTCTTTACTGATCCTCTCCAGTGATAGATGTGTTCTCTCCTACACCCCTCTTACCTCTGGACCTGGAGATGGGGGCTCCTCACTGCCTTATCCACATCCCTTTTCTCATAAACATACCAGCTGTCCATCTTGTGTCACTAAAAAGCACCACCCACAGACTATTTGTTTCAGGGATCTACTGGCCCTGTGTAGAAGGGGTAACCTTCTTACCCCTTAAAGGTTTTAGCTACATGCTCCTTCCCCATCACATTCTCAAACACTATTTCTACCAAAATCCTTGGTGATTTAAATATCCTTGGTAACATGGCCAGTGTTACATTAGATTACCAACCAGTGGTCTGCCATGATGTAGGTGCAATCTCCCTGGAAAATCAGAAATAATATGTCTTGGTAGACTGAGAAAAAGAAAGATAAACTGTTCTAAATAATTTTCTATTAAATATTTAATAAAATGGTTCTGAACTGAGGGTGATTTTGCCTCCCAGGAGATATTTGGTAATGTCTGGAGTCACTTTGTTGTCACAAGTCCAGAGGTTGAGTGTGCTACTAGCAGCTAATAAGTAGAAGGTATGGATGCTACTAAGCATCCTGCAAGGCACAGGACAAATCCCCACGACAAAAACTTATCCAGTCCAAATTGTCTACAGTGCTCGTTGAGAAATCCTGATTCAGAATGGTGAGTGTTCATCACTTTAAGATCTTCACCCATGAAAACACAGTGGCTTATCTCTCTTTAGTCTGAAGTAGAACACTAGCAGATTTAGATAAAATTAGGAATATAGAAAATACTTTTTAAAAAACAAAACACTAAAATCTCTAGAGGATTAAAAGATTTCTTTAAATATGAAAAGATAATGTTCACATTTTTAGTGCCTCCAGGTTTTTATAATCCCCTCCCTCATGAGCACAAAAAGTCTCACTAGTTGAAATGGGGCTTAGTTCATAGCTCCAAGTTTCTGTTTCTCCTTTATAGCCCAAGGAGCTTTTTATTTAGCCTCTTTTCTCCTGGGCCTCCATTTGGAAGAAAAATATTTTGAAACAGAATGTGGTACCATTGACAGAAACTACTCTGTTTGTGAACTTGGACTTTGGTGTGGTCCTTGGAGTTGCTTTCTTTATGTAAACTGGGTAAAAGAATGTTAACCTCACTGGTAACCAGTGGCATTACCATTAGGATTGTTGCCTTTATTCCATTGTCATTCATTTCCATCCATTCACATATTTATTTCAAAAGGATTTGTTGCATTTCTACTAAATGATAAGTGATGTATTGTCAGTGAGGATGTAAGGATGAATAAGAAAAGGGTTCTGACCTCAAGTGGCTTTCACAGTGGTAGAGGAGAAAACCAGAGAAAGTATAATAATTTAATAAAATATTCTTTAATGTATTATTTTAATATATTATGATAAATAATAAAAAAGTGTTATAATAGCACACAGAAAGAAGGAATTATAATTCTGTGTGGTGTTGGAAAGAAGTTCCAGCATATTTACAAGATCAGATGATACTAGAGCTGAAAGATATGGATTAAAAGAGTAATTTCATATTTTAGGGGTATTCACCATGAGCCATACCCTATGCATCTGATCTTTTTAATGAACTTTTTTGTCATTTAATTCTTTCTATAACCCTGGATAGTACATTATCTACATTTTATATATGAGGAGACAAGCTCAGATAGACTGGTCAAGGTTACCGAGTAAATAAGTAGTAGAATGGCGATCTGGCAATCAGACTCTTCATAACCACATTCCTTCCAATAAACCAAAAAGAAGGGGCATTGAGGGTGCAGTATACACACATGTTCCCAGGTATGCCAGACTTATTCTCCTGTAACCTGCCTTGTCTATAGACCCTGAAACATTTGATTCCATCTTGACTGCTAAGTACAGCTAACCTGGCCCACAGTGAACCTCTCAACATACAGAGCTGAGTCAGTAAGATTGTCTCCCAAGAATTCATGGCAGTGTCCTTGTGATGATGGTTTGCTGCTCCTGTAGGACACATCATGAAGAAGCTGAAGTAGACTGGAGAGAAGGAACTGAACCAGTCATTTGTAAGCCATCATGCTGTAGGATCAGAAACCATGCTTGAGCAGAGAAAACTGTCAGAAGTAGAAGAGATGAGCAAAAAGAAGCTTCTAGAAAACATAAGACACTGAGACAGCAACAGAGTTCTTGAAGGAAGCTTTCTGTTTCCCATTAAGCCTGACTCAACGTCTTACCTCATTATCCTTCTTGCCCATATATACAAGCCTTTAACTGGAGTTAATTTTTTTTTTTTTTTTAGAATACTTGTAATAAAAAGAGATTTGACAAACATTAGTAAAGGTAAAAATTAATTAATTAATTAATTAATTAAACCATATATGAGAGAGTAAGGGATGAGATCTTAGAATCAATGGGACAAATCAACTTGTTTACAGTTGTGAGCCTGGAGAGGGATGGGACAAGGATATGAACTGTTTTTTAGGCTTCTCCAAGAACTAAGACCCTATTCTCAAAGCATTCTGGAGACTTGAACTATAATGTGTGGCTCTGTTATCCCTGTATCAATAGCAGCTGGCTGAAAGACTTGTACACAATTTATGTTTAATAAATATTTGTTGCAACAATGAAACAAAGGAGAGAAATAAAATTAATCAAGCAGTTCATTTATTCTATTCAGTAACACTGACCTCTTTGCTAGTCCTTGAAGACACCAGGCATTGTCCTATATCAGAGTCTTTATGCTTACTCTGTTCTGTACCAAACACTCTTCCCCAGCACATCCCAGAAACTCACTCCCACATTCTCTTTGCTTTCTGCACAATGTCACCTCAGGAAGGCCTTCTTCTTTAGTATCTTAAAATCACACACCCCCTAACCCCAACATTCCCTTTCCTTCTTCCATTTTATTTAAAAGACTATTGTTTTTTTCAGAGCACTTTTAGACTGACAGCAAAAGTGAAAGCAGGCACAGAGATTTCCCATATACACTCTATTGGCACACATACGTAGCCTGCCTTGTTACCTACCTCTGCCATGAGAGGTATATTTGTCAAGCTTATTCTATGCTTTTTAAATATAGCATTTATTATCATCTACCATACTCTATATTTTTATTTTGTTTATTATGTCTCTCTTTATTAAAATGTATGCTCCAAGATGACTCCAATGTATTCGGTGTGACATATTCCTTGGTTTCCCCCAGGACAGTGGCTCTCCACAGCCTCCCATTCAGACCATAGTGGGAGTTTCAATGGATTATATCCTTGCTAACACGTGGCATTGTAAGTCTCTTTCTCTCTGGCCATTCAGATAGAAGGGGGGAGGATTTGCTCCCTGAAGGATGAAAGATGTTGTTTCTGGAAGAAGGAATATATACTATGGGACAAAAGTACCAGGATATACACACCAGCACAGAGAAAACACAACACTATACTATGTACCAGACTTGTAATAAATAAAAGTGTGGATGAGCTCAAGCCAATCCAGACTTCTCTAGGTTAAGCATTCAACTGAATGACAAAGGGATAAAAAGGTGGAAAATTTTAATGACTAGATGGCATGTGCCAAATTATTTCTCTTCTTCTTCAGTAGACACCGACAGAAAATCCCCGTCAGGCTTTTGGAATATGAGGCAGATAGTTGTTAATTTCATGCTTTTGAAAAGTTGGAGAGATTTTACAGTTGTTATATAAAACATCATTAAGTTTACTAGAGCTAATTTTAACTGTGTAGAATTTTCTTATTTTTTTACATTGTTGAAATAGAATTTAAATACAGTAAATGGCATTTATTATAAAGTGACAGCTCAGTCAATTTCACGAATTGAACACATTAGTGTAAATGTTACCCAGATCCCAAAGTCAAATATTTCAAGCATTAATGGGTCTTTTTTTGCCTTCCATTCTACTATCTGTTGTAAAGAATAACCACTATTTGGGTTTCTTCCTGATTACGTTTGCTTTTTTTTTTTTTTTTTTTTTTAACTATTTTGGTAATAGACTTCTCTTTTTCAATGTTATTTTTGTAAAACGAATTCACTTTGTTGACTATAGTTGTAGCCTGTATTCTCATGCTGTATAGTACATAACAATTCATTTACCCATTCTACTATTAGTGGGTATTTGAGTATTTGCAGCTGGGGCTATTGCTCTTAACTGCTATTAATGTTCTAGTGCATGTCTTCAGTGAACACAACATACACACACAATATACTGTATATACACAAAAGAGAGAAATTATTAGCTTATCATTTACTGTTTATTTTTTTAGAATACAAGGGTTTTAGTTAATTTTCAAAAAATTTTATGTAAATTTCAGTTAGTTAATATATACTGTAATATTAGTTTCAGATGTACAATATAGTGATTCAATATTGCAGTACAACACCCAGTGCTCATCATGGCAAGTGGACTTCTTAATCCCTGTTACCCATTTCATTAATCCCCCAATTACCTCCCCTCTGGTAACCATCTATAGTTAAGAGTCTGTTTCTTGGTTTACCTCTTTCTCTTTCCCCTTTATTGAATTGGTTTTTTTTTAACAATAAACATATTTTTCATTGGTGTTCAATTTGCCAACATACGGAATAACACCCAGTGCTCATCCCATCAAGTGCCCCCCTCAGTGCCCGACACCCATTCACCCCCACCCACCGCCCTCCTCCCCTTCCACCACCCCTAGTTTTTTTTCCCAGAGTTAGGAGTCTTTATGTTCTGTCTCCCTTTCTGATATTTCCTACCCATTTCCTCTCCCTTCCCTTCTATTCCCTTTCACTATTATTTATATTCCCCAAATGAATGAGAACATATAATGTTTGTCCTTCTCTGATTGACTTACTTCACTCAGCATAAAACCTCGAATTCCATCCACATTGAAGCAAATGGTGGGTATTTGTCATTTCTAATGGCTGAGTAATATTCCATTGTATACATAGACCACATCTTCTTTATCCATTCATCTTTCGATGGACACCGAGTCTCCTTCCACAGTTTGGCTATTGTGGATATAGATGCTATAAACATCAGGGTGCAGGTGTCCGGCGTTTCACTGCATCTGTATCTTTGGGAAAAATCCCCATAAGGGCAATTGCTGGGTGGTAGGGCAGGTCTATTTTTAACTCTTTGAGGAACCTCCACACAGTTTTCCAGAGTGGCTGCACCAGTTCACATTCCCACCAACAGTGTAAGAGGGTTCCCTTTTCTCCACATCCTCTCCAACATTTGTGGTTTCCGGCCTTGTTAATTTTCCCCATTCTCACTGGTGTGAGGTGGTATCTCATTGTGGTTTTGATTTGTATTTCCCTGATGGCAAGTGATGCGGAGCATCTTCTCATGTGCATGTTGGCCATGTCTATGTCGTCCTCTGTGAGATTTCTCTTCATGTCTTTTGCCCATTTCATGATTGGATTGTTTGTTTCTTTGGTGTTGAGTTTAATAAGTTCGTTATAGATCTTGGAAACTAGCCCTTTATCGGATACATCATTTGCAAATATCTTCTCCCATTCTGTAGGTTGTCTTTTAGTTTTGTTGACTGTATCCTTTGCTGTGCAAAAGCTTCTTATATTGATGAAGTCCCAATAGTTCATTTTTGCTTTTGTTTCTTTTGCCTTCATGGATGTATCTTGCCAGAAGCTACTGTGGCCGAGTTCAAAAAGGGTGTTGCCTGTGTTCTCCTCTAGGATTTTGATGGAATCTTGTCTCACATTTAGATATTTTGTCCATTTTGAGTTTATCTTTGTGTATGGTGCAAGAGAGTGGTCTAGTTTCATTTTTCTGCATGTGGATGTCCAATTTTCCCAGCACCATTTATTGAAGAGACTGTCTTTCTTCCAGTGGATAGTCTTTCCTCCTTTATCAAATATTAGTTGAACATAAAGTTCAGGGTCCACTTCTGGGTTCTCTATTCTGTTCCATTGATCTATGCGTCTGTTTTTGTGCCAGTACCACACTGTCTTGATGACCACAGCTTTGTAGTACAACCTGAAATCTGGCATTGTGATGCCCCCAGCTATGGTTTTCTTCTTTAAAATTCCCCTGGCTATTCGGGATCTTTTCTGATTCCACACAAATCTTAAAATAATTTGTTCTAACTCTCTGAAGAAAGTCCATGGTATTTATATAGGGATTGCATTAAATGTGTAAATTGCCCTGGGTAACATTGACATTTTCACAATATTAATTCTGCCAATCCATGAGCATGGAATATTTTTCCATCTCTTTGTGTCTTCCTCAATTTCTTTCAGAAGTGTTCTATAGTTTGAGGGTATAGATCCTTTACCTCTTTGGTTAGGTTTATTCCTAGGTATCTTCTGCTTTTGGGTGCAATTGTAAATGGGATTGACTCCTTAATTTCTCTGTCTTCAGTCTCGTTGTTAGTGTATAGAAATGACTTCTGGGCATTGATTTTGTATCCTGCCACACTGCCAAATTGCTGTATGAGTTCTAGCAATCTTGGGGTGGAGGCTTTTGGGTTTTTATGTAGAGTATCATGTCATTGGCGAAAAGGGAGAGTTTGACTTCTTCTTTGCCAAATTGAATGCCTTTAATGTCTTTTTGTTGTCTGATTGCTGAGGCTAGGACTTCCAGTACTATGTTGAATAGCAGTGGTGAGAGTGGACATCCCTGTCTTGTTCCTGATCTTAGAGGAAAGGCTCCCAGTGCTTCCCCATTGAGAATGATATTTGCTGTGGGCTTTTCATAGATGGCTTTTAAGATGTTGAGGAATTTTCCCTCTATCCCTACACTCTGAAGAGTTTTGATCAGGAATGGATGCTGTATTTTGTCAAATGCTTTCTCTGCATCTAATGAGAGGATCATATGGTTCTTGGTTTTTCTCTTGCTGATATGATGAATCACATTGATTGTTTTACGAGTGTTTAACCAGCCTTGTGTCTGGGGATAAATCCTACTTGGTCATGGTGAATAATTTTCTTAATGTACTGTTGGATCCTATTGGCTAGTATCTTGTTGAGAATTTTTGCATCCATGTTCATCAGGGATATTGTTCTATAATTCTCCTTTTTGGTGGGGTCCTTGTCTGGTTTTGGAATTAAGGTGATGCTAACCTCAGAGAACGAATTTGGAAGTACTCCATCTCTTTCTATCTTTCCAAACAGCTTTAGGAGAATAGGTATGGTTTCTTCTTTAAATGTTTGATAGAATTCCCCTGGGAAGCCATGTGGCCCTGGACTTTTGGGTCTTGGGAGGTTTTTGATGACTGCTTCAATTTCCTCCCTCATTATTGGCCTGTTCAGGTTTTCTATTTCTTCCTGTTCCAGTTTTGGTAGTTTGTGGCTTTCCAGAAATACGTCCATTTCTTCTAGATTGCCTAATTTATTGGCGTGTAGCTGTTCATAATATGTTTTTAAAATCGTTTGTATTTCCTTGGTGTTGGTAGTGATCTCTCCTTTCTCATTCATGATTTTATTAATTTGAGTCTTCTCTCTCTTCTTTTTAATAAGGCTGATTAATGGTTTTTCTATCTTATTAATTCTTTCAAAGAACCAACTCCTGGTTTTGTTGGTCTGTTCCACAGTTCTTCTGGTCTCGATTTTGTTGAGTTCTGCTCGAATCTTTATTAACTCTCTTCTACTGCTGGGTGTAGGATCTCTTTACTGTTTTTTCCCTAGCTCCTTTAGGTGTAAGGTTAGCTTTTGTATTTGAGTTCTTTCCAGTTTTTGAATGGATGCTTGTATTGCGATGTACTTCCCCCTCAGGATTGCTTTTGCTGCATCCCAAAGATTTTGAACGGTTGTATCTTCATTCTCATTAGTTTCCATGAACCTTTTTAATTCTTCCTTAATTTCCTGGTTGACCCTTTCATCTTTTAGCAGGATGGTCCTTAACCTCCACGTGTTTGAAGTCCTTCCAAAC
The DNA here is from genome assembly GCF_003254725.2 of Canis lupus dingo. Taxonomy (NCBI): domain Eukaryota; kingdom Metazoa; phylum Chordata; class Mammalia; order Carnivora; family Canidae; genus Canis; species Canis lupus. Next base: position 25,777,764 of record NC_064247.1, on the reverse strand, counting down.
TTCTTGTTGTGATTTAGTTCTAATTTCAAGGCATTATGGTCTGAGGGGACGATCCCAATCTTTTGGTATCAGTTCAGACACGATTTGTGACCCAGTATGTGGTCTATTCTGGAGAAAGTTCCATGTATACTTGAGAAGAATGTGAATTCAGTTGAGTTTAGACGTAAAGTTCTGTAGATATCTGTGAAATCCATCTGGTCCAGTGTATCATTTAAAGCTCTCGTTTCTTTGGAGATGTTGTGTTTAGAAGACCTATCGAGTGTAGAAAGCGCTAGACTGAAGTCACCAAGTATAAGTGTATTATTATCTATGTATGTCTTAACTTTGGTTATTAATTGATTGATATATTTGGCAGCTCGCACATTCGGGGCATATATATTGAGGATTGTTAAGCCCTCTTCTTGGATAGATACTTTAAGTATGATATAGTGTCCCTCTTCATCTCTCACTACAGTCTTCGTGGTAAATTTTAGTTTATCTGATCTAAGGATGGCTACCCCTGCTTTCTTTTGAGGGCCATTTGAATAGTAAATGGTTCTCCAACCTTTTATTTTCAGGCTGTAGGTGTCCTTCTGTGCAGACAGCAAATAGATGGGTCCTGCTTTTTTATCCAGTCTGAAACCCTGCGCCTTTGATGGGGTCATTAAGCCCGTTCACGTTCAGAGTTACTATTGAAAGATAGGAGTTTAGTATCATCATGATATCTCTTCAGTCCTTGTTTTTGTGGATTGTTCCACTGGACTTCTTCTTAAAGGGAAAATTTAAGAGTCTCCCTTCAAATTTCTTGCAGAGCTGGTTTGGAGGTCACATATTCTTTCAGTTCCTGCCTGTGTGGAAGCTCTTTATCTCTCCTTCCATTCTGAATGAGAGCCTTGCTGGATAAAGTATTCTTGGGTGCATGTTCTTCTCATTTAGGACCCTGAATATATCCTGCCAGCCCTTTCTGGCCTGCCAGGTCTCTGTGGAGAGGTCTGCTCTTACCCTAATACTCCTCCCCATAAAAGTCAGAGATCTCTTGTCTCTTGCTGCTTTAAGGATCTTCTCTTTATCTTTGGAATTTGCAAGCTTCATTATTAAATGTCGAGGTGTTGAACGGTTTTTATTGATTTTCGGGGGGGGGGGACTCCCGAGGGGAGTCCACCTCGTTAACCCTCCGTAGTTAGGACTTCTAGTTTGGATTGCATCTCATTCAATTGATTTTTAAAATCTGCCTGATTAGATCTAAATTCTGCAGTCATGAAGTCTCTTGAGTCCTTTTTGCTTTTTTTCTAGAGCCACCAGTAGCTTTATAATAGTGCTTCTGAATTGGCTTTCTGACATTGAATTTTAATCCAGATTTTGTAGCTCTGTGGGAGAGAGGACTCTTTCTGATTCTTTCTTTTGAGGTGAGGTTTTCCTTCTAGTCATTTTGCTCAGTGCAGAGTGGCCAAAAAGCAAGTTGTATTGGGAAAAGGAGAAAAAGAGAGGAGAGAAAGAAGGAAAGAAAAGAGAAAAAGAAAAAAGGAAGAAAAAAGAAAAAAGAGAAGAAAAAGAGAAAGAAAAAGAAAGAAAGGGAAAAAAAGGTGGGGAAAGCAAACAGAAATCAAAAAGAAAAAAAAAAAAAAACCAGGGGGAGTATCTTCTGATTCTGTGTACTTTAAGTCCCTTGACTTCCCCTGGAAGTTGTCAGTCTAGCTGGTCTTCTGGGGGAGGGGCCTGTTGTGCTGATTTTCAGGTGTGAGCAGTTGGGGGAGCTGCTGTGCCCCTGCCTGGTGCAGGGCTCAGTGGGGGTTGTTTACCCCGTGAGGCCCCAGGAGGAACAACCGCAGTGGCGGGGCCAGCTCTGGAGCCCTGGAGTCAGCTCCCGCAGGAACTCTGGAGCTCTCCGTCTTCAGGGCCTGGAGGCTCCGGGGCGGGGCCGCTGATCTGCTCAGCTGGGGCAGGAGCGTCCTCGCTGTCCTGGGCCCTCCCGGCCTCTGCCTGTCCTGGGGGAGGCCGGATCCTGGGCTGTGTCCCGGCGCCCAGTGCTCCGGATCCTGTGCTATGGATTCGCGCTCCCGCCGCCTAGCCCCCTCCGTGGAGCCGCAACCCCAGCCCCCCGAGCTGCTCCCGCCCCGCAGCCCCCTCCGCGGAGCCTCCGCCGAGCCCCCCGAGCTGCTCCAGGTCCCGCAGCCACCTCTCTGGAGCCGCCGCCCGAGCCCCCCCGAGCTGCTCCCGCCCCGCAGCCCCCTCCGCGGAGCCCCTCCCCCGAGCCCCCCCGAGCTGCTCCGGGTCCCGCCGGGTCCCGCGTGCGCGCTGCAGCCCTTAGGGAGCTCGGCACACTCTCCCGGGGCGCAGGTGTCTGTCAGTGTCCCCGGGAGCCCGAGGGCATCCCCGCCCTCCTGGGTCCTGCTCCAACTCCCCGCGAGCCCCTTTCCCCCGGGAAGGTCGGTGCAGCTCCTGCGTCTCCGGGACGGGGCTCTCCTGTCCTGGGGACACTCGCCCCGGCCTCAGCCCGGCTCCTCGCGGGGCCCCTCCCCCTTGGAGGCCTTTTGTTTCTTTATTTCTTTTTCCCCGTCTTCCTACCTTGATAGAAGCGCGAACTCTTCTCACTGTAGCCTTCCAGCTGGTCTCTCTTTAAATCTCAGGCCGAATTCGTAGATTTTCAGGATGATTTGAAGGTTATCTAGGTAATTTGGTGGGGACAGGTGACTTGGGGACCCTGCTCTTCAGCCATCTTGCTCCTCCCCTCTATTCCATTGTTTTGTTCTTAAATTCCATATCTGAGTGAAATTATGTGGCATTTGTCTTCCCCTGACTGGTTTCGCTCAGCGATTATCCTCTCTAGCTCCATCCACGTCCTTGCAAATGGCATGATTTCATTCTTTTTGTGGCTGAATCATATTCCACTCTGTGTGTGTGTGTGTGTGTGTGTGTGTGTGTGTACCGTATCTTCTTTATCCATACATCAGTTGATGCACACCTAGGCTACTTCTACATTTTGGCTATTGTAAATAATGCTGCTATAAACATCAGGTGCATATATGCCTTTGATTTAGTGTTCTGATAGTCTTTCGGTAAATATGCAGTATTGCAGTAATTGCTGGGTTATAAGGTAGTTCTATTTTTAATTTTTTGAGGAATCTCCATAATGTCTTACTCAGTGGCCATGCCACTTTGCATTCCCACTGGCAGTGCAGGAGTGTTCTTTTCCTCCACATCATGTGCTCAGCTTCAAATGTTAATAAATACTGCTGGCATTGCCATTTGCTTCCTTATAATACACAACACATTTGATTATAGGAAACAACATATTTTACTTTGGGGTTAGTACAAGGAAATAGGTAAGTTGCTGATATATGCACAATTTATTTTGCAATTATATACTGTAACAAACCCTCTTTATTTTCCCTTAGGAATCATAATCCTGTGCTGCCTATTGACAACATGTGTTTTATATATCGTTTCCAGTTTTCTTATTTTTCCAGCTTTGAGGAATAATGGACAAATACAATTGTATATATTGAAAGGGTACAATATGATGATTTGATACACATATACCTTGTGGAGTGTATATACACATATACCTTGCAAGATCAAGATAAGTTATCCATCACCTCACGTGGTTAACTTTTTGTTGTTGTTGCTGTGAGAATGCTTAAGATTTAATCTCAGAATTCCCAAATATGCAATACTTAATTGTCAACTGTAGTCACTGTACTTCCCATTCAGTCCTCAGAATGGATTCTTCTTATAACTGAAAGTTTGTACCCCTTGACTTAAATCTCCCCATCTCTCCCTCTCTCCAGCCATTGGCAACCATCATTCTATTCTGTTTCTATGAAATCAGCTTTTTAAAGATTCCATGTATATTGTTTCCATTTTTCTATCTATTTACATATAAAAAGAAATTCATTCATCTACCACAGCTGGAAAGGAAGTCTCCTTTATCTTCTTGCAGTTGGTTTTGAAGTGTAGAGATCTGGCATGAAATTTATTAATTCCTAGGTGTTTGATGATTTTTAATACTATGATAAAATACATCTTTAATATTTTTTTCTTCTATTTACCTTTTGTTGGTATATAGAGAGGCATGGTTGATTTTTAAACACTAACCTGGTATCCAGCAACCTTGCTAAATTCAGTGATTAATTCTAATAATGTATCAATGGATTATTTTTGAATGTTTTAGTAGACAGTTAATCATGTACAGACTGCCCAGCTCTAATCTAACTGGAAGTCAAAGAGAAGATTAATGAAAGGCTTCACAGTGGTGGTGACTCACACACTCAGCCCTGAGTAAAAAACTTGAGTGTGTCAGTTAGAAATGAGGGAACAGGCATTTTGGGCAGAGAGGACAGTTGGTCCAATGATAGAAAGAATTGACTGGGAAGGATGGATTCTGAGATTCTTAAAAAAAAAAAAAAAGAAAAAAGAAAACACACAGAAAGAGTGACAGGAGATGCAACCAGGGAAGTAAATGAGCAACTAGTAAAAATTCCTGTAAGTCAAATCAAGGAGTTTAGAGCTTTCCTACTGAGACTTTAGAGTTACTAACATATTTTTAGGCAGGGAATAAAGTGGTCAGTTGGAGACTGAAAGACTTCACTCCTGAGGCCCAAACTACCCTCTGTGATGATAGACATTACATTTGTACCGGTCCAGGGAGTGCTCTTTACCTCCCAGCCAGGTAAACAGTACCCCTGAAATCGTGTGCCTTGTGGAAGCATAGTGGATAGATTGGAGAGGTGTTCCTGGAGACAGGGAGACACCTCTGAAATAAAAACAAATCCAAACTTAAGTGAGAAACTCTGTCTGAAAAGAATATGGTAATAAGGAGAAACTCTGACTGTAAGATATGCAAGGGTCTCAAGGCAAGACAGAAAAAGGCCTTTCTTAATATAGGGAGGAGTAAGCAAGGCTTGAAAGAACCAAGGTGAGTCAGTAGGACAGAATGCACCTCCCGCCCCACCTCCACCCAGATCAGCTGATGATGCCTGGGAAGGGTCCTGAGAAAGAAGGTTCTGCATCCTGATGCTGGTCAGGCTCAGGTCTAAGTTCAGGGTCACATGGGGAGAGGAGACTCTCAAAGTCAAATTCACAAGCATTTTGTTACTGTTGACCAGTGGGGACAAACTATTCAGCTAATCACTGATAAAGTAAAAAAAGAGGGGGTTGGGGGGGGGACTGTGCAGCAATAGGCTGGTTATTCACAAGTCTTTCAAAGACATTTAGGAATCTTGGCTTCTTGTGGTAAATCTTTTCCTAGTACACAAGGGCTCGGGGAACTCATTGAACAATTGCTACTTCCCAGGTTTAAGGGGCTTGAGTAAAGTTCAAAATTATCATTATTGAGGAAACTTCTGTAACTGTCCAGGTAAAAAATAGTTAGAAATTAATATATTTAAAATGAACATATTACATGTATCCAGAACCCTCTTGGCTTTTGAGTCATATTAAGGGTCAACAGAACAACATCCTTATCTTGCAAAAGAAAAAGGAGTTAATGGGATGGATTTTTGTTTGTTTTTGTTGTTTTCTTTTGTGGAGAAGATGCCTCTGCCTAACTGTCCCAGCAGCAGACCTCTTTTCTGTGGTTTTACTCTTTTACCCAGAGAAACCTTGATATTCTTTGCATCCCACTATCTCATTAGGGATGTTGTAAGTCCTAAAAGTCGTAATTAACGTGAAGTATTAACATATAGCTTGGTACCCAGTGAGGTCTCCATAATTGTTAGCTTTTTCAGCTTTTCTTTTTCTTGTTTTGCTGCTGCTGAACAAGGAATATGTGGTCACTGGGTATGCAGATCCGGCCCACAGTCTTATTTAATTCATGGGTATGGTAGATGAATGAAAACTAGAAATTTGATTATTAATTACTGGTCAAGTTCTTTGGAAGCATAATGCAGATCTACTGTCTACAAATCACTGTTCCAAAGGCCAAGGATAAAAGAGATCTTCCTGCCCCCAGTCAGCCCCGCCTAGCACACGGGCATGCACCCTTTTCTGTGGTGGGAATTCACAAGTGTGAATTATTTCCATCTTTTATTTTCAAGTTACATGCTCCAGCACTGTATCCTGTTATAATTCATTGTATACAAGTTGTTGGGCGGTCACAGGGAAACTTTTTCTACATTCTCTATTATACTATTACTTCCAGTAATCACTTCTAATTATGCCTCCAACTGAGACAATTAGTAAATAATTACAAATTCCTTTTCTTGTGATTTTCATTGGCTCTATTTAAATTCTGAGAAGATGTATTAATTTTGGTAGCTTTTAGTAATTTCGCTTTTCCTCCCCTAAGAAAAAAAGAAGATTTGGTGTTCTCAAAAGCTTCCTTAAGAATCATTGCATATTAATGGATTGCACGCAATAAGCAAGACCGATTTTCTAAAGGAAAAGCCAGATTACCTCAGTGAAACCATTGAGGCCATAGGATAGTTACAAGTTATATCTGAACAAAGAAAGGACTCTGAAGCATTCCATAAATATTTGTTTACATTCATAATAATTGATTGCATTAGTTGGACGTGTCATTTTAACTACCTATCCATACATGTGTTGATATTTTTCTTGAGAGAAAATTTTTAAAAAGAAAAAAAAAAACAGAAAAATACTCATTTGCTCAAATGTCCTGCCTTTAGATATTGTTTTATGTTCATTGAGTCCTGGGGTGCTCTTATATGTAAATTTTAAACAGCAATTTACTCTGCAATCACAACACATGCAATCATACCCCAATTCAAACCAATGAGAAGACATATTTATCTTTTTAAAGATTTTATTTATTGATTTTTGCAAGAAACGGTGAGAGAATTCTAGAGAGCAAGCATGAGCCAGAGGAGGGGCAGAGAAAGAAGCAGACTCCCCACTCAAGAGGGAGCCCAAAGTGGGACTTCAACCCAGGACCCTGAGATCATGGCAGAGCCAAAGGCAGAGCTTTTATTGAGCTTAACTAACTGAGCCACCCAGGTGCCCATTATATATTTAATTTAGGTATTTTATCTCAAAGAGGTCACCCAGGAGCTTAATGGAAACTTAAGTAATCTCCAAAATCAGAATTTGCTCTTTATCAAGATCCCAGGTGAGGCAAATACCTATAAAGTTTGAGCAGCTCAGTGAAATTTCAGCTATGTACATCTCCCTCATCTTAAAACAATACAACTGCCAAGCTCCTAGGCCAGATTTACTGGAAGTAACTCTTTAAAGGTGAGATGTAGGAATTGCTAAAAAAAAAAAAAAAAAAATTAAAGTTGATTTTGATACAATGCCAGAACTGGGAATTACTGATCTAAGAGAATCTTAAATTTATAGGGTGATTTTACCTCTGACGCTAATTTGCTAAGCCACTTATCTACAATTTAGAAAAGCAGTCTGCAAAAATAAAGATTCAGGATTGTATCTGCTCCCATAGACAAAGGTCCAAATATAGAAAATACCTAAGTAGGATAAAATCAATACTTGCATAAATGGGTGCATCTTAATAATTTCTGGAAGGAAGAAATAAGTGAAAGAATCCTTGGTTGCTAAGTAGTGATCAGTCCAATTTGCTAAACTTTTAATAGATCATGTACAAAAAATGGCTATAGTTGGCTAATAAAAATTATAGCTAAGTGACACAGACTATATAGTGTGAACACTATAACTCAGAATATATTCATTTGTTTACTTTTATTTCCTCTCATGTATTTGTTCTGACAAATATTATGTTTCATTGAATGCATCCTAAGTGCAAACCTTGCCACCAGGAATTGAATAAGCTAACATGTAAAACCTTGAATGCAACATATATATTCTCACAGCTACGTTCAGATCAATGAGATCAGATAGATCCCTTGTTTAGAAAAAGCTATAATTTTAGCAAATAACAGAGTAAGCAGAGTGACTCAACCCTTACTTTACTTCTCTCTTCTCTACCATTAAGAACAATATACTAACAGGAAAGAGTAGATCAAACATTCTATAAAAGGAATTAAAACCCCAAAAAGGAAATAAATCATTAAGAAAACACATAGTTATCAATTGACATGCCTGCAAAATTACCTGCCGATGCATGGCAGAAACTTGCAGATGTGTTCCCAGAAATAGAGTAAGCACTGAGAATGTTAAAATCACAAATGATGCTTGCTTTAGGGCTTTGACTCCCTGTATTTTGCCTTTTCCACCGCACTATGCTATATATTCCTTCAATATTTTTACCTGAATTTCCTCAACCAACTCTTTTGTTACAAACAGCACAAAATAACTTTTAACCTGACTTCACTGTGTCATCAATTTAAAATTAAGAGACACCACTTGTGGGATCTTAAATGTGTTATTAATAATGGCTTACATTCAGTGGTATTCTGGAGCTAGTCCCAACAGACCTAGACAAGCTGATTGTGTATATCTCTTCCCAATCTTCGGTTCAGGACATCTTATTGGATAGTTTGAAATTGGCCATGTTAATATTTACACAATTGAAATCAGTAAGTGCTACAAATGAGGGTCTTTATTTTGAGAGCTGGTATGTCACATATCATTAGACATTATGTTTGAATGTGTTGGTTAAGGCTGATTTAAAAAAATGCACTGCTGAAACAAAAAATCAGGGAAAACTAAAATTTGTTTAATTTCCTTTTTCCCCCCATTACCAGCACTTTTTTGTTTTCTAGCTGCTATGATTCTAGAAGAGACCTTTATAGTTCTTGGATAAGATATTGGAATAACCCTCTTAATTCTTGCAACTCTATGGATTAATTTATTTTTGTAACTCCATAAATTAATTATGGAATAAAATGTTAATGGAAATTTTATAAATGGTTTCATTCACTCTAAGTTCTTTTATATCTGGCATCTTTTTTTTTAAGTTAACATACAATGTTATAGTAGTTTCAGGTATATAACATTGATTCAATAATTTTATACATTAATCAATGCTCACCACTCTAAGTATAGCCACCATACACTGTGGAGGCCGAGAAAATTAAGGCCATTCCACTTTAAGTTCAGCCTTAGCACAAGTACAGCCATCCCAGGCCCCTGTGAATAAGAGCTGAACTTTACCTTACTTCAGTTACAGGAAGAAAATACCTAGAAAGCCCCTATTAGAATGAGAACAGAGCCCAAGCCAAGGGCAGGAAGCCCCTATTAGAATAAGAACAGAGCTCAATGCCCTTGAAAGCCCCATATCAAAATGTAAACAGAACTTGAGAAATTCCTCCACCCCTTCTGAAGATCCCCTAGACCAGCCTATAAAAACTAAGCTGAAACCCACCTCTGGGCCCAAGTCCCTGCTCGGCTGTGTCGGGTGTACTTGGACCCAAGCTCGAGCTTGTAAATAAACCCTCGTGTGTTTGCATCGGTGTCGGCTCCTTGGTGGTTTCTCGGATTCGCAATCTTGGGCACAACATACACCATTATCACAGTATTATTAACTATATTCCCTATGTTGTAGTCTTCATCACCATTACTAATGTATTTTATAACTAGAAGTTTATAACCTTTTAATCCCTTTATCTAGTTTACCTATTCCCCCATCCCTCCCCTTTGACAACCACTAGATTGTTCCCTGTATTTAGGAGACTTGTTTTGTTTCTTTTTTTGTCTGTTTCATTTTTTAGATTCCACATATAAATGGAATTATATAGCATTTGTCATTCTAGGACTTATTTCACTTAACATAATACACTGTAAGTACATCCATGTTGACATAAATAGGAAGATCTCATTCTTTTATGACCAAGTAATATTCCCCACTTTTAAAAAATTATTTATTTATTCATGAGAGACACAGAGATGCAGAGACATGGGCAGAGGGAGAAGCAGACTCCCTTTGGGGAGCCCTTTGCAGTACTCAATCCCAGGACCCTGGGATCATGCCCTGAGCCAAAGGCAGACACTCACCTGCTGAGGCACCCAGGCATCCTGCCCCCACTTATTTATACACTCATCTATTGATGGACACTTGGGTGGCTTCCTTATCTTGGCTATTATAAATACTGCAATACACATAGAAGTGCATATATATATTTTCAAATTAGTATTTTCTTTTTCTTCCCAGTAGTGGAATTATTGGATCATATTTTATTTCTGTTTTTTGTATTTTGAGAAAACTCCATACTGTTTTCCAGAGTGCCTGTGCCAGTTTATATTCCCACCAATAGTGCATAAAGGTTTCTTTTCCTCCACATCCTCACCAACATATGTTATTTCTTGTCTTTTTGGTACTTACCATTCTGATAGTTGTAAGGTGATATCTCATTGTGGTTTCGATTTACATTTCTCTGATGATTGGTGATGTTAAGTATCTTTTCATGTGTCTGTGGACCATCTGTAATGTCTCCTCTGGAAATATGTCTGTTAAGGTCCTCTACTCATTTTTAATAGAAATTTTTTTTTTTTGTTTCAAGTTGTATGTTCTTTATGTATTTTTGATATTAACCCTTTATTGGATATCTCATTTGCAAATATCTTCTCCCTTTTGATAGGTTGCCAAGCTTTTTATTTTTGCTTAGTTCCGATAGGTTATTTTTGCTTGATTTCCTCTTCCCTCATATTTAGAAACAAGGGACATATCAGAGACAGATCCAGAAAAATGTTGCTAAGATTAATGTCTAAGAGATTACTGTTTTGTTTTAGGAATTTGATGGCTTTGGGTCTTAGATTTATGTCTTTAATCCATTTTGAGTTTGTTTTTGTGTATAGTTTAAGAAAGTGATCCAGGTTCATTCTTTTGTATATATCTGTCCAGTTCTCCCAGCTCCACTTAATAAAGATTCTGTCTTTTCCCCATTTTATGTTCTTTCCTCCTTCATCATCGATTAATTGACCATATGGGGTGTGGGTTAATTTCTAGACTCTCTATCCTGTTCCATTGATATCTGTGTATATTTTTGTGCCAGCACCATACTGTTCAGATTACTATAGCTTTGTAGTATATCTTGAAATCTGGGCTTGTGATACTGCCAGCCTTGTTCTTTTTTCTCAAAGTCACTTTAGCTATTCAAGGTCATTGGGGTTCCATAGAAATTGAAGGTTTCTTTGTTCCAGTTTTATCAAAAATGGTATTGATATTCTTATAGGGATTGCAATAGCAGATTGTTATGGGGAGTATGGATATTTTAATGATATTCTTCATTCTTTGAGCATGGTATATCTTTCCATTTGTGTTGTCATCAATTTCTTTCATCAGTGTCATTGTTTTCAAAGTGTAAGTGTAGTTTTTTAAATCCTTTTCATACAATTGTAAATGGGGTTGTTTTCTTAATTTCTTTTCCTGTCACCTTATTAGTATACAGAAATGCACTAGATTTCATTATTATAATTTTGTACCTGTAATACTACTGAATTCATTAGTCATATCTAATAGTTTTTTTTAAGTCTTTTTTTTAAAGATTTTATTTTTTTAATTTTTATTTATTTATGATAGTCACAGAGAGAGAGAGAGAGAGAGGCAGAGACACTGGCAGAGGGAGAAGCAGGCTCCATGCACCGGGACCCGACGTGGGATTCGATCCCCGGTCTCCAGGATCGAGCCCTGGGCCAAAGGCAGGCGCCAAACCGCTGCGCCACCCAGGGATCCCTAATAGTTTTTTTGGTGTTTAGTTTTCTATATACAGTATTATGACATCTGCAAATAGTGGCAGCCTTACTTCTTCCTTACCAGTTGGATGCCTTTTATCTCATTTTCTTATCCAATCATTGCAGGTAGGACCTCTAGTACTAAGTTGAGTAAAAGTTGCTAAAATGGACATCCTTGTCCTCTTCCTGATCTTAAATGAAAAGCTCTCAGGTTTTCACCAATTAATATGTTTGCTCTGGGTTTTTCATATATGGCCTTTATTATATTGAAGGAAGTTTCCTTGAAAATCCAATTTGTTGAGAGGTTTTATCATGAATGGATGTTGTATTTTGTCAAATGGGTTTTCTGTGCCTTGTGAGAGGATCATGTGTTTTTGTCCTTTCTCTTATTAATGTAATATATCACATTGATTGATTGGCAAATATTGAATTCCTACAATAAATCCTATTTAAGTGTGGTGAATGATTTTTTTAACGTATTATTGAATTTGGCTTGCTAATATTTTGTCAAGGGTTTTTACATCTATGTTCATCAAAGATAGTGGCCTGTATTTTTTTGTTTTTTTTTTTGTTTTGTTTTGTTTTTTGTAGTGTCTTTATAATAAGGTAATTTGTCCTTGTAGAATCAATTTAGAAGTTTTTCTTCCACCTCTAATTTTTTGAATAGTTTGAAAAGAACAGGCATTAACTCTTCTTTAAATACTTGATAGCACTGCCCTTTGAGGCCATCTGGTCCTAGACTTCTGTTTGTCAAGAGACTTTTTTATTACTGATTCAATTTTATTACTCCTAATTGGTCCGTTTAAATTTTTTATTGCTTACTGATTCATTTTTTGAGAACTATATGTTTCTAAGAATTTGTCCACTTCTAGGTTGTCTAATATGTTCATTGTACTCTCTTATAGTCACTTGCAATACTGCAGTGCCATTGTTATTTCTCTTTCATTCCTGATTTTAATTTAGCATTTCTTGATGAGTCTTTTTTTTTTATTTTTATTTTTTTTTTATTTATTCATGAGAGCACAGAGAGAGAGGCAGAGACACAGGCAGAGGGAGAAGCAGGCTTCATGCAAGAAGCATGATTTGGGACTGGATCCCAGGACTACAGATCATGCCCTGAGCCAAAAGCAGACACTCAACACACCCGGACATCCCTCTTGATGAGTCTTGAGAAGGGTTGATCAATTTTGCTTATCTTTTCAAAGAATGAGCTCTTGGTTTCATCATATTTTCTAGATTTATACTCTTTATTTCAATTATTTCTACTCTAATCTTTATTATTTTCTTCCTTAATACTGGCTTTAGACTCTATTTGTTCTTCTTTTCTTGCTACTTTAGGTGTAAAGTTAGGTGGCTTATTTGAAAATTTTCCTATTTCTTGAGGAAGAAGGCCTCTAGTGCTATAAAATCCCCAGTTTGAATGTATTTTGCTCTAACCTGAAGAATTTGTACTGTCATGTTTTAATTTCATTTGTATGCATGTATTTCTTGATTCTCTCTTTGCTTTCATGGTTGACCCATACATCGTTTAGTAACATTTGATTCTCCTTCTCATGTTTGTCTTTCTTCCATATTTTTTCTTAGGATTGATATCTAATTTCATCCTGTATGGTTGGAAAGCTGCTTGATGTGATTTAAATGTTCTTAAATTTATTGAGACTTGTTTTGTGGCCCAACATGTGACCTAGTCTGGAGAACATTCCATGTATACTTAAAAAGAATTTGTATTCTGTGGTTTGGGATAGAATGTTCTGTATATATCTGTTAAGTCCATCTAGTCTAGTATGTTGTTCAAAGCCACTGTTTCCTCTTGATATCCTATCTGGATGATCGATCCACTGATGTTAGGTGAGGTGTTAGAGTCCTCTACTATTATTGTGTTACTGTCAATATTTCCCTTTATGTCTGTTAATATTACTTTTATGTATTTAGGTGCTTCAATGTTGATTGCATAGTTATTTTTAATTGCTATATCCTCTTGTGGGATTAATCCCTTTATCATTAGGCAATGCTTTTCATTGTCTCTTGCTAATGTCTTAGTTTTAAAGTCTATTTTGTCTGATGCAAGTATTACCACCCCAACTCTTTCCCCCCACCCCCCATTTGTACGGTATATGTTTTTCCGAACTTTCATTGCCTCTGTATGTCTTTAAGTCTGAAGTGAGTCTCTTGGAGGCAAAATATAGATGGGTCTTGTTTTGTTTTGTTTTATTCATGTTTTATTCACCCTGTATCTTTTGTTGGAGTATTTAGTCCATTACATTTAAAGTAATTTTTCATAGGTATGTACTTACAGCCATCTTGTTAATTGCTTTCTGATATTTTTGTTTGTTTTTTTTTTGTTTAAGGTTTTGTTTTGTTTTAGTTCTTTTCTGTTCTTTTCTTCTTCTTTTGTTCTATCCCCTTGTGTTTTGATGGCTTTCTTTAGTGTTATTCTTGGATTCCTTTTCCTTTATTTTTTGTGTACCAATCACAGATTTTTCATTTCTGATCATGATTGGGTTCCTATATAACATCTTATGTGTATGGCAGTCTATATTAAGCTCATGGTTGCTTAAGTTTGAACACATTCTAAAAGTACTGAATCTTTACTCCCCACCCCATTTTACATATATGATTACATATATTACATCTTCTTATTTTGCATATCCCTTGACTAATTTTTCATTTTCATAATTTTCATAATATCTTACCTTTTCTTTCAACTTAAAGAATTCCCTTTAACATTTCTTGTTTGGCTGGTTTAGTGATGATAACCTTTAAATTTTATGCCTGGGAAACTTTTCATTTTTCTTTCTAATCTAAAAGACAAATTTGCCAAGTAGACCATTCTTGATTACAGGTTTTTCCTTTCATCACTTTGAAAATATCAGGCTCTTCTACCATGCAAATTTCTGCTGAATAGTCAGCTGATAGCTAGATGAGGTTTTCCTTATATGTAAATGTTTTCTCTTGCTGCTTTTAAAATCTCACTTCATCAGTAATTTTTGCCATTTTAATTAATATTTGTCTTGGTGTGTACCTTCTTGGGTTCATCTTGGTAAAAGCCCCCTGTACAGCCTGGATATGGATGTGTTATGGGGTTTTCATTTCAGATTAGGGAATTTTTCAGCTACTACCTCTTTGAACAAATTTTCTGCCCTCTTTCTCTCCTTTTGGGATGCCTGTAATGCAAAGGAATTATTCTTGGCAAGGTCGCTGAGTTCCTTTAACCAATTCTCATTTTTTATTACTCTTTTTTTTTTTTCTCTTCAACTTGGTTACTTTCCATTACCTTGGCTTCCAGATCACTGATCTGTTCTTCTGCATAATTTAATCTGCTGTTGATTGCCTCTAGTATATTTTTTTATTTCATCTGTTAAAATTCTCCCTTCTGACTGGATCTTTTTTATATTTTATCTCTCTTTGTTAAAGTTCTTATTGAGTTTATCCACTCCTTTCTCAAGTCCAATGAGTATCTTAATAATCATTACTTGAAATTCTTTATCAAGACATATTGCTTTTCTCACATTGCCTTTAGTTCTTTTACTGTGATTTTTGCCTTTCTTCAATTTGTGACATATTCCTCTGTCTTACAATTTTGTCTAACTCTCTGTATATGTTTTTACCTATTGGGTAAGTCAGGTATGTCTCCTGGCCTTGAGAATAGTGGTCTTGTGTAGAAGTGCTGCAGTGCCCTATAGCGGGATATGCCCTGGTCATCAGAACCAGGCATTTAAGGAGTGCCCACTGTGTGGGCTACATGTGCAAAATGTTGTAGCTCAGCCATAATTGCCATTAGCCCAGCTGGCTGAAATGACTTACTTTTTCTGTGGGTGCACAATTGCATTTGTTGCCTGCTGAGAGATCTGCCTGAGGCCAGCAACTGAGACTCTAGTTTGTGGGTGTAGTCAGCAGTCAGCCTCACTTGTATGATTAACCTATCTGCTACAGTTTCTGGAACAGCAAACAGTAGGGTTTGTTCCATGCATAGCCAAATAAGGCTCTCATTGGTGAGTTGGGCTGGCACTCAGACTAACTGTCCTCATTAATCCTCTGTCACAGCTTCTGGGCATTGCTTGCTCTCTGTGCTACCAACTAAGAAACCAGGCTGCTGGAACTGTGGGCATACTGGTGTGTGATGTTAACTCTCTCCCTCCCCAGAGCAGGAGTCACTTTGGAGCCCCTGCTGGGGCTGCCAACAGGATGTGGTGGGGCAGGAGCCATTTTGGAGGGATGCCTGCTAAGGTAAGCATGTTGGGCAGATCTTCAGAGGAGCAGCATGGCAGGGAAGAAGTGTCCTCTGCAATGTCTGGCATCTACACTGGGGAGACAGAGATAAATGGCACCCACAGCAGTATTGTCCCTGGAGACATTTCCTGAAGGCCCTTGCCCTGCAGTACACATTCTTAGATTAGTCAGTAAATCTTATTCACTTTACCTCAGACACTTTGCAACCTCCTGCTGCTGGCTATATCTTGGGCTGAGGTATTTATTATGTTGATTATGTAAAGGCAGGCACTCCATTTCCTTTCACCCTCTAGTTCTCCCACAATTAAGCTTCGCTGGTTTGTAAAGCTCCCAAAGTTAAGCCCTGCTGGTTTTCAAAGCCACATATGATAGGGACTTCTCTTCCCAGTGTGGGTCCACTGTGCCAGAGCTGCCTGGTGTGGGGTCTGAGTCTCTTGTTTCTCCATGCTTGCAGTGTCCCTCTCAGCTATGTTTAGTCCTACCAGGGATTTGCTTCCAGCCCCATCTCTGTGCTTCCTAGCCTTTTTGATGTGGCATCCTCTTTAGGATCAACTATAGGGAGACACCTGGGTGGCTTAATGGTTGAGTGTCTGCCTTTAGCTCAAGGTGTGATCCCAGAGTTCCAGGATGGAGTCCCATGTTGGGCTCCCTGTGAGGAGCCTGCTTCTCCTTCTGCCTATTTCTCTGCCTTCTCTCTATGTCTCTCATGAATAAATAAATAAAATCTTAAAAAAAAAAAAAGCATCAACTGTAGGTCTATTCTACAAATCTTAACATTGTTTTCAGAGTTACTTGTTTAGACATAGATGCTACCTCCTATGTTCATGGAACAAGTTGACCTCTGGATCCTCCTGCTCAGTTTTTCTGGGTCCTTTGACCCATGTGTGGCATCTTTGTTCGGTGTTAGACTATTCATATTTATTCATATAGAATTTATTCATTTTCATTGTTGTATAATATAGCTTATAATATATAACATTTTTTCCCAGCTACTACTGATAGACTTTTGAATTGTATCCTGTTTGGTATTATTACAACTGCACATTTATATGCATTTTGTTGGCCAGAGCTAGGACTAAAATATCTGGGTCAAAGAATATGTGTATGTTTCAACTTTAGTAAATATTGCTACAGACTGTTCGAAATTGCTATAGCAGTATATATTCCTGTTCAGCAATCTATGAGATTTGAGTTACTTTATATCCTCATATGCACTTGACATTGCCAGTCTTTTTAAATTTACCCATTTTAGTGGATGTATAGTAGATTGTCATTGTGGTGATAAGCAAAGAAGAAAAACATCTTTTCAATGCTCATTGGTCATTTGGATGTGCTCATTTTTAAAGTTCTTCTTCAAGGTTGTTGTTTTGTTTTGCCAGTTTTTCAAATGATTTTACTTTTTCTATTGATTTGTGGAAGTTCTTTATATATTCTAGAAATGAACCCTTTATCAGATGTAATTATTGAGAGTGGATTTACCTTGTCACTCTCTTAATGGAATATTTTTATTAATGGAAATATTTCAATTTTAATATTGTCAAATTTATGCTTTGTTAAGATTAAAAATTAAAAATATGTAAATTATATTTTATGCTTTCCCCTTCATGTTTAGATTTAATTTCACATGGAATTTATGTTTCATTATGAACTAGAACTCAGATTTCCATCTGCCCCAAACAGAACTAATTGTTCCAGCATCATTTTCTGAACAATTTTTACCTATAACCCTAAATTTTATAATCACATGTCCATATATGTATGGACCTATTTCTAGAAATTCTAGAACCTCTATTCTAAATCATTGGCCTATCTGGACAATAGGCCAACTTATTTATTTAATGTAGTTCTAACACATCTTGATATATGACATCTAGTATCTTCATATGTGCTCATTTTCATCAAGATTGTCTTAATGATTGGAGAACTTTTAATTTACATATGCATTTTAGAAATGGCTTGCCAATTTACACACACACACACACACCCTGGAATTTTGAAAGAAATCATATTGAGTCTATTATGTATGTTTTCCTTTTTCCCTAGGTTTTAATACCAAGATTGCACAGAATACATACAATATCTTGGGGAGTATTCCATTCCTACTTACTCTTTAGAAATTATTTATAACAGTGATTTCATCATTTCTTTAACCATTCATTAGAAATCATCAAACAGATGGGAGGAGAGACAAGATGGTGGAAGAGTAGGGTCCCCAAATCACCTGTCCCCAACAAATTACCCAGATAACCTTCAAATCATCCTGAAAATCTACGAATTCGGCCTGAGATTTAAAGAGAGAACACCTGGAATGCTACAGTGAGAAGAGTTCGTGCTTCTATCAAGGTAGGAAACGGGGGAAAAAGAAATAAACAAAAGGCCTCCAAGGGGGAGTGGCCCCGCAAGGAGCCGGGCTGAGGCCGGGGCGAGTGTCCCCAGGACAGGAGAGCCCCGTCCCGGAGAAGCAGGAGCTGCACCAGCCTTTCTGGGCTGAAAGGGGCTCGCAGGGAGTTAGAGCAGGACCCAGGAGGGTGGGGATGCCCTCAGGCTCCCTGGGACACTAACAGAGCAACTGCGCCCCGGGAGAGTGCGCCGAGCTCCCTAAGGGCTGCAGCGCGCGCACACACAGCTCGGAGGGGCTCGGGCGGCGGCTGCGCAGAGGGGGCTGCATGTCCCGGGAGCAGCTAGTAGGCGGCTCCGGCAGAGGAAGAGGCTCCGTGCAGAGGGGCTTCCCAGCTCCGGGAGCAGCTCGGAGGGGCTCGGGCGGCGGCTCCACAAGAGTTCAGGTTTTGCAGCTCAGTCCATACACCAAAATGTGTATTACACTATTAGAGGTGGCTGCGCGCGGCTGGAAGCGCGAATCCAACAGCGCAGGCCCCAGAGCACAGGGCGCTGGGGACACAGCCCAGGATCCGGCCTCCCCCCCGGGACAGGCAGAGGCCGGGAGGGCCCAGGACAGCAAGGACGCTCCTGCCCCGAGCTGAGCAGATCAGCGGCCCCGCCCCCGGAGCATCCAGGCCCTGCAGACCCCGAATAGCCAGGGGAATTTTAAAGAAGAAAACCGGGATCCCTGGGTGGCGCAGCGGTTTGGCGCCTGCCTTTGGCCCAGGGCGCGATCCTGGAGACCCGGGATCGAATCCCACGTCGGGTTCCCTGCATGGAGCCTGCTTCTCCCTCTGCCTATGTCTCTGCCTCTCTCTCTCTCTCTCTGTGTGACTGTCATGAATAAATAAATAAAATCTTTAAAAAAAATAAATAAAGAAGAAAACCATATCTGGGGGATGCCAGATTTCAGGTTGTACTACAAAGCTGTGGTCATCAAGACAGTGTGGTACTGGCACAAAAACAGACACATAGATCAATGGAACAGAATAGAGAATCCAGAAGTGGACCCTC
This sequence comes from Canis lupus dingo, assembly GCF_003254725.2. Classification (NCBI taxonomy): domain Eukaryota; kingdom Metazoa; phylum Chordata; class Mammalia; order Carnivora; family Canidae; genus Canis; species Canis lupus. Next base: position 25,758,618 of record NC_064247.1, on the reverse strand, counting down.
AACTTTATGGTCAACTAATATCCAACAAAGGAGGAAAGACTATCCACTGGAAGAAAGACAGTCTCTTCAATAAATGGTGCTGGGAAAATTGGACATCCACAAGCAGAAGAATGAAACTAGACCACTCTCTTTCACCATACACAAAGATAAACTCAAAATGGATGAAAGATCTAAATGTGAGACAAGAGTCCATCAAAATCCTAGAGAACACAGGCAACACCCTTTTTTTAACTCAGCCACAGTAACTTCTTGCAAGATACATCCACGAAGGCAAAAGAAACAAAAGCAAAAATGAACTATTGGGACTTCATCAAGATAAGAAGCTTTTGCACAGCAAAGGATACAGTCAACAAAACTAAAAGACAACCTACAGAATGGGAGAAGATATTTGCAAATGACCTATCAGATAAAGGGCTAGTTTCCAAGATCTATAAAGAACTTATTAAACTCAGCAGCAAAGAAACAAACAATCCAATCATGAAATGGGCAAAAGTCATGAAGAGAAATCTCACAGAGGAAGACATAGACATGTCCAACATGCACATGAGAAAATGCTCTGCATCACTTGCCATCAGGGAAACACAAATCAAAACCACAATGAGATACCACCTCACGCCAGTGAGAATGGGGCAAATTAACAAGGCAGGAAACAACAAATGTTGGAGAGGATGTGGAGAAAAGGGAACCCTCTTACACTGTTGGTGGAAATGTGAACTGGTACAGCCACTCTGGAAAACTGTGTGGAGGTTCCTCAAAGAGTTAAAAATAGACCTGCCCTACGACCCAGCAATTGCACTGCTGGGGATTTACCCCAAAGATACAGATGCAATGAAATGCCGGGACACCTGCATCCCGATGTTTCTAGCAGCAATGTCCACAATAGCCAAACTGTGGAAGGAGCCTCGGTGTCCATCTAAAGATGAATGGATAAAGAAGATGTGGTCTATGTATACAATGGAATATTACTCAGCCATTAGAAACAACAAATACCCACCATTTGCTTCAATGTGGATGGAACTGGAGGGTATTATGCTGAGTGAAGTAAGTCAATCGGAGAAGGACAAATATTATATGTTCTCATTCATTTGGGGAATATAAATAATAGTGAAAGGGAATATAAGGGAAGGGAGAAGAAATGGGTGGGAAATATCAGAAAGGGAGACAGAACATAAAGACTCCTAACTCTGGGAAATGAACTAGGGGCAGTGGAAGGAGAGGAGGGAGGGGGGTGGGGGTGAATGGGTGACAGGCACTGAGGGGGGCACTTGACAGGATGAGCACTGGGTGTTATTCTATATGTTGGTAAATTGAACACCAATAAAAAATAAATTTAGTATAAAAAAAATAAAGTTTTTGTGTTTAAAAAAATATATCATTTCATTCTACAGTGGTCAGAGAACATATCTGGTATGAGTCCCACACCGGCTTCCTAAATCTGTTCAGACTAACTTACCACCTTTTATATTGTCAATTTAGTAAATATCCTATGTACACTTAAAAAGAATGAGTGTTCTAGAACTTTATATACATTGTTGTACATAGTACATTAGGACAATTTTGTAAATATGATGTTCCATATTTAGTCATGGTGACTTTTGTTTGTTTGTTTTTTTAGACTGTTAGTTACTGAGAGAAATATACTAAAATATTCCATTACAGATGTTGAAAATTCCTCCTTGTATCATTTATTTTTCCCTTTTATCACTTGTTTTATTATTATAAGCCTCATCATAAATTAGCACCCTGAAGTATTAGATGTGAAGGTCGAATAGGTTATAAAGCAGATATCTTCTTTTAAATCTTTTATTAAACAATCATAGTTATACTGTACTTTATCTTGATTAACACAGTATAATGTACAGAAATGACCACTTTCCTACTCCTGCTCAACGGAGGCTCACAGTTGTATTTAATAGACAAATCCAGAGAGCTGCAAGCTAACAAAGACTAGATTCAGTGCCACTGCTGGGAGCTGTCACTGGTGAATAACAGTCAAGAGTTCAGGTTTTGCCGCTCAGTCCATACACCAAAATATGTATTACACTATTAGAGCTGTGGGCCATGGGTCAATCACAAATTAAGTATCCAAGGGAAAATAATCAGTTTCATTAGGCTGCCACTCAACATGGAAGTACAAATTAGTAAAAACATTCATAATTCTTAGGCATGAAGAAAACCTTAAATATTTGGTAAATTAACAGAGCTCCTCAAAGACAGAAACTATGCCTTCTGGATTATTTCAGTCCTAGGGCTGGGTCTTCTCCTGGCATTTGGTGACAGTCCATAAATATTTGTTGAAGGAAATTCTTGGTTCTGCCTGAACAGAGAGGAAAGAACAGTAAGTCATATATTTCAGTGAGCCTGGAAATCTATGACAGCACAGGTTGGGTCTCTAAGGCTTCAACAAACTCAAGAAATAACACATTTTCTCTTACACACAAGACAGGTAAAGCTACCTACACTAGGATAATCTCTCCTGTGACTGTTACCTTCCTGTATCTTAGATCATTGGAAGAAATGGTTACATTCATTGGCTCTGGAAATTGGATAACCTAGCTCAAGATAAATCTAGGCAGCTTAATGATTCTTTCTTTCTCTTCCTCTTTTCCTGGTGTGCAAACTTAAAATGGCAGCATCCATTCTCAAGAATGATTAATGAAGTTTCAAAGGAACAAAGATATATTTAACCTAGAGCCCCATGGATTAGTCTATATATGTAGTATATTTTCAGAGGTAATTGTTTTAAAAGTAATATGCCCTTTTTAAAAAGCACCCTGATTGTGTAATATTAGTCCTTAAGAAGAGAGTGGAGACTAAATACCAGTGAGTTTAAGGATCAAATGTCATTGTACTTGATTTGAGTAATTTACACAAAACTTGTGAGACAGATGCATCTTATCAAAGTGTTCTTGCTTTGTTTCCTTGCCTCCTACTGAGTTAGGGACAAATGGGGCTAGGCAGGGCTAGGTAGAGGGCCAAGGAAGTAGACTCACAAAAATTCCAAAAATGCTGAGATGAAAGTAAACCAGAGCATCCAGTCCCAGGTGCCAGATGTGGGGTCTTATTTTAACAGCTACTTGTGACCCACAAAGAATTACTGGAGCCTAAAATGGAAGTAAGCCATTAAGATGTTATCACTAGCCCTTACTCAATGGTGATATCAATAGATATGTTAAAAGATTTAAGTTCCCTGTTTGGCTTTAAATAAAAGACCAACTCTACAAGCCCTCAGTGGCAACCCTGTTGGGACCCCTCTCATTCCTGAAACCTTTCTCTGTATCTTTGCTTAATAAACTTCCATCCCTTTACTCATTCTCCTGTGTCTCTGCAAGATTCATCAACTCAATGAGACAAGAACCAAGCTCTTCCGTATCACTACCCTCTTCCTGTTCTTATTCTCCCTTTCCTTCTTTTCCTCTCACTTTTTCTCTCTCTCCCTCTCTCCCTCCTCCATACCTGCCTTGCCTTTATGTTAAATTCTGAATAATCTGCTCTTCCACCCACCCCAACCCTCTTCCACAATACACACTATTCCCTGCTTCTTATTCTTTCCTTGCTAAAACTAATTTAACCAAGATGTTAAAAACTACATATTGCATCTTTTCTTTTTTACTTTTTTAAGGTAACTTTTATGTAGTAACAATGGGTTTTATTTGAATAAATCCAGAGTAGAGAATACCTTTAATCTAGCAAGACATGATAATGCTGTAGTGACAAGCGTGGACTTTTACATACTAGAGAGAGAGGAGAAATATAATTCTCATATTGCTACACATTAAGCAAATGGGTGGAGAGAATAAAATAATCCAGGTTGTTTTATTCATATTATCTCGACAATCTAAGTGATAAAGACCTCAGTGGCATCGTTTGCTCAGAGAGGCATGAAATCCCATGAAGTTAGCTTTGTCTCAGACAATATCTTAGGATCATCTGGAGCTCCAAAAAACAGTGTCTTAACCCCATATTTATTGCAAATTGCAATTTTCATACATTTATTTCTCATTCATTTGACTCAACTACAATATTTTCCTTCAATCCTTGGATCCCTAAAATGATTGACCTTTAGATTCCTCTTTTATAAAATAGGAACAACAATTATTTAAAATAAACAATTATTTACTTTGAAATTTAAGTAGAAAAACAGATGTAAAGTATCTAACATAACCTAGCACACAGCAGACACTCTGATAATGGAAGTAGTATTATCACCCCCCAAACCTTCAAAGGGATCTCTCCCATCTCTGATCACCATAATACTTACATCACTGCCTTTCTGCCTGATTGCCTTTCTTGAATTCTTTAAATATATATATATATATATATATATATATATATATATATATATATATATATATATTTAAGGTTGACCACTTGTAGAGTAGAGCCCTGGAAATTCTGGAGAGACAAATAAAGAAATCAATTCACCTTTAACAGTATAGGCCAAGTGAGCTGAAGAGAATTTCCCTTAGCTGATCAATATTTGGGGTCTTCATGACAAAATGCAGTTTCCCCAGTGTATACAAGGGAATATTTCTGTAGCCCCTTTACAGCTCAGAGGATAAAGATCCACTATGGAGGCCAGTGTACTGACACCTGTAAATTTGGTCATGATCTGTCATCAGAAATAATGGCCTGGAGATAATTGTCTTTTAAGTTAAAAGTCAGCCAGGCTGCCAAATAGACCAGGACAGGTTATCATTCACTCTGCTATTTCAAAGAGCTTCCTATAATTGTTTCCTTTTTTTTTTTTTTTTTTAAGTCACCAGAGAAACAATTAGAAGAGTAAGAATTACTATGACCTTTCTTCAAAAATCACCTTTTTTAGGGAAACACCAACTGCTTCCTTTGGTTTATAATTGTCTCATCTGTGTTTGGCAGCTGGCCACTGCTAAATCTAGATGATCTGCTTCTGAGTGAGTTGCATCCCATCCAACAGATGGTCTTGAATCCGGGCACTGTATATTCACCACAGTTTTGGACAAAGTTCTAGTCTAAGTACAGCCAAACTACAGAGATATGGGATTTGGCTTACTTCTATTAGGGCAATGACTTACACTGAAAACCTTGCTGGGTAGAAGCTGACCAGGGTATATTAATATTTAGGTCTCTCTTGCCTTCCTGCTGTGAGTCAAATACCAAGCCAGTAGAGCTATGAGACTCCACTGATTTCCCAAGAAACACTGTCCTTGGGCTGCCCGGGTGGCTCTGTGGTTGAGCATCTATCTGACTTCAGCTCAGGGCGTGATCCTGGGATCTGGAATCAAGTCCTGCATCAGGCTCCCTGTGAGGAGCTTGCTTCTCCCTCTGCCTATGTCTCTGCCTCTCTCTCTCTCTCTACCTCTGTGTCTCTCATGTCTCAAATAAATAAATCTTTAAAAAAAAAAAAAAGAAACATTTTCCTTGCTTCTTCTCACCCAAATCCATTGCAATGACAAGTCCTGTCAAATTTATCTTCCTCTTTTTTTTTCTTTTTTTTTCAAATTTATCTTCCAAATACCTATTGAATACACTCACATCTCTCCATTTCCACTCTCTGTCTATCCCAACTACCATATATTCTAATTTAGTCTACTTTAATGTCACCTAACTGACCATCTTCTGTGCACTTCTGGTCCCCTTAACTCTTCTGTGCACAGTAGCAAGAGTAATCCCTTAGAACATAATTGGGATCACATCACTGCTGAACCTAATACCCTTTAATGTCTTTCACTTAACTCCAAACTTATGGTCATATCCCTCATCTTTTCCTTCATTGGAATGCAAATTCCATGAGGTAGAGACTATATCTGTCTTGTTGACAGCTAAATTATAGAACCCAAAATTAATTAGTGGAGTTGGTGGAACTAGAATCCAGCCTTCTCTCCTAGCAAACTCATCATAGCATTAGTGGAGGTATTCCTCACCCAATTCAGGAAACCTTTTCTAGACAAGACTCTGAGGTCTGGGCCCTAGAAGCCTGGGTGCAAGGAATAGTGGTCACATTTCTCATGCCCCATTTTTGCAGCATGAAAGATGATGGGTGAGTGAAGACAATATCTAGAGAATTTCAGGCTGAACACAACCTAAAAATGAGTCAACAAATCAAGCAGGCATAAACAAAGAATAGAAAGGTAAGAGGACAATTAAAATGAAGAACAAGGGGGAATCTGAAAAAAGACCTTTGAATCAGATGCTAGAAAACAAGGATTGGAGAAAACCTTGATCCTCAGTGTAAGAGTCATAAACTTTAATACTCATGGCTTGACCCTGATAAGTGTCAGAGGCAGAGTGCACAGAAGTTTTCAAGCCCCACCACCTTCTTCAAATACACACAGTGCACTTCACGATGTACTTAGTGTTTACTCATTCACTTATTCATTCACTCATTTATAATATCATATTTATTGAGAATTTGTGAATGTCTTTGGAAACTAAATACACTGAATTGCAGCTTATCTCAAAGCATCATATTATCACAAGGCAGACTGATCTTCCCACTTCTAAAACTATTCCTTCTTTCACTTGTCCTCAATGATATAAAGAACAAAAGCAAAAGAAAAAAGATTAAATTTCCTTACAACTTACAGCCCATTGACAAATCCTTGAAACAGGCAGAGTGACCTTCCTGTAGGAAATCAACTGCCTCAATGTTAATACTTTGCTAAGGGCAGATGGCAGCCTTAGCTTAACATTAGCCTGCCCTCCAGAACCTTGTAAATCTTCTTTAACATATAAAATTTCCTTTGGAAACTTCCTTTATCTCTACTTCCAAAGCTATATATTAGCAATCATCCTCCAAGCATATGGCCTACTGATATATATCTGCAGGGTCTCATGACTCAGGTTTTTTATTGAACAATAATAATAAATGATCTTTTCCTGACAACAGCTAGCCCCTCAAGGTCCTGGAAACCTTGCTTCCAAATTATTTAGAGACGTATGCTCTCCACCTCCAAAAAAAAATAAAGGGGCACTGGGGTGGCTCAGATGGTTAAGCATTTGTCTTGGGCTTAGGTCATGATCTCAGAGTCCTGAGATCAAGTCTCACATTGGACTCAGCTCAGCAGTGAGTGGGCTTCTCCCTCTCCCTCTGTGCTCTCCCTCACTCACTCTCAAATAAGCAAAATCTTTAAAAAGAGAGAGGGAGAGAGAGAGATTTATGCTCTCCCTAACCCCCTGCCAACTTGAGAATATATAAGCAGCCACTCCGTACAACCCCAATGCAGCTCTTTCTGTGTATAGGTCCTGTCCCTGTTCTTTAATAAAACCACCTTTGTGCACCAAAGACATCTCAAGAATTTTTTCTTGACCATTTTCTCCTGAACCTCAATATTTTCCTATCACTCAAGATTCAGGAAAAGTCCCCCTGTGATCTAGGGTTTTTAAAATTTCCTCCAGTTGTCCCTTACCTGAAATTCCTTTGCATGTACAATGGCCTCACATCTTTTAATCCTTGAAGGTGGCTTAGGGGTAGAGAGTCTGTCTGACTTTGGCCCAGGGTGTGATCCCAGGGTCCTGGGATCCAGTCCCACATGGGCTCCCTGCATGGAGCCTGCTTCTCCCTCTGCCTGTGTCTCTGCCTCTCTCTGTGTGTCTCTCATGAATAAATAAAATCTTAAAAAAAAAAATCCTTGAAGAGTGGCTATCTGTAGAATTTCCAGATTGTGTAATACCTTAAAAATGGCACATCTTGGTATATCTTTGTGTTTTCCTTATGGAACCTAGATATGGATATTTAGCATATGATAAGTGCTCAGTAAATATTTCAGATCTATTTGGTGCTTTGTAGGGTCAGTATCCCCAGGTTAGAACTCCAGCTGAGTTATTCCTCTTACTTGCTAGTTAATTTGGATATATGAGACCTTTCTCAGCAGTTTCAGACTTTTATTGCCTCTGTCTCCTAGCCAGAACCCATTCTCCTGTCCTGCCAGCTTGCTCCTGTAATAGCTCTTTGGCACATGAAAGCCAGAGTAGATTTTTGTTTGTACCATTTGATTCTTGGACACCTCAAATCCTTTAATGTAACTAATCCAGGAATTCACAAACATTAAAAGTAAATGCACTTTAAACATACACATATGTATTCATTTAGAGAACCTTATTAAAGGAGCATTCTTTCAAGTTTGTTATACTTTTTTTTTTTTCATTTTTAAAGTAACACATGGAAATTAGAAATTTTTGCCAGAGAAAAGAAAATCTTTGTAAGTCCAGCTTCACAATGAACTTTGCATTTGGAAGTATGATTGCATTTTTGTCCATTTCTCTTTCCCCATTTTATCTATTCATTTTGGAGTCTGCCTTTTTCTTTCCCACTTAATATGGAAATCTTTCATGATGTACATATCAATTCCCTCCTATTCTTTGTTATCCTCTTTGCTCCAAGTCTGTCAACTTCCCCTGAGAGGTTTAAATGAAATAAAAGGAGGTGCAATGTACTGAATATTCTATCAGGAACAATTTTCTGTGTTGTTGTATATGCTTCAAACAATTATCTTTTAATATTTCTGTGAACTGTATGTATACTCCGTTGATAATATTTTCATAATTCACATTCAGAGGCAGCGATGCCAGCATGGGCTCATTTTATTTTGGCTTCTATAACTGTTTCACAGCTCCTAGAGGTCCATGGTCTGGGTCACTGACACAAACAACACACCTGCAGGCTACAGCTCCATGGGGGTGGTCAGGAGAGGGGCATCAATCTCAGGAGGGAATGAGAAGGAAGGCACACAAGGCAGGATGAAAGCAACTCTCAAGTGGAGGCCTCTTCTGGTTCAATTGCTTTTGCAGCTTTTCTCTTGCTCTTTGTACAGAGTTAGAAGTGTGACATTTTAAAGTTAGTTTTTATAGAAACAAATGTCAGGAGAGGTGAGTCATCCTAATATCTCTAAAAATAGATCCAGATTGTCAAAGAAATCAAAACTTTGTTCTCAAGTTTAGCTGGCAAGAGAGCAAGAGTCTTCCCACCCTGTGGGTTGTGCAGCTGCTTCAGGTAATCCCAGAATCCGAGGGTTGCATGGAGCTGAAAAGGCTGAAAATAGGAAGCAGAGAGAACTCAGAATTTGGTCCTTATTTAACTGGGACGTGGCACTTAGGAAATGTACTATATTGAGAAAGAGAGAAAGGATTTGACTATTTCAGATGAGTGCCAAGACAGGCTTCCTAGGGGAAGACCCTCTATTGTTCAGATTTAAAGTGTAGCTTCTGTGGCAGCCTAAAAAGTTTATATGTGACCATCAGCATCCATAGTAGAATGAATTCAGAGGGAGAAAAAAAAAAATTCCAAACCCCTCCGTGGAATATTTGGGATCCTAGGCTACACCCAGTATGTGCCCTGATTCAGACACATCAGCGCCAAAAGGAAATAAAAATGGAGTCCCAATTTCAGAGATGGTAAAGCCATCTGTGTTTGGTTTTCTCTCATGTTCCTTCCCCATCGCCCTCTCTCCTGTTTTAACAGCCATCCATGGACCAGTACCCTTTGGCTTTCTTGCCCAGGCCTGGCCATGGAATAAGTAAATATTTTTCCCTCTCTGCTCTCTTGAAAACAGCAGTTGGTCAGGTTTTGTTGTTGTTGGTTTTGTTTGTTTGTTTGTTTGTTTGTATCAAGAACATCCCTGCATTGTGCTGGGGATTGATGATACAGTACTGAGGGAGAAAAAGTCTCTGCCATCACAGAGTTTCCATTCTACTGTGAACACCAGACAGTAAACATACTGACCATAAATATATAATAGAACTAATGCGGGGTCATTGAGAGCAATGATCAAGAAAGAATTCTTGAGACATTTTATGGTGCAAGAATGTGTTTTTTATTATAGCACTGGGACAGGACCCTGGGGGCAGGAAGAGCTGCACTGGGATCGTGAGGTGCAACTGATTCTGTATTTTTAAGTTGGGGGCAGGTGGGTGGAGCAGAGGTAACTGAAATCTCTAAAGTGATTTCCATAGGTTAAAGAACCTTTGCAGGATCCTGGAGGTCTGACTATTGTCAAGCTAAGATTGATTTCAGTTTCTAGCAAAGCATTGACATTAAGGCCGTTGTGAGTCCCTTGAGGAATATCACACTCAGCACATCTCAGGTATTTATCAATGGACTGCAAATTGTAAGATAATCTAATTTTATCTACATTTCTCTTGCCTTTGTACTCCTCCTCATTTCCCCCCCTGAGCAATTTTGACCCTTAAATCTTTAAGGTTGCTGGTGGTGGAAGGTCTTATCTCCTAAAGCTTCTCCCTGCTGCACAGGGGCACAGGTGATGTAGTTTTGGAATATTGGCAGGTTTGGTGGGGTGGGGTCCAGAGCCAAGGACTGGAAGGAGGTCTTGAGAGGTCTTTGGTGCAAAATGGTGGTTTATTAAAGCACAGGGACAGGACCTGTGGGCAGGAAGAGCTGCTGTCCCAGGGTTGTGAGGGGTGGCTAATTATAGACTTGGGAGTTGGGGTAGGTAAGGAACAGGGAGGTTTTAAGAAGATTTTCTTATATTAAAGAGAACCTAAGGATGCTGAGACCTTGCCATTGTCAAGTTAAGGCTGTTTTTCCCTCTAGCAAGGCATTAACATTAAGATGGTTCAGAACTTCCTGGAGGAATGTCACACATATCCCATCCAGGAGTAGGGGGAGGGGTTTGCAGGATGTCAGCTTGTGTTTTGTCATCAGCTCACCTTCTGCTCCCTCATCATAGTGATGTCTCTACCTATGGGTTAACATTGGTCAGGTGGGGAATTCTATATATCAGAGTTACCAAAGGGAGAGACAGCCAAAGCCAAGGCAGGCAACATACATGAACCTCCTTGAGCAGAAAGCATCATCTATCAGCTGGAAGTTATAGCAGTGTAGGAGTCTCAGCATCAGGCAAAGAAACATCAGAAAATGCAACAAAATAAGATTAGGATTACTATGATAAAAAGAGGCCCAATAAAAAGACCTGATAGTTGTCCAAAACCCACCTCCAGTCCAGGAGTTTAGCAAATCACTAAAGTAGAGAGAGATCGTTTAAAACACCAATCCATATCTGCTGGCAGTCCTGTTACATTTTTGTGATAATCTGGAATATATACAACATTCTATTTTAATAATGGCTCATGTTCCTCCTCATGTTGCTGTCAAGACTTTTAAGGCCATTCAGTTTTATAGAACTGCTTTACTCATTTGTGTTATTTCAGTGTTTGATAATGTAATGCTATTTGAAAGTCACTTAAGGCCTTAATTGTGTAGCAGGTGGTGTTAGCCATCATATGGACTCTGTTTTGTTTAGCAGGAAATCAGGTAATTATGAGGAACTTCTATGGAAACAAAGGGAAAATTTAAGTTAATGGTTGGAGCAAATGACAAACTCAATGTCCAAGTCTCCAGCGCTGCCACTGAGATTTTTAGATGTCAGGCTTGAACCATCTTCAGATAGAATGAGAACAGGCAGTGTGAATCAGATGGGTTTTCCTGGTTTGTAATTCAAATGTCTTTGGTGATCCTTTAAAATGGCCCATAGAGCGACAGGTGCAAAGATTGACTTTGCCAATCTTTGGCTTTCTCTGAAGCCAACCTCAAGTTGTCCAGCATCATTGTTTAGGGCTTCCAGAAAAACAGCAGTTTTAGTTTTTAATGACATCAAGTTAAGAGACTAGAAGAAGAGTGGAAACCTTAGTTTGGAGACCCATAGCTAGATATTTGTAGAAACCAGAAGAATTCATAATTTAGTCCAGTTTATAATAAATTAAAATCTAATATCCACAAAGATGTGTTATTGAAACATTTTCTCTCTATATAGTCATCCTCATTTTTTTAAAAGATAGCCAAATCAAGACTAATTTGTTTGTAAAACAAGTCTCCTTTTAGATAACTTGGCCTTGAGCTTAACTTTACATAAGCTCAGCAAGAATGTCAATTGATCATACAGATCTTTTAAAATCTGCTTTGGTGGAACTTTTATAAGGAATCTCTAGATTGAATTTTTTTTTTCTAAATTGAATTTTTAATTGCCTCTTTTTTTTTTTTTTAAGATTTTATTTATTTATTCATGAGAGACACAGAGAAAAAGGAAGAGACATAGGCAGAGGGAGAAGCAGGCTGCCTGCAGGGAGGTCGATGCAGGACTCAATCCCAGGATCCCGGGATCATGACCTGAGCCAAAGCCAGATGCTCAACCACTGAGCCACACAGGTGACCCCTCCTTTTAAAAATATTTTATTTATTTATTCATGAGAGACACAGAGAGAGAGAGAGAGAGAGAGAGAGAGGCAGAGACACAGGCAGAGGGAGAAGCAGGTCATGCAGGAAGCTCGATGTGGGACTCAGTCCCGGGTCTCCAGGATCAGGCCCTTGGCACTAAACCACTGAACCACCAGGGCTGCCCCAGGTGCCCCCTTTTAATCATGTGGGACCCAAGAAATTCAGAAAATGTTCCCCACCCTTGGCTCCTAGATAAGCAACAGGAAAAACCGCTGAACGCCCTTGAAAGCCCCATATCAGAATGAGCACAGAGCTTAAGAAATTCCTCCACCCCTTCTGGAAATCCCCCTAGACCAGCCCATAAAAACCCAGCTGTAACCCACCTCAGTGTCCAAGGCCCTGCTCCGCTGTGTGGGGTATACTTGGACCCAAGCTCGAGGTTGCTAATAAACCCTCCTGCGCTTGCATCAGTGTCGGCCCCTTGTTGGTTTCTCGGATTTGCAATCTTGAGCACTACAACTGCTTCTTGAGGCTGGAAGCTAAACCAAATACTTGTCATTAGACTTGCCTGCATTGCCTGGAGATTTGAAATTTGAGAAAATTCCTATTCTTGAGTGCCCCAAATATCCTGAGTTTCCTGCACCTGACAGGAGGTAACATTCTCTACTCACCTGGGAAGGCTTCTAGGAACTCTGTAAGCAGGTATCACACCAACACTTCCAAGGGACTTTATGGCTCCATAAAGTTAGTTCCTTAAAGCCATCTGGTTATATCTGAGTCTATGCATGTCTCTCTCAAATATGACATCCCAGTCAAAGCCTTGGTAATATAACCAGTATTTCCAATGGTGTCCTGTTATAAGGAGAACAGATTCTCATTAAACTTAAGCAAATAATTGTAATTGCCATGGATGAAAGAATACTCACTGAGAGTTTCTGAGTTTCAGAGGGACCAGGTAGGGGGAAAAGTTAGATGCTTCAATTTGTTCAGAAAGGAATATTTTATCAAGTTTTTATATATCATGGATACCTTAAGAGAAAGTTTCCTTAATCTTGAAGAACAAACATTAGAGAACCAGTAACGTTTCAAACAAGAGTAATAAAAAGTATAGTCATCTTCTTCATTTCATTTAGTATCATGTTACTATTTCTGGTTCAGTTTGAATGCAGATTTTTCCATTAGTTCTGGAAATTCTTAGCCATTTTAGTTTTATGGTATTAAAGATATCAAAAACCTGTATTTGTCAAAAGTCATTTCCATGAATCTCCTTGAAGATGAAACACATTTTGCAAGAGAATAAGAATAATAACTATAAATGACAAAAGATTCAAGAATGGACATGGTTAAAGTTCTGATATGAGAGTTCATTATAATATAGCTGACAAGGAAATCTGCTTGTTTCGGTGACACATAACATTTCACTAATCAAAATATCAAGTGAAGATCTTATACCAGAATATATTAAAATGTCAGGAATTTCATGTCATTTCTGGAACAGTTATAGCATTTATCTAAATAATACAACCTAAGGTTTATTATTATTTATTTGACAGTGCTTCCCAAGTACCTTAACATACCAAAGTCAAAAAGATTTCATTTACAATTCAGATCTTGTGAAATTTGTTAAAACCCTCAGAAAAGGGACATCTGGGTGGCTCAGTGGTTGAGCATCTGCCTTTGGCTCAGGGTGTGATCCTGGGTCCAGGGATCGAGTCCCACATGGGGCACCCTGTGAGGATCCTGCTTCTCTCTCTACCTATGTTTCTGCCTCTCTCTGTGTCTCTCATTAATAAATAAAGAAAATCTTTAAAAAAAAAACAACTCAATATTTTAAAGCTCTTGCCTTAAATAGGATTACAGATAATTATAAAATTAAGACTTATATTTAACCAAGATAGCAATAAGGGATTCTACAGGGAGTTGTATAGGTGTTGGTAGAACTTCGCTTCTTTAATATTGAGGAAGTTTTGACTTTATTAAGTAAACAAAGACTTGAGAAAGACAAAACATAGAAACTTTGGTTTTCTGAGCAGATGAGGAATCTGCTTTTTTAATTTTTTAAAAATATTTTATTTATTTATTTATTCATGGAGACACACACAGAGAGAGGCAGAGACACAGGCAGAGGCAGAAGCAGGCTCCATGCAGGGAGCCCAATGTGGGACTTCATCCTGGGACTCCAGGATCACGCCTGTGCTGAAGGCGGTGCCAAACCGCTGAGCCACTGGGGCTACCCTGCTTTTTTTCTTTATCAAGAACAAACCAACAATTCAAGAAAACTTTGTTTTTAATGGAGAGAAAAGCAGAATTTCAGTCTTATACCAGTGCACTTTGAAAGTCCATTCATTTCAACCTTAGTCCTGATCATATATAAAATTCTTGTGCAAAGATTTCCCTTCACAAACCTTCTACAACTTTCTTTTTTTTTTTCATTCAGATTTTGTCCTAAGCTTTTTCTCCCTAAATAACCAGTCTCATTTTAGGGAAAAATTACTTTCTTCTTCCTTCAACAAAATATATTCTCATTCCTTGTATCTTTCTCCTATAGCTCCTATTTTTCTATTTTTTGCTTCCCCCATTGTTCCCAGTATTCTGAGCTATATTTATCAGAACTTTTACTCTCAGAAGCCTCAGTCTCCAGTGAAAATTAAGTGATAACCAATTGTGAACTATTATACCAGAATTCTCTAATTCTGAGATTTATAAATGTATTTCATAATATATTCCATAGTACAATCTTATAATAAAGCACAAAGCATGTTTACCAACAGACCCAAGGATCTTCAGTTTCTCTGCAATAAGAAGCCAGAAGCACAAACCTCTATTCAGTAATCAATGCTTCAGTACTTTATCTTATTTGGAAAAGACTTAGTATCCAATAAATTCAATTCAGTTTATTATCTAGCTAAGCAGAAGTTTAAAGTTTTATGTTACCAAATATTTTTTTAATCTCCATCTGCGATTTTTTAAAAGATTTTTATTTATTTATTCATGAGAGACATAGATAGAGTGACAGAGACATAGGCAGAGGGAGAAGTAGGCTCCATGCAGGGAGCCCGATGTGGGACTCCATCCAAGGTCTCCAGGATCAGGCCCTGGGCTGAAGGCAGGCGCTAAACCGCTGAGCCACCCGGGCTGCCCATGTTACCAAATATTTTGAACCAAGAAGCTTTTTATTTATTCAACCTACTTGTTTTTTTTAACAATCACCCATGAAAACTTTTTTGACCTTCAGTAAATCTTGGTAGATTGAACATTTTATACTTAATGCTGATAATTCTAAAAGCATATCTATTGGTTTTGGCTCAGGTCATGATCTTGGAGTCTTAGGATCAAGCCCCACATCAGGCTCCTTGTTCAGTGTGGAATCTGCTTAAGATTTTCTCTCTCTACCTCTTCCTCTGCTGTTTCCCCCTCTGTCAGTACCACCCTCCCTTCCACTTGTTCTTGCTCTCTCTCTCTGGAATAAATAAATCTTTACCAAAAAAAATTTAAAAGTTACTCAATTTGTTCCCCACTGTCAATTTTTACCTGGACACCTGTGGGAAAATCTGAAGTAGGTGGTTTAAGTACAGGAAGGTGTTCCTGGATTAGGGAGGTGATCCACTTTGAACCTCATAAGGAGATGGCCCAACAGTTTGGGAGCTATTTGCTCCTTGATAGCAAGGGTAAAAGAAGCAGAACCGGTGGTACAAGAGGCATTGAGGATGATGTAGGAGCAGGTTATGCAAGCCATGTCCATGGTGGATGTGTTTTTGTACCCTAATCCACAGCCAAAGAGGTGAGGTGGTGCCAGCAAGGGTGGAAGAGATAAGAGCCTTGAGGGCAGAGAAAGAGGATTCTCAGTCCTAAGGCTCATCAGCTTAGATGAACAAATATCTGTTTTCCTTCCACCAGCAAAAAGTGAAAATAGGCAGTCCATGTCAGGCAAGAGAAGAGAGGCAACCTCCCCTAAACAAAAGAAGTTTTGGCAGCTGCTTGGGAATATTCCTTAAAGTCCTCATCCCAAGGTAGATTAACCAGACAATTGGCTCCAATTATCATAGCTATTAACCCGAGAAATGAATGAGGGAGAAAAATCTCCCATATAAGAGTCAGGCCACATTCATCTACTTCTCTTAAGATATATTTCAGATCTTGAGAAGAAACAAAGATGGGACAGGTAATTCAGGAAGAAGAGGGAAGCATGTACAGGATCATGGCAGAAATAGTACTGAAGTTTAAGAACCCACTAATGGGCTATCTTTCCTCAGCTCCTAAGGAGTACTGAGGCCATGTGTCATTGTAGAAGATGAGTTTTTTGTTTTGTTTTTTTTTTCTTTTTATCTTGTAATCCAAATTGGCTCCAGTGGGTTAAGAGACACCCCAAGGCAGACTCCTTGGGGACTGGAGAAGAAAAGTCTATTATTATAATCCCCCCAGATTCATGGGTCACATATCACTCAGGATAATGTCAAGGGTCCCCAGTGTTCAAAACAATCAGAAGTGTCCCTCAAAAAGTCATTATGAACACCTACCTGTCCTCCTGAAAAGGTGTTGATGCTCCTTTGCTTTTCTATTATTCTTCCTGGGACATAGTAGATGCCAATAGACCAAAAGAGACTGCCTGTTGTTTTAACCCATGGAGATGCTAAGAATTTTTAGGAGGAATGTGACAATCTAAGTAGTCAGTAGGGGTCATTGACATAGAATAGCAAAATGTAAATAATAGAATGGAAATAGTGAAAATGGAAATCCACCGTGGCCTAAATGATATTCCAAAATGTGTGGTCTTTATAGCGATATCCCTACGAAATGGTCCCTGATTGGGTTTTAATTAATTGGGTACTGGTTTTGATATGGGAGAGCTAGGTTCTTGTCTCATGGAATCAAAGAATGAATCTCACAAACAAAGGAGAGTGAGTAAAGGGACAGAAGTTTATTATTAAATAAAGATACAGAGAAAGCTCTCAGAAGTGAGAGGGGTCCCAACAGAGTTGCCACTGAGGGCTTGTAGGGTTGGTCTTTCATTGGAAGCCTAATCAGGGAATCTAAATCCTTTTAACATCTCCATTGATATCACCTGATATCACCGTTGAGTAAGGACTCATGATAACCAGGGTCTGGTTATTCTTTGTTGGTTGCCAGTAGAAGTAATAATGAGACACCCTCCCCACCCACACCTTAGGGCTGGGTGGTCTAGCTTGTTCATTTATCTCTGGTTTCCTTACACCTCAGCATTTTTAGTAATGTTGTGAGCCTGCTTCCATGGCCCCCTACCTAGCCCTGCCTAGCCCTGTTTGTCCCTAACTCAGTTTGGGCCTGCTCCATGTGGAGGTCTGTTGACCAGAAGTGGCTAGACCAGGTGTGTAGAGCGGATCACATGAGGCCAATGAGAAGGAAATCCTACAGTCTTAAGATTGAAAACTTCCTAGTGATATGAGGGGCTACTACATGCCCAAGAAAGACAGCTTTTTAGAAGAATAGAAATAAAAAGGGAGCCTCAATTTCTGGGTCTTATTCCCATTTGGCCAAGGTACAAACTTCCAGCCAAAACTCAGGCTTTTCTTCCATCCCATAGAGCAACCACAGAGTAGAGGTCTGTATCCTGAGCAATTGACATGAAAGTGTTCCAATAAGACTGCACTCCTTGAAAAGCCCCTGAAATGAAAGTAAAGAGAGAAAGAGTAACTCACCAAGTTTGTACCGGTGCTCAAAGTCCCAATGACAGAAGATGCAATTCCCTGTATGTACAATGATGTACATTGTACATCAATGATGCAGGATCATTGAGCTCAACAGTCAGAAAGAATTCTGGAGATATTTTCCAGTGTAAAAAGGTGCTTTTTATTATAGTGCAGGGACAGGACCTGTGGGCAGAAAAAGTTGTGCTGGGGATCTGGCTATTGTCAAGCTAGGATTGATTTTAGTATCTAGCAAAGCATTGACATTAGGGCAGCTATAAGTTCCTTGATGAACGTAACACTCTGCATGTCTTAGGTGTTTATCAATGGGCTGCAAACTGTAAGGAAATTTAACTTTATCTACATTTCTCTTGCCTTTGTTCTCTTCATCATAATGTTGTGCATCATAAAGATAGCATAGAGTAAGAAAATAGTGATTTACTGATTATGTGTTGGTGTGGAGAGG
Organism: Canis lupus dingo; assembly: GCF_003254725.2. Taxonomy (NCBI): domain Eukaryota; kingdom Metazoa; phylum Chordata; class Mammalia; order Carnivora; family Canidae; genus Canis; species Canis lupus. The sequence continues at coordinate 25,740,341 of NC_064247.1, read as the reverse complement.
TCTTAGAGACATCCCTTCTTCCAATTGATATATATCATACGTGCATATGGTATATATTTAGAAGTACAGGAAGGCATACAATTAAAAGAAAGCCTCTCTGTTCCACTCTGGTGTTTAGCAATATAGTACACCTCTAGGAGACAACCACAAGCCAGTTATACTGGCTTCTCAGATATGTTTCCGAAGGTATTCTATGCATATGCAAGCATAAAGTCATTTATATATTTATACTTACATAATATTATGAAATCTTTAAAATATATAGCAATGTTGAATGAATTTTACAGTAAATTCCTCTAGACCTGCCACATAGACTCTATCATTACCATTTAACAGCATTCATTATATCATTTGTGTTGCGCCTAAGATCGGGAATCCGAGAAACCACCAAGGAGCCGACACTGATGCAAACACACGAGGGTTTATTTACAAGCTCGAGCTTGGGTCTAAGTACACCAACACAGCGGAGCAAGGACTTGGACCCCGAGGTGGGTTTTAGCTTAGTTTTAAGGGCTGGTCTCCGGGACCTCCAGAAGGGCTGGAGCAATTCCTCAAGTTCTGTTTACATTTTGCTATGGGGCCTTCAAGGGCATTGAGCTCTGTTCTCATTCTTTTTTTTTTTTTTTTTTTTTTTTTTGAGCTCTGTTCTCATTCTAATAGGGGCTACCAGCCCTTGGCTTGGGCTCCGTTCTTATTCTAATATGGGGCTTTCTAGGACAATAAGCTGTAAGCTGTTTTTTTTCCCTGTAACTGAAGGAATGTAAATTTTAGCTTTTATTCACAGGGGCCTGGGATGGCTGTACTTGTGCTAACACTGAACTTAAAGTGGAATGGCCTTAATTTTCTCAGCCTCCACAATTTGTCTATCCATATACCTATCCTTTATCAATCCATCTTACTCTCCATGCATTTCAAAGTAAACTTCAGATATTACAGAACAACTCCTAAACACTTCAGTATACATATCATTAACTAGAGCTCATATTTTTTAAGATTTTCTTTTAATGTAGAGTTGAAATGGAGCTTTTAAATCTTTTCCAATCTATGATCTTGCTAATCATGCTACATTTATTTAGATCTCCTCTAATTTCTCTTAGCAATGTTATGAAATTTTTCATTGATATCTGATAAATATTTTGTTACATTTATTTATGTGTTTTCTGTTTTCTGTTGGTACTCATCTAACAACATACCCAATGGTGAAAGAGTGAAATGAAAGCTTTTCCTCTAAGGTCAGGAACAAGACAGGATGCCTGCTTCTGCCATTTTCTTTTCTTTCTTTCTTTCTTTCTTTCTTTCTTTCTTTCTTTCTTTCTTTCTTTCTTTCTTTCTTTTTCTTTCAGATGTTATTTATCTATTCATGAGAGACAAGAGAGAGAGAGAGAGGCACAGTGTTGTGCTCAAGATCGCGAATCCGAGAAACCACCAAGGAGCCAACACGATGCAAACACATGAAGGTTTATTTACAAGCTCGAGCTTGGGTCCAAGTATACCTGACACAGCGGAGTAGGGACTTGGACCCCAACGTGGGTTTTTTTTTCTTTTAATTTATTTTTTATTGGTGTTCAATTTACTAACATACAGAATAACCCCCAGTGCCCGTCACCCATTCACTCCCACCCCCCGCCCTCCTCCCCTTCTACCACCCCTAGTTCGTTTCCCAGAGTTAGCAGTCTTTACGTTCTGTCTCCATTTCTGATATTTCCCACACATTTCTTCCCCCTTCCCTTATATTCCCTTTCACTATTATTTATATTCCCCAAATGAATGAGAACATATAATGTTTGTCCTTCTCCGATTGACTTACTTCACTCAGCATAATACCCTCCAGTTCCATCCACGTTGAAGCAAATGGTGGGTATTTGTCATTTCTAATAGCTGAGTAATATTCCATTGTATACATAAACCACATCTTCTTTATCCATTCATCTTTCGATGGACACCGAGGCTCCTTCCACAGTTTGGCTATTGTGGACATTGCTGCTAGAAACATCGGGGTGCAGGTGTCCCGGCGTTTCATTGCATTTGTATCTTTGGGGTAAATCCCCAACAGTGCAATTGCTGGGTCGTAGGGCAGGTATATTTTTAACTGTTTGAGGAACCTCCACACAGTTTTCCAGAGTGGCTGCACCAGTTCACATTCCCACCAACAGTGTAAGAGGGTTCCCTTTTCTCTGCATCCTCTCCAACATTTGTTGTTTCCTGCCTTGTTAATTTGCCCCATTCTCACTGGTGTGAGGTGGTATCTCATTGTGGTTTTGATTTGTATTTCCCTGATGGCAAGTGATGCAGAGCATTTTCTCATATGCATGTTGGCCATGTCTATGTCTTCCTCTGTGAGATTTCTGTTCATGTCTTTTGCCCATTTCATGATTGGATTGTTTGTTTCTTTGGTGTTGAGTTTAACAAGTTCTTTATAGATCTTGGAAACTAGCCCTTTATCCGATATGTCATTTGCAAATATCTTCTCCCATTCTGTAGGTTGTCTTTTAGTTTTGTTGAGGTATCCTTTGCTGTGCAAAAGCTTCTTATCTTGATGAAGTCCCAATAGTTCATTTTTGCTTTTGTTTCTTTTGCCTTCGTGGATGTATCTTGCCAGAAGCTACTGTGGCCGAGTTCAAAAAGGGTGTTGCTTGTGTTCTTCTCTAGGATTTTGATGGACTCTTGTCTCACATTTAGATCTTTCATCCATTTTGAGTTTATCTTTGTGTATGGTGCAAGAAAGTGGTCTAGTTTCATTCTTCTGCATGTGGATGTCCAATTTTCCCAGCACCATTTGTTGAAGAGACTGTCTTTCTTCCAATGGATAGTCTTTCCTCCTTTATCGAATATTAGTTGACCATAGAGTTCAGGGTCCACTTCTGGGTTCTCTATTCTGTTCCATTGATCTATGTGTCTGTTTTTGTGCCAGTACCACACTGTCTTGATGACCACAGCTTTGTAGTACAACCTGAAATCTGGCATTGTGATGCCCCCAGCTATGGTTTTCTTTTTTAAAATTCCCCTGGCTATTCGGGGTCTTTTCTGATTCCACACAAATCTTAAAATAATTTGTTCTAACTCTCTGAAGAAAGCCCATGGTATTTTGATAGGGATTGCATTAAACGTGTATATTGCCCTGGGTAACATTGACATTTTCACAATATTAATTCTGCCAATCCATGAGCATGGAATATTTTTCCATCTCTTTGTGTCTTCCTCAATTTCTTTCAGAAGTGTTCTATAGTTTTGAGGGTATAGATCCTTTACCTCTTTGGTGAGGTTTATTCCTAGGTATCTTCTGCTTTTGGGTGCAATTGTAAATGGGATTGACTCCTTAATTTCTCTTTCTTCAGTCTCATTGTTAGTGTATAGAAACGCCACTGATTTCTGGGCATTGATTTTGTATCCTGCCACGCTACCAAATTGCTGTATGAGTTCTAGCAATCTTGGGGTGGAGACTTTTGGGTTTTCTATTTAGAGTATCATGTCATTGGCGAAGAGGGAGAGTTTGACTTCTTCTTTGCCAATTTGAATGCCTTTAATGTCTTTTTGTTGTCTGATTGCTGAGGCTAGGACTTCTAGTACTATGTTGAATAGCAGTGGTGAGAGTGGACATCCCTGTCTTGTTCCTGATCTTAGGGGAAAGGCTCCCAGTGCTTCCCCATTGAGAATGATATTTGCTGTGGGCTTTTCATAGATGGCTTTTAAGATGTCGAGGAATGTTCCCTCTATCCCTACACTCTGAAGAGTTTTGATCAGGAATGGATGCTGTATTTTGTCAAATGCTTTCTCTGCATCTAATGTGAGGATCACATGGTTCTTGGTTTTTCTCTTGCTGATATGATGAATCACATTGATTGTTTTACGGGTGTTGAACCAGCCTTGTGTCCCAGGGATAAATCCTACTTGGTCATGGTGAATAATTTTCTTAATGTACTGTTGGATCCTATTGGCCAGTATCTTGTTGAGAATTTTTGCATCCATGTTCATCAGGGATATTGGTCTGTAATTCTCCTTTTTGGTGGGGTCTTTGTCTGGTTTTGGAATTAAGGTGATGCTGGCCTCATAGAACGAATTTGGAAGTACTCCATCTATTTCTATCTTTCCAAACAGCTTTAGGAGAATAGGTATGGTTTCTTCTTTAAACGTTTGATAAAATTCCCCTGGGAAGCCATCTGGCCCTGGACTCTTGTGTCTTGGGAGCTTTTTGATGACTGCTTCAATTTCCTCCCTGGTTATTGGCCTGTTAAGGTTTTCTATTTCTTCCTGTTCCAGTTTTGGTAGTTTGTGGCTATCCAGGAATGCGTCCATTTCTCCTAGATTGCCTAATTTATTGGCGTATAGCTGTTCATAATATGTTTTTAAAATTGTTTGTATTTCCTTGGCGTTGGTAGTGATCTCTCCTTTCTCATTCATGATTTTATTAATTTGAGTCTTCTCTCTCTTCTTTTTAATAAGGTTGGCTAATGGTTTATCTATCTTATTAATTCTTTCAAAGAACCAACTCCTGGTTCTGTTGATCTGTTCCACAGTTCTTCTGGTCTCGATTTCGTTGAGTTCTGCTCGAATCTTTATTAACTCCCTTCTTCTCCTGGGTGTAGGATCTATTTGCTGTTTTTTCTCTAGCTCCTTTATGTGTAAAGTCAGCTTTTGTATTTGAGTTCTTTCCAGTTTTTGCATGGATGCTTGTATTGTGATGTACTTCCCCCTTAGGACTGCTTTTGCTGCATCCCAAAGATTTTGAACGGTTGTATCTTCATTCTCATTAGTTTCCATGAATCTTTTTAATTCTTCCTTAATTTCCTGGTTGACCCTTTCATCTTTTAGCAGGATGGTCCTTAACCTCCACGTGTTTGAGGTCCTTCCAAACTTCTTGTTGTGATTTAGTTCTAATTTCAAGGCATTATGGTCTGAGAATATGCAGGGGACGATCCCAATCTTTTGGTATCGGTTCAGATACGATTTGTGACCCAATATGTGGTCTATTCTGGAGAAAGTTCCATGTGCACTTGAGAAGAATGTGTATTCAGTTGAGTTTGGATGTAAAGTTCTGTAGATATCTGTGAAATCCATCTGGTCCAGTGTATCATTTAAAGCTCTCATTTCTTTGGAGATGTTGTGCTTAGAAGACCTATCGAGTATAGAAAGAGCTAGATTGAAGTCACCAAGTATAAGTGTATTAGTATCTAAGTATTTCTTCACTTTGGTTAATAATTGATTTATATATTGGCAGCTCCCACATTCGGGGCATATATATTGAGGACTGTTAAGTCCTCTTGTTGAAAAGATCCTTTAAGTATGATATAGTGTCCCTCTTCATCTCTCACTACAGTCTTTGTGGTAAATTTTAGTTTATCTGATCTAAGGATGGCTACCCCTGCTTTCTTTTGAGGACCATTCGAATGGTAAATGGTTCTCCAACCTTTTATTTTCAGGCTGTAGGTGTCCTTCTGTCTAAAATGAGTCTCGTGTAGACAGCAAATAGATGGGTCCTGCTTTTTTATCCAGTCTGAAACCCTGCGCCTTTTGATGGGGTCATTTAGCCCGTTCACATTCAGAGTTACTATTGAGAGATATGAATTTAGTGTCATCATGATAACTATTCAGTCCTTGTTTTTGTGGACTGTTCCACTGAACTTCTTCTTAAAGGGGAATTTTAAGAGTCCCCCTTAAAATTTCTTGCAGAGCTGGTTTGAAGGTCACATATTCTTTTAGTTGCTGCCTGTCTTGGAAGCTCTTTATCTCTCCTTCCATTTTGAATGAGAGCCTTGCTGGATAAAGTATTCTTGGTTGCATGTTCTTCTCATTTAGGACCCTGAATATATCCTGCCAGCCCTTTCTGGCCTGCCAGGTCTCTGTGGAGAGGTCTGCTGTTACCCTAATACTCCTCCCCATAAAAGTCAGGGATTTCTTGTCTCTTGCTGCTTTAAGGATCTTCTCTTTATCTTTGGAATTTGCAAGCTTCACTATTAAATGTCGAGGTGTTAAACGGTTTTTATTGATTTTAGGGGGGGATCTCTCTATTTCCTGGATCTGAATGCCTGTTTCCCTTCCCAGATTAGGAAAGTTTTCAGCTAGAATTTGTTCAAATACATATTCTGGCCCTCTGTCCCTTTCGGCACCCTCGGGAACACCAATTAAACGTAGGTTTTTCTTCCTCAGGCTGTCGTTTATTTCCCTTAATCTATCTTCATGGTCTTTTAATTGTTTGTCTCTTTTTTCCTCAGTTTCCCTCTTTGCTATCAACTTGTCTTCTATGTCACTCACTCGTTCTTCCACCTCGTTAACCCTCGTCGTTAGGACTTCTAGTTTGGATTGCATCTCATTCAATTGATTTTTAATTTCTGCCTGATTAGCTCTAAATTCTGCAGTCATGAAGTCTCTTGAGTCCTTTATGCTTTTTTCTAGAGCCACCAGTAGCTGTATAATAGTGCTTCTGAACTGGCTTTCTGACATTGAATTGTAATCCAGATTTTGTAACTCTGTGGGAGAGAGGACTGTTTCTGATTCTTTCTTTTGAGGTGAGGTTTTCCTTCTAGTCATTTTGCTCAGTGCAGAGTGGCCAAAAGCAAGTTGTATTGGGAAAAGGAGTCAAAGAGAGGAGAGAAAGAAGGAAAGAAAAGAGAAAGAGAAAAAAAAGGAAGAAAAAAGAACGAAAAAAAAAAGAAGAAAAAGAGAAAGAAAAAGAAAGAAAGGAGAAAAAAGGGGGGTGGGGGAAGGAAACAAATCAAAAAGCAAAACAAAACAAAACAAAAAACAAAAAACAAAACAAAACAAAAGAACCACGGGGGAGTATCTTCTGATTCTGTATACTTTAATTCCCTTGGCTTCCCCTGGAAGTTGTCAGTCATTCTAGCTGGTCTTCTGGGGGAGGGGCCTGTTGTGCAGATTTTCAGGTGTGAGCACTTGGGGGAGCTTCTCTGCCCCCTGCCTGGTGCAGGGCTCAGTGGGGGTTGTTTACCCCGTGAGGCCGCAGGAGGAACAACCGCAGTGGCGGGGCCAGCTCTGGAGCCCTGGAGTCAGCCCCCGCAGTAACTCTGGAGCTCTCCATCTGCAGGGCCTGGAGGCTCCGGGGCGGGGCCGCTGATCTGCTCAGCTGGGGCAGGAGCGTCCTCGCTGTCCTGGGCCCTCCCGGCCTCTGCCTGTCCCGGGGGAGGCGGGATCCTGGGCTGTGTCCCGGCGCCCTGTGCTCCGGGCCCTGCGCTGTTGGATTCGCGCTCCCGGGCCGCGCAGCCCCCTCCGCGGAGCCGCCGCCCGAGCCGAGGTGGGTTTCAGCTTAGTTTTAAGGGCTGGTCTCGGGGACCTCCAGAAGGGCTGGAGCAATTCCTCAAGTTCTGTTTACATTTTGATATGGGGCCTTCAAGGGCATTGAGCTCTGTTCTTATTCTAATAGGGGCTTCCTGCCACTGGCTTGGGCTCTGTTTTTATTCTAATATGGGGCTTTCTAGGAAGTTAAGCTGTAAGCTGTTTTCTTCCTGTAACTGAAGTAAGGTAAAGTTCAGCTCTTATTCACAGGGGCCTGAGATGGCTGTACTTGTGATAACGTTGAACTTAAAGTGGAATAGCCTTAATTTTCTTGGCCTCCACAAGAGACACAGGCAGAGGGAGAAGCAGGCTCCATGCAGGGAGCCTGACATGAGACTCGATCCTGGGTCTCCAGGATCAGGCCCTGGGCTGAAGGTGGTGCTAAACCGCTGAGCCACCCAGGCTGTCCTGCCATTTCCTTTCAACATAGTATTGTGAGTTCTAGCCAGAGCAAGTAGGCAAGAATGAGAAATAAAAGTTATTCAAATTGGAAAGGAAGAAATAACATTTTTTCAGTTCACAGATGGCATGATTTTATATGTAGACAACCCTAAAGATTCACAATCACATGCATACATACAATCTGTTAGGAAAACTGTTCAAACTAATTAAAAAATTGAGCAGAGTTACAGGAAACAGAATCAACATGCAAGAATTGTGTTTTTTGTATTTTTTTAAGATTTTACTTATTTATTTATTCATGAGAGACACAGAGAGAGAGAGAGGCAGAGACACAGGCAGAGGGAGAAGCAGGCTTCATGCAGGGAGCCCGACGTGGGACTCAATCCCGGGTCTTCAGGATCAGGCTCTGAGCTGTAGCCAGGCGCTAAACCGCTGAGCCACCTAGGCTGCCCCTAGTTATGTTCTTATACACTAACAATGAACAATCCATAAAGGGAAAAAGAATTTCCACTTAGAGTAGCATCAAAAAGAGTGAAATACTTAAGAACAAACTTAACCAAGAAGGCAACAGATTTGTATAATGAAAATTATAAACATCACCGAAAGGAATTAAAGAAACAAATAGAGGTATACTTGAGAGATATTGCAGGTTCAGTTTCAGATCACTGCAATAAGATGAGTCGAATGAATTATTTGTTTCTCAATGCATATAGAAGTTAAGATTACACTATATAGTAGGCTTTTTTTTTAGTAGTTGAAATTTATTTATTTTTAAAATATTTTATTTAAATTCAGTTTGCCAACATATACTATAACATCCAGTGCTCACCCATTAAGTGCCCTCCTTAGTGCCCTATGGTAGGCAATTCAGAATGCAATAGCAGGGGCAGCCCTGGTGGCGCAGTGGTTTGGCACTGCCTGCAGCCTGGGGTTTGATCCTGGATACCTGGGATCGAGTCCCACATCCGGCTCCCTGCATGGAGCCTGCTTCTCCCTCTGCTTGTGTCTCTGCCTCTCTCTCTCTGTGTATGAATAAATAAATAAAATCTTAAAAAAAAAAAAGAATGCAATAGCATTATGTCTAAAAAAAAAGTATGTAGTTTAGTTTGAAAAATACTTTATTGAAAAACAATGGTAATCATCATCTGAGCTTTTAGGGAGTCATAATCTTTTTGCTGGTGGAGGGTTCTGCCTCAATATTGATGGCTGCTGACCCCTGACTGATCAGGATTGATCACTGATCACTGCTTTATCAACAAAGTTTATGTAATATTCTAGATTCTTTGTTGTAATTTCAATAGTCTTCACAGCATCTTTACCAGGAGTAGATTCCATCTCAAGAAACCACTCTCTTTGCTCATTCTTAAGAAACAATATTCATTAAAGTTTTTTTTTTTAAAGATTTTATTTATTCATTCATGAAAGATAGAGAGAGAGAGAGAGAGGCAGAGACCCAGGCAGAAGGAGGAACAGGCTCCATGCAGGGAGCCCGATGTGGGACTCAATCCAGGGACTCCAGGATTACTCCCTGGGCCGAAGGCAGGCGCTAAACCACTAACCCACCCAGGGATCCCCTATTAAAATTTTATCATCAGATTGCAGTACTTTAAATATAATAATGAAAAATATTGAAATTGTGAGAATTGACAAAATGTGACATGGAGACATAAAGTAAGCAAATCCTGTTGGGAAATGGGACCAGTAGACTTGCTTGGTTCAGGGTTGGCACAAGCTTTAGCTCGTGTAAAAAAAAAAAAAAAGTATCTAGGAAGCACAATAAAATGACATATGCCTGTAAATGGAAAGACATCCCGTGTTCAGGAACTAGAAGACTTAAAGTATTAAAATGTCAGTACTATTCAAAATGATCTACAATTTCAAAGCAATCCTATTAAAATTCCAATGACAATTTTTTGCAGATATAGAAAAATTTATCATAAAATTTATATGGAGTTGCAAAGACCCTGAATAACTAAACCAAACATTATTTTTTTAAAAAGATTTTATTGATTTATCCATGAGAGACACAGCGAGAGAAAGAAGCAGAGACACAGGCAGAGGGAGAAGCAGGCTCCATACAAGAAGGCCTATGTGGGACTTGATTCCAGGACTCCAGGATCATGCCCTGAGCCAAAGGCAGATGCTCAACCACTGAGCCACCCAGGCACCCCTAAACAATCTTTAAAAAAAGTTGGAGAGAAAAAAAAAAGAAAGTTGGAGATCTCACACTTCCTGATTTCAAAACTTAATACATAGCTGCACTGTGGGTACATTTATATATATATATATATATATATATATATATATATATATATATATATATATGATTTTTTATAAAGGTGCCAAAAGCATTCATTGGAAAAGAAAAGTCAAGAAGAATTTTTTGGGGGGTGCCTGTGTGGCTTAGTCAGTTAAGTATTTGCCTTTGACTCAGGCAGGTCATGATCTCCTGGGATTGAACCCCTCATCGGGCTCCACACTTAGCAAGGAGTCTGCTTGTCCTTCTTCATCATTCCTTCCCCAACTCATGCTCTCTCTTTCTCAAATAAATAAATAAAACCTTTAAGAAACTGTGGGAAAACTGGACAGTGAAAACCATGCAAAAACCTTACATTAGACCCTTATGTTACACCATATATAAAAATTAACTCAGAGTGAATCAAAGACCTAACCATAAAAGCTAAAACTGTAAAACTGTTAGAATTAAACACAGGAATAAAGCTTCATGCATGGCATTGGCCTTGCCAATGATTTCTTGGATATGACACCAAAAGCACAGACAGTAATAACAAAAAAGAGTAGATCAATAGGACTATATCAAAATTTAAAATTTCTAAACTTTACAGAGTGACTACAATGTCCACAGAATAGGGGCAAATATTTGCAAGTCATATATCTGATAAAGAGTTAATATCTAGAATATATAAAGAAAACTACTATAACTCAACAAAAAACCCCTCAATTTTAAAAAATGGACAAAAAATGTGAATAGGCATTTCTCCAAAAAAAGACACACTAATAGCAAAATAAGCTCATGACAAGATGTTCTATATCACTAACCATTACGGAAATACAAATCATAACCACACTATGTTACCACATCATATCTACTAGGCCACCTATTTTTAAAAATCAAAAAAGAAATTTAAAAAACTGAGTGTTGGCAAAGTTGTGGAGAAATTTAATCCATGTGCACTACTGGTCAGAATGTAAAACAGAGCAGCTACTAAGGAAAAAACAGTATGGTAGTATCTCTCAAAAAAAAAAAAAACATTAGAAATAGAACTACCATATTATCTAGCAATTCTACTTGTGGATTTATACTCAAAAGAATTTACAGCAAGAACTCAGACAGATATTTGTACAGCCATGTTCATACCAGCATTATTCACAATAGCCAAAAGGTGGAAGCTTCCCACGTGTCCATTACTTGATAAATGGATAAGCGAAATGTGTTATATGCATATTTTGAACTATTGTTCAGCCTTTCAAAGGAATGGGATTCTGATACATGTTAGAACATACATGAACCTAAAGAAAATTACGGAAAGCAAAATAAGCCAGACCCCAAGGGACAATTACTGTATTATTCCACTTACATGAGGTATATAGATAGTTAAAACCATAGAATGATGGTTACTAGGGACTGATGAGAAGAAGATATGGGGAATTGCCTTTTAATGGATACAGAGTTACAGTTTGGGCTGGTAAAAAAAGTTTCAGAAATGGGTAGTGTTCATAGTAGTTATGATATGTATGTTCTTAATGCCACAACTGTACATTTAAAAATAGTAAATTTTATGTTATGTGTATTTTACCACAATACAAAATAAATAAAATGTCATAGTATAGAAGTAGGGAGGCATATAGAAAGCTTCAGTGCTCTTCTCTTAATTTTGGTGTGAACCTGAATCTGGTCTTTAAAAATGTTATGCTGGGATGCCTGGGTGGCTCAGCGGTTGAGCATCTGCCTTAAGTTCAGGGCGTGATCCCTGTCTGGGGATTGAGTCCCACATCAGGCTCCTCCACATCAGGCTCCCTGCGAGGAGCCTGCTTCTCCCTCTGCCTATGTCTCTGCTTCTCATTCTGTGTCTCTCATGAATAAATAAATAAAATCGTCAAATATAAATAAATAAATAAATAAATAAATAAATAAATAAATAAAGTTATGCCATTTGGTTTTCTTCTGGTTGTCCCCTTGTAAAACAAGGGTTTGAGATGAATTTAAAACATTTTGGCCAGGATCAACAATAAAGAAAAGGCAGTAGTCCATCATACTGCCATCATCCCACCTTGAAGTGTATGCTGGGGCCATTTTGCACTGGCTGTACCATTGCAAAGTGCTTACACCACTTGCATTCCCACCAGCAATGAATTAAGAGCACCTGTTGCTTCTCATCAGCATTTGTGTTATCAGTATCCTGGACTTTGACCATTCTATTAGGTGTGTAGTGGCATGACATTGTTGTTTTAATGTGGATTTTCCTAATGATGTATGGTGTAGAGCTTTTATCCATATACTATTATCCATCTGTGTATCTTTCATGAGGTGTCTGATAAAATCTTTGGCTCATTTTTAAATCTAGGTGTTTTCTTATTGTTGAGTTCCAAGATTTCTTTGTATATTTTCAATAAGCTGCCTCTATAAGAAGTGTCTTTGCAAATATTTTCTCCCACCATTTTACTTGTCTTTCCATTTTCTTGACATTGTCTTTAACATAAGAAAAGTTTTTCATTTAAATGAAGTCTGGTTTACCAATTGTTTCTTTCATGGTCTCTGCCTTTGGTCTTTTATCTAAAAAGTCATCTTCCCCAAGGTCATCTAGATTACCTTCTGTGTTATCTTTTTGAAGTTTTATAGTTTTGGATTTTGCATTTAGGTATGTGGTTCATTTTGAGTTTTTGGTTTTTATTTGTGTGTGTGTGTGTATGTGTGTGTAGACTCTAAGGTCTTTGTTTAGATTCTTTTTTCTTAATTTTATTTTTGCATGTCAATGCCCAATTGTTCCAGCACCATATTTTTTGAAAAGTCTTTGCTCCATTGTATTTCCTCTGCTCCTTTGTCAAATATAAGTTAACCATATTTGTGTGGGTTTATTTCTGAGCTGTCTATTCTGTTCCACTGATGCATTTGTTTATCTTTTTCACCAACACCACACTGTGTTAGTTACTGTAGCTTTATAGTAAATCTTGAAGTTAGGTCAGGTCAGTCCTCTAACTTTTTTCTTTTCCTTCAATATTGTATTGGCTACTTTGAGTCTTTTTTGCCTTTCCATATAAACTGTAGAAACAGTTTGTCAGTATCCACAGAATAACTTGCTGGGATTTTGATTGGGATTGCATTGAATTTACAAATGGAAGGAACTGACATCTTAACAATATTGACTCTTCCTATCCAGTTAGATTTATACTTTGGAATTTTATTTAATTTTTTGGATTGCTAATGTAAATGGCATTGTGGTTTTTTTTTTTTTTTTTGGCATTGTGTTTTTAATTTTAAATTCCACTTGTCACTGCTGGTATATAACAAAATAATTAACTTTTGTATATTAACGTTGTATCCTAAAACCTTGCTAAAAACCTTGTTTATTATTTATAAACCTTGTTAATGATTTCCAGAAGCTTTTTAGTAGTTCTTTCTGATTTTCCACATATACAGTTACGTCATCTGTAAATGGAGTCAGTTTTATTTTATTTTTCCAATATATATAGCTTTATTTCCTTTTCTTGTCTTATTGTATTAGCTAGAACTTCCACTATGAAAATGAAATGGAGTAGTGAGAGGGGACATCCCTGCTTTGTACTTGATCTTATTAAGAATGCTTTGAGTTTCCCACCATTGAGTATGTAACTAGGTTGTTTTATAGATACTTTTGTTTTTTATCAAATTGAGGAAGTTCCATTTTATTCCTAGTTTACTAAGAGTTTTTATCATGAGTGGATGTTGGATTTTGTCAATTGCTTTTTCTGAATCTATTGATAGGATAATGTCATTTTTCTTTTTTTGTCTGTTGATGTAATGGATTGTATTTATTAATTCTCAGTTGTTGAACCTGACTTACCCTTTACCCAGGGTAAATCCCACTTGGTTGTGGTATATAATCCTTTCTATACATTGTTATATTCAATTTCCTAATATTTTATTTCATATCTGCATTTTTGCATCAACAATGGCAAGGCATCAGGCCTATGCTAAAGCTTTCAAGCAGAAATCAGGGAGGAGAATGTGATCCCACTTCTACAGACCAGTCCCCACTAGTAGATCGTTCCATAGTTATGATATACATTTTGAGTTTTGGTTAAGAATCTTGAGTGCTCTATCTTGTAGAAAGATGCTGATTAAATCAGCAGGACTGTAAAATAGCCTTTTAAAAAGTTATTGGATAAATTTTTCACTCCCTGCTACACTGTAAATTCCTGTGAGAAAACAAAGAATTCACAAAGTTGGGACAAACATGTTGAAATAGAACTATGTCTTTAGCTTTGAACATTATGTGAATCATGGGGTTGCAGAAATAAGATAAATAACTGAACTTAGGAGCCACCATAAATAATAGGTCAAATAATTAAACAATTTTTTGACTTTTCTGAAAATTTGGCCTTGTTGATTTTGTATCTAATTTTTTAAATTGTTACCTTGGATTTAAATGGTGGAAAGTTGGTACCCATGTTTCTTTTTGAAATAGACTGAATTTACATGATCCTTTTTTCTACTAAGGTGCCTAAAGTACTTTACATTATCAAAGTGTTCCATCAAATGTCCTATTGAAGGGGAATAGGGACACCTTTCAATGGGTAATAGATGACTAAGAGATAAAGTAATCTCCACCGGATTACAAAAGAAATTAGAGGAGGACACTTTAAAGAAAAAAGAAGTTCTCACATTCTCAAATGCAATATGTTTTATGGGATTTAAGAGCTGCTGAATAGCTGTTTCTGTTCCAAATTATCCTTTATTTCATTTTTAAATTCTATCTGAAATTATGCCAATTAGAGATTCATTTTAGATAATTCAGTATTAAATAAGAAATAACTCTAGTACTCAGAAGCTCTTTGTGGTTCACACATCTTTATGGTTTAGTTTTTTTTTTTTTTTTTTTCCTAATTGAGCTGAACTGTACTGAAGAAAGTAATACTGGATGATGGGAAGGAAGTGAAGGGATAAGAGATAATTGAGAAGACTAGGGCACTTAATACACTATCATTAACCACACCAAGGTAGTGGTCTGAATCCTGGCTATATGTTAAAACTACCAAGGGAACCATTTTTAAATGATCTAAACCACAAAACAAACAAAGATCAATGCCTCAGCTCCTCATCCCCCAAAGACAATTATATCAGAATCTTTGTAGGGGGAAGGTTTTTGGTTTTTTATTTCCTTTATTTCCTTTTTTTTTTTTTTTTTTTTTTAAGATTTTATTCATTCATTCATGAGAGAGAGAGAGAAAGAGAGAGGCAGAGACATAGGCAGAGGGAGAAGTAGGCTCCCATGCAGGGAGCACAATGTGGGACTTGATCCCAAGACTCCAGGATCACCCTGGGCCAAAGGCAGGTGCTAAACCCCTGAGCCACCTAGGGACCCCCTGTTTTTCATTTCTTTTTAAAGTTTCCGGGATGATTGTAATTCAACAAAAGAAATTGAGAACCACTCTCTCAGTCCTGAGTGAGGTCCAGGTTATACCTTGTATCAGTTAAATTAGAGTATCTGGAGCAAGGGAATTGAGCATTGGTGGGTTTTCCCCAAAGATCCCCAAATGATTCCACTGTGTGGTACAGCTTAGGGACTTGAGCTCATATCAGAATAACCTGGAGGACTAGTTCAAAGAATTATTGCTGGGCTCCATCCTCAACATTCATGATTCAGCCGTACTGGAGAAGAGCCTTTGAATCTGTATTTCTAGCAAGTCCCCAGATGGTGCTGATAATACAAGTATGGGAACGTTCTGGGTTGCATCTCTTTGGGAACCTGTACAGTATTAACTCCTAAAGGAGTTAATATAACTCCTATATAACTATATATGACTTATCCAACAACTTTCCCCTAGTATGTTGCCTGTAAAAATTCATATTTTTATGCACCAGGAGACCTGTATAAAAATGATTCTTAGCAGTATTATTTTTAATGACCAAAAACTAGGAGCAACCCAAATGCCCGCCAGTAGTAGGATGATAAAACAATTTGTGGCATGTTCAAACAGTGAGATAACATACAGCAATAATAATATAATAAAAACTTATATGTCTACACACCACAATATAGATGATTCTTTAAAATGTAATATTGAACAAAAGCCAGACCTATACACAAAACATATACAATATTATTTCATTTATATACATTTCAAATAAATTGGATAAGTCTCAAAACTTATACTGAGGAATTTATACTTCAAGGTTAAAACTACAAAAAAAGGTCAAATATTTAATTAGTTTCCTTAGTATTACAGTGGTTTCCTCTGGGAGTGACAGGATATTTTTATTGGGAAGTGTCTTGTGGGGGCTTCAAAGAAATGGCAGTGTTTCATCTCTTTACTTGGAAGATGGCTATATAGATGTTTTTTTTATAATTGCAAAATATTTGTGTTTTATGTACTTTTGTATATGTCTATAATAATTCACAATAAACCATAATCAAACATCAAACAATAAAATTAGGAAGTCACTAGTAGAAAAAAAATAAATAGAATTAATGCTAAATTAAAAACTGAAACAAGATGAATTTCAAGTTATCTATAGTAAGGAAAATTTTATTGAAATCAGTTCTATGAACTAAGTAGAGAATATTTCAATCATTTTGTTTAGAAAGTTAGAGCTATTGTGATTGATTTTGATCTTTTAGGAGAAAATGATGACAGCCAGGGCCTTATGAGATAAACTGGTTTATACCTCTTGCCCCAGTGTATTCTTAATCGTACCATTTCATTCCCAAAGTGTCCTTAATAATGCTTTTTAGCATTATTTAGTTAGACACCTGAAACATTAGGAAAACATGTCTTTCCAATGATGAATTTCAGTCTATGCAATAAGAATTTCCAACTGGGGGAGGAGGTGCCTGGGTGGATCAGTTGGTTAACCACTCAACTCTTGATTTCAGCTCAGGTTATGATCTCAGGGTTATGAGATGGAGCCCTGCTTAACATTCTCTCTCTCTTTAAAAAAAACAAAACAAACAAACAAAAAAACATTCCAAATGGGCAAATGGAGAATGGCTTATTCATATGTATATTGTTTTGAAAAAAAAAGATTATGCATTTTCAAAGCTATACCTTTTCTTTTATGTTACAAGGTATTTTCCTTTCTCTCTATCTAAAAGATTTGGCCTAATTTAATAGTTCCACTGAAATTAATCCGTTTGAGTGCTCACATCCAACTTGCCAAAAAACAAGTGGACTTCTTAAAAAATAAAAAAATAAAAAAATTAATTAATTAATTAATAATAATTTAGAAAAAGACCAAGTACACTAAGAGCCCCAAACCTAACAATTAAATATTCAACATCTGCAGTGCCAATGCTTTTAAATGTAGATGTCATTTTCAGAAGTCTTCCTGATAATCAGTGAAATTGAAATTCTGCAAGAAGAGTGCAAGAGGACTAGAAGGAAGTTAGGGAGGGAGGTGAGAGTCAAAGCAGAGAGGAAGAACCTGTGCTAAGTTCCTTCCAACTTGAACTTCCCAAGTAAAATCACCAAGTAAAACACAGGGAACATCACCATGTTCCCACATAGTCACATCCTCCTCTTCTACCCGCGGGAAGGAAAAAGCTAAAGCTTTCATATCAGATTGAAATAACTCAGCAAAATGTATTAATACTCCCCTAATTCTTAGGCCCTCAGGATAAACTCCCATTGACATCAGTAGGAGATTTCTTTTGCAGACCGTTGTGAATCCATCTCAATATGTCTCCACTGTGTTATTTAGACCACTGCAGTTTTAGGAGGAGCTTCAAAGCCCTCACCTACTGATGCTAGGGAATTGGCATGGAGAGCCCCAAATGCCCAGATGCAATAATTTCCTCCTGGTGTTTCTGAAGGATGCTGCTTGAATTTTGTTATCTGCAAAGGAGAAATAGGATGAGAGTTTGCCCAATTCTGGAAAATTCTTTCATGGTCATTGTCAATTTGAAAGTGTAAGGATTGGCCAATACAAATGATGTTGCTGACTGGAGGAGCCAAGAGTCAATTCAAACCATGTCTACACACAGACTGCTTAGGGGAGGGGGAGCTAGTTACATTCAGTCACAGACCTTTCTAGAAATTAACATATCAGGTTAGGATCAATCAGTGCAAGGAATAAAGCCCATTTAAACCAGCTTAAGGGGAATTTAGTTTTAGCCTAAAATAGGTGGCCTCATAGCCTTAAAGACAAGAAATGAAATAGAGCCTTGCCTCCTAGGGACAGAAACTAGGACAAAAAAAATCTTTTGCACACTCTTCCTTTGCCTTTCTAAAGCATGAAATTGTCCCTCATCTCCACTGCTTCCTTTTTTTTTTTTTTTCTCTTATTGAGTTTCCTGTGGTTCCACATTCCTCTACTTGCCCTGACATTTCCATTATCCATTATCATCTAAGTAATAACTCGTATGTCTCCAAGTGCAACTTCTCAGGAGAAAGAATCTAATTAGTTCAACTCAGTCTCAGTACTGGTTCTTCTTGTGTTTGCTTTCAACCCTCACCAAGTAAGCAAGTAGGTGAGGACTCACTTCCTACAAAAGGGGCTGTGAATGGGATACATTCTAGAAAAGGCAGCATGACCTGGGTGAGCACTGCCAGAATGTTTGCATAACAAGTTGATACAAATTATTTAAAATTATTGTATCCTCTATAGACCTGTGTAGAGATGCTTAAATCTCCAACTCTTCTTCCAGATCCATATGAAATTCTATCTGGAAATAGATAACCAGCTTTCGGATGACAATGTCGAGGCCACAATTGGAGTTTTTAGTCTCCTGCAGTGGAAATGTATTTTTTAAAAACTGCATGAAAATAAATAAATAAATAAATAACTGCATGATCTCCAATATCTATGCCTTTCTTTATCAAAGGCCTCTGAGCTTGGGTTGCTTCCATTCCCTTAATGAAGGATTATACATTTCTAGCATATTTTAGGCTAACACTCTTTTCCCCAAAACCTGAAATGAGGAGTTGCTTATACTTTACTTTAATAATAAGAATGCATTTGCATTTTGTTAGTATGATTTCCAAAGTGTTATGCATTTGGGTCCTACTGAGCTTCTCAGAGTATATTTAAGAGCCAACGGAGTAGTTGAAATCTTGATATTTGGTTGCCCTGTTTTTCTGTGGTTTAAATTTCATCTTCTAGCTAATATTTTCTCTAAAAATAGAATAGTAAGTTCATTTTCTCTTACTTGAAAGAAAAACAAATATTAGTTATTTTTTGATAATTTCAAAGTTAGTTTTTGCAAAAATTACATATTCTATTTTGTGCTGGCTGCTAGAGATTTATACAGGGCATATCTGATCCATTTCCAGGAAGAATGAACTGTTTTTCCTAACACATTTGAGGAGGATGAAGAAAAGTCACCAATGCAGTGAAAAACATTAGATTTTCCTCTTTTATTTGGACATATTTTCTTGGTTTTAATATTGCAGGAGTAGAAAGTTTGGGGTGCTTCTTATCTTAATTGTCAATATATTATGTTATATAAATGTGTAAAATTTCCATTTGAATTTTTAGGCTTTTCAGGATGTAGCTATCACCACTTAGGAGTGTAATAAAACTTAGTTTTGCAATTTATTTATTTATTTTTAACTAACTTATTCTCAAAACTTATGATCTGAGGTGGAGTAGGGAAGGTAAATAAAAGCTTTCAGTTGCTTAATCTTCAGCTGGGACATATTATCTGTGGCCAATCTCTGATAACTAAGTTCTGGGCATGGAAATAGTTTGGCCTCATTATGGAAATCATGCACGCTGAGTGTCTCCTGGCTATGCAGTGCTGCACATGTCACTTGAATATCTGTGGCAGTTAATACCAAAGGAAATGTCAGCTATTAAGGATGAGCTTTTATTTTTTTAAGTGAGCAACTTGATTAATGGATTTAACCTTATTCAATCATTTACTGGTTCAGCCATTCACCCAATGAAGCAGCAAATGTTTAACAAGTGTTTTTCGAACAGCTAGTATGTACCAAGCTCTCTGCTAAATATGGGGATACAAATGTACTTCAAAATAATGCAGTCCGTACTTAAGCTCAGGGGGGAAGAAGTCACACAGATGAATTTTTTTTAAGATTTTATTTATTTATTCATGAGAGACACAGAGAGAGAGAAGCAGAGACACAGGCAGAGGGAGGAGCAGGCTCCATGCAGGGAGCCGGACATGAGACTGGATTCTGGATCTCGGGATCATGCCCTGGGCTGAAGGTGGCGCTAAACTGCTGGGCCACTGGGGCTGCCCACAGAGATGATTTTCTGTAAAGGGCCATAGGGAGCTGTGTGAAGGAGAGGACGAAGGCATAACTGAGGTCCAAAGGATGCTTTAGGTAAATAAATGAATGTTAAGTAGGAGATAGGCAGGATGGTTGTGAAGTAGGAAAAAGATTTTATATTTGGAGAACTGAAGAGTCATAGTTCTTGGCCCATAGAAAGCTTTGGATAAAGTGGCTCATGGCAAAACTGACTCTGAAGAACAAGAACCCAGTAGCCTGAGTTCAGAATCCACATTAATAGATTGGGGTTCCATCTTAGGTACATTGGAAAACAGTGCATGCATTCTGAGCCACGGATGCTGTGATCTCATCACTGGAATGAAAGAGTCAAGAGGGAATATTCAGTAAAGTGACTTTAAATTAGAGTGAAGGCAATGGAAATAAGTAATAGCAGATTGATTGAAGCCCCTTGGGGTGTGTATCCAGTCTGTCAGCTGCTCTCTTGTTGATGTGAATAACAGAAGCAAAAACCATGATTAGGGTTGAAGCATTTGGGTGTATCGGAGTGCCATTTACTAAGATAGGGAAGATTGAAGAAAGAGCGTGCTCTGGATTGAATTGTGCCACCTCACATCCCTGTGTTGAAGCCTCAACCCCCAGTGTGACTGTAATGGGAAAGGATCTTATAAGGATGTGGTAAAGATATGAGGTCATAAGGGGTAGGCTTAGATCTCTTACAAGAAGAGGAAGAGACTTAAAAGTTCTCTTTCATTCTGCCACATGAGGACATAGTGAGTAGGGGGCCAACTGCAAGATAGGAAGAGAGCCTCATCAGAAATCAAACTGGCTGAACCTTGATCTTGGATTTCTATACCTTTCTGAGAAATAAATTTCTGTTGTTTAAGACACTGGCCTATGGTATTTTTGTCATGGTGGACCTAGCTGACCAGATATAGGACTTCAGAGGATGGACCTAGCTGATGGACACATCAAAATCTAGACAGCATTAGCATTTATAAGCTATTCGAAGTCACCAATCTAAATGAGATCATCTAACACAAGTGTGTATATAGAGAAAAGAACATGAATCAAAACCTGATTATCCCTTATCCATAGAATTTGTGGCAGAATTTGGCACTTGCCAAATACATTGAGAAAGAGTGGCCAAAGAGGTGAGAGACTGGTTATCAGGACTTTGTGATATTACTAAGGGAGGCTAAGAGAAGAGCGTATTAAGCAGAACAATAGTAGTCAACTATGGTGAATACTGCTGAAAGGTTAAATAATAAGAGGAAGACAAAGAAGCAACCATTAGATTTGGCTGTGTGAAAGTCACTGGTGACTACTAGAATGGTTTTGGTGTGATGGTGTAGTCGAATCCATATTTGAGTGAATCAAAGGTAAAGAAGTGGAGGCATCTTTCACAGATTGTGTATGTGTGTGTGTGATATTTGAATGTGACAGGAAGCAGAGTAGTTAGAGGATAAATGATCTAATGTGTGTCAATGATTCCCCGGGGTTGGTGGGGGCGATCACGTCTAGGATGAGTCATGTTAGTTGCTCCTTAGGCAATGAATGTGTCTCTACATCTAGTACCCAAAAAATCATATAACAATGTCTTTCACTATCATCTCTTTTGGAAAAATTACTTTTGATATATTTATTTTGGGGTTAGGTTTTCAAGAATGTACCTCCACTGTTATGGCAAGAGCTGTCTATAGTTCCATTTGTTTGAAAATGGAAAACTTTTACATCCTTTCTCCAGTCAGGAAGTAGCTTTGTGCCCCTGAATCCTGGTTACTTTGGTTGGGTCCTTGTGACTTACTTCCAGATCTTTGGAGCAGGCTACCTGCCTCCCCAGTCATCTGCCTATTTCCTGCTTTCTTAATTTCTTTACATGGAACTTGGCCCATTTTCAGTGAATGAAGTCCTGCATACTTTTAGATCTCCATGATGCCAATCTGAGTTTCTGGATCATGTTCTGTCACCTGGTGTTTGAGCCTCTTTGTCCACCTGCTCTGATTTTCCATCATCATGGCATCCAGGTTGTGTATGGGTTATACACATAATGGGTTAAGAGTTCTCTAAGCCTGAATCTTTCCCCTGTAAAGGTCGCTGAGAGTACTAAATTAAATACCAGCTATAACATTTACCTAAAACAGAGAAAATTCCAAATTAATGATGACTATAATTATTATATCCAGTAGTGACCTAAAATAAATTCTTTAGCTAACTTCATTTTCCTTCTCAGATTTATGATTTTGTTTGTCTTATTAAGTCAGCTGGAGTCTAAATAATAGGAAAGGTGATCTTTAAATCTGTCTCACTTCTTCACTTTAGAAATTAATGAACTTTAAACAATCTATAACACTGTTTTAAATGGTATTGTGTCCTTCTGATTGTTTTGTGACTTAACTCTTTTTGGCAAATAGGAGAAAAAGTCTTCACAAATGGCTCATTGGTCATTCAATTACTTAAATCATTTACCATTTCTGGATTCTAGTAGAATCATATACTCTAAAGTTTAGGGAAGAACACAGATGAGAAAAGAGTAAGTGATGTGATTAAGAAAGTGAGAAGTGAATGTTGGATTTACCACTACATTTTTCTTTGTACTGCCAGAATTCACTTCACTTTAGTACCAGTTAAATGTTAGGCAAGATATGCTTGGTAGAAACATAAAAAGCCACACATGTAATTAATTTTTTCCCACATATGAAATTTAAAATTTTCTACTAGTGACATTTATTTTAATAGTTTTTTTTAAAGATTTATTTATTTATTTTACAGAAAGAGCCTGAGCTTGGGAAGGGGTAAAGGGAGAGGAGGAGAGTGAGAGAGAGAGAAAGAGAGAGAGAGAGAGAGAGAGATAAATAGACTCCCTGCTGAGCATGGAGCCAGACTTGTGGCTCAATCTCATGACCCAGAGACCATGACCTGAGTTGTAATCAAGAGAAAGACACTTAACAGACTAAGCCACCCAAGTGGCCCTTAACAATTCATTTTTATTCACTTGTTTATTAATTTTTGTTTAATCAACTTTATTGGTACATAATTGGCCTATCATATAATTCACCCATTTAAAACCTACAATTCAGTAGTTTTTAGTATATTCACCAAATTGTACAATAATCCCTACAGTCAATTTTGGAGTATTTTCATCATCCTCAGGAGAAACCCTGGAGCTTTTAGCTGTCACTTGCCATTTTGCCTCAGTTTCCTATCGTGGCCTTGGACAGTCATGAATCTACTTTCAATCTCCACAGATGTGCCTATTCTGCACATTCTCCTGGGCTGTCATTCACATTATGTAGCATTTTGAATAGACCCACTTTCATTTAACATAATGCATTTGAGATTCATGGGTATTGTAATGTATATCAGTGGTTCATTCCTTTTTATTCCACTATATGCTACATCAGTTATTCATTTATCTATAGATGGAAAATTGTGTCATTTCCAGTTGGGGTGATTATGAATAAACTTGTTATAGACATTCCCTTATTATAGACCTAAGTTTTAATTTCTCTTAGATAATACTTGGCGGTAGGATTGGTGGATCACAGGGGAAGTGTTATATTTAACTTCATAAGAAATTGTCAAATTGAAAAAAAAAAAAAAAGAAATTGTCAAATTGTTTCCCAAATGCCTGCCCCATATTACATTCTTATGGCATTGTATGGAGTTTCAGTGGTTTTGTATTGTTGCTAGCACTTGGTACAGAATCAGTGTTTGCTTTTGTCTTTTCTTTGCCAATCCAAAAGGTGTAATGGCATAGCTACATTTTAAAAACAGTAAAAAAGATGAAAGTAATGTCAATAATATATTGTATTTAATCCAATGTATAAAGATTTTATCACTTCAGCAAGTAATAAATACACCAATTACCAATATATTATTTTCTAATATAATTTCTCATATCAAATGTGGAAATCTGGTATTTTACACTTACAGCACATCTCAATGTAAATGCTAAATATTCACAATTAGAGTGAGGTAGAATCCTATCAAAACAAAGTTCTGTTTAACTGAAAATATTTTATACTGCTTCAGTTTTTAAATTTAAGTTGAAATATATTGAAATAAAATAAAAATGCAATCCCTCAGGTGCACTAATCGCATTTCAAGTGCTCCCTAGAGAGATTCCCCATTCACTCTCACCCACAATACCTGATTGATTTCCCAATCTCTGAACCATGGGGAACATATGCCTTCTCTAAGAGGTACAGACCTACTCAAGACTAAACAATATTTAATGCCATCACGTTGGATTAAGTGCCTCATTTGAGGATCCCAAAATAATTACACTCTAATAGTGGATTTAATTTTTACTCACTTATTCCAAGTTCCTCCTTGCCACATGCTATGTCTATATTTTACTTACCAGTGCATCCCCAACACCTAGACTAGCGCCTAGCATACTGTAGTAGGTACTCTGTAACTATGTATTGAATGAATAAAGGAAATTAATGTGAAAATACTGTTGGATTACTGCAGTGACACTTGGTCAAAACAAAAGGTTAGTTTCCTATTGTATATATGGTATTTAGTCTATTGGCACCCAGTTGAGGATGATCTTACCTATCTTCAATGATGAGACTGGCATCTAGTTGAATTTTTACTTCACATTGAATTTTATCAGTTTTAGGGAAATTCTATTTCAATCAGCTGCAGCCAGCTCATAGAATTCAGTTGTATTCCAGATAAAGAAAATTACTGAGAGAAAGCATGGACCAGCCTCAGAGGTGTTCCTTCTTGTCATTTGAGAACAGGAGCTGTGTCTCTACTGTAAGTTCTGGCTCAAGCTCAGTGGTGGAAGCAGAGGAAAGCATAAATGTAGTCCCTGTAAAGCAAAGATCTAAGATGAGCACAGTGCAGAAGGCCTGGGGACCAGACCAGTATTCAGAGAGAGGGATGGGGTTGAGGAAGGGGAAACATTGCTCAGAATCACAAAATAAATATACCACTGAAGAAGAAAGAGGAGAAAGAGGAGAAGGGAGGAGGAGGAGGAGGAAAAAGAAGAGAAGGAAAGGAAGGAAGGAAGAAAATAAAAAGCCCTCAGAAGATCGTTGGAGAAGATAAGTAGTCCAAGTCAGAAGCATGAATGTTAAAGGAATCTTGGGAATTATGTGTTGAAAGAATCTGAAATGTAGGCAGGCATCTTATACCTGTCCATGCTGGCAGAGAGCCCCCTTGTTTACATTGTTACACCTGAGACTGCTTCCTGAGAAAGGCTTGCCAGGGCAAAGACAAAGGCACATTAGGCCTTAAGACCAAAGGACCCATCATTGATTGGCAGTGTGAGTGAAATAAACAGGAATAACAGGCCATGCATAGACAACAGCCTTAAAACTGTGCTTTTAGAAGTGACTTTTGTAGACTTGAATAACACAGCTCCTACCAAGAGGCAAGTGAGCAGGGCTTCTCTGGTGGTTCAATTTATGTCTTGTCCCACCATGGGGAGAGAGAGCATGGTGTGATGGGGAGAGAGGATGCTTAGGCTGACTGCAGCTATTGAGAGTGCAGGGGCTGCTCACTGAATGGAACACCAGATACTAGAGAGAATTGGGAGCTGTCTCAGGCAACCAGCAAATTCATTTACTGTAGATGTATTACACTTACAGGCTGAATTTTGTCTCCCCAATTTTCATAGATGGAAATCTTCATCCTCAAAGTGACTGCATTTGAACACAGGGCCTTTAAGGAGGCAGTCAAGGTGAAATGAGGTCATAGAGGCAGGGCCTGCTTTCAGCAGAAAGCAACACCTTGAGCCTGTTGGTGTGGTACTTGTGGCCTCCAGAACTGGGAGAAAACACATTTCTATTGTTTCAAGCCACCTCATCTGCCGTTTTAGTCATGGCAACCTGAGAGGACTAGAACAACCACCCAATCCACTCTTTATTTCCTTGACCAGAGCCACAACCCGAGGAAAACAGAGGATCAGGCCTGTGTTGCTGGCTCCTCAGCATGTCCTCATTTCAGGGGGATAGCGCTGAAGTGGTCCTGGAGTTAGAGATCAGTTTCTGAATCAGGTATTCTGGTTCTGTCCACATGGTATTCCTCTTAAAAACAAAAAACAAATATGTAAAAAAAAAAAAAAAAAAAAAAAAGCCAAGCTTAATCAGATATTCAAAGGATAAAGTCATGATTATTCAATCCCAAACTGTGTTCCAAAAAAAGTTAGGAATTGGAAGGCAGAGTGTAGGAAGAGCCAAGGGTAAACTGCTTTGATTTTGTTCAAGCGAAAGGTCACCAATGGAAGTGGAAAAGGCATGTGTTTCTGTTTGGATAATGGTACTGGTATTCCCCTTCACATTTATGATGTATGCTCTGTGTCCTAAGCACCCTTTTAAATCAGTGAGATCTATTCCTTCTGTTTAAATAAAGTATCTGCATATGATAGACTATCATAGAGTCATTTAAGACACTGTCTTGATAAGGGAAAATGTCCACGATGGTGTTAAATATATTTAAAAAGTAAGCTTCAGACCTATTTGTATACTATTTTAAGTATGTAACCGCCTATAGAAATCTAAATATTATAAATATAAATGCATATGCATGGGAGCTTTCTGGTAGCATACCCATGAATCTGATACAGATTCCATCTGGAGAGTGGACTTAGGGATGGAGTTAAGGAGGAGGGAGATAGTTAATTTCAATAGGCATGGATTATAGTTGGTCTCCAGGAGAAGTTAATGAATTCACAATCTAGTTACAGAAGAGATGAGTAAAAATAAATGCATTAACGCATTCTAAGGGACACCTGAGTGCCTCAAGTTTGAGTGTCTGACTTTGGCTCAGGTCATGATCTGAGGTTCTGAGATCAAGTCCTGCATCAGGCTCCCCCCGGGGAGCCTGCTTCTCCCTCTGCCTGTGTCTCTTCCTCTCTCTATGTCTCTCATGAATAAACAAATAAAATCTTCAAAAAAATATAAAGCATTCTAAGTATAAGATAGAAATACGCATAGGGGGGTGCTTGGGTGGCTCAGTCTGTTAAGCATCTGCTTTCGGCTCAGGTCCTAGGATCAGGTCCCACATTGGGTTCCCTGCTTAGTGGGGAACTTGCTTCTCCCTGTCCCTCTGCCCCTAACTCATGCTTGCTCTGTCTCTAGTGCTCTCTCTCTCTCTCTCTCTCTCATAAATAAATAGATAGATCGATTGATAGATACATAAATAAAATTTTTACAAAGGAATATACCTATGGTTAAGCAAAGATATAAAGAAGAGAGTGTTCATTTTTATATGGAATGGTCAGAAAATACTTTTCAAGGAGAAATGATGCACAAGCTAAGGTTTGAAAACTGTGAAATTAAAAAAGGAAGCAGAGAAGCCCCATATGAGGAAGAGACAATCCGAGCTAGGAAACATCACGGAACATTTGAGAATCTGCATGTAGTCCTTTAAACCCACTCTAGGAAGCTTAATACATGGGGGGCGATGTAGGGAGGTATGGCCATGGATAAGATTGATGAAGGAGGTAATAATAAGCATATTTAAATATTGTCCTAAGGGTATTGTCTTTACAGAGGATGGTGGAGAAGTTGAGACAAACTTTGAGGAAAGATTGAGTGGACAACAGTATCAACTAGTACATCCAGGATCAGCCTGGAAAGAGCTCTCTGATTCAAGGATTATGAGGTCACTGGTTAGCTCTCTCACAGTGTCTCATGCGTTGAAGAATAACACGTATTCTGGCCTGTGATAGACCTGTAGCTTGAGACACAAGCTGAGATGATTAGATTGCCTTTTGCCCCACAGGTAGACTGGAAGTTGCTTAATATCCATTTTCAGCCAGTGAAGAAAACTGTCCACAGGAAATGACAGAAGAGGACACTGACCTGGAGCTAGAACCCCCACAGCCATGGTGGCTGGGTCTTCTACAACTTCATGATGTTGAACCCAAGAAGCTTGGAGCATCTGGGGGGAAAGGACCCAGATGGCTGGGAGCCCAGAAGCAGCCTAGGTAAAATAGCCCTTGAATGAAATAGTTCTCTTTTGAAAGTCATATAGGTAATTTGTTTTTTGTTTTATTTCTTTTAAGATTTTATTTTTAAGTAATCTCTACCCAATATGGGGCTCAAACTCCTAAGCCCAAGATCAGCAATCACATGCCCTACCAACTGAGGTAGCCACGTCTCCCTTAGAGGTAATTTAGAACTTCTTTCCTTTGAGATTTCTGGGGATAGACATCTAAACACATTCCCATATGGTTCTATCCAGAGCTCTTGTTCCCCATAAATAATTCCTTGTGCCTTAATTAAAATGTCTCATTGGGTTCACTTTTGCTTGAAGGTTAGAAACTAGGCATTCATTGTTCCATACTCTGACTTAATAACATATGAAAAAAGTGTTGTTAAAGCAACCTTTGATGAATACCAAAATATGTTAGCAGAAAAAAGTTGTCTGAAAATACCAAACAATGAGCAACAAACCCAAAAACCTAGTGTCAGGCATCAGGCCCACTTGGACTCAAGACTTGGCTTTGCCACTTGGCTAGGTTGACTTCAAGCTTCCATGGCTCTGCCACAAATTGGGAAGAATATGTAAACTACCTCATGAATTTTATTGGACATTCAATTGAGAGAGGGTATTTAAAGGCTTCAGCATAATGTCATACAGAAAATAAGAACCTTTAAAAGAGCTGTATTTCATTACTATTATTTTAAGAGTTTATCACTTCATAATTTTATCTGACGAGTTTTGTTTGCAAATGAACTCAATATAGTTTATTTTCAGGTAGGTAGTTGAAGGCAATCTCAGTTTTTAATAAATATTACCGAGGGTAAACCATCTGAAATCCTTTGGGCTCTATGGCATATTTTTTTAATCTAATAACAAAGCACTGACTATGTATAGGAATTCATTTTCTATGACTCTGTACTCAAAGGGTAGTGAATTTATATATTACTCATTGCCCACCTTAAATATATGTGAAGTGCCCCCTTTGTACTGATTTGAGTGATGTGGTGTAGTAGAAAATGTGATTTTCTCTTTGAGGGTAAATAAGTCCAGATCTGATTCCTGGAAGTGTTACTTACTAATTCCGTGGCCTTCTGCAAGATACTTTAAATTCCAGCTGAGCTACGTGGTGCAATCACTATACGCCAGTGCATTGCCAGTTTGATTCTTAAAACACAACCCTGTACTAAGTACTGATCATTCCATTTCATGAATAGGAATATGAGGGAGGCGGGCACCTGGGTAGCTCAGTAGTTGAGCATTTGCTTTTGGCTCAGAATGTGATCCTGGGTCTGGGATCGAGTCCCACATCGGGCTCCCCACAAGGAGCCTGCTTCTCCCTCTGCCTATGTCTCTGCCTCTCTCTCTCTCTCTGTGTCTCTATCTGTTTCTATCAGTTTCTATCTGATGACACATTTTACCACATGCTTATTTTGTGGGAAGTAAGGAAGAACTGACAGTTCTATTAAAATTTTTAATCAGGTTAACAAGGAATTTGTGGGGTTTTTTAAAATGCCTTTTTTATTCAAGAAAATAAAAATATGAGGTAAGTCAATTGGAGAAGGACAAACATGATATGGTCTCATTCATTTGGGGAATATAAAAAATAGTGAAAGGGAAAAAAGGGGAAAGGAGAGAAAATGAGTGGGAAATATCAGTGAGGGAGACAGAACATGAGAGACTCCTAACTCTGGGAAATGAATAAGGGGTGGTGGAAAGGGAGGTGGGCAGGGGAGTTGGGGTGACTGGGTGACGGGCACTGAGGGGGGGACTGGATGGGGTGAGCACTGGGTGTTATGCTATATGTTGGCAAATTGAACTCCAATAAAAGAAAGAAAAGTATGTTCACAATATTTTGTTATTATTCTTTTTACAATTTTATTCTTAATATTTTTCTCTCTGTTTTTACCAGTTTTAGCTTGGGTGAACTCAATGAATACATGAAAGCGAAAAACTGACATCATTTTCAAATACATCAAATTATGCCACAGAGATGCCATTTTGCCATATATATTTTAAATTGCAAGTAATGATTAGCATTCCTGTGTTTGTTCAACTTCATAAACAGAAAAGTAGCCACACTGGTGTGTTTTACTTTATATCAAAACAGTTCAGGGAACTGCTAATTAGTGAGCCACCCCCTATCCCCTTTCAAGTCCTCAGGTTCCAGAAACACTAAATTATCCAGACTAACAGACTGGAGAGGAGGTGTAGGGTGGTGAGGGGTGCTGCTCCCAGTCCCTCTGGGAATGGGCTTCCCATGTTGATACCATGTAAAACCCTGTCCAGGTACCCGCCCTCCCCCCCACACACACACACAGATTGCCCAAAGAGCCGAAGAAAGAACAAACCTTAGTCTTGCTCAAGGAGTAAAAATAAGCCCAGCCTCTACTCGTGTATAATTTTGGATTTAGTGTCCCCCAGTAGATGAATACAAAGTTAGGACAGCTCATTATGGTTAGACCAGGGGACATGCTCACCCTCCAAAAGTATTGATATGTCAGTTTTCATGATGCACTTGACCTCCTAGTCCCCTATCTCTGCCAGAAATCAGCACCGCAGCTCATTTCCAATCTATGATTAATAATTGAAATAGCCTAAGTAAGCTCTTTTTTTTAAATTCAGTTTTGATTCTGTTGTTATATAAGTCTACATATTTTGGAAAATCAGCTAAAATGTTAAGTATTTGGCTAACACTTTCCAAATTAGCATTTTCTCCCCTTCTCTCTCTCCTTTTCCTTTTATCCCCTTTCTTCCTTTTTCTCTCTTTCCCATCTCTCTCACCCTCTATTTCTTCCTTATTACCCTTTCTGCCTTCCTATCCTATCAGCATTTTATTCTGTGTGCTATGGTTATAATATAAACACATATATATATATCAGTTATCTTATACTAAAAGATGTGGCAAGATCTTATCAAGGACCCTTAATCCAGCTGACCAACTGGCCATTTAGCTTATTCATTAAAAGCTAATCAAGGAAACCTTAAAATGATTTACCTTAAAATTTTTCAAGTACTAGACCAAGCTTTGGTATATCGCAACCATACCATGGAGAAAACAAAGAATATTTCAAGTCTTTTTCTCCCTTCTAATGTAGATTTGTGTCCATACATCAGAAGGCAGGATATCTTCAGTCACAATTCTCTTCAAATTATAAGATTTTTGTTGAGGAAACTAAGCAGAGAAAATGATCTCCCTCCCAAAGCTTTTGTGAGACAGACAAGAGGTACCTGAATCAGGAAGAGACTTATTTTTCTATTATTTTCATCATGGAAATGCTAACATTAAAACACTGTGCCTATTTTTCTCTATTCAAGCTGTGCTGCAAGCACTGTTCATCTGCTTCTTGCACCACTAGTCCGGCATGTGACAATTTCATCAGGACAACTTTTATTGCAAATACACTCTTAAATGAAATTCAGGGCAAAGGAGCTAAAGCTAGGATGCCATTGGTTTACCAGTGCCAATCTTCTACTCACAAAATTCAAGTGCTACTTGTCTTTGTAATTGCAAGTATAGGGACACATCTTCCCTCACTTAGAAGCACTCATGTAATAACTAGATCATGATCAGGCAGGACGGCATATGAATCTTAAATTTTCACCAATCCACATCCATGGTGCAATTTGCTCTATAGTGATTTGGAGGGTCAAGTAGGAAATAAATTTTGGATTTCTTTTGATTCAAGTGGGGACATCGAATAGGTTTAAATGTTAGTGTTCTTTTTTCAAAGACCAATATATTATAATTTTTTAATGCATATCCATTTAAATATGAATAAATTGGTACATTTTGACCATTGACTTTCAGGGTTTCTGTCCACCTAGTGCTAACCAGTGTCCAGAGGTTATCCTGTTATGATTGGCAAGGGGACAAATGTCAAATAGAAGGATGAAGCAATGATGTCTTCTCAGTAAAGACAGGCTGACAGTGAGGATGGATAGCCACCTCCTTTATATTTAATGTGAAATATATAATTGTGAGCCTATACAGGATCCAGTGTGTTCATGATGGTGAATGATCTTTCTCTTTTTTAGTTTCTGCTCCCTATAATGTAGGTGGAATTAAAAACGGTTACTGTGGAAAAGTAATCTAAGCCTTTCTTCAGGTGGATTGTAGAGAGGTGGTTAAAAGTCTTGCTTGAAAATAGGACGTAAAAACAAGATGCTTTCTGCAAGAGTTTGACACAGAGTTAAGAGTATACTGACCTTTTGTACTTCAGGAAAAATATAGAGCTTAATAGATTTAGAATAAGAAAAAATTTCTCATTAAGCTAGAATGAGACTAGTTAATTGAGTAACTCCGGATGATATCTGTATTTGCGGGCAACTGTGCTTCTAGCAGTATGAATATAGGCTAAGTAGCATCTAAATATTGGCATTATAAAAATAGGCACTATTAAATTCAGACTGCTTTCATTAGCATATAATTGCATAATATTTAGCAACACTCATTCATACAATTTTTAAGACTCTGCTTTCTAAAATTTAAGACAATATGAGTTGCAAGACCCACTGTTATTTATGAATCACTATGAAAAACAAAAAGTCTGCCAAATAAAATATGGCACAACGCATTAAAGAACATTTTTTTGTGATGCATGAATTGTTGACACAGCATCTTACTGTTTGGAAATTACTTTCCTCTGTTCTAATCTATGGATCATGGTGATTTCCCCAGACTTCTGTTGTGGGTACTTAACATGTTTGAGACAATTCCTCATGTTACAAACAGAATATACCTTGGCTTCATCTTCTCATGAGTATCTTCCTTTCTTTGAGCCTATACAGCACTTGGTCATTATTTTGAAAGACTATACAGAATTGTGGTTATTCTCCAAACTATGGATATATGCTTCACTCGCTTCTTTTCCCATGTCATTTTGAATAAAGAGAAGCTTTATTTTTCTATAAAAATACCCACTATGTAATCTTTTAATGCATTTTAGATAAAACTCAATCCGGGTAGTATTGCCAGTGTTCATAACTTTAGAAATGTGAGTAGCTGTGATTTAGTCCATCCTTGCAGGAAAAGAAGACAATGGCATGACTTCTGTGTAGTCCCAGAGAGCTGTAAGCACCATGGATTTTAACAAGTATCCTTATTCCAGAGATTTTAGGATCAATGAAAGCAGTACTTACTTTATAAAAGTGTATCTTTACATAAATATATATCGATTCCATGACTGTATTAATAAATACTCTGGGACAAAGGAGAAGACCATAAAAAAAAAACAAACAAACAAACAAAAAAAAAACTTTTCCAAGCCACCAGGGAAGTTGAGGGCTTGAAAGCAAAGTGCCCCAGAGGAAGTATACAAATTCTAGAACACTCCCTGCAAACTCATATCTATAAAGATATGTCAATGTAAAGTGATAGGAAATTATAAAGCAGAGTGCTGGTACTTTGTTAAAAATATTAGAGTGAAAAATAGTAGAGTTGAGAGAAATTGACAGAGGTGGTGAGGGTGTCAGGAATTAGTTGTTACCAATTACTGAAAACTAAATAGTAGGAATAAGTCAAGTCTAGTCTCCTGAAAAGCATAATCTAAGTCAGGGGGTCAGGGGTTAGCAGACTTTTTCTTTAAAGGCCAGATAGTAAATATCTTAGGCTTTGTTGGCCACATACATTATCTGTCATATATTCTTGTTTATTTTTGACCACCTTTAAAATCATAATATTTAAAAAAAATAAAATAAAATCATAAAAACTATTCTTGTCTCAGGGCCCTACAATGAGATTGCAAGCTAGATTTGTCTGTCTGGTATCAGTCTACAGACTCTGGCTTAGATCACTGGTTGTCAAATTTTAGCTTGCATCAGCATCATCTTGAGGGTTTTCTAAAACTGACTGCCTCCCTTAAAATTTTGGATTCAGAAGCTCTGAGCTAGAACTTAAAATTTTGCATTTCTAACAGGTTCCTAGTCAAGGTTGGTGCCAAAGATCCAGGAACTACATTTGGAAAATTACTGGTCTGGTGGTAAAGAGTGGCTTGGGAACAGTAACATTTAGGTTAAAATTCTCACCATTTTATTCTACACCTGTGGGAACTTGGGCAACTTACAGAACTTCCTTAAACTCATAGCTTCAGCTATACAATAGAGTCTCATATTCTGGGCTCCTATGAAGTTTATTTTATTTTTT
This sequence comes from Canis lupus dingo, assembly GCF_003254725.2. NCBI lineage: Eukaryota > Metazoa > Chordata > Mammalia > Carnivora > Canidae > Canis > Canis lupus. The sequence continues at coordinate 25,706,155 of NC_064247.1, read as the reverse complement.
ATTAATTTTTATATTCTATTATAGTTAACATACAGTGTTATATTAGTCTCAGGTGTATAATATAGTGATTCAATGATTCTGTGCATTATTCAGTGCTCATCATGGTAAGTACACTCCTTTTCATTCCTTTCTTATCATCTCCATTACCTATTTCACCCATCCCACCACCTCCCCTCTGGTAACCATCAGTTTGTTCTCTACAGTTAAGAATCTGTTTCTTAGTTTGCTTCTCTCTCGCCTTTCTTTCCCCATAATCATTTGTTCTGTTTCTTAAAATCCATATCTGAGTGAAATTTTATGGTATTTGTCTTTCTCTGACTTATTTCACTTAGTATAATACCCTCTAGTTCCATACATGTCATTGTAAATGGCAAGATAACATTCTTTTTATGCCTGAGTAACATTCCATTGTATATATATATATATATACATATATATGTATATATATATATATATATATATATACAGAAGATGTAGTGTATATATACCATTTATCCATTCAACTATCAACACTTGAGCTGCTTCTATAATTTGGCTTTTGTAGATAATGGAGCAATAAATACCAGGGTGCATGTACCCCTTTGAATTAGTTTTTATATTTTTTGGGTATGTGCTCCTGTGAAGTCTAAGATAATATTTGTAGAGCACTTAGCACAGTGCTTCACACAGAGTACTTGCTACATAAATGTTAATAATTATTAGTCATATCAGGTGGGAAACCATGTTGAAGGAGCCCAAAATGGAATGAAAAAAAGAAGTTATAATCTTTTACTTTATATCAATTTGTTTGAGGTGAGGAAAAATATAAGTGAGAAACTTTAAAAGAACACAAAGGAAGTAGTAATGTAGCAGAGCCTGGGTGGCTCAGTTGGTTAAATAACTGCCTTCAGCTCAGGTTGTGTTCCCAGGGACCTAGGATAGAGCCTGTTGTCAGGCTCCCTGCTCAGGAAGGAGTCTATTTCTCCCTCTCTTGCTCATGCTCACTCTCTCTCTTGCTCTTGCTCTCACTCTTGCTCTCACTCTCACTCTCGCTCTCTCAAATATATATATATATATATATATATATATATATATATATATATATATATATATATTTTAAAGGAAGTAGCAGTGTAGGCATTTCTGGAAAAGATATAAGATTTTTTCACATGTGAAAATGCATGGCATTTTTTCTGAAAGTGGTTCATGAAATAAATGGCTAGCTTAGTAGTTCATGATCAAACCTTGTGATGACCTGAGTGCATAGGAGGCTGTTCAAAAAGTAAAAGCGCTGAGAGGTTCTTCTACAGGAGAAATGTGGAACTCATTTTTAGTGGCAACATATGTTTTTAAACAGCTGCTGATGTTTTGTTGTCCTAACGCTCCAGCTGCTCAGAAGGTGCTTGAGCAATGTCTCTGCTACCTGGTGCAGCTGTTAGATAGCTGTGAACAGTCCCTCTGGTTCTGTTTGGAGTTCATTCCTGCTGTGTGGTAATGCCAACAAAGAAGTAAACAGCTCAGTTATCAAAAACACCTTTGGGAGTTGCTGGAAGATGATCCACCTCCACCAAGACAGAGATAAAATGAGTGGGTTCCCCATGTTAAGAAGCTGGCCTCTAGTGTGCCTGGTACATAGGATATTCTCACCACAAACAATGAGAATGAAAAAAATGCTCCTAGCACCCAATGAATGGATCTATTTAGCAGATCACTATTAAAAACATTCATAATAAACCACTGAGCCCCATTTGTCTTTGCGTTAGGCTGCTTCCATTACACGTGTGTGCATCTTCTAAAACAAGCATTCTCATGTCCAGACACTGATGTAGGGATAAAGGATCCCAGTCTTTGGGCCACATAATCCTAGACATGCATTATGAATCTACAGGAAGATCTTGGCAAATCACTGAACTTCTCTAAGCATTAGGTTTCTTCTACATCATTATCTGTCCCATCCTTTACTCTTTATTTTGTAAAAGCCATCACCCATTTTTTTTTAATTTTTATTTATTTATGATAGTCACATAGAGAGAGAGAGAGAGAGAGAGGCAGAGACATAGGCAGAGGGAGAAGCAGGCCCCATGCACTGGGAGCCGATGTGGGATTCGATCCCGGGTCTCCAGGATCGTGCCCTGGGCCAAAGGCAGGCGCTAAACCGCTGCGCCACCCAGGGATCCCCATCACCCATTTTTGAAAAGTAAATCCTGTCAGTTCATTACCTGCTTAAAACCCTTCTGTAGCTTCAGTGACACTTGTAATTTTGTACTAACGTCTTATCAAGATCTGCAACATCAGATCACCTGGGAGCAGAATAGCCCTACCACAGAGCTCCTAAAGCAGTTATTGTTCCCTAACGAGATGGCCAGATAATTCTTATGTACATTAAATTTTGAGAAGCACTGACCTATAAGGCCCTCCTGACCTCCCCATGAATCTCCTACTTGACTCACTTAACCTCCCCTTCATTAGACTCCAGGCACTTGATCAATCCTAGAATCAGGACGTGTAGGGTCTTTGCCCTCTACCTAGGATATCCCGCACTCAGATCAGCTCATGACCGGGGACTCTTTGTTATTTGAATTTGAGCTTAAATTTTGATTCCTCAGAAACATTCTTCATTTGTTTTCTTCCTTATCATATGCTTCCACCCAGTATAAAAACTGTTAGAACTGAAATCTGACCTATCTTGTTCATTGCTCTATCCCTAGTGCATAGAATGGTGCCTAGTATATAGTATATGGTCAATAAATAACTTTTAACACATCAAGAAATTACATTAACAACCCAGGATTGTACTGGGGATTCAAGTACATTATAGTATATAGTGGTTGCTTACTTTACCTATTTAATTGCATTGCCTTCATCTTTCCCCCCTGCCTTTGTCTGTTTAGTACTGATATGCCTGGACTGTACAGACTGTGTCTGTGGTAATCCAAAGCAATCTATATTGAGATCTTAAGAAAGGACCTAATAATTGTGTGACCTTTTGACTTCTTTGAGCATCCATTTCTTCGGAGTCTAACCCTAACAATTTTCTCCAATAGATGATAAATCTGAAGCACACTGAGGTAAAGCAATAATGAAAGAGATAATAGAGGCATATCTTCTTACTGATATTGAGACATAGCTGTACTCTTTACCTGAGTCTTGATGGTCTTAGATCTTAGGTGAGGATAATCTGAGCAGGAATGTGCAACATAACTGCTCACTTACATACAGGAAATTTGGAGTGCTGAGAGTTCGAACCTGTATAGTTATTCATATATTTATTTTTTTAAAGTTTGGTTGTCAGAATGTGGAACACAGTGTGTGGCTAATGTACCCAATTGTGTAGCCATGATATCTGAAATGGTTCACTTTCAGTACAGTTGAGAATACTAGGAAAATGCTGGGGGTTGAGAATTGTGGGAGTGAGCACAGCAAGAATATCTGTGAAACTTGAGGAAGTGAGTGGAATGATGTGTTGATGAGAAACAGTTTGGAGGTGGCTTTGCAGGGGCAAGACCATGGGCTTCAGAGTGCTATGGATAGATGTTGGGCTTGTCTGATAACTAAGTATAGCAACAGTAATTACCATTGTTTGCTAACTGTGGAGCATTACTTAATTCTTCCGGCCCTTGGACTCTAATCTGCAAGAGGTAGAAAATATTAGTACCCTGCTCACAGAGTTGTAAGGAAGAGATGAGATCTGCAAGTAAAGCTTCACAGTGCACACGGCAGGCAGGCAGAGCACCTGGCAGATTGTAGTTACTCAATACACACCAGTAATTACTATAATTATTGGGATTCAGAGAGCAGACTGACAGGGCAACATTAATGCCACCTTCCTATCTCAAATATACGTAGACATCTTCCAAATGTCCCATTTGTCTCTGTTTGTGCTCTCATACCTTCCTATTTCCCTCTACATTTATCTTTTTCCTCTGGACAGAAATTCTGCAATGACCAGATAGGCCAGAAACACAATTGGAAATGAGCAGAGTAGAAGAACGAAGGGACCAGGTGGATAGAAAAATCAAACAAGCTCCATTTTGTGCCTCATTCAGATAATAAAACCTAAGAATTCATTCCTGCCCCCAGATAGCATTGGCTGCTTCAGGAAGTAATTGCCACCAGGACCAGTTCGGGAACATCCAGGAAAGCAGTGGAAAGAGAAGCATGAGACAGAGTGGAGGAATAGTATTACCTACGCTGGGGTCATTAACTGTAAGGGCAATTCCTCCCTGGCTGGCAAACCAAAATGAGATGAATATTCCACTTGATAGAACTTGAGAAATGAAACTAAAAGTTAACACGGATGGAATAATTTTAAACAGTGTCAGAATGAGTATATAATTGATCTAATATAGGAAGGTCAGCACTGATAATTTATTACAATGAAATATCTGATTTTTTTCTTTATTAATTATGTTGGTGGTAACATTGAAATAAACTTAATTCGTCTCTATGAGGTTTTGTAAGCTTGTTTCTTTACTGTAATGATATAAAGGAACATCCTAAATATCATCTTTTCTTTCTACTCTTCATGAACTTCTAATTCTGTGCTATTTATTTCCCATGAGCTACAGAGCTGGAACTATTTAGCACACTTCATTTATTATTCTCCTAATTAGCTGGCATAAATGTGGGCAAATAATCTGTATCATTTCTGATAAACAAATTTGCTAGATGTGCCATTAAAAATAATTTACTTGTATTCTAACCCTCATGTTTTCCAACAAAGTCTAAGAATATGAATGATTTGTCCAAATACTTATGTATTTGGCTGAGATTGTTTTACTTTTATTTCATTTCAAGCTCTCGTCATGACACTACATGGATTCTTTTTGCATAGAAAATGGATTATACTTTAAGTGACTAATACTGGAAACTCCAGGCTTTTAAGATTGAATTTTTGGTAGTTGGCCCCGGACCTGTGGTTAATTCTAAAACCTGCTAAAATATAAACCAGTGAATGTCATTAAATCTCCAGACAAGAAGACTACTGTGTCATGAACAGCTTTATTAGACAGGGTGTATTAGTTACTGATTGCTGCTGTGACGAGTGAACCACAAAGTAAGTGTCTTAAAGTGAAACAAATTTATTATTTAGAAGATCTGGAGATAAGAAGGCCAAAGTCAGTCTCAGTGGGCTAAAATCAACAGAGCTGCAATATGATCAAGGAATGAAAGCATTTCCTTGTCTTCTCTGGTTTCTGGAGGATGCCTTAGGTCGTGGCCTGGCATCAACCCAACTCTTGTCACATCTGGATCTCTGACTCTAATCCTCCTGCCTTCTCCTATAAGGCCCTTCATGATATTATTGAACCCACTTGTACAGTCCAGGATAATCTCACCTCCAGATCACAACTTAATCACCAATTCCCTTTAGTTAGGTAAGGTATCGTATTCACAAATTCTAGGAATTAGGATGTGAACTTCCCTGGGGAGATTATGCAATTAAGTTCATTTCATATAAATGAACTATTTTGTGTAAGATTTGTTCCACTCAGCATACCTTTTTGAGATTTATCTATACTGTAGTATGTATTATGAGCACCTTCCTTTTCATTGCAGTAATATTGCTCTGAGTAAATATATCACATTTTATTTATACATTTTTCCATCTAGGGACACCTGAGCTGTTTCCAGTAGTTGAGGAGTATTAAGAAAAGTGATGTGAAGCATTCTTGTGCAAGTTATTTTTTTTAATAAATATATGTCTAATTCTTTTTTTTAAAAAAAGATTTTATTTATTTATTTATTCATGAGAGACACAGAGAGAGAGGCAGAAGGAGAAGCAGGCTCCACACAGGAAGCCCGATATGGGACTTGATCCCAGAACTCTGGGATCATGCCCTGGGCTAATGGCAGATACTCAACCACTGAGCCACCCAGGCATCCCTAATTCTTTTCAGTAAATACCTAAGAAGTGAAATTTTAGGGTCATAGGGTGAGTACATGTTCAGTTTTATTTTTTTAAAAAGTGAAATTTTTGCTCAAAGTGGTTATATTCCATTTACATTCCCACCAAACATTGTATGACGATCCCAGTTATTCCTTATTTTTTTAAAGATTTTATTTATTTATGAGAGAGAGAGAGGCAGATACACAGGCAGAGAGAGAAGCAGGCTCCATGCAGGGAACCTGATGTGGGACTTGATCCGGGGTCTCCAGGATCAGGCCCTGGGCAGTGCTAACCACTGAGCCACCTGGGCTGCCCAGTTATTCCATATTTTGACTAGTTTTATAGTTGTCAAGTCTTTTGAATTTTGGCCATTCTGATGGGTCTGCAGTGTCATCTAAAGGTGGTTTTAACTGGCATTTTCCTGATGGGTAATGCGGTTAAGCAGAATTTCACATGCTTATGGGTTATTTCTATATGTTTGCAAGGTGTCTTTTCAAAACTTTACCCCATTTTATTGCATTGTCTTATTCTTGTTGGAGTTTTTATATACACCGAACCCTAGCCGTTTGTCAGGTATAGGTTTTGTATTGCCCAATAATTTGAGAATTAGCATGTATAGCAACCATGAGTATTGAGTATTTACTTCATGAGCCATTGAGTATTCAGCAGAATTCTGAGGCTGCAGAGATTACACAGGAAAGAATCAATAATCCATTATCAAGGTGTACAATGAGTGCAGGAGAGAAAATATATATATATATATATTTTTTTATTTTTGCCTTTGACTAACATAGTACTAAGTGCAAATGGAACATATTTTAGTCAGCATGGGTTTTTATAACAGAATTCCAGAGATGGGTTGGCTTAAGCAACAAACATTTATTGGTTTCCATTTTGGAGGCTGCGAAGTCCCAGAGCAAAGCACTGGAGGATTTGGTATCTGGTAAGGGTGTACTTTTGGGTTTATAGATGGTACCTTCTGGCTTTAACCTCCCTTGAGAAAAGAAGCAAGCTGGTTGTGGGGTCTCTTTTATAAGGACACTAATCCCATTCATGAGGGTCCCACCCTCTTGACCTAAGTAAGCCCCTACTAAAGGCCCCATTTCCTCATACCATCACATTGGGCTTTAGGTTTCAAGGTATGAACTTTGGGGTGAAACAAACATTCAGATCCTAGCAGGAGGATAACAGAATAGAAACAAACTGCTGAAGTGAAATGCAGACAGTGGTGATCACAGGATAGATGGTAGGCCTGAAAGAGATAACAAAGTTGAGTATGATTCTAGATGGCTAGCTCATACCACACAAGGGCTCAGGTATAACTACAATAAAAAAGAGGAAGAAAATATAATGAGATTGATTTGGGACTTGCTGTATTTTGAGATTTGGACATGAAAGTGTAGATGTAATGAGAAGTTGGACATGAAGGTCTAAAACTCTTTACAGAACAGCAATTCCATGGCTCATTTGACTGATTTGGAAACAAATATCCTAGAAAGGAAGAGTAACTTGATCAAAATCCTGGTGGCAGGTCCAGGTCTAGAACCCAGGGTTCTTGCTTCTTTATCTTATATTTTGTCTACCCCTCAGGGCACTCAGTACCTACTCAGGGTACTCCCACAGTGAAACTTAGAATATTAGTGCATAAACAGAACTTTATTTGGTAAACATTTAAATCTTTTCTCCAAACAGCAGTACACCAAAGGGAACTATCAGATGCATTTCTGCAGTTCATTAGCTGCTTTAATGCCAGCTGCCAAGTTTGTTCACCAATGGTGATTAGAGGTACAGGTTGCTTCAAATGATGCCAGGTGTAGTTCAATTCCTTTGGCTCTTCCATCTTTTCCTCTTTAAAGGAGATTAAGATTTGGATGCCAATGTGGTATAGCTTATTGACTACCTGATATCAAATAAACTTGCCAAAAACAGATGTTTGCTAAAGCAGATGCAAAAGTGAAAGAAACAAAACAATGGCTGTGATCTTTTTTTGGAACAGATTGGCTCTACATTCTGTCTTGCTTCAGCAAATTATTTTTTAAATAGTAAATAAGTTCCAATTGTTCATGGCTAGTATATAGAAATACAATATATTTTAGTATATTGATCTTGTATCTTACAACCTTGCTAAACTCATTACTTCTAGTATTTTTTTAAGTTTTAATTTAAATTCTCATTAATTAATATACAGTGTAATATTAGTTTCAGGTGTAGAATTTAGTGGTTCATCATTTATACATCACCTGGTGCTTATCATGACAGCTACCCTCCTCTTTCATCCACCCTTCCCACCTCCCCTCTGGTGACCATCAGTGTGTTCTCCATAGTCAGATTCATCTTGATTCTGATTCAAATGCCAACAATTTCACATGTACCGTTTTATAAAAGTCTTGAACTTGACCTTTTAATTACTAAAACCAAGACCAATGACTTCTTTGTAGACTTTGTAGACTGGCCAGCAATACAGTCTCTGTCCACCAATTGTGCAGAGTCCAGGCATTATTAAAATTAATTCATTTCCAAGAGTCACTTTAAGCATTCTGGGATTCAGAAAAGAAGCTCATGAGTATAACTTTATTATAGGGAATACCATAAATTCTAGCTTGGAGGCTCTTTCATATTCATGAGTAAAACAAAATATAAACATGCAGACTTAAGAGGATTTGATGTTATGCATGTGGAAGCAAGAATTAAAATACTATGTCTATCTGTTTATTAAAGAGGTATCTTACCAGTGAGTATAGAATTAGAGACTTTTAAAATTGAGATTCCAAATGAGAATTGCATAAGAATTCTAAGCAAATGCTCTATGGTCCCAGAACTTCTTCCAAACTGATTTGTTTCCTTGATCAGCCTATGCTTAACTAATTCAGAACTGCCACCTCAGATGCGACTCTCCTCCCCTATCTTTCCCTCCCCTCTAACTCAGAAACAAATGCTCATGTAGAAACAATTGTGCTTTGAAAATCATAATAATACATCTAAGAAATTATTTTCCTTCATCACCTTATATCACTAGTTATCTGGATTTCATCATTGTAATCAGGTCCAAAAATTCATTTAACAAATAAAGTGCCAGCTGTGGATTAAGAGTTAGGTCCTATGACCTAAGAAACACAGCAGGGGATCCCTGGGTGGCCCAGCGGTTTGGCGCCTGCCTTTGGCCCAGGGCGCGATCCTGGAGACCTGGGATCGAGTCCCACGTCAGGCTCTCGGTGCATGGAGCCTGTCTCTGCCTCTCTCTCTCTCTCTCTCTCTGTGACTATCATAAAAAAAAAAAAAGAAACACAGCAATAAACAAAATATAAAGGAAAATCCCTGCTACCAATGCATATATGGTCTACCAGATAGTAAGTATATCTGTATAGTGCCTCTTCTGCTACCCATGTCCTAAGTAATTACATATTTTGTATCATTGACTTGTTTATTCTAGAAAACCCTAGTGTTTTATCATACAGATAAGCTGAAGTACAGAGAGGGTAAGTAACACACTTGAGGTCAGACATCCAGTACATGTCAGTGTTACAATACAAATTCACATCCTGGTTTTCCTTTCTACTCATTTCATACTCATCCAGTCTTCTGTCTTTAAATAACACTGACAGGGGCATCTGGGTGGCTCAGTCAGTTAAGTGTCTGTCATTAGCTCAGGTCACGATCCCAGCGTCTTGGGATCGAGCCCCACATTGGGGTCCCTGCTCAGTGGGAAGCCTGCTTCTCCTTCTCCCTCTGACCCTGTTCATGCTCTCACATACTCTCTCAACTAAATAAATCTTTAAAATAAATAAAATAAACACTGATATGGCTATGGACCCCCAAATTTATATCTCACATTTTTTCCCTCCCAAATACTAGGTTCATATATCCCATTGCCTATCAAATATCTCTGCTTTGACTTCTAACAAATTTTAATTTAAAATGTACCAGATTGATTTCCTGATCTCCCCTGGACTATTTATAGTCTTTTCCTTCTCCATGGATGACATCTGTATCTGTATCTTTCCAGTTGTTCATTCCCCAAACCTCTGTTTCTACTATACCCAACATCTTGGCTCTACAATCAACATTCTCTAATGCTTCTTGTCAACTCGTTGCTACCCCCAACATGGGAGCCACATTCTCTCTCCCTCGAATTGTTGCAGTCTACTTTAGCGACACTGTACTTTTGGTCTTCATTGAACAGACAGGCTTCTACTTTATGGCAACTGCACACAGTCTCTGCCCTCTACTAGGATGTACCCCACTCCCCCAAATATATATGTACATCTGAAATCTTGCCCCTCCTTCAAACGTCTGGTCCCACGTTACTTTCTTAAAGAGGCCTATCATGAAATTGATATTTAAAACTGTAATATCCCCTTCACTGTTTTTGTATTCCTGCTTTAATTTTTCCCCCTTGACACTAAATCTCCTCTATTACTTTTCCACAGGATTTTTCATTTCCTAAGAAATTACATAATTTATCTGTGTTACTCATTTTTCTATTCTGCTAGAATGTAATCTCCAAGAAGATGGCAATTTTTATCTGTTTTAGTTCATATTAGTGTTTCCTGACAACCTATAACAGGGTCTGATACATAATAGCTGTTCAGTAAATAATTCTTACATCAATTGAAAACGAGTTCTTTATAAAAAGTCAGGGAAAGTAGCATTCCAGAGTTAGGCAACCATTAAAGAAAAGAACTTAGGTGAGTGTGACCTTGGCATTTTTGTGAAATTGAAAGATTAGTGTTGCCATATTCCATAACTGGGGGAGAAGTACTATGAAGTTGTCTTGCAGAGGTCAGAAGAAGCAAGGTTGCAGAGGGCTTTACAAGCAAGGGTAAGAAATGTGGGCTTTATTCTAAATGTTATGTGAATCATCTGAGGGTTTTTAAGCAGAGTAGAGACATAACCAAGCTTAAATTTAAAAATACAAACTGGCTGCTATGTGCAGAGTGAATTGTAGGGAGGCAGATTTCAAGCAGGCAGGTAATTTTGGAAAAATGCTTGGCATTATGTACTAAGGTTGAACATGAGTATATCCCAGATTCTGCAATTCCATGCTTAGTTTTATACAGAAGGTAAGTGTGTTAACATGTGTTAACATGTGCATTAAAAGGGCCGGTAGATGGGATCCCTGGGTGGCGCAGCAGTTTGGCGCCTGCCTTTGGCCCAGGGCGTGATCCTGGAGACCCAGGATCGAATCCCACGTCGGGCTCCCAGTGCATGGAGCCTGCTTCTCCCTCTGCCTGTGTCTCTGCCTCTCTCTCTCTCTGTGTGACTATCATAAATAAATAAAATTTAAAAAAAAAAAGGGGGGCCGGTAGAAGGTGGCTCATGAGAGTATTACTCATAATAGATGAAAACTAGAATTAAGACAAATGACACCAACAGTAAATTGTGGCACATTCATGCAATGAAATAAAACATGGCCATAAGAAGACCCTGAACATGGAACCACATAAATGAAGGTCACAAACATATTCTTAAGTAAAAGAACCTGGACACAAAAGATAACACCATTGTGGCAGCTATCCCCCAAAATGGCCCCAAATAGACTAGGCCACTAGGAATTTTATACAGATGCCTACAGCAATATGGCCTCACCTGTGACTAACTTTTACTCATAAATGTGGTAGAGGTGACGTGTGCCAATTCTAGCAGAAAGGTTTAGAAGGCTGAGAAGTTTTCACTTTGGTGCATTTGAGATTTCTGAGCCGCATGTAGCTACCCTGCTGGAGAGACCAGTTGGACAGGCCACACGGAGAAGAGAAGCCTGAGACTCTCATTGGCTGCCATCTGAGTGTAAGCACATGAGACAGGCAAGCAGAACCATCCACTGAGTCCAGTCAATCCATAGAACCATGAGAAACAGTAAACCATTATTTTAAGCCACTACATTTTTGGATGGTTTGTTGGGCAGCAATAAATAACCCAAACATAACTTAGAGGTGGGCTACTGCTCTAACAAAACCCTAAACATTGGCTTTGCCCATGGGCAGCATACTGAGGCATGAAAGCCTCATGGTTACTGTTGAAAATACATTTTCTGTGGAGGCTGCAGTCATGGTGACCCATGTAATGTGAGGATGGATGGAGTGTCAACACTAATCTGCTTTAACATGGAAATAGAAGCTGTACCTCATAAACTTGGTGGATTTGGCTAAGGGAATTTTCAGGCATGATGTTAGAAGCACCAAACATGTTCCTTTAGCTTTACTTAATAAAATATGGATATACAGAAAGACAAATGTAAGTGGGAACTGTTTGGTTTTTAAGCAAACAGAGGAAACATTTCCAAGTTAGAACCTTCTGAGTCCCCAGAAAAAGAATCTCTGTGTAAGAGATGGCTTGGAGGAAACTAGGAAATTCAGAATTGCTCAGTAAAAATGTGATCTTCTGGTTAAGATCCCAAAGGTAGTCCCTTATAGACATTCTCAGTGCATGTAGGGGCTTTTTAAAACCTCAAGAATGTTGTTTGTTGGCACTGTCATGCTAAACGCAGTATAGAGAGAGTCGTGTCTTGAAGAGATGTGTGGGTATGGCTTTTGTCTAAATGAGCAAATTGTCATTTGAATTATCAGAAAGCTGACAGAGTTTTTAAAGAAAGTATAGCATTTGGGACCTACTGAAACGGTGAGGGACTATTCAAAATGCTAAAAGGCGTTGGGGGCCCTAAAGCCTTATGGACAGGAAGCTGGCTAAGGAGGCTATGAGATGGGTTATCTCTTATGGAAAATGAAGAATGGCTCAGAGGCTGGAGCCCAAAGGCATGCAGAATAACTTCCATCAGAGGAACAGGATGGGCCTTTGTCAGGCACTGGCAACTCCTATTCTACAATAAACCCTCTGAGAGTCCTAATGTAACATTAAGAAAATGACTAAAATATAATAGATGCTGTTTGATGTCTGCTATAAAACTTTCTCTTTATGACAATACTACTGGATCATAAAATCCAGGCTGGAAGACTATTTTCAGCAGCTTTTTAAAAAGAAAGATGATTTCATACTGCATTGTCTTTCAGAGCAGAAATGAGGCATGTAAGAAAAGGGCACAAGAATTAGGTCAGAATGTCTGTGTTTGAATCAGGGCTCCGTCACTTATTAGTTGTGTGACCTTATTAAAATAGCTTAAGCTCTTTGAGCCAGTATCTTTATATGTAATTTAAGGATAATAACCCCCCCACACACAGTTGAAGATCTGTGTGAAAATATTCACATAGTTCATGTCACAAAGTAGTCACTTAATGAATAATCCTTTCTTCCTATACTATGTTTTACATTTGCAAGTATTCTATTATGTCCAATTTAAATTTCTTATGCTCTTTGTTCTCTATTGCAAATGTGTTAACAGAAACTATGCCACAAATATGATGCTTCAGAGGTTGTATACTTTATGGTTTCATACAATTTTTAAAATTATTCTATTTCTGTGAAAAATACACCATTGGAGTTTTGATAACAATTGCATTGATCTATAGATTACTTTGAATAGTATGACTTTTTTTTTGATAGTATGACATTTTAATTCTATTATTCCATTCCATGAGCACAGAATATCTTTCCATTTATTTGTGTCCTTTTCAATTTCTTTCATCAATGTGTTATAGTTCTCAGGGCACAGAGCTTTCACCTCCTTGGTTAAATTTATTCCTAGTTATTTTATTCTTCTTAATGCAATTATAAATGGGATTGTTTTTGTAATTTCTCTTTCTGATAATTTGAAATTAGTGTAGAGAAACACAGATTTCTGTACATTGATTTTGTACCCTGGAACTTTACAGAATTCATTTATTCTGACAATTTTTGGTGGAGTCTTTAGGGTTTTGCATATTTAATATTTCATCTGCAAATAGTGACAATGTTATTTCTTTCTTTTGAATTTTAAAGCTTTTTAGTTCTTTTTCTTACCTAATTGCCCTGGCTAGGATTTCCCATGTGATATTGAATAAAAGCAGCAGGTGTGGACATCCTTGTCTGCTTCCTGATCTTAGAGGAAATGGTTCAACTTTTCCCCATATGGTATGACGTTAGCTGTGGGTTTGTTATATAAGGCCTTTATTATGTTGAAGCATGTTCCCTCTATACCCAGTTTGTTGAGTTTTTAGCATAAATGGATGTTGAATTTGGTCAAATGTCTTTTCTGCATCTATTGGGATGATCATATGATTTTTACCTTTCATTTTTAAAAAAATGGGTGTATCACATTTTTTTTTTTGCAGGTGTCAAACCATCCTTACATCCCTGGAATAAATCACACTTGATCAAGTGTGTGATTCTTTTAATGTACTATTGAATTCGGTTTGTTAATATTTTCTTGAGGATTTTTTGCTTCTATGTTGGTCCAGGATATTGACCCATAATCTTCCTTTTTGGCAGTGTCCTTGTCTGTAAAATGAGTTTGAAGTGTTCCCTCCTCTTCTACTTGTTGGAAGAGTTTGAAAAAGTTTGGTGTTAATTTTTTGAGTCTTTGGTAGAATTTAACAGTGAAGCCATCTGGTTCAGGATTTTTGGTTTTGGGAGGTTTTTGATTATTTGTCCAAACTACTTAGGAGTAATTGGTCTGTTCAGATTTTTTGTTTCTTCATGATTCAGTCTACAAGTTTGTATGTTTCTAAGACTATCCATTTCTTATAGGTTGTCCAATTTGTTGGCATATAATTGTGCATAGTAGTCTCTTCTGATCCTCTCCAGTTTCAAGATAACAGTTATAACTTTTCCTCCATTATTTCTGATTATATTGGGGGAGTCCTCTTATTTTCTTGGTCATTCCAGATAAAGATTTGTTAATTTTGTTTATCTTTTCAAAGAACTATCTCCTGTATTCATCAATCTTTTCTATTGTCTTTTTAGTTTTTATTCCATCTGTATCATCTCTGATCTTTGTTATTTCCTTCTTCTTACTAACTTTGGGCTTTTATTGCTTTTTCTAGTTCCTTGAGGTATAAAGTTAGGCTGTTTGTTGAGTTTTTCTTATTTTTTGAAGTACTTATTTATTGCTGTGAACTTCTCACTTAAGACTGCTTTTTACATCCCATCTGTTCTGGTATATTTGGAGGCATCATGCTCCTTAATTTCCAAATATATTACAAAGCTATAGTAGTTAACATAGTAAGGTATTGGCAGAAAAACAGACACAAATCGATGGAATAAAGTAGAAACCAGAGAAATAAACCCATGCATATATAGTCAATTAACCTATGAAAAAGGAGCCAAGAATATACAATGTGAAAAGGACAGTCTCTTTAATAAATTGCATTGGCAAAACTGGATAGCCGCATGCAAAAGAAGGAAACCAGACTCATATCTTACAACACTCATAATAATTAACTTAAAATAGATCAATGACTTGTATGTAAGACCTGGAAATGTAAAACTCCTAGAGGAAAACATAGGCAGTAAGCTCATTAACAGCAGTCTTGATGATGATTTTTTGGGTTTGTCACGAAAAAGCAAAGGCAACAAAAGAAAAAATAAGTGGATAACATCAAAGTAACACACTTCTGCACAGCAAAGGAAACCCATAACAAAATGAAAAAACAACAGAATGGGAGAAAATAGTTGCAAATCACATATCCAATAAGGGGTTAATATCCAAAATATATATAAAGAACTTATAAAATTCAGTAGCAAAAAGAAATCTGATTAAAAAATGAGCAAAGGACCTGGATATATATTTTCAAAAGAAGACATCCAAATGGCCAACAGACACATGAAAAGATGCTCAATATCACTTATCATCAGGGAAATGCAAATCAAAAGTATAATGAGATATCACTTCACACCAATTGGAATGGGTGTTATCAAAAAGAAAATATATAGCAAGTGTTGGCAAGGGAGAAAAGGGAACCCTTGTGAACTATTGGTGGGAATGCAGACTGGTGTAGCCACTATGGAAAATAGTATGGAGGTTCTTCAAAATATTAAAAATAGAACTACCACATGTTCCAGCAATCTGGTTTCTGAATATTTATCTTAGAAATTGAAAACACTAATTCAAAAAGATATATGCACTCCCATGTTCATTGCAGTATTATTAACAATAGTCAAGATATGGAAACAATCTAAGTATCTATCAATAGAGGAATGGACAAAGAAATTAACACACACACACACACACACACATACACATATTTAAATGGGATATTATTCAGCCATAAAAAAATGAAATCTTTGGGACCACATGAGTGGACCTAGAGGGCATTATGCTGAATGAAGTAAATCAGAGAAAGACGAGTAGTGCATGATCTCACATGTGGAAGATCATGTGAAGGGGAAATCTCAAACTGATAGATACAGAAGACATTGGTGGGTTAGGAGGGTGAAATGGGTGAAGGAACAGAGATACTAACTTCCACTTCTAAAATAAATAAATCTTGGGGATGTAATGGACAGCATGGCAGCTCTAGTTAATAATACTCTATTGCATACTTGGACATTAATAACAAAGTAAATCTTAAAAGTTCTTGCCACAAGAAAAAAAAATTCTATAAGTATGCATGGTCTTAGATATTAACTAATAGTGGTGATCATTCTGCAATATATATATATATATATAGTCATTATGTTATATATCTGAAACAAATATAATATTTTATGTCAATTATACTTCAATAATGAAAAAGTTATAATTTTCTAATTAAGAAGGATAACCAGCTTTTTTTTTTTTGTATATATTTTAATTGGAGGTCGATTTGCCAACATATAGTATAACACACAGTGCTCATCTGGTCAAGTGCCCCCTCAGTGCCCGTCACCAAGTCACCCCACTCCCCACCCACCTCCCCTTCCACTAACCTCTGTTTGATTCCCAGAGTTAGGAGTCTCTCATGTTTTGTTACCATCTGATTTTTCCACTCATTTTCTTTTCTTTCCCCTATAATCCCTTTCACTATTTTTTATATACCCCAAAGAGTGAAACCATATAATGATTATCCTTCTACAATTGACTTACTTTACTCAGCATAATACCCTCCAGTTCCATTGACATTGAAGCCAATGGTGGGTATTCATCGTTTTTAATGGCTGAGTAATATCCCATTGTATATATAGACCATATCTTCTTTATTCATTCATCTTTCTATGGACACCGAGGCTCCTTCCACAGTTTGACTATTGTGGACATTGCTGCTATAAACATCCGGGTGCAGGTGTCCCGGCCTTTCATTGCATCTGTATCTTTGGGGTAAATCCCCAGCAGTGCAGTTGCTGGGTGGTAGGGCTCTATTTTTAACTCTTTGAGGAACCTCCACACAGTTTTCCAGAGTGGCTGCACCAGTTCACATTTCCACCAATAGTGCAAGAGGGTTCCCCTTTCTCCACATCCTCTCCAACATTTGTTGTTTCCTGTCTTGTTCATTTTCCCCATTCTCACTGGTCTTATTGTGGTTTTGATTTGTATTTCCCTGATGGCAAGTGATGCAGAGCATTTCTCATATGCATGTTGGCCATGTCTATGTCTTCCTCTGTGAGATTTCTGTTCATGTCTTTTGCCCATTTCATGATTGGATTGTTTGTTTCTTTGGTGTTGAGCTTAATAAGTTCTTTATAGATCTTGGAAACTAGCCCTTTATCTGATAGGTCATTTGCAAATATCTTCTCCCATTCTGTAGGTTGTCTTTTAGTTTTGTTGACTGTTTCTTTCGCCCTGGAGTCAGCTTCCGTAGTAACTACCGCAGTCTCCTAGCCCACACTGGCCTGGATGCTCCCGGGGCTGCGGGGGCGTTGACCTGTACAGCTTTGGGGCACTCGGCGGCAGGAGAGTCCTCAGGAGAGTCCTCGCTGTCCTGTGCCCTTCCTGCCTCTGCCTGTCCGAGGGGAGCGCAGGATCATGAGCTGTGTCCCCTCGGCGCCCTGGGATCCGGGGCCTGTGCTGCTGCCATAGTGCTCCCAGGGCACAGCTCCTGAAAGCAGCAGGGCGCAGCCCTCTCCACTCCGAGCAGCAGCCTGACCCACCGGGTTCTCCCTGAGGCCCCGCCAGGCATGAGCTCCAGCCCTTCCGGAGCTTGTCCCACAGTCTGTGGTGTGCTTTCCCCCAGGGCACACTTCCTCTGTTAGTGACTCCGGGAAACTGAAGGCTTCTCTGCCCCTCCTGTGATTCTGCTAGATTTCCCTGCTGAAATTTTCCATCTGGGAAAAATCCAGTGCAGATTTTTAAAGTTCCCACTTCTCCAGGGCTGGGCTTTCCTCTCCCAGAGGCTTTCATCACCTGGTTTTAGCTGGGTAGTAGCGGAGGCTCTCCCCCACTTGATTCTTTTTTATTTTATTTTTTTCCACCTTCCTACCTTGTTAGAAGTGAAAACCCTTCTCTCTGTAGTGTTCCAGCTGTTCTCTCTTTAAATCTCAGGTTGAATTCATAGGTGTTCAGGATGATTTTAAAGTTATCTAGGTAAGTTGATGGGGCCAGGTGAGTTGAGGACCCCTACTCTTCCACATCTTGCCCTGCCCTTTGATAGTCTGTTTTATAAATAAAGTTTTATTGGAATATAACCATACCCATTCTTCCACATATTATCTATTTTGAGGCTGCTTTCATGCTAAAACAGAGGGTTAAGCTGATGCACAAGACACACCATGAAAGCTCAAAATATTTAATCATGGCCCTTCCAAGAAAAAAAAAGGCTGACCTTTGTTTTAATCCATTGTCATGCTTACTTTTAAGAAAATATAAAATTTAAAAAAGATTTTTTAGGGTAACCTATTCAAAATAACGCAAAAATGCATAGGCGATAGGCCATTGCCATGGGGAAAAAAAAACTCCTTAAAAAGCCAATTCCAAAAAATCTTAAAAACCTTATTTTTTATTTTTTTTGTTTTTTTAAATTTTATTTATTCATGAGAGATACACAGAGACAGGCAGAGACATAGGTGGAGGGAGAAGCCTGCCCCTCGCAGGGAGCCTGACGCGGGACTCGATTCCAGGACCCAGGATCACGTCAAGCTGCAGGCAGGCACTTACTGTCAGGAAATAACTGCTGAGCCACTTTGGCATCCCAAAATCTTAAAAACTTTATTCAGGGGAAGAAATATTTTCCATGTCAATCAATGGTTCAGAAATGGGATCAGTGCTCTCCCCTAGTGGCTATTTGGCAATGCCTGCAGATATTTGTTGTCACAGCTGTAGAGTCAGAGTACCCACTGAGTGGCCAAGGTGGTACTAAGTACCCTATAGCACACGAGACAACCCCTACAACAAGGAATTGTTCAGTCCCACAAGTTAATAGTGCCTGGGTTGAGGTTGAAAAATCCTGGGTTTAAATGAGCTATATATATGATTAAACAACTCCCTTGGAATCTGTTGTTTTTTTCTAGTATGGAAACTACTAGAAAATAGTTTTCCAACACATTTTTACTTTGCTGACTGGCTCTCCAAGGAGAATCCAGAACATTCATTCAAATGAATCTGCCTTCTATTTATGACTTACTGGCAAGTAAAAATCTTTTGATAATCTGTTGCAAGGTCACGGGTGTTTTTGTTGTTCACACATTCCCTTTCCCAGAATGCAGACAGTTGCACCTTCCCTGCTGCCAAGAACCTCTGTCTACACCTGAGATCCTGGAACAGATTCCCTCAGATCATTAGCTCCTAAATGTTGTTCACTGTCAGGAAACATCCAGGTAGCATCCAGGTGTTTCTGCTAACCATTCTTAGCCAGAATTTCCATTATTCTCCCCACTATGAGTTGATTTTAAATGTAGACTAAAATATTTGTTTCTAGTAATCAGGCAGTAGATAGAAGCAGTGAAGTCTCTGTGGAAACTGACAACAATTTAGTGCATTCTTAATGATTTTGTCATTAAAAATATTTTTATGGAAAAGCCACGCTATCAAAGGACCTATGTGAACACATAAGGTGCATAGCATTCCCCCCATTGCTTCCTCATGCTGCCCATGGCTATGTTGGATCCATGGAGCTTCCATACCAAGCTTGATTCATTTTTAAATAAAACATACTATGGCTGTTATATAAAATAATATCTTAGTTTGAGCCTATTGTCTTTTTAATGCCATAGATATTAATGAAATAGAATGTTTAATAGTCCAAAGGTATTTAAATTCCTGTGGTTGACGTTGTGGCCCTCCCTCCCACCCCCCATATCCAATTACATGCACAAACAGGAAGTGTAACCAAGTCTTTATGGCTATATATAGATCTGGGGTTAGTCTATTGGCTTAGTCAGGGTTCTTCAGAGAAACAGAGCAAATGGGAGGTAAGTCAGTTGATTTATTGATTGAACAATCTCAATACACTGCTTTATTCATCTTTCAATCATACATTTAGAGAAGAAAGATTTATTTTAAGTAATAGGTCTGCAGTATAAAGATCTGAGAACCAGGAAGGATAATAGTGTGAATTCTAGTCTGGGTCCAAAGGCAGGATGAGACCTCTGCCCTAGCTCTAGAGTATCAGGCAGAGAGTCAGTTCTTTCTTGTTGAGCTTTTTGTTCTATTCAAGCCTTCAACAGATTGGATGAAGGCTGCACATATGGCTCAAGGCAATCTGTTACTCAATCTACTGATTCAAATGTTAGCCTCACCCAAAAACACTTTAACAGACATCTCTAGGATAATGTTTAAACAAACATCTGGATGCTCTGCATCCCAGATAAGTTTACAGAAAAAGCCATCACATCTATGCTTATAATATACCCCCTGGGGTAAAAATGCTATTAAAAAACTATGGAACAGGTTCTATTATATATAAATACAAATATTTGTGTACACATATGTGTGTACACACACAATTTAAACTGACATTCATGTCAACAGCAAGTTAGGTAGGACAATATTTCCTTTATAACCAATCTTAAAAGAAAATATTTTAAAATATGCTAAAACAGAGTTGAAAATTCTTGAGAAGAGCTTCTGTTCACTCACTGATATTATAGTTAGTTTAATCTAAAGAAATAAATAATTGGTGGGGCAGTCTGGGTGGCTCAGAGGTTTAGCGCCACCTTCACCCCAGGGTGTGATCCTGGAGACCCGGGATCGAGTCCCACATTGGGCTCCCTGCATGGAGCCTGCTTCCCCCTCTGCCTGTGTCTCTGTACCCCTCTCTCTCTCTCTCTCTCTCTCTCTCTCTCTGTCTCTCTCTCTCTGTGGGTCTCTCATGAATAAATAAAATCTTAAAGAAAAAGAAATAAATGATTGGTATTAGAATTTTGGATATTAAGACACTGGAGGTGAGGATGGCTATTGGCTGTCTGCCCTGGGTGCTGATCAGGTTAGCGTTAAGCTTTGCCTGGCATCTCTGTTTCTGTATCTCACTTGTATCTCACATGTTATGGATGAGTGGAGCTGATAGAAAGGAGATTAGTTTGATAGATCACAGTTCTGGAGTGCCATGTTCTATTAATTACTCCAGACTCTGTCCCCAGTTCCAGGCTTGGGATTTTGTAGTCATTTCAGAAGGCAGAATGGAGAAAATATCAAGTTAGCTAGGAATTTGCTTGTGAGCGGAAATTGAGCAGTGGTATAGAAATTCAAGGTCATTTTTGTTATGCAGGAATAGCAGCAATAATATATTTCTATAATGAAGTCTAGAAGGACTAGATAAACATAAATATTTCCAAGAATATAAGAAAACTACTTCAGGAATATTTCTGTAAAGATCAAAAGGACATCCCTTTAACCAACTACTTAACAGCACTGTGTCAGGTGACAAGTACTTCAGGCAACAGGTGAATTTAGTGGCTGGTTTGAATTCAAAGAACAGCTCCCTGCAATTCCTTTCAGTAGAGACATACCTATTAAATCTAAGATGATGAAAAGTTAAAATTCACCTAACTACCAAGCCACCAAGATCCATTTGCTGCTTTTTACAAAATGATTTTTGTATACAAAGGCTGGACCATGATAAAGGAGAGAGGGCTGGTGGACTCAAAGAGATACATAGCACATTATTGAAATTGATTCACCAAGCAGTTTACTCAGACCAGATAAAGTCAGGGATCTAAGATGATTTCTTAGAGACTTCTACAGGGACTTAGGTAGGTAATATTTTATAAGAGAAACAATCTTGGTGTAAAAAAAAAAATAAAAGGAAATGGGAAGGGCTGGTGAATGCATTCATCTCAACTTAGTCATTTCAATATATTATCTGGTTCAAATAATACCCTTCATGCAAGTTAGTGACTCACGAACACAGTAGTTGAAAGAAGTGTGTAGAGAATCTTTAAGTACCTAACAACCATGTGGATGTTAATAAGGTTCCAAGGGAAAATCTTTAGGAATTATTTCTAGGACTGGGAATCTGTTATTTTTTATAAAAAATAATTTCAAGGGCAACAAATACTCAAACTCTAAGAATTTACTTAAAATTTGTGCTAGATTCATTAAAATACATAAGAAGTATTAATATGAAATATCCCTCCTCCCCAAAAAAAATACCCAGAGCAGTTACTTTTAGAATGCTGAGATACAAAAAAGGAAAGAAAAAATGGACAAATCTAGAATAGGTGACTTTAACATACTCTTCTTAATATTAGAAACAAGTGTGTAGCAAAATAGTAATTGTATAAAAACTGTAAAAAAAATCATAAAGTGGCTCTTTTAGTCAAATATAAAACCTGAAATACATGTAATGGAGTATATGCCTTTCTTTTGAGCATACATGGGATATATTTCAAACACTGACCACATGTTTTTACACACACACACAGACCTCACAAGGATTCAAGGGCAAAGAAGAAAGAATACATAAAACATTTTCCTGCCCAATGCTATAAACTGGAAATTTAGAACAAAATAAATAACAACAATAACAAATTAATTCCTCTAACTGGAAATTTTACAATCCTCTGTATTCAAAGAAAGAACTTTTCATCTATTAGAATTTGTAGAAATCTGGGGCACTTGGGTGGCTGAGTTGATTAAGCATGTGACTCTTGATTTTGGCTCAGGTCATGATCTCAAGGTCCTGGGATTGAGCCTCACATGGGGTTCCCCACTTGAGGGGAGTCTGCTTGTTTCCCTCTCCCTTAGTGCCCCCACCCCTACCACTGTTCACACTCTGTCTCTAAAATAAATAAATCTTAAAGAATTTGTAGAAGTCTACCAAAAATAGTAGTAGTTAAAACACATCATATAAGAATCTGTAAGTTGTAACCATATTCAGAGGAAAATACATAGTATGAAATATCTACTCATAAAAGCAAAACAAATATCCACTCAAAAAGTTAGAAAAAGGGATGCCTGGGTGGCTCATCAGTGAATCATCTGCCTTTAGCTCAGGGCATAATCCTGGAGTTCCTGGATCAAGTCCCACATTGGGCTCCCTGCATGGAGCCTGCTTCCCCCTCTGCCTGTGTCTCTGCCTCTTTCTCTCTCTCTCTCTCTCTTTCTGTGTCTCTCATGAATAAATAAATAAAATCTTAAAAAAATAAAAAAACAAAGTAAACTAATAAAGTAAAATCAGAAATCAGATTATCAGTTTCAGCTCTGACATGTAAAGAACTTAGAAGCCATTATGCCCATCATTATAAGAAAAAACCTGAACAAGCTGGAAGTCAACAACTTTTGTTGGACTGAGAGAATTTAAACAGGTAAATAAAGAGAATTATAGCCACAATAGCAGAACAGAAGCCAGTGTAGGCATAAAGTATTTGGGACAATTAAGTAATAGATTTGACAAATTTCTGGAAGGCTAATTTAGACCAGCATGTAAGTAAGAAACTGCTGCAGTCTCTGGGAGCTCCCGCATTGTAGTGTTACCTCCAGGAACCCATTTTCACAGTAAAGACACACAAAAATACCATCATGTTTCTTACAGGAGGATGAGAAAGTCACAGTATACCCAGAGTATTCTTCATAACCAAGGTTTACTTTGTAGAAAATGGTTATGAGAGACTTACCTGACTTGAGTGAGGGGCAAGCGTTCAACTCCAGTTTGCTCTAGCCTTCCTGTTTGACCTGAGTGGGGGATATGGTAAATCACATTCCAGGGACATGGACCTCCTATAAGATTGAGATGCAGTCATAAGTTTACAGAATGGTCCTCTTCCCCTGTACCTCACCTATACCTTCCTCCATATCACTATCCATAGGGCTCTAGGATAATCAAAATATAATAAAGCTGAAAGAGCTGCAAGAAACACACTCTATTTAAGGAGTTTTTAGGGGGACACAATGACAACAGAGGTAAAAAACAAGATATGAGAAATGATTGAAGACTCTAATACTTACAGCTACAGCAAACATTAAAAACAACCCAACTCCTAGAAAGACTGACATAAAACCTCACACTAAAGGCCATTAAAACTCAGTTCCTATAATCTGATACATCATGTCCAGATTTCAACAAATATATAAAAATGTGTAATGGGATTAATCATGATCTGCCAGAAGATATATTGATATCCCAACTCACAGACTCTATAAATGTTACATTTGATGGGGGGAGGAGGAGTGATCCTTGAAGAACATAATTAATTTAAGATGAAGTAAGCATCCTTGATTTTCTGGGAGGAGTCCAAATCCAATAGAAAGTGTCCTTATAAAAGTATGCAGAGAAAGATTACACAGGAAGATAGGAGAAGGGCCATGTGAAGACAGAGGTAAAGAATAAAGAAATCCAGCCATAAATCCCAAGAATTTCAACAGCCAACAAAAGCTGGAATCAGTGAAGACCAAATTCTCTCCTGGAGCCTCCAGACAGAATGTGCCCCTGGGGATACCTGGATTTCAGAATTATGACCCCCAGAACTGTTAGATAATAAATTTCTATTGGCCTAAGCCACTAAATTTGTTGTGATTTTTCAGCAGTCAGAGAAAAGTAATGCAGCATGCTGAGAGGCAAGAAGAATATCTAAAAGTCACAAAGCAATCTCCAGAATCAGAATCAGATATGATTCAAGTCTTGGAATTATCTGATAGGATATAAAAATAACTTTGATTAATATATTCAAGGATCTATGGAAAATGTAGACAACATGCTGAGTAATATAAGAATAGTTGGGTAATGTGGACACAGAGATGGACACTTTAAGAAAGAATCAAATAAAACGTTAGACATCAAAAGTATTGTAACAGACATGAAAAATGCTTTTGATGAGCACATGAGTAGATTTGACACAGACAAGGATAGATTCAGTGGGCTTGAAGAGAAGTCAATAGAAAATAACCTAACTGCATGAGAGACTCCTAACTCTGGGAAACAAACAAGAGGTAGTGTAAGGGGAAGTCAGTGGGGGAATGGGGTGACTGGGTGATGGGCACTGAGGGGGGCACTTGACCAGATGAGCACTGTGTGTTATACTATATGTTGGCAAATCAAACTCCAATAAAAAAATATACAAAAATAAAAAAAAGAAAATAATGTAACTGAAATTCAAAGCAGAAAAAAAGAAAGAAAGAAAGAAAGAAGAAAGAAGAAAGAAGAAAGAAAGAAAGAAAGAAAGAAAGAAAGAAAGAAAGAAGAAAGAAAGAAGAAAGAAAGAAAGAAAGAAGAAAGAAAGAAAGAAAGAAAGAAAGAAAGAAAGAAAGAAAGAAAGAAAGAAAGAAAGAAAGAGAGAAAGAAAGAGAGAGAAAGGAAAAAAAAACCATAGCAGATTATTCAAGAATTGTGGGAAGTTTTCTAAAAGTATAACATAAATATAATTAGAATATGACAAGAATAGATGAGAGAACAGAAGGCATAATTAATAATGAATAAGAATTTTCCAGGTTAAGGATAGACATCAAACCACAGATACAGGAAGTCTGAAGAATACCACAGAGGATAAACACCAAAAGTCTATACACAGGCATAGCATACTCGATCTGTGGAAAACCAAAGACAAAGAGAAAATCTTGAATGAACTCATAGAAAGAAAACACCCTATCTTTAGAATAAGAAGAAGAATTAGTTTGGACTTCTCATTTAAAAATAATGCAAGTAAGAAGAGAATGGAAATGTTTACTTATTTATTTTTTTAAATATTTTTTTTCTTTATTTATTTATGATAGTCACACACAGAGAGAGAGAGGCAGAGACACAGGCAGAGGGAGAAGCAGGCTCCATGCACCAGGAGCCCGATGTGCGATTCGATCCCGGGTCTCCAGGATCGCACCCTGGGCCAAAGGCAGGTGCCAAACCACTGCGCCACCCAGGGATCCCAAGAATGGAAATGTTTAAACTGTTAAAAGAAATCTAGAATTGTATATCCACTAAATTCTTCAAAAGTAAAGATAAAAGATTTTCTTGACCCTCCCCCCCACAAATTAAGGGACTTACCAGCAGACTTGCTCTGAAAGAAAAGTTAAAAGAAATTCTTCAGTAGAAGGAAAGCTATATAAACCAGATGCTTAGATCTACAAGAAGAAAAAAATGAATATTTACAAAGGAATAAATAAAGGTATAATAAAATCCTGGAAAAAAAGTAAAATTCTCCTTGTAGCAGAAGGCATGACTGTGTGGTTAGAAAATCTTAAGGAATCTACAAAAAGGTACCACAACTTAAGAGTGCCAATTTAGCAAGATTTCAGGATAAAAAGTCAGTATACAAAAACTGAATGCATTTCTGTGTACTATCAGCAAAGATTTAGAAAATGAAATGATAAAAATACCATTTATAGTAGCATCAAAATTATTAAATAATGATTAATAAAACGTAAGATTTTTATACTTAAATATATCAGTGATAGACAATAAAAGAAAATTATATAAATGAAGAGCTATATCATAGTTATGGATTGGATGAATTAATATTGTTAAGATTTCAATTCTTCCCAAGTTATTCCATTAATTCAAAGAAATACCAATCACATTCAAAAATACCTGGAGGCCTTTTGTAGAAATTCTCAAGATGATTCTAAAATTTATGTGGCAATGCAAATGATCTCAAACACCTTGATTAAATCAATTTTAAATACAAAATCAAAATATTTAAACTACCTTATGCTGTATAATTTATGAGACTTACTATAAATAATATTAATGAAGACAGAAGATATTGATGTAAGGAAAACATTATAAATCACTGAAACAGAATAAAGGTACAGAAAATGACCCATACTTTAATAGTCTATCGATTTTTGAAAAAGGCACCAAACACATCTGTGGGAAAGGACAGTCTTTCCAACAACAGATTTTGTAATAGTTGTATATCCATGTGGAAAACTGAATTTTAACCCCCATTCTCAAAAATAATTTAAGATGAATTGTAAATTTCAACATTCTTCTCCAACAAAACAAAGGAGAATATCTTCAAAATTTGGGTATAGGCAAAAGATTTCTTGGGACATAGAGAAATATTTTGAACTTTGTTAAACTTAAAATCTGTTCAGGAAATAAACATATCAAGAAAGTAAGTAGGCCATCCTTAATTGGGAGAAAATAGTCACAATATGTGTATCTGACAAAGAATTTATATCAACAGTATGTAAAGAATTCTTAAGCTCAATAAAATTCCTAAAAAACTGAAACTAATTAAAGAATATTTCCAAAGGGAATGGCTAATAAGCAAATGAAATAATTTCTAAATCATTCATTGTCAGGAAAAGTCACCATATGAAAACCACAGTAAGCTACCACTACACACACTAAAATGGCTAATATTAATAAACTTGATATCACCAAATGTTGATTAGCATGCAGGACAGGCATTCACATATTATTGGTGAAATGAAATATTTACTCTAGAGAATTAAAACTATATATCTACAAAAGACTTGCATGATATGTTTATATAACTCTTTTATTCAAAACAGCCAAAATAAAAAAAAATCATTAGGAGAATGAATTAACTGATCTATTCATTTAATGAATTTCTGCTTAGCAATAAAAACGAATGAATTACTGATATGTGCAACTGTATTGATAAATCTCACAAATATTCTGAGTTAAGAAGTGAGCTAAATAAGGCTAATTACTGAATCTTTCAATCATTTAAGGGCCTAGAACACATAAAACTAATATCCTGCAATGGAAATCAAAGAAGTAGTCACCTATGGAAGTGAGAACTAATTAAAGGTAGACATAAGAGAACTTCTTGAGTGATAGGAATTCATTGATAAGACAGTGAATCACATGAGTTTATGCATTCATCAAGCCTCTTGGAATTGTATACATAAGATTTGTACATTTCACTGTGTATAAGTTATATGTAAAAAAATCAAATACCAACAAAATTATCAGTGAAGCCATTTGAAAAAATCTTATTAACTTTGGCTGGCTGTAATATTGGGTGTCATTTTACTATGTTCTATTTTTTTTTTTTTGTACATTTAAAATGCTTAAAATAAACATTTACAGGAGACCTAATGTTATTATTATTTATTCTACCTAATGTATGCATAAAACACTAATGACACAAAATTATCAAAACATAATGTTACACTATTCCTCATCTCCTTTGAGAGAAGATGAGACTCATACATTCGAATTACCAAATGTCCAGATTTTACCTTTCCTTCACCTGTTTCCTTAGGATGCTAAGGAACTCTTAGATACTAATTCAGTTTTTTGGATTCTGGGACCGTGGCAATGCCAGTAGCTGGTTTATGCTTCCTATAATCTCTATTAGTACCACAATTCCCTCAAATAATGATACTGACAGTGATAATAAAGATGATAATGTTAGAAGCTGTAAGTCTCTACCTATCATAAAAAGAATGCATGAAACCAGTGTGCTTATATACAAATACTGCTTCAAAACAAATCTATGAGCTCTGCCTTCCTAGAAATTGCCAAATCTAACCTCTCCTTTACAGATTCCAGAGCTGCAGTGGGAGATAAAGTATTCCATTTTATCTTCAGCCCTCTCAACCACTCACATGCTTCTCTTCTCTTCTCTTTCACAAGCAATTCCAGGGCTTGATGAGGGAAGTAAAGAAAGGCAGTCATCTTTTCAGGCCATTTCCAGGTGTTTGATCTATTTCAACTATTCCTTTTACTTTCAGCACTTCTGAAGTCAGTAAGTCCTAAAAAATTCTGTGCTCGAGCAATGTTTACAGACTCTGCTGAGGCTTCTTCAAAATATATTTCTCTTTGCCCACTCTGTCTTCATGAGTGGACATAGAGATTTGGATTCATAGGAATCATTATCTGAGTATAGAACATTTGCTTTGAACAGAAAAATCTGGGACCCCTTTGTCACAAAGTATTTTCCAAATGCTTTTCACAGCAGAAGTGTTCCCAGTTTCATCCCTTTATATGCTTTGGACATTTCCAGCCTCTTCCTTTAACTTCTCTCTGGGAAGCTTTTGATCCTTTTCTCTTCAGAGACCTACAGTTCATCCTAGTTGTAGAATGTCAGTCTCATCTTAAACTAGCTCCTCAGGGAAAGCATTGTTTTTCTAGATTTTAGAAGAAAAACTTATATTTCCAATTCCTCAACTTTCTATCATTGAATAGATGGCTGACCTTTTGCCTTTCCTTCACATACCAATATATACACTTACCAAGAAGTTGTAAAAATGTAACATAAAAAACTTAGAAGTTCAAACAAAGCTAGTATATTAAATCTTTCTCTTATTTCTATTTCTCCTACCATCTGTTCACCATTGAGTATAGGGCAAGATGATGTTAATAATTCAAAGCATCCAACAGTGGACTCTGAATTAAAAGGCTCTGTCAGTCTACCTTTCTGTTCAACCATTATATTATGCTACATTAAACAGCCCTGAAGCACTTCAAGAAATGAAAAAATATTGGAATCACCAAAAAATTTAAAAAGCAAAATCTGCATTAATTTGGATAAAGTTTTAGAACTGATTATATGTCATTTGACCTATTTATAACCAGACAATTTTTGAGTGGTGAATACAGGAATTTTTGTAAACTAGAATGTTTCCTTAAACCATACTATTTCAAAGGAGGAGTGATAGCCAAAATATTTAACAAACAGTACAGCATCAGGGGAAACTCCATCAGAATGGCACCAGTCATAAACCACCAGGTTGAGCTATCTTACTGAGTTTCTAGTAGTCCTTTTGACCTCAAAGATTTCTAGGTGCTTTTGACCTCAAAGATTTTTTCAGCTTTAGTGTAGACTGTTTCTCTAGCCCCCATGCTACTCATATTAAGTTCTAAATATATTACTTAATGGCACTATGTTGAAAAATCTCAGTAAAACCACCTCACATAATTCAAGACATGTTAGATTACAGGATTGTTCTGTATGTAGCTATACCATCCAATTATAAAATAAATGTATGGTTCATTAAATGACCTGTAAGTTTTGATCTACCTCTAAATTTGCAATCAATATGTTATCTTAACTGATAAAATGGAATCCAGAGAGATAATCCAGAGAGATTAATTGATTTGCCTAATATACTTGAGAATGAGCCCAGGATCTTAAGGTGAACTCAGATCTTAAAACTGTACTGGTTTTTTTTGAAATATAGCTCCATTATCCTCAATGGCATTAGTATTTGTTTATTGACTGTCCTCCCCAAGCCAAGCATTGTGTGTTGGACACTAGGAGAATAAACAATGAAGATACAGCCCCTCCTTAGCTATGGTGCCTCTTGCAAATGGATGATAGACCCATAACACAGTGTGATAAATACTGTGTAGCTGTCATTAAGGTAGATAGTATTTGTTTATATGGGCCCCAGAAACAGGTCAGAGATGAGATGACAGATATTTCAGGTGAATTTTGAGGATGAGTTGGCTTTCACAGGTCAGAGAATTATTCCAGAATAGTACGTGCTATTGCCTATATCTATACATGGTATCCTGCTGTGTCTTTTCTTATTTTTATCCTTACCCTTAATACATAATTATTATTATATATTTCAAACACATAAAATTATACAGAGTATAATATGGATATCATGTTCCATCCCATCATTTAAATTTGTCAAATCCTATCATTTTTGCCTAGCTTGCTTCACGTAACTCTCTCTTAAGAAATAAAATATTAAAACCATATAGATGAAGTGACACCTTCTGGGCATCTGTTCCTGATCATCTGTCAGAAGTAGCCACAGTTGTAACTTTGAGATTTAACCATGTAGATTCTTACAATTCTAGTTCTAGCCAATTAAAATGATATTGTAGGGATCCCTGGGTGGCGCAGCGGTTTAGCGCCTGCCTTTGGCCCAGGGCGTGATCCTGGAGACCCGGGATCAAATCCCACATCGGGCTCCTGGTGCATGGAGCCTGCTTCTCCCTCTGCCTGTGTCTCTGCCTCTCTCTCTCTCTCTCTCTCTCTCTGACTACCATAAATAAATAAAAATTAAAAAAAAATAAATAAAATGATATTGTATAACTTTATTATCCTTTATTTTTATACATGTCTTCTTTTGTGCATATGCATGAATGGATATCAACCTAGGTTTGGAATTGCTGGATTTGGGGCCTGTGGTATCTGAAACTTTAACTTGGCTTTATATCCTTGCCAAATCATGGTTTTGTGACCCTTTTAAATTTTTGCCAACATCTTGATTTGAAATGGGATATCTTTATTATCTTAATTGGGGTTTCCTTGGTAGCTTTAGAACCCAACCACATATTGGTGTATCTCTGAACAATACATTTTTAGATTTTTCTCCTTTGAGCTTTCTGTAACTAAAATTATATGAATTTTTTGAAGCTTATTTCTTTTGTTCAACATTATGTTTTAGAGATGCATCAATGCACCATTTTATTTCATTAACTTTACTTTGTTGTAGGTAATTTTAAGAACATACCATAAGAGACTTAATTTTTCCATTGCTGATGGACATTTGAATAGTTATTGTTTGTTTGTTTTTTTAATAACAAGACTTCTGTAAATATTCTTGAACTTGACTTATGGTGCATATGGGAAAAAATTCTCTAAGGTATATATACAATAGTGGAGTTAATAAGTCTGAGGTTATAGTTTTTTGTGTGTATTTTCAACTGAATTAGTCACACCAAACTGGTTTTCAAAATAGCTTTACTGTTTTACATTCCCATCAGAAGTGGATGAGCATTTCTATTCCTCACATTCCAGCCATCACTTGATAATGTTTGACTTTTAAATTTTGCCCATCTGAAGGATGGAAAATCACATGGTGGTTTTGATTTGTATATCTCTAACGATTCATGAGATTTAACACTCTTCATATGTTTGAGTGAATTGTACTTTCTTCTCTGAAATTCCTTTCCATTTAGTTTATTTACTGTTTTCTCATGAGTTAGAGTTCTTTAATATATGTTAGATAGAAATGATCTGTTGATTATATGCAGTGAAGATATGTTCTTCCACTTTGACTTTGCATTTCTACTTTGTGATTCTTAAAATGAACAGAATTTCATGCAGATGAATATACCCATATTTTCCTCTGTAACTAAGACTTTCTATGTTTCTTTAAGAAATCCTTTGCTGAATTTAGATCATACAGATTTTCTACTCTATTTTCCTTTAAAAGTTTTATAGTTTTTCCTTGTACATTTAAATCTTTAAGCCACCTGGGATAAATGTTGTGTATGATACAAGGTCTGATTTAAATTTTCAACACAGATGTTACAAGGATCAGTAGAAAAGTTTTCTAGTTTTGAAATTACAAAATTCAATGATTTATGGGTCAAAGAACAAACATAAGGGAATTTGACTAACATTTAAAACTGAAAATTACTAATCTTCTGGAATTTCTTCAGAAATCCCATGGCTCAGGGTGATACAATTTCAAACCTATTTTATGCACTAGAAAAGGAAGAATATTTTGTAGCAATTAGGTAAAGTGTTCTATATGTGGTGTTGTGTGTTATTTAAATGTTTCATATCCTTGTGGATCTTTTATCTGCTTGATTCATCAGATACTGAGCAGGATCTAAAATATATCTTTCGGGATCCCTGGGTGGCGCAGCGGTTTGGCGCCTGCCTTTGGCCCAGGGCGCGATCCTGGAGACCCAGGATCGAATCCCACGTCGGGCTCCCGGTGCATGGAGCCTGCTTCTCCCTCTGTCTGTGTCTCTGCCTCTCTCTCTCTCTCTGTGTGACTATCATAAATAAATAAAAAAAAATTGAAAAAAAAAATTTAAAATATATCTTTCATATAATTGTTGATTTTCCTAAATTACCTCCCACCCAAGGAACATTCTTTAGAATTTTCTTTAATAAATTTATGCCAGAGACAAACATTCCATTTTCTTTGCCTTTTAAAAAGGTTTTGGGGGAGGGGACAAGAAGGTGGAAGAGTAGGACCCCCAAATCACCTGTCCCCACTGATTACCTAAATAACTTTCAAATCATCCTGAAAACCTACGAATTTGGTCTGAGATTTAAAGAGAGAACAGCTGGAATGCCACAGTGAGAAGAGTTCGCGCTTCTATCAAGTACAACTTGTTTTTGGCCACTCTGCACTGAGCAAAATGACTAGAAGGAAAACCTCACCTCAAGAGAAAGAATCAGAAACAGTCCTCTCTCCCAGGTTACAAAATTTGAATTATAGTTCGATGTATAAAAGCCAAATCAGAAGCACAATTATAAAGCTACTGGTGGCTCTGGAAAAAAGCATAAAGGATTCTGGAGACTTCATGACTGCAGAATTTAGATCTAATCAGGCAGAAATTAAAAATCAATCAAATGAGAAGCAATCCAAACTAGAGGTCCTAACGACGAGGGTTAACGAGGTAGAAGAACGAGTGAGTGATATAGAAGACAAGTTGATGGCAAGGAGGGAAACTGAGGAAAAAAGAGAAAAACAATAAAAAAATCATGAAGATAGGTTAAGGGAAATAAATGACAGCCTCAGAAGGAAAAATCTAGGTTTAATTGGGGTTCCTGAGGGCGCTGAAAGGGACAGAGGTCCAGAATATGTATTTGAACAAATCATAGCTGAAAACTTTCCTATATGAGAAGGGAAACAGGCATTCATGTCCCCCTTAAAATCAATAAAAACTGCTAAACACCTCGACATTTAATAGTGAAGTTTGCAAATTCCAAAGATAAAGAGAAGATCCTTAAAGCAGCAAGAGACAAGAAATCCCTACTTTTATGGAGAGGAATATTAGGGTAACAGCGGACCTCTCCACAGAGACCTGGCAGACCAGAAAGGGCTGGTAGGATATATTCAGGGTCCTAAATGAGAAGAACATGCAGCTAAGAATACTTTATCCAGCAAGGCTCTCATTCAGAATAGAAGGAGAGATAAAGAGCTTCCAAGACAGGCAGGAACTGAAAGAATATGTGACCACCAAACCAGCTCTGCAAGAAATATTAAGGGGGATTCTGTAATAGAAAGAGGAAGTCCAAAGGAACAATCCACAAAAACAAGGACTGATAAGATATCATGATGACACTAAACTCAAAACTCATATCTGTCAATAGTAACTCTGAATGTGAACGGGCTTAATGACCCCATCAAAAGGCGCAGGGTTTCAGATTGGATAAAAAAGCAAGACCCATTATTTGCTGTCTACAAGAGACTCATTTTAGACAGAAGGTCACCTACAGCCTGAAAATTAAAGGTTGGAGAACCGTTTGAATGATAAATGGTTCTCAAAACCATTTATCAAAAGAAACTATCAAAACTATTTCTCAAAAGAAAGCAGGGGTAGCCATCCTTATATCAGATAAACTAAAGTTTATGCTGAAGACAGTACTAAGAGATGAAGAGGGACACTATATCATACTTAAAGAATCTATCCAACAAGAAGACCTAAAAATCATCAATATTTATGTCCCAAATGTGGGAGCTGCCAAGTATACCAATCAATTAATAACCAAAGTTAAGACATAGATAATAATACACTTATACATGCTGACTTGAACGTAGCGCTTTCTACAATCGACAGATCTTCTAAGCACAACATCTCCAAAGAAATAAGAGCTTTAAATGATACACTGGACCAGATGGATTTCACAGATAGTTACAGAACTTTACATCCAAACACAACTGAATACACATTCTTCTCAAGTGCACAGGGAACTTTCTCCAGAATAGACCACATACTGGGTCACAAATTGGGTTTTAACCAATACCAAAAGATTGGGATCGTCCCCTCCATATTTTTAGACCATAATGCTTTGAAATTAGAACTAAATCACTAGAAGAAGTTTGGAAGGATTTCAAACACATGGAGGTTAAGGACCATCCTGCTAAAAGATGAAAGGGTAAACCAGGAAATGAGAAAAGAATTCAATAGATTCATGGCAACTAGTGAAAATGAAGATACAACCGTTCAAAATCTTTAGGATACAGCAAAGATTTCCTGAGGGGGAAATACATCGCATACAAGTATCCATCCAAAAACTGGAAAGAACTCAAATACAAAAGCTAACCTTGCACTTAAAGGAGCTGGAGAAAAAACAGCAAATAGATCCTACACCCAGCAGAAGAGAGTTATTAAAGATTTGAGCAGAACTCAATGAAATAGAGACCAGAAAAATGTGGAACAGATCAACAAAACCAGGAGTTGGTTCTTTGAAAGAATTAATAAGATAGACCATTAGCCAGCCTTATTAAAAAGAAGAGAGAAAAGACTCAAATTAATAAAATCATGAATGAAAGAGGAGAGATCACCACCACACCACGAAAATACAAACGATTTTAAAAACATATTATGAGCAGTTATATACCAATAAATTAGACAATATAGAAGAAATGGATGCATTTCTGGAAAACCACAACTACCAAAACTGGAACAGGAAGAAATAGACAACCTGAACAGGCCAATAACCAGGGAGGATATTGAAGCAGTCATCAAAAACCTCCCAAGACACAAAAATCCAGGGCTTCCCAGGGAAATTCCATCAAACCTTTAAAGAAGAAACCATACCTATTCTACTAAAGCTGTTTGGAAAGATAGAAAGAGATGGAGTACTTCCAAACTCGTTCTATGAGGCCAGGATCACCTTAATTCCAAAACCAAAGACTCCACCAAAAAGAATAATTATAGACCAATATCCCTGATGAACATGGATGCAAAAATTGTCAACAAGATACTAGCCAATAGGATGCAACAGTACATTAAGATTATTCTCCATGACGAAGTGGGATTCATCCTCGGGATGCAAAACTGGTTCAACACCCATAATGCAATCAATGGGATTGATCGTATCAGCAAAAGAAAAAACAAGAACCATATGGTGTCTCCATGGATGCAGAGAAAGCATTTGACAAAATACAGCATCCATTCCTGATCAAAACTCTTCAGAGTGTAGGGATAGAGGGAACATTCCTCAGCATCTTAAAAGCCATCCACGAAAAGCCCACAGCAAATATCATTCTCAATGGGGAAACACTGGGAGCCTTTCCCCTAAGATCAGGAACAAGACAGGGATGTCCACTCTTACCACTGCTATTCAACATAGTGCTAGAAGTCCTAGCCTCAGCAGTCAGACAACAAAAAGACATTAAAGGCATTCGAATTGGCAAAGAAGAAGTCAAACTCTCCCTCTTTGCAGATGACCTGATACTGTACATAGAAAACCCAAAAGCCTACACCCCAAGATTGCTAGAACTCATACAGAAATTCAGCAGTGTGGCAGGATACAAATCAATGCCTAGAAATCAGAGGCATTTCTATACACGAACAATGAGACTGAAGAAAGAGAAATTAAGGAGTCAATCCCATTTACAATTGCACCCAAAAGCACAAGATACCTAGGAATAAACCTAACCAAAGCGGTAAAGGATCTATACCCTAAGAACTACAGAACACTTCTGAAAGAAATTGAGGAAGACACAAAGAGATGGAAAAATATTCCATGCTCATGGATTGGAAGAATTAATATTGTGATAATGTCAATGCTACCCAGGACAATTTACACGTTTAATGCAATCCCTATCAAAATACCATGGACTTTCTTCAGAGAGTTGGAAGAAATCATCTTAAGATTTGTGTGGAATCAGAAAAGACCCTGAATAGCCAGGGGAATTTTAAAAAAGAAAACCATAGCTGGGGGCATCACAATGCCAGATTTCAGGTTGTACTACAAAGCTGTGGTCATCAAGACAGTGTGGTACTGGCACAAAAACAGACACATAGATCAGTGGAACAGAATAGAGAATCCAGAAGTGGACCCTCAACTTTATGGTCAACTAATATTCAACAAAGGAGGAAAGACTATCCACTGGAAGAAAGACAGTCTCTTCAATAAATGGTGCTGGGAAAATTGGACATCCACTTGCAGAAGAATGAAACTAGACCACTCTCTTTCACCATACACAAAGGTAAACTGAAAATGGATGAAAGATAAATGTGAGACAAGATTCCCTCAAAATCCTAGAGGAGAACACAGGCAACACCCTTTTTGAACTTGGCCACAGTAACTTCTTGCAAGATACATCCACGAAGGCAAAAGAAACAAAAGCAAAAATGAACTATTGGGACTTCATCAAGATAAGAAGCTTTTGCACAGCAAAGGATACAGTCAACAAAACTAAAAGACAACCTACAGAATGGGAGAAGATATTTGCAAATGACGTATCAGATAAAGGGCTAGTTTCCAAGATCTATAAAGAACTTATTAAACTCAACAGCAAAGAAACAAACAATCCAATCATGAAATGGGCAAAAGACATGAAGAGAAATCTCACAGAGGAGGACAAAGACATGGCCAACACGCACATGAGAAAATGCTCTGCATCACTTGCCATGAGGGAAATACAAATCAAAACCACAATGAGATACCACCTCACACCAGTGAGCATGGGGAAAATTAACAAGGCAGGAAACCACAAATGTTGGAGAGGATGCGGGGAAATGGAAACCCTCTTACACTGTTGGTGGGAATGTGAACTGGTGCAGCCACTCTGGAAAACTGTGTGGAGGTTCCTCAAAGAGTTAAAAATAGACCTGCCCTACGACCCAGCAATTGCACT
This sequence comes from Canis lupus dingo, assembly GCF_003254725.2. Lineage (NCBI taxonomy): Eukaryota > Metazoa > Chordata > Mammalia > Carnivora > Canidae > Canis > Canis lupus. Next base: position 25,668,587 of record NC_064247.1, on the reverse strand, counting down.
GCTGGGGATTTACCCCAAAGATACAGATGCAGTGAAATGCCGGGACACCTGCACCCCGATGTTTATAGCATCTATGTCCACAATAGACAAACTGTGGAAGGAGCCTCGGTGTCCATCGAAAGATGAATGGATAAAGAGGCTGTGGTCTATACATACAATGGAATATTACTCAGCCATTAGAAATGACAAATACCCACCATTTGCTTCTATGTGGATGGAACTGGAGGGTATTATGCTGAGTGAAGTAAGTTAATCGGAGAAGGACAAACATTATATGGTCTCATTCATTTTATATTTGAATATAAAAATTAGTGAAAGGGAATAAAGGAGAAAGGAGAAAAAATGAGTGGGAAATATCAGAGAGGGAGACATAATATGAGAGACTCCTAACTCTGGGAAACGAACAAGGGGTGGTGGAAAGGGAGGTGGGCGGGGGATGAGGGTGACTGGGTGATGGACACTGAGGGTCGCACTTGATGGGATGAGCACTGGGTGTTATGCTACATGTTGGCAAATTGAACTCCAATAAAATAAATAAATAAATAAATAAATAAATAAATAAATAAATAGGTTTTATTTTATATTCACTCTTGAGAAAACTTTGTGGTGAATAGAATTTATTAAAGTGACATTTACCCTTCATTTGCCTACAGTGGAAACCATCCATTGTCTTGTGAATTCCATTGTTGCTATTAAGTCTACTTCTCAGTCCTTTGGAGGCAACCTCTTTTTTTTCTCACTAATGTAAAAATCATTGTATCGAAAGTTCCGTTGGTTTCTAGTTTTCTTCTTATTTGTTCTCCTTTAGTTTTATTTGGCTTCCCGTTGTTCTGGAAAGTCTAAGCCACTTTCTATTTTTATATTCCTTTTGCTGCATTCTCTCCCTGGATGGCATTCTGGTTAAAGAGTTTAATTCTATTAAGTCTGTTCTGCATTTGGTCTTTATTTTATATTTCCATCTCTTTGTTTCTCTGATTTGTCTTCCCCCAATCTGTTTATTATTCACTATTTTTTGTTTATTGTATCTCTTCTACTGTTAGACCAAGAGTTTGTTTTAAGATTTAATTTATTTATTCATGAGAGACACAGAGAGAGGCAGAGACATAGGTAGACGGAAAAATAGGCTTCCTGTGGAGAGCCCAATGTGGGACTCCATCCCAGGACCCCAGGATCATGCCCTGAGCCAAAGGCAGATGCTCAACCACTGAATCACCCAGGTGCCCCCAAAGGTTGAGTTTTAAGTTATATTATGATATTATGTATTTCTATAAATTCTTAGTTTTCTTTAAATTTTGTTTGTTGTTTATACTTACTGTAAATCTTCTTGCAATTCCTCAAAATACATTAAACATACTCACGTTATATTGTTTTGCATTGATTCCATCATCAAAAGGTTTTACAGTATTAGCTTTGTCACTTTTTTCTGCTGCCCTTTGGTTATTTTTATCTGTAAGATAGTACTTCTCCTGAAACATAGCTGAGCCAAAGTTTTTGTGGCCGGGGGCAAAGGTACAGCCAGTCTGGGATAACTCAAAATAATTCTTGGTTTGGAAAAAATAATCATTCTTGGTTTGAGTTTATTTAGCCAACTCAGGTAGTGTCATTTTGGCTTGCACACCTGTATATGTATCATATTATGGCTGTAATTGCCCAAGGAGATTTTTATTTCCTACTCCAGTCAATATCAGTGAAAGAGACAGATGAATGTGTTTGCTATTTTCTGGGTGGCAGAATGTGGCAGGGTGAAGAAATCATTTTTTAGCTTACCCGTACAGTAACATTATGACTCTGTATGTTTTAATACACAAAAGATGGATTTATCTTCTATTTTCTGATATTATAAGTCCTCAACTCACAAATGTTCATTTTCACTGGGCATGGAGATGTGTTCAAGAGGAAATGTTGGCTCTATTTAAGAATATGATATTATTTCACTTGTACATGTGATATATAAACATATATATGACATTGGTATATATCACATTATTTTTTTTTTTTTTAGTTTTCCACAGCATGGCCCAGGTAGTAAAACTCTGTATTTTCTAGAAATTGAACAAATTGCACATTTTTCTTCAATATCTTACGTGAAAGGTCTCATTATTCAAATGTCAACACATTAGCGTTGTTGCTCTTATATTTGATTTATATACATTCTTTGTATTTTTTCTTAACCATGCTTTTTCATCATTTCTTTGTGTTGACTTTCTTTTTTCCTGCCCTCCTTTTCCCCCCTTTATATATTTGACAGTTTACAATTTTCTGTTTCTGTGAGGTTTAGTCTTCAACTCTGACCGACATAACTACTGTAGGAAATCTAGTGCTAACTAACACTCATACCTTCCTTTGAGACAATAGAAGACTTTAATGTACTTCAGTCAGATCATTGACTCCCACCTTACATGTCATAACTTTTTACATTACTTCCAGCTCAACTTTAAAAAAATCTCTTTAATTGGCATCATGGTTATTATTTATTTATATGGTCAGTGCTTATTTGGATTTACCAACCGAGGCATTGGTATGTTTGCTCCTTATTCTCCCTACATCTCAGGAAGCTTTTCTGAGATCCACTGCTTTCTTCTGGAAGTATATTTATAAGCTCTTCTAATGAGCTCACCTTTATGTCTTTATTCTGCCTGAATTATAAATTCACTGTCTTTTTCTCTCAGCACACTGAAATAAGCCAAGCTCTTTCTGGCTTATGTCATGGCTCCTGAGAAACATGCTATTTGTCTAATTATTATTTCACTGTAGGACCCCTGCCTTTTTCCCCAAGTTGGTTTTAAGTTCTGCACTTGTGTAGGATGATTCTGTTATGTTTACTGAGATCAAGACCTCCCCTCCATATTTTCCCGCTATTGTTTTATTTTATTTCTCCTGGGGGCAGTTTCCCCCTGCTTCTATGTTTTAAAACATAGATCTGACCTCACCTTCCAGCTTCTCCCTTCTCCAAACCCCATCAGACTTCTCTGCACCATACTCACATGTTCCTTTTCCTTTGGATTTCTACTTCATTGCCTTACTTTATTCCCCACACTATCCATTTTATACTTAATTTCTAGCTCTTTTTTATTTTTATTTTTTTTAGAAAAAGGGTTTCCACTTTCTAATACCTTCCCTTACTATTTTCTATAGAATTCTTACCTGTCAGTTCTCAGCTCAAAATTTACATCTGCAGTGATGTATTTCTCCATCTGTTAGATGCTATTACAGCATTTTGTAAGCTTCCCACTCCATACTATTTGCAATTTTTAATTATGAATCACTATGCAATTCTGATGAATCTTTGTCTCCCACGCAATTTACTCAGTTTCATCACGAGACAAAATGTGTATATTTTGCTTACTCATGATGATCCCAGAACCCAGTACAGTTTCAGGCACAGTTTATGTTCAGTAACTACTTGATGAAAAAATGAAGAACCCCAAGAGTGATGATAAGCTAGTATATAACATTCAAGTGCTAGAATGTAGGCTCTGTAATGTAAGGTGAAGAAAATTGAAGCTGATTTTCAGATGAAGAAAAATGTAAAAAAGAAAAACAATGTCCTGTAAATCCTGGAGAAATACAGGGAAGGGCACTAAATCTGATGGCTAGCTGTATAACTTATCAAGTTATTTTGGAAATGTTGCCCATTGTCTTTCTCTCTATATATATATGACAATAATGCTTACCTGGTAAGGTTGCTATGAGAATAAGCAAATTAAAGAATATACAATGCGACCTAGCACATAGTCCAGATTTACTAATAACTGTAGTCCTTTGTCATCTGGGAAACTTTAGAAGAGAATTTACTCAGGTGAAAAAAGTAGACTGGTCCTAAAGAAGCCCCTCCCTCCCAAGTATAAAGATGTACAGGAATGGACTGGTGAGGGTGGGGGGTTTTGTCAGCTTCTGCTGGAGGCCCACATCTGGGGCCACTGTGATGATACCTAGCGGGTTGAGTAATCCTGACTAGAGAGGTAGGGGGCAGATGAGTTGGCCATTTAAACATTTCCTACTTGGGAGTTTTGATCAATTGTGCATAAGCAGGGAGAACAGCAGAGGCTCTTTGAAGATTTCACTTCATCTTACTGGCTGAAAAGCTTGTTCTATATTTGAAAGTGTTAATATTAAGCATTTCAATCACTTCTCACTCTCTCACATTAGCACTAATAAGCTCAGAGCTACATTATCTTAATAAGGCATCTTGATAATGAAGTGCTCCACCTGTGATCCTGAGAAAACTTAGCCCTCTGGTCATATCGAGACAGGAGACAGCTGTTCCCACAAGCTCAGTATCCTTCTGAACATGAACCCCCCACCCCCACCCCACCCCCCACCACCCCCCGCAGAGAGAGCGTGCAGGACTTCTTCCAGGTGAAAGATGATGAACAGAAGGAAGGAAGAGAACCTTTTAAAAAATCTGTTTAGATTAAGATTTTAATAGCCCTTCACATGGTAAGCTCTATCCCAAAGTCCCTGTCCTCAATGCAGTTAATAATTTAAAAGTGGTATGATTTAGCAGTGACAGTAAACCTCACATTATATAATGTCTGCTCACAGAGGTGACCTTGTGTATGCACAGAGCAGAAGGCTACTTACATGATGTGATTTAAAGAACATTGGATACTATCCTGCATCCTGAAATGTTAGCTGCTATACAGCATCTCTCCTGTGCAGTTGATTCCTATTTTGAAAATGCAAATGCAAATGTCTCTAATATATTGAATTGGCTACACCAGGATACCAGGGGTGTACAATAGGCTGCATATTCTGGATGGTCCATAAGGAGACTAAACAACCATGAGATATTTTGTTTCATTATGGCTACCTCCTCCATCCACTCCACCCCTTCCCCATTGGATAAAAGTCAATCAAAAGATGTTCCTTATAGCCAGCCGTAAGCTAACTGTATATAATCTCCCACTTTAAACCATGGTGGGTTTAAAGGACAGTGAGAGCACAGTATTCTTCACGTGAAAGTAATTACTTGGGATTTGTTTCAGGCTTTACATCTATACAGATCATTATGGAGAGGGAGAGAAAGGATTTTCTCTTCTTTAAATGATTGAACAAAGTACTACCAAAGCCATTTTATTTCCATGAGGGAAGCCAGTCTGAAGACCAAGCCAGTATACAAGGGAAGATGGAATCAAACATAAATGCAGTCCGTTTGCCACATCCAAACTCTTGTTTTCATGAGCCAATATGGTTCATTTACCTTAAAAAACAACAACAAAAAAAAAACAAACTCACCCACTGAGTTGAATTTTTGTTACTTGCCAGTATATCTAAGAAGACAGAAAGAACTTGCTTTTTAATTATTGGTTATTAAAACATAATGGTTTTCTTCTGTTTTAGATTTCTAAGGCAGGTATAACCTCATTCCAGTAGTACCCCCACTGTGGCAGTAAAAGGCATAGGGGAGCAGTTACGGAAAATTTCATAAGAGATGGCATGAGAATGTCCACTCTGAAAAATGAATATATGTTCTGTGGGCAGGTCAGGGCAAAAGGTGAGTATTCTTGAAAATAAAAGCAAACCAGGGACACCCACAAAACCACCTATTGTCATCAGTACCTCTCAATACAGCTAGTTTTCTATTAATCTCAAATTGAAAAGTTTCTTGAATCAATTGACTTAGTTTCATGAAGTTTTTCCTTTTTTTTCTTCTTTTTTTCATAAACAAAGAAAAGTTCTTAGAGACAAGTGTTGCACCAGGACCAGTGCTTGTGAAGGACTGGTCTAGATAAGAAATGATTGCATGTTCAGAATCTGTAAGGCCAAGAACAGAGATGCTTTAGGTTGGGGTGGAGGAGAAGTATCTAAGGCAGATACTTCAGGATTTGGTGACAGCAAACACGTGCTATGTGTACTATTGAATTATGTATATGCCACGGATGTATCTTATATAAACTCATCTCTATAGACTCGGTGACATTTTTTAGCTTAAATCCTTTCTGATACAGTTTAAGAGGTCTTTATAGGTAAGATGGGGAGGGTTTTCCTTCCTCCATCTCTGTCAACTTCATCACCTAGACTTTGAAGCAGCACTCCTTGTGGTCCAGTACCTCATGGGTTCTGAGCAGAACGACTCCTTAACATTTGTGGGGCTTCTTCCTGTATGAGCTCACACTTAACTCCCTGGGGCCACGCTGGGGAGCAGATAACCTGTTGCTTCTCATTTTCCAGTGTTCACTAGCCTTTCCCCTCAGAGCGCATCTACATCTCCTCTTTCTCTTAAGTATATGAATCAATTTCTTCAGATAAATCGGCGCATGCAAATAATCAGGCTTATTCACCTCAACTCTTCTTAAGGTTCACTGGGATATTCTGTGCCAGATTTAATATCATTGAAGAAAGAGATATTTAGCATTCATTCAGCACAAATGCATGAATATATCACAGCCAAGAACATAGGGAGAGGATGTGTAGAATAACACATTTAAATTTTGATTAAGAGGTAGATCCAAATAAGATAGGGTAGATAGAAGCACTAAGGTACAACTGCATTCTGATGAATTTACTCCAAGTAACTTCCTGCTAACCCAGCACTGACTTGGTTGCATTGACGGTACCACATAAATAAATCTTGGATATTATTATTTAAATACAGCCAACATTGTAACTGCAGCCATTGAAAGGAAATGTAATTGGTCTAGTCTTGCATAGTTAGCTCTTTGTTACAACAACAACAAACCTAAGCAGTCATCTGAATCATTCACTAATGTTAAAAGAGGTTTGCACTCAGCTCACTTGAAATCAACAGATACTTCCCTGTTCTTTGTATGTGATTTTGAATTGGCCTCTCAATCATCTGCATGGAGAAATAAAAGTCTTATTAGTCAGGGATCCATCATCAAAGAATATTTAAAAAAAACGAAAGGCAATGCCTTCTTTGAAGTAAGAGCATCACATAAATTATATGACAATAAGGAAATTAATAAAGCTCTTCTAAAAGAGCTTCATCTTGTCTTTAAAGAGGGACGACTCATGCTGGTCTCACGTTGGGGTTTAGCCAGAGGGGCAGGCAGAGAGTTTTCCTTCTGTGGAAATGAAGGCTGACAGAAGCACAATTGTCAAATTGGACAGGAGTGTTTTCCTATCATTTCCTTAGCTAATAAGTTGCATGACTGGGATTGGTCCCAGGTCTGTATAATCCCAAATATCACACACTTAACTAATAACTTGTGCTTCTCTGCACATACTTTGGTAGCTATAACTTTCAAGTAGAAGGCATACAGTGTGATCAAAATTTGGTAAAGTGCTTCTACATAACTTCCATACCTTGAAAGTTGAAATCTTATATGCATTGCCTGTTCATAATGGATAATAACCTGGACTTGAGGTCCAAACCTGAAAAAAGCAAAAGTGTGCAAAATCTGTACTGCACTGTTGTGATTAGAGGTTTCTTACTGGTCTGTTCTGGTCATTGTAATTCCATTTAAATTAACATCGGAAATCCTCCTTTAGCACTCTGCAATGTATCAGATGCATACATGGGAAGGGCTCTGTCTCCTGAGGAATGTGTGTCATCTTCCATCTTCTTATCTGATCATGGTGATGATGACATTTTGCAATGGAATCTCTTCCTGATCAGTAGAGGTCACTGAACAGGAATCTGGGAGCCTTGTGAGAATCTGTGGTCTGGTCAGTATGTTTTATTTGGAAGAATTGTTGGCAGATACTAATCATTAAATTTAGAATGTCTCTGTCCACAAGAATTAGAGAACCAAGACACCCTCATAGCAAATATCATAGGCATGGTTTCCGAAAGATTCCAGCTCTGTTTTAAATAGGGCGTCATAGCCTTATGCCTGAGTTGGTTTAGGTTTTTTTGAGAATAAGATAATAAAAAAAAAAAAATCTCAAGCTAAAAATATAACTGTGGCCGAAGCTGTGAGGTGTTGATCAAAATCCTTATCGTTTTCCTGGATCCACATTTGGAGTGCTTTCATAGTCCTCTTTGGCAGGTGGAAGTGGCCATGGGACTCAGTGCAGAGGCAGGTGTGTGAATAAAGGTGGCCTGTGCCTGTTGCCGGGCCTGGTCCCTGAACGACAGCATGAAATAGCTTTACACTAACTTGGAACCTTTCTGTCCCGATAGATGAGTGAGAAATACATAACCATTGCATGAGGTCTCTCTCTGGTTGGATTTCTCTGTAAGTTCAGCCTCTCCATTCCAAATCAATAATGCAAAGTGCTGCCATAACAGACGCCTAAACTCCGTGGTACTGGTGTAGAGGCAACCTGGTCTGTGTGGTTGAAAAGAGGAGGACGTGTGCTTTTTGTGACCAAAACGCCCAGTAAAACTGTCCCCCGTGGTTAACTGGGAAGGGAGGTCAGCCGCCTTCAGTGTGCAGCACACGTGGTTGTAGGGAGGCACACCATTAGTGCACGTTGGCTGCATCTTACCGTAGTTGGCAAGGGATGAAGAGAAGGAAATGAGCTCAGGCCCATGTGGTTTGCACACAAAATGTAGAGAATGCTAAGGACTTCTGTATGGAACAAAGGAAAGAAAAGACAAAACTGAAACCGTAAGAAAAAGATTAAGACTGAAGTGAGTGAGATCCAATGAGACTTCTCGGTATGACAAAGGGACAGCCTATGGCAAAGATCGGGGTAAGAGTGTCACCTCCCCTCGGGTAAGATGTGACACTGAAATAGCTGCCATTATGTTATGAGACAATCCTGGGGACAAAGGACATAAGGCAAGACTAAGAACATTATCTCAGAAGAAAACCTTAGTTTGAATGCTGGCTGATGGCACTGACTAGAAGCAAATAGATTAGAAGCCTTCTGAGTTCTAAGGGGATTATTTTGTCTAACAACAAAGATAAACACAATCCTGTACTGACAACGCCTGTGAGTTCATGCCAGTGCTTCAGCCTACAAACATGGGGCTAGGAAACCTGCCAAGGAGGAACTGCTGCCCCATGGCCCAGCAGGTGCAGCCCGAGCTAGCACTGCCCATCCTGCTATGAGCCCAGTAACTTTCTTCTATTTCCTAGGGAATTTTAATTGGAATTATCTTGTGTGTGTGTGTGTGTGTGTGTGTGTGTGTGCGCACGCATGTGTGTATACACACCTCCTTTACTTTTTTCTGCCTCCTCAGTATTACAGGGTCAGTAAAGTAATTCTCCATGGCATGACCTTGAAACAGCAGATGTCTACCAGGAGACAAGGGCAGAAGATGAGAAAACCTCTGTAGACAAAGGGTGGATATCCCCTTGGGAACTGCCAGAAATAGCGAGAAATAGATTTGTACAGCTGAGAAGACCTAATGGTTATGGGGGAGAGGGCCAATAGGTAACAAAGATAACTTGATTTTGTGTATATTTACTGCAGAAATATAGGAACATGGGATGAAAATGGTCTTCTTTTAGGGATGTGCAGCATCTATAATCTCCCAGGCGAGGCCCTGACCAGTACCCAGTGGGTGTTCAGTTGACATTTTATGACAATAAAATGATCCCATTTCTCTGTCCTTTCAGGGAAGCAAACTGACGATAAAACAAGTGAATCATGCCATTTCTGTGTGACATATTTTCAGAGTGCATAAAACTACAGAAGTGGTGACCTGGACTGTTTGGTTTAATAAGAGAATTAAGAGATTTCCTACCATAAAAATAAATAATAGTTGTCGCATTAACATCATCTGCAGCTATAATGATAATGCATTGAAAACATTTGTTCATATTTTTAATCATTGTCACTCATGGTGTGGAAGAAGAAGCTAAAAAGAATCGACAGACTCCACTTTTTTGGTATCATTTATTGATTTAAATATTTTTATAAGTGACTGTTTGGACTTACAAGGTAAATAAATGCATGACTTAATTTTGTAATGAATTATGTAAAATATAACACACAACTGTCATTTCCACTTTGTTTCTTAAGAATCCCGGGCTTTCATCAATCATTTTTCATATAGAAATTTACCTTGTTCTGCAGTCTGTAAATACAAAGACATTTTTCATAATGAAACATGCTATTTACACTGTGTGTGATTTAGGTTAATTACAAGTAAAAATAATCACATGAGTAAAAAGTCGTGTTACATGAAAACCAAAGAAGATACAGTGGATGTTTATAATCTTGTAAGTGCTTATATACTTTTACACGTACTAGTATTCTTAAAATTCTAGTGAAACGAGGCATATTTTATCATTTCATTCAAAAAAAAGGTTCTCTTAACCTGTACTACTAGATAAAGGAAAATATTTTAAAATAAAATATTAAACACCAAATGAAACTTTTTAATGAATGGTACAGGTTTAAGAGATGCATTCATCTTTTAAAAATAATAGCTTGACATTTCAAAATATATGCATTTAACCATGCCTTACAGATATATTAGTATATTGACCTGGTATTATTAATGACATTGTAATTCAAGATTGTGATAACTAGATATTTAAAAGAAATGACTCACAAAGTATAATCCGATAGCAAAATAGCAGATGTACAATACTATTTACATTGCAAGCCAAATCAAAAATTTAGACCCATGAAATCACAGCAAATGAATTGGCCAAAGTATTAAAATAATTCAGGTATCTCCTTACATAAAAACTACCCCATGCAGAGGAAGCAAATGAAGGCCTAGCACATTATAAACTATGTATTTTTATTGAGTTGGGAAACCTATTGATGATTATATATATATAGTGCCAGAAAGTTTGATGGAAATGTACTGGCTATTTATCTTATACATTGAAATGAACAGGCAAGTTTTTTGTTTTTTGTTTTTTTAATCTACAGTATGGTTTTGGGAAATGAGACCCTTTGGTTTTCTAAAATGGCTACTCACAGTTGAAGAGTCAGAATTCAGGTAGGTTGATTTTGAAATGAAGAATGATATGTATTATTTCTGGAATGCACTTAATTGGTACGTTTTAAAAGCATAATGAGACAGTTCTGTCATTTGATTACCAAAGTTATAATGTAGTTGCAGGCAGATGTCATAAAATTTCAGAGTTTTTCCAAGGCCAAACACCCAGGAAGGTTTTTTTTTGTTTTTGTTTGTTTGTTTTGTTTTGTTTTGTTTTTAAATACAGGAAAAGCTGTTTATCCACGTCCAAGAAAAATCAGAAAGTCTTTCTCCCCATGGACCATTTTTTAAAAATATGAACCTAACCTGATTTTCATGGTAATCAAAACCTGCCATTATGGTGTAAATAAATGTCCACATGGTTGGAATAATTTTTGCTTATCTTCAAATGCTTAAAGAAGACAGTGATAGGCTGCCAATCTGGGCCTTAGATGCCAATTCAGCCTGAATGACACAAAATGGAGAAAATAGGACTCTCTTCACATTTGATCTTAATTTCTTCTGTGTTCCTCAACCACATTTCTTCTATTTTTACAGTCATTATTAAACATATTTCTCTAAAGAAATAAAAATGGTAAAGACAGTGAAGCCGAACAAGTATCAATATTGTGTATTATTTCAAGGCACAGGCTTTTTTAACACTGGAAGACACAGGAAGAAATTTATATTTTCCTAAGTGTCAATTTATATGGTGGCGGCCTATTTCTTCACAATTTCACAAGTCAAGGTGAAATAAGTAAAAGTCAATTGACATTGAAATGTACTCTTTTAAAGTTTTTAATTTTTCTGTAGTTTTCATATCTCTTCCCTGGACTGACTGACTAATTCATTAGAGTAGAATATCCTCAAGATGTATTTAAAAAAAAAAGTCTAAATGAGAAGTAAACCAATATTCAAAGATATCTGACTTACAGAAGCATATATTTCTAGAAAGAAAAAAGCTCTATTATTTCTATATAATTTTCTGTTAATGAATACAAATTTATATCATGGTGAAAACTTGATAAGTAGTTTGAATATATTACTAATACACTACCAAAAAACCAAAAATATTTTCAGTTCAGGGATTAAAGATTCTTTAAATCTTATCCAATACTTGTTCAAATGATTATAGTGTTGGGGATACCTAAAATGAAAGGGCATAATATCTTCCTCATTTTTACTCTCTTAAATAAGATAATTCACATCTTTTCCCTTAGGAATCAAGTACTTTGCTAGAAATGATTGAATTTTCCCCGAAAAAAAAAAAAAGGCTTTGTATTGGGACTTGTAAATGATCCAACCTGTGTATTTTTGTGTTTAAAAGCATAGTAATTAGTTAATTCTGGTGACTAAGTAGAAATTGTGATTATAAACAGTTATCTGAATACACACTAAGATCTCAAAGGCAGAGAGCTAAGAAATAGGGACTACATTGTATATTGCTTGTTCGATACAGCAGACTTACAGAATTGATGGCAAATGTTTTCATACCCTCAAAAAAGAAGCCCAGACACCATACTGTGCCAAATTGAGTTACAGAGGGGTACACAAGAAGCCGGACAGGTAATTTATCTCTAGATAAAGAGCCAGTAAAATCAAGTAGCATTGGATGTACTGGCCTTATTGGAAAGTTGTTTTTAAAAAGCAATCTCTTTACAAATGCTATCTTCTCTTTCAATGATGAGCAGAGTGGCGCACCCAAGTAAAAACTTACTATTTGAAAATGAGAAGATTTTTCTAAATGAAGATCTTTGTAGGGGCAAAAATAGGAGGTTGTCCAAAAAGGCTGACCCTGATACTTCCTGAGAAAGTGTTCAAATTCAGTGCAAAAGAACAACATCTATGTATTTTAAACTCCTGATTTGTTAACTGAGAAGACAATGTCTCAATGATCTCTGTCATTTCCCTCCCCAAATGATCTATGTTTAAATGTTCACCTTCTGTTCCTAACCTCCTAAAGCCACACTGTGCTCAGTGACGTGCAAGAAAAAAAGAGAAGCCTCCACCCAAATACTGAAACACTATTTTCACATCTGTCATAAAAGCTAGAAAGAAAGAAAAGAAGGAAGGAAGGTAGGAAGGAGAGAAGAGATGGAAGGGAAAAAAAGAAAGAATGAAAAGTAAAAAAGAAGCTGAGGATACTGGCCACCTGTGAGGACCTGATTATTCCTGCATACAACACAGAGGCCATGCAATTTACGCTTGCCCAGAGTCTCCCTCAGAAACAGTACCAAATTCTACTGATGCACAAGTTACAGCCACACTTGAGACTGGACCCTTTCACTGTTTCTCATTATAATCAAGATGATACTAGTGTTTAGTGAGGACATACAACACATACTGACATAGTACCACATTTTCCCAACAGAAGACAAATTCTGTACCAGGGTGAGGTGGGGTAGGGGTAGGGCATCTATAAGGCAAGAAGTTCTTCTTGTACTTTTAAATAGATTCATTCTGATGAGCATATTTTTAGTTTTTTGTTTATCAAAGTTTTGACATGATGAACTTTCAGACATTCTGTTAAATATGAACTTTGTATTTAAAAATCTATAATCAGTTCATCTTTTTTTCAGCTGTCTTCTGGGTTAATGGGGTTGGGCTACAGACATAATTTTAATGTAGGTAAAATTTGATTTGTCTCTTTTCGTCTTCCCTGTTGCTGTCTTTTCTCCTGCAATCTAGTTGAATCCAGCCAAAGTATTTCACATATAGTCATAAAATGGGATACTTCCTCATTTGCATGTTAGTAGGAGAATTCTTTTAGATAGGGAATAAAGTGTTTTTAAGGATCAAAAAAAAAAAGCAGTGAGTATCCATTATTCCAGATCATTGAGTGGTATAACAAAGAAAGGGATGGACTTTACAAATGCCTGGTGACACATTTGAAACAGATAAAAAAGACAGGAAGAATTTGGCTGTCATCCACTAATAATTATCTTTGCCTAACAAGAGCAAAAATTAAAGAATTTTTAAAAACCCCTCCCTGAATTAGTGTGGATAGTCATACAGTCATCTAGGTTGTTGATCTCTTCCTGGCTAGAATGACATCTATCATAAATAAGAGTTCACCTTTTCCTGATAGTTCTTTCTAGCCAAATAATATGAAAACAATTCATCTGAGACTTCAAGCCAAGCTTTGGCTTTAATTTCAACATGATAAATTATACCAATAAAATTTGGAAGGGGGGGTTCATATTGTTGATAAACTATCTGGCCATTCTAATATTTGGCTTCACTTCATGGAGATTTGAATGAAGAAGTAGGAAAAAAAAAAAAGGATGTTTTAAGTGGTTTTACATAAATATATTGACCCAGAACACCCCTTTCTCCTTAGAAGAAAGCTATCTTCTCCTGCTGCCATGAAAGTTAGCGATATTGAGCATTAAGGAGAGACAATAAAAGTAAAGCAGTTCTAGGATTTGATGTCTCACTGGGTACAGAAATGTATAGATTCTTGTTAGTCAGAGGTGATGTAGAACATTTGTATTTATTGTTCAAATGATTTGAATATAAATTAGCTTTGACTTAGGTTTTATTATGAGAGTAATAGTAGTATGGATATGAATAATTCTAAAGCGAACAAGTCTTAATACAGTACTGACTATTATTCTTATCCCTTATATCATTAAAAACAGCTTAGTATTTTAAGTAAAAGAATGTTGCCAAATTTGCAAACCATGGCTTACTGCCACAATTTGTCAGTCTTTCTGTGACATCCTTTCTATCTTTTCTGCCACAAATGGAAAACATAGAGGAAAAAATAAATTTTTTAAAGATTTTATTTATTTATTCATTAGAGACACACAGAGAGAGAGGCAGAGACACAGGCAGAGGGAGAAGCAGGCTCCATGCAGGGAGCCTGATGTGGGCCTTGATCCCAGGTCTCCAGGATCACGCCCTGGGCCAAGGGTGGTGCTAAACTGCTGAACCACCTGGGCTGTCCAGGAAAAAAAAAATAATTTAAATGCGTTTTATAATTATATGTTATCTCCAGGGGATAAAGCCTTAAGGAATCCATCAACAAAATTATTTTTCTTTCTTAGTGCTGAAGAACTTGATACATTTAGAAAACTTTCAGAAGTGTCTAGTATTCTGACTTGGGGATATAAGTTGACTCTTTCAAGACATAAATTATCATCCTAAATTCTTTTTCTAGCTGGTAATTCTGATTAAAAGCTATTCAGATTTGTTTCCTCTCTTAAAACTTTTCTGTTCTAAGCAATCTGCCTGAATTAACCAGTTGCGTATCAGTGAGACATATTTAAATGAGGATAAGAGGCTACCTAGCCCCTTCTAATTTTGGAAGGCAGACAATAGTACCTCTTCTCTTGGGCAGAACACCACCAACTGCTGGTGTGACTCCCCAGCTCCAACTCTGCAGCATCCCTGCAGGAGCAGGACAGGCTTTGGGTCAGAAAAACTTCTATTGGGGCACCTGGGTGGCTCAGTGGTTGAGCATCTACCTTCAGCTCAGGTTGTGATCGAGTCCCACATTGGGTTCCCCACAGGAAGCCTGCTTCTCCCTCTGCCTATGTCCCACCTCTCTGTGTGTGTCTCATGAATAAATAAATAATAAAATCTTTTTAAAAAAAAGGCAGGCTTCTATCTAAGGTCGAGCACTTGTTTTGCTAGCAGCCAAAGCCCAATGCGAGAATACTGTGAAGAAGAATATGGAATAGAGTATAGCTCCAAAAATGATTTAGAACACAGGGTATTTCTCATTCTTTGTGATTAGATTTCCCAACGAGGGAAAGATATTGTTTCTATAATGTCAGAACACACACAAAAAGGATGTATAAAATAAAATTGTGTTCTTCTTACTGCGCGTTTGCTCAGTCAGGCATGTTATCAAGGGGAAAAATATTTTAATATCACTTGCACCCTAATTTTAGCAGGCTGTTCTGTGACATATGGCAGAGCTGCTATGTGGTTTTCTTTGTTCCTTCAGTCCAGATGTTCTGACACCTTCATTTACCTTCATCATGGTAACCAAGACTAGTGCTATCAGCCACCTTCAGAGAGTTTCTATTTATAGCCCTGTGAGGTTCTAATCCCAGTTTCACTGAAATGTGCGGCTGCTGAGAGGCAGACCCACCTCCTAAGAAAACTGAAAAGGATTTTGTTTTCCTCTTTCCTTTCTGAAATAAGAATGACCAGCAGTCAAATAAGTCATCTGGCTTTCATTAAACCACATGTATCTCTTATGGAAATTGCCTCTCCTTTACGAGTAACTATACCTTCATGCAGAAAAAAATTAAACCTTTTTGCTTCATCTCTCCTAAAGCTCTTGTGCATCCCATCCTCTCCATCTGGCCCTGGGTCTTGAGTCTGATGCATAACTGCCAAGCAGCAAAATAAGCTTATCTTTCAAAAGTGAGGTGGTGTGAAGAAGTAGTTTTATACGTTTCTGATTTTTACTCCAATTAATGCATTACAGTCCTACTTATATTTAATTACATTTAATAGACCACAGTAAAAATATATTTAGTAGAATCCCTTTTTTATCTCCAAATAATGAAAAGGCCACAGAAGAAGGTTGAATTGTGAACTGATTCCCTTCTTTTTAAACTATGTGTCAAAAGAATCAGAAACAAGCTGTGACTTAGGCCTGCTATTCTGTTTTCTGCATTCAGAGAATATGCAACAGTACGTAAGTCTAATATTTTGAATGATCTGATCACCAGCTAGATGAATTAACTGAAAGGATAAATTCACTATAATAGGTTCAAATTAAGTATTTTTCATTATTTATTAACAGTCAAAAGCATGTTTTTTATGAATTAAGCATCCAATGATATGCAAAAAGATAATTATCAAAAACTTTCTCAGGAAATCAACAGTCCTGCTGCATTTTTATAAGGGGATTTTCTAAGTTGTGAGAAGAAGGATGTTACCTTCACTTTTGCAATGGTTATTAAGAAGGTAAACTAGCAGCAAGCCCAGCCACCATTCCAATTGTATTCAGATTCATGATTAGTAGAGAGTTTGCCCAGGGAGGCAATAATAGGAGCTGTAATCTTATTTAGAGTTTTAGGAATGGATCCTAAATTTATATGACTTTGCTAAATAATAACCCAAGGTTTAGAAGTTCCTCATTGTAACATAAATTTACCAATTGCCTTGAGTGTAATCCTACTATGTTATGCTACATGATGGAGGGATAATTTAACTATTAAATTATCTGACTGATTATTGACTATGCCATATTTGATTAAAATTACATTTAAAAAATAAAAATTACATTTTAATACTAAAAATATTAATTACTCATTTTGAAATATATAGTCTTTAGTGCTATCATAAAAACAGCTGAGAAGGGCAGGTTATCTTCAATAAGGCTACATAATCATTTTCAGATGTTTATTAATTATACTACAGATGACATCCAATCAATCATATTCTGGAGCCAAAATACTATTATATTTACTAAACATTTGCCATCACAGAAAACAGTAGTAATGAGCTCTTTTTATCTTTAATCTTTCATCTTCGAATGCTTATCAAACCAAGAATTCGAATTAACCTGTCCCAAGATCCATCTGTATTTTTGCAAAGCCTAAATTCTCAATCAACTCATCCAACCTATGCTCTACTTTACTCATTTATCCATCCTTAACTACTCCTCACTATCATATTCTACAAAGACCTGAAAGTCTGGGCAACTTTACATACACAGGTCTCTTGGGAGGAACAGAAATCATATTGTGATAGGTTATTTTAAAAATTATACAACATGGGATCCCTGGGTGTTGCAGTGGTTTAGCGCCTGCCTTTGGCCCAGGGCACGATCCTGGAGACCCAGGATCGAATCCCACGTCGGGCTCCCGGTGCATGGAGCCTGCTTCTCCCTCTGCCTATGTCTCTGCCTCTCTCTCTCTCTCTCTCTCTCTGTGACTATCATAAATAAATAAAAAAATTATACAACAGAAATAATGTGATAGGAGTCTATTACTTTATAGCATGTGTGCAAATGAATGGCTTCTGAGACAGATGAACCCATGTTATTTGCTCAGATAATTTTTACCTAAATTATTACTTGCTTCTTATTTTGCTGTAATAGAATCACGAATATCTTTTGAAAGTCCACACCAGCCATATTATTGCTTGTATAAAACATGTCTCTATTTCCCTAAAGGTGCTATGAAGTGCACAGAAGTGCAGGTTTCATATGGTATCATACCATGGCTTAAATTATTGCTTGAAAGGTTGTTATAAAGTATTGCTAGGAAATTATTTTTAGATGAATGCACAATTCAATGTGAAAAGTACAGAGTGATACTAAGTATTAAGTTGGTGATTTTTTATGACATAAAAATCAAAGCGTTCAGAAATCATGTTGTCACTTTGATATTTGTTTCTCCAAAACAAAAACGTTTATAGTTTTTTGTAGTCCAAAAGTTTGTAGTTTATAGCTTGGTGGTGTGGACCAGCATCTACTGTGATATACTGCACAGCTCAGGTGGTAACTAAGAAAATGGTACCAGGTCTACTGTGCCTAATAGCCCTATAGTGAGCAATAATCATTCCTCAGGCTTATTAGTTTTGACTTTTGTTTCTAAGTTTGAAGTCTCCTGCTTAAAAAGCAGACTGTAAATTTGAGACCAAAGCTAAAATTAAAACTTGTGAAAGAAATAATGCTACAAAGCCCAGAATACTTAGCTTTTCAAAATAACTACAAATGAAATAATAGACTGCTCTCTTAGTCACCTTTATTTATTCCTGGTAATTGAGATTATTTGAGAACTCTTCAGTGAAGCTCAAATCTGGCTTTATATTCTCATTACCTAGAGTGATTTTCTAAATACAGATTCCTAGGCCATATCTGCCACCTGCTGAATCCAAATCTCTGCAGGTGTAAAGCTCAGTAATTTGTATTTCTGAAAGCTTCCTAGGTACTTCTTACTTGGGCAGCCAGATGATCCCACGCTGATGAGTTGAACCATTGAACAGGATCATTTCTTAATAAGGATGGGATGGCAACCGAAGGACTTGACTGAAGTTGTGTTCTGGTCACAACATATTGGAAATAAAAATGCAAACCTTCCTTATCGGCATTCCAGGTCCTTCCAAAAGGTCACTCCTTTGAATCATGTAATATCTACGTGCAACACACACATGCACACATACCTACACCTGTCCACAAAGAGGATTCATTACTTTATAAAACTGGAACTAGTTTACAACATAAGATTGGCCGTATCATGGACTTTTTTTAAATATGAAAGGAAAAGGAACAAAGGAAGGAAACAGAAAGGCAGCAGGACAGAAATACTTAGGTTTCAGTTGTTTGAATCAAGTGTGAGGAAGGAATTTTGCACACTATCTCAGTATATTCTGGCAAGATCGATCTATCTATCAATCTATCTATCTTTCTATCTACTATCTATCTATCTATCTATCTATCTATCTATCTATCTATCTATCTATCTATAACTGCTTGTGACTGAAGTATATATCAAGAGCTACCCATAAGGAATCATCATTCAGACTGGCGTATGTTAACCCTCATGACTCAGTCTCTTGTGTACCATGTTTTTCCATCTCTATCTGGTACATATGCTTATAGAAGCCTCTGAAATAACATGATTTTTGTAGTTGAAGATCTATATTCTAATAATAGAAATACCTAGGCTGCAATTGATTGGTTCTTGGTTCTTGGACTTAGTTTATCAGTATTCTTGGCTAAAAGGCATCTTGTGTCACCCAAAGCCTATTCAGTCATATATAATTCATTTTGAAGGAATTTTTGGTAAAGTTACACCAAGTGCTTGGAGTCAGGCTGTATTTGGAAGAAAAAGCACAGGGAAAAGCTGCAGACATTAGCAATGCCCCCAGACCAACTGAAAATGGTTAGTTCACTTCAGAAGTGCCTTGTTACTTGGGCCTGAGGTTGTGTGGGTCTTCCTGTCTGCCTCTTGCAGTGGCCATGTTAGGTTCAGAGGTGCTAGTGTTTGTTGAGGCCAGGTTTGAAGGAATGAGATGGTTTCCAGTGACACCATGGAGTAGACAGGGTCAGGGCACGGGCTCAGTAGTGCATAAAATGCATGATAAGACAGAAACCTATGTTTACAAGTTTTGTTCTCTCCTGATGATCCATGACACTTGTCCTCAGCAAGTAGGGATTCCCAAGAGCCTTCAGTAAATAGATTTAATGACAATCATAATCTCAAGGTCTTTCTTGGTATCTCAAAACCTCAACTATGTGATTTCAATAGGTAGCAATATTTCTGTATAAAACACAGAGGTTGGTAGTTTACCAAATTCTGAGGCTTTGCCTTTTGAATGTATCAATTTAATTTTGCTTTATTGCTGGAAATCTTTGGAGCATTTTGCAAAATTAAAAACCTTACTGCTCTTGTGAATGAAATTTTGTATAAGTTGTTGCCTTGTTTTGCTCTGTTTCCTGGAAGGGCACCCTTTGCACTTTAACAATAAAACACTGTGTCTCTGATACTATTATCCCTGGACAAGAGATCCAAGTGTGAGACCATGAGAGCTCCTATTTGGAGTGCTGAGTCCATGGGCCCACTCTAAGTCTCAGGTTTCAGTGACAGTCTCAGAGTCACAATAGGTCACAGCTCATTGGACTTCAGAGAGTCAGATATTAAAAGGGAAATCCAAAATAATTTAAAGTAGAAGAAACGAATATCAAAGCAGGTTTTAGACAATCACCTGTTATATAGAAGCTTTATCTTCTTTATCTTCTTTCTCTCACTATACCATACTACATAGATGAGAGATCCAATGATATGTATTATCATGGCACTGAGAATTATTCTTTTTTTATTATGGCTAATGTTACCTGTTTATTAAGATTACCAAAGCACATACTGTGCACTGTTTGGAATACATATGGGGAGTTTGTGACTTTGTTGGATTACAGATTTATTTGCAAATGATGATGACTTTCTTTCTATCAAAATAATACTGATGTCAGTGTGGATCTCTGGTACTGATGCTTAGTTATGTAATGACTTCTTCAAATTTGTTACCCCAAAGCACACTAATCTAGAGGAGATGTAAGTGCCAAATTATATTTGAATGTATCCATTTTAGAGTGGGTTAAAGCCATTTCCCTAATTTAATAACACTTGACTTCTAATAGGACATCCATTTACATTCTTTTTAATCTGCCATACTAAAATGCATGACGTTTGCAGTAATTTTTAGGTAAGAATACTGTACATATATTAGTCAAATGAAGTACTAACTATGACCCATTGTTGCAGTCACATTTCCTAAATGGAGGATACGTAGACTGTATTACATAGGACAAATAAAAGTATAATAGTTTTTCACAGCTTCTAACTTCTATGAGTGCAGCTTGAATAAACAGCCATTTTATGCAGTAACTTGCTAACACATAGCAAGAGGGTAATTAATAATGAACTGTAATAGGTTGGCAAAATGGTAACAGGTTAGACTATTGTCACAGACTACAGCTTCAAAGATACATTTAGATTACATTGTTTGAAAAGTGTAGTTTACATCCTGTGATATATAATAGATCTCTGGTATATTTTTCATTGTGATATTTGCGACAATGTAAATGGCTACTTCTTTAAGTAGAACCATATAAGCTAAGAGTTTGTTATTCTTTTGACAAATTGAATGTATATACAATTTGTGTCTTGGGCATTATCACCAATTACCGGATAATGAAGTAGCTTTTCAATGATGCTTTTAAAATATGCTTCCCACAGATATTCTTAAGTATAGAAAGAATAATCATATACTTAGAATAGTTGTTTAGACACATCTTTATAAAAAGCAGAGAAATAGATTGGATGATTACTGGAAATCCTGATGGTTACAAAACACATTGTTTACCACCAAAATGTTTATTGATTTACTTTATCATAATAAGCTCTAAGCTCCTGTGCAGAAAAAGCATAAATGACTTCAGGAAGCTGGGTTCTCTGTCCATGCCCCTGTGCTGTGCAGAGCACATGGTTAAAGTGTTGCCGGCTTTTAGCAAGAGGACTTAGGGGCTCGCAGCTTGTTAAGCCCACACTGACTATAAACCTGCCCCCTTGTTCCCAGTGAAGGAAGTGGGTTAACCTCCAAGGCCCCTGAAGAAATTCTTTTGGAACTATCCTCATGAAGGCACCCTGTCCTCAATCTACAAAACTCCACTTAAATAAACACCCTGGCCTCTGGCCTCCACGTTGTTAAAAACAGAGACCTAGGACCAGGGAGGAGAAACGACTGGCAAGGATTCAGAGAGCTCATGGTCTAGATCCTGTCTGCACAGTAAGTATTACATTCGTGTCTTCATAAGCCTTGGGGTGAAAACAGAGTTCAACGATTACAGGAGTGGTCACTATTATATAACACATACTTTGCATGTCTACAAATGTTTTCTAGCTACACACTTAGAGAACTTAAAAACATGAATAAACCTCGTAGACTACATTGGACACCAGTTAATATGCTCTGTAGCTGAGTTATGTTACAAACAAATCATAATGCAGCCAAAATGCCTGACTGGAGAAATCACTCTATTACATTCAGTAGACATAAGCTCTCAATGAGCATACTGTCTGGAGTAAAGAGCCACTTCAAGGTTTCAAGGAAACAAATATTTCCAGTTCATTAACCTCAGTAGAAACTTGGTTTATATTAGATCCAAAATAGGAAAACTCTAGATGTACTGTACTCCTAATTTCAGGGTGCATCTGTGATAATATTTTCATGTGGTGCTAATTAGTGGGAACAGGTCTTTATTTTAGCACCACATATGATCGAAGCCTATCTGTCACAATGGCAATGGCTGGGCCTGGAGGCTAGACCTACCTCTGTGTTCATGAAGGTGATTCACTGAATTTAAGAGCCCCATCAATCAAACTGCAGAAGAAAAATTCTTCTTTTTTTTTTTAATCTCAAAGCCATAAAATACAGGGTTTCTCCATCCTTGCTTATTTTTCAAGAAGAAACAACATTCTTGGCAAAATGTCCTACAGCATCTAGGAATTTGCTCCCAAGAGTGGCAGGTAGCCCTTAGGAGGCATCCAGTGGGGAAGGTAGAAAGGTAGGGGAAGGAGTAATAATATAGTGGGGATTCCGCTTATTAGAATATAGTTGAGTACATTGTACACGCTACCTATTTATAAATGCTAAGTTGAAAAGGGTCCACTGTAGCAAAACATTTCATTTTAAATGACATTTGTTAGAAGATGGCAATAAGACCTTTCTGTAATCCTTGTTACAGATAAATCTGTTATTAGGAAATTCTATTTCCTTTGCATTCCATGCTACATTAATTAAATCTAAAGGATATATTTACTAAGCAGACATACAATGCTTTCTCAGCATCTGAAGTCCTTGGTTATATGTATTCTCAGTCCAAGCACTAATCTGTCTAAATAAGTGAAGCTATATTTGATTAATAGGTTACAGTTACATAATATACCAACTACACAGTAGCAGATTCTGAAAATCGAGTAATGTTGTGTGAAATGTAATTATCTAGAAGAAGAGAGATGTATAAAAATAGGTAATATCCCTAAAATATTTTGCTGAGTTACAGTTCTTTCTGCTGGGAAGTTGACCACACTGCCATGATGTATGTATGAAATGTCTGTTCAAAAAAACAAAATTAGAAAATATTCCTCACATACCAACTCATTAAATGTAGGAATATATCATCAAAACTGGCTCTCAAAAGTGATAGAGATATATGGGAAAAAATACCTGTATGTGTGACAAACAAGAAAACACAGAATCTATTTATTGGTTAGTTTTGAAAGGGGGCCCGTACTTAAAATATATATAATATATATATGACCAAAAAACACTTACATGGATGGACACATCTTATTATCCTCACCTCTCTCTCTCTCTTTTTTTTTTTTTTTTCAGTCATCATCCACCTTTTTCTAGGATTATTGCCTAACATAACACAGAAATTCTGCTGCTTGTTCTCAGCAAGGTAGTGAAAGAGAAACCACCTCTTTCCACTCTCCAGTCATGACCCATGTTCGGGCTTGTGCTTTTTGGAGGAGTCTTTGATCTGCAGTAGGTCTCAGAGGCTTGTCTCCCGGAGGAACATGGTGCCAATGTTGTAGGAAACTTTTTTTATTCTCGAGGAAGAAAGAGAAGGCTTTGGCTGCTTAGGACCAGTCCTTACCTCCAGGAAATAGCAGATTCCAGGGATTTCCTTTGGAAAGTTGTCTGGAAGTTCTTCACGGGACCGAGGAATGAATGTGAAACTTTCTTCCCGTTTTAATAATCTAAGGAGAAGATACAGATAATATGAATCAAATAGGCAGGTCAGATGAGAATACATGGACAGAAAATTTAACACCCCTATTTCTTTGTAGAGATGTGCCTTTCACAGGCCTCCATATGCTAGAAGATGTTGTTTCTAAGGAAAGATACCTTCATGTCATAATTAAAAAAAAAATACTGTGCCTGGTCTCACTTGAAAATATTTTTTGCAAATTTGATTTTTTTTTCCTAAACAAAAGGTGAAGAAAACTGTTTTATGAAATTTTTTATTTGAATCTGTAGTATTTACCCTTCGTGTTTTTAAAACCTGCCTAAATTCTGGAGCACTCCTCTTATGTTTTATAGACTCTCTCCTTAGGTTTCAAATGTGTATCCTGTGTGTCAAAGACAACAGTCAATTATTGAGCATTGTAGAACAATATTCAAGACTGCAAGTGTCTGCCATAGCTTGCTACTGATTTCTAGCAACTCAAGTTTTGTGAGTTCCAGCATTTACTGCTCAGTGTGACTCTTCCCTTCTAGTCATACTTAAAGACTCTTTCCTAGCACACTAACACTGGAGACCTTCCTTGTCCAGGTCCCTGACACATTAAGTTTGATACCCAGACCTAAAATGTGGCCCAGCAATTCACTTTAATTCAACAGCTCCTAGGGGTTGCTTCTTATTGCCCAAGAACAATCTCCTAGGCACTCCTGTGACTATATAATGAATAGAACACCACACCACCAAAGAGAGAGACCAACCATAAGAGACTCTCAACTATGAGAGTTGCTGGAACAGAGATGGGTAGGGGGATGGCATAACTAGGTGGCGAGCCCTCCTTAGGCTCACCAATGAACACTGGGTGTTATATGCAACTGATGAATCACTGAACTCTACCTCTGAAACTAATAATATGCTATTTGTTAATTAACTGAATTTAAATAAAATAAAAACTTTTAAACACCACATTTTGTCGAGAGATAGAAACAAAGAAATAAAGAAGCAGAAAATAAAGACTGAAAAGCAAACAAAGCCCACAGTAATACAGAAATTTAGTATTAGTATCATCATGTATCCATTTAATGCATTTAATAGCATTACAGAATCATGTAAGAGAGTGAGAGTGAAGCCTGATGAAGTAGGGTAAGATGAAGTTTTGAAATCCTAAACTAAATGCTTTGACTTTATTTGGAAGACACAGTGGAGCCAAAACCATCATCCTTTCTCCTAAAAACAATTCCTTTTCCTAAGACAGGTGAATGTTAACAGAAGATCCATGTTGTGCAGTGTAAGAGATGGGTCAGGGAGGAGGAATGTGGTGATAAAAGGCAGGGTCAGAAAGGCAATGAATGCAAGGAAAACAAAGAATGTATAGAAATGCAAGATCACCATATAAGCAGGGATGACCACCTTTATGCTAACAAGGGAAAAATCATTCTTTGATTCTTGATAAAAATATCTAAAAATAACAGTTGGTAGCACTATGAATTCTTATAGAATGAGTGACCTATATTTACTTTATGAATGGGAGTTATATTTTGCTTTATAAAGGATTTTTGTTTAAAGTTTTAATTGATCATTTCTTTAAAAATATTGTACAATGATTACACTAACTTGGAATATAAAAAAATGAGGCTTAGGACGCCTGGGTGGCTCAGGGGTTGAGCATCTGCCTTTGGCTCAGGTCATGATCCCAGAGTCCCAGGATCGAGTCCCACATTGTGCTCACTGCATGGAGTCTGCTTCTCCCTCTGCCTATGTCTCTGCTTCTCTCTCTCTCTGTGTCTCTCATGAATAAATAAACAAAATCTTAAAAAAAAAAAAAAAGAAATGAGGCTCATTCTGATATTTCAGAATATATCATCAAAACTGGCTGAATATTTCAGAATTCTTTCAGATACTTTATTCCATCCATATTACCTTATGCAAAATCTAAACATGCTCTTCTCTGACAAATTTGTGAAGGGTAAAAGTAAGTCCAGAAATAAGTTAGAGTGATTTGCTCACAGAAGCAGTAAGGCAGTGATGGCATTGGAACTAGAATCCAGATTTGTTAAGTCCTAATCAGGCTCAGCCCTACATTAAGTAATAAAACTACACTAGGATAATTCTATCACAAAACAAACTGAGATGTAGGTAAGGCATTCATGACAATCAGAATGGAAATCATTGGTACTCTTTGTTTTCCTTCTGTGTTTATAGATGTCAATTTTCTTTACATATAATATGTAATCAATTACTTCAGAAGTAAAATGCAAAGTTCCCTAAACAATAGTTAAATTTAGTATTGGTTTCCACAATAATTTTGCTTAGCTCAAAAAGAATAGTCATCAACGTGAAACATTTGGGTATCAATGATGTCAATCAACAAACGTGTTGAGTGCTGGGGACATGCTATAATAGTCCTCTGGAATGGAGGAGAGGGAGTAGAGATATGCAGGGCATGTTAATACAGAACCAAAAGGGCAAACAATACTGACAGGAATGAATTAGCAGCAATGCAAGACAGTATATAGGAAAACATTTGATAAAATCCAAAGGAGTAAATTCCTTAGGGTCATAGGACAAATGATGATTGTGGATCTTAGTACAAATTCAAGAACCAGGGCATTAAAATTCACACTTACCAATTATAAAATAAAGTCACAACCCCAACCTTTCAAATAAGATTCCCTAAAGGCCCAAGATATAGGTAGGCCTCAGCATGAGCTGCATTCCTCTCTCCCTATATGTTAAGCCCTCTGTTTTTTTCATGCTTTATTTGACTCACCAAGGTCTTTATATTTTGCTCTAATGGAGATGTTCTGACAGTGAAAATGAACACTTGAGTTCACATCTATGGCAGTACTTGTACATGACTGAAAGAAGGGTGCACACTAGCTGCTTTGGATGCCAGGACTTTTAAATAATTCACTGCACTTTAGTAGGAAACTCTTCACAATGACTTGACTTCTTGACATTTTAGATGCGTCTCCTATTTACTGTGCTTAAAAAGGACAAAGACAGCAGTTTCTATGAGGCTTTATTCTTTTCCAAATAACATATTGGTATTCATAAACTAAATGTAGTTTTAAATTTCAATAATATAAATGAGAGTGCACAGGGTAAATTGATCCAAGCTCCTGTGATATCCAGGATTTGGCAGTGTTTGTATAAGTGAACACTGAAATGCAATATTCAGATGATTTCCAATAGGCCAATCTGAATGAGCTCCTGGTGGGGCCATGCAGGAGGTCAGGGGAAACATTTCACACAGCATGCCTCGTGATGATGAGTTGTGGTGCTGAATAAATGATCAACTGTGTATACAAGGATTAGGAATTTATACCCTGATCACCCCAGAACCTCTGTGCCTCTGAAATGCTTTATTAAGTCCAGTCCCTGGGCTGGCTCTAAAGCTATGCCTAACAATCCATTTTTCAGTAACTTGGGACTGATATGGAAGCTTAGATTCTCCACAAATCTAAATTAATCCCTAGCTGTAATCCCCAGCTGGTTGATATACAACCTGGGAGTTTTGGCACATGTTTAATAAGTATTTGGAAGCCACACAAATCCTAGTTCACCTGCCTGTCACTATTCCTCCTCACAACAAAGTTATTCCTACAAACTGATTTTCACGATGAGAATTTGTTGCTGGTTTGGATCACTGAGTGGCCCCAAAGCATGTGAGGGAAGCTTGATACTACGGAGGTCTGTTGACCTGTCCCCTCACTGCTATAAAAATGAAGCCCATCCCAGACTCACTCAGTTCTTGTTTGCATGCTCATTTCTGCCTGTTTGCACCAACCTATGTGCTCTATTCTGTATCTGTCCTGTAAATGGAACTGAAACTTACTGACACTGAAGTACAAATGACCTACATGTAGTTTACATTTTAACACAAGTCACATAGTTTTAAAAAGATAATGGAATTATAATGGTGATATTTCAGGAAACTTATTCTGGGATTTATTACCTTCTGTAGATCATACTTGGTCATCTATAGGCTAAGGTCAGAATTCAGTCTTTTATTCTTTCATATCCTTCTATATACTTTTCTCCAAACATGCATTGGTTTCATTGTGATTTAGGGTGGCCTTTATGGCCACTTGATA
This sequence comes from Canis lupus dingo, assembly GCF_003254725.2. Classification (NCBI taxonomy): domain Eukaryota; kingdom Metazoa; phylum Chordata; class Mammalia; order Carnivora; family Canidae; genus Canis; species Canis lupus. The sequence continues at coordinate 25,640,476 of NC_064247.1, read as the reverse complement.
TGTGCATTTCCCATACTGCTCTAGACTGCACGATTAGAAAAGGTAACCAATCATGCAATTCTCTCCACCTTCATGCAGTCCTTGGTCAGGGAGTTCAGCAGTTGGCTGGTCCACAGTTAGTTATTACACACATTCTATGAGCTGGGTGCTGACCCAATGCATCCCTACTTCTGATCATATTAGTTATGGGGTAGGAGAAGACTGAGAGAGAAAGAAGAAAGAATTTTTGTTTTTGCTGAAGATGGCTCTCCATAAAGTGGTTGTAATTTTGTTTTGTTTTAGTTGAGTTGACACCATGGACAACTCCATAGTCACAGCTAACCTTGCTGAAATTAATACATCTAGTTGCAGCTTCAAATAGTGACCAACTAGTACATGCAGCTTCTAAGACCTGCCTGTATGAAGTTATTATATGAGATTGGAAAATCTCTGTTTCAACAACTGAAAAGGTCCATGTAATGTACAGAGCTCTGAGACAGTGACAATTCAGAATGCTATTTATCAGCTTGGTCACTAACATGTCCACTAATTACTGTGCTACCAAAAGATGCTATAAGAAAAGGTAAGATAAAGCAGTATATAGTGCATCTTTCAGAGCTCTGGGCTAGAAGGAATACCTGGAAAGTGACCTTTTAAAGACTTTGGATGTCTGAAATGTCTTTGGTTCAGACATTTAGTCTAAACATTTAGTTCAGACTCTCAGCTTGACTGGTTTCATTAGGCATTAAATTCCTGTTTGGAAATTACTTTCCCCTCAGAATTTGTTGCTAGAAATTCAGATGTTGTTCTGTTTTCCACTCCAGTGTATGTGATTTTTCTCCTCATATGTCCATCAATGTCTCTCATCATCATCTTCCGATCTCTGGTTTTAGGAAAATTAATGACAGTATATCTCAATGTATCTTTTTCTCTGTTTCTTTTTAATCATAGTATAGTTGACACAAAATATAACATTAGATTCAGGTGTACACCACAGTGATTGGACAACTCTACACATTAGGCTATGCTCACCACAGGTGTGGCTACCCTCTGTCACCATACGACACCATTACAGTACCACTGACTGCATTCCCTATACTATACCTTTTACTCCCATGACTTACTCATTCCAAAAATGAATGTCTATACTTCCCACTCCACTCTGTCCCTTTTTGCCAACCCCCTCATCTATGGCAACCACCGGATGGTTTTCTGTATTTATGGGTCTGTTTCTGCTTTTCATCTTTATTCAGTTTTTTTTTTTTCATTTCTCAGATTTCACATATAAGTAAAATCATATGGTATTTGTTTCTCTGACTAACTGACTTCACTTAGCATTATACCCTCTAGGTCCTCTCGTGTGGACACAAATGGTAAGACTACTTCATTCTTTTTTATTGTTGAACAATACTGGATGTTTTAAATGTATACCACATATTCTTTACTATTCATCTATGGATACTTAAGGTGCTTCTGTAACTTGGCTATTATAAATAATACTGCAAAAAAATATAGGGGTTTTCTTTGGGTAAATACCTAATAAAAGAATTACTGGATCATACAATATTTCTAATTTTAATTTTTTGAGGAACTTCCATACTGTTTTCCACAGTGGCTGCATCAATTTACATTCCTAGTAGCAACAGTGCATGAGTGTTCTTTTATATCCACATCCTCATCAACTCTTATTATTTCTTATCTTTGTGATACTAGCTATTTGGACAGGTATAAGGCAATAACTCATTGTGGTTCTAATTTTCATTTGCTTTAAAAAAAATGTCAGATCAGGTCCTCTGTCCAGTTTTTAATCAGACTGTTTTTTCTGGTGGTAAGTCCTATATACATTTTGAGTGTTAACCCCTTATCGGATATATCATTTGTAAATACCTTCTCTCATTCCTCATGTTGCCTTTTTGTTTTGTTGATAGTTTCTTTCACTGTACAAAAGCTTTATATTTTGGTGTAGTCCCAGTAGTTTATTTTTGCTATTGTTTCCTTTGCTTGAAGAGACATATCTAGAAAAATGTTGCTAAGGCTAATGTCAAAGAGATTACTACCTATGTTTTCATCTAAAAGTCTTATGGTTTCAAGTCTCACATTGAGGTCTCTATTCCATTTTGCTTTCATTTTTTTGTGCACGGTATAAGAAAATGGTCCAGTTCTCTTCTTCTGTGTGCAGCTTTCCAGTTTTCCCAACACAATTTGTTGAAAAGTCAATCTTTTCCCCATTATATATTCATGTCTCCTTTGTCCGTGTGAGTGTGGGTTTATTTCTAGGCTTTCTGTTCTGTTCATTTATGTGTCTATTTTTGTGCCAGTACCATATAATTTTGATAAATGTAGCTTTGTAATATATCTTGAAATACCTCCAGTTTCTTTGTTCTTTCTCAAGATTGCTTTGACTATTCAGGGCCTTTTATGGATTCAAGCAAATTGTGGAGTTATTTGGCTAATTATTTGGAAAATGTTGTTGATATTTCTACAAGCATCAACTAAATCTATAGATTCAGTAGTATAAACATTTCAGCAATATTTATTCTTCCAATCCATGGCATGGTATGTCTTTCCATTCCTTTGTGTCCTCTGCAATTACTTTCATCAATCTTCTATAATTGTTCGGTATAGCTCTTTAAACTCCTTGGTTCAGTTTATTCATAACTATTTTATTCTTTATTCTTTTTGGAGCCACTGTAATTGGAATTGTTTTCTTAATTTCTCTTTCTGCTACTTTGTTATTAGTTACAGAGCAACTGATTTCTCAATTTTGTATCCTACATTGTTAAATTTATTTATTACTTCTCTTTTATGATGGTGTTTTTAGGGTTTTCCATATTTCCTATATATCATGCCATCTGCCAATAGTGACAGTTTTATGCCTTTCTTACCAATTTGGATGCCTTTTATTTCTTTTTCTTGTCTAATGGCTGTGACTAGAACTTCCATTTCTATGATGACTAAGAGTGGTGAGAATGGACATCTTTGTCTGATTTCTGGTCTTAGAGGCAAGGCTCTGAGTTTTTCACCATTGAGTATATGCTACTTGTAAACGTAGCATATACTCTATGGTGAAAAACTCAGGTTAATTAGGTTGGGTATATTCCCTCTAAAAATCCACTTTATTGAGAGTTTTTGTCATGAAAGGAGGTTACATTTTGTCAAATGTAACTGCAGCTACTAAGATGAGCATATGATTTTTATTCTTCATTTTGTTACCATGGTGTATTGATTGATTTGCAGGTACTAAATCATCCTTGCACCCCAGAATAAATCTTATTTGATTGTGGTAAATGATCCCCTTAAAGTACTGTTGAATGCAGTTTGCTGATATTTTGTTGAGGATATTTGCATCTATTTTCATCAGGGATATTAGTCTATAATTCTCCCTTTTAGTGGTGTTCTTTTCTGGTTTTGCTAGCCTCATAAAATGTGTTTGGAAACTTTTGTTATATTTTTTGAAATAGCAGAAGAGAATTGGTATTAATCCTTCTTAAGTTGGGTAGAATTGACCTGAGAATACATCTGGTCCTGGACTTTTTTTGCTATTTTTTTGTTTACCAATTCAATTTTGTTACTAGTAATTGGTCTATTCAGATTTTCTATTTCTTTCTGATACTGTTTAAAGGTTTTATGATCCTAGAAATTTATCTATTTCTTTGAAATTGTCCAATATCTTAGCATAATTTTAGATAATTATGCTTAGATAATTTTTCATAGCACTCTCTTGTAATCCTTTGTATTTCTGTGATATAGGTTCTTTTCTTCATTTTGGATTTAATTTATTTGGTTCCTCTCCCTTTTTTTCTCAAGGAGTTTAGCTGAAGCTTTATTAACTTTGATAATTTGCCTTCTCAAAGGAACAACTCCTGTTTTCATTGACCTTTTCTATTGTTTTTTAATCTCTATTTCTCTTATTTCCACTTTGGTCTTTTATTTACTTTTCTCTACTAACTTTCAGCTCTGTTTATACTTTCTATAGTTTCTTTAGGTGTAAGCTTAGATTATTTGATATTTTTCTTGTTTCTTGAGTTAGACCTGTATCACTATTAGTTTTCCTGTTACTGCTTGCACTTCATCCCAAATACCACTGTATCGGATTTGTCTCCATGTGACATACTTGTTGCTTAATAACATGTTGTTTAGCCTCCATATGTAGGAATTTTTTCCAGTTTTTTTGTTTGTTTGTTTTGTTTTTTTTTTGTAACTGAGTTCTAGTTTCCCGTGATTACAGTCAAAAAAGGTGCCTGGTATAATTTCCTTCTTCTTAAATTTATTGAGAGTTGTTGTGTCACCTAATATTGATCTATCCTGGAGAATGGTCCATATGCACTTGAAAAGAATATATATTCTATTGTTTTTGGACAGAATGTTCTGGATATATGTTAAATCCATCTGACCTAATGTGTCATTCAAAGACACTGATTTTCTATCTGGATGATCTATCCACTGATGAAGTGGAGCATTAAACTCGCTATTATTGCATTATGCTCAATTTCTCGGTTTATGTCTGCTAATATTTGCTTTATGTATAGAGGTGCTCCAACATTGGGTGCATAGATATTTATGATTGTTTTATCTCCTTACTGGGTTGATCCCTTTATCATTATGTGGTACCTTCCTTTGTCTGTTGTCACAGTCTTTGTTTAAAGTCTATTTTGGCTGACAGAAGTTTTGCTTCCCAGGCTTTTTTTTTTTTTTCCACTTCCATTTGCATGAAATTCTTTTACCATCCCTTCACTTTCAGTCTGTATGTCTTTAAGTCTGAAGTGAGTCTGTTGTAGTCAGCAGATAGATGGGTCTAATATTTCCATCCATTCTGTCACCCTGTGTTTTGATTAGAACATTTAGGCCATTTACATTAAAAGCAATGATTGATAAATGTGTATTAATTGGCATTTTGCTTGTTTCCTGGTTGTTATTGTTTCTTTTCTTGCTCTCTTTCCTTGTGAGTGATGGCTTCCTTAGTATTATGCTTGGCTATTTTTCATGGCTACAATAGGTTTTTGCTTTGGGGTTACCATGAGGTCACATAATATCCTAAGTATACAGCAGTCTACATTAAGTTGATGGCCAGTTAAGTTTGAACACATTCTAAAAGAGCCTCATTTTTAATACCTGATTCCACATTTTATGTATATGTTGTCCTACTTTACATCTTAGTTTGTAAGTGCCCTTAACTAATTTTTTTGATGTAATTGATTTTACTACTTTAATTTTTAACCTTCATACTAGCTTTATAAGTGATTGTTCTACTATCTTTACTCTAGTTTCCTCTTATGGAATTTTTTCTTTTCAAAAATTTTTTCTAACTATGGCCTTTTCTCTTTCACTTTAGTAAGTCCCTTTAATATTTCTTCTAAGGCATGTTTAGTGATTAAGTCCTTTTATTTTTGTTTTTACAGATTTCAGAACATTCTTGGTTGCAGGTTTTTTTCCTTTGTAGCACTGTGAATATATCCTGCACTCCCTTCTGGCCTGCAAAGATTCTGCTGAAAAGTCAGATGCTAGGCTTATAAAGTTTTCAAAGTATATAACTAGTTGCCCTTCCATCTTTAATATTTGATATTTTATTTGATTTTTTAAAGATTTTATTTATTGATGAGAGACACAGAAAGAGAGAGGCAGAGGGAGAAGCAGGCTCCATGCAGAGAGCCCGATGTGGGACTCCATCTGGAACTCCAGGATCATGCCCTGAGCAGATGGTCAACGATTGAGCCACCCAGGTGTCCCTAATCTTTGACATTTTAAAATTATATGTTTCATGGTGTGGTCCTCTTTGGGTTCATCTTGTTCAGAACTCTCTGTGCTTCCTAAATCTAGATGTAAGTTAGAGAAGTTTTCTGCTATTATTTTATCAATTTTTCTGCTCCTTTCTCTTGTCTCTTTCTGTGACCCCCTATAATGCAAATTTTTTTTTCACTTCAAGGCATCCTTACTTTTCCTCATTTTTAAAAAATTCTTTTTTCTTTTCACTGTTTATCCTAAGTGCTTTCCATTTCCCTGTCTTCCAGATTGTTGATCTGTTTTTCTGCATCTTCTAATACACTACTGATTTCTTCTGGTATATTTTTCATTTCAGTTATTGCATTTGTCAACTCTGGTTCCTTTTTATATTTTCTCTTTGCTGGAGTTCTCACTGATTTTATTCACTCCTCTCTCCAGTCCAGTAAGCATCTTTATGAATATCGCTTTGAACTCATTATCAGGTATATGGCTCATCTTAATTTCATTTAGTTGTTTTTTCTGAGGTTTTGTTTTATTTCATTTGGAGCATATCCCTCTGTTTCTTCATTTTTCTTGACTTTTTGTGTTTGATTCTATGAATTAGGCTGAACAGCTACTTCTAAACTTGAAAGAATGATCTTTATATGGTCATCTATATGCATTGTATGTGCCTGGTGACTTTGGCTATCTGGTTGAAACTGTGGCTATCATAGGCTGGGAGTCCCAGGGCATTCTGAGTTGGGGCCACCCTAGAGGAGTGGCTGGAGGGAGCTGACGTTGGGTGCAGGCTGGGGAGGTCCTAGGGCTCTCTGTACAAAGGGAATGCAGGCCAGACAGCTGAAGCTGAAGTGGGTGCAAGCCAGGGACTCCCACTGCTCTCCCTCAGTACTATTCCTTCCCACTGCAGTTCATGGTGTTGGGGGAGGGGTTGGGGATGGAGCTGGTGATCCCTTCATTACCATGTCTCCATTTCTTTTGAGGTTCTCTTAGGTAGTCTATCTTTGTTGTGCTGATGCTGTTCAGTCAGCCCTCATTTCTTCAGGAAGAATTGCTCTATAAATAGGTATAGGTCTGGTGTGTCCACAGAGGAGGGGAGTTCAGAGTCTTCCTGAATCTCCATCTTGGACCACAGCTCCCATCAATGCATCTTTTTTAATCATTACAATGACCCCTAATGGAGCCTTTAAATATAGCAAGTTGTATATTTCTTTTAGCTCTGGGAAATTTTTTTGTTATTTCTTTGATAATTTCTTATGCTTTTTCTGTATGTGTTCTTTTTCTGGATTTCTGCTTAGTTGGATATTGGATTTGATATTGATTCTTCAATTTGTTTTCCTTTCTCTCTGATCTACTTTCTACTTTCTGAGAGTCAGTCTTCAGTATTATCTTCTCATCTTCTATAGAATTTTAAAAGTTCAGATATCACATTTTTAATTTCCAAAGGTCATTCATTATATGATTGTTTCTTTTTTACTCTTCTGTGCTCTTAATTACCATCTGAAACCTATGATAATACGAATTGATTTTTGGTTTGGGTTGTTCTCTGTATTGTTTCTGCTTCTCCAGATGTTAATTAGCTAGTTGTTGTTTTCCTGTTTATTTTGGTCTTTCACATTAAAAGCATTCAAGAAATGATTAATATGCTTGGAAGTCTCTGTGAGGCATTAAAATCTGATTGTAGGCTTTATGATAAATGTAGTGGGATTGTGTGGAATTTGGGATTTCTGCTAATCATGTCATATGCTCCCCCAATATAAATACATGCCGTGGCTTTCTCTTGGGCTAATTTGTCCAAGTACTAATGTAATCACGCCCATTGCATTACACATAGCTTCCAGCATTCTGGAAGCTGAATGGAGGAAATGAGCCAGAAATCTCACTGTTAAGTATGTAGACTTTTACTTAATCCCCCTATATACACCTGCCTAAATTTAGAACCATTTTGGTTTAATATCTCAAGGAACACAAACCTCTTATATCCTTCTAAAGTTACTTGTCCCCTCAAATCTATTCTTTCTTAGTAATGGAGCTTCAGGTAAGCACCTAACTACCCAGCTAAAAAACTTTTTTTTTCTAAAATTTCTTGCAACTATTTCTGTGTGATTATTAGGTTCTTATAGTTAGATGTATTTGTCTAATATTTGAATGGCATAAATGAAGTAGACTCCATTTTCCTATGGTAACTATTAACACTGTCAAGATTAGAATTTTGCAGAGGATGTCTCCAGTTTCTAGTTTTCTGAGTGTCACAAAATGGCCCAGTATCAGTGACTTTCTCACCTAACTTTCTAATTACCAAAAGGTATATGTAGGCATCAGCTTTTCAGCTTCCTTATGTTCAGAGGCAGGTATGGCTGTGGCCATGGCTCTGGTGATAACCTCAGGAGTGGGAGCTTTCCTAACCAGCCAGTGCTATATTTTAGGGACATCTAGAGATAACCAGTTTCGAATCTGTTCTTTTTTCCCTTTTCATTGGATCTGTAGATATATCATTCATTGTATGAAATCTCTTCTTGCTTAAAATACCTGGGGTGGTTTCTACTTCTTATTTTTTATTCTAGAAATCCTCTGTTTTATATTGCACTTGGTAGATTAATCCTCTAATTAGTTCCTTTCTTTCATTCTGTGTGTATGTGTGAGTGAATCAGCCAATATTTAGATTTAGAGTGAATATGGTTGCTTCTTATCTGTACCTTTTTCATTGGAACCTGAGACTTCATTCAGCTTTCTCCTCTGTACAAAGCCAAATACCACTCATGTTTGTACTTTCCATCTTGCGCTCTTCCATTCTTTGTGTGTGTATGTTGGGAGAGGGCTATACTTCTTTTATATATTTACCATCATTTTACTATTGTTTCAGAAAAAAATGACAATAAATTCAGGCATTCAGTCTGCTGTGTTAAATTACAAGTGTTGGGCAGCCTGGGTGGCTTAGAGGTTTGGTGCCTGCCTTTAGCCCAAGGTGTGATCCTGGAGACCCAGGATTGAGTCCCATGTCGGGCTCCCTGCATGGAGCCTGCTTCTCCCTCTGGCTGTGTCTGCCTCTCTCTCTCTCTTTGTCTTTCATTAATAAATAAATAAAATCTTTAAAAAAAAAACAAAAAATAAATTACAAGTCTCTTTTGCTAATTAGTTATTTGAATATCTTTTTGATAAGTAATGTATTTGGACTCTATTATGATAGCATTAGATGTTATGCCTTTGAGTACTGGAGAATGACAGTTTTGAAAAATGCAAATAAAAAAGATGAAGATTCTTTGTGTTTTTTTTTTTTTACATGTTCTGCAGGTCTTGAATTTTTCCTATTTACCTCTTTCCAACTGAGTTGAAGAAATGGGACTCTGCTCGATGTTTTTGCTTTGTGCTTCATTGCTCCATGATCTGATGCAGTTTGAAGATAGGTCCAATGAAACTATAGTTATTGAGTCAGCTAGGCAGCCTAAAATCGCTTGAAATTCAATAATTCATGCTCTGGAAATAACACTCCTGTTCAAATAAGGAAAGTAAGAATCTAACTCACTATGAAAACCGAAGGAGGATCTCTCCAAATTTGTATGCAATTTAAGATTACAAACATCTGAAAATATAGATTTTGTGGCAGTTCTATGGGATTATCAATTTGTGGGTATTAAAATTCAAGTTAAGTTATCAAAAAGAGATAGTCTTCCTGTATGTGCTCTGAAAAGTATAGGACAGAGAGCCTTACTCTGTGATTCATTTTTTTCTGCAAGCACCCATAGTTAAATATTGATGGCAAAGTGTGCTTACTGTGGATTCCATAGTCTGCGAGCCTGGTGCTTTTGAGAGAGTGCACATCCTGGCATGCATTTCCTATTTGAATGGTGAAACAAATGCCTCTTAAATTCATAAATTTCAGGATGTTAAATAGTTAAAGATGATTCAGTCCCAGTGGATTCTGTGTACATTGTCAATTCTGACCTTTACTAGCCTAAAAACACCATCTAACAGACTAAATACCAAAGAGATTTAAAATTGAAAACACTCAAAAGTTTTCCATGTCTACAAGCAGAACTTTAGAAAGAGACAATAACTAAAAGATTAGAAAAGATAATTGTAGTTAGCTCTTGTCAATTAAATAATTGCCTCACATTTTTTCACTTCTCTCTGACCAAAATTACTTATTAAAAACAAGTCCATCATTATGCTGGCCATTTTGTATAGAAAGGACAGACTTGGCAGTCTGGGTGGCTTAGCAGTTTAGTGTCACCTTCATCCCGGGACCTGATCCTGGATCCTGATCCAGAATCGAATTCCACATTGGGCTCCCTATATGGAGCCTGCAACTGCCTGTGTCTGTGCCTTTCTCTCTCTGTCTCTCTCTCTCTCTCTCTGTCTCTCGTGAATAAATAAATAAAATCTTTTTTTTTAAAAAAAAGGACTAGAAAAAACATTCACATTTATTTTGAAAAATGGACAATTCTCCATTGATTTCATTATTTTAATAATTACAAGTTTAATCAATTTTAAGGAATTCTATGTTCTTTATTTTAAATATTTCTGAGCCAATCTCACATAGAATTAGCCTAGATAACATGTAAGGAGACAGAGTTTTAATGACTTCAGGCCCAAAGGAGGCAAGCCAGCCTGAGGAAAATATTTAGAAGCTAAAAAACAGAAGCAAATGTTTTCCTTTTCTTCAAGAGTTTAACCTGCATCTTTTTGAACAATATTTTATAGCAAGCATTCCTTGCAACTTTCCGTAAAATCATGCTTCTCAAAAATACTAATTTTTGTGGGGAGAAAGGGAGTAATAGAGATGAGACAGGAGAAGAGGCTGGTAGACAAACTATGTAAATCTGATCTCTTCAATTTTGGCACTCCTGCCCCCCACAGATGACACAAGAGCAAAGTAGCAAATAACCTTGGTTAAATCACTGAAATTCTCTGATTCTCAATTTCCTTGTGGAAAAAGAAAGATTTTGATCTAATTTATTTCAAAGCTTATTTATGGTTCTAAAACATAGCACAGGTTGAAAATCCATAGATCATTCAATTTTGCTAGATGAGACTTTTACTGGCATATTTAAAAGTGTAGTATTAATGTTGTTATCAGTAATTTTTTAAAGTAGAAATATAATTCTTGAAGCACAACTCAAGTTTTCCTTTTGGGAAAACCATTAAGTCATTTGTCTTCAATGATTATTTTTCTTTTGTAAAACATAGTGTTTACTGTTTTGATGCTTTTATAAAAGATGATCAATAAAGTCAGTTATGAGGCTGACCAGACAGTATAAAATAACATACCAAATATTTATTTTCTTTAAACATCAAATGACTGGTGCAGATAAGCATTTTGATCTTTTAAAAACAGGAGGCTACAGGGAAAGTACTAGTAGGAATTTTCTGAAGCTCTTTGGATATCTTCCCCCTCATTAAGTATCTGTATGAAAAGTAAGTATTTACACTGTAGGCAGCCCAGAGTTAAGGCTCTAGAGTATAAATCTGAATTGTGACTCCCACATTTATTTAGCTGTGAGTCCTTGTCAACTGATTTAATCAAAGTCTCACTTTCCTCTTACCTGAAAAATAGACATTCATAGGCTTGCTGTGAAGATTAATGAGGTGATGATGTGAATGAATTGCTTCCAGAGAATAAGTGATTCAGTAAGCATTTGCTATTAACTTTTAAAGCTAAAAGATATTTTAGAGAGCATCTTGGTCACCCTCATTATAGAAGGCCAGGAACATTACCTTGTTTGCTAAAATTACACAGCAAATTAATCCCTTAACCAAGATGAGATTCCTAGCCTAGAACTCAGGAGAACTGGGTCTATGCACTATAATAATCTCAAGCCTCCACAACATGGTTTGTGGAGATTTAAGGTTGGTACTTTAAGTTAAGGATTACAACTTTCGAAGTGTCTAGCTTTTTAAGAGATTATATGGGGGGTAGCTATGTCTGTAAGCAGATTATGAGGTGAAGAAACAGCAGTCATCTTTATAAAAATTCCACGTTTCCCAGAACCACTCCTTAATCTCCTCCTCAAGCAAAGGTATCCACTGCTGCTTAAATGGCAAAGTGTAATTCAGCTCTTATTATGGACTGAACTCATTTGTGAATGAGTTCACACTTACCCTGAAGTGTGATGGTATGTTAGGATTAGGCAAGGTCATGAGAGTAGAGTCCTCATGAATGAGATTAGTGCTCTTCTAGGAGTTGTAAGAAAGCTGGCTTTCCTTCTCTTTCCACTTATACGAGGTTATAAGGAGAGGCCAGCCATCTGAAAGCTCCGAGGAAGCTCTCACCAGAACCAAGCATGCTGGCACCATGATCATGGACTTCCAGCATCCACAGCTATGAGAAATACATTTCAGTTGTCTATAAGCTGCCCAGACTATGGCACTTTGTTAGAACAGCACCAAAGTACAGGGCTATAGTTCCAAGCAGAGTTAGCCGTCAGATTTTTTCCTTGTTACTGGCAGAATAAACTGCTCCCTAAGAAAATGCCCACGTCCTAATGTCTGGAAACTGAGTATGTTAGGATGCTGGCAAAAATGAATTAAGGTGGGTTATCCAGTGGACCCAGTGTCATCACAAGGATCCTCAAAAGTGGAAGAGAGAGGAAAAAGAGTTAAAGAGATGTGCCAACAGAAGCAGCATTAGAAAGATGCAGTATTCTTGGCTTTATGATGGAGGAGGGAAGCAGTGAACCAAGGAATATAGGTGGCCTCTATTATCTCTTAGAACTTCCAGAAAAGAATGCAGCCATAATGACAATTTGGTTTTATCACAGTGAGACCCCTATTAGAATTCTATTCTACAAAACAGAAAGATAATAAGCTTGTATCATTTAAGCCAAAAAGTCTGTGGTAATCTAATTAACATATATGTAATTATATACCCCTGCTTAAATTTGGAGATTTGCAAAGAAAATAGGCATTTTGTTTAAATCACGTTACTATAACTTAGTCATCAGGAAGAGGCTTTTGCTAATAAAAACTCGTAGGAATAAGCTGATTACTACTCAGTTCTGAGTCATGGCTTAAAATGGCTTTGGCTAAATTACCAAACACAGTGTTTCTTTGGGATTGCCAGATGAGGCCTGTAATCCAACTATCACACATCATTCAACATGGCTAAATTTATAAAATGAGAGTCAAGTCCAGAAATAAGATGATCTGTTCCTTCATGGGAATAACAGGATGGAGCTCTGCTCCCAGTGGCAATGTAGGAAGACCCTGAACTCACCTCCTCCATGAACATACCAAATCTACATCTACTTATAGAGCAATTTCTCCTGCAGAAGAACTGAAGGCTGACTGACCAGCTTCTGCACACCATAAGACAGACCATAGAAAGAATGGCAAGAGAAATGGAGACATGGTAAGAAAGGGAACCCCACCCTAACACTGTGAACTGCAGTGGAATGGGAGGGATAGTATTGAGGAACACTAAATAGATATGTCTGCCTTAACAAATGAAAAGTCCCAATATAAAAGGGCAACTAGAATAGAAGGAACCAGTCCTAGAATCCTGCCAAATCAGGGGGTAAGGGGAGGGTGCTGCTGGAATTCTCCCCAGTTTGAAAGGGCTGAAGAGCATCACTATTTATGTTCCCCACCCACCTTGAAAGCAGCCCTGGTCAGTGCTCACCATAGCTCCAGGCATCTTGCGGAGTTGACACAGATACAAAACATCATGGAATGCCCCAGGCTGACACCTACTCTGTGCTAGAGGTGTCCTGGCATGCCCTCTGGTGCCAGAGTCCCACAGCACCTCCCAGCCTATGCCCACTTAGGGTGTCTTATATGTGGAGCAACCTAGAAAGCCCCAGCCTTTGCATGTCATAGTTCTAGCCATACTGCCAAACAACACCCTGTAACACACTGGCCCATGCATACCTCAGCTCCAGCTCCCTGTTAGGGTAACCCCTGTATGGAGTGCCCCCAAATCAAAGACATACTGCCTTGCATGTACCTCAGCTTCAGAGCTCCTACTTGGATGTCTGTGTGAAGAGTCCCAGGATCCTCCCCTTTGCAACCCCTGGAGCTCCACTTGTCCTGCTGGGGCAAACTCTGCACAGAGAGACTAGAAATGTCTCAGCCTGCACCCATTGCAGCTCCATATATGCCACCAGGGAAGCCCCAGCATGAAGTACCACAGAACCCCCAATAACCCCCAATCTACCACAGCCAAAACTCCAGCCCACCAGTCACCAAGCACGCGCAGTTTATACAGGCACAATACACAAGGCCATTCCTTCACATTTAAGAGAAGTAGCTTTTCTGACTAATTCACAGAAACAAACATAGAAAGTCAAACAAAATAAGGAAACAGCAAAATGTTCCAAATAAAAGAACAAGATAAAACCTAAGAAAAAGAATTAATATATGAAGATAAGCAATCTAGCTTATAGAAAGTTGAAAGTGATGGTCAAAAAGTGCTCACCAGACTGGAGAGAAGACTGGATGAACTCAGAACTTCAAGAGACAGACAATATAATAAAGAACCAAAATTGAAAAATACAGGGAATCAAAGTGCATTAGTGAACACAAGTTAAAGCACTTTGAGGACAACAAGTGAACAAACATTCACATTATAAAGGTCCCAAAATGAGAAGAGAGAGAAATAAAAAGATGGAAAACTTCCCTAACCTAGGGAGGGAAACAGATATCTGGGTCTAGGAAGCACAGACAGTTCCAAACAAGAGGTCCACACCATGAAACATAAAGAGAGAATTTAAAAGCAGCAGTGACAATTAACTAGTTATGTGCTACATAAGCTCTAGAAGACTATCACCTGATTTTTCTAGAGAAATTTTGCAGGCCAGAAGGGAGTGACATGATATATTAAAGTGTTGAAATAAAAAAGTAAAACAAAAACCCTACAAACAAGAATGTTCTACAGTGGCAAGATTGTCATTCAGAATACAAGGAGAAGTAGTTTCCAGGCAAAAGAAATTAAGGACTTCATCACTAAACATGCCTTAGAAGAAATGTTAAAGGACTGATTCAAAGGGAAAAGAAAAGACTATAATTCAAAGAAACTTATGAAAGGAAAAACTTTCATGAATATAAGCTAACATAAAGGTAGTAGAGCAATAATTTATAAAGCTAGTATGATGGCTAAAGAAATAAAAGTAGTAAAATTTATTATCAAAAAATTAGTTAAAGGGACTCACAAAATAAGATGTAAAATAGGACAACATATAGATGAAACGTGGAGGCTAGCAATAAAAGTGAAGTTCCTTTAAAATGTGTTCAAACTTACCTGACCATCAATTTAATATAGACTGCCGTCTACTTATGATGTTATATATGAGCCTCATGGTCATGAAAAAAAACAAAAACCCATAATAGATACAGACAAAATAAAGCCAAGCATAATACTGAAGAAGTCACCAATCACAAGGGAAGAGAGCAAGAGGATAAAAAAGGAATAGAGAAGAACTACAAACAACCACAAAACAGTTAACAAAATGCCAATAAGTACATACCTATTAATTATTACTTTAAATGAAAATGGTCAAAATGCTCCAAACACCCAATGTGACAAAATGGATGAAAAAACAAGAACCATGTACATGCTGTATACAACAGTATCGAGAGATAAAGAAGGGCACTGCATACTGATAAAAGGATTAATCCAACAAGATGATATAATAAATGTAAACATCTATACACTCAACATGAGAGCACCTAAATACATAAAGCAAATATTAACAGACATAAACAGAGAAATTGACCATAAAATAGAAATAGTAGGGGACTTTAACACCCCACTTACATTAATGGATGGAACACCCGGGCAGCAAATAAATAAGGAAATGGTGTCTTTAAATGCCACATTAGACCAGATGGACTTGATAAATATATACAGAACACTATCCAAAAACAGCACACGTAAGCTCTTTTCAAGTGCAAGTGGACCGTTTTCTAGGACAGATCACACGTTAAGCCACAAAACAAGTCTCGATAAATTTAAAACTGATATCATATCAAGTCCCTTTTCTGATGGCAATTATATGAAATGAGAAAGCAATTCAAGAAAAAAAAAATCGTGGGTGGGGGGACCCATATGGAGGTTAAACAACACGTTAGTAAACAACCAAGAGGTCAGCAAGAAATCTAAGAGGAAGTTAAAAATACATGGTGAAAAATGAAAATGAAAACACAATGGTCCCAAATCTTTGGGATGCAGTGAAAACACTTTTAAGAGGGAAATTAATAGTGATAGAGGCCTACCTCAAGAAACAAGAAAAATCTCAATCTAACCTTACACCTGACAGAACTAGAAAAAAAGAACATATGAAGGCCAGAATTAATAGGAGGGAAATAATAAAGATCATAGTGAAATAGAGAGTAAAAAGAATAATAGAAAAGATCAGTTAAAGCTAATTCTTTGAAAAGATAAACAAAACCAGGAGGCACCAATTTGTTACTATAAGCAATTATGCTTTTGAGGAAGAAGAAGGTACTGAGGAGGAGGAAGCTGACTTGTGCCTGATCTTGCCTGCCAAGAAGCAAGGAGGGTAGGCTCTAGCCTCCTTGGTCAGCTATTTGCCTCCCACCTGTATCATGCATCGGGTTCCTGTACAAGTTTCAAGAAATTTAAATATGTCTTCTCTGTTAAGAGGGGTGGGTGAAGTCTTGTGCTGGTGCTAGGAGAGAGGGTAGTCCTATCCTTCATAGGACCTTGGTATTTTTCTAACCTTATGCCATACCTGGGGCTTCCCTTTTCTCTAGGAACGGGAGAAATTCTGAACTTCTATCCTTGCCCTCTTTCCCCAATTATCTATGAGATCAGGGAGCAGCATTTGAAGCTCAGGACTACACATTTTAATTCTTTTTACGTTTTTGCATAAAGGTTGAAATAAAGTCATGTGGATTTTTTTTGGGGGGGGGAACACCTTTAGCCAGACTCATCAAGTAATACAGAGAGAGGGCCCAAATAATTAAACTTAGATGTGAAAAGATTTTAAGAGACTATGCCCCCCAAATTATATGACAACAAACTGGACAACTGAGACAAATGTATAAATTCCTAGATATAGACGATCTCCCAAAACTGAATCAGAGAGAAATAGAAAATCTGAACAGAATGATTATTGATTTAATTTTCTTACTAATGAAAAACAGAAAAAAAAAAATTGAGGACCAGGTAAATTCACAGATGAATTCTACCTAACATTTAAAGAAGAGTTAATACCTATTCTTCTCAAACTATTCCAAAAAATAGAGGAGTAAGGAAAACTTCCAAATGCATTTTACAAGGACAGCATTACTCTGACACTCAAACCAGACAAAGACACCATAAAAAAGAAAATTGCAGGCCAATATCTCTGATGAACGTAGATGTAAAAATACTCAACATAATATTAGCAAGCCTCTTTCAACAATACATTAAGGGATCATTCAGGGGGTGGTGCAAGATGGCAGAAGAGTAGTTCCTCAACTCACCTGGCCCCACCACTTACCTAGATAACTTTCAAACCGTCCTGAACACCTATGAATTCAACCTGAGATGTATAGAGAGAACAGCTGGAACGTTACAGAGAGAAGGGTTTTCACTTCTAACAAGGTAAGAAGGTGAAAAAAAATAAATAAAAGAGAATCAAGTGGGGGAGGGGAACTGGGACTAGCAGGGCTAAAGCAGAGCGGCAAAGGCCTCCAGGACAGGAAAGCCCTTAAAAATTCGATCTGGAGTTTTCCTTGATGGAAAAGTGCTCAGCAGGAAAATCGGGCAGAATCATAGGAGGGGCGGTGGAGCCTCAAGATTCCCAGAGTCACTCTTATAGTAACCAGGGGCACCTGGGGGAAAGAAAGCTCACTGAAAACTGAGGTCCAATATCAGTAAAGTGCTGGAGCGCTGCAGCCCTCGGGGCATTTGGGAGAAGCCTGTGTGTCAGGTGGGCTGGTTCTGGAGCTGCCTTTACCCTGGAGGCTGACAACGGAGGGATATGGCTGTACTCTGTTACCTACAGGAGCGCCCCGGGTGCACAGGCCAAGTGACACAGAGCCCCAGACAGGCAGAGGCTGGGAGGGCACAGGACAGCGAGGACTCTCTCGCATCGGAGTGCCCCGCAAGCTGTACAAGTCAGCACTCCCCGTGCCCGGAAGCATCTAGGCCAGTGTGGACTGGGAGACTATGGTAGTTACTGCGGGAGCTGACTACAGGGCTGGAGAGCTGGCCGCTGCCAGTGGTGTTGTTTCTCCTTGTGTCACCGTGTGCCTGGGAGGGGTGGGGCCACCAGGGGACAGAGGCCTCACGGGGGTAAACAGCTCCCATTGAGGCAGGCACCTGGCAGGGGGGCAGGGCAGCTCCCTCAGGTGCACACACCTGAGAGTCCACAAGCAGGTCCTCCCCCAGAAGAACGGCTAGAACAGGGGAAGAGCAAATTTACTGAACAAGCAGCACTAGAAAACCCCAGAACTGAGGCAAAATAGTGTATAGAACTAGAGGGTCCTTTTTTCCCTTTTCTTTCTTTTTCCATTATGATTCGTTTTTATATCAGACTAAAAAGTTCCAATGTTTTTTCTCGTTTCCCACTTAATTACAATATTTTACCAACTCTTCATTTTTAAGTTTTTTCCTTTTTGACTTTCATACTCCAATAATTTCATGTCTTAGATATACTTTTCACTTCCAGATTCACTTCAAAATATGCAATTTAATTTTGGTAGATATACAAGATATGGGTATTTGTTTTTTCTGCCTCGTTTTGTTTTACAATGGTGGAAATTAGAACCTTCTAAAACACGACCAACGTACACCCAGAACCAACTGGAATACCATGCTGCTCCATTCTGTGGGATTATTTTACTCTTCCCATTCTGACTCCTTTTTTATCTTGTTTATGTTTTCGTGGTCAGTGTTGGGGCTTTATATAAGTATTGCTGGTTTATATAAATTTGGGATTGAGCATCTTCTAACATACAGAACAGAATACACTCAGAACCAAGAGGATCACCCTCTAGGACCCCTCAGGTAGACTACATTCTCTCTCTTACCACTTCCTCATCACCACCATCCCCCCCTTTTTTTTCTTTATCTTTTCTTTACTTTTTTTTTACTTCTTTTTGTTTTTGTTTTTTTTGCTTTTTATTTTTACTACTTTGTTTTAAAATATGTTTTTCATTTTAGTGGTCCTTTTATTTTGTCCTCTTCTTTTTCTTTTGTTTTCTGGTCTTTGATGTCTTCGGAATCATCTAGGGTGTATTTTGCTTAAGTCGTGGTTGATATTTTTGACTCAGTCACTCATACAGCCACTCTACACTGGACAAAATGATTAGAGAGAAGAATTCACCACAAAAGAAAGCACCGGAAACAATACTCTCTGCCACAGAGTTATAGAATTTGGATTAAATACGATGTTAGAAATTCAATTCAGAAGTACGATTATAAAGCTACTGGTGGCTCTGGAAAAAAAGCATAAAGGACTCTAGAGATTTCATTTTTGCAGAATTGAGATCTAATCAGGCCAAAATTAAAAATATATTAAATGAGATGCAATCCAAACAGGATATTCTAACTGCTAGGGTTAATGAGGTAGGAGAGTGAGTGACATAGAAGATAAGTTGATGGTAAGGAAGGAAGCTGAGGAAAAAAGAGAAAAACAACTAAGAGCCCACAGGCAAAGGCTTAGAGAAATAAAAGATAGCTTAGGAAGGAAGAATTAATGTCTAATTGGGATTCCAGAAGAGGCTGAGAGAGACAGAGGATCACAAAGGATATTTGAACAAATCATAGCTCATCCCAAATCTGGGGAAGGAAACAGGCATTCATATCCAAGAGATAGAGAAGACCCTCCAAAAATCAATAAAAACCATTCAACAAATTGGCATTTAATAGTAAAACTTGCAAATTTCAATGATAAAGAGAAAATACTTAAGACAGCAAGAGACAAGAGATTTTTACTTATATGGGGAGAAATATCAGATTAACAGCAGACCTCTCCACAGAGACCTGGCAGGCCAGAAAGGGCTGGCAGGATATATGCAGGGTACTAAGTGAGAAGAACATGCAGCCAAGAATACTTTATCCAGCAAGGCTCTCATTCAGAATAGAAGAAGAGATGATAGACAGAAACTGAAAAAATATGTGGCTACCAAGCCAGCTCTGCAAGAAATATTAAGGGGGACCCTGTAAAAGAAGGAGGAAGTCCAAGGAAACAATCCACAAAGACAGGGACTGAATAGGTAATATGGTGACAATAAATTCATATCTTTCAATATTCACATACTCTGAATGTGAATGGGCTAAATGACCCCATCAAAAGATGCAGGGTTTCAGACTGGATGAAAAAGCAAGACCCATCTATTTGCTGTCTACAGGAGACTCATTTTAGACAGAAGGGCACCTACAGCCTGAAAATAAAGGGATGGAGAACCATTTATCATTCAAGTGGTTCTCAAAAGAAAGCTGGGGTAGCAATCCTCATATCAGATAAATTAAAGTTTATCCCAAAGACTGTAGTAAGAGATGAAGAGGGACACTATATCACACTTAGAGGGTCTATCCAACAAGAGGAA
This sequence comes from Canis lupus dingo, assembly GCF_003254725.2. NCBI lineage: Eukaryota > Metazoa > Chordata > Mammalia > Carnivora > Canidae > Canis > Canis lupus. The sequence continues at coordinate 25,620,283 of NC_064247.1, read as the reverse complement.
CTAACAATCATGAATATTTATGCCCCTAATGTGGGAGCTGCCAAGTGTATCAATCAATTAATAACCAAAGTAAAGAGATACTTAGATAATAATATACTAATAGTAAGAGACTTCAACATGGCACTTTCAGCAAATGACAGATCTTCTAAGCACAACATCGGTCCTTACATGATATACTGGACCAAATAGATTTCACAGATATATACAGAACTTCCCATCCAAATGCAACTGAATACACATTTCTTCTCAAGTGCATACGGAACTTTCTCCAGAATAGATCACGTTCTGGGTCACAAATCAGGTCTCAACTGATACCAAAAGATTGGGATTGTCCCCTGCATATATTCAGAACACAGTGCTTTGAAATTAGAACTAAATCACAAGAAGAAATTTGGAAGAAACTCAAACACATGAAGGTTCAAGAGTATCCTACTAAAAGATGAACGGGTCAACCAAGAAATTAGAAAATAATTAAAAAGATTCATGGAAACTAATGAAAATAGGATACAACCATTCCAAATCTTTGGGATACAGCAAAAGCAGTCGTAAGAGGGAAATACATCACAATACAAACCTCCCTCAAAAAATTGGAAAAAAACCTCAAATACACAAGCTAACTTTGCATCTAAAGGAATTGGAGAAAAAAAAAAAAAAAACAGCAAGTAAAGCCTACCCCAAACAGAAGAAGAGAGATAATAAAGATTTGAGCAGAACTCAATGAAATAGAGACTAGAAGAACTGTAGAACAGATAAACAAAACCAGAGGCTGGTTCTTTGAAAGAATTACTAAGATAGATAAACCCCTAGCCAGCCTTATTAAAAAGAAAGAGAAAAGACTCAAATAAAACCATGAATCAAAAAGGAGAGATCACAACCAATACCAAGAAAATACACATGATTTTTTAAAAGTATTATGAACAACTATATGCCAACATATTAGACAATCTAGAAGAAATGGATGCATTTCTGGGAAACCACATATTACCAAAACTGGAACAAGAAGAATTAGAAAACTTGAACAGACCAATAACCAGCGAGAAAATGGAAGCAGTCATCAAAAACCTTCCAAGACACAAAAGTCCAGGGCTAGATGGCTTCCCAGGGGAATTTTATCAAACGTTTAAAGAAGAAACAATACCTATTCTAATAAACATGTTTTGAGAGATAGGGAGTGAAAACTTCCGAACTTGATTTATTAGGCCATCATTACCTTGATTCCAAAACCAGACAAAGACCACCAAAAAGGAGAATTATAGTCAATATCCCTAATGAATACAGATGCAAAAATTCTCAACAAGATACTAGCCAATAGGATCCAATGGTACATTAAGAAGATTATTCACTATGACCAAGTGGGATGCAAGGGTGGTTCAACACAAACAATCAACATGACAGATCACATCAACAAGAGAAAAAACAAAAACCATATGATCCTCTCGATAGATGCAGAGAAAGCACTTGACAAAATACAGCATCCATTCCTGATTAAAATTCTTCAGAGTGTAGTGATAGAGGGAACATTCCTCAGTATCTTAAAAGCCAATTGTGAAAAGCACACAGCGAATATCATTCTCAATGGGGAAAAACTGAGAGCCTTTCCCCTAAGATCAGGAACACGACAGGGATGTCCACTCTCACCACTGCTATTCAACATAGTACTAGAAGTCCTAGCCTCGGCAATCAGACAACAAAAAGAAATAAAAGGCATTCAAATTGGCAAAGAAGAAGTCAAACTCCCCCTCTTTGCAGATGACATGATAATGTACATAGAAAACCCAAATAGACTCCACCCTAAGATTGCTAGAACTCATACAGCAATTCGGTAGCGTGGCAGGGTACAAAATCAATGCCCAGAAATCAGTGGCATTTCTCTACACTAACAATGAGACTGAAGAAAGAGAAATTAAGGAGTCATTCCCATTTACAATTGCACCCAAAAGCAGAAGATACCTCGGAATAAACCTAACCAAAGAGATAAAGGATCTATACCCTAAAAACTACAGAACACTTCTGAAAGAATTTGAGGAAGACACAAAGAGATGGAAAAATATTCCATGCTCATGGATTGGAGGAATAAATATTGTGAAAACGTCTATGCTACCCAGGGCAATTTACACGTTCAATTTACACGTTTGAATTTCTATCAAAATACCATGGACTTTCTTCAGAGAGTTGGAACAAAGAACCTTAATATTTGTATGTAATCAGAAAAGACCCTGAATAGCCAGAGGAATATTGAAAAAGAAGACAATGCCGGGAGCATCACAATGCCGGATTTCAACCTGTATTACAAAGCTGTGATCATCAAGACAGTATGGTGCTGACACAAAAATCAATGGAACAGAATAGAGAACCCAGAAATGGGCCCTCAACTCTATGGTCAACTAATATTTGACAAAGCAGGAAAGGAAAAACTATCTACTGGAGAAAGGACATTCTATTCAATAAATGGTGCTGGGAAAATTGGACAGCCATATGAAGAAGAATGAAACTAAACCATTCTTTTACACCATACACAAAGATAAAGTAAAAAATGGTTCAAAGATCTAAATGTGAGACAAGAATCCATCAAAATTCTAGAGGAAAACACAGGCAACAACTGTTTTGAACTTGGCCACAGTAACTTCTTTCAAGATACATCTATGAAGGCAAGGGAAACAAAAGCAAAAATGAAGTATTGGAACTTAATCAGGATAAAAAGCTTCTGCACAAAAGGGACAGTCAACAGAACTAAAAGGCAAACTACAGTATGGGAAAAGATATTTGCAAGGGACGTATCAGATAAAGGGCTAGTATCCAAGGTCTATAAAGAACTTATTAAACTCAACACCCAAGAAACAAGTAATCCAATAATGAAATGGGCTGAAGATATGAACAGAAATGTCACCAAAGAAGACATAGACATGGCCAACAAGCACGTGAGAAAATGCTCCACATCCCTTGCCATCAGGGAAATACAAATCAAAACTGCAATGAGATACCATGTCACATCAGTGAGAATAGTCAAAATTAAGAAGACAGGATACAACAAATGTTGGAGAGGATGTGGAGAAAGGGGAGCTCTCTTGCACTGTTGGTGGGAATGTGAACTGGTACAGCCCCTCTGGAAAGCTGTGTGGAGGTTCCTCAAAGAGTTAAAAATAGAGCTACCCTATTGCACTGCTGGGGATTTACCCCAAAGACACAGATGCAGTAAAAAGCCAAGACACGTGCACCCCAATGTTTATAGCAGCAATGTCCACTGTAGCCAAACTGTGGAAGCAGCCACAATGTCCTTCGATGGATGAATGATTAAAGAAAGCTGAATACTACTCAGCTATCAGAAAGGACCTAGAACTAGAAGCACCCATAGAACTAGAACTACCCATAGTTCTACCCATAGAACTAGAACTACCCAAAGCAACCATTTGCTTTGACATGGATGGAACTGGAGGTATTATGCTGAGTGAAATAAGTCAATTGAAGAAGGTCAATCATCATATGGTTTCACTCATACATGGAACATAAGAAATAGTGAATGGTATTATAAGGGAAAGGAAGGGAACTGAGTGGGAAAAATTAGAGGGAGACAAACCTTGAGGGACTCCTAACTCTGGGAAATGAACAAAGGATTGTGGAAGGGGAGGTGGGCAGGGGGGATGGGGTAACTAGGTGATAGGCACTAAGAGGGCACTTGATGGGATGAGCAGTGGGTGTTAAAGTATATGTTGGTAAATTGAAATTAAATGAAAACAAATGTAAATAAACAAATAAATAAATAAATAAATAAATAAATAATCATTCACCAGAATCAAGTAGAATTCATTTCAGAGATGCAAGGATGGTTCAATATCTGCAATCCAATCAATAGGCACACCACAATAGCATTGTGGATGGTCATCTTAGTAGTTACAGAAAAAGCATTTGATGAAATTGTATATACTTCATGATAAAAATCTATGAAGTAGTTTTAGAGAGAACATACTTCAACAAAATAAAGGCCATGTATGAAACAAACACACCTAACATCATACTCATGGTGAAAAACAGAGCTTTTCCTCTAAGATCGGGAACAAAACAAGAATGTCCACTCTTGGCATTTTTATTCAATGTAAAGTCCTAATGATACAGTCAAATGACAAAGAAATAAAAGTCATCCAGATTGGTAAGAAAGAAGTAAAACTTTCAGTACATCAGATGACACAATATATAAAACCCTAAAGATGTCACCAAAACCTATTAGAACAGTTAAATGAATTCAAAATGTGGCAAGATACAAAATTAACAGAGAAATTAGGTGCATTTCTGTACACTAATAACAAAGTAGCAGAAAGAGAAATTAAGCAAACAATTCCATTTACAATTGCAATAAAAAACGAATCAAATACCTGGGATGAAACTGAACCAAGGAGGTGAAAGACCTATACTCTGAAAACTACAAAACACTGATGAAAGAAATTCAAGACAACACACCAAAAGAAATGGAAAGATACACCATGTTCATGAAATAGAGGAATATTATTAAAATATCCATACTACCCAAAGCAATCTGAAGATTTAATGCAATCCCTATGAAAATACCATAGCATTTATTACAAAACCACAACAGATTATCCTAAAATTTATATGGAACTACAAATAATCTTGAAAAAGAACAAAACTGAAGGTAACACACTCATAGATTTAAAGATATACTACAAAGCTATAGTAATCAAAATAGCATAGATTAATAATAGAACTGGATACAGACACCAGATATACACCCATATTCACATGGTTATTTGATCTATGACAAAGAAGGCAAGTATATACAATGGAGGAAAGACAGTTTCTTCAATATATACTAGTGGGAAAGCTGGACCACTTTCTTACTTCATACACAAAAACTTACAATTCACTGAAGATCTAAATGTGGGACCCAAATCCATAAAACTTTTAGAAGAAACTCAGGCGGTAATCTCTTTGACATCAACTTTATCATCATTTTTCTACATAGGTTTTCTCAAGCAAGGAAAACAAAATTAGAAACATGAAGTAGCAGAACTACATAAAAATAACTTTTTACACAGTAAAAAAGGCAACCTACTTGATGAGAGAAGGGATTCACAAATTATTTACCTGATAAAGGGTTAATAACCAAAATAAAGAACTTCTACAAGTCAAAATCAAGCAAACAAAGATCTGATTTTAAAAAGTGGGCAGAGGACATGACTGGACATTTTTTCCACAGAATACATACAGATGCCAACAGACACATGAGAAGATGCTCAACATCACTAATCATCTGGCAAATGTAAATCAAAACCACAGTGAAATATTACCTTATACCCATAAGAATGGCTTGTATTAAAAAGACAAAAAATAAGTGTTGGTAAAGATGTGGAGAAAAAGAGAACCTCGTGCAATATTGGTGGAAATGTAAAATGGTGTAGACACTATAGTAGACAGTATTGAGATTCCTCAAAAAATTAAAATTAGAAATATCAAATGATTCAGTAGTTCCACTACTAGGTGTTTACCCAAAGATGAAAACTTTAATTCCAAAAGATATATGCACCCCTATGTTTACTGCAGCAATGTAAATGTCCATTAATAGATGACTGATTAAAGAGGATGTTGTATATATCCAACTGAATATTATTCAGCCACAAGAAATAATAAGATCTTGACCCTTGTAAAAACATGGATAGACTTAGAGTGTATTATGGTAAGGGAAATAAAACAAAGACAAGTGCTATATGATTTCACTTATATGTGGAATGTATGAAATAAAATAAGCAAATGAAAAAACAGAAATGGGCCTATAAATATAAAGAACAAACTGGTAGTTGCCAGAGGGTAAGGAAGGGAGGAAATGGGTGAAGGAAAGTGGTAGATACAGGCATCCAGTTTTGGAATAAGTTACAGGGATGAAAAGTATAGCACAGACAATACTGTCAGTAGTATTTTAATAGTGTTGTATGGTCCTAGACGGCAGCTACACTTGTGGTAAGTGTAACATAGACTTGTTGAGTCACTATGTTTTACACCTGAAACTAACGTAGCATTGTGTGTCAACTACAATAAGAAAAACAATGGGATGAAGCAATTAAATGAATTTTGACTATGTTCAAAGTATTAGGTAATTTATCAACAACATATTTAATCTGAACAATAATTATTAAAAACAGGTACTAATCTTAAAGGAAAAAACTGGGTCCAAAGAAATTTAGGCACTAAATTTCACACAGATATCAAGCTTTAGAGCCTGGATTCCAACCTCAGCACTCTGATCATGGAAATTGTGCCCTCAAATCATTACCTTATCCTATCCATTGCAGATCCCCTAATATGATGAGCTCTACATATAGCAGTAGTTAGACGGTGACTTGGTTTTAACAGAAAGGGACTTTCACAGTGAATGAAAAATAGGTATTTTGAAAAGCCTAGAAGCAGATCAACTGTAAAATGAGAAAAGCAAAAATGTTTGAAGGTTAAGGAAAATTTCCTATCACAGTAATTAAAGAGTCTTTGCACATTTTTAGTTTGCAATTAGCAAGCAAATCAATTTTGCTCAGGCAAATCATTTGATAATTCGTGCCATTTCAAAATTTGCTAAACTATCCTTAATGTAATCAATTATTTTAGTTTCATAGATCAGTAACATAATGATAAGAGACAAGTGTTTATCATGTGTGCACTATTTCAAAACTGGGATGAGTGAGAATAAAGATGGGTGGGTATAAACTTCACATTTATTGGAGAAAAAGGGGGAAAACATCAAACACGGAAAACTAAAAACTAATTAACTGTTTCTTTTTTTCCCAGAAATAAAACAAGTAATAAACTGCTCTAGGTGGAGAAGGAATGGTCCTTGGCCATTATTGCATGCAACAAAGATGACTCACACATGAAAAGTCTAAAAATGAAGACTATATAGAAGTTATGACTCTGAATTTTAAATTTTTAAATTTTATTCCTTATGTCCACAAAATTCTGAGAAAATACCCAATTATTCCAACTTTACAAAAGAAACTCAATTTACATGATATGAAATGTAAAGTGACTTAGGTAATTACAAGCAAATGGTTTCATAGGAACACACTTTGTAATAGTTAAAAATTAGGAAAAAACAAGTGTCAATCAACAGAGGAACAGACAAAGGAATATTAGAATATGGTATAGTCATACGATGGAGTATAATAATTAAAATGATGAGCTAGAGCCATATGTCTCATCATTGTGTTGATAACAAACATACAAAGTTTTGTTTAAATAAAAACCAATGTTACAGAAACTTTCATATAGTGAGATATCCCTTTTGCAAATGAAAATACATAAAATTCTATTGTACATGAATATTTTTAAGGAAGTTAATGCACAGAACAGTGAACTTTAAACACACCAAACTCATTTGGATGTTTGTCACAATTAATTCCAAAGGAAAGGTTGTATTTCATTAAGCTATAGCTGAGGCAAATATAATAATGTATTAAATCAGTGGTGAGATCATAGGTATTGCTGCTTTTAATTTTTAGTGCTTCAAAATATTTATAAAATTTCATTGACTTAAAAAATACTATTTCAGGCAAAATGTATGTGGAATAAAAAAATTCAGAAAATTATTTCAGTTTATCATAATATGCAAATAATCCATTCAATGTTTATGATAATCATATAGTCTTAGTAAAAATAAAGTGAATATAAATGTCTGAAGATTTCAAGATAAAAGACAATACTGGACATTCTATTTCTTTTTTTTCAGTTCTGCAACAAAGTTTTAGACACTTTATTAAAGCACTTTTTTTGGCAGAAGGGGTGCCTGTCCTTTCTGTGGGGGGCACACTGGGCGTGGCGTCACACGTGTTCACAGGTGTGTGCATGCGCACGCGCCCAGGATCGCGGCCGCCCCCAGCGGGCACAGCTCCCGGCCCCACCCCCTGCACACGGCCGCCTGTCCCCCGAGAGCCAGTGCAGACCAATGTCCAATTCCTGGACATTCAGGATTTAATTCAGGAAAGAAAAGTGGGAATTTCAAGCTTTCATGAGCTAAACTTTCAGTTTTATTTCTCAAGTTGCCATTTTCTCTAAAAAAGTGCAAATTGCCTCCTTATAGAGAATGTCCCTGAGAATTCAATCCTGGTTAACTCTCAGCATCCTTGGAAAGGGGAAGTACATTCTACACGTGTGGGTCACTATTCACCTTGTGCAGTATGAAACACAACAATTATACATGACTGAACTGTGCAGATTAGCACAGATAAACCAACACAAGGTACTTAGTCACACTGAGATCATTGCCAGGTCCAATGTGCATCGTTTGTAATGGTATCTCCGATTTAAATGGATGTCAAAGGTCACTGAGTCCAAATGCTCTTCTGAAGCATGGGAAGACAAGTAGAAATAGCAAAAGGAGATTGCAGTATCATTAAGTTGTGCCCCCATCAATCAAATGGGGATAAGATTATCTGCTCTCAATCAATGGAGTGTTACCCTTCTGTACCCCCTAATCTGTTCTCCTTTCTACAACCTTGGAGATTTTTAAACCACAAATCTGATCAAGTCACTCCTCTGCTTAAGTATCTCTTCTTAACTCTTAGTGTTAGTCTGAAATCTGTCAACATGACCTACCAGCCTCATTTAAGCCCAATGTTGGAGCTCCTGTTGCTCCAACATTCTAATTGTGGTTACTTCACCTCAGCACTATTCTATTGTAATTAATTTTCTCAGGTACATTTATCATCTAGTCTCTGATCTCATACCTGAGGGCAGAGATCCTATTTATGCTACATCCTATTTATGAATATAATTGTAGCATTGGTACCTATCATACTGCTTGGAATATAGGAGGTTCCCACAAGTGTTTGCTGAAAGAAGGGAAGGAGGGGGGAACACAGGGTAATAGGAAGAAAAGGATTTTGTGTAAAATACAGTAAATGTAAAAATATTTTTATAAAACATTAGTAAGAATGGCATGGTTTGGGGCCAATCAGAAAAAATATCTTTTATAATCTATGCATATGGCAGCTCGATGTGTCTGCCTGTGGCTCTATTTGATTTTTTGTGGGTGGGAGTGGGGACAGACAGTAACACAACAAAATGTTTTGGTGCCTACAGTGGTTGAAATGATTCAGGCCTAAAGATCCTCCTTACTGAGGATCATCATAAACTCAGTATGAAAAAGATTATGAAAGAGGTAGGATGCAAGTACACAGGTCCTGTGTGGCTTGTAGGGGTTTCCTTTATTGTTCACATGTAAACAAAGCCATCTACAGCTATCATGTCTCAGCTAAGAGCACAAACTTCTCAAATACTTAATCCATTCTTTACATATCATTTTTAAAAATAGAAACATTTTAACATGAAAACTGTCAGATCATCTGTATGCCCAGAATTGTGTTAGAAAAAGTGGAATAAGTTTAAAAGAGGCAAAACCCTTATATAAATACCCTTTAAATGACAGGTAGTTCTTAAGCAACTTTCTCTTGAATTTATATTTGAAATTGCAGTTCCTTTCTCATCACCTCAGAAATCTGTATATATTTTTCATCTAAAAGAGTAACTTTCTCTATAGATACATCAAAATTTTCAAAATATCACCATTTTGTTATCATAAACTTTCATATATATATATACACAATTTTTTAAAGATATAATTTCAAAAATCAAGGGAAACTCAGGGAAGATTGCAGAGCAGGAGGATCCTGAGCTCACCCTCACCCAAGACGCACTAAGATAATAGATATATCTGCAAAACTAACTCTGAAAAGGACCTAAGGACTGGCAGAGGAGACCTTGCACAATTAGTCCTTGAGAAGAGGCAACATTGAATAGGACAGGAGAGGTGGAGTTGGGAACCAAACTCCCAGCAAGACTAATTGTAAGTGGAAGAGACATCACAAGCATAGAAGGCAATAGGAAACTGATACCCTACCCTTAAAGAGCCAGCATAATAACTCTCCCTGAGAAACAACACAGAAGCAGCAGTTTGCAAAGAGCTTGTAGTACATGTAAAGGAGATTTATTTACTCATCTCAGAATATGTTCTGGAGGGGCAGAGATCTTCAAGAGATTTCTCCAGGAAGGAAAGTACTGGTGGGCATCATTTTCCCCCTCCCCCAGCCTAGGTAGCTGGACACTTGCAGAAGCCAGCATTAACACTTTGTGGACACCATAATCCAACCCACTGACCTTAGCAGACATCTTCCCAAAGCAGCAGCTGCCCTGCCACACCCTGTAAACAGCTCCAGCATGGGCGAGAACCACTCCCAAATGACTTTGCACTGGGGAAGGGGCAAAATAACTCCACATCCCAGAGTGCCCTCAATTCCAGCATCCTGGCCTCTTGGCTGTATGCAGAGGCAGTAATCTCTGCCATTTAGGGTGCCAACAGCTGTGGCAAAGATACTAATTGTAGAGAGTACGACCACTGCCCCTCCTCCCCACACACACACCGATGAGAACCTCTCAGATTTGTAAGGAGCAAGCCCTGCCCTTTGGTGATAACTACAGTTCTGGCAGAAAGCCTAATTACAGACAGCCAGCTGGACTTCCAAACTTGCCCACTAATGAGCCCACAGCAACAATGGGGAAACTAAATATTGCTCAGTGCACCCACATGATGCAAAGCAGGTAATGGCAGCAGGTTGGGCTGGGCTGGAGGCAATCACGGCTCAGCCACAATGGAAAGGTACATGTGGTCCATAAAGGGAATACCCCTGAGCACCTAGTTTTGGTGACCAGGGGGGTATCACTATAGGACACCACATGACCTCTTCTACATAAGACTTTAAAGACCAGGAGACATAGCTGATTTTCCTAATACATAGAAACAAACACAGAGTCGGACAAAATGAGGAGACAAAGGAAGATGTCCCAAATGAAAGAACAAGACACAATCACTGTAAAATAACTAGATGAAATGGAGTTAAGCAATATGCCTAATAAGGAATTCAAAGCAAGGGTCATAAAGATATTCACTGGACTTGAGAAAAGAGTGGATGAAATAAGTGAGAATTTCAACAATGAGACAGAAAATAGAAAAAACCTCTCAGAGTTAAGGAATTCAATTAATGAAATAAAAAATACACTACCTAGAATTAATAGCAAATGAGAGGATGAAGGAGAATGGATCAGCAATCTGGAAAACAGGGTAATGGAAAGCAACCAAGTTGAACAGCAAATAGGAAAAAAAGTAATAAATGAGAAAAGGTTAAAGGAGCTAAGCAACATCATCAAGCATAATAACATGTGGATCACAGTAGGAGAAGAGATAAAGAAGGGAAAAGAAAACTTATTAGAAGAGGTAATAGTTGAAAACTTCCTTAATCTGGGGAAGGAAACAGACATCCAGGCCCAGGAAACACAGAGAGCCCCTGACAAGATAAACCTAGTAGGTCCACACCATGACAAATAGTGATTAAAATAGCAAAAAGCAATGATAAAGATTCTTACAGCTGCAATACAAAAACAAACAAACAAAAAACAATACAAGGGAAACACCATAAGACTCTTAGCTGATTTTTCAGCAGAAACTTTGTAGGCCAAAAGAAAGTAGCATGATATATTCAAAGTGCCACACCAAAACCACACCAAAAGTACTCTATCCAGCAAGACTATCATCTAGAACAGAAGGAGAGATAAAGAGTTTCCCAAACAAAAGTTAAAGGAATTCATCACCACAAACCAGCCTTATACAAAATGTTAAAGAGAATTCTCTAAGTATAAAGGAAAGTCCATAACTGGAAGAAAATTATGAAAGGAAAAAAATTTCACAAGTAAATTTTACTTGTGAAAATTAGATCAGAGATCCCTGGGTGGCGCAGCGGTTTAGCGCCTGCCTTTGGCCTAGGGCGTGATCCTGGAGACCCAGGATCGAATCCCACGTCGGGCTCCCGGTGCATGGAGCCTGCTTCTCCCTCTGCCTATGTCTCTGCCTCTCTCTCTCTCTGTGTGACTATCATAAATAAATAAAAATTTAAAAAAAATAAAGTTTAAAAAAAAAAAAAGAAAATTAGATCAGTCACTTATAAAGTCAGTATTGAGATTAAAATACAAAATTGTTAAAATCAATTATATCTACAAAAATTAGTCAAAGAATACACAAAATAAAAAGTTATAAAATATGACATTATAAAACACAGAAGAGGAATAAAAATTTAGTGCTTAGAATGTGTTTTAACTTAAGCAACTATCAACTTAATATAGACTGCTATACACATAAGATGTTACATATGAACGCATGGTAACTACAAATCAAAAACCTATAATATATATACAAAAAAATAGAAAGCCAAGCATAACACTATCAAAGCCATCAAATCACAAGGAAAAGAGCAAGAGAAGAAGAAAGAAACATAGAAGAACTATAAAAACAACCAAAAAACAATGAACAAGTATATATGTATCTATCAATTATTATTTTAAATGTAAATGATCTAAATGTTCCAATTAAAACACACTAGATGACTGAATAAATAAGAAAAATCAAGACCCATATGTATGCTGCCCACAAGTCTCACTTCACACCTAAAAATACATGTAGACTAAAAGTGAGGTGCTAGAAAAACATATGCCATGCAATGAAAGTGCACAAAGGGCCAGAGTAGCAATTCTTATATCGGACAAAATAAACTTCAAAATAAAGACTGTAGCAAGAAACAATGAAGGCCATTACATAACAATAAACGGAACAATACATCAAGAGGACATATCAATTATAAATATCTATGTATACAACAAAGGAACACCAAAATACATAAAGCAAATATTAACAGACAGAAATAAAAATCAACAATAAACAATAATATTAGAGGCCTTAACACCCCATTTACATCAATGGATAGATCATCCAGATAGAAAGTCAATAAAGAATGAGCAGCTTTGAAATACACGTTAGACCACATGAACCTGACATACATACAGAACATTCCATCTCAAAACAGCAGAAAACAAATTCTTTTTTAAGCGCACATGGAAAACTCTCTAGGACAGATTATATGATAGGCCACAAAATAAGCTTCAGTAAATTTAAGAAGATTGAGATCCTATCAAGATTGTTTTCCAACCAGAACTGTATGATACTAGAAGTCAATTATAAGAAAAATCTGAAACACACACACACACCAAACAAACAAGCAGAGGCTAAACAACATGCCACTCAATAATCAGTAGGTCAACCAAGAAATCAAAGAAGAAATCAATAAATACATGGGGACAAAGGAAAATGAAAACACAACAGTCCGAAATCATGGGGATGCAACAAAGAAGTAATAGGGAATTTTATAGTAATATAGGCCTACCTCAAGAAACAAGAGAATTCTCAAATAAACTAACTTTATACTTTAGGAGCTAGGAAGAAAAAAAAGAACAAATAAACTCAAGGTTAGTAGAAGGAAAGAAATAGATATTTGTGCATAAATGAACAAAATAGAGACTAAAAGAACAATGGAAAAGATCAATGAAACCCAGAGTTGGTTTTCTAAAAATATAAACAAAATTGATAAGAATTTTAGCCAGATTTATCAAGGAGAAAAAGAAAGAAGATTCAAATAAAATCAGAAATGAAGGAGAAGAAATAGCAACTGACACTACAGAAACTCAAAGGATTATAAGAACATATTATGAAAAATTATATGCTAAGATACTGAATGACTTAGTCAAATGGATAAATTTCAGAAACATTCAATCTTCCAAAACTGAATCAAGAAGAAATAGAGGATCTGAACTAGAGCAACTACTAGTAATGAAACTGAATCAATAATCAACAAACTCCCAACAAACAAAAGTTCAGGACCACATGACTTCACAGGTAAATTCTACAAACATTTAAAGAAGAGTTAATACTTACTTTTCTCAAACTGTCCCAATAAATAAAAGAGGAAAGAAAAGCTCCTAACTTATTTTACAAGGTCAGCATTACTGTGATACCAAAACCAGACCAAAGACATCACAAAATAAAGGCGGGGGGGGAGGGGGCACTTAGGTGGTTCAGTTAGTTAAGTGTCTGACTCGGTTTTGGCTCAGATCATGATCTCAGGGTCCTGATATCAAGCCCCACATCAGGCTCCTCACTCAGCAGAGTCTACTTGTCCCAGTTCCTCTGCTCCTTCCCCTGACTCAATAAATAAATAAAATCTTTAAAAAATATAAAACAAACAACTAACTATAGACCAATATGTTTGATGAATGTAGATGCAAAAATACTCAAAAGATTAGCACAACTAAATCAACAATATATTAAAAAACATTAGTCACCATGATCATGTGGGATTTATTCCAGGGATGTAAGGGTGGTTCAATATGTGCAAGTCAATCAATATAATATTTAACATTAACATGAGAAAGAATAAAAACCATAAGATCATCTTCATCTTCAGATTAACATTATTAAGATATAACATTTGATATTTTCAACATCCTTTCATGATAAAAACTCTCAACAAAGTGGGTTTAGCGGGAACACATCTCAACATAATTAAAGGCCATATATAACAATCATCATACTCAATGTTGAAAAACTGAGAGCCTTCCCACTACGAACAGGAACAAAACAAGGATTCCATTCTTGCCACTTTTATTCAAGGTAGTACTGGAAGTTGCAGTCATAGTAATCAGACAAGAAAAAGAAATGAAAGACATCCAAATTGCTAATGAAGAAGTGAAGCTGTCACTCTTTGTAGATGCCGTGTTATTATATGCAGAAAACCCTAAAGACACCACCAATAAACTATTAGAAATGATAGATGAATTCAAAGTTGCAAGATGCAAAATCAATAAAAGTATGTGTCACATCTAATTTCCTGAATTAAGGAAATCAATTTACAGTTGCACCAAAGGATAAAATACCTAGGAATGAATAAATAAATAAATACTTCTTTTTTTACACAGACAGGCAGAGACATAGGCAGAAGGATAAGCAGGCTCTCTGTGGGGAGCTCAATGTGGGACTCGATCCCAGGACCCTGAAATCATGATTTAAGCCAAAGGCAGATGCTCAACCACTGAGCCACCCAGGTTCCCCCCTAGGAATAAATTTAATCATAGATGTGACTATATCTATGTCACATCTATGTCTAGATGATCAAAACTATAAAACATTAATGAAAGAAATTGAAGATGAAACAACAAATGTAAAAGTATAGCATGCTCATGGATTTAAATAATTAATATTGTTAAAATGTCCATATTACCTAAAACAATATATAGATTCAATGCAATCTCTTTCAAAATACCCACAGCGGGATCCCTGGGTGGCGCAGCGGTTTGGCGCCTGCCTTTGGCCCAGGGCGCGATCCTGGAGACCCGGGATCGAATCCCACGTCGGGCTCCCGGTGCATGGAGCCTGCTTCTCCCTCTGCCTGTGTCTCTGCCTCTCTCTCTCTCTCTCTCTCTCTGTGACTATCATGAATAAATAAAAAAATTAAAAAAAAAATACCCACAGCATTTTTTATAGAACTAGAACAAATAAAATTTGTGAAGAACCAGAAAAGGCCTTGAATAGCCAAACCAACCTTGAGAAAGAATAAGTTGGAGGTATCACAATCTCAGATTTCAAGATACACTTATAAACCTATAGTAATCAAAACACCATACTGGCACCAAAAAAGACACACAGATCAATGGAACAGGATTAGAGAATCCAGAAATAAACCTACACGTATATGGCTGATTAATCAGTGACAGAGGAGGCAAGAATATACAATGAGGGAAAGACAATTTTCAAAAAATGTTTTTGAGGAAACTAGGCAGCTGCACGCAATGAAACTGAACCACTTTCTTACACCATACACAAAAATAATCTCAAAACGGCTTAAAAGCCTAAATGAGAGATCTGAAAACAAAACTTCTAAAAGGAAACATAGGCAGTAATCTCTTGGACATTGGCTTTAGCGACATTTTTCTGATATGTCTCCTGAGGCAAGGGAAACAAAAGCAGAAATAAACTTGGGACTACACCAAAATTAAAAGTTTTGGGATGCCTAGGTGGCTCAGTGGTTGAGCATCTGCTTTTGGCTTAGGTCATGATATTGGGGTTGTGGGATGGAGTCCCACATTGGGCTCCCCTTGAGGAGCCTGGTTCTCCCTCTGCCTATGTCTCTGCCTCTCTCTCTATGTCTCTCATGAATAAATAAATAAAATCTTTAAAACAAACAAACAAAAAAACAAAATTAAAAGCTTTTTCACAGCAAAGGAAATCATCAGCAAAAGGAAATCTCATCAGCAACCCATTGATGAGAGATGATATTTGCAAATGATCTAATAAAGGGTTAATATTCAAAATATATAAAGAAGTTATACAACTCAACATAAAAAAAAACTGATTAAAAAATGGGCAGAGGACCTGAATAGACATTTTTCCAAACAGACATAAAGCTGGGAAACAGACATGGAAATATGCTCAATATCACTAATCATCAAGCAAATGCCAAAGAAACAAACAAAGCCCCCCCAAAACAAAACACAAAATCCAAACATGATGAGACATCACCTCACACTAGTCAGGATGGCTAGTATTAAAAGGATAAGAAATAATAAGGATGGCGAGGATGTGGAGAAACAGGAACCCTTGTCACTGTTGGTAGGAAAGTAAACTGATACAGCCACTGTGGAAGACAGCATGGAATTTCCTCAAAATATTAAAAACAGAAATACCATATGACCCTGTAATTCTACTACTGGGTGTTGACCCAAGGAAAAAGAAAAGACTAATTCAAAAACATATATGCACCTCTATGTTTTTGGAAGCATTATTTGCAATTGCCAAGATATGGAAGCAACCTAAGTGTCTGTCAATAGATTAAATGGATAAATGTGTAGGATATGTGTGTGTGTGTGTGTGCATGTGCAATGGAATATTATTCAGCCATAGAAAATAATGTGCTTTTGCCATTTGTGACATTAATTGACCTAAATATAGAGGCTGCTTTTAGGTAAACAGGCTTGAGAAATGGAATGGAACAGAAAGGACCATAGTGACCACTGGCTGACTACACACAGGCCCGTCAGGCAGTCTACCTCAAAACATAAAACATCCATAGGCCATAGCTGACTAATAGGCTACTTACAACCAGGCACAGTTACCAAAAAAGAGAGAGAATTACATATGTTACCATACCTCCTTACCTTCCCTCTTTAAAAGTGGCCCCCACACACTGCTTCCTAGTAGACAGCCTCCCCTCTGCTGTCCTGCCCACCACTCCCTTGCAGTGTATTCAATAAATTTCTACTTCCTTTGTTCTGCCTCGGGTGAATTCTTTCACTGCCCCTGCTACTGGCTTCCAGCCAATCACCGCCCTATTTAGAGGCCCCCATCTGATTGAGAGACACTCCCGTTGGGCACCACACTATGGTATTTGTCAGTAAATGAAATAAGTCAGAGAACAACAAATACCATAGGATTTCATTTATATGTGGAATCTAAAAACCAAAACAAATTAGAAAAGAGACCAAAAAAAAAAAAAAAAAACCCAACCCCCCCCGCACCCCCCCCCCCCAAAAAAAAACTCCTTGATGCTTAAGTACACAGACCAAACTGGTGGTTGCCACCAGTGGTAGGTTGGAGGATTGGTAAAGTAGATAAAGAGGATAAAGTAGTACAGAATTCCAATATAAAATAAATAAGTCACAGAGATGAAAAAATACAACAGGGAATGTAGCCAAAAATATTATAAAAACATTTTATGGTGACTTAAATTAACTATACTTATTATGTGAGTACTGAGTAATGTAGTAATGTTTAGGATTGTCGAACTAATATGTCATACACTTGAAATTAATATAAGATTGTATGCTTTACTTCAATAAAAAATTAATAATAAAAGAAAAATATCAACGGTCACTATTTCCAGTCTACAGTCTTACAATATGATTTCTTAGTTATCCAAATCATGGCACCAATTAGCTTGCACACCAATGCACAGCACAAAACTGAAGTCTAATATATAGGAGATAGTCATACTGTTTTCTTATTCTAGAGAAGTCTACCTACCAATGCATTTATTCATTAATTCAACAAATATTATAGAGTGCTTATTATGTGTTAAGCATGTTCTACAAGTTTTGGGAATATAATGATAAGCTAAAGCAGGCATGGTCCCTCCCCCTAGGAAGTGTAGTAACTAGTGGGTGAGAGGACATCTACCAGGTACAAAATACAAATGTGTTCATCTGTCAGCTATATGTGTAGACTTGCCAATTTATGACCTGTAAGATAGAGTTTGAAGTTTTACTCTGTACCCAGTATATATTTAACTTTAGAGAGTCATTATTTACTTTAGTTATTCCAAAGAATAAAAGCAGTCAAAATATCTTTTCTATCTTATTCTTTTGACTTTTATAAATATTGAGGAACATTTTGAAAATGTGCGGACTTTTTGTGTAAGGCAGATCTTCAACATTTGTTCTCCTGTATTTAAACAGGTGTATCTCAAAGGACAGCAACTATGGGAAATGACAAACCTATGTTTACCTCTCAGTCAAGTCAGGCTCTACATGTACTCTCTTGGGGTGCAAATAAACGTTTATGTCACAATTGCTATTTTTCAGACTGGGTGGATCTACTCCTATTACCTTAGAGAAAGACAGGATAAAAAAAAATACAGTGTCTCACACATGACAGGACATTAGGTCAAGGCAAGGACATAGACAGGAGGAGGAGGAAGCCAGAGAACACTTACTGGTAAGTGGTTGGGCTGACATTGATGCGCCGAGGGTGACTTCCTGATTCGAATTTGCTTGCCAGAGTGACATTATTTCCAAACAGGCAATATCGTGGCATTCTCACCCCAACAACTCCAGCCAGCACAGAACCCGAGTGAATGCCTATCCTCATCTAAAAAAGAAAGAAAAATGGAAGGGATATACTTATGCTTTCTTTTGGTATGCAATTATTTTAGTGAAAGGTAATTATGTAAGCCACTGAACTTGGATCTCCTCAAAGACAAGAACTGTGTCTTGGTCATTTTTGTGAGCCTGATATCTGGACCATTAAAGTGGCAATGAACATGAATACTGTGGAATAAATGAATAAATTAACTAAAAGGAAAAATTATGTTTAATTTGCTGAGTAAATCCCATTCTAGGTCAAATCGCTTTTCATTTGTACATAATACGTCCTAATACATAAAAAATGTATTATTCTCCCTCTAGTTATTTTTACATACAACCATATTATTCCCTTCATGGAATTAAGCACAATTATAAATTAAATACTTATATTTCTGTTTATTTTGTTTAAATGTTGGATTGTCCTATGAGAGAAAGATCCATATTTATTTCCTTGCTGCTGAATATTCAGTACTTAGTACTGTACCTAGAGCAAAGCAGGTCATTCATAGTAAGTGATAAATGTTGATAAACTGTCAAACTTCTTCTTGAACATTATATTAAAATGGAGTTATAGAGAATTTAACCCTTGAGTCAGTCAAGAAGCGTTTATTGAAAATCCTAAAAAATAAATTAAGTTATGTATATTTTATACTCCATGAATCTGATAAATAGTAGTCTGGCCCATACCTTGAAGCAATCCTCAATATGCAGTTGATATACACTTAAATGTGCTTATGGCAATGAAGTTGCTTCTACATGGTCTGCACCAAAATAACCGAAGCTAATGTTGACCAAGTAAGAAGTGATGTTCTAGGTGAATGTGGGAGAGAGGGAAGAGATCTGACCCCTAAATGCCTCCTACATAAGTGTCATCCCTTCACTACCACGTCTGCTTTTGCCCTTGTAGTTGTAAAGACAAAAAGTCATTCTGTGACTAACCTTTGTCATAGGACTGGAGAGTTCATACTTATCAACTATTAATAAGACAGGCTGAAACCAAGGTGATCTAGCTGCAACTCTTAGTAACCTCTTCATGTACTTTTAAAAAAATGATTCTAACATTTATTTGAAAATCCAACATGCTAGGGAAGAATCAAGGTACATTTGAAAAAAAGTATATTTTTCCTATTAGTATAAACATATCTAATAAGTGCACAGATATCATAATACTGTGTATACACAGGGAGACTAACAGAAGAGATAGCACAGGAAGACTTCCATGCATACATAGGTGATTGATATATGATAGAGTTGGCACTTCTGATTAATGAGAAAAAAGATGGCATTTCCATTAGTTGCTCTGGATCAACCATGTATTCATGTTGAAAAAAAAATCCAAGTAGATTAAAGATCTTAATGTAGAAGGCACAACTTTACAGCTTTAAAAATAATTGGTTTTTTAAAAAAGATTTTATTTATTTATTCATGAGAGACACACAGAGAGAGAGGGACAGACATACAGGCAGAGGGAGAAGCAGGCTCCATGCAGGGAACCCAAAGTGGGGGACTCAATCCTGGGACTCCAGGATCATGTCCTGGGCTGAAGGCAGGCACTAAACCTCTGAGCCACCTAGGGATCCCCAAAAACAATCGTTTTAATTAGGATAAAGGCCAATGTGTAGTATCAGTAGTACTCTAAAATGCAGAAACCCTAAAAAGTATAATTTTATTAGTCTCTTAGTAACAGTCTCTAGGTGAGTGGTCCAGGTTGTCAGGAAAGGTCAGTTTGGCAGAGACCAGTTCCGTGTCATCATCTTCTTTCTCATGCCTTATCACCTATTATTTGTTGGGAAACCTGAAGCTGAATCAGGAGCACCCTCGTGTGCTAACTCCTGATGGGGCAAGATACACCCTTCTCATCCAGGGGAAGGGTCATGACATTACCTTTTCAGGTGATCATCATTCCTTTGGGTAGATCCAGATTTACATCTGCTATCATTTTTCTTCTGTCTACAGGAGTTTCTTAAACATCTTCTGTACCGTAGGTCCACCGCAGATGAATTCTTTCAGCATCAAAACCACAATGAGATACCACCTCACACCAGTGAGAATGGGGAAAATTAACAAGGCAGGAACAACAAATGTTGGAGAGGATGCGGAGAAAAGGGAACCCTCTTACACTGTTGGTGGGAATGTGAACTGGTGCAGCCACTCTGAAAAAGTTTTATTTTGCCTTCCTCTCTGACCAATATTTTCACTGGGTATAGAATTCTAGGTTGATCTTTTTTTGTTTTCTTTCCTTTCCATCTTTTAGTCCTATTGCTTCATTGTCTCCTCCTTTGCATTATTTCCTATGAGAACATTGCTGCCATGCTTATCTTAGTTCTTTCATGTGTAATAGATCTTTTTCCTTCTGGCTTCTTTAAGTTTTAGTATTTTTTCTAGTTTTGCAAACTTTAGCCATGATTTCTTTTGATGTTTTTTTCTTCATGTTTCTTATATTTGGGGTTTGTTTAGTATTTTGCATGATCAAATTTGGAAGACTTTCAGCTATTACTTCTTTGAATATTTTTTCTATCCACACTTCTTTCTCAGAGATTCCAAATATATGTATATCAGGATATTTGAAGTATTTCCATGGTTGAAAAATTTATTCATTTGAAATATTTTTTTGGGGGGGGCAGCCTGGGTGTCTCAGCAGTTTAGCGCTGCCTTTATCCCAGTGTGTGATTCTGGAGTCCCGGGATTGAGTCTCACACCAGGCTCCCTGCATGGAGCCTGCTTCTCCCTCTGACTGTGTCTCTGTTCCCTACCACCCCCCGTGTCTCTCATGAATTAATAAATAAAATCTTTAAAATATATATATGTTTTTTTCTGTTTATTTTGGATAACTTCTATTGTAATGTCTTCAAATTCACTAATATCTTCTTTTGTAATATCTAATCATTTGTTAATGTCATCCAGTGCATGTTTCATCTCAGGCATTGTGAATTTCATCTCTAGAAGTTCAATTTACCAATTTTTTCTTTTTCAGATATCAAATTACCTTTTGACACATGGAATATAGTTAAAATAACTGTTTTAATACTCTTGTCTGCTAATTCTATACCCTATTAGTCTATTTCAGTTTTGATTGGTCTTTCTCATCATTATGGGTCATATTTTTCAGCTTTACAGCATGCTACTAATTTTTGGTTGCATGTTAGGTATCATAAATTTGACTTTGTTGATGCTGGATTTTTTTTATATTCTTTTTTTAAGATTTTATTTTATTTGAGAAAGAGAGCATGAGTGGTAGGGAGGGATAGAGGGGGAAGGAGAAGCAGACTCCCCATGGAGCAGGGAGCCAGACATGGGCTCAATCCCAGGACCCTGAGATCATGACCTAAGCCAAGGATGAGTCACCGAGGTGCCCCTATTTTTTTTATATTCTTATAAATATTCTTGAGTTCTATCTACATATATAGTCAAATTACTTGAAAATATTTTTTTTTCAAGTCTTGCTTTTCAAGATTTTCTGGGCAAGTCCTGAGCAGTATTTCATGTAGGGTTAGTTATTCCCCACTACTGAGGCAAGAACACTCTTGAGTACTGTACTCAGTACCTATGATTTTATGAGGCTCTCCAGTCTTTCTGATGGGAACAGGTTTTTTTTTTGTTTTTTAGTTTGTTTGTTTGTTTGTTTGTTTGTTTGTTTCCAGGTCTTGTGTGAGTGCCAGGAACTTTTTCCTCTAGTCCTTCCAGGTGATTTTCCCTTTTGGGCTCAGGTAATCTTCTCACATATAGACAATAATCAGTGCTTTGCAAAACACATAGGAGGCCCCTTGCTAGATTTCTGGTGGTCTCTATGCAGCTTCCTCCTTGCTAGTACTCTGCCTGTGACCTCTTGCTTCTCTGATCTCCCCAGACTCTCACTTTCATCTCTTCCACTCCAGGAGTTTGTTGGATGCCTCTGGTTTGCTCCTCCTCACACCATAGCCTGGGTGTTCCCAAAGCAATATACCAGGGAAATCATATGTTTCATCTTACTTGTTTCCTATCCCTCAGGAATCACTATTTTCTATTGCCTAGTGGCCAGTGTCATAAAAGCTGTTATACTGTATTTTTTCTCCAGATTTTTAACGTTTAAGCTAGGAGCATAAATCCAGTCTCTGTTTTTCCATATTAAGTGGAAGCATAAATGAGATAATAGTTTTTTAAAGAAATCTAACTTTCTGAAAAATGTAGGCCTGTTTCTGATGAGTGATTGTCTATTTGGGTTTAAAAAAAGGTAAAAAAAAAAAAAAGAGTGACTAATAATAGTCCTTTTAATCAAGATAATTATAAACTACCTTTCTCTAAAATTATGAAAGCATTTTATAATATTATTATATTTCTTTAGGTTTCTTTTTGCTTTTATAAGGCCTATTTATATTAAATTCCTTGTGTAATGCAGGCTTGCCTGAAAAACACCCAGACCTCAGTTACTAAGATTGTCAGTTTGGGCCTATGATCACTGTACTGCTCCCTTTAAGCAGGCGGAAAAAGAAGTGAATATTACATTGATACATCTCACAGCCTCTTTATTCTGTGCTTTTTGTTTGAGAAAAAGACTCTACACCCCACACCAATTGTATAGAAGGCTTATAGACTTCCATCACTGCCTCCTTTTCAAAAGGCCTCAGGGTTTTTAAAAACCAAATTATCAAAATGAGAATTATTATAAACTGAAAAATGCTCATGATTAAAACACTGATATCCCTGATGGGGGGTGGATGGAGAAATGGTCATTTAAAAAAAAAACATTATCTCTTAGATGGCCACTTAAAACACGCACAAAAATATCAACAACCACACAAAAAGCACAAATTTGTTGTCATTGTCTCTACTGTATAGTGAAATTAAACTAAGAGTATTATTTAATCTTGGAAGTAAGGAGATACCATGAGGTACTTACAAATCGAATCATCAGACTATTTTCTTTGAATTTCTTTTGACAACTTATTAAGATTTCCCAAGAATTATTGCCTATATAAGGAAGTGAATGACTGCCTCACTCAGAATATATCAAGAACATCTAGCACTTAGACAGAAGAGATACATTTAATTCTCAATGAGGAATTTAGATTCACTTTGGCAAGATTTAACATTGTTTAATTAATTTAACCAATCAGTAACATTTGTAATCATCTGCCTAGTATGTCCTAACTAAAGAAGGCTGCTTCATAGTAAACTAGTGGTTGTTAACTAGGGACGTTTATGACCTTCAGTGAACATATGGCAATGTCTTGAGACATTTTTTATCTTAATAACTGGGATGAAGAGCTGCTACTGGCACCTATTCAGTCAAGCTAGAGATGTCCAGGATAGCTTCCCCACAGCAAAACGTTTTCTAGTCCAAAGTAGACTAGAAACCCTGCCGAGTCTGAGAAACCCTGCACTAAACACACTTCTGGCAACTTAACAGATATTTAGTAGACCAACATACACACAAAATAATAAATTCTTCAATCAGATCAAAGCTTTGATGCATAACAGTAGACTTTGCTTTTTAGAGAACATTTATAGAAAAAAAATAGTTTCTGACCTAGGGATTTATAGAAAAACCCTATAACTTTTGAATCCATCCTGAGGTTAGGATATTTGTTACCAGTCTCCTATACCTATATGAAATGTGTGAAATACTATAAAATTCTGGGAAACATCTAAGTCCCCAATTATCAAAAGACGCAGTTATTTTCATAATACTGTACTAATTATTCATTAGCTGAAGCACACAAACAACTGCATTTTTAGATAACATTTCTCCCACGACTCCTAAAAATAGAAGGCTTATACAGTTCAACCTCAGTTAGCCAAAAATCTCCCTGGTTTAGTCAAGAAGGAATCTTTGGGTTGAGAGGGCAGCACAAATTCATTAGTCCTGCTCATTTCACAAATAAACTCAAGTCCAGAGGAGCACAATGAAAAACAGCAATTGTCCACAGCAAGCACTTACAAAAATCTCAGTTCCCTTCCCATACCTCATGGTACCCATTGCACAGCTATGGTGTCAAGGACAATGTTACAGACCCATGTGTAATTCATTAAATAGATTTAGCAATTCCCCAATGTCCAAATCAAACCGAAACCATGATTAACATGAGTAACGAGCTGACATAACAACTTATTAAACTAATACCAGTTTGTGTTGAAGTAGTCCAAGCTGAGCAAGGCAGAATTTCTAAATTAAAATAGAAGGCCGAGGATCCCTGGGTGGCTCAGTGGTTTAGCGCCTGCGTTCAGCCCAGGGTGTGATCCTGGAGTCCCGGGATCCAGTCCCACGTCGGGCTCCCTGCATGGAGCCTGCTTCTCCCTCTGCCTGTGTCTCTGCCTCCCTCCCTCCCTCTCTCTCTCTCTCTCTGTCTCTCATGAATACATAAATAAAATCTTAAAAAAAAATAGAAGGTCTACAGCAGAAAAAACAAGACAGACTTTTAGTAGAAAAAGCCAGTTAGCCATTTACTAATGTTTGCATTTAAGTATTATTCTTAGATTCATGTAGTTAAGATTTTAAGCTGTTAAAAACAGTTAATTAACTGTTTTAATAGGACACTAATATCATAATTCACATTATTAGGAAACAGGGAGGAAAAACAAGTACTTCATTCATCCTTCTACCAGTATTAACATGCACTCTAAGTTTTTTCATAAGATATTCCTTGCACTAATAAAATGAAATAATTGAAATCTATCTTCACATTTTTGTCTTGTTATTTTATTAATAGCCATTATCTCCTTGACAAAAAAAATCAATTAATGCTTTAAATTCTAATTTTAAGAGTTCAAGATTCTCAGGCAGAATATAATAAACTCATAATAACTTATATAGTTTTTCTTAAAATTTCTTCTTATTTCCCCCATGCGCAAGAAAACAGGGAGAAATAATCTCTGTAGATATGTGACATTTTTCTATCAGAGGACTGAGCCTCCAACTGATGGTGTCAAAATGTCACATTCTCAAGTAGCATGCTTGGACAAATAGTATTTTGGGCAAAATGTCTTCCTGTGTTTACTTTAAACATTACAGAGGTATCATTTATAGATAAATTTCAATTTATAGAAAATATTTGACAAAAAATGGTTCTCATCATGGTATGGTGATATATAATTTCAGACACAAGAAATACAGTTACTTCTATAAGATAAAATGGTGAAATTTTAAATAATTGGTACTTTATAGAGTTAGGAAAGAAAGTGAATTTGTGATCTTGTTTACATTTTTTGAATGGGGAAGGATAAGACTTTACAAAAAATTATTAGGAGGGCATGCCTGAAATCCTAAAACAGATACCCCTGAAAACGTTATCAGAGACTGCAGAGAAGAGACAGTAATATGGCTCAGTTTCACTGCCACCTTCTTACAGGGCACTGACCATTGTGTATGTGATTATTTAAATATGCTGGATCTCTAATAAAAGATTTACATTTGACTGAACCTGTAGGAGTGTTAACATTAAGGTCCGTGTTGAATCTGAAAATTACCTTTGTGCAGAAAAAAAAAAATGCTCCAAGATTTGTTTTCCAAAGGGAGAAATTGATTTAAAGCAATTGACATACTTAAGCTAAATGTGCATATATTTAGGAGTAACCAACATATAATTTAGCAGTTGAAAAACATACCATTTTGTGCCAGAAATAGGGAGAGTTGATATATCATCTAACACAGTGCTATCCTTTAAACACATAGAGAATTGTTCATTATAATAAAGATTGATAGAATTAAAAAATATTTTTAAAATTTAAGAAAGTGTTACTACTTTCTAACAGCATTTCATTTTCATTCTCATATCCAGAAAAGAATTTGAAACCTTTTTATTTTTATTTAAGATTTTATTTATTTATTCATGGGAGACAGAGAGGCAGAGACACAGGTAGAGGGAGAAGCAGGCTTCCCGTGAGGAACCTGATACAGGACTCAATCCCAGGACCCGGGGATCATGACCTGAGCTGAAGACAGACACTCAACCACTGAGCCACCCAGGTGCCCCTAGAAACCTTTTTCTTAGGAAACATCTAATCTTTGGCTATCTAACTAGGGATGCTAAGGAAACACTTATCCTACTGATCATATCCATAACATTAATCAAATCATTGTACTACATCTTTACTGTTTAATTGCACAGTTTGAAATTTATTTCTAATATCATAAAAGTATTCCTTGTTAATGGATTCATTTTTAACCAACAAAGTCTGTTAATTGTTAAAACTTCAAAGCTCTTAGAAGCTTCTATTTTAAAACTACCGCTTAAAAATATTGCTACTAATTCTCTCTGTTAACTGATGAAAATCATCTTCTGTCAAAATGTAGATCTTAATAGATAATCTGGAGCAAATTTCTAGTCTAAAAGAAACTTTACAATATTGTGAATTCAAAAAAATGATTTAAAGAAAGCTTAAACATGTAGAAATGGGATAAAGGGATTTAGTAAAGAATTCTAATAGTAAGGAATATGTGTTTATCATTTTATAAATTAATCCATCTAAACTATAAAAATTTGTATTTGTTTTTATGTATTTGTATTTTTAATATTTTTATCTATTTATTTATCTTATTCTCAAGACCAAGGACCCAAGTCAACCAATAGGATTACTTTGCTTTCAGCAAAAATATTTCAAAGGTTGAGCCCTTTTAATAATAACCTGGGAAAGGCACAATTTCAAATAGAAAATAACTCCTGTTTTTTCATCCCTCAAAGGAATGCGGGATGTTTAGGATGTTTGTCCTTCACCCACTCATTCCTTATCTTTCTTTCCCTTCATACCACTCTCTTCTAAAGATTATTATGTAACAATTCAGCCCCAAACACCTGCTGGGCATTGTGGAAGACAAGAAGGACAGAATGACTTTATTCACTTCATGGAACCTGATATCTTACAAAGTTAAGGAAAGATAGAAATCTTATCTAAGAAAAAATACACACATGGTCAACAAATATCACCTTCAAGATTTTAGATATTAAAATTACCATTTTGCAAAAACTAAAAATAAAATTTGCAAATATATGATTTTCCACTTAGATACTACTTAAAACAAAGTTCCTCTATGAGAATATGGCATATATTATATTATGATGTCCATGTTTACCACTGATAAATAAATTTCTTCAGGGAAAATTTAGTTCATTTCATGGCTCAGAAGTTCTCTATCTCATAATGCACATGATGTGTATGTAAAAAAACTTTAATGAGTTTGATTATTAAACAGGAATAATTATCCTTTTTTGCAAGCCATACCTTTCTTGTCTACAAGAATTAATGACATAGGGCAGCCCGGGTGGTGGCTCAGTGGTTTAGCGCCGACTTCAGCCCAGGGCCTGATCCTAGAGACCCAGAATCCAAGCCCATGTCAGGCTCCCTGCATGGAACCTGTTTCTCCCTCTGCCTGTGTCTCTGCCTCTCTCTCTCTCTCTCTCTGTCTCTTATGAATAAATAAATAAAGTCTTAAAAAAAAGAATTAATGACATAGACATGTTTATCCCCTCAGGTAAAAGTAAAGTAACAATTAAACTCCTGAGTTACAAGGTGTAACTCTTGGTACACATCAGAATCAACTGGGGAGCTTTAAAACTGCTACTTTGGTTCTCACTTCCAGAGATTTGATTTAAGGAGTCTGGAATGAGATGTGGGCATTGAGACTTGCAGCTCTCTCTCGAGTTTCTAATGTGCATCCAAAGTTGAGAACCACAAGTGTAGAACATCATTTTAAGTTTCACAGATACATTAACAAATTATCAATACTGCAGGAGCCAAGTTGTTGCAACAGCCTACTCTTTCCCAGCAAATGGTATTAGCCAGCGCTGTGAAAATATGTAATTACTGTCATATTCATACACATATACCTTTCAATTTTTAGAAGGAAACTCACTATTCCATCTTGCTTCCAGAAAACAACATTCCTGTGTATCGCTTGAAGACTTTTGAAAACAATAAAAATATATGTTTAATTAAAACATTAGCAAACTGGGGGACACCTGGTTAGCTCAGTCAGTCAAGCCTCTGCCTTCCACTCAGGTCATATTGGGATCCTGGGATGGAGCCCTGCTTCTAGATCCCTGCTCAGAGGGCAGTCTGCTTTCCTCTCTCCCTGTGCTCCTCCCCCTACTCATGCTGTCTCTCTTTCAAATAAATAAATAAAATCTTAAAAAAATCAGCAAATAGGGTAGAACTGTAAATATTCCTCAGACTTAATGCATTTTGGTTGGTTGGAGACAAAGATTTCTTTCAGACGTCAGAACATCTGTTTTTGGATGGGTGGTGACCCAGGCTCATATATAGCATTTTATAGCACATCCCATGGCTAGAGGCAATATGATTAGAAAAAGAAACTATCTCATCTTGGAATGTTGGTCTTTAGGGGAGTCCTAGCATAAGAATGGCAGCTAGGATGGAGAGCACTGTAGGTTTATGGATGCTGAAAGGAGTGCTGTCTCTTTGGAAGTTTCATGCTGGGAATCTGATCCATCACTTAACTTTAGCTAGATGATCCTGGGTAAATTACTTATCTAAATCTTGTCCTCTATAATATAGAGATAATGGATCAGCTTAGGTGGGTATGTAAGAAGTCTTCACTCGTATCCAATAGGAAACATTAGGACTTAACTTGTACTGGTGAAATGTTTTTTAAATTTTCTCATAGTGCAAGGGCTAGGGAATTTCCTGGTTCACAGACCTTATTCCACAATATGGAAACTAAAACAGAAGGGTAAATGGCCTGCTAAAGAATAGAGCAGTGAGGATTAGACTCCAAATGGAAACACAATTCTTATGGTTCCTACAGAATCACATCTTGGTACTCCTTTTTTTTTTTTTTTTTTTTCATCATTACAACAGATGAAAATGCACAATGATACTTTATATAAACCTCTATAAAATCTGCTTAAATAGCTAAGCATTATCAAAGGAATAAAACAAGGGAAAGTGTTTTCTGAAAAATTTTTTAAAAATATTTTGCACACTAACAGAAAGCTACAATAAAATTGAAATAAACAATGCAATTGTCATAACTAAGCTTAAGGAGACATACCATTAAATGCAATGTGCTCTCTTGGAACAGAAAAAGAACAGTAGGAGAAAATTGAGGATATCCAAATAAATTATAGATTTTAGTTAATAATATGTATCCATGTCAGTTTATTAATGGTAACAATAGTGCTATACTATTTTAGGGGGAAACTGGATGTAGAGTTTTGGGAACTCTTTGTACTATCTTTGTAAATATTTTGAAAATCCAGAAGTGTTATAAAATAAAAAGTTTATTTTAAAATGTAAAATATGATCCTCCACCAATAAAAGGACAATTGTACAAATGTTTTTTATCTTTACAAATGTTCCATACCCTGATCCTGTTATTACTGTTGTTACCGACATTTATTCCATTTGGGCATTAGATGGCGCTCATGATCGTTTCACTGAGCAGGTTGGCTTCTGAATTATCAGCAATAGATCTCTCGATAGATGTTTCTGGAAGATTTGGCCCAATATTGATTTTAAAGGTAAATTTTTTGAAAACACATTTAACCCCATAATAAAGTTTAAAAAGATCTTGGGATGGGAAGCAGAATTCAAACAATGAACAAAACTAGAAATTAAGAAATCATTAGGATTCATAAATCACAAGAGGTCCAATGGTAGACTTCGAGGCATCTACAGGTCTCCTGAAGATGTGCATCTATGCTATATCCATCGTGTTTATCAGCTATTTGAAGGAGGCATGGATACCCCATTATCTGAGAACCATTACTTTAATATTCTTTTCAGTTTCAAACCACATCCATATCTTCAACGTCTATCACTGAATTTTGTATGTAGTATACAATCTTTAAAAGTTTGTTGACTGAATGAGTGAACTGATCAGAAAAATAAATGAAATTCTATGCTAAGCACAAATTCACCCTTTCTTTCCTCTAAAAACTTAAAGCAGTATATTTTTTTCACTCAAATTTTTGTATACTTATTTATCTCTATATCCCTCATTAATATTTGCAAGCTAAAAATGAAAGCCATCTTTTAAACGATGGACCTTGAATCAATGTTTTATGCTCAATCCTGCTTCTGCTTGTCTTATTAGCCTACTAATTGATAACGTAACATCATCCCAGAACTTTATAAGTATCTTTAGATCATCCCAAAGCTAGCTCAAAATGAGTAGAAACTAGTTAAAGGCTCCAAAAAGAAAATAAAAAGCTTAGCAACTGGGCTAAAATTACTACTCAAATCTCAAAATTTGGTCTTTTAGTGCTTCTTCAGTCCAGCTGTGATGTTTTTATTTTTGATGGTGTTCTCTCATAGAAAATACAAGGATAATAGATTCTCACTAATCAATGAATCCATGGACTACAGTAAGTCATCTGATTTAACTAGGGCTCTGCTTTTAATGTGGGCTTTGAGAAAAAGCTCTGAAGTTTGAAATGAAAGGCTTTGTAATATTTACTTCTAATTAGCATGGCGCTGATGCCATCCAAACAAGCAAAAGAAAAAAAGAGTACAAAACTTTTTTTCTTCAAAAAGGTAACTTGGTAAGTGAAGAATCTATATAAAGCAGTCATCAAAGACCAATACTGTGTGTGTGTGTGTGTGTGTGTGTGTGTGTGTGTGAGAGAGAGAGAGAGAGAGAGAGAGATGCACACAATGTTAACTGTAAGAAATCTCTCCACATATAGAACTCAGAACAGTTAGTGTTTATGGATTTGTCCTGACCCTATTTCTGAGCACATGAAATGCAGGATAAGAACTCAGTAGCTTTAACCAAATAATTTTTTAATTAAAAAAAAAGGATTTTTGACTCTTACTTTGTGTTTATTAATGTATGACTTTATAAAACTATTAAAATATATATAGTTCTTTTTATATATTTTATTATGTTGCCAAGTCACCTACAGATTCCTAAAAATATCAAACTGCTTTACTCCCTGAGGCCTTCATTGTTGCTTCTTTACCTGATCTGACTCCCTTCTACCACAAACAATGAACCCATAATCTTCATAGATGTAGCTTAGCCATCATCTCCACCTCATGCTCCCCTTTACCACTTCTCTGGGGTAATTCTCATCATCTTTGTAGACCCAGCTTAGCCATCATCTGTGCTCCATGCCTATACATAAACTGCTCCCCCTGCTTTCCTTAATTCTTGACCTATCTGGATGGCTTCTCATCTCTCAGACCACAGCTTTTATATCACTTATCCCAGGTAGCCTTTCATCAGGAAGATAGGTATCCCTGGCATGAACTGTAGTCCCCATATTTCCCCTGACAGTCACTACATTTTTTTTTCCATTATCAATCTCCTCTGCTTGGTGCTAAGCTCTGGGAAAATAGAGAGAGCATTTGTCTTGCTCACTGCTATATTCCAGCACTTACCAGAAG
This sequence comes from Canis lupus dingo, assembly GCF_003254725.2. Lineage (NCBI taxonomy): Eukaryota > Metazoa > Chordata > Mammalia > Carnivora > Canidae > Canis > Canis lupus. The sequence goes on along the minus strand of NC_064247.1, from coordinate 25,588,174 downwards.
GATCCTGCACATAGTAGTGGCTCAGTAAATCTTAAAGTGAAATATGAATAAATCACTTCTTTAAACACTTCAGAATATTACTATACATTTTGAATTAGGAGTTTGAAGTGTATTTGGTTTTCTTCAACTGTTCCTGTTCATGAAGGAAGTATCCTAAAAAAATGGATTTAAGTAAAGAATAATTTGCCAGAAACTTGCCTAAGGTATTCCTCCATTCGTTTTCACTTTGCTTTCTCTACCAAGTTAAAAACAATCACATGAACAAACAGAAGTAACTAAGTCAGGTTAAGTGAGGGTGTCTGAGCAATGGCACTTGCCCTCTGGGACAATCTAAGGGTTGCCTGTGAGAGCTGTAACCAGGAGCGAGGGAAGAGCAAAATGCAGCCAGTACCTACCTTCTTATTGACACTAGCCATTAGAAAATTGTACAATGATATCTCCTCGTTGTGTGGAGGAGGACACATCTATCCTACAATTACCAAAATTATACCAAATACTTCAAATTAAACACACACACATACATATATATTTAAAGTTATTTCAGCTAGGGAGGCGTATTATTTTAGTATAAAATAGTGCATTTCAATATGTAATCACTTTCTGTCACAATATTAATGAAGAGGATACTCTCACTGAAAGGAGCTGGAAATGTTGCAGAGGACTTTGAACCAAATATCAAAAATGTTTAGATACCAATTTATATTATGAACTTGAGAGGTAGTTGGTAAAAGGCATTTGCATGTTTAATTAAGTGCCCGAATCTCCAGTGACTATCACAGTGACAGCGGTGGACCTTAGCTTCTTACACTGGATTATCTCTTCCCTTTTATATAGCCATGGACTACTCAGTATTCTTAGGGGGACAAAGCCAAATAAAGCATATCCTACTCAGTATAATTCCCATTTTTTCAATGGTAAGCAAGAATAGACTGTGGATTTTAAGCATTATAAGGACCTCTGATGTGATTCGGAAAGCCATCAAGAGACTGAGACTCAATCTTGTCTCTCTTGTAAAGAGTATTGACAGTATTGACAAATACTTATGTATTAGGTGAACAGCAAAACTTAAGTTGGCAGATTATATTTCTGATTTAGAGTATTAATATGGGCTACAGGATGGGAAATGAGTTTAGGCTTTTGGCTAAGCAACAAAGACTACAGGCTATAGGATTCCTGGTGAAATGTTGAGAGTGATAATGCTGATAGAAAGGAGGAGCCTTCTTAGAGACACAGGTAGGTGGTCAATTGACAGGACTTGATGACTAAATGCAGGTAAGGATAAAAGAAGAATTACAGGGGAGGATGCCTCAAACCCTGGGTGTGCCGGGTGTCATGGATTGAAATAAGAGCTAAAGAAGAAGACATTCCTTTGGGTGTGATGAAGATTTGAATGGGAACACTAAGTGTGAGTTAGAACTGAATGGGAGATACCAGCTCTGAAGCAGTTCTAGAAGCCATGGCTTTGGCAGATTGACAAGTGAAGTATAGGGAAACAAAAAAGAGCTAGTTAAACAATTTTAAAGGGCAAAAATACTTAAAAGATTCATAATCAAAGTAACACCAAGGACCTAAATCCAAATCAAGAGATTTAAATTGTAGAGCAGACATGTAGAAGTTGTAGATTGGAACAAAATGGCAGGACAAAACCAGAAAGTAAGTGAGGCATGAGGAGTCAAATAATGATTTGAGGCAATGAAAGAAAGGAAACCTTGATCATAAATAAAACCTGTCAGAACAAGAGTCAGTCCCTCAGCTGAGCCTGCAGAGATTCTGGAGAAAGAAGAAGGTAGGTAGAAAGGACACCCATGTTGTGGGGAGCAAAGTACTCAGAGGTCCATTTTGACAACAGGAGATCAAATTTGTGAGATGTTCTGGTAAAGCCCATCTGGAGAGTTTCCATGCTCAGAGTCCCCTGAACCAGACTCACTGAATCTGGCAAACAAAATCTAGCCACTGGCATTTTCCCACATCTGCAAGATGAGAACATGCAATGGAAGACATGAGCTTCTCAATTAGATGACCTTAGTCTCTTGATCTTGGAAGGAAACCACAGACATTCTTAATTTCTTAAGCCTCAGAAGAATTTTCAATCTACTAAACACAGCACTAAGGTCACATTTTTGAATTGTTTCTTTGCTCCAGTCATTTAAAAAGAATTCAACAAGAAGAAAAATACTGTAACACTTATGGAAAAAAATATCACAGATCTCTTAAAAAGAAAAACAACTCCTATTCAGAAACCAGACTTGGTACACTGAAATTACTTAGAAATCTCTCTTTACTTGGCTTCTCTTCTCCATTCCTATGGTTTCTACCTTCACTGGAACTGTCATCCTCTTACCTGGATTATCATGCTGATCTCCTAGCTTGTCTACCTGTGTCTAGCCTGGTTCTTCTTCAATCTTCCAATACATAGCTGCCACTGGTACTTTCTAAAACATTCTAAGACACTCATCTGAAAAGGTGTCTCCCAGTTAAAATTTCTCAATGGCTCCTAACTTCCTCCTGAATAATATCCAAACCGCTTTGCAAGGAATTCATATATTTTTTTATAATGTGGACTATGATTTTTATTTATTTTAATTTATTTTTTATTGGTGTTCAATTTACTAACATACAGAATAGCCCCCAGTGCCCGTCACCCATTCACTCCCACCCCCCGCCCTCCTCCCCTTCTACCACCCCTAGTTCGTTTCCCAGAGTTAGCAGTCTTTACGTTCTGTCTCCCTTTATGATATTTCCCACACATTTCTTCTCCCTTCCCTTATATTCCCTTTCACTATTATTTATATTCCCCAAATGAATGAGAACATATAATGTTTGTCCTTCTCCGACTGACTTACTTCACTCAGCATAATACCCTCCAGTTCCATCCACGTTGAAGCAAATGGTGGGTATTTGTCATTTCTAATAGCTGAGTAATATTCCATTGTATACATAAACCACATCGTCTTTATCCATTCATCTTTCGTTGGACACCGAGGCTCCTTCCACAGTTTGGCTATCGTGGCCATTGCTGCTAGAAACATCCGGGTGCAGGTGTCCCGGTGTTTCATTGCATTTGTATCTTTGGGGTAAATCCCCAACAGTGCAATTGCTGGGTCGTAGGGCAGGTATATTTTTAACTGTTTGAGGAACCTCCACACAGTTTTCCAGAGTGGCTGCACCAGTTCACATTCCCACCAACAGTGTAAGAGGGTTCCCTTTTCTCCGCATCCTCTCCAACATTTGTTGTTTCCTGCCTTGTTAATTTGCCCCATTCTCACTGGCGTGAGGTGGTATCTCATTGTGGTTTTGATTTGTATTTCCCTGATGGCAAGTGATGCGGAGCATTTTCTCAAGTGCGTGTTGGCCATGTCTATGTCTTCCTCTGTGAGATTTCTCTTCATGTCTTTTGCCCATTTCATGATTGGATTGTTTGTTTCTTTGGTGTTGAGTTTAAGAAGTTCTTTATAGATCTTGGAAACTAGCCCTTTGTCTGATACGTCATTTGCAAATATCTCCTCCCATTCTGTAGGTTGTCTTTTAGTTTTGTTGACTGTATCCTTTGCTGTGCAAAAGCTTCTTATCTTGATGAAGTCCCAATAGTTCATTTTTGCTTTTGTTTCTTTTGCCTTCGTGGATGTATCTTGCAAGAAGTTACTGTGGCCGAGTTCAAAAAGGGTGTTGCTTGTGTTCTTCTCTAGGATTTTGATGGAATCTTGTCTCACATTTAGATCTTTCATCCATTTTGAGTTTATCTTTGTGTATGGTGCAAGAAAGTGGTCTAGTTTCATTCTTCTGCATGTGGATGTCCAATTTTCCCAGCACCATTTATTGAAGAGACTGTCTTTTAAGATTTGTGTGGAATCAGAAAAGACCCCGAATAGCCAGGGGAATTTTAAAAAAGAAAACCATATCTGGGAGCATCACAATGCCAGATTTCAGGTTGTACTACAAAGCTGTGGTCATCAAGACAGCGTGGTACTGGCACAAAAACAGACACATAGATCAGTGGAACAGAATAGAGAACCCAGAAGTGGACCCTGAACTTTATGGTCAACTAATATTCGATAAAGGAGGAAAGACTATCCATTGGAAGAAAGACAGTCTCTTCAATAAATGGTGCTGGAATTCATATTTTTTAATGGCCTGGCTCTTTGACAGTGGTCCCATTTCATCTGACACTATTTATAATCTTTGCTCTTACAACACCCCATGCCTTGTCATTTACTAAATTTGCTGAATAATTTTGCATTTCTAGGCTTTTGTATATGCTGTTTCTTCAGCTTCTACTGTCCTCCCTACCTCAATTATTCCTATTTATCCTATTTAATCCTCAATACTTATTTCAAATTCCCTCTTAATAAAGATTTTCCCACTCTCTTGACTTTCCACTTCTCACCTCTTACCAGCTGTAGCTTATCATCCCATCCTTTCCACTCTCTTGGTTTTTTGTACACTCCTTTACTTTAGCATGTATAAATAATAGTACTCTTAAAATTTTATAGAAGACATAAAGAGGGCATTTCTTTGACAATCCAAACAAATCTTTGGAAATTCCTAAATTCACAATTCTACAGCAAAAAATAATTTCCCCTGAAAATGTTTATTTAAGGAGACAGGGGCAGCCCCAGTGGCTCAGCGGTTTAGCGCCGCCTGCAGCCGAAGGTGTGATCCTGGAGACCCGGGATCGAGTCCCACATTGGGCTCCCTGCATGGGGCCTGCTTCTCCCTCTGCCTGTGTCTCTGCCTTTCTCTCTCTCTCTCTCTCTCTCTCTCTCTCTCTCTCTATGTCTATCATGAATAAATAAATAAAATCTTAAAAAAAAAAAAAAAGAAGGAGACAGTCTCCCTCTCTCTGCCCTAAAAAAGGGGAGGGGAGTGCCTGGGTGGCTCAGTTGAGCATCAACTCTTGATTTCTGCTCAGGTCTTGATCTCAGGGTTGTGAAATTTAGCCTGTGTCAGGCTCTGTGCTCCACAGGGATCCTGCTTAAGACTGTCTTTCTCCCTCTCCTTCTGCCTCTCCCCCTAAAAATTTAAATTTAAAATAATTTAAAATTAAAAAAGGAGACAGAACACAAACCATGTGAATGTGCCGATAGGGAACAACAATTTAAGCTCACTGACTATTCTTGTAGCATGGGTGATTTAAATATGTCTACATAAAAATATTATTTATGATGTATAACTACTCTGTACTCACTAATGAATAATTAAAACTGAGGATGTAAGTGTTACAAATACCAAGAATCAATATTATAGCACTCAGTTGTTTAAACATTTGCCACCTCATCTAAATCAACATTCCATGAGAGGAGAGACTGTGTCTACTTATTTTTGTGTGAGAATAGTAAATGCTTAATAAATTTTAAACAAATAAATGAACCAAATACTTGATATTCAATTGCAATGTTTAAAAAAAATCATAAAATGCTCATTTCCTTCTCCCCTGGTTTGAGAAGAATATAACTGCATCTTCCTATTTACAAAAAGTATTATTGCCAGAAGAAAAATTTATTTCATTCGGTACTGATTTATCTATTTTATGTATTCATTCACAAACCAAATTATTTGTGGAGTTCTTAGTATATGCTACACAAGGTTCTATGTATTGAGGAGACAGGCATAAATACAATAAGATGAGATCTCTGCTTTGATGACATCTGCATTCTAATGGACATGCAATAAGCAAATACAAATCTCATATTACCACAAATTCATATTTTTAAAAATGTGTCTGTTCTTTTTAAAACCTGGTAAAAACCTAGATATGAGGGCTAAAGTTAGGAGGGAAGAACTGGTAGGGGTCTGCTCTCTACCACTGCCACTTACAGAATATAAACTCTGAGCCTTGCAATTTCAGATCTTGAATATTTTTCAAATCTTTATATTATTCTGAACCTATTTGTATAAATAGCATTGCCAACTGAATGACTAAAATGATTTTTTTATTTTTCTGGGCCGGGTGTGTGACTTTGCAAACAAGCAACTTTGCCAGGAAACTGAGAGGTAAAAAGGTCTTACTTTTTGTCATAGGGAGGAAACCAAAGGAGAACATACGCAGTCATTTAGTGGAAACTGCCCTTTAGAAATTCAGTAAAATTTAATTAGAGATCATTTTCTATGATGACGCAAGCCAGCCAATCATTGTAAAATCAGTAGGGAAAAAAATTACTCCTTCAATGACAAACTAGCTCTTTTTGTAAATTTTGAGGATGTCATACCTGCCAGGATCATCAGTTAATTATGGCAGGCCTAGGAAGATTGATAATAGTGTGATAGTTTCTCACAAGTATTCTCTCCTTTAGAATCATTTCCCCTCTGCACTCCTCCAAGATCCCACTTAAGGAACCCATCTTTCGAACACTTCTCGCATGACATTTAGTACCACTGTACTCTGTATGTATTTCAACTAGTTCATTGATCACATTGTACTTCAATTATTTTTATAAGCCTGCTTCCTATTCTAGATCATAATCTTCTTGTGCCCATGTACATCTTTAATCCCCAGAAGCTATCTTTCTGGAATGGATGGAATGAATGAATAATTACAGTCTATTTTTAACATTGGCTTAACCAAGTATATTATTCTAAAGTGATATGGAAGTTACTCCTTAAATGGCTAAACAACTTCCTTTAATTAAAATGGTATATATTCATTTATATTCACATTTTTCCATTTTAGGTGTATACAGTTAGCTTCAGAAGACATTTAATCTACCTTTGCTGAATTTGTTCGTGATGACAAAATGGAAAAGTTAATGAACTTTAACCTATGATATTAAATATCAAATATTATGATTGCCTTTCTGTATTGCCAACAACATATCTGGGCAAAAATGATGACAATGAAGCATTTCCTTGAAGGAAAAAAAAATACAGTATCCCTAACAATGAAATATTTAATGGGATTAGACTTCACAAAAAACCAATATGAGGAGCAGGAAATTCTTCAAGCTCTGACTTTAGGATAGGTGATTTTTCTCACTACAAAATGTAAGACGGGGATCCCTGGGTGGCGCAGCGGTTTGGCGCCTGCCTTTGGCCCAGGGCGCGATCCTGGAGACCCGGGATCGAATCCCACATCGGGCTCCCGGTGCATGGAGCCTGCTTCTCCCTCTGCCTGTGTCTCTGCCTCTCTCTCTCTCTCTCTGTGACTATCATGAATAAATAAATAAAATCTTAAAAAAAAAAATGTAAGAGACCGTGAACTCATTTGTGAACAAGGCAAACAGATCTGGAAATCACTTCTTTCTTTCTTCTTTTTTTTTTTTGGAAATCACTTCTTTCTTAACCAAAGCTAAGTAAGAAGGAAGGTCAAGATAGGCTAAAAGAGAATAGAAAATACAGACTAGATTTTATAAAAACAATATCCTTACTCTCTCTATCTGCTACAAAATCATGTGTAGAAATTTAGTCCTGAGACAAAAGTAATGCAGGAATTGAAAATTCAGAATTGGAATAGTCACAGATGATTGTGATCTAAGACTGTTACATTTTAGCACTGCAATGCTTTCTGAAATACTTATTTTCCAGCAAAGTAACTTATTTGCTACCAAACATATTTCTGATCAAGCTTGCCATAAGAACTAATTTTCTAAATCAGTGCTTTTTAAACTGCTGGTTCCAATCTTTCAGTGAGTTGTTAGATTAAGTGTTGCTTAATTATTCTTTTGTTTTAATTCTGTGTACCTCACATACACGTATGAACATATATGTGGGTCAGGGTGTAAAATATATTTATTATCCATTACAGTTAGGTCATTTGAAAGCCATCATTTTAAATAACATGAATATATTAACTCTGTTTAATGGAAATGTTTAAATTCCCAGGCAAGGTTAACTCAAGCTACAAATGAATGAAATGAAGGCTTATAATAAGTTGATGGAAGACTCTAGCACTATTTCCTCAACAGGTTAATTCCCCAACACTGGCCAAGGCACCATGTTCTTTCTACCTCACCTTAAAGTCTCACCATTAGCGCCACTCGCAGTTTTGAGATATAATTGACACAGAATATTGAAAGTTTACAGTGCATAATCCATTGCTTTATTTTTTTACCTTTTTTTTTTTTTTAAGATTTTACCCATTTATTAATGAGAGACACACAGAGAAAGAGATAGAGACACAGGCAGAGGGAGAAACAGGCTCCATGCAGGGAGCCCGACGTGGGACTTGATCCCAGGACTCCAGGATCACGCCCTGGGCTGAAGGTGGCGCTAAACCGCTGAGCCATCTGGGCGGCCCTAACCCATTGCTTTAATTTACCACCACACTATTAGCTACCATCTCTTGTGATATAGAACATTGAAATCTACTCTCTTACCAACAAGTCAAGTACATGATGTAGTATTGTTAGCTATAATCACCATGTTCTGTATTAGATCCTCAAATTTATTAATCTTATAACTGAAAGTTGATACCCTTTGAGCAATATCTCCCCACTTCCATTAATACTTTTTTAAAACTGAAAAAAAAGTCTGCTTCTAGATCATTTTTAAAGTACTGATTTTTGTTAAAAAGATTATTTTTAAAGTCTACTTTATGATATTAGCTATTTAAATAGACTGAAGCCACAGAAAGACTGGCTCTAAGGGAATAAGAGATACTGAGCACAAATACCACATCTTCCTAATGAGAGCACCAATGGAGTGGTGTTTGGGGTTGTGGGGGTGCAGCAAGGGGCACTACCTGATAAAGGAAGGGAAGCTCGGGCAGGGACCCTGGTCTCCTCAATAGCCAGAAGGAAACAGTGAGGATGCCTAGCCAGGAGGCAGAACCTCATCAAAGGGATGCCCTAGCTTGAGTAGCAGAGGAAATCAGGGAATATCTCTTAGAAAAATTACAGTCTTCTCCTGAGAATGCATTCTTCAAATCCTAGAGGACTATTCCTCTAACTCCTGGAAACCAAAACATCTGGCCACATCTAGACTGTAGACTAATAGGTCAGTCATAGCATATGATTGTGACTGTGAACAGCTAACATATTAATCTCCCTCAACCCCATGTCATCCAGACAAATAAATGAGTTCCTATTTTATTTGTAAAACAAGAAGGATCATTTAACAATAACTAATATTGTAGAGTGCTTTTCATATGTGCTTTTTATGTAACCACCTTCTAAAAAACACAAGGCAGGTATACTGTTTTCCCCAGAGAAAACCCAGAGGTGGTAAGACCCATTGAAGTTCAAAAACCAGCAATTATTGAAGCAAGAACTAAAAACCCAAGTCTTTGCCCTCCAAATCCTTTGCCCTTTGATTGTACTGACCCACTTTTCCATTTGAGAAAGAACAAAAAGAGCCAAAATCAAAGATACACTTTCCTTACTACATGGCTTTGCCCCTGGTCTGCCAAGACATTTAGTCACATGAAGAATATCCTGGGAACCTGAGGATATTATTCAGGACTTCATCTCCTTATTTATATTTTCTTGCACAATAGGTTGAAAAAATACTGTATTTCATAAACTCCAAGACTCCATAAATTGTAAGATGCATGATTATTTTATGTACCACTAAGAAAGGAAAAAAAAAAAAACCCACCAGCAATTAAACCATAACATAGTGCTTTCATATCTCTTAGAATTTCCTATAACAATACTAAAATATTTCTTTAGACTTGTTTAGATAAAAATTTTTTACCACACTCACTCTGTGCACTCATAAAAAATAGTAGGAGCAAAATAATTGGGTGAGGCTATTCCTAAGAGATCCTCATGTCCTGACTCTGATTATTCTGACACATTTTTCCATGGTTTCTCATTTGTGTCATCGTCTGTGACCACAGGTTCCACTTTTCAGCAAGCTTGAATGTTGAAACCTCTGGATTTTACCAAAATACAAACAAAGGAATGTTTGCAAACAATCACTATGACCCATAGCCTTTCTTCAAATAATCTTTAAATGATTTACAGATTGAAATATTTAGGGTTGCATACACATGCACCAGAGATAGTAACAACTCTACATATACACAGACAATACCAACTCCTTCAGCCTGGTGGACTTCCTTATGATGCTACTACTATAAGGTAGCTCCAAGGTTCACAGAGGTTAAATGGGGTGGGAGGAGGATAAATGTTTTAGAATTCTTAAAATATATTTTCCTTGAATTGTCTTTTTACTTTCCCCTTTAAAAAAAAGGTGACAGGAGGAGGGGCAAGATGGCTGAAGAGCAGGGTCCCCAAGTCACCTGTCCCCACCAAATTACCTAGATAACCTTCAAATCATCCTGAAAATCTACGAATTCGGCCTGAGATTTAAAGAGAGACCAGCTGGAAGGCTACAGTGAGAAGAGTTCGCGCTTCTATCAAGGTAGGAAGACCGGGAAAAAGAAATAAAGACACAAAAGGCCTCCGAGGGGGAGGGGCCCCGCGAGGAGCCGGGCTGAGGCCGGGGCGAGTGTCCCCAGGACAGGAGAGCCCCGTCCCAGAGACGCAGGAGCTGCACCGACCTTCCCGGGCGGAAAGGGGCTCGCAGGGAGGTGGAGCAGGACCCAGGAGGGCGGGGATGCCCTCGGGCTCCCGGGGACACTGACAGACACCTGCGCCCCGGGAGAGTGCGCCGAGCTCCCTAAGGGCTGCAGCGCGCACGGCGGGACCCGGCGGGACCCGGAGCAGCTCGGGGGGGGGCTCGGGGGCGGTTCCGCGGAGGGGGCTGCGGGGCGGGAGCGCGAATCCAACAGCGCAGGCTCCGGAGCACAGGGCGCCGGGACACAGCCCAGGATCCGGCCTCCCCGGGACAGGCAGAGGCCGGGAGGGCCCAGGACAGCGAGGACGCTCTTGCCCCGAGCTGAGCAGATCAGCGGCCCCGCCCCGGAGCCTCCAGGCCCTGCAGACCGAGAGCTCCGGAGTTCCTGCGGGGGCTGACTCCAGGGCTCCAGACCTGCAGCAACCACTGGGGTTGTTCCTCCTGGGGCCTCACGGGGTAAACAACCCCCACTGAGCCCTGCACCAGGCAGGGGCACAGCAGCTCCCCCAAGTGCTCACACCTGAAAATCTGCACAACAGGCCCCTCCCCCAGAAGACCAGCTAGACGGACAAGTTCCAGGGGGAAGCCAAGGGATTTAAAGTACACAGAGTCAGAAGATACTCCCCCGTGTTTTTTTGTTTTGTTTTGTTTTGTTTTTTTATGTTTTTTGTTTTTGTTTTTGTTTTCTTTTTTTGCTTTTTGATTTCTGTTTGCTCCCGCAACCCTTTTTTTCTTTCTTTCTTTTTCATTTTCTTTTCCTTCTCTTTTTTTTCTTTTTTTTCTTCCCTTTTTCTTTTTCTCTTTTCTTTCCTTCTTTCTCTCCTCTCTTTGACTCCTTTTCCCAATACAACTTGTTTTTGGCCACGCTGTACTGAGCAAAATGACTAGAAGGAAAACCTCACCTCAAAAGAAAGAATCAGAAACAGTCCTCTCTCCCACAGAGTTACAAAATCTGGATTACAATTCAATGTCAGAAAGCCAATTCAGAAGCACTATTATACAGCTACTGGTGGCTCTAGAAAAAAGCATAAAGGACTCAAGAGACTTGATGACTGCAGAATTTAGATCTAATCAGGCAGAAATTAAAAATCAGTTGAATGAGATGCAATCCAAACTAGAACTCCTAACAACGAGGGTTAACGAGGTGGAAGAACGAGTGAGTGACATAGAAGACAAGTTGATGGCAAAGAGGGACACTGAGAAAAAAAAAAAAACAAACAAACAAAAAAAAGAGAGGGACACTGAGGAAAAAAGAGACAAACAATTAAAAGACCATGAAGATAGATTAAGGGAAATAAACGACAGTCTGAGGAAGAAAAACCTACGTTTAATTGGTGTTCCCGAGGGTGCCGAAAGGGACAGAGGGCCAGAATATGTATTTGAACAAATTCTAGCTGAAAACTTTCCTAATCTGGGAAGGGAAACAGGCATTCAGATCCAGGAAATAGAGAGATCCCCCCCTAAAATCAATAAAAACCGTTTAACACCTCGACATTTAATAGTGAAGCTTGCAAATTCCAAAGATAAAGAGAAGATCCTTAAAGCAGCAAGAGACAAGAAATCCCTGACTTTTATGGGGAGGAGTATTAGGGTAACAGCAGACCTCTCCACAGAGACCTGGCAGGCCAGAAAGGGCTGGCAGGATATATTCAGGGTCCTAAATGAGAAGAACATGCAACCAAGAATACTTTATCCAGCAAGGCTCTCATTCAAAATGGAAGGAGAGATAAAGAGCTTCCAAGACAGGCAGCAACTGAAAGAATATGTGACCTCCAAACCAGCTCTGCAAGAAATTTTAAGGGGGACTCGTAAAAATTCCCCTTTAAGAAGTTCAGTGGAACAATCCACAAAAACAAGGACTGAATAGATATCATGATGACACTAAACTCATACCTCTCAATAGTAACTCTGAACGTGAACGGGCTTAATGACCCCATCAAAAGGCGCAGGGTTTCAGACTGGATAAAAAAGCAGGACCCATCTATTTGCTGTCTCCAAGAGACTCATTTTAGACAGAAGGACACCTACAGCCTGAAAATAAAAGATTGGAGAACCATTTACCATTCAAATGGTCCTCAAAAGAAAGCAGGGGTAGCCATCCTTATATCAGATAAACTAAAATTTACCCTGAAGACTATAGTGAGAGATGAAGAGGGACACTATCTCATACTTAAAGGATCTATCCAACAAGAGGACTTAACAATCCTCAATATATATGCCCCGAATGTGGGAGCTGCCAAATATATCAATCAATTAATAACCAAAGTGAAGAAATACTTAGATAATAATACACTTATACTTGGTGACTTCAATCTAGCGCTTTATACCCTCGATAGGTCTTCTAAGCACAACATCTCCAAAGAAACGAGAGCTTTAAATGATACACTGGACCAGATGGATTTCACAGATATCTACAGGACATTACATCCAAATGCAACTGAATACACATTCTTCTCAAGTGCACATGGAACTTTCTCCAGAATAGACCACATACTGGGTCACAAATCAGGGTCTGAACTGATACCAAAAATTGGGATCCTCCCCTGCATATTCTCACACCATAATGCCTTGAAATTAGAACTAAATCACAACAAGAAGTTTGGAAGGACTTCAAACACGTGGAGGTTAAGGACCATCCTGCTAAAAGATGAAAGGGTCAACCAGGAAATTAAGGAAGAATTAAAAAGATTCATGGAAACTAATGAGAATGAAGATATGACCGTTCAAAATCTTTGGGATGCAGCAAAAGCAGTCCTAAGGGGGAAATACATCAATACAAGCATCCATCCAAAAACTGGAAAGAACTCGAATACAAAAGCTAACCTTACACATAAAGGAGCTAGAAAAAAAACAGCAGATAGATCCTACACCCATCAGAAGAAGAGAGTTAATAAAGATTCAAGCAGAACTCCATGAAATCGAGACCAGAAGAACTGTGGAACAGATCAACAAAACCAGGAGTTGGTTCTTCGAAAGAATTAATAACATAGATAAACCATTAGCCAGCCTTATTAAAAAGAAGAGAGAGAAGACTCAAATTAGTAAAATCATGAATGAGAAAGGAGAGATCACTATCAACACCAAGAAAATACAAAATTTTAAAAACATATTATGAACAGCTATACGCCAATAAATTAGGCAATCTAGAAGAAATGGATGCATTCCTGGAAAGCCACGAACTACCAAAACTGGAACAGGAAGAAATAGAAAACCTGAACAGGCCAATAATCAGGGAGGAAATTGAAGCAGTCATCAAAAACCTCCCAAGACACAAAAGTCCAGGGCCAGATGGTTTCCCAGGGGAATTCTATCAAACGTTTAAAGAAGAAACCATACCTATTCTCCTAAAGCTGTTTGGAAAGATAGAAAGAGATGGAGTACTTCCAAGTTTGTTCTATGAGGCCAGCATCACCTTAATTCCAAAACCAGACAAAATTCCAAACCCCACCAAATAGGAGAATTACAGACCAATATCCCTGATGAATATGGATGCAAAAATTCTCAACAAGATACTAGCCAATAGGATCCAACAATACATTAAGAAAATTATTCACCATGACCACGTAGGATTTATCCCCAGGACACAAGGCTGGTTCAACACTCGTAAAACAATCAATGTGATTCATCATATCAGCAAGAGAAAAACCAAGAACCATATGATCCTCTCATTAGATGCAGAGAAAGCATTTGACAAAATACAGCATGTATTCCTGATCAAAACTCTTCAGAGTGTAGGGATAGAGGGAACATTCCTCAACATCTTAAAAGCCATCTACAAAAAGCCCACAGCAAATATCATTCTCAATGGGAAAGCACTGGGAGTTTTTCCCCTAATTTCAGGAACAAGACAGGGATGTCCACTCTCACCACTGCTATTCAACATAGTACTGGAAGTCCTAGCCTCAGCAATCAGACAACAAAAAGACATTAAAGGCATTCAAATTGGCAAAGAAGAAATCAAACTCTCCCTCTCTACCGATGACATGATACTCTACATAGAATATCCAAAAGACTCCACCCCAAGAGTGCCAGAACTCATACAGCAATTCGGCAGTGTGGCAGGATACAAAATCAATGCCCAGAAATCAGTGGCATTTCTATACACTAACAATGAGACTGAAGAAAGAGAAATTAAGGAGTCAATCCCATTTACAATTGCACCCAAAAGCATAAGATATCTAGGAATAAACCTAACCAAAGAGGTAAAGGATCTATACCCTAAAAACTATAGAACACTTCTGAAAGAAATTGAGGAAGACACAAAGAGATGGAAAAATATTCCATGCTCATGGATTGGCAGAATTAATATTGTGAAAATGTCAGTACTACCCAGGGCAATTTACACATTTAATGCAATCCCTATCAAAATACCATGGACTTTCTTCAGAGTTTTAGAACAAATTATTTTAAGATTTGTGTGGAATCAGAAAAGACCCTGAATAGCCAGGGGAATTTTAAAAAAGAAAACCATAGCTGGGGACATCACAATGCCAGATTTCAGGTTGTACTACAAAGCTGTGGTCATCAAGACAGTGTGGTACTGGCACAAAAACAGACACATAGATCAATGGAACAGAATAGAGAACCCAGAAGTGGACCCTGAACTTTATGGTCAACTAATATTTGATAAAGGAGGAAAGACTATCCATTGGAAGAAAGATAGTGTCTTCAATAAATGGTGCTGGGAAAGTTGGACATCCACATGCAGAAGAATGAAACTAGACCACTCTCTTGCACCATACACAAAGAGAAACTCAAAATGGATGAAAGATCTAAATGTGAGACAAGATTCCCTCAAAATCCTAGAGGAGAACACAGGCAACACCCTTTTTGAGCTCAGCCACAGTATCTTCTTGCAAGATACATCCACGAAGTCAAAAGAAACAAAAGCAAAAATGAACTATTGGGACTTCATCAAGATAAGAAGCTTTTGCACAGCAAAGGATACAGTCAACAAAACTAAGACAACCTACAGAATGGGAGAAGATATTTGCAAATGACGTATCAGATAAAGGGCTAGTATCCAAGATCTATAAAGAACTTATTAAACTCAACACCAAAGAAACAAACAATCCAATCATGAAATGGGCAAAAGACATGAAGAGAAATCTCACAGAGGAAGACATAGACATGGCCAACAAGCACATGAGAAAATGCTCTGCATCACTTGCCATCAGGGAAATACAAATCAAAACCACAATGATGGGATCCCTGGGTGGCGCAGCGGTTTGGCGCCTGCCTTTGGCCCAGGGCGCTATCCCAGAGACCCCCGGGATCGAATCCCACATCGGGCTCCCGGTGCATGGAGCTTGCTTCTCCCTCTGCCTGTGTCTCTGCCTCTCTCTCTCTCTGTAACTATCATAAATAAATAAAAATTAAGAAAAAATATTAAAACCACCATTAAAAAAAAAAACCCACAATGAGATACCACCTCACACCAATGAGAATGGGGAAAATTAACAAGGCAGGAAACCACAAATGTTGGAGAGGATGCGGGGAAATGGAAACCCTCTTACACTGTTGGTGGGAATGTGAACTGGTGCAGCCACTCTGGAAAACTGTGTGGAGGTTCCTCAAAGAGTTAAAAATAGATTTGCCCTAGGACCCAGCAATTGCACTGCTGGGGATTTACCCCAAAGATACAGATGCAATGAAATGCAGGGACACCTGCACCCCAATGTTTATAGCAGCAATGTCCACAATAGCCAAACTGTGGAAGGAGCCTCGGTGTCCATCGAAAGATGAATGGATAAAGAAGATGTGGTCTATGTATACAATGGAATATTACTCAGCTATTAGAAATGACAAATACCCACCATTTGCTTCAACGTGGATGGAACTGGAGGGTATTATGCTGAGTGAAGTAAGTCATTCGGAGAAGGACAAACATTATATGTTCTCATTCATTTGGGGAATATAAATAATAGTGAAAGGGAATATAAGGGAAGGGAGAAGAAATGTATGGGAAATATCAGAAAGGGAGACAGAACATAAAGACTCCTAACTCTGGGAAACGAACTAGGGGTGGTGGAAGGAGAGGAGGGCGGTGGTGGGGGTGAATGGATGACGGTCACTGAGCGGGGCACTTGACGGGATGAGCACTGGGTGTTATTCTGTATGTTGGTATATTGAACACCAATAGAAAATAAATTTATTATAAAAAATAAAATAAAAAATAAAAATAAAGGTGACAGATTTGGATGAAGACACTTAACCAACCCAATTCCTGCTAGAGGGTCAGTCAAAGTTAGAAAAATATTCAAAATTAGTGAACCAAGAGTGGTCAAACATAATAGCTAACAGTTATCAAATATCACAAAGTACCACTCACTGTGTTTTATGTTATTTCTAATTTTTACTGGTCTGCATGGAAGGCTTTGTTATACATTTTACAGATCAGGAATCTGAAACTCATAGAGATGAAGCAATGTGCCCACTATCAAAAGGCAGTGCACACGCCAGAGCCTTCATTTAAACTCTTAAAAGACACCCCACTGCCTCAGCTATAACCCTCACTTTTCTTTTACCCTCCTCATGGTCTTATCTCCATCTATAAAACATTCCTTTTGGAAAATGGCCACCCCCGCCAACTTCTTTCATTCCTTTCTCTGTTTCTTGTGTTCACTTTCCTGCTCATGAAATGCTTTTTGGTGAACACTGAGAAATCCTAATTCTAAGAAGCCACACTGCTAGGAATCATACTCTACTCTTCCCATTCCCTGGTAGGGTTACCCACAGGTGTCATGTGAGCTATATCATGTCACTCCCTTCAGGAGCCATAACCCAAGATGAGTTCAGGACCACCAGGACTGACCTGCATCTTTGCAGTGGCCTGCGAACCCCAATCCATCTGTCCTCCTCTTCACCCACAGGACTGGGCTGGCAGGAGCAGGCATGGTTTTCTCTCCTGAAATGCTAATGTCCTCTTAGGATGGCCCAATATCACATCTCCTATGGATCCCTTCTCAAGCACTCTGTCAGAAGTGATGACTCACTCTCTTCTTCACACACTTATATGGATCTTACCACATTATGAGGGTATAGTTCCCCTCACCTCAGAGCAGAAAGTATGACTTATTTAACTGCGACATTTACTGCAATGCTGGGCAACAGAAATGCAATGCAAGCCGCATATGAAATTTAAAATTTTCTAGTAGCTACATTAAAAAATCAGAAACAAGTTATCATATATTTTATTAAACCTACTTATACCCAAAATATAAACATTTCAAAAGGTAATCAAATTGAAAATTGAGGTTTTATACTTTTTTTGTTATAGGAAGTAAATGTGGTATTTTTTATTTTTTATTTTTTTTAGAAAGAGAGTAGAAGGGAGGGGCAGAGAGAGGGAGAGAATCTCAAGCAGACTCCCCACTAAGCATGGAACCCAATGTTGATCTTACAACCCTGAGATCATGAGCTGAGCAGAAACCAAGAGTCTGAGGCTCAATTGAATGACCACCCAGGCGCCCCTTACAGGTACTATTTGAAATCTGGTATTTTTGATTTACAGCATATCTCAGTTGAGAGCAGCTATATATAAAGTGCCCATCCCCCACGTAGCTCAGGGCTAGAATAATGGACAGCCCAGCTCAATGGTTACACACTGATGCTCAAATAGGAGAAGACAGATCTTACATTTTTACTGAATGAAGACAGCACTGCACTGAGATCAGCAAGGTATGCTGGCATTGTATCTCATGGGAGAGGGAAAAACAGAAAATAATCATAGAAATTGAGATTTCAAGAATCAGAGATAGTGTTTCTTTAGTAGAAATAGAGAAATTACTGGAACCAGAGGATTTGAGGGACTAAAATAAAAGGTAGTAAGTTCTATACCATTGTCAAATTATTCTGAAGGAAAGAAATATAATGCTTTCAGCAAAAGAGTGGTACCTCTTCTAGCACCACTCACATATGGGCATTTAGAAGAAAATTTACAGTGGTCATGGCAATACACATGACCACTCCTTGTGCCAACACAAGCAATTACATCAAACATGATGGATTTTTACCATTAAATGTCACAAACAAGTGCACTGAATCTTTTTAGTTCTTTTTTTAAAAAAATTTATTTATATTTATTTATATTTGTGTGAGAGAGATAGAACACAGCGGGAGTAGCAGAGGGAGAGGGAGAAGCAGATTCCCTGCTGAGCAGAGAGCCCAATGCAGGTCTTAGTCCCAGGATCCTGGGATCATGACCTGAGCCAAAGGCAGATACTTAAGTGACTGAGCCACCCAGGCACTCCATGAGTCCTTTTAGTTCTTAATCTAGATAATCACTTCATGAATTGGACTCATATTCATTTCTATATAGTGCATATGGCTAAATAGACAAGCTTGAATAAAGTTTTGACATTTGAATATGTAAGGAGTCTGCTCATTGTTCTTTCCTCAGGCTGGCAGATTTATTATTGGATAACAAGAAATGACCTCACTACATCTGTTCAGTATGACTTACTTAGCATTTACAGTCTTTCAAGTAAGTATCGTTAGAGCTACTTTGCCACAGTTCATGTTGTTATCAAAATACATTCAACAAAATCAAATAATAAGTGGAGGAAAAAAAATAAGACAAGCATTCAGAATTTCAATTGGATGATGTCTCCATAGGTAAAGATATACTGAAAATATTCTGAACTTCAGAAGTGCTCTTTCCATGAAGATCCAATTTTCCTTTGGTATTTTTTTCCTTTGGTATTTGTCTGTTAACCTAAAGATTTTCTTTAGGCTTTAATAATAAGGAAAAGTAAATAAAAATGATGTTTTGGCCTTTGATGGTTTCCTGTTAAGGTCATAGTATCACACCACTAGACTGCTGCCACCCAAGCCAAGATCCTGGGAGCAGTCTTTGTTCCCGCAAGCACCCTGTCTAATCAAACAGGGATTGCGGTCAGCTCAGATTCATATATGGCTTTGAACACTTTTTTATTTCCTCCAATACTGCTGCCTTAGTTCAGACTCACGCCAGCTCTCACAGGACTCCTGCAATAATCTCCTAATTTATCTTTCTGTTCTTAAGCTTCTCCCTTCAAATTCAGGAGCCACCGAGCTACCAGAGGGGTCCTTTTCCCTGCCTGGAAAAAGTCATGCTCCTCAGCCTGACTGCAGAGTCCTCCGTGATGTGCTCTCTGCCCATCCTTGATAACTCTTCATTCACTCTGTTCTAACACTGAACCTGTGTTTTTCATGACTATAGCTTGGATTTGGGTTCTCCTTGATCTTTCATATGTTATCCACACATGAATTGTTCACTTACATATCATCATGTATTTATATGTCCACTAGTTTGTGAGCTCTCTGAGGTCAGGAAAGTCCTTAAAGCTTTTTAAATCTTTAGTTCTTCACATAATTTAATACAGGCCAGGATCTTCTCCATTCAAGAACCTGATTCTTCTGAATAGTGTTTCACACGTAAAAGGCACTAAATAAATGTTTGTCAAAATGAATTAAATCTATGAACATGCCCAGAATTGGATACAATATTCCAGAGTTTAATATAATATTCTGCAAACTAAAAGGTTACTTTTTTTTTAGGTCCTTAGTTTAAGAATCCACCCCAATCTTCGATGAATCATGTTCCAATTTAGAAACTAGGTCAGAAATGAACTACCAAGAAAACCCAGGAGGTACAATGTACATAGTTATTAAATGATGAGTATACCTATCCATTATCCATTACTGCATTAAGTGGAGGAAATACGGTTTGCAATCACTCAGGATTGAAAAGGGCATTGAAAACAAGGTAGCTGGGGAGTGTTTAAGAACCTTTGGAAACTTTGATTTAGCAAATGTCTTCCTATGTGTTCATCAAAATAAAGAGTTTTTTCCCCAAAAAATGATCAAATCTGTTGCCTTCTTGAAAGATTTAACTTTATTTTGTACACACTTTCCCCAACCTCATCCTTGTGACCCTTACATTTTCTTAGGCAATTCTGAAAGATATGTTCAGGAAAGGTAGTTGATAGAAGAGTTTTCCCTAGCATGTCAGATAATGAGCCTGTTTTATGCGCTGTTTGAAGAGCAGCTGAGAACCTGAATTACTAAGTGAAAACAGAGGCAGCTAGGACTTTCCTAACATTTGAAGATTGTGATGTGTCCTCATAGAATGAGGATCTATGGTCTAGGAGCAGAACTCATTTTATGGTCCACAGAAAAGCAGCTAATTACATACTTCCTCCAAAACTGTATTTCTGTATGTACTTATATTGTCAAAAGTAGATAATGATTGACTTTTCTTTGTCCTTAAACTGCTACCTTTTAAATTATGTTTCCACTTTGACATTTCCACAAAGGTTGCCTAACAAAATATTTTCTTGTTTTTGTTATGTTCCTGAGTGTAAACCACTTGGTAGAAAATTATTTAAAATGCTACAACAAAAAAAAATAAAAAATAAAATAAAATAAAATGCTACAACACTGTGAATCATAAAGAAAAAGAATAAAAATAATTAGATTATGGAAAGAGAAAAATAAGTTAGCTTTACCATGAGTTACCAGAGTATGTACAAAGTATAGGAACGACTGCACTGTTGGCAGAGATTCACTCATCCTACATGGTTCACGTAAGTGGGACTAGCAATTGCTAGAATACAATATTCAAATTAAAAATTATTTGGCTCAAAAATAAATAAATAAATAAAAATTATTTGGCTCTTGTATTTTTATTTAATGGTATCTGTATTTAAAAGAGTCTTACCTAACTCCACAATTCTTCGGTAATGTGTAGTGATAGTTGTAGACACATATCCATACCCACACCCAGACATGTACTTTTAAAAAAATAAATGAGAAGTGTTTTGTCTAATTGATTTTTGCCTTCTTCAAAAAAACACATAGTTATTTATTAGCCATTTTATTATATCACTGGGCATTATATCCCTCATTAAATGCATCCCATTTTTAAACAATAAAACCCTATCAAATATTTATTTTAATTACCCCTTGTTGCTACATATCAGTGTTTCAGTGGATTGGGATTTTAATATTAAAATGCTTTTTATGACATGGCATAAACATGAATCAGCATTTATTCCATAGAAGTAAGAGCTAATGGATACTTCTTCTTAATTAGTCACCCATTTGTCACAACAGATAATCAATAAGTAACCATACATGAAGACTGCCCTAATATGCAACACAGCCACTGCCAGAACAAACTATCTGCAGCTTGGCCTCTCATGGTCAGTGTGATTTGATGTCTTGTATCTAGATAACAATTTTTATCTTTTGCCAACACATTCCTCAAGCATTTCTTAAATGCACTAACAATAATCAAAGGGATATATTTTGAGTCCAGAAAATATGTTTACCATCTAATGTAAGTTATACCCTTTTTTAGGCCTTTGTTTTCAAAATTGCATATTTCCAATTATTTTGCTAGTCATGATCAGTATCTGTTAGAGAAACACACAGTGAGTTTCCATCTTTAGCCCCACGGTTATGATTCAAGAATAAAAGTGTTCTCTTTTTGGCTCAAGGCTCAGGCACAGTCGTGGTAGAGCAGAATCAGGAGGTAACCTACTGAAATCTAGGAGCACATCGGCCCCTGGTACCTAAGAGTTGATCAATATTGGGGAGCAGCAGGTTCCGGGGTGGGGAGGAGGGGGAACAGCTCTGTGCTCTAGTGGCTTAGGTTTAATTTCTAGCTCTGTCATTTATTACCATGTGAGCAGACAAGTCACTTTATTGATCTGAGCTTTTTTTATTTGTAAAGTGAGAAAATCAAGGCAGGCATACATTTTGCTGAGAGTACTAAAGAAAATTAATAGTGACATATGTTGTCACATATGCCTGGCAGGAAGTAGACACTCAATCAATGACGAGTCCTCCTAACAACAAAATGAGGATGATGATGATGATGTCTAAATGGATAAATGAGGATCAGGGAAGTAAGGTAATAGTCAAATGCACATCTATATTCTCTATTTTCCTTCTTCTCAGCAGTGTAGTCAGCCCCTCATCCCTCCAGCACCCAAACTCTATATGGCTTTTGCCATAATCCAATACTGCTGCATGGAGGTAGGAAAGCAGAGGAGGAGTTCACTCCTCTAGAGCACAAAAAGCCACACTGGTATGCCAAGTGAATCAAAGGACAAGAATTAAGATCAATATTGGGACTTTTTAGATCTGCATATACAAATAGCCATGACTGTGTGGTTTATAGCTAATATCACTGAAGTAGACAATGGTGGTACAATAAAGCAATCATCCAGGAGAGGAAGGTTTGTTTGAAGGGATGAGAAAGTTTTCCAAGTGAACTGAGGATAAAAAAGCATCGTAGAAAAAGCGATGGCAAGGTTATCCAGGAAAAAACAAAATGGTACTCTGGGTAGAAACCTGTTTTCCATACTGACTTATGCAAATAATCACTGTCTTTCAAGATATCAAAAGATGGTTTATGAAATAATATACTTAGGAAATGCGGGGTTTCAAAAGTCATATTTCTTAAACTTGAGACTTGTCAGAATCTTGAAAATGCACGCCTGCTTTGCAAATGCTCATGCAGTAGGCAGTACTTCCCAAAGTTACTTCATTACCAATCTCAAGTTTCAAAGGACACACATATAATGTCACATGAAGTCCGTTTCAGGTTGCCATACTAGAAGCTCCACCATAATGTGAAGCAGGCAACCACTGCCCAAGGGTTCTTACTAAAGATGCTTCTTAGAAACAGGGGTGATCCCAGTTGCAGAGGATATCCAGCAATAAATGGTAAAGGGTTCTACCCCTTTCCCCCACCAATCCCTCTGTTGTTGCTTTTTTTTTTTCTCCACTATTGGAAGATAAAAAATCACAACTGGGATTTTGTGAGCGTTTAATACTGATAAGTAACCTGCAGATTTAGTGGTGTGTGTATGTGGGTGTGTGTCTATGTACATATTGCTAACTCTCCCATGAGACGTTTACAGGAGTGCTGGTGGGGGGAGCTCCCAGAAGGGGCTTTCTACACCAGCAAAAGTAGTATTCCCGTATGTAAAAGACCTTAGGGAAGGTTGTGGCTGATGTGAGGGTTACTATCCCTTAGGTGTTAATTTACACTTTAACAGTGCCCTTTTATTATTATTATTTTTTAAAGATTTTATTTATTTATTAATGAGAGACACAGAAAGAGGCCGAGACATAGGCAGAGAGAGAAGCAGGCTCCTCATAGGGAGCCTGACATGAGACTCGATCCCTGGATTGGGATCATGCCCTGAGCCAAAGGCAGACAGACACTCAACCACTGAGCAACCCAGGCATCCCAACAGTGCCCTTCTATTAGAATGTGTTACAACTGCCGTTACTTGAAGATTCCCATGGCAATGACTTTTTCTGAGAGAAACAGACCACACATAGTCAGGGGGTGGGCACAGAGGCAGAGGGAAATCTCTGCCTCTACCACCCCATCCCCCCCTGACCCCAAGATCATGATCTGAGCCAAAAGCAAGAACTGGGTGCCCAGCCAGCCGAGCCACCCAGGCACCAATCCCACGGCAATGATATTCTTTTTTAAAAAACATTTTATTTATTTATTCATGAGAGAGAGAGAGAGAGAGAGAGAGAGGCAGAGACACAGGCAGAGGGAGAAGCAAGCTCCATGCAGGGAGCCTAACATGGGACTCGATCCCGGGACTCCAGGATCACACTCCAGGATCACACCTCAGCGCTAAACCACTGAGTCACCCAGGCTGTCCCAGCAATGATATTCTTTTTTTTATATATATGAACTTTTATTTATTTATGATAGTCACACACAGAGAGAGAGAGAGAGAGAGAGAGAGAGAGGCAGAGACACAGGCAAAGGGAGAAGCAGGCTCCATGCACCGGGAGCCCGACGTGGGACTCAATCCCGGGTCTCCAGGATCGCGCCCTGGGCCAAAGGCAGGCGCCAAACTGCTGAACCACCCAGGGATCCCCAGCAATGAAATTCTTAAGCACAATAGCTGACATCAAGAAGAAGCAGGTGAAGCTCACGGAAGCTTGGTGGGATTTCCCAGATTCTCAAGCTCTCATTTCCTCCAACGAACATGAAGAAACAGGAAAGAACGAAGTAGTTTCTTTTTTAAAAAAGCACCATTTGATTTTGAGGGTAAGGTGGGTAGTTGAATTATTATGATACACCTTCAGAGCATAAAAATTACAGGTAATTTTCTCTTTTCTGAAAGGTGATTATGATAATAGAGCTCTGCTCTTATGAGACTAAAAGCTCTTCCTCTAGGAGAGGAGAAAAGAAGCTTAAAAATGACAACTGTCAAAACAATAAACCTGAAACAAACATAAAATGCAAAAGGATCCTGAGATAATACATCAGCCAGCTTTAACAATAAGCAACATAGAGCTGGCTGTGAATAGATGCATGGACCTACGCAGAATGTGCATGATGCCTCCTCCTGTATACACATGTGCTGGGATGGCAGGAAACAAAGCTGCTGAGGGAAGGAGACACAGCATCTCATTATTCAGTCCTTCTGTGTTCCCACCCTGTTCGTTCTCTTAGGGAGCTAGATGTTCTTTACCCATTTATAGATTCTAAAACACTGACAGATGAAATTTAGAACCATGGAACATGAACCCAAGCAACCCTATTTCCTAATTTCTTAAAAATTCAGTCTACTCTTTGAACTGACCTTGATAGTATGACCCTGATTTCTAAAAATTTCCCTGTATGTGGCTCCAGTTCAAATGATTTTAATTATACTAGCATGCTATTTTTTAAACTTCTTAGTAAATTAGTTTAATTATCCTTTCAGCCAGTGTTTTCCAAACTATGGGCTAATTTCAAAAATTAATTTAGAGTTATGAACAGCATGCTTTAAATTAAGAACAAAGCAAAACTAAACAACAGCATAATACAGAACAGAACGTATTAGATTGCTTTGTACATAAAGGTATACATTATTTAATAAATTTTTGTCTTTGTATGCCCAGTGGACTCATGAAATATATATTTTCTTCTGTTGTTCATGAGCAAAAAAACATTATTTGAAATCTGTTGTTTTAGGCAATATTTGGGTATCAAATTTTCATTTGTGCTGTGGAATCAGCAACAATGCCAAGCTTCTCCCCCTGGTACCCCGCTTTGCAGGCTCTGGGACACCACTGAGGTCAGCCGTAGCTTTAGTAGACACTGTTGAAGCTTTTAGACTCATGCCTATCCATGTTTGTTTTCTTTGTCCCCTAAAGTTTCTCTAATGCTGTGGCATTCACTTGGGTGATTTAGCACAGACTGGGAGTAAGAGGGAGTTAGTGCCCTTGGGGTAACCTTCAACCCATATAGGATAGAGCCAGTGGATATATGCTTTTTCCTGCCTTTCCCTAGACAGAGAGCTTTGGAGGGACGCATTCCCTTCTGGGAGGAACTCCCAGGACAATCCAATCCACATTGCTCACAGGAGTGTGACCTTGAAAATGTAACCTTATGCTGTTCTTTCCTCCATCTTGGTTTCACTCCTGACTCCTGGTATCACCTTCCAAACAGACCACCTACACCTCTGATCTTATCTCAGACTCTTCTTTCAAGCAATTCATGCCATTACACCTACATTTCAACCTAGAATTATCAGGTATTAGTTCAGAAGCTTCCTGAGAAATAATCTATTTCCAGGACACAACTTGTGTTAACTTCACTGACAGAGGTCTGTATTTCCAATGAATACATACACTTCTGCCAGTTGCACTGATATTTAGTGGTAAATACTTCTGAAATATCTGAAAGGACCATGTGCAGTATTCATCAAATATTTATCATGCAGATTAATTTTTATGGAAATATTCTAGAAAACTCCACCTTTCTACTTATATAAGGAGAAGAAAAATACTAAGGAGGCCTGAAGGTTTCTGTTGTTTGTTTGTGTGAAATGATGTGTTTCCTTCAATCTATTTTTTATAAAGGTAGGAGAGTGAAACTTGGGACATTGGAATTGTATCGCCAATTGCCCTATTTGAAAAGCAGGTAGGAAAGTCCAGAATCCGTGAAGTAAAGAAATGGACTCATCAATTTCACCTGTAGCTCTTCATAGAACCACCCAAGTATTGATCTTAAACAATGCACAATAAGGCCTTTCTTCAAAAATTTTTATGGAAGAGACTGAGCCTTACCATTTTTAGAGCAATATTATATTTCAAAAGGATTGAAAAAATAACTGCCAACCAAATAAAATCTCTACAAGAAATGTATACTACTTGAAGGCAGGAATTCCTCAAAATCCACATGCAAAAAAGATCATGCAAGGTCCAGATGAAATTTTTATTTTAAAATATGGCTTTTAAGATGGACAATAATCACAAGGGTTGGCGAGATGAGTAAATTAGAACCCTCAATCGTGGCTGGTAGAAAGCAAAATGGTGCAGCTTTGGAAAACAGGTCAGCAATTCCTCAAAAAGTTACAGAATTATGTATAAGCCCTCCACTGTTTTCCCAGGCATGTGCTCAAGAGAATTGAAAATATATGTTCACACCAAAGCTTGAACTTTGCAGGACTATTCAGAGCAGCAGTAGTTATAGTGGCAAAAAAGGAAGGACATGGAGCAGTAAAATGCCATCCAGAACACAGTCTCCAAAGCTACAGTTCTGTTTGTCTGTCTGTCTGTCACTCTCACTGTGGAAATGGGTGATGAATGCCACATTTCACATGGTTTAGATGACCTCCAACATAACATAACCACATGTAAACACTGAGGGCTAAAGGTACCAGTAATAACAACATAATAAATTATCGACTACTTCAATAAGCTATTCAAAACTAAAATTATGAATTTTTGTACAGGAAAGATAAGCCCTTCCTGTAATCACAAAATAAAGTACCAATTCCAATTGCATGAAAGTACAGAATGACACCACTAAAAATTAAATGAATGGTACTATAAATGGTTGCCAAGTAAGAATGAAGTATTTGATTTATACCAGTCACCCAACAATTAAGGCATTTTTCCAGTCTAGTGGTTTTAGCACCATAGTGGATATAGAAAAATGTCTATATTTTGTCTTGAATATGTTCTTAATCAGAAAGGCTGTTTTCTTTTTTTCCCCTTCCATATATTTCTTCCTTTCCTCTTAGGAAATATTTTCAAGGTGTCCCTGAATTACAAGAATAGAAACCTACTTGATGGGCCCTACTTGTCAATCAAGTTGACAGCTATAAAATAAAATCAGTTATTCTGCTAAAGTTGAACTTTTAAGGATGAATTTTTAACTCTGAGATTTAATCATGTGAGTGCTCCTTAAATGAAAAGATGATGCCTGGTTAATTCCCTGTATGTGCCCCTGCATATTAATTCACAGGTCTCCTCTTTAAGGATACTGTCATAATAGGATAATGCTGCCCTGCAAAATGTTTCAAAACCGCAGCCATTGGTACATTTTGTGCTTTTCACTGCAAAGGGTTGATAATGACTCTAATAATAGTTAATGAGAGAAAGGGCTAATTATTCAGTCTTTGGTAACCTCAATGAATTTCAAAAGTAGCCTTTAGATTCAAGACATTAAAATGTATACAAATCAAAATGAAGAATCTGCTCTACTTCTAGAATCTTGTCAGCTTGGGCAGTAAAGGATGCACAACAGAAATGAACATGATAAGTTTAATTAAGCCCAGTTTACAAGACTTTCTTACGAAGTTTTGTTCTCCTTTCAGTCATTAGATTATATCACTTTTCTTTTTTTTAAAGCTTTTAATTCTAGTTAGTTAACATACTATGTTACGTTAATTTCAGGTGTTATGTAATTCCAGGTATACAATAGAGTGATTCAATACTTCCAAACATCACCCACCTATACATCATTTTTCTACCCCCTATGGATTCCCGTTCTCTTTTTTTTTTAATAACAAATTTATTTTTTATTGGTGTTCAATTTGCCAACATACAGAATAACACCCAGTGCTCATCCCATCAAGTGCCCCCCTCAGTGCCCGTCACCCATTCACCCCACCGCCCGCCCTCCTCCCCTTCCACCACCCCTAGTTCATTTCCCAGAGTTAGGAGTCTTTATGTTCTGTCTCCCTTTCTGATATTTCCCACACATTTCTTCTCCCTTCCCTTTTATTCCCTTTCACTATTATTTATATTCCCCAAATGAATGAGAACATACAATGTTTGTCCTACTCCGATTGACTTACTTCACTCAGCATAATACCTTCCAGTTCTCAGACTTGACAGAGGGACCTGGTTTCCAATGTGTCTAACTACATGAATAGTATGATGTTGCAAGCTAGGGTCCTGAGTTATGGTTATCAATAGACCACAGGAAAACATCACAAAAATTTTCTGATTTATTTTTTAAAGTAAACTTTTAAAAGATATATGCACCTATATGTTTATGGCAGCATTATTTACAATAGCCAAGATATGGAAGCAATCCATGTGTTCACCTATAGTTGAATTGAGAAAAAAGATGAGGCATAGATACACAATGGAATACTACTCAGCCATGAAAAGAGAACGAGCACTTGCCACTTGTAACAGCACAAGGTAGATCTGGAGGGTATAAGGTTAAGTGAAATAAGAGAAAGACAAATACCATATGATTTCATTCATATGTGGAATTTAAGAAACAAAAAAAATGAACAAAGCAAAAAAAAAAAAAAAGACTCTTTAACTACAGATAACACACTGATGTTTTCCAGAGGTGAGATGGAGGGGGGATGAGTGAAATAGGTGAAGGGGATTAAGAGCACATTTATCATGATGAGCACTGAGTAATGTAGAATTGCTAATTATATTGCACACCTGAAACTAATATAATCTGTGCGTTAAGTATACTTAAAATTAAAAGAAAAATATGAGGGAGGAGGAAGAGAGGCTGTGCAAAAGAATTATTAAAATATTAAGATAAAATTATAAAAGTTCATAAATATATTCAATTAGATGCATGTCTCCAAAGAATTACAAACTTCTTTTGTTTTAATTTAAAATACGTTTGGAAGCCAGCTTTCAACTAGCTTCGTTCTTTTTTTTAAATTTATTTTTTTATTGGCGTTCAATTTGCCAACATATAGCATAACATGCAGTGCTCATCCCGCCAAGTGCCCCGACAGTGCCTGTCACCCAGTCACCCCAACCCCCCGCCCACCTCCCTTTCCACTACTCCTTGTTTGTTTCCCAGAGTTAGGTGTCTCTCATGTTTAGTCTCCCTCACTGATATTTTCACTCATTTTCTCTCCTTTCCCCTTATTCACTTTCACTATTTTTTATATTGCCCAAATGAATGAGACCATATAATGTTTGTCCTTCTCCAACTGACTTATTTCACTCAGCATAATACCCTCCAGTTCCATCCACGTCGAAGCAAATGGTGGGTATTTGTCATTTCTAATGGCTCAGTAATATTCCATTGTATACATAGACCACATCTTCTTTATCCATTCATCTTTTGATGGACACCGAGGCTCCTTCCACAGATTGGCTATTGTGGCCATTGCTGCTATAAACATCAGGGTGCAGGTGTCCTGGCGTTTCACTGCATCTGTATCTTTGGGGTAAATCCCCAGCAGTACAATTGCTGGGTCCTAGGGCAGGTCTGTTTTTAACTCTTTGAGGAACCTCCACACAGTAATAACAGTAAGTGGTTAATGAGTGGCAGTACCAGTTCACATTCCCACCAATAGTGCAAGAGGGTTCCCCTTTCTCCACAACCTCTCCAACATTTGTTGTTTCCTGCCTTGTTAATTTTCCTCATTCTCAATGGTGTGAGGTGGTATCACATTGTGGTTTTGATTTGTATTTCCCTGATGGCAAGGGATGTGGAGTATTTTCTCATATGCTTGTTGGCCATGTCTGTCTTGCTCTGTGAAATTTCTGTTCATGTCTTTTGCCCATTTCATAATTGGGTTGTTTCTTTGCTGTTGAGTTTAATAAGTTCTTTATAGATCTTGGACACTAGCCCCTTATCCGATATGTCATTTGCAAATATCTTCTCCCATTCTGTAGGTGGTCTTTTACTTTTGTTGAATGTTTCTTTTGCTGTGCAGAAGCTTGTTATCTTGATTAAGTCCCAATAATTCATTTTTGCTTTTGTTTCTCTTGCCTTCATGGATGTATCTTGCAAGAAGTTGCTGTGGCCAAGTTCAAAAAGGGTGTTGCCTGTATTCTCCACTAGGATTTTGATGGAATCTTGTCTCACATTTAGATCTTTTATCCATTTTGAGTTTATCTTTTTGTATGGTGTAAGAGAATGGTCCAGTTTCATTCTTCTGCGTGTGGATGTCCAATTTTCCCAGCACCCTTTACTGAAGAGACTGTCCTTTTTCCAGTGGATAGTCTTTCCTGCTTTGTCAAATATTAGTTGACCATAGAGTTGAGGGTCCACTTCTGGATTTTCTATTCAGTTCCATTGTCTGTTTTGTGCCAGTACCACACTGTCTTGATGATCACAGCTTTGTAGTACAACCTGAAATCTGGCATTGTGATGCCCCAGCTATGGTTTTCTTTTTTAATATTCCCCTGGCTATTCGGGGTCTTTTCTGATTCCACTGAATTCTTAAGATGATTTCTTCCAACTCTCTGAGGAAAGTCCATGGTATTTTGATAGGGATTGCATTGCATGTGTAAATTGCTCTGGGTAACATTGACATTTTCACAATATTAACTTTTCCAATCCATGATCATGGAATATTTTTCCATCTCTTTCTCTTTGTGTCTTCCTTAATTTCTTTCAGAAGTGTTCTGTAGTTTTTAGGGTATAGATCCTTTACCTCTTTGGTTAGGTTTATTCCCAGGTATCTTCTGCTTTTGGGTGCAATTGTAAATGGGATTGACTCCTTAATTTCTCTTTCTTCAGTCTCATTGTTAGTATAGACAAACGCCACTGATTTCTGGGCATTGATTATGTATCCTGCCACACTGTCGAATTGCTGTATGAGTTCTAGCAATTTTGGGATGGAGTGTTTTGGGTTTTCTATGTACAGTATCATGTCATCTGCAAAGAGGGAGAGTTTGAATTCTTCTTTGCCAATTTGAATGCCTTTTATTTCTTTGTGTTGCCTGATTGCTGAGGCTAGGACTTCTAGCACTATGTTGAATAGCAGTGGTGAGAGTGGACATTCCTGTCGTGTTCCTGATCTTAGGGGAGAGGCTCAGAGTGTTTCCCCGTTCAGAATGATATTTGCTGTGGGCTTTTCGTAGATGGCTTTTAAGATGCTGAGGAATGTTGCCTCTACCCTACACTCTGAAGAGTTTTGATCAGGAGTGGATGCTGTATTTTGTCAAGTGCTTTCTCTACATCTATGGAGAGGATCATATGGTTCTTGTTTTGATAAGATCAAAATGATCTTGTTGATATGATCTACCACATTGATTGCTTTACGAGTGTTGAACCAGCCTTGCATCCCAGGGATAAATCCGACTTGGTCATGGTGAATAATCTTCTTAATGTATTGTTGGATCCTACTGGCTAGTATCTTGTTGATAATTTTTGCATCTGTGTTCATCAGGAATATTGGTCTATAATTCTCCTTTTTGGTGGGGTCTTTGTCTGGTTTTGGAATTAAGGTGATGCTGGCCTCATAGAACGAATTTGGAAGTACTCCATCTCTTTCTATCTTTCCAAACAGCTTTAGGAGAATAGGTATGGTTTCTTCTTTAAACGTTTGATAGAATTCCCCTGGGAAGCCATCTGGCCCTGGACTCTTGTGTCTTGAGAGGTTTTTGATGACTGCTTCAGTATCCTCCCTGGTTATTGGCCTGTTCAGGTTTTCTATTTCTTCCTGTTCCAGTTTTGGTAGTTTGTGGTTTTCCAGAAATGCATCCGTTTCTTCTAGATGCCTAACTTATTGGCATAAAGCTGCTCATAATAAGTTTTTTAAGTCGTTTGTATTTCCTTGGTATTGGTGGTGATCTCTCCTTTTTCATTCATGAGTTTATTAATTTGAGTCTTCTCTCTCTTCTTTTTAATAAGGCTGGCTAATGGTTTATCTATGTTATTAATTCTTTCAAAGAACCAACTCCTGGTTTTGTTGATCTCTTCCACAGTTCTGGTCTCGATTTCGTTGAGTTCTGCTTGAATCTTTATTAACTCTCTTCTTCTGATGGGTGTAGGATCTATCTGCTGTTTTTTTTCTAGCTCCTTTATATGTAAGGTTAGCTTTTGTATTTGAGTTCTTTCCAGTTTTTGGATGGATGCTTTTATTGCGATGTATTTCCCCCTCAGGACTGCTTTTGCTGTATCCCAAAGATTTTGAATGGTTGTATCTTCATTCTCATTAGTTTCCATGAATCTCTCTAACTCTTCTCCAATTTCCTGGTTGACCCTTTCATCTTTTAGCAGGATGGCCTTTAACCTCCACGTGTTTAATTTCTTCAAAATTTCCTCTTGTGATTTAGTTCTAGTTTCAAAGCATTAGGGTCTGAAAATATGCAGGGGACAATCCCAGTCTTTTGGTGTCTGTTAATACCTGATTTGTGATCCAGTATGTGGTCTATTCTGGAGAAAGTTCCATGTGCACTTGAGAAGAATGTGTATTCAATTGCATTTGGATGTAAAGTTCTGTAAATATCTGTGAAATCCATCTGGTGCAGTATATCATTTAAAGGTCTTGTTTCTTTGGAGAGGTTGTGCTTAGAACATCTGTCAATTACAGAAAGTGCCATGTTCAACTCTCCCAGTATAAGTGTATTATTATCTAAGTATGTCTTAACTTTGGTTATTAATTGATTGATATACTTGGCAGCTCCAACATTAGGGGCATAAATATTCATGATTGTTAGGTCCTTTTGTTGGATAGATCCTTTAAGTATGAGATAGTATCCCCCTTCCTCTCTTACTACAGTCTTTGGATTAAGTTTAATTTATCTGATATGAGGATGGCTACCCCTGCTTTCTTTTGAGGACCATTCGAATAATAAATGGTTCTCCAACCTTTTATATTCAGGCTGTAGGTGTCCTTAGGTCTAAAATGAATCTCTTGTAGACAGCAAATAGATGTCTTGCTTTTTTATCCAGTCTGAAACCCTGCGCCTTTTGATGGGGTCAAATAGTCCAACGTAAATGGACTATTTACGTTCAGAGTTACTATTGAAAAATATGAATTTAGTGTCATAATAATACCTATTCAGTCCCTGTTTTTGTGGATTGTTCCTTTGGACTTCCTCTTTCTATTACAGAATCCCCCTTAATATTTCTTGCAGAGCTTTTGGTGGTCACCTATTCTTTCAGTTTCTGCCTATCTTGGAAGCTCTTTATCTCTCCTTCTATTCTGAATGAGAGCCTTGCTGGATAAAGTATTCTTGGCTGCATGTTCTTCTCATTTAGGACCCTGAATATATCCTGCCAGCCGTTTCTGGCTTGCCAGGTCTCTGTGGAGAGGTCTGCTGTTAACCTAATACTTCTCCCCATAAAGGTTATGGATTTCTTGTCTCTTGCTGCTTTAAGGATTCTCTCTTTATCTTTGGAATCTGCTAGTTTCACTATTAAATTCGGGGTGTTGAATGGTTTTTACTGACTTTAGGGGGGATCTCTCTATCTCCTGGATCTGAATGCCTGTTTCCCTTCCCAAGTTAAGGAAGTTCTCAGCTATGATTTGTTCAAATATGCTTTCTGGTCCTCTGTCCCATTCAGCGCCCTCTAGAACCCCAATTAAACGTAGATTTTTCCTTCTAAGGCTGTCATTTATTTCCCTTAACCTTTCCTCATGATCTTTTAATTACTTTTTTCTTTTTTCTTCAGCTTCCTTCCTTGCCATCAACTTGTCTTCCATTCACTCACTCGTTCTTCTACCTCATTAACCCTCATCATTAGGACCTCCAGTTTGGATTGTATCTCATTTAATTGATTTTTAATTTCTGCCTGATTAGATCTAAATTTGCAGTCATGAAATCTCTTGATTCCTTTATGCTTTTTTCCAGAGCCACCAGTAGCTTTATAATTGTGCTTCTGAATCGGCTTTCTGACATCGAATTGTAATCCAAATTCTGTAACTCTGTGGCAGTGAGTACTGTTTCTTATTCTTTATTTTGTGGTGAGTTCTTCCTTCTAGTCATTTTGCTCAGTGCGGAGTGGCCTAAAACAAGTTGTACTTGACCGAAGCATGAACTCTTCTCACTGTGGCAATCCAGCTGCTCTCTCTTTAAATCTCAGGCAGAATTCGTAGGTTTTCAGTATGATTTGAAAATTATCTAGGTAAGTTGGGGGGGACAGGTGATTTGGGGGGGGTCCTACTCTTCTGCCATCTTGCCCCGCCTCCCAGTGTATTAGTTCTAAGTTGATTCAACTAATATTATAAATTGCTTGTACTACAATGTAGAAAGATAAAGATATCATCCCAGATATGGATTCCTATAGACTAATTCATAATACAGAATATACATAAATAATTTTAATGGTAAATCTCAGAATTTATTATTTAAATTTGCTATGTAACAGGACATTTTACTTCGGAGCTCATAATTGGTGACTATAATATACATAAACAATTTATTTGTAAGTTAGTATATGTAACAAAAGTTTCCTAAAGAAGCAGCAAATAATTGCTACTAAAGAGAATGAGAGTGTCAGGGATGACCCTTGGCAGGAGTTAAGCTGGACCAGGAAGGATAGAGAGACTAGGAAAACAAACAAAGGAAACATCACAGTAATAGGATGACTCCTGTAAAGAAGCAAGCAGGATTGTATAGGATAGAAGTTAGCCTGGTATATTTAATGCCATAATACAGTGGTGAGATGTTATTTCTTTAGCTGGATAGAGGTCTGAGAAGATGGCTGGGGGACAGATTGAAGTTACTGATGAGGACTCAGTTCTTATTTTACAGGCACTGAAGAGCCAACAGAATGGCTTTGCTGTTGTTCAGTCACAGAGAAGCACAGTTAGAGAGGAGAGCTTTCAACATGAAAATTTTAGGTTAATAATAGAAGAAATTGTGTTGACACATGGGGACCAGGTGAGGAGGAGAGATGAAGAAAGGACAATGTTGGAAAGCAGTGTGGGAGAACAGATCAATTCATCCATATTGATATCTTCCAACATTTCACTCAATTGGCAAAGCAAGAGTCTGCTGAGAATCAAAGTAGCAAGGGTAAGAGAAAAAACCTACTTAAAGAGTGAAAAATATGAGCAAGAGTCACCATGAAGGGATAGTAAAATGACATCCCTGAGAACTTAGGGACCAGATGCATTTAAAGGTATGCATTTGTAATGGATATTTAATTACCATGATTGTGTCATTTTCTCCAATAATGCTCATTAATTCCAGACCCAGAATGGTCTATGTTGGTAATCCAGGGTGATGTGGGATAAAGAAGAGTAAACCTAGAGGGCTGTTAGGAACAGTGTTGAGTTGGAAATGAGACAATGGGATCCTGGCTAGGTAAGATGTTTATGGGTTGGATTGTGTCTCACCAAATTCATATGTGGAAATTCTCATCTCCAGTAACTCAG
This sequence comes from Canis lupus dingo, assembly GCF_003254725.2. Lineage (NCBI taxonomy): Eukaryota > Metazoa > Chordata > Mammalia > Carnivora > Canidae > Canis > Canis lupus. The sequence continues at coordinate 25,552,367 of NC_064247.1, read as the reverse complement.
AATGTAATATAATGTAGGAAAATAGAGTCACTGTGCATGGAACTGGTTAAAATGAGGTCAGACTGGAGTAGGGTAGGGTCCTCTGATCCAATAAGATTGATGCCCTGATAAAAAGAAGAAATTTGGACACAGACAGACACACAAGCACGGCAAACACTATGTGAAGACTTGAAGTTATATTGTCGCAAGCCGAAGAACTATAGACAGACCCTTTCCTCATGTCTTCAAAAGGACTTCTTGGCCATGCCAATACCTTGATCTCAGATTTTGAGCTTCAGAAGTGTGAGACAACAAACTTCTGGTGTTTTAAGACACCCAATTTCTGGTAGTTTGTTATGGCAGCCATAGCAAACTAACACAGAAGGTGAACAGCCAGAAGACAGATTACAGGCTGAAAACCTATGAATGGATAAGGCTTAGAGGTTGTGGTGATCTGTGGAAATGGGAGAATACAAAATGGCAGAAGAACAAGAGTTGGTGACAGGGGCAGAGCATCAGGAGTTGGAGCAGTTGGAGGCTCTGATGAATCCTGAGGCTATGTGTGAATCCTGAAGTGGGTTTTAACAATAGGTAATGTAGAATTATCATTCATATGGGCATAATTTCTTAAATGGTCATAATTTTTCCTTAGAATAGCTTCTTATGATAAGTTCATAGTATTTATAACTTGATACTTAGGCAAAGTATCTAAAAATAATTTTTCTGTTATCAATTTCTTTGATATATTTCTTGTGGCTTTTTATTAAAGGTTTTATTTATTTATTCATGAGAAACACAGAGAGAGGCAGAGACATAGGCAGAGGGAGAAGCAGGCTCCTTGCAGGAAGCCCGATGTTGGATTGGATCCTGGGATTCCAGGATCATGACCTGAGCCAAAGGTAGATGCTCAAACACTGAGCCACCCAGGCATCCCTCTTTGATATATTTGAAGATTACAACAAATATAAGAAATATGAAAAATGTTCATACCTGAAGACACATCACAACATTCTATTATTTTCAAAAACAATTATGTTGTTCGAGATGACAAGGAAGAGGCAAGAGTTATTCAGAAGGGCACTCATGTACTGGTATTCTCCCCTTTGCAAACTAACAACTGACGCAACCTAACCGTAGGAAAAGCTGAAGGTCAAAAGAAGAAATCTACTTGTCAACTTTGGCCAAGTTCTACTGGAATAGTTGTCCCCAAAATCATAATGAGAGTCTCTCACAGAAGGAAGGCTCAGGAACTGGGAAAAATAGTTTTTTACAAGAATTAAATGAAACAGTAAAAATAGCAATATTCTGTTAATAGAAATGACACTCAAGAGGTCAAAATAACTGGACTTCCTGACACAGCTTGTGCAATGTTTTCGACTTCTTTTATATAACAACCTCAAAAAGACTCCAACTGATATTTCTTCTATCACAATAAGCAGCTGCTGAGAAAAAAAACCCCAAAAAGTGCAAAATTATTTTTCCTGCTTCTGTCTGGCCCTTTTTCTTCATTAGCTTTCTTGGTAAATCTCAAATGTTGAGATTCCACTTCTAACTAGTTTCCTAATTTTTTTATACCTGTTTCATTGCATGTGGAATGAAAGAATTATCCTCCAGATTTTTCAATTTTAAAAATCTTAACAATTATCAATTATTAATTATTCACAACTGAATTTCCTAAGCTCCTCTATAATTATCCTTTTGTAAATTTTTTCTGGTTAGTTCTAGCTGAACTAGTCTCTAAGAAAGAAAAAAAAAAAAAACAAGGAAAGTCATATCTCTAGTAAAGCCAAATACTGAAATTAAATCAATAGTCATATGTCTTTACCAGACAACAGCAGCAAATCAGAAAACATCTGGAGTCTTCAAGACAAATAATTTGGCTGTAGAATCTGGCATTCATTGGCCATCCAAAGAAGGCCACAGAGCTACAGAGAAACATGTTCACCTTAGAAAATTTTGCAAATCAAAAAACTAATCTACTTAATGCACTCCTAACTTTTCCAAATTAAAAGAAGGATTAGTCATTTTGGAGCAAATACTTGAAGTCATAAATAATTCATGAAGCACCCACCTTGAAAGGAAGCTTTGCCATTGTTGTTTATGGGCAACATGCTGTACTTAGACTCTAGATAGTGTGTGTATTTAAAAAATATGGTATGACTCTTGCTTCCTTGGGTATGCCTTTTTAATTGTAAGATAATCTGCATTTTCACAAATTAGAGTTAAAAAGAAAGAAAAGGAAAAGAAAATTTCTAGGCAATAATGTTTGGCTATAGCTTGCTATAATAGCATAGCTGCCAGGTAAAGTAATTTTAGTATAGCACAGGATGCATAGCGTACAGACCCCATAGTAAATATTCTCAGTATGGGCATGATGAAGAGTTCTACTTTGTTTCAATATATTTTTGATAGCACAATTGCTGATTTCTGCCTTTAGTGGCAATAGTGAAATATGAGCTGGCATACATTTAACATTTTTCAAAAGATGTGATTTTGAATATGCAAATTTAGAAAAAAAAGGAATTTGAGAAGATAAAATAAAAGAAATGGAGATCACTATAATTTCATACAAACACCAGAAGTCAGTGCAGCTACTAGTATACCAGGTAAATGATGTGGTAAAAAAAATTGCAAACTATAAAGTTATATTTACTTGTACAGCAAAGGATCAGAGAGAAGAAACTATACACATACAAGCAAAAATAAGATAGCTATCAATATCATAACAACCAAATTCTGTACTTTCTCCTTTCCCCACTTGGAAAAATTTAATTCAATTTATTGAGCATAGATGTCTAGAACATCAAACAATTCCTATGACTAATAAAACACTTATAGTTTGAGGCATTTGGAATATAATAATTGAATGAAGAAATTCACCAATGCTGAAGTTTATCATGAATACTTTCTGAACTGTCATTAAGAAATTTAATTTCTTAAGCTATTCTCTATATAACACAATTAAATTGATTCTATTTTACATTTTATATATTTTACATTTCTAGTTGTATTCCTCTGAAAATATTTTAATTGGCATCAATTCTTTCCCATTTAAAATTTACGATGATTTGTGATTTGGTAATCAGATATTTGCTTAGATTAATTTCTGCCAGCACAGTTTTCTTTTATGACCAGTATTTCTACCAACCCTCATTTTCCTGGCCAAATGCTTTAGTGCACAATTTTGCCAAAAAGATTTGATGTCCCTACTAATTTTTAGCCAAAAATACTTGTTTACCCTGTTCAGTTTTAGGCATCATCTGCTGATTACTCCTTATGAATTGAATACACAGGTGAAACTTTGTGCTTACTTCACTTTTAAACTATATTTATGTTTTTTAAAGTTACAGATACCTATAAGGAAGGGAAGAAAAACAATCCATGACAGCACTGCCTATATAACTCCTACTGATACTAAAGACTAATAATACATAAGTAATTCACACACACATTTGGGAAATTTAAATAAATATAGAACTTCAAGGTTAAAGGCAGAAAAAGCCCCTTCTCCTAAACGGATCAGTATCAAAAGTTTTTATGTGAGTTAGCCATAACGATATTATTTTGTATGAGTAATTCAAAGGTAGCCCATGGGAGCATGACAAGTACTTCTATGAAATGGGCAGAGAAAGGGAGCAGGAGGGCCCAAGAGGAGGGTAGAGCGGCCTAGAGAAGGAGAAAACAAATTCACAAGGAAGACTCTTCGAACAGCACACAGATCTGTGCAGGCCCTGGACTGAGGCCCCAAGAAAAGCAGAACTTGCATTTTCTCTCTTCCATGTCTGTACCTTTCCTTGGGAAGGTGCCTGCCAAGCTCACTCAAACATCTACATTCAGGCTAGTGACTACTTGACATCACTTTCAGATAAACTAATAATTAGAGCAAACAAGTTGAATGGAATCCTAGAGTCTGAAAATCTGGGAGGCTGATTGCATTTTTGACTGAATGGATTTAAGTGACCAGATGTTGTGGTATTGTGTAGACAGAATTTTTACTTAATGAGAGCCAAGAAAAAAGCAGATTAGTATTTGGCACTCCTGCAGCTCAGTCTGCAACTCAATTATGTAGTTTTGTACATGAGAGAAATTCAGTAAATGCTTGCTGGCTGAGTGATCAAACCATTTTACTACATTTTCCTACTTCCCATCAGTGCTATGGTTATTGTAAATATAAAAGTAATCTTGGATAACTTAATATACAAAAGAGTCAACTGATACCATCTGGAAAATGCTACATCCTGAAGAACAATATTTCTTTTGGATTCTCTGCCAGGTTTTAAATCCCTGTTTTCCTGGTTTGGGATTATTATATTGCCACAAACCAGAGATCTCATCTTCTATTTTTCATATGAAGCTATTATTACAGAAGTTTATATTTCAATATTACGCCCAACTTAATTTTTCCTTCAGAGATTCTGAAATTTTATAAAACGACCAATTTTGGCTCCCTATATTAAATGCAGACAAAATTATCCTTTTTATTTCAACATCTTCATGGACAGTTATAGTCAATAGAGTTTGCCTCAAATTAGAAGGCCTGCAAGTCATTGCACTGCTACTACATCTGAACATTTCTTAAGAAAGACAGAAAAGTAGCTTTTTCAAAGGAGATTAAAATTATTAGATTAATTGTAAGATTAGAAGTCATACATTCTCATTTTATTGTTGAGGCAGTGTAGGGAAATGGTTAAAGATCATGGACTTTGAAGCCAAGCAGATTTAAATTCCAACTCAGAATCTACTCTTATTTACCTGTTTACTCTTTTTGACACTAAGACCCTTAACCTCTCTGAGTCTTGGTTTTCTCCTTTGTAAATAAGGATGGCATTTATTCATGGTCCATGATTATTGTAGGGCTTAGATGATAATATTCAATACCTGTATATTTCACAAATAGGAAGACATGCTTATAACATACATGCATATGTGTGAATTACACATATGTTTGTATAGACAGATGACAGAGCGAGCATGCACACACTCTAACTTAGCATAATGCCAGGCACATAGTAAGTGCATGATGAGAGGCAACTCTTTCTAAATGTTCAGGTCACAGAACTGTAGTCTGGGCATTCTGGTGAGGTACTGGCCAGCTTGTATAACAGAAGTTCAAAGATTTCTTTTTTCCCCAAGCAGACAGGTCCATGTTCAAATTTAGTTCGGAAATTGACCAGCTGCATAATCTTGGCCAAATTACATAAACTTCTAAATCTCAAATTATTTAAATATAAAATAATATTAAAGAAGTAAATGATAAGATTAATTTTACTTTGCAGGGTTTTAGGGGTGGGCAAGATGAAAAGGGATAACTTATATAATGCACTTGGCACAAAGTGACATATGGAAGATGTACTATATATATTATTTTTTCCATGATCTTACACATATTCTTTAGCCCCTGACATTTTACTTCATCTTTAAAATATATAAAAACTATATCTGTGCCCCTCCTAGGATTATTGTGTAGACTGAATGAGATGATACATAATCTATCAACCCAGCTACCAGCACATCGTTGGTTTTCATAGTCTTTCCACTCCACTTCCCTAGATACATACAAAATCTACCAAGACACCAAAATAATTTAGGTCCAAATGGATAGCAACAATATCTTGAATATTCTAAGAAGAACTTAAGGTCTTTGCCAAATGTCTTAAAAAACCTAACAAAAATTTCTCACTCAGGATGGAAACAGTACTGAGAAAAATCCATGTATCTATTTCCACTCGATAACAAAGTCATTCGTTTACAGGTGCTGGTTCTATGAGATTGTAATTTCTAGGAGGGCCAGGGCCATATCCATTTCTATTGTCCTTATATCCCCAGTGCCAAACCAGTTGTCTAAAAAATGTAAGTACTCAACAGTTGTTGAACACGTGAGTAAAATGCTCCAGCCAGGATCATGCAGAATCAGCAAACTGCACACTTCCAAAGAAAAAGCCTTTCAGCCCAAAAGCTTCAGAGCCGAGTCCAGGCCTACATTCCTACCAACCTGCTGATTACCTGGTCATCTGACCATCAAAATTAGTCTGTTTCTTCAATTTTACCAGGCCTCCTGCTAGGGCCAGGCCTCTGCTAGGAACTATTTGCAAGTATTTTGGACGTTGTCAAAATCACCATATTTCCCCAGAGTGCAATCTGAATTAATCAGGTTTTACTAAATCTATTTTTTAATGGTTGGATTAACCTTTGAATGAGTACATTAATGGCAAATGATAAAGAAGAATAATTTCTTAGAATTGAATCTATGTATAAATTTGATGTTGTAACATTTATACACAAGGTGACAATTTCTGATGCAGTGGGAAGCATTACAAATGTGCAGAAATCAAGTCAGCCATTAGAAAAAGGCAAGAGTTGCTAGGAAACCAAATAAGGAATATTATAGTGGTGACCCAGACAATTACCCTATGCCTGACATGCCATCAACACAAAGTGTAACAGATTTTTAAATGCACTGGTGACACCGAATTCTTCCGACCACATTTGCAGCTCAGGTGATTAAAGAGTTGCCTTTCAATGACTTGAAAATTCAACTGTCAGAACAGGAAAATGCAAAATCAAAGTGAGTTAAGAACAATGAGAGATGTTTCCTAGGACTTAGTAAGTCTCTGCTGTGTATTTAGGATGGAGGTATCTCTATGGCACAGTGTCGCCTAACTTTACAGAATGAAGTCCATTCAATTTTAAAAGAATCTACTTTTTGAGTCTGTATACTCTATTTCTATGTGTTTGTATAGTCACGGGGGAAAAAAGCCTTTAAGGCTATACAACAAAATTTAATATGTGGTTATGGTTTGTTGGTAAACTGTAGGTGACGGGCACTGAGTGGGGCACTTAATGGGATGAGCACTGAGTGTTATGCTATATGTTGGCAAATGGAACTCCAATAAAAAAATATATTAAAAATAAATACATAAATAAATTGTAGGTGATTTTGATTCTCTTCTGCGTGTCAGTTTTCACAGGTCATTTTACCTTTTGTAGTTTTGGAAAACTAATAAAGTTACTCTGAAATAATTTTTAGATTTTGATTTGGAGCTAGATATTAGATTTCAAGACAGCATAAGAAACCAGAAACATAAATCCTAATAGTAAGGTTAGCATGCAGAGAGCACATTACTCTCTCTCTTCTATATTATTCCATCTTTCGATTTTCACATCATTTTTGGTATTATAAGATTTGAGCTGCCGGTGTTGGCATATATACATGTCCCAATTAGCTCTTAAAGAGAGTAAGTTAAACTGGCAGTAAAAGATAAAACCTCTCTTGTTAATGCCAGTGAAAGAGACCATATTCTAAAATACGATGGGCTAACCTACCCCCAAAATGGGTAGGCAAAATCACATCCTAACGTCTTTTTAGGGGTAAAACGTGGTAGACAGATTCTTATTCTTTACATAAAACTCAGATACATAAGCCACCTAACTACTTGAAGGCTTCACACTTCTAAAGCATACCACACAAGAATCAAATAAAAACGAACGCCTTTACGAATGTAATTTTTAGCCTCCTCTTAGGACGCTGCACAAATACTCCAGGGAAGGACCCTCTCTGCAGACAGTCTGAAGGAAATGAAACAGATTATAACTTATTGAATGTTCACCCCATAGTGATATCATTTAACAGAGTAGCTTTATAAAACATTTAACTATCTCCAGTAAAGAATGCATTTCTCTTCTAAAAATGTGCAAGCGGGAGGACTGGTCCATGAAATCAAGCTAAGCAATTTTGTGTTTTAATGCACAGTTTCATGCAAATCAGTTTAGCTTTCCCTTCATTGCTGGGTTTTGTTTTCCCTTTCACAAACTTACTGCTATTTTTTTTTTCGTGTAGCAAAAATACGCAAATACTTTCACAAAAGCACTGCTTGGAAAATCTGTTTGACAAAAATTATAACAAAACTCTTCGATAAGACCAGCATTTTCAAAAGTGTGTGTCTAATAAACTATCTCTTTCCACAGATTGAAAAGGTGACCAACAGTCTAATTATATTAGAATCAATCAAGATTAGAGAAACAAGCTAAAATTAACTAGCAAGGGAATTCTGTATCATTGACATACACATTGCATAAATAATAATGTCTATTAAATCATTATGCCAACATTTTATAGAAAGATTGGAAGGCAGGAAGTGTGCTCTATTACAGCTCAGTACTTCGGCATCATGCCAGGAGAGCAATTCTATAATTAAAACAAATTTCTTGAGTAATACATAAAAATAATTAATTAGAATATAAGACACAACCTTTAAATTCAAAGACTATCCCATGAAAAAATGTAAATATGACATTTTGAAATATGTATCTTCTGCATTACAATCCACAATAAACAAAGGGAAAATAAACAGAAAACAAAAACAAAACGATGCAATAAAATGGCTAGTGGATGCACCCAATCAATCTGGCTGGGGATTCTCATTTTTGAAATAATGATGGAATCACAGCCATTCCCCTCCCACATACATCACTGAACTGAGCTCTCTCTTTATAATTTAAAAAATTAATCATTTTGGATGGAATATCTCTAAAACACATTATTTATACCCATTCTCTTAAAGAAGACATCTAATATAAGCTTACATTTTCTTGACTAGAGCCATGAAAAGTCTCATTTATTAGATAATGGAATACTCAAGCAGTAAGAAAAATTTGACAATATGAAATTTATTTACTACAATTCTATTTAACAAATCTATAGAGTGCGGTAATTAGGAGTGCTGGTTAATTAATTTTTTTATTCCTTTCTTCAACTGTAAAATGGAAATAATAGTAATATGGTCCTCCTAGATTTGTGAGACTCAGAAAAGCTATTATTACATGGCAAGGACCTGGATCAGTGCTGTCTGGCACACCGTTAAGTGCTTCAATAGATGTTTATTTATTGTTATTCTTCAGTAGCTAGTTTAAATACAGTTAGATGTTTTTGTCTTTTCTATTTAAAGATAATGTCATCTGTGACTTGGGTTGAAAATAGGCACAAATGTAGATTAGTAAGGATGAATCATTATTAGTGAAATAAAACTCATAGAAATGTACACGACTTTGAACTTCTATTTCTAGTAAGAGCAGATTATATAACTTGAACACCCTTCTGCAGGTCAGCCCACAAGACAATGAAAAAATATTACACCAAGCTAGGGAGGAAAATGAATGTCAAGGAGAAGTGAGCACTAAATCCAAGGGTGCTTATCCACTACAGGCATCTTCCAACCAGAAGGGTTAAGGAACCGAGCAGGACTTTTGGTACTCTAACTACTTATAGAACCATGGAGACAAAATCCAAAGTCCAGGGATTGCCAGGGGGAAAACTTAGCAAACCCTCCATATGTTGAGATGAGACGTTGACAGCCAACACCACAGGTGTAAGGGTGATACCAAAAACAGAAGACAAATCAGAAGTAAACTGGCCCCCATAGAAAATGAATCCTAGCATTAAATCATTTGATCCCTGATTGTTAGAATTCCTCTTACCAGAACACAGAATTTCCCTTTTGGAGGGATGCCTGGGTGACTCAGGGGCTGAGTGTCTGCCTTTGACTCAGGGCGTGATCCTGGGGTCCTGGGATCGAGTCCTGCATCAGGCTCCCTGCAGGGAGCCTCCTTGTCCCTCTGCCTGTGTCTCTGCCTCTCTTTGTGTGTCTCTCATCAATAAATAAAATTTTAAAATCTTTAAAAAATATTTCCATATTGGAAAGAAATTATTTCTATAATTTTTTATACACAATCTCTAGCACTCAAACAAAAAATAACAATAATTAGGCACACAGAGGTAACATGACTAAAAATTAAGTGAAAGGTCAGATAATGTAATAGACGACAGGCCTCCAGAGAAGAGATATATCAAGCAATAGATTTAAAGTTAATTACAGCTGATATAGTCAAAGAAATAAATAAAAACAGCATGAAATTTTTTGTTGGATGAATGGAAACTTAAACAACTATAAATTGCTATCATATTAAGTATCAGGATGGGCTGAATGGATGATTTTCATAAACAGTTAAGGGGAGTATTAGTGAGTTAGAATATCTGAACAGAATATATAGACTCACACTCATAATTAAACAGAAGCAAACCACAGAAGAGACTCTACTATCATCCCATGTACTGGTAAACTCTCAGTGAAAAAAATACTTTAAACATATTCTTTAAAAACAGAAACACTTTCCTAGTACCAAAAATTCACTATACAGAACAGATCTATTAGAGAATATATTTAGCCATAAATTTCACCAGTAATATTATAGTAATTTTATATGTTATTTCTATAATAAAACAATAATTTACTAAAATTATGACTATTTATAGTACCTAAAAGATTAAAAGTAACTTCAACTGTGGATAAACATGGATGTGAGAATAGCTGGGCTCAGCATCTTAACAGTGAGTACATACAATGCCTAAGTAGTTTTTTCTGACCCCCATAGGTTTTTTTCTGTAGGCTTATATTCCAGAGGTAGAACATCTCAGGTAAGTATACATACTTCGGGGTAAAAGTACCAATTAGAATTTTATCCACAAACAATTATCAATTAGTTTTTCTTTTTTCTAAATATAATCTTGGGCTGTAATCTCATGGCGTTAATTTAATACCGCAATACTTGCAGAGAACAAATCCCTCCAAATATTAAAGTAACAACATCAGATTTCCTTTATAAATAACAAAAGGTATTTAAAAATTAATTGGAGAATAATTATATCATAATCTCAAGAAAAATCCTGTAAGCTCATTAGGACACTAAGTTGAAGCTTAAAAGAGCCACAATGTAATGTATTACATGCAAATTATAAGTATATGTAAATTATATGTTAATATTTCTGCCTTTGGACTAGGCAGTTAGAAAAGATTCAGTGTTTCCCTGATTTGCAATTAAGATTGCTAAGCACATTAGTATTACAACATGATGATACATAGCTTTTTTTTTTAAACTCTCTTTCACCATCTCTGTATAATTGCCTCATTATATGAAACGTACTGTTCTCTAAATTGATGAAACTAATTTGAACTTGTGTGCCTGTGTGATAATTTTCAATGAAAATATTTTTTCAGAACTGGAGTCCCGAATTAAAACTTAGATATTTGGACACACTAACTCAATCTTCTTTAAAAACCTTAAGTCGTGAAAATGCTACTTGTCTTTCCAATATAGATTTAATCACATTCTCTAATCAGTCCACAGCTTCTCCTTCCCTATCAACATTTTTATTTTCAAGAAATAAAGCATAGGTAGTAATAAACATTTTGTTATTTTCATCAGAGTGGTTAAATTGTTAGTAAAAGTTAGCCATTCAGCATTAAAACCTATTCAAAATACTTTGGTTAAGATTAGGGTCATGAGGTTAAAGTACAGCATGGATTCATACAATTTTCTAGTGAAATCACAATACAGCTAGCTCAAACAAAGGGGGAAGAACATAAATTTGATATTACTTTTCTTCAAGTGTCTAAGATGTAAGAAAATCAGATTTCCTCTGAGGCAAAAAAAAAAAAAAAAAAATGGAATAAGAATAATGCTGACATTACTATAAATTCAGCCAGTCAGCCAGTAGGCTTTTTCATCGTATTGAAAAAGTATTAAAAATTCTAATCATTATTTTTAAAAGCAGTCTTAATTAAAGTCACTTTGGCTGATTTTTCAGATTTGTTACAAAAATAGACCATGTTTGTATATGCTTCGTAGATGCAGTCTATAACTAGCCTCTGAGTTTCATTATTCATAAAAACAAATGCTTGAGCATTATAAACTAAATAAATGACATGCTATATATTCTTTTGTTACTTTTACAATTTTAAAAATTAACTCAATTTTATAGTTAGTGATTCAAGGACATTACCAATCGTTTGCAAGCAATTATAATTTATAATTCATGTTCCTATTTCCTATGATGAGGGGTACCTGGAAGGTTTATAAAGTCATATAAATATTATCAATTTCCTTTTCAAAATATGAGAGGTTTGGGGAGTTTTCTTTTGAATAATTATTGTAGCTCCAATAGCTTAAATTTTAACATCCTAAAACTTACAGAGTTTGAAGTAAACAGTCAGCTGATCACATAACCCTACTGCATGCCCAAGCATTTTTAATAAAAGATTCTTTCAATAAGCTTAGAAATGTTCCCATGGCACCAAGTTAGAAGCCAATTCAAAGTCAAATTAATATGCCAAAAACAATCCCAAACCATGAAAATAATATGAATTAGTAATGAAGCTAAAATTATTAAGGTGGTTTTATGATTTTGAATTCTCTCTCTGCATTCTTATTAAATCTTTATAGACATTTCCTCTTCTGATTTAAAAAGACTGATTCATAAGACAGAATAATGTTATATCCCACAAATGAAAATATGGATGAGCACACTGTAAAACACAATTCCCTGGTTTTGTTTTATGGTAATTTAAGTTTGCTTTGACAAGGCTGAATCAATACAAGCATTCTATCTCTGATAAAAGAAAATCCAACATAGAAAAACAATCCCAAATGATAAGACTGCCCAGCTAGTAGTCTTGAAAATTTGAGAACTGATATGAATTCAATCTGGACTGTGTGTATTTGTAGTCTGAAGCAGATCTGAGGCAGTGTCCCTTTGGTTTGTTTTCCCTGGCAGTGGTAGAAGTGTCTGTCATTCACGTACTTGAATAACTTGATAATTATGTCCTGAGGGGACTTAAACTATTTTTTTAATGCCCCATCCTTTCCTGTTTTCACTACTGATAGTAGTGGTGAGAAAACTCTTTCTCTTTCTACATTTTAAAATTGCCAAATATAAATGTATATATGCACATAAAAGAGTAGTGGTAAATGAGTGCTCTAACCATGCCTGCACTTTCCCTACTGCATCCTCCCCCTTCCCATCATCTTCTTCCTTTCCCTTGGAGTTAAGCACCATCTTGAATTTGTATCAACCATTCCCTTTCTTTCCTTTATACTTTTTCCATCAATGCAGATATTTCTAGATCACATATTTTTTCCAGTCTTGAAACTTAATGAAACAGAATACTACAACATTCTATTACTTGCTTCTTTTGCTCAATATTAAGTTTTGACATGTTGATGTCAATAGCTAAAGTCATTCATTTTCCCAACCATACAGTATACCAAGGTATAAACATATCACAGTTAATCTATTCCATCAGATGGTTATTTTATTTATTTACGGAGTGAGGCTCTTATCAAAGTGTTGCTGTGAATACTCTTGTGACTGTTGCTACACCTGTACATATACTTCCTAGGCAAAGATCCAGGCAAGGGATTGCTGAGTTGTAGGCAAGGCAAAGTAAACTTAGTTGTTAATGCCAAGGACACTGTACCATTTACACTCCCACCAGCTGTAGGTGATTACCTGCTGCTCCAGATCCTTGCTAACAATGGCGCTGTCAGACTTTCCACTTTGTGCCAAACTAGGAGATGGGAATGCTGGGATATGGTGCTAGCAGTATGTATTTATACATGAGGTTAACCAGAGATACTTTTAATGGTTAAATGTGTTGTAAGAAAAATCCTTCCAGTCTGTGGTTATCTTTTATTTTTAGGTGCTATTTGATAAACAGGAAGGTTTTAACTTTAGTAAAATTTACATATATTTTCCCTTATGATTTGATAATTGTTGACTTCACTGGTTTACAAAAAAACAAAAAACTGTTCCTTCCACTAACTTATAAACTTCAAATTACAGATTTATAGTTTGAGAGTATGGCCCTTTACATTTAACCCACCTGGAATTACTTTATGTGCAGATTCATGAAGTAGAGATCCAGTTTTAATATTATTGTCTATGTGGATAACCAGTGGTCCCCAACCTTTTCTTCAACAGCTCATCCTTTCCCCACTTATCAGTGTCACCTTTATCATTTAGCCAGTCCTCCTTTTCTCTAATGCACTACAGCATTATTAAGACATGTTTAGTTCTGAATTCCTATGATTTACCTTCATAGAATCCCTTAAGATTATTGTGTGAGAACTGATTCATGTATTTTATTTGTTCCAGAAAAAAATTCCCCTTTTTGCATTACCTATGTTTGGAAACCCAACTGAATACACATTTTCCTACTCTGTCTTAAATACTTCCCACATATTTTATATTTTATATTTTATATTATCTTATTCATATTGCCACATGTTCAAGTCTCTGGACCTAATTATGGGTTATTTCTTCAGTTCTAACTTTCAGTGTACTAATTTTTCCTTCAGCTGTGTCTAATTTGCTTTTAAACTCATCCACTGACCATTTTCTTTCCAAAGTATTATGTTGCCAGCTTAGGAGTTCTCAGGTTCTTTTCAAATATACTATTCCTGCCTCATATTTTTAAGCTGCTTCTTTATTTCTTTAACTATATAAAACATTGTCATTTTTATTCCAATTGAAATTTAGTATCTGAAAACACCACATTGTTTTTCTTATCTAATACTATCCTTGGTTCTCATCCATAATACTTTGACTTCTTGTGTGAATGGGTGGCCTTGGGGTTTTGGGGGGGCTGGGCAGAGGACAAGGGGTTTTGTTTTTTAGTATTAGCCATTCATTCTCAAAGTGCTTTACCTGCAGAAATTCTTTGAAGATGGGATTGAAGTTGACATCCTCCAGAAAGAAGTAGTGTTTCCTAGTTTCCTGTTACCACTGCTCATGACAGAGAACTTAATTTAAATTCTCCACTTAGTCTACACATGTAACTGGCATGTTTTTTCTTTCCTATTAGTTCAGTGATGTGCTTAATAGGTTTAAAATGTTAATAGTGTTAAATTTTTTTTTTAAATTTTAACATGCATTTTAATAATTTTAGTCAGAAAGGACATTCAGAAAATCTAATTTGCCATAACTCCAGAATTAGGAATGTACTACATTTTGAGGCTTTCTTTTTTTTTTTTAATTTAAAGTTGATGAGCTGTTATAAAAGGGCTGCTTTACATTCATGTTACTTCTCCAAATACACAACTTCTGGTTTAAAAGAGTTCACAGTGACAATACTCCTGGGATCCACTGTATCCTGGCAAGATTAGAGGTAGATGACCTCATCAGTTTTTAGAGATAGATCTTAGATTGTGGAGAGCCATTAGTACCAAAAAAGTACAATATACCAGGAGGTAATTTTCTAACATTTTAAAATTTCCTCAGTTACTGGACTCCAACCTTCAAGCTCTGTCACATTAAAAAAAATGCAGAATTAACCCTGAGTGCTGAGGTTTCATAAAGAACACCTACCCAAAGGAAGTTGTTCAAATCCTCCATTTTCTTGCCTCCTTGTTTTATGCTTTTATGGATTATCTCTGCGACTCTGATTGTCACTACTGTTCTTGCTTAGTAGTGTTAAGTTGGTCACTGACAAGTTTTTCCTTGGTCTAATCCTTTAGCTCTTTCTTTTCTCCATGGTGATGAGCCTTTCACACACCTTTTTCCATTTTGGACCTTACTCCATTTGCTCTTTTCCCAGATCTATGAGTTATCTCTAGTTAACCCCTCATCCTTCTCATCCTTCTTGAGCACCCTACTTGTCTAAAAGTGTAAGTTACATAAGTAGAACTCAGAAGGGAATTTCTTGCCCCTTCAGTTAAAGGTATGCTACTACTCAAACCAAATTGTAGAAAAGTTACCTGAATTGGTCTTCCATCGGGTGTCAGCACCTCTTCTGAAAGTTCCATCATCTTGAGGGCCATCAGAGCAATGGGCTTAGCGTGGCAGAGGCTTTTCCTATGGAGTCCTGCAGCAACACAGTACGCATCACCTATTGTTTCCACCTGCAGCCATCAGACAAATCAAATGCAAACATATGATAATGAGCCAGAAGAGAAATGATTAGTTATGTGCAATCACAAATGTTGCTGAAAACATGTCAGCAAAACATCAATAAATTAAGCAATTAGACAACTGAGTGTAATCACAGCAGAGTTTGCAAACAGCCATAGTCAAATACTAACATCTCACTCCGGGGCTGTTTGTCAATGCTATCGCCATAGATGATCATTGAAATTGGGAACAACTGGAATACAGAATAATTATCCTCTACAAAAAAAGAATTACCAGTATTTTGCCTGAACAATTTTCAAATAATGACCTTTTACAAAGCCACTGTCTTGTCTCTTTCAAATTTTCAATATTGGTTATATTTGAGAGGTGAGAAATTAATGTGCAGAAACCCTCCATAATCTTACAATTAAAGAGTTAACAGGCACTGGCAGAGTCTTTTCAGACCCTATTCTAATGTTATTGTCAGCATCCATTCTGAATAGCCATTGCTTTTGTTAAATATTTTAAGTATTTAAGTTAAAATCCTCAAATTTCCAAAGCATATGGCATGGTATAAAACTAGGCACAACTTCTTCTCAGAGGAAAGTTCTCTAATTATCCAAAGTAAAGGTGGTAGATTTTGGATAATTTGCAAATGATGTAACTAGTAAAGGGTTAATATCCACAAACCATAAAGAAAACATAAAACGCAACACTAAAATAATAATGATAATCATCATTATCATCATCATCATCGTCATCATCATCATCATCATTTGATTAAAAACAAACAGAGGACTAGAACAAACACTTTTCCAAAGAAAACATACAGATGGTCAACAGACACATGAAAAGATGCTCAGCATCACTATTCATCAGAGAAATCCAAATCAAAACCACAATGAGATATCACCCTACACCTGTCAGAATGGCCAAAATCAAAAAGACAAGAAATAACAAGTATTGATGAGGATGTGGAGAAAGAGGAGCCCTCATGCACTGTTGATGGGAACATAAATTGGTGCAGCCACTGTGGAAAACAGTACGGAGGTTCCTCAAAAAAAAAAACAACAAAAAACTAAAAATAGAAATGTCAAATGATCCAATAATTCCATATTGGGTATTTATTAAAGCAAAAGGAAAACACTAACTTGAGAAGATATATACACTTCTATGTTTAGTGCAGCATTATTTACAATAGTCATGACACCGAAGCAACCCAAGTGTCTAAAATATGGGATATGTACATCTAAGAATATTATAGAGCCATAAAAAGATGAGATTGCACCATTTGAGACACATGGATGGACCTAGAGGGTATTATGATAAGTGATATAAGTCAGTCAGAGAAAGACAAATATCATATGCTTCCACTCACAGGTGGAATCTTAAAAATATGAATAAACAAACAAAAAGCAGAAGCTGAAATATAAATACAGAAAACTGTTAGTTGCCAGAGGGGAGGTGGTAGGTAAAAATGGGTAAAGGGGACGAGGAGATAGAAGCCTCCACTTATGGAATGAGTAAGTCAAGGGAATAAAAGGAGTATAAGGAACACAGTGTTATTGTAATACTAATGTAACGGAACAAATGGTAGCAACACTGTGGTGAACACAGCATAAAGTATTAACTTGTGAAATCACTAAGTTGAACACTTTTTTTTTAAAAAAAGGCTTTATATAAATGCCAGTTAACATACAGTGTAATACTGTTTCAGGTGTACAAAATAGTGATTCAACACTTCCATACATCACCCGGTGCTCATCACAACAGGTGCACTCCTTTATCTCTATCACCTACTTCACCCATCCTCCCATCCAACTCGCCTCTGATGACCATCAGTATAGTCTCTGTAGCTAAGAGTCTATTTCTTGGTTTGTCTTTTTTTCCCCTTGGCTCACTTGTTTCTTAAATTCCACATATGAGTGAAATCATATGGTATTTGTCTTTCTCTCATTTTTTAGAATTTGTACCATAAGACAGGTTTAGTTATATGTTGCACTTTCCCTTTTAGCAGTGTGTAATGTAGTGGTATGGAGAAGATGGGCCAATAGATTACCAATGGATAACGGAAATCTAATAAAGTAGAAGATAAATGTATACACAAAAGAACAAATTCACATTAAAATCTGTATGTTATCATGCAAGCTCTTATACTATTTAGTTTCTAACTAGTTGAAGTCAGTTTAAAGCTCAGAAACAATAGGATCAAGAACTAGGCAAGAAACAGACATCAAAAAATAATGGCCCATATCAAGATGTGCAATTCTCACAATAATAAATATTCAACATACAGAAAAATTCTAAAAGATATTTCCATTATGCTAGGCTAGATTATGTTGCAATAACAATATAACTTCCAAATCTGCATGTCCTAAAATAACAAAGGCTTATTTTTGATTCATGCTATGTATTCATGTGGGTTAAGGGATCGGAAGACAGAAGAAATACGGTGCCATGTCTCTTCACTCTAGGAACAAAGCTACCAGAACCTCCCCACCTGGGGCTGATTGCTGTGGCAAAGAAAGAGAGGTTCTAACAAAGTGTACACTAGCTCCTGCAGCTTTCACCTAGGTGTGACATATAAAGCTTCTTAAGATTCATTCACTGAAGCAAATCACAGGACCATGCTTAACATAAAGGGGATGGGAAAATTCAACTGCTCTTGTGCCCAGACACCAGCCAGAAATATCTGGGGGAGTAGCACTAGTAAGTACATGAACAAATAGTAATAGCTTAAAATTTTCCAAACACCCAACTGTCTGTAAAGTACAGGTAATACATGTTTCTTTCATTCCTTACAAATATATTCAGTATCTTAACATGAAAATCTTGACAGAAATGCTACCACCTTAGTATTATATCTTTCTGCAAAAGTTCCATTCTTCTCCCCTTTCCTTTTATCTAATTTGGGTCTGTGCAAGTTTAGCAGAATTAAGCATATATGCAAATTTTAGTGGATTACCTTCAAAAGCATTAGTCGATTTTGCTTCACAGGGAGCAGAGAAAGTGAAAACATTATATATCCATTACAATTACTCCTGAGGTTGTTTCCTTGAATTAAACCAATTAAACAAGTGGACATTGTAAATATACTGAAACAAAACAACAGTCCAAAAAGTTGAGTGTGTTCTGAATTCCTTTACATCTGCCTCAATATTTTTAAAAAATACAATCTTAAGTACAACAGATACCATCTAAAAATAGTGCATCTTATTTATTTTTGGCATCTTCAACCTCTTCTTGAATGACATATAAAGATGGCTAAACTAATCATGGAGATGGAAAAGATAGTCTTCGCATCCTTTTCTCAATATAGAAGAGGAGGCTTATGTGCTAAAAATAGTATGTACAACTGTTGCTCCACATATTATAGATGCTTTTATCATAGTAAAATTTTACCTATCTTGGTATATTATCTTTTTAATCCTTTATAGTAAAAACCTTCACAATATTCCAGCAATAAAGGTGGTGTAGATAAACTCCTTAGAGCTGTTTACTTGTTCTTTTTATTTACTTTAGTTTTAAAGTAATTACTTAAAATAATTTATTTTAGTTCCTAATAGAATTTCATTCCTGTAACATTCTTTACCCTCCTCTTCAGGCTAATGCTCAAGACATATCTACATGTTTTCTTGAAAATCTGGGCACAGTGAGGAGGCAGGAATGTGTGTGTGTTGTGGTACTGGCTAGGCTTAGCCTAAAAGAACACTGCATATAATGGGTAATGAATAATTCCTGTTCCATGGGACTCACACCCACCTTAGTCCTTCAATCTCACAGTCCTGGGTCTGTCTTCTTTTGAACTTTCTAGGACTTGTGAAAGAAAGCTTGGGGAGGGATCATAGAAACAGAGGATCAGAAAGCTCTGACCAGCCTATCTTACTGGACAACTTCCCTCTCTCCCTCTAGATATCATCAAGAGGAGAAGCAAATTAGAGTCTGCTGTCTAATTGTTTACTTTCTGTTTTTCATCCCTAAAGTCATTAGAAACAGATAAAGAAGGAGAGAAGAAGGGTGAGAAAGA
The DNA here is from genome assembly GCF_003254725.2 of Canis lupus dingo. Lineage (NCBI taxonomy): Eukaryota > Metazoa > Chordata > Mammalia > Carnivora > Canidae > Canis > Canis lupus. The sequence continues at coordinate 25,532,640 of NC_064247.1, read as the reverse complement.
GAGACAGAGAAGAGAAGAGAGGTGTTGGGATGAGGTATAGGTAGACAGATGAAGCCTACAAATGAAACATGTCTTTTCTCTCCTGGCATCTCACAGAGCACTTGGTCAGGCCATCACAATCAGGTGGGCAAAGGGGGGCTAAGAAATATGACACATTCTTCATGGGCTCATTAGCTATGGCTAAAAACACATGATTCTCAGGAAGGATACCATATTCACCCTTGCTGAGAGCATGGAGCCACACTTACCAGCCAATCACCCGATATCAGATCACCCTTGCTGAAAGCATGGAGCCACACATGCCAGCCCAATCACCTATCTGACATTAGGTATGGTTCCTGAATGACTGAAAAGAGCCAGACAAGAATTTTCTAGTAGTTGGTAGGGAGCCTGAGTCCACAGGTGATTGGGAAGTTCTCCATCACCTAGAAACTAGACAGTGGGGTTGCTGGTGGTCTGGACACAAATTATCCAAAAGGATGGCCAGAAAAGGTAGAGCATGGCACAGGCCTTCATGAAGTCTTACCAGTAGCAAAGAGCAGGAAAAACTTTGGACTTGGCTAGATTTAGAGGTCCCTTACATTTTGCCCTTAACCTCAAACAGGGTCAGCAGCTCTCTGCTGTTAATGTCCCTGTTTACCCAGATACTCAGCAGGTTGGGTGAAAGGGCTCCGGGCCAGTGATGAAAATTCAGGTCGTGGTGGCCAAACAGAGGTCTTAAGGCCATGAAATTATCCCCTGGAATATAAGCAACATGCCACAGACATTACACATGAACCCAGCTTTTCATTGTTATTGAGATTGTGGTTCTTGAAGATACAATGATCTTCTTCAAATATGATCCTTAAGTAGCTACATTAGAAGCAGGTGGGAAGGCTCTGACAGAGACAAATGTAGATGAATGTCTTTAACATCATTTCCTTGGCTTAGACAAAATGATGGCCATGTCCATAAAAGCTATATCGTGAGGATGAGAGAGCTGAAGGAGCAGGTGAGCCACAGATCAGAGAGGCCAGCAGATACACATCACTGTTGACCAAGCAGAGGTCCAACAACTGATGGCAAGTAATCTTGAGCAAGAACAATTTCCAAAGGTAGAAGTTAATCACACTAGTACCCAAATAACTTGAGTATCTCCATGGGCTGTCCTGCAGAAAGTAGTCTGATTTCCCTTCACACAGTAGGTAGTTTTATAGGAATTGGGCCACAGTTCCCCTTTAGCAATTATAGCAGTTGTGTCAGATTCAGGGAGGCTGTAGTCTGAAGAAGAAGAAGTGACAGGTGATGTCTTGCTCCTGCAGATGAAGGACATAGAGCAGGGATTCCTGAGCCTACGCTTAGAATGGAAATAAATGACACTTGTCCAGAAGATCTGACCTCATCATATCCTTTAATAATAGCATTGTTTCTACAGTAAGAGTTTGTTCAAAAGAAGACCCTGGGGGTGCCTGGGTGGCTCAGTCAGTTAAGCGGCTGCTGTTGGCTCAAGTCATGATCCCAGGGTGGTGGGGGCTTTACTCCTGAAAGTAGGTCACTCACCAGTTCCAGAGGTGTAGGACAAAAATGAGACTTCATAGGTGATGGCTGGCAGGATGGGATAACCTGGCTATTGCCACACCACTGCCACCCAACTCTAAAGGAGGGGGCACCAATGATCCTAGTTCCTGGGATTAGACAGAACAGTAACTGCAACTGAGCAAGAAAAGCCTCTATCTCCCATGGGGGTCAAGAAGCAGCCTACACCTCCTTAGCATATTCATTTAGACACTATATTGGGAATCCACCTCCATGTATTTATCCCTTTCTTATACAATATACAGAAAGCAAAATTATTAAGCTGTCCTTTTTAGTTTTTGTAAATAATCTTATAGTCATCAAATATAAGCACCTTCATTATAGGGTCCTATTTTATGATGTTAAAGGTTGATATTCTGGAAATAATCTTGATGTATTAAAGAGTTAATGTTGCAAAGGTCCTGTACCATCATTGGCAAGAAGAACTAAGGTGTGATGAGTCATTAGAGTAACCTCATAATACTTCTAACTCTCTATCCCTGTTACCCCTTGTTGCACAGGAACTGAAAGTCCTCATTTGGCACAGTCATTAACCAGACTGGCACTTCAGAGAGAGGCGTCTCCATCCACAGACACTCTTTGCACACTCTCCGGAAAATAAAAGGTCATGTGCACTAAAGTCTCCTGTCATTTCTACCAGTGGACTGCTGTTTTCCCCAGGATAGCTTTAAAGTCACAGCCTGATTATCCTCAGAGATCCTGACTCAGAGGATGGGTTGAAACCAGGTTTATTTACTCTTTTGAAGCCTTGAAAACATCATGGATATGCTCATTATTTTGAAAGATGTTTCACAAAGAGAAGGAATTATTTCTACTTTAGTGGGTACACAGTTTTTCGGGCACATTCCAAACACTGCAAACTAGACAAACAAAGGCTATCTCAAGATGGAGCCCTCACTTTCAAGTTTTCTTTCCCTACTTCTGGGTAACTGGCATTCACATACCCAATGGATAAATTTCTCTCTCTAGCACAGTATCATGCTGGTTTATGAGGGTGTGTATGCATGTGTGCGTGCGTGTGTGTGTGTGTTTATATTCTCTCTCTCCTAGATATTTAACTTTTTATATCTGTGGACCCTCGCACAGTAGTAGGATGGTCTTTAATAGTTTTATTGAATGCTTAAATTGCGTCTAATTTCTACAATTATAGGTTGGAATTGTCAAATTTTTAAATGCAAAACTCAGGACCACCTACATAAAAATCACCCAGAGAGTACCTGTTAAAAATGAGATCCCCCGAGGTGTCACAACTAGATCTACTAAATCAAAATATAGGTGTAATACCCAGCTATCTGCATTTTCACATGCTCTCAGGAATATTTTATGATTTCCAAAGTTTGGAGACTTCTGGTACATTATGTGAGCTAAAAACACTACAACATTCAACCAAATATACACCTTTTTTTAAAGACCCAATGAGCTCTTGAAAGGAAGAAAGAAAAGAAAAGCACTTCTACTCTTGTACCCCAGCAATTTCCATATACTCCTGCTTTGTCTTCCACCCTATCCATAGGCAGTAAACTTCTCCAGGGATTTCTTTATATATCGGAACTTTAAACTACAACTCCTAGCCCAGACATCCCTCCCACCCTGCCAACACACCTAAAACTCAAAGAGTCATTTGGCACAGTGGGTATTCAATGATCCAAAGAAAGTTTGAGTTCAGTTAAATATATCCAAGTCAATTGTGTATAATGGCTTAGCAGTTCAAATGGAAACAACTTTAACTAAGGATTTACTGATAAAGCTACTTCAAAAAATCCCTCATTTAAAAAAAATGTCTAATTATACTCATTTTGGTTGATTTTCTGACCCAAATACTACTTCTTTTAAGGATGTCTCTACAGCGCTCAGCTGATACAGCACTGGAAAGGAGGTCATGGATATAAATAGAATGGTGATTTGGCCTGGGAACTACTCCCAAATGAGGGAAAATAGATTCCAAATGACTGCCTATCAAAGAAAGCTCTTTTCCTGATAAAATGCTCAATAGATCCATCAATGTAAACTCCACTTTCAACCATGTGGAAAATGCTGTTGTCAGGCCCCAGGTTTTACCATAAAAGTTATCAAATACTGGGTCATGCAAACAAAAAAAAATATTGAAATAGTCAAAATTTCTTTCTAAATCTTCAAGTTAGATGCAGACAACTGAAAATTTCTTTCTGCTGTCCAGTAGTCTGTCCTGTCACAGGGCACCCTTTCTACCGTTTTAACTTACTCTATGCTCCAATAAAAATGAATGACTCAAAGTTCTTTGCATATATTCTGTATCTCCCACCACCATGTTTATACGCAGAATTACTGTTCTACTTTGAATCATCCATTCTCTTTATAAAATAATTATTGAGTCTATTATTTTAAAGAAAAGGGATTCCTGATTTGCTAGAACCTTAAACATTGTCCCTGGAGAGCAGTGAATGTCTGCTTTATCTTCAGTAAACATATAATGAGTGTTAAATAATGTGAGTTGATGTCACAAAAGTAAATAGTTTCAAGACTTACAATAAAGCTATAGTAATCAAGACACAATGATATTGGTGAAGGAATACACAAATCATCAGTGGAACAGAACTGTGAAGCCAGATGTAGATTCCCATAAATATAGGAAACTGAGTTTTGGCAAAGGAGCAGGAGCAACACAATGGAGCAAAGATAGTCTTTCAACAAATTATGCTGAAACAAGTGGACATCCACATGCGAAATAAATGAATCTAGACACAGACACAGAACTTCACAAAAATTGACTCAAAATGGATCAAGATTTAAATGGAAAATGGAAAACTATAAGACTCCTAGAAGATAGGAAAAAACCTAGATGACCTTGGGTACAGTGATATATTTTTAGTACAATACCAAAAACATGATCTATGAAAGAAATAACTGAAAAAATGAAATGGCATTTCATTAAAATTAAAACCTCCCACTCTGTAAAAGATAATAGCAAGAGAATAGGAAAACAAGACAGAGACTGGGAGAAAATATTGATATCAGACTGATCTATCTGATAAAGGACTCATGAAACTCTTCAAATTCAATAAGAAAACAACTTAATTAAAAAATGGGCCAAATACCTTAACAGACACCTCACCGAAAAAGATAACATAGATGGCAAATAAACATATGAAAAGATGCATCACATCATATGTCATCAAACAACTGCAAATTAAACAATAATGAGACACCACTACATGCCAAAATCCAGAACACTGAAAACACCAAATGCTGATAAGGATTTAAAGCAACAGGAAGTCCTTCTTTGCTGTTGGGAATGCAAAATGGTAAAGGCTCTATGAAAGACATTTTGATGGTTTCTTTTGTAGAAACTCAGTAAAACTTGACTTTAGCATATCTGCCACTGCAGTCATTTGTCTTTATACTTTGTTCTCATCTTGTCTAGATTACTAGGTCATTTACTTTTGAAGGCAAGGATAATATCTTAGTTATCTTTTTAAGTCCTGCAGGGGCTAATAGAGTGCTAACATACTAGATGCTTAGAGAATTATGACTGAGTCAAACTGTATTATAAACACCTCTATTAAGAGCTAGGTCAATAAAGATAATGTATAAATTATCTTTCAACATCAAAGTTATTGTTAGCAAGCAACTCAGATTTAGCCTATATATATCAGAATATATTCAGATGATCAGGCGATTTGCATGAATAATGGAAGTATTTCCATTAAGTAGACAAAATTAACCACTTCCATCATGTTTCCAACATTGACACAAGCTTCTCATACACACCTGCCAGCCCAGGTAATGCTACCAACATTTCTCAGTTGAACAACAGCAATAATATCCTTATGTTCTGCTCTTGCTAACTCCTCACCTCAGATCTATGCCCCACATCACTTTTAAAGTGATTTTTATGAAGCAAATCTACTTGTGTCACTCCTCTATTCAAAATCCTTCAATGACTTCATTTTGCTCTGATAATTAAGAACAAAATTCTTAGAATAGCTAAAACACCTATAGGTTCTAGCTCCTATATACTTCTCTATCTCTATCTTGTGCTACTCTTGCATTATTTAAGTTAGACCATGGTGATCTTCATTAGTTGCTCCCATTTCATCATGTTCCTTTCTGACTCAGAGTCTTTACATACCTTGACTCCACTGCATAGAATCCTCCACTCCCACCATCTTTCCTATCCAGTTAGTTCCTTCTCATCCTTCAGACCTCTATTTAAAGGATATCTTCTCAGAGATGCCTTCCTGAGCTCTCAGAATAAATCAGGTGTCTCACAGGCTAACACCATGTAATTTTTCTCAGTCATTCTATGGTAGTTAATATATTTTTTGAGTAGTGATTAATCACTGTCTTCATCATTAGACTGTGAACTTCATGGAGGAAGGTGTCATGTTGACTTAGCTCACTACTACATGTGGTGCCTGACATGCAGTATGTGGTCAAGAAACATTTCTCTAAGGTATAAATAGGTAAACGTTTTTGGTCAAAGTTATGGACCTCCGTAGGATCAGAAAGTCTTGAGACCTCGCCAAGCACCCTTCTCTAATGGAAAAAGCCTGAGCAATGCTAAATTCACCATCTTTGTGACCTCAAACAAGTTCTTTATAACATTTTCTCATTTTCATCTCATTTTCATCTTCTGTGAAAGGCAGATAATATCTATTTTACAAGGCTGCTGAAAAGATTAAATAATTTTATACCTCTCCAGTGATAACCATAATTTTATTTAATTATTAACTGTCTATGTAATTATTGTTTAATGTTCAACCCCCATAATCAGTTATAAGCATCTATGGATTTGGACCATGTCTGCCTTAAGTACTACTATGCTCCAATGCTTATTAGCTTAGCATGTAGAATACAGTAGGTGGTCAATAATTATTTGTTGAAGATAAAAATAAATCAATAGGCATATATAAAGAAACTTAGCATGATATCTGGCACATAGTAGGCATTCAACAAAATATCAATGTCTACTGTAGATTGAGTGTTTATGTTCCCCACAACGTCCTACGTTGAAAGCTAATCCCCAGTGTAATGATATTGGGATATAGGAATTTTGGGAAATGATCAGAGACTTTTGGGAGGGCTCTACCCTCATGAATCAGATTAGGGTCCTTATAAGAGAGACCACAGAAGGTAAGCATCCTTGTCCCTTCTACTATGTGAAGATACAGCAAGAAGACAGCCATCAATGGAACCAGTTGTCCACTAGACACTGAGTTTGCTGACACCTTGATCTTGGAATTCCCAGCCTCCCAGAACCAGGAGACTCCAGAACAACTTCTGTTGTTTACAAGCTATCTGGTCTTTGGTATTTTTGTTACACCAATCCAAATGGACTCAGACACTCTTCTTCCCTCCCTTCATAGCAAATTTCCCATGGCACTCTTTAGCCCTGGTCTTCTTTCTTTTTTTTTTAATATATATTTTTTTAGATTTTATTTATTTATTCATGAGAGACACACAGAGAGAGACAGAGACACAGGCAGAGGAAGAAGCAGGTTCCCCGGGGGGAGCTTCATGAGCTTCCCAGGATCCTGGGATCATGCCCTGAGCCAAGACGCTCAACCACTGAGCCACTCAGGTGTCCCTGGTCTTCTTTCTTTTCAGTGAGGATGGAGTCAGCTGCTTGCACTGTTTATTAATTCACAAGGTATTTACTGCAGATAGTGTTATTACTTTGAATTTATGGACAGAAAAAAATCCCAACAACAATGATCTACTGAGCACAATTTATGTGCCAACTGCAACAAAAATGTTAGATCAGTACTACAGTTCCCACTTTGTAGAAGCAGAAGGTAAGCACAGGTATGTGATATAACTTAAGTAACAAAGAATTAAAATTAGCTTTTCAGGATTGATATCTAATATGCTTCCCCCTCTGCTTAAATGTCACTGCACAGTCATAAGCAAATTCAATAGTCTAATCTGGCTTCCCTGGGAGAGTTACAGAAACTCCTTTCATCAGAGGGCTAAAATATGCCCTACTATGAGGCAGTGACATGAGTAATGAAATTAGGTTAAGTGGAAAATGGGAGAAGCACAAAGTTTTCTTTCCATGACACTTTGGACTATCTTAAGAACAGCATTATCTTAATAGGCAGCTTTCATACATTCTAACATGTGGGTGCATGCACACACATAGTTGGACCAGCAGTCCAATAAGAATTTTGTTTCAGCTGATTTCTTAGTTTTCTAGATTATTAAAAGTCCTATTAACAATTTCAAGGCTTGAAAAATGCATCAAAATATGCATACATTTATAATCAAATACCTGAATTTCAGAAAACAAAGTTAAATCTCACTTTTCCACCTTAAAAAATCTTTAAAAAATAAATCTAAATAATTTCAAATTTGCCATATATGAATAACCTATTAATAGAGAATCACCAGGGCTAATTTTCACTTTGGGAACATTTTCCTAGCCAACTACGTATAGCTCTAACATGGAATATTTAGAATTGTAGAATCTCATGGAATGAAGTGACCTTTTGAGATTTCCTTCTACCTATCCCATTGTAGATTGTGTTTGATTCAGTCCAGTGAGCAGAACATAGAGCTCTAACCAATCTCTTTCATTTTGGGGAACACTAACTTTCATAAGGATATTCTATTGTGCTTAAAGTATTTTTTTAACTTCTGCATAAAGATTCTCTTTAGCTTCCTAGAACCAAAGAGAATGAGTCTTTATGAAGTCCAACACATATTAAAAAACAGTACAGATTTGCCTTAAAAAAAGGAGACCTAGTTATATTCTTAACTCTAGGCTAAAATTCAAATCACAATTTAAAAACTCAAACTCATCCCCCAACTATTATTTCAAGAGCCTCGTGTTCATAATAAAGAGTTTTGGTTATTAGTTTTCATTGCTCTTTCAACAGTCCTGTGACATACCCAATGTTCTCATTGTAACAATATGAAATTTGTCTTGTGACTATCAACTACTGGATGCAGGATATTAATTTCTGAAATATACATATATAAAAGCTAGAACAATCTTTGGTCCTACTTCTGCATCTAATTAGGAATGGTAGTTATCTGAAACATGAATGATTTCAACCACTGTTTTCGACAATATAAACTTTTAGCCGAATCAGATCTAAATTCAAATGACATCTCTGCCACTTACTAAAACTTATCTTCAAAAGGGATGAAAGAACACCAATGAAATAGTGTTCTTCTGGAAAATAAATAAGATACCCCAATTAAGGCATTCAGCACTGTGTTTAGAACACAGTTTATATTTAGTATATGTGAATTCCACTTTTTAAGTTCCATTTTGTTTTCAGGGATTTGCGTTTTTTAAATCAGTGTTTCAAGGGGTAAAAAGTGAGAAAATTGTGTATTACATTTCTGCTCTATAACAAACATTAATTGAGGTTTGGTGAGGAAGGTAACAGAAACAATCCAATTAAGATTTGCAGATTGCACTGCGGCTACCCTATCAGATAAGTGAGAGACAGCTGTCCTATCTAGAAGATCAATTTCCATTTTAGTAAGCTCATCCTATACTCACGTATTACAAACCTTGATGTGACTATAACTGACATGTTCACATTCTAAAGCTTGCCAGAATTCCTCTGCTAAATGGCCTCAGGGTAACAGAAATGATTATGTAATGACAATTTTTCACAAAGAAAAAAATTGATGTTTTTAAGTGAAATTTTTAAGTTAACATATTGGAGTAACTCACTGACTAGGTGGTAGACTTAAAATTGCAAAATATATACGGAGTAAAAGCTAGGTTCTCACAATGTCCTGATATAAAGGTGTTGGTGACAAGGGCAAACATGCTGGTGAGCTCAGAGCTTAACTTCTTTACAGCTGATTGATACACAAAAGACAGGCACTCTGTAATAACATAAGCTGCATAAAGGCTAGTGAAAAATCTTTCACTTATACCATAGAGTAACATTTATCCTTACAGATACAGGAAATCCTAGCAACATGGGCTTCATATACTAAGAAAACTTGCTAGAGACTTATATCATAAATTTCCAGACTGTTTTTAGACTTGTAGAGATTTTCTTGGTGTCTTATTCCACTCAGGCTGCTATAACAGAATATCGTGGACTAGATGGCTCAAAAAACAGGACTTTCTCACAGCATTGGTGGCTGGTTATTTAAGATCAAGGTGCTCTAATTCATTTCCCTGGTGAGGGTACACTTCCTGGCTAGCAGGTGGCCACCTTCTCCCTGTGTCCTCACTTGGCAGAAACAGAAGGAACTCTGGTCTCTTCCTCTTCTTATAAGGACTCTGATTCCATCATGGGGTCTTTCCCTCATCTAAACCAAATTACCCTTCCGAAGACCCCACCTCAAAACACCACTACATTGGGGGGTTAGGGTTTCAATAAATGAACTTTGGGAGGATGCAAACATTCAGTCCATAACACCTGGTAGTGTAAAAATCAAAAACGTCAATCTCTGAGCAGCTGCCACCACTCTTTAGAAGATTAAAAATCATTAAGGATAAAAAGAACCACCCTCAAACACTTTGTTTGATAAAGTCAGCAAGACACTTCATCAATTTTGATTTCTGAGTGGTAATCCAAGTTATTTTACCCTTCTCTCTGTTTCAGAATTTGTCACAACACTGAAAGAAAATGTTTGAATGTAGAAAGCAAACCATTCAGGATGACAGATTAGAACATAAAAAAATAAACATTTTTGGTTCCATTTCTTAATGTTGGTCATAACATTGGGAGAGTCAATGCTACTGAAAGAAATACTGTCATCTTTATAAGTTACACTTTATTCAGATTAAAATGAAAACAGACTATGGATGGACTCATCTTCAGGAATGAGGATCCGTGAGGACCCAGTGATGATGCTACAAACAATGCATTTCAGGGGGCTTCTCTTAGCCCTGACTTTTACTTCTCTCCCTATCCTCCTTTCATACACTTTCTGTGGTATACAATGTAATTCTCATGACCTGAAAGAATGAACCCAAGCAAATTAACATTTTATCTATCTCTAATAAGCACTGGTTAGGAGCATCTGGATGTCTCAGTCAGTGAAGCATCTGCTTTTGGCTCAGTTCCTGATCCCAGGTCCTGGAATGGAGCCCCAGGCTCATTCGGCTTTCTGCTCAGCCGGGAGCCTGCTTCTCCCTCTCCCTCCCCCTCTCCCTCTGAGCTCTCCTCTCTTCTCTATCAAATAAATAAAATATTTTTAAAAAGATTTTATTTATTTATTCATGACAGAGAGAGAGGCAGAGACACAAGCAGAGGAAGAAGCAGGCTCCATGCAGGGAGCCCGACGTGGGACTTGATCCGGGTCTCCAGGATCACACCCCAAGCCGAAGGCGGCGCTAAACCGCTGAGCCACCGGGGCTGCCCAATAAAATATATATATATTTTTTAAATCACTGGCTACACTGTATTTATATACAAACACATGCACATATAAGCGTGTGCATATAAAACACACACCCACTCACCATCTATAACCAGAAACACCTATTTGAGAAAGGACAGTTAGCATCTATATTTACTACCATGGGCCAGACACTGCAATAAACACTTTATGCCTATTTCATTTAAAAACTCATAAAATATAACTATGTGGTAGATGAAATTAGTCTATTTACAGATGGTAAAACTCAAGTAGAGAGGGCAAATAAGAGGTTAAATGTAAAAGGACCAGAACTCCACGTAGCATATAGTAAAGTAGCACTGGGGCTCGGCAGCTTTATCTGAATACAGGGCAGGAACATGGAAAAGTATCCACCCTTCCCCTTGTTTCTCCCTTATCTCCAACCTAAGTATGCTGAAGGCAAGAATTTAAATGAGGCAAAACCCTCATCAGGTAATTTTTAGGGCATTAATGTATTTTGAAAGTGACAATACAATCCCCCTAGTAGAAAAGATATCAGAATAGAATGCTTATCTGTGACTTTCACCTTACCTTACAAAGCATGTAAATTAGTTCTTCTCTACTCATTAAAATTGGGCTAAATATATATATATGAATTTCCATAACACTTTGTAGGCTTCCATAGGAGCCACCCTATTATCAAGTGAGTGAGGCAACAATATTTATTGGATGAGTGAATGAATGATGTGGAAAAAATATATATATCTATACACACATATTTTTACTTTAGAAATTCCTGTTTTCTAGATGTATGAGAAGACACTGTGACTTCATTTCTAGTAAAAATCAATGGCATTGATGCTGATGGAAACCACTGAGGACTAGTATAAATCTTTGGTTAGCTTTAATTTCAAATGTATGTGTACTGATCATTAAAGCAGAAAATATGTAAATCTGGCGGGGGGGGGGGGATGAACCAGTCACTCAGTATTTACCATATGGAATGGGCATTCAGTGCTGGGAAATGGAGTAAGAGGATATACACATGTTTCTAAAATTCCAAGAATAACCTAAGTACTTAAGTATTTTAAAAGGCTATTTTATCACAAAACAAACCAAGTTGGAAGGGAGGCATTTCAGTATTTTTTTTTCTTGCTGAATCCAATTCACTCTAGAGTGTATCCTTGAGATTCTGCTTCATTTCCTGGAAACTGGCTGAAGGTCCAGTGGACAAAGGCTGTAGTAGCTCCATTTGGTCAAAAGACAAGAAAAAAAATTCTCGAGGCATAGAGTTCTGTAGCCTGGTAAGTTTATATGAGAAACATCTGCTCTCAGCTCCTACAAAGTAGGTTAATGATGGGAATTTTAGTCTGGGATAGCTCCTTATCCAATTTACAAACCACTAGCTTGATAGTGCAAAGTATACACAGTCTTCACTAAGACGTCTGAATCCAAAGGGGAGCATGACTGTTTCCTTGAGGTATTAATGTGCCCACTCAAGATTGAACTCTGTCCATCTGATATATAAACCTTACTATCTTGGATATTTATCACTGTGTACTTCTGTATTCGCTATTCATTTTAGGACTCTATAGTTAATAGACCAAAACAGAACAATCTACTTATATAAATTATATGAAATGTATATGATCTTAACAGCTTTCTAGCTCTTTTTATTTGTGTTGTATTTACAGAAGTTTGGAAGTTACAAAGTCAATAGTGTCTCCATTGGTTTTCGGAGATTTTCAGGACTCAAGCTATCTCACAATTTTCAAATTATAGTAATGTCAAGAGTCTCCAAATATGTTCTATTCATTTTCAAGAATGGATAGAACTAACCTGCTAACTCTAGCTCCTCTGTGGGTCTAACTCCTGTTTCAGCATTTAAAAGCTCAGTGGTTATCTCTATATCCTTTGATGAAGTTGCATTATTATATTACCTGTTGACTCTATAGAGGGGAACCTATGCATCCCCTGGTTCTAAGAGTCCTGGACGGGGAAAAGACTCTGGCTCTGTATCTGTTTGTCCTGATGCTTGTCTTCATACTTGCTGCCTGGACACAATGCCTTGTTTCCAGATACTGTATCATTGTTCTCAGTCCCAAAGGTTTGTTCCCCTAAGAATGGGTCTGGATTCCTCTTCCTTCCTATTTTGTTACCCTCAGCTTTTCCACACGAACTTAGAATACTTGCATTCCCTTGTCAATATGAACTTTGTGTTGTTTTTCAGATACTCAACACCAGTTCCCTGATCTAACAAATCTGGCATTTTCTGGCTACTCCATCTTGTCTTTCTACCCATTCTCTCCAATCCAAGTCTGGCAGTGATACTTAATGTATAACTTCACTAACCTCTGCAAACCAAGTTTGGGGTTTGCAATGGAAATGCTTCTTCTACCCCCACCACAAAAGAGGAAAAGATTTTATTACTAACGTTTTTTTAAGAGTTGCCTGGCCAAAATTATTTTTAAAAATAAATTTTTATTCATTTTATTATTTTAAAATTATATTGCCCATGGCCTGCACTTGGGACCACTGATCCCATTGTTCCATTCTTGGTATGTTATTCTCCATAAAAGTAATGAAGAGAGAAGATGCTACTGGTTTCTGATCAAAAAGGAGGACGGCAGATGGGACAGTCCCCAATTTTTTTTTTTTTTGAGAGAGAGCAAGCAGGGAAAGAGGGACAGAGAGAGAGAGAGAATCCTAAGCAGCTTACACACCTAGTACAGAGCCCAATGTGGGGCTCTATCTCATGACAATGAGATCATGACCTGAGCTGAAATTAGGAGTCGGATACTTAACCAGTTGAGCCACCTAGGCACCCTGAGAGCCCCCAACTTGTAAACACAGCTTCTCAAAACTCTGAACTATTTGCTACTAGAAGGGAAGTGGGCAGATTTGGACAAGATGATCACAGGATTTTTCTTCAACAGGTGACAGTCTAACTATAGTTACTGATGACATGACATAGTTTTAAAACCGGTTCCACTATTTGTTTTTGTTCTTTTATCTTTGTCTAGATCATAGCCCAGACTCATGAAAATATTATAGCCTTTAGAATCAGACAAGCTCTCGTTAAAATACTGATATATGAGTCATGTTGTCTGGATTATTTAACCTTTCCCAATGGACATAATGAAACCACCCCACCTGTTAATCATGGGAGATTAAGTGAGATATTTTATTCTTTTGTCATAAGCACAGAGTACACTCTTGTTATCTACATATGAAAACACCCAGAGTAGTCTCATAGGCACACTGCTGTATGTCCAGATGTACTTGTCTGAGAACTAACAATGCCTGCTCCCCTGTACTTCACTACCTCACGCCAGTTGCTGTTATAAACACTTTGCCTCTATCAGCTCACTGAAATACAGTAACTCTGAGGTGGATACATTTAGCATCTTAACTTTATAGGTGACAAATTGAGAAAAGTGCAGTTTACAAAGTGCTTAAAGGTATGAAGAAGCGATGTCTAAGAAGTGCATTTAGGATAGCACCGGGGGACTGCATCCTTGGCTCAATGGAGTGAGAGAAGCATGAAGGGCTCACTAACCCTTCTTGCTTCTCCCTTGTTTCTAACTAATGGGCTTGCCAGAGGCAAAAGTAAGGTAAAACCCTCACTAGGTTGCTTCAATATCTAATGCTATCATTATCATCTATATGCCAAAAATAAGAAAGGTTAGAATTACTGGTTCTTTGTTCATTCTCTATACCCTATAAAATTAGAGGAGCAAAAACCGTGCACTCTTTATGTTGACTTTTTACTAAATATTTACTTTTCTAATTATAAGAGGATCAAAATTATAACCCATGCTTCCTTCAATTTACCTAGATTTTACTTGTATTCATATACCTGTAACATCTTGGCAGCCAAGCATTGTAAAGATTTTAATTTTCTAAATGCTTGAAACATGCACAGTAAAATCTATAGCTTCCTCTTACACTTCCTTCTTTGTAGAAGGTTTATTTCTCACTACAGCCTACTTTAGCTGAATTCTACCCCTGGAATTATAATCTATCACTGCGTCATCCTCCCAAATGATAGGTAAACATGGAATAAAATGATGATCAAGAAAAGGACAACCATCAGTTTGGGTACTGGAGTCTCACTGGACAGTGGCAGACTTTAAATGCCCCTCTGTGGGGAACTCTTTCTGCGTTTTTCTTGGCATTCGGCTCTACTTGGTTTCCTTTCACATTTCTAACATAAAATTGGGCTCCACCATATTTTTCTGTGAGGTATAATTATTCCACAAAAATTCTAAATGGACTCTAAGTCCAGCAAAAGTCTTAGTTTTATGAAATCAGCAGGTGTATGGTCCTTTAAAAATTCTACCACCTTTAGAATTTTTTTTTCAATAGCCATTAAAAATTTAGCAGATAGCTCATGGTAAAAAACAGCACCGTGTAAATTTTCTAGAAAATAAGCTAGTCTGCTTATGATGATTAGAAATCTCAAATTAGGTAACTCAGAGGATCTCTAATTTATGTTTCTCCTAATAAATTTCCTATAAGGTACATTGCTTGATCCTATGCAAGGGTAATATTCTCTCTTTATTTTGTCTTTCTCTCTCTTTGGCCATCCTATCATCACTCTGCTTTAGCACATAACGTGTTTCCCTGTCTGGACTCTACACTCAACCCCCATTACCTGAGTGAACATGAAACCTGCCACAGACACCTATTCAAGATACAAACACATACCAGCACCAAAGGTATGTTAAAAATACCTGGCCTTAAAATTGTATTATTTTATAAACTTATTGCTGAAATTTCATAAGCAAGTTGAATTTAAGAGAATTTGTGAACCAGGAATGTTTTGTTTATATATGAAGGCTGGAAAGCCAATCCTTAGAATCAGGGAAACAGTAAATTCATTTTATAACTGAAAACTTGCTGATAATTATTTACTACTTTATGGAACTATCCATGGTGTAAAAAACATACAGAAAAATTTGAGGATCATGCAGGATAGTCCCATAAATTTTCTTTTACAATGAGGTATCCTAGCTTATCTCAAGCGAAAGGAAACTTGATGTCTGTGAAATCCATATTTCAAACCTCGAAGTGGTAGTACCCTCAGAAGACATCATGTTTTTCTTTTTTTTCTCAAAACCTGATGCTTATATTAAATTAGGGATTCCCTTGCTCTTTCAAAGGAGAATCTAGTTATTTGTTTATCATTCTCATTTAGTTTTAAGAGCTTAGGGCCAAAATAACATGACAACTTTAGTTGGAGAAAGCTAACACAGCAAATCAGGGGTTCGTAGAGGAAGGAGGTTGGTCATTGCTGAGATTAGTACAATAGAGCCCTCAGTCTGGGGAAAGGAATATGCTGGCAGATTCAGGCCAAGCTGCTCTACCTTCTGGAAATGACCGAGTGTAACAGTGGCAAACTCACTGTCATGTCTCTTTGATTTAGGATCAGATATTTGACAACCTCTGCCATATATTATATAACAATACATTATAAGGAAGTTTGCTTATACCACACACTGAATGTTCACCCCTCCAAAGAGACTTATTAAAATATTTAGCATCAGCTAAATTCCATTATATATAATGGAACTAGAGAACATGTTTCTCTAAAGGAGAAACACCATAATGAAAACACCCTGTGGGATAATAATATGAAACTACAATGCTTCTTTTCAAGTCTTCTTATGTGTAGATCATACTATAAAAAGAAAGCAGTGTAAATGGATTAGTAAAGAGAAAATAAAAGCCTACAGTTCACTACTGTTTATACTCAAAGTACTTTCTGTTCTTCATATAAAAAAACCATGTACCTCAACAATGCGTAATCCATGGGAAATTATGTAAAGTTACAGAGTTATTCATTAGGTGGATAAGAGGCTGAATCACTCAAGAGATTGCCCCAATTTGGGTAATACATTCATAAGGAGTTCACCAAATCAGACCCCAAAAATGGTAACTGGTACCCATTTTCAAAGCTCTTCCACTATTTGGCTTGGAAAAGTAAAGTGCTTCCACTAAAAACCACTGGTCATTTGGTAATAGATAGAATATTTACAAGTATTCCTTCAGAATTAGAAGGACTTACCTTATTTGACAATGCAGTGCAAAACACTGATTAATCATCATTTACTGATAATGCAATGCATATTTTAACATAACTTACTTCTTCATATTAACTGTCAAATAAAAATTCTTAGTTCATATTGGAATCCTGTTCTCTAAGAAAGACTAATTATGTTGTGAAAAGTTGTCTGGAACTCAGCAATTTAATTCTATAATAATAATAATGAACTTAGAGAAGGAGCTCTACAGCCTTTTCCTTACTAAACAATATTATGATTCAGTTACCTATTAGTCAATACTATAAACTGACTTATAATGGACATGTACCCATTAAACAGGAATACTTGTAGTCTGTCTAAAATTTCTAAATTAAAGAGATTTCCATTATTTACTACCAAGTTTAACTTTACAAAGAAAATTGTATCCTTGCAATTTCAGATCACTTATGATAAAAAAAATACTTGTGTATAAGTAACTAAACCCCTTTACCTTATAAATATCCAAAAATCCACACTGGTGGTCAAACCTGGTATACAGTTCATTCAGCATGCTGATCACCTGCATGGGAGTACACTGGGCACATATGGCTGTGAAGCCAACAATGTCCGAGAAGAGCATGGTAACGTCATCAAACTTTCTTGCCTGCACCTGCTGCCCTTGCCACAGCTGCTGGGCTACATCACCAGGGAAAATAGAATACAGAAGATCCACTGTTTTCTTTTTTTCTTCTTCCAGGGCCTGATGAGTTCTTTCCAAAGTTGCCTTTAATTTATCCATCCTCTTCTTCAAGCCATCTTGTGCCTTTGCCTGTTCACCAACCAGAATGACATCTCGGGTGGCATCATGAATAGGGATGTCTGAGAGATGCAGCCCTCGGCCCATGAGTTCATCCAACTTGTCCACACATGGAGAGCCCAAGAATAAAATGGAATTTGATTCTGGGACATGGATCATCTGTCCTTTGACTTCCATCACCTGCAAAATTAACATGAAATTTTAATCAGTGCTCTTCACATAGTAGGTTCACAAAAAAAGTTAATTTACTATCTGATGAAGAGAAGGAACAAGAAATGTATATTAGCTATGCTGAATTTCTGCATTCATATGAGCAAATTTGAATATGGTTGGCAACCTGTGTAAAATTCATGGTTCTGAACAGAAATCTTTGTTATTATGCCCCACTTTGCCACTTCCTAAAGACAATGATGAAATGATGAGTGAGATCAATGAGAAATGAACCTGAAAAACATTTTTTATTCAAAATGAAATTACACTCAGGCTCATCATGAAATTGGCTCATGAGTCAATTTAGCACCTTTCAACCTGCTTAATAATAAAATTAGGATAAATCCATCTGTCAAAACAACTGTATTCAAGTCATTAAAATAACACTCAGGGAAAAAAAGTCCAGAAATTCAAATAAATCAAAATAATTGTTTGGCCTTACATAAGTCATTTTTCAAGGCTTGTAGACCTTTGAATATATAGTAGTTCTTGCACTGACTTACAGAATGATTCACTTTATCTTTAAAAATAAAAATTTAAACTAGATGTGATTATGTCTGTATTATCAGGAAGTAATTTTCAATCAAATATCATGTTCACTATGAGCTGAAAATATACCCCCTAAATCAGAATAACACTAAAGGAATTCAGTTAGGAAGATAAAGAATCTGAAGATGCACTACTTTAAATTGGTCCCTCCTTTCTGTATTCTTTGACTACAGAACTTGGGCGACTGATGTTTCATGTGTTCCATCAGTGGACGCAAACTGATGCTAGCTTAGCATGGCACCCTATGAGCCATTCCAAGGGAAGGAGCGGCAGCAGGAAAGGAAATGCACTTAGGATGTTGCTGTACAGTGGGACTCAGTGGCTCAGTCAGTTAAGCATCTGCCTTCGGCTCAGGTCATGATCCCAGGATTGGGATAGAGTCCCACATCAGCCTCTACACTTGGTGAGGATCCTGTTGCTCCCTTACCCTCTGCTTATCCCTCCCCTGCTCATGCTATCTCTCCCTCTCTCTCTCTGTCAAATAAATAAAATCTTTAAAAAATAATAAAAATAAAAAAAGGATGTGGCTGTACAGAGTTATCTGGGCCAGAGTAAGGTATCTCCTGGAAAGGAGAGAGGTGGTAATGACCTAGAAAGAACAGCCCAAGAGTTGACCACCAAGAGTGCATATCTGTTTAACCTATATCACCTTCCACTGCCACATGGATGTGGCTC
This sequence comes from Canis lupus dingo, assembly GCF_003254725.2. Taxonomy (NCBI): domain Eukaryota; kingdom Metazoa; phylum Chordata; class Mammalia; order Carnivora; family Canidae; genus Canis; species Canis lupus. The sequence continues at coordinate 25,513,491 of NC_064247.1, read as the reverse complement.
ACTAAATTTATTTTCCTTTATTATTTGTAGCATGAAGTAGTTTGGCTGGCTGATGAAACTGAAGGCATAGAACAAACATACAGTAAAACTGAGAGATTTGGATGTGTAGGCCTGCATCTATGTTTTACATGATTCCACCTGTACCATTCATCAAGATTCAGTACAGACATGGAAATAAAATCAGGTCCTCCCTTGACACTATAATTTTTATGAAATGAAATGTTTGCTTTATCTTAAGTGAAGTTACCACGAGTGTTCAGTATTTCCTCCTCTGATACCTAGTACTCTCATTTCTTCAATGAAATATTTATTGTTTCCTATTTACTCACACTGCTCTAGGTCATTAGCATAAAAAGATAAAAGAATATGCCCCTTCTCAAGGATACATAGGATGGTGATGGAGGCCAGAAAATGGTGTGCAGAAGACACTCCCAATCCCTCCCCCCGCCGCCCACCACCACCACCAGGGCAGTTTCCCAAGGCTGCAGGCTATGGCCTGAGTACAGACAGAGATGACTGTTCTGAGAATATCCAGGCTGTGTCCTGTGTGCTGTGCCTGGCAGGCTGTGTTGAGAGGACTGCTGTTAATGGCACATGCTTGCCCACCATCGGGATGGTGAAGGTGTCATAAGGAAGATACACAAAATCTACAACATCAAAGCTAAAAATTGACCATGATCCATTTATTCATAAAGTTTAAGTTTTGTAAAAGCAAATCTCTGATGCTCAGAGATCTAAATCTAGATTTAGACGTATGTGGTCTCTCTCTCTCTCTCTCTCTCTCTCTCTCTCCCCCCTCACATTTCAGATGTTTTCTTCTTCTCCATCTTACTTTTTTCTCCCTTCTCCCCTTTGTTTTATGGACTTATACTTCCAGCATCCTCTCTTCACTTGGTCTTTGTCTCTCCTGCTGCCTGTCTCTCTCTCTTATGAACACTCCCTGCCCCTCCCTCTTTCCTCATTACTTCATTCTCTTCCAAGACATCAACCTCCACGTGTCCCATCACAAATGGACCCCTTTCTCCCTTGCCACCATCTCTCTTTATGTCAGATACAGAATCAGCCTATGGTACATGCACTAACAACATTATGTATTATTTGCTATATGTAATAAACAATAGTGTTTTTGTTTAACTTAAAAGAAGCTGAGTCGAATATCTGCAATTCCTAGCTCAAAAATATAAAACATAAATAGGTTCTTGATCTATACGTGGCCATTAGCTGTTTGGGTGGTTTTTATTTTGAAATCTCTGAATCAACAGAGTCTGAGGAAAAAGTGATTGCTTACCTCCTACACTACAGAATAACAACTCATAAGATAAGCCCCAATGTACATGTAAATAACTTTTAATATTTTTTCATCAGTGAATTTTTCCCTTATTTAATAAATGGGCAAATATAACTGAAGCATTTGTGTCTCTATCATAAATGTGTTTTTACTTTAATTGGTAATAACATAAATTATTCCTTTTGAATTACATTTGTACCATTATAATCATAAATTCAGGAATTCACCATCATCTTCACTTGTTCATTTAGCAATGTGCAGAATTATTATAGAAATTATATATTCTTATGTATAGGAAGCAGATTTATGGGAAAATACATAAAATGGAAACATGTAAGTTCTTAATGCATTTCAAATTATACTAAAATTTAAATGAAAGAGCATAATGCCTAAGAAAAATAAACTGTTTTTAAATCTATCAGATTTCAGGGGCGCCCAGGTGGCTCAGTTGGTTAAGCACCTGCCTTTAACTCAGGTCATGATCTCAGGATTCTGGGATCAAGCCCAGCATCAGGCTCCCTGCTTGGCAGGGAGCCTCCTTCTCCCTCTGATGCTCTTTCTACTTGTGCTTTGACTCTGTCAAATGGAGAAATAAAATCTTCTAAAATCAATCTATCAGATTTCAGAAACTGGTAAGCATAATGAAAAAGGAGTATTTGGGCAAAAGGGTTAAAAGTCATCCTTTTACAAAGTATGGTGGTCAGGTTATATTAAACTAGCTGTGTTTTTTATTTTTATGCATAGGTATATCTATAAAAATATTTATCACTATAATCAATAATTAATTGAAAATTGAGTATGCTTGGCTCTAAACTATACATTCTTGTATTTTTGCATATCCGGAACATGGACTGACTAACCCATGCTCCCACGGAGACTCAAGTCTCACAAGATAATCATTTGTAGCATGGTTATATACAATGGTTAGCAAAAAAAGATTTGTAAAAAGCAGATCTGGATTTGAATTGCTGCTCTCTTGACATTAAGAGGGCAAACTAACCCAGGTTCAATTATTTTTACTTCCAAAGCTTTTCTAAAGTGGAGACGAAATGATAATGCTATTACTGAGGATGAACAACTAGCTAACTCATCACATCTGTTGCGTGCTTGTCACCAGCCAGGTACTGTGCTGAGTACTTAAGCTATATGTTGTTATTAAATTTTACTTTACCCTATGACTGTCATCATTTTTTTAGATGAGATTTAGGAAGGTAAGAGACTTGCTCAGAATGCACAGGCTAATAAACAGCAGGGTCAGCATTTAAACTCAAGTTGGACTCCAGAGGATCTGCTCTTAACCACTGAAGAAGCAGGATGGGTAGGGGGTTGGGCAGGGACTGAGGAGGCAATAATAATTCTACATGCAAACCAATGTGACAGCAAAATAACCTTAATGAGATATTCACAGCAGGCAGGAAAAAAAGACAGAAGTTGTTGCTCTTCATGTAGATTTAAATAGCTACTTTCATGCCTACCCACCTAAATCAGTATAGTAAAAGTCACTTCTAGCTGTGATTTCAGATATTTCAGATCTTTAGGATATAACTTACAAAAGCACAGACAGAATGATATGTCCCCATGTGTCCAGATGGGCTTTTGTTCTCACAGAGTAGCATTCACTTTGAAGAATTAGATTCAGAAGAAGAAGAAGAAGAAAAAAAAACCAACTAGGAGACAAATGGGCAGCTTGAGAAATTTCTATGTCCTCAGAGTGCTGAGATTCTCCCTCTTCTCAGGGCCCTTCCTGAGATACCGCATGGCTGAAGCCACCAGGAATAAGGATCTTGACATCAGTCCAGTCAAGAAGTGCTCATTTCCCACAAGCATGGAGATAACCTCCTCTTTTGAATAAAGGTCGCAGGCCACTTTGCATCTGGGAGTTTGCCCTTCCCCCTCAAGCAGCAGCAACAAGAGCCAGTGGGAGCCCCAGAAGCAAAAAATAAACTCAAAAGATGAAAATAGCAGCATGTGAGCTCTGAAAATTACACTGCCATTGCAGCCACTTGACCACAGAAGTAGGCCAGGACCTGCATGCCAAACCTAAACAGAGCAACTGCTTGTTAAAATAAAAATTTTAATAGGGTCTGGTGTCTTCTCACACAATAGCCAAACTGTCCAGTACACAATAGGAAGCCACACATCGTAATTCGAACCAGGAAAATTAAGATCTTGAATGAGGAAAGGCAATCAATTGATGTCAACACTGAAATGAATCAGATATTGGAATTATCTGTCAACGACCTTAAAGAGCCCATCATAAAATGCTTCAACAAGCAATTACAAATTCTTTTGAAGAGAGCAAAAAAATTAGAAAATCTCAGTGAAGCAATAGAAGATATAAAAATAACCAAATGTTGATTATAGAGCCAAAAAATGCAGCAAAAATAGCAAATTTGCTGGGTGGACTCAAAGAAGGAGCAGAGATGATAGGAAAGAATCAGTGAGTCTGAGGATAGTTCAAGAGAATTTACTCAGTCTGAACACAGAGAGAAAACAGACTAAAATAAATAAATAAAAATAAATAAACAGAGCCTCAGGGGCCTGCAGAACAGTAACAAAAAAAGAAAAAAAAAAGTCCAACCTTCATATCATGGGAGTCCCAGGAAGAAAGGAGAGAGATTAAGACTGAAAAAAAAAATTGGAAACATAATGGCAGAAAATGTCTCTAATCTGACAAACGATATAAATCCACAGGTTCAAGGAGCAATATGAATCTCAGACAGGATCATCACAAACAGACTCAGTTTAATTCAATCCCTAACTAAACTTCTGAAAACTAAATTCAAAGAAAATTTCTTGAAAGCAGCCAGAGGGAAAGGATGCAGTACTCACAGGGAATAGTACAATGCATGGAAGCAGGTTTCTCATCTGAACTAGGGAGGCCAGAAGAAAGGAGCAGGCTCTTCTGAATATCAAAAGAAAAGCCTATCATAAATTCTACAACTGGGTAAACTAAACTATTCTTGAAGAACGAAGAGACAATCATCATATGGTTTCACTCATAAGTGGAATATAAGAAAGAGTGAAAGGGATTATAAAGGAAAGGAAGGGAACTTAGTGGGAAAAATTAGAGAGGGAGACAAACCATGAGAGACTCCTGACTGGGAAATAAAGGGTTGTGGAAGGAGAGGTGGGTGCAGAGATGGAGTAGCTGGGTGATGGACACTGAGGAGGGTGCTTGATGGGATGAGCATGAGTGTTATACTATATGTTGGCAAATTGAATTTAAATTTAAAAAAAAAAAAAAACAAAGAGAAAACAAACACATTGGCAACCGAAGAAAAACTAGAAGTCTGTGTCCTCATAGACCTACCCTTAAAGAATGGCCAAAGAAAAATTTTCAGGCAGAAAGATAATATGAGAAGGAATCTTACAGCATCTGGAAGGGGGAAAAAAAAAAACAGAAAAACTAGAAATATGGGTAATTACCACAGAATAAATATCCTTCTCCTGAGTTGTCTAAATTATATGTACTGAGTGTGAAACAAAAATTATGATACCACCTGCATTCATCCCAGGTATCCTTAGCACAGAGAAGCACAGGGAAATTGTACACACAACCCATGAGGATGTGGAGGCAGAGACACAGGAGTAGTGTCACTACAAGCCAAGAAACAGCAAGGCTCGCCAGTAGCCACCAGAAACCACAAGAGTCAAGGAATAGATTCTCCTCCAGATGTTATGGAGAGACCATGGCCCTACCCACACTTTGATTTCAGACTCTGACCTTCAGGACTGTGTAAGAGTAAATGTCTGTTGTTTTACATTCCTCAGTTTGTGGAAATGGGTTACACTAACCATAGGAAGCCACTACAGGCTGAAACAGCAAAATTAAGCAAATAGGATCTTAACAATATATGTAGGATGATCCACCTAACAGCAATAGTACACATATTTTTCAAGAACTCATAGAACATACTCTAAGCCAGATCATATCCAGATCATATCCACATTAAAGACAAAAACAAAAAACCACCACAACATTCAGGTCATGATCTCAGGGTTGTGAGATCAAGCCCCCATCAAGCTCCACGCTCAGTAGGTAGTCTACTTGAGATTCTTCCCCTCTCATCTGCTCCATTCCTGCTTGTGCATGCTCTCAAAATAAATATGTAAATAAATAAAATCTTTTTAAAAATTTCTAAAATTGAAATTGTACATAATATGTTCTACATGGAATAAAAGTAGAAATTTTTTAAAAAGTAGAAATCAATCACCATAAGATATACTCACAATGGCCAAAACTGGAAAAAGTCCAGATGTATTTTAGTGGGTAAATGGTTAAACTAACATAGAATACCATATAATAATATAAAGAATATTCTACTTACAGAAGTAAAATTGTGGCTTAATCTGTAGGGAATTATGCTAAGTGAAAAATCGCTTAGTTGATAAAATAGCAGAGCTTTTGTTTTCCTGCTTTGCTTGTTTATTTTTACCATTCACTTGTTTGTGTTTTGATTTTTAGTCCATAATTATCCAGAGAAATATACTGTTTTGATACAAAACCAATTTTCTCCCAAAGGGCTATTAGTTTCTTAAAATTCCAATCTAATATCTACATTTATAATAGCTATAATTTTTTATAACTGCAAAATTTGTTTTGATTTTCTCTGAAAAAGAATCCCTCATTAAATATTCTTATTTAAAGAGGCAATATAAAAATTCTTAAGTACACTAAATAGAACTTAACAGAAATTAAAAGCATTCATTTACTTATATATTCATCTGTTTTACAAATATTTACTTAATACCTACAATCTATCAGTACTATTTTACTCACTTTAAATATGCAGGAATTTAAGCAGAACATCTTTGCAATTTTAATAAATTAAACAGTAAATTCGATTGTAAGGTATATGTACAATTATAAGGTACAATTGTAAGGTATATGTATCTGGGGGAATATTAAAATCTCAGGCTAATTATGATACTTAATCTGTAGGCTAAAATGAGACAATAAAATTCATACTGTTTGTTGATAGAATCAGAAAAAAAAAACATAACCCTCCAGACATTATATCTTAGCATAGAAGTGCTTGCTTTCCCCTCCCCCCCCCGCCATGTGTTTATACTTAATTTCATTGCTATTCTTGAAATCTCAAAACCAGTGAGAATGGGGAAAATTAACAAGGCTGGAAACCACAAATGTTGGAGAGGATGCGGAGAAAAGGGAACCCTCCTGCACTGTTGGTGGGAATGTGAACTGGTGCAGCCACTCTGGAAAACTGTGTGGAGGTTCCTCAAAGAGTTAAAAATAGACCTGCCCTACGACCCAGCAATTGCACTGTTGGGGATTTACCCCAAAGATTCAGATGCAGTGAAACGTCAGGACACCTGCACCCCGATGTTTCTAGCAGCCATGTCCACAATAGCCAAACTGTGGAAGGAGCCTCGGTGTCCATCGAAAGATGAGTGGATAAAGAAGATGTGGTCTATGTATACAATGGAATATTCCTCAGCCATTAGAAACGACAAATACCCACCATTTGCTTCAACGTGGATGGAACTGGAGGGTATTATGCTGAGTGAAGTAAGTCAATCGGAGAAGGACAAACATTATATTTCTCATTCATTTGGGAAATATAAATAATAGTGAAAGGGAATAGAAGGGAAGGGAGAAGAAATGGGTGGGAAATATCAGAAAGGGAAACAGAACATAAAGACTCCTAACTCTGGGAAACGAACCAGGGGTGGTGGAAGGGGAGGAGGGCAGGGGGTGAGGGTGAATGGGTGACGGGCACTGAGGGGGGCACTTGATGGGATGAGCACTGGGTGGTATTCTGTATGTTGGCAAATTGAACACCAATAAAAAATAAATTTATTATCAAAACTTCATTCTAAAAATGGATTTGAATTCTGTTTTGATAGATAAGTCAGTAAACCACATAACAAAGTCGATTTAATGTTGCATGATTAGATGCCACTTTTCTTTTTGAATCACAGCAGGATTCATACAATATTTAAAGGAAATAGGTTTATGCTTCATAGTTGAAAGAAGTACATCAGAGAATGTTTTGATATTTTGTTGTGCAATTTTCTAAATGCAAAAGGCTTATGTTTTGCTTTTTGATTCTTTATACATTTTTTATTTAACAATTTCACATGATGTGAGGAATATTAAATTGATACACAGTTTTTAAGACTCGTGTGCAGTGATTATCTTTTCTCCCAAAGAGCGCAGATGATTTTATTGTTTCATCACATTCACACAATCAGTAAATCACACACATTCAAGGACAGCACTGAAAGTCTTCCTTACTTTAACACACATAGTCTGCACCTCTGGGGTGCCTTTGTCACCACAAGGCCACTTATACATCCCATGGGAGATTTTGGTTACATTTCTATATAATGAGTTGATAAAACTACACTTCAGAACGCTGTAGTAAATATTTGAAACAACCACTAAAATATTCTGCAATGACAGGAAATTCTATACTCTCTTCAGGATATATTACAAAAATAATCCTGCACAAAGCACTAACTCATTGTTACATAAGGATGAAGGAAGCTGCCTTATAGTAACAGAGTACAAATTAATAAGAATTGGGAATTATAAAAAAAGTTAGCCATTCTGACTCAGCCCATTTAACATGAAAATATTCTGATAAGGCCTCAGAAAAAAAGAGAACAAACCCTAACTTCCAATTATCCAAGTCTATGTTATTTATGTGTGAGTTATATGTGTATGTGTGCATTTATATTAAAATATTTGTTCTCCCATTCCTCATTTCATTCTTGTGAATCAGAGGTCAAATGAAAGATCAAGGGTGGCTATTTTTAGTAATAGAAATAGTGTTTTCCATTTTGTCTCAATTGCATAAACATTTAAAAGAAATAACTAGGAAAATAGTGTGACCAAAGAATGAAATTTTAAGTTTTACTTGATTTTCATTAATTTAAACTACATTGCATAGAGTCACATATGGCTACTCACTGATGTGTTAGTAAATTCATGGTTCTGATATTCCATCCATCATTTGATCTAAGTATAATTTTTCATTTCTTTGTGGTAAGAAATGAATTAGTATTTGGGTCACAGAGATGTTCTTGCTTTTGACAATGTCACATAGAAGGTTTGAAGAAGTGTTATATGTAAGAACTTTACTCAGTACTAAAGATAGAATTGAGTTTAAGACAGTCATGGTCTCTGCCTTTAAGAAACTTATATTTAAAAAAAAAAAAGAAACTTATATTTTAACAGAGGAGATACATATTTTAAAAACAAAGAAAGAGGAAAGAATGGACAGGTTATGGAGAGCTGAGGGATCCTCCTGCTGCAGAACAAGTAGATCGTGATGAAAACATACTGTTGAGGCAGTGATCTCTTAAGAGGTAGGAGAGGTTTGTAAGGACACTCCCACGTACACACATCAGAAAATGGAACAACCAAATGAAAACAAAGGAAACAAGCAACAAAAAAGCAAGATGTTGAGCTGGATCTCTGAGAGGGTCAGAGAGAAGCCGGGCTTCCCTGAGAGCCAAGGGGAGAGGGCATGGGTAAGGTGACTCTGAGACCTGGGACATGTGCACGGTTAGGGACCCTGGTTACACACTTCAAGCTGAAGCTCCACCCTCAGAGAAGGCTGGAGTGGCCCTCAATCACAGGCATCTAACCCCTCCCCAGTTTAGAGTCTTCAGACTGTCAATATGAATAGGCTCAAGCAATGGACAAAAGCATGGAAACAATGAACACAAGATTTAGAGCTCCAAAACCAGCCAGTTGTCAGGTTCAGAACATAGAGCCACCAGGTATGTATAAGTAAGGATACAATCATAAAGATAAGCAAGGACCTAGAGACTATAAGGAATGAGCAAGCAATTAAAAACTTGGCATAGGTCATCAAGGGTATAAGAATAGTATTTACCTCAAACAGTTGTAATGTTACAAAAAGTCCTATGTGCCATGTTGAGCACAATATCCATCACAAAGAAGTCTTCAGTAACTACTAGGCAACCTCACTGTGGATTTTTTTAAATTTATTTTTTAATAATAAATTTATTTTTTATTGGTGTTCAATTTGCCAACATATAGAATAACACACAATGCTCATCCTGTCAAGTGCCCCCCTCAGTGCCCGTCACCTATTCACCCCCACCCCCCGCCCTCCTCCCCTTCCACCACCCCTAGTTCGTTTCCCAGAGTTAGGACTCTTCATGTTCTGTCTCCCTTTCTGATATCTCACTGTGGATTTTGAGCCTGCCTCAAATGTACTGAATCACAACCCCCTGTTGTTGGGCTCAGAAATTGATTTTTTTTTACAAGACCTCTGTGCGATTCTGAAAATTGACTAGACTTGGGAACTACTGCCTCAAATATCATTTTGCCCAATCCATCCATCTCACACATGTAAATGAAGAATAAGTTGCATGGGGAGGACACTTTGCATAATGGTGCCAGGCAAGTTGGTTAAAGGGCAAGGACTCAAACCAGACCTCTCAGCATACACAGCCTCACTGTGGATAGTTCAGAGCTAGAAGATATGTTCTGAATAAAACAGAGAGGAACAGAAAATTCAGGAATGGCTCAGAGCTAGGAAATTAACAAGCTCATAAATACTTTCATCAAAGGTGAATCACAAAACTTTCAACAAACACTCTAGACAGTATTTGTTTTGACAACTTTATGAATGACTTTCCTCCATATTTGTGGAACCATTAAAGATGTGAAGGGGGTCCCTTACATTTTTTTTCCATTGGCACACCACTGCATTTTGAGAGAATAATGTTTATTTTGTTATCAATTTGGAGATTTGAGTTTTCCAAGTGCATCCTTAACGTTTGCCAAGGTCTGCCTGACAAATAAAGCCTATTTGTGACCAGTAATATCTCTCAATCATCCCTTGGAATTGTACAAGTTTTAAAATGTTTCTACAGACATTGCTGTATTTTGCTCTCTGATGTTGGAAGGAGTACACAATCAAGGCTACTATAATTAGAGAAGCCGAGGCCAGGGAGGGCTGAGTGCCAGAGATCACACAGAGGTAAGTTAGAGAGCCCTGACAGCCCTGACCATTGTTCTTTCCATACATAGTGTGGAGAGATGGATGAAAAGAGTGACAGCTTTGAAACTAAAAATTATATGAGTTTAGAGCCTAGTTCCATCATTTGCTGTCTGAGTAACCACAGACACATCACATGGCCCTTCAAGGCCATAGCAACCTCATCTGTAAGACTGGAATAATAACAATTTTAATGGAATAGCATTAGGGTGAAGTTTAAATGAGGTAATATGCATAAAAAACCTTACCTAGTACCCAATATACATGCACTCAGTGATTATTATACTATTGTTACTCTTGTTATTAAGCATTATGACAATGATGATGATTTGGCTGGTGCTAGAGACACATAATCAAATAAGAAATTATAATGCAATTATGTTGAAGAAACTCTGATGGTAATATATTTTATGAAGCTGCATTGAATAGGCATAGGATATGGGTTAAAAATACATCCCTTTATTCACTGTAGCATTTTCAGTAACAGTAAGAAAAACAGCAAATAATTTAAATGTCTGTAGTAGATTTCTACTTCAATGAGTTACGTCCCATCAATCAAAAAAAGCTTCACAAATCATTACAAAATACTACCATAATTAAAATATCACAATGAAGGTTGACTTTGCATTGGCTAAATTTCTCAGATACATATAATCAGTATTCGTCTTTGTAAACATCCCCAGGAACATGAACAATGCGTATGAATTCCTTGTCAAGATAATAGCATTCAACTGAAGAAGCATGCCTTGGAGGTTGTTTATGAAAGTGAAAAGCACAGGAGTTGTTGGCATATGGCAAGGGAAGTGTTCCACAGTGAATGATGGCAAGTTCAAAGGCCCAGATAGAAAAGAGAGCATGGCACATTGAGGGCATGCAAGAAGGTCCGGACCGATCAAAGCAGAGAGTAAAAGGGTCTAGTCAGGTCAAGGCCATACAAGTGAGTCATAACCACTGGAATGTGAGCTTAGTCATGTGATTCTCCAGTCCTCCCTCTCCTCTTTCCTCTGCATGGAGGACATGTGTCCAAGATGGTGGAATAAGAAGGAGCCTGGGTTCAGAATTCTCTCTTGCAACCCAGCTGCTCAGATACCGAACCTGCCCTCAGATGTATCATGGGAGCAATAAATCCATCTTCACTATGTCGAGGGAGTGGGATTTGATGATTATCACAGCCTTCTTTACCTTGACTAAGCACCGGGTCTTGATCAAAGATCACTTTCCCCCAACTCCATCACCCACTTGAGAAGTGGTCTAGAGTTGCATCCCCTCTATGCTGTGACCTTGGAGAAAAGAATCCATTATAGCTCTTTCCCATCCAACCTGATTATATTCCTTATCATTCTAGTTAATATCACTCCCACTTTAAGGTTCTAGGCCATCAATGAATTACTAGAAGAGTCCTGAGATTAACATAATTCAATGTATAATTCTGAATCTAAAGCTTCGCATAAAGGACTAACATATGGTTGGTTTCACACTTACCCAACATAAATAACTTGCTATCAATTCTTTATCTCTTTGAAACTGAATTACATGTGTATCTTTCATTCCACTGAGATATCAAAACCTCTCAAGTATACTGTAAATAATCTAAATTATTTCTTAGATCTAAGTATTTACAAAGAGTATATAAATTAATACATTGTTTGGGAGATATTGCGGAGATATTTCCTCTAAAAATAAAAATCTCCAGGGCAAACTATGGGTTGGAGACTTTCTCTTTGTTGTTTATTTTTAAATTTAAATTTATCCTCTGATTTAATTTTGCAGTTATTTAGTTAATATGAGCAAGTGTAATGATGGAGATGGAAGAAAACTAAGTGATGTGCCCAAGATCTGTGGCTAAAGAAACTCAGAAGTGGGACTAGAACATGGGTATCTTTGTCTTGGGTATGCCTTTTCCCTGAACCTTTCACTAGCACCAACAACAGGACTTCAAAAAATTGTGTGTTTACACATGTTGTGGGGAAACCCTCAAGAAAGCTTCCTATACAAGGCCCAAGGATCTCTGCATGGTCATGTAATGTTTGTTCAAACATTTTCCTTGGGAAATGGGAAGTAGATAGCATGACCAAAATGTGACTCTCCATCTGTAAAATGGCAATAATGAATGAACTTCAATAACAGGATTGCTATTTGAATACATATTGGCTAATACAAAACACCCAGAATAGTCACTGGCATATAATAGCATTACGTATTTGTTAAATAAAAACTGCCTGGGTCATAATAGGCTATCAGGAGTTTTCCAACCCTTTTGCTTGTCATCTCTCATTGTCCTACACGCTGTTAAGCTTTAATTACAATGAATTACTGATTGCACTGGTTTGTGAGGGCTCCTGTTAAAAGTACCACCAATTTGAATGGCTTGAACAACAGAAACTGAAACAGAAACTTTTGGAAACCAGAAGTCCACGATCAAGAGACCCTGCTGCTCTAAATGCCTCTCTCCTAGCTTCTGGTAGTGCCTTGGCCTATAACATTTGACCTCACCTTCACATGGTGTTCTCTTTCTCTGTGTGTATGTACATCTCTATGTCTGAAGTTTTCCCTTTTTATAAGGACATCAGTCATACTGGATTAAGGCCACCCTAATGACCTCATTTTAACTTAATTACTTCTGTAAGGACTCTATCTCCAAATACGGTCACATTCTGAGGTACTGGGGGCTAGCCTTCCAAGACATATTTTTTTGAAGGACACAATTCCACCCATAACACCAACTTATTTACTGGACCATAAGAGTGTTCTAGCTGTGACACATCATATCATATTCTAAGGTTCTTTAGTAAAGTGCTCGGAACCAGTAGAACCATCTACCCATCTGTTATTTTAGCCCTACCACATTTTATTCCTTTTGTGATGTTTATTGTTCTCCCTAGCCCTTACCATCCTGTCATACTATTTTCCTACTCTTCCTTGTTAATGTCTGTCCTGATAATAGAAGTACAGAGACTTCTAACTGTTCCTTTGTTTTCTACCATATGGAATAGTACATGCCATATAGTGGGTAATCTACAGATAATAATAAAATTATTAAATAAATTTATATGAAAATAATCATTTTACTATCTAATGGAAGGATGGACAAATGGTATCTTTGGTCTGACTTCACAGATCTCTGATTTCTTAATGGACCAACTCCTTTTCTCTTCCTTTGAACATTCTAAAGTATATGAAAAGAAGAAAAATAAAAATTTTAAGAAGAGCTATCCACTAGTAATCTCCTAGGCTCCTAATGGCCTAGTTACTTCTTAGAACAGGAACACTTCAAGTATTTTATTAATACGATATTTTGGGTAATATCCAAAAAGCACAAACTAGCAAGAATTGGTATAGATAACTAAACTGAACAAATCAAGATGCCAAATTAATGTCTGTTTGTTTTCAAATATTCCTGTTTTTCTTATTTATATTGACCAAAGAATTTTGGTAATTCCCATATTGCTCCTGTGTTACAATAATCTATCACTCGGCTTCCATCAACAGGCCAATTTAGAGGCTCTAACAAGAGTATCTTGAAAAGAAAAAGAAAGTAGATCCTGTACAAAACATAATTTTTATAGCATTTCTGAGCTTTAAATAGGTGAAATAAAGCTCCAAGTGGCCTCAGCAAAAGTAAAAGCTATCATCTGGAGCTGAAATCTTAACCATGAGCTATATGTGCAAACTTAAAGAAAGAGTAGCTTGAGGGTAAACGCCAACGCAGGCACCAAGATCTGTAGACTTAGTTTTGCATTAGAGGTAGGGATGGGGAGCTGAGCCTGAGATGCTTAGATTGTACCAGAGACCCTTAAAGGGGTTCAAGTGGTCCCAGGTCTGCACAGCCCCCATGGTCCCTTTGGAAACACAGAAACCTTCTCTCATATGGAACACATACTGCATTCAGGCTCCAAGTTCTTCTTCAGGATAAAATAATATCAAACAGAAGATAAAATTCAACAATCACAAAGCATTCAGGGAAACGAACCACCAGAAATGAGACTTGGAAGAAACAAAAAATAGATTTAAGACTTCAGACACTGATGTCTCAGAGTTAGCATGACAAAACAGGTATGGAATGTTTAAAGAAATAAAGGGTAGCATCACAAACAGGCAGGGAGAGATGACCAAAACCAACTAGGAAGGTTTAATAACAGAAGAAGATAGGTTTATCATTGAAAAATATAATGGTTGAAGTTTAACAAAACCAAAAGGCAGATGGGCTAAAGAGAGTATGAGATGCTACCCCCAAAAAATCAGTGAACTAGAATCATAATACAGATCTGAAAATCCTGTGACATGCCACATGGAGAGACACAAAGGTAGGAAATATGGAAGACAGATTGAGTGATAGGTAAGAAAAAATGTGAAAAACCTAACCTAATTCTAACCAGAGTACATGGAAGAGAGAATAGAGAAAAAGGATGAAAGGTAATATTGGTAACAATAATGACTGTGAATCTTCCCGAACAAATGGAAAATATCAACCCACACCACCAACCACAATATCCACCAGGAAATAGAAATATGAGGAAATCCAGGATTAGACATTGTAATGAACCTGCAGGATACCCAGTTTTGACCAAGATCGTAAGAGTAGCAGAAAAGATTACCTGCAAATGACAGATAGACAGCCACAATATGAACCGGAGACAATATTTCAAATGGACTCAGAGATACTGTCATCCTAAAATGATGCACTAAAAAAAAGCTACATTTTAAAAATGCCAATGAGATAAATATGTCAACAGCGCTTATGAACAATAAACTAACACACAAAAATGTATTATTGAAAGAAAAGGAAAACAAACCCAGAAGGCTAGTCTATGATGGAAAAACAGATGGTTAACAAAAAGGAGGTAAATCTAAAAAAAAATATTGTCTATGAAATAGGACACGAAATATTTATAGAAATTGTCATATGCTACTTCTTTACAAGCATACAAGATGTTTTGTTTTGTTTTTACTGAATAAGCTTAAGAAACAATGATGTAATGGAAAACATTAGAGGTAATAAAAAAAGGTATATTATTGGGGATCCCTGGGTGGCGCAGCGGTTTAGCGCCTGCCTTTGGCCCAGGGTGCGATCCTGGAGACCCGGGATTGAGTCCCACGTCGGGCTCCCGGTGCATGGAGCCTGCTTCTCCCTCTGCCTCTCTCTCTCTCTCTCTCTCTCTCTCTCTCTCTCTGTGACTATCATAGATAAATAAAAATTTTTTTAAAAAGGTATATTATTATGAATGAGAAAAGTACAGTGAAAAACCAGGGCATGTAAACTTATAGTCACTGCTACTTTGCAATTCTTTCTTGTAAAATAAACAGTATATAAATAAATAATCTCCAGAGTATTCTCTGTTATTTCTGTTGAGCACTTAAGGTTTTGGTCATTTGCCTGTAGACCCCATTCCAAGCCTTCTCGGGATCTAGTCTCAGTCCACACTTTGCATCCTTACCTCTACTATCCTCCTGACAAAACCAAACCACTCTGTTCTAAGTACATATGCTATGCTTATACTTTACTCACAGACAGAAATGTGATTTTTTTCCAATCCTACCATGGCTCTATCCTATTTATGAGAGATGCTTCCCAAATGTCACTTCCTTTTGGAAATTGTTCCTGACTTCCAACTCTATCTTTTCAGGTAGAGATAACCTCTCTTACCTCAGAAGCAGTATGGTTTTGCTCAAGCTTCTCTTTTGGGACTTAGCACATTCTCTCCGACAATGACTCTTCACATCTTATCCCTCTACTAAACTCTAAGCTTGTTGAAAACAAGATCTATTTAAGAGTAACCTTTAAAAATAGAGCCTAGTATAGGACTTTACATAGAGTTTCAATATTTGTAAAATAAATAATTGCATGAATGAATGAAATGGAAAACATCTCTGAAATAAGCAAAATTTCAGGAATAATAGGAGAGGGAACAATATTTGCAAACTATATAGATTATGTGTATACATTTATAATTATATGTTCATATTTATATTTAGCTAGCAACTAATGGCCAATAAGATTCCATCTTTATAAGCAAACAGACACCATGAGTAAATGGTCTAATCTATTATAAACTATGTATTAGAGAAATTCCACATTTGGCAAGATCAGAACAAATTATATACAACTTTTCCTGTCCTCTACATTATGGGAAAAGCATCTGCGTTAAAATAATTTAAAATGAGCCACTGAATCCATAAGGGTTTTGAAAAATATGACAGCATAACCTGGTTGAGAAATAATTCCTTCTGTGGAGAAATTGAGACCATCATACATTGCTAGTGGGAATGTGAAATGGTGCAGCCACACTGGGCAGTTTTCCAAATGGTTAAGAGGAGTTACTTATGACCCAGCTACTCTACTCCTAGGCAAAGATCCAAGAGAACTGAAAACATGTCTACACAAAAACCCATACACAAATGGTCACAGTAGAATTATTAATCATGGTCAAAAAGTGGAAACCACACAAATTTCCATAAACTAGAGAATGGATAAACAAAATGAGGTCTATCCATATAATGGAATATTATTCAGTCATAAAAAGGAACAAAGCAGTGATATCCATTACAACACGGATGAACCTCAAAAACATTAAGCTGACTAGAGAAACCAGGCACAAAAGGCCACATATTGTGCAAATCCCTTTATATGAAATATCCAGAATAGAAAAATCTATAGTGCTACAAAGTAGATTCATGGTTTCCAGGTGCTGGTGGCATTGGGAATTGATTTTGGTGGGCATGGAGGACTTTTCTGGGGTGACAGAAATGTTGTAAAACTAGATTTTGCTGGTGTTTCATAACTTTGCAAATAAATTTAAAATCACAGAATAGTGAAGAAGAAGAAGGAAGAAGAGGAGGAAGAGGAAGAAGAGAAGAAAGAAGATGAGGAGAAAGGAGGAGAAAGCAGATGAAGAGGAGGAGGAAGAAATAATTTGTTCAGTCATGCCTATCCACGCATAGATTCATGTGTCTGAGAATAATATATTACCTCTCATCTACACCAACAATGACAGCCTTGGTATTGGAAGAAATAAAGTGTTATTGATTGCATTATTTATTTTCCTGTGTTAGAATCCATCAGAACTACTCTAGTGGTGAAAGAAAACAACTGGAAAAGTAAGAGGAAAAAGATGACTGGCAGGATCTGCAACACTTCTGACTGCTCTTATGATGGATTTTTATAATAAATATTTTTATGAAATAATAGTGTCTGCATAGATGGTTCTAGCACAAGGGAGACTCTATGTCCTTTTCAGTTGGCTAGCATTCAGAGAAATACACATTGGCCATAAGGTTATCTTCTTCAGAAGGCAAAGTGACTGCATTGTTATAGACGCATCAAGGGCCTGAGGTACCTGATGAAGGAATCTGAAGGTGAGTGCTATTAACTAATAAAGAGAATTAAGATTTTTAAAAAAGATTTTATTTATTTATTCATGAGAGAGAGAGGCAGAGACACAGGCAGAGGGAGAAGCAGGCTCCATGCAGGGAGCCCGACGTGGGACTCGATCCCGGGTCTCCAGGATCACGCCCTGGGCTGAAGGTGGTGCTAAACCGCTGAGCCACCGGCGCTGCCCGAGAATTAAGAATTTTCGGGGGGAGGGGCAAGATGGCGGAAGAGTAGGGTCCCTAAATCACCTGTCTCCACTAAATTACCTAGAAAACCTTCAAATTATCCTGAAAATCTATGAATTCGGCCTGAGAATTAAAGAGAGACCAGCTGGAAGGCTACAGTGAGAAGAGTTCGCGCTTCTATCAAGGTAGGAAGACGGGGAAAAAGAAATAAAGAAACAAAAGGCCTCCAAGGGGGAGGGGCCCCGCGAGGAGCCGGGCTGAGGCCGGGGCGAGTGTCCCCAGGACAGGAGAGCCCCGTCGCGGAGGAGCAGGAGCTGCACCGACCTTCCCGGGCGGAAAGGGGCTCGCAGGGAGTTGGAGCAGGACCCAGGAGGGCGGGGATGCCCTCGGGCTCCCGGGGACACTAACAGACACCTGCGCCCCGGGAGAGTGCGCCGAGCTCCCTAAGGGCTGCAGCGCGCACGGCGGAACCTGGCGGGACCTGGAGCAGCTCGGGGGGGCTCGGGGGCGGCTCCGCGGAGGGGGCTGCGGGGCGGGAGCAGCTCGGAGGGGCTCGGGCAGAGGAAGAGGCTCTGCGGAGGGGGCTGCGCGGTTCCAGGAGCAGCTCGGGGGGCTCCGGCGGCGGCTCCGCAGAGGGGGCTGCGGGCCGGGAGCCCAAATCCAACAGCGCAGACCCCGGAGCACAGGGCGCCGGGACACAGCCCAGGATCCGGCCTCCCCCGGGACAGGCAGAGGC
Organism: Canis lupus dingo; assembly: GCF_003254725.2. Taxonomy (NCBI): domain Eukaryota; kingdom Metazoa; phylum Chordata; class Mammalia; order Carnivora; family Canidae; genus Canis; species Canis lupus. Next base: position 25,494,908 of record NC_064247.1, on the reverse strand, counting down.
CGGGAGGGCCCAGGACAGCGAGGACGCTCCTGCCCCAGCTGAGCAGATCAGCGGCCCCGCCCCGGAGCCTCCAGGCCCTGCAGAGGAGAGCTCTGGAGTTACAGCCGAGGCTGACTCCAGGGCTCCAGGGCTGGCCCAGCCACTGGGGCTGAACCTCCTGGGGCCTCACGGGGTAAACAACCCCCACTGAGCCCTGCACCAGGCAGGGGCGGAGCAGCTCCCCCAAGTGCTCACACCTGAAAATCTGCACAACAGGCCCCTCCCCCAGAAGACCAGCTAGACGGACAAGTTCCAGGGGAAGTCAAGGGACTTAAACTACACAGAATCAGAAGATACTCCCCCGTGGTTCTTTTTTTATTTCTTTTTTTTTGTTTTGTTTTGGTTTTTTTTTTTTTTTTTTTTTTTTGCTTTTTGATTTGTTTCCTTCCCCCACCCCTTTTTTTCCTTTCTTTCTTTTTCTTTCTCTTTTTCTTCTTTTTTTTCTTCTCTTTCTCATTTCTTTACTTCTTTCTCTCCTCTCTTTTTCTCCTTTTCCCAATACAACTTGCTTATGGCCACTCTGCACTGAGCAAAATGACTAGAGAGAAAACCTCACCTCAAAAGAAAGAATCAGAAACAGTCCTCTCTCCCACAGAGTTACAAAATCTGGATTACAATTCAATGTCAGAAAGCCAATTCAGAAGCACTATTATACAGCTACTGGTGGCTCTAGAAAAAAGCATAAAGGACTCAAGAGATTTGATGACTGCAGAATTTAGAGCTAATCAGGCAGAAATTAAAAATCAGTTGAATGAGATGCAATCCAAACTAGAACTCCTAACGACGAGGGTTAACGAGGTGGAAGAACGAGTGAGTGACATAGAAGACAAGTTGATGGCAAAGAGGGAAACTGAGGAAAAAAGAGACAGACAATTAAAATACCATGAAGATAGATTAAGGGAAATAAACGACAGCCTGAGGAAGAAAAACCTACATTTAATTGGGGTTCCCGAGGGCGCCGAAAGAGACACAGGGCCAGAATATGTATTTGAACAAATCATAGCTGAAAACTTTCCTAATCTGGGAAGGGAAACAGGCATTCAGATCCAGGAAATAGAGAGATCTGCCCTAAAATCAATAAAAACCGTTCAACACCTCGACATTTAATAGTTAAGCTTGCACAAAAAAAAAAAAAAAAAAAAAAAAAAGGTTAAGCTTGCAAATTCCAAAGATAAAGAGAAGATCCTTAAAGCAGACAAGAAATCCCTGACTTTTATGGGGAGGAGTATTAGGGTAACAACAGACCTTTCCACAGGGACCTGGCAGGCCAGAAAGGGCTGGCAGGATATATTCAGGGTCCTAAATGAGAAGAACATGCAACCAAGAATACTTTATCCAGCAAGGCTCTCATTCAAAATGGAAGGAGAGATAAAGAGCTTCCAAGACAGGCAGCAACTGAAAGAATATGTGACCTCCAAACCAGCTCTGCAAGAAATTTTAAGGGGGACTCGTAAAATTCCCCTTTAAGAAGAAGTTCAGTGGAACAATCCACAAAAACAAGGACTGAATAGATATCATGATGACACTAAACTCATACCTCTCAATAGTAACTCTGAGCGTGAACGGGCTTAATGACCCCATCAAAAGGCGCAGGGTTTCAGACTGGATAAAAAAGCAGGACCCATCTATTTGCTGTCTCCAAGAGACTCATTTTAGACAGAAGGACACCTACAGCCTGAAAATAAAAGATTGGAGAACCATTTACCATTCAAATGGTCCTCAAAAGAAAGCAGGGGCAGCCGTCCTTATATCAGATAAACTAAAATTTACCCTGAAGACTATAGTGAGAGATGAAGAGGGACACTATCTCATACTTAAAGGATCTATCCAACAAGAGGACTTAACAGTCCTCAATATATATGCCCCGAATGTGGGAGCTGCCAAATATATCAATCAATTAATAACCAAAGTGAAGAAATACTTAGATAATAACACACATACTTGGTGACTTCAATCTAGCGCTTTCTACCCTCGATAGGTCTTCTAAGCACAACATCTCCAAAGAAACGAGAGCTTTAAATGATACACTGGACCAGATGGATTTCACAGATATCTACAGGATGTTACATCCAAATGCAACTGAATACACATTCTTCTCAAGTGCACATGGAACTTTCTCCAGAATAGACCACATACTGGGTCACAAATCGGGTCTGAACTGATACCAAAAATTGGGATCCTCCCCTGCATATTCTCAGACCATAATGCCTTGAAATTAGAACTAAATCACAACAAGAAGTTTGGAAGGACCTCAAACACGTGGAGGTTAAGGACCATCCTGCTAAAAAGATGAAAGGGTCAACCAGGAAATTAAGGAAGAATTAAAAAGTTTCATGGAAACTAATGAGAATGAAGATACACCGTTCAAAATCTTTGGGATGCAGTAAAAGCAGTCCTGAGGGAGAAATACATTGCATTAAAAGCATCCATTCAAAAACTGGAAAGAACTCAAATACAAAAGCTAACCTTACATATAAAGGAGCTAGAAAAAAAACAGCAGATAGATCCTACACCCATCAGAAGAAGAGAGTTAATAAAGATTCAAGCAGAACTCAACGAAATCGAGACCAGAACTGTGGAACAGATCAACAAAACCAGGAGTTGGTTCTTTGAAAGAATTAATAACATAGATAAACCATTAGCCAGCCTTATTAAAAAGAAGAGAGAGAAGACTCAAATTAATAAAATCATGAATGAGAAAGGAGAGATCACTACCAATACCAAGGAAATACAAACGATTTTAAAAACATATTATGAGCAGCTATACGCCAATAAATTAGGCAATGTAGAAGAAATGGACGCATTCCTGGAAAGCCACAAACTACCAAAACTGGAACAGGAAGAAATAGAAAACCTGAACAGGCCAATAACCAGGGAGGATACTGAAGCAGTCATCAAAAAGCTCCCAAGACACAAGAGTCCAGGGCCAGATGGCTTCCCAGGGGCATTCTATCAAACGTTTAAAGTAGAAACCATACCTATTCTCCTAAAGCTGTTTGGAAAGATAGAAAAAGATGGAGTACTTCCAAATTCGTTCTATGAGGCCAGCATCACCTTAATTCCAAAACCAGACAAAGACCCCACCAAAAAGGAGAATTATAGACCAATATCCCTGATGAACATGGACGCAAAAATTCTCAACAAGATACTGGCCAATAGGATCCAACAATACATTAAGAAAATTATTCACCATGACCAAGTAGGATTTATCCCCGGGACACAAGGCTGGTTCAACACCCGTAAAACAATCAATGTGATTCATCATATCAGCAAGAGAAAAACCAGGAACCATATGATCCTCTCATTAGATGCAGAGAAAGCATTTGACAAAATACAGCATCCATTTCTGATCAAAACTCTTCAGAGTGTACGGATAGAGGGAACATTCCTCAACATCTTAAAAGCCATCTACGAAAAGCCCACAGCAAATATCATTCTCAATGGGGAAGCACTGGGAGCCTTTCCCCTAAGATCAGGAACAAGACAGGGATGTCCACTCTCACCACTGCTATTCAACATAGTACTGGAAGTGCTAGCCTCAGCAATCAGACAACAAAAAGACATTAAAGGCATTCAATTTGGCAAAGAAGAAGTCAAACTCTCCCTCTCTACCGATGACATGATACTCTACATAGAAAACCCAAAAGTCTCCACCCCAAGATTGCTAGAACTCATACAGCAATTCGGTAGTGTGGCAGGATACAAAATCAATGCCCAGAAATCAGTGGCGTTTCTATACACTAACAATGAGACTGAAGAAAGAGAAATTAAGGAGTCAATCCCATTTACAATTGCACCCAAAAGCATAAGATACCTAGGAATAAACCTAACCAAAGAGGTAAAGGATCTATATCCTAAAAACTATAGAACACTTCTGAAAGAAATTGAGGAAGACAGAAAGAGATGGAAAAATATTCCATGCTCATGGATTGGCAGAATTAATATTGTGAAAATGTCAATGTTACCCAGGGCAATATACACGTTTAATGCAATCCCTATCAAAATACCATGGGCTCTGGGTGTTATTCTGTATGTTAGTAAATTGAACACCAATAAAAAATAAATTAAAAAAAATCACCATCATTAAAATAATAACAAATCTGAGTAAATGATGGTGGCATTAATGAGTCAAACAAGTTTCAATTCTTATTGATTAATTGGTGAAATGTATATCATAAGCACTGCAAATCTACCTTAAATAAATGTAAGAGTGGAAAAAAAAATACCATGGGCTTTCTTCAGAGAGTTAGAACAAATTATTTTAAGATGTGTAGAATCAGAAAAGACCCCGAATAGCCAGGGGAATTTTAAAAAAGAAAACCATAGCTGGGGGCATCACAATGCCAGATTTCAGGTTGTACTACAAAGCTGTGGTCATCAAGACAGTGTAGTACTGGCACAAAGACAGACACATAGATCAATGGAACAGAATAGAGAACCCAGAAGTGGACCCTGAACTTTATTGTCAACTAATATTCGATAAAGGAGGAAAGACTATCCATTGGAAGAAAGACAGTCTCTTCAATAAATGGTGCTGGGAAAATTGGACATCCACATCAGAAGAATGAAACTAGACCACTCTCTTTCACCATACACAAAGATAAACTCAAAATGGATGAAAGATCTAAATGTGAGACAAGATTCCCTCAAAATCCTAGAGGAGAACACAGGCAACACCCTTTTTGAACTTGGCCACAGTAACTTCTTGCAAGATACATCCACGAAGGCAAAAGAAACAAAAGCAAAAATGAACTATTGGGACTTCATCAAGATAAGAAGCTTTTGCACAGCAAAGGATACAGTCAACAAAACTAAAAGACAACCTACAGAATGGGAGGAGATATTTGCAAATGACATATCAGATAAAGGGCTAGTTTCCAAGATCTATAAAGAACTTATTAAACTCAACAGCAAAGAAACAAACAATCCAATCATGAAATGGGCAAAAGACATGAACAGAAATCCCACAGAGGAAGACATAGACATGGCCAACACGCACATGAGAAAATGCTCTGCATCACTTGCCATCAGGGAAATACAAATCAAAACCACAATGAGATACCACCTCACACCAGTGAGAATGGGGAAAATTAACAAGGCAGGAAACAACAAATGTTGGAGAGGATGCGGAGAAAAGGGAACCCTCTTGAACTGTTGGTGGGAATGTGAACTGGTGCAGCCACTCTGGAAAACTGTGTGGAGGTTCCTCAAAGAGTTAAAAATAGACCTGCCCTAGGACCCAGCAATTGTACTGCTGGGGATTTACCCCAAAGATACAGATGCAATGAAACGCTGGGACACCTGCACCCCGATGTTTATAGCAGCAATGTCCACAATGGCCAAACTGTGGAAGGAGCCTCAGTGTCCATCGAAAGATGAATGGATAAAGAAGATGTGGTTTATGTATACAATGGAATATTCTTCAGCCATTAGAAATGACAAATACCCACCATTTGCTTCAACGTGGATGGAACTGGAGGGTATTATGCTGAGTGAAGTAAGTCAGTCGGAGAAGGACAAACATTATACGTTCTCATTCATGTGGGGAATATAAATAATAGTGGAAGGGAATATAAGGGAAGGGAGAAGAAATGTGGGGAAATATCAGAAAGGGAGACAGAACATAAAGACTGCTAACTCTGGGAAACGAACTAGGTGGTAGAAGGGGAGGAGGGCGGTGGGTGGGAGTGAATGGGTGACGGGCACTGGGGTTTATTCTGTATGTTGGCAAATTGAACACCAATAAAAAATAAATTAAAAAAAAAGGTCCCACTTTCTCAGAAAATAAAATAATATAGTCTATGCTTAGTTAAAAAAGAAAAGAATTTTCAACAATAAGCATAAAACACACACACACAGACGTATTAAATGTACTTGCTGTTAACCTGATCCTATGATACATTTTTCATCCTACTTTGGCAATAACCAAATAAACACTGTTCTGGGCAGCCCGGGTGGCTCAGCAGTTTAGTGCCGCCTTCAGCCCAGGGCGTGATCCTGGAGACCCACAGTCGAGTCCCATGTCGGGTTCCCTGCATGGAGCCTGCTTCTCCCTCTTCCTCTCTCTCTCTCTCTCTCTCTCTCATAAATAAATAAAAAATTTTAAAAAATGGTTCTATCTTCAGAAGGTTGTTAATAAAGAACACTGTCATAAATTTCCTTTAGAAAGATATATTAGCTTGATGTACAGCAAAATATGACAGAAAATTTGGAACAATTCAACTATTTTTCCTACATTAAAGGAAAATCTTAAACTTGGGGGAAGTTTTACAAAAAGTGCCTTCTGGCCTTATTGTTCAGAAAAACTTCAGGGGACAATTAATTCAAGTTTTAGCTGAAGTGGTAATAGTAAGTCCAAGATCTTATATTCATAATTTTCCCATTTAATCAACCGATTCAATAATTGAAATAATCAATAACTCACATGGCTTTATAGTACCATGCTGCCTTGCTCTCTGCACCACATATAAGAGATTCTCTTCAGTTTATTAAATATTGCATAATCTCTTTTTCTCTATGCTTTCTGAACTTATGATCTGCTCCGGCTGGAGCACCCCAACTGCCTTCCCATCAGCACCCACACACATTCTCACCTCCTCTGCTTCCCTCAACTTCCCTTCACCATTACTACCTTTTATTACCCGGCTGTATTCCTATTTCTATTTCAGATCTTAAGTGCCTCAAGATTTCCTCCTCTGGATCTACATTCAGTCAGGTGTATCTGTTACAAAGTCCCAAATAATATTTCTCTTTTCATCTCACTTGAACCATAACCATAAATAACCTTCCCAATGAGATTTTAAATTCTATGTGGATAGGGACAATATCATTTTTGACTCATCTTGTAAACTTTAGTCACAAAGATACTGTTTGGTATTCAGTAGGTGCTTAAAAAATATTGGCTGAATAAATGCAACTAAATATATACCATATGTATATTCTAGATGTATTTTTTTTTTTTGCTTTTAACATGGATGGGGTCCATGTTTTGAACATGAGTGTCTTTAATTGTATCTATCAAAGAGCATACATTAAATAAATACAGATCAACATTATTCTGGTTTTTAAAATTTTCACAGAAGGATAAAAATACTTCTTCAAAGCACACATTCTGCTACATCTCACTTTTTCCTAGAAAATTCTTCTTGTTCTTTGATATACATTCATGTTACATGTGTTACACAATATATAACATACATTCATATACATATCTGTGTATAAATATATATGCAAACAAATAAAATAAATCTTTCCTTTAAAACTTTATTTCCTATTATCCTATTTATAAATCCAACCATCTTGGCTACTGTGTTGGCTATTCTGTGTTCTCCAGAATCACTCACTAGCCTTCTGTACCTTGCACTGTGCCCCAAAAGGATGATTTATATGGACTTCATCAATTGGCTCTCCAGTTGCACTCTGGTTTCCAGTTGGGTTTGGCCCATGGTAGCCACCAGGAGGTGAGCAAGAGAGGAGAAAAAGTGTAGTTTATTTATTCTTTTGGTTTGACCCATGCTGGTGTGTTGTTTGGCAGTGGTTGTATCCTTCCACCTAAGGCAAGAGCTCCTGTAATGGGCTCTTCTTGAAAGGTACTTTTCCTTTCCTTGCTCCATCAAGATTAGGAGTGCCAATGGTCCCCACCATGACTAGTCCCTGCATACTTCATAATCCCTTATTGGTTCTCTTAACCCTGTGCACAACTCTGTAAATACCCCTTCTATTAGAAAGACTTGCCAATTATCTTAGTTGAGTATATCATTAAGTTTCTGCTGGACCCTTGACTCATAGACTAACATACATAAAGACCATTACATAGTTCCTCCTTGAAACAATGTTGTAGAATAGACAGAGCACTGGACTGTCTGTGAAATAAAATACAACTATTCATTCTTGATTCCAAGACTCTACAAATGGCATTGCTTCCACCACTACTTGTTGTTCTTGCCCAGTGGGCTTCCAGCTGAGGACTGGTCAATGTGGTATATCAAGGGGCAAAAAAAGTACCATTAATCCCTGTGGGTTAACTAGTCCAGTAGTTAGTTTTCAAATAGACTTTCAGGAATCTCTAGAGATGGGCTTCTCAAACTTTACTGTGAAACATATTACTGGTATACCCATTAGAATACAGAGTCTCTGATTCAGTAAGCCCAGCAGGGACTTCAGATTCCCCCTTCCTAACTAGCTTTGAGGTGCTACATCTCCAATCAGCTGCTGCTGCTGCTGCTTCTAGACCACACTCAGTGTCAACACCCTCCAGTGTCTGTGGTTGCCCCTCCAAGTAGGTCTCAGAAGTATGGGGGAGGCTAGGAGAAATGACTTCTTCTCCTAACATCTTTACTCTCAACCGTTTTATATATTATGATTCCAAATAAGATTTTATTTCAGGGGGCAGTCCGGGTGGCTCAGCGGTTTAGTGCTGCCTTCAGCCCAGGGTGTGATCCTGGAGTCCCAGGATCGAGTCCCACGTCGGGCTCCCTGCATGGAGCCTGCTTCTCCCTCTGCCTGTGTCTCTGCCTCTGTCTCTCTCCTCTTTGTGTTTCTCATGAATAAATAAATAAAATCTTAAAGAAAAAGATTTTGTTTCGGGGGGAAAATGACTATTTCTCTAAACATTTATGAATTACTAAAATACCAGCCTCATGCTCACATTGCAAGTGACATCAAGAGGTAAGACAATTTATTTTGGCCAACTAGTCATAGCTAGTTGTTGACAGAGACACAACTAGAATTCAGGTCCTGACACCACAGACAGTCTTACCACTTTACTGACTCTGACTTTTTTATTTTCTTTTTCTTATTTCTATTTTTGAGTGTCATGGTATTTTGGAAATGGTGAGATCTAACTACTCATTTTTACATGAGTTGTTGAGTCCCAGAATGATCAGACTCATCTGGGGGCACTGAGAACTCTCTAAGGAATGGGGTGTAGCACTGAGTCACCATCTTGTAATCCTGTTGGTAGGCATTCAAGGTAACTTATAAGCATAGGTATTATTCTAGGTAATGTTTTAAAATGCAAAGAAAAAATAGTGCTTATATTTCAAGTTTGGCTGGCATTACTTTTCCTCTGTATTCTGAAATATGTGGGCATAAATATTCTTAGCCTCAGGACCCTATACTGTCTGCTATTTTGCTTATCTGATTCTCTAAAACTTGTGCTTTTCCAAAAATATAATAGAGGAACAGGAAATATTTCCAAAGGGTTTCTTTCTAACTTTTTACATAATATATGTATTTTTACATTACGAATATGTGCAAATCCCAAGAAACATTTATCATCAGAGAAACTCAATAGTTTGTATTATCAATATTTATTCATATTCATCTTCCATTTGGCCATTTTCAGTTGATACCAAAATTGAAACTTACTCTGATCTGAAGCCCTGATACAGTTGGTTTTAGGCTTTTCATCCACTATATGTGACTCACTGCTTTTGATTAATATCCCTTCAAAATATTTACATTCTGTTTCTTGTGTCTCATAACCAGTATTTACAAGCTTGAAATCCAGTTTTCAAACCTCTGGCTAAAGCAGAAAAATGAAAACCAAGCTTGGACTTTTTTGCTCTTTTACAATATCATTGCCGTGTCAGAACACATTTTTAATAAACTGAGTTTTGCTTAATATCCTGGCAAACCCAGGAAAGAGTGTAACATCCTTCTGTGAATGGGCCTACCAGGACTGAGATGACAGGCTCTGCTGTGCTACAAAGGATAAGCTGCAGGACATTATCAAGAACAGTACCTTTATCTTCTCTAGATAACACAATCACAGCAATCCTTCTGCCTGAGCCTTTCAAATGAGTGAACCTTATTTCATCATCTTTCAGGTTACCTTCCAGGTAAACATGCCAAAGAAAAAGGGTTCAGATAGGAAGAAGAAGAGCCAATATTTGCCATCAGGTGTTTCACCATTGTTCATGCTCCTACCTTCATTTGGACAGACCTCCCTCAATTTCTACGTGTCCAACTTCTACCCATCTTTAAAACTGGAGTTATTTCTTATTCCCCTACAAGTTCTCAATCCTGGCCACATGTTAACATCACCTGGAGAGACATGAAGTGTCCAGGGTCCACACCAGACCAAGTAAATGAGAAAGCAGCTTGCTCATGTTTCATGGATGCAATGTTCTCTTCTTATTTAAGAGAGCCAAACAAAACCAACATAACAAACAAGTAAAACAAAACAAAACAAAACAAAACTAGGGGCAGATGTTTTCTCAAATACTCTTTCCATTTTCCTGAAATGAGTAAATTTCTGAGTCCTTAGTGCATTACCCCCCTCCCCCTTATCTTGTGGAATGGCTTTACTATTTGGAACTGGGTATTTCTTTACTTTTTACTTGCAGGAAGACAAATCCAAGTCTTAGCACCAAAGAAAAACATGTTATGTGGGTTGTCTTTGTTTTCCTTAAAGATAATGTACATGTGCTTGAATTCCTCTCTCATAATGGAAGTTCGAGTGCAAGTTAATATAGGTACATTTTTATCTGTGTTCTTGGTGTCCATCAGACATCTAACATGTATATCTTTTCTATCAAGAGGATCTCATTAGGGCAGCCTGGGTGGCTCAGCGGTTTAGCACCTGCCTTCAGCCCAGGGCGTGATCCTGGAGACCCAGGATCGAGTCCCACGTCAGGCTCCCTGCATGGAGTCTGCTTCTTCCTCTGCCTTTGTCTCTGCCTCTCTCTCTCTCTCTCTCTCTCTGTCTCTCATGAATAAATAAATAAAATCTTTAAAAAAAAAGAGGATCTCATTATAATTCACTAGACAGAAAAAAGAAGCAGCTCAGCATATTCAGGGCAGTCAGAAATACTTTTTACTGAGGTCATAGTTATGCTTAAAAGACTAAGAGGCAGAATTAGAAAACTGCCATTATACCACAGCCAACATAATAACGGATTCAGGTGAGCATCATTAATGAATATTAAATCCACTGAGTGAAAGTTTGTTGGAGAACGGGATATGTTCACATGGTTCAGAGTGTCGCCATACAAAGAACTTGTTAATTACCAAATAAAAGTTACCTTTTCAATGGAGAGATATAGTATCCAAAACCTTAACCAAGTGATCTAAGTTAGCATTACAAAGAATGGGATAAACTGATATTATGTGCCTCTTGGTGTGATACAATAGGAGGTACACAATATTGCCTATCCAATACCTTTAACCCGAAAAGAGAGACAGACAGACAGACAGACAAGCCAAGAAACAGACTCTTAACTATAGAGAACACACTGATGGTTACCAGAGGGGAGGTGTTGAGGGATAGGTGAAATATATGACAGGGATTAGGAAGTGATGTATGGGTGGGTGATGTATGTAAGTGTTGTATCACTGTATTGTACACCTGAACCTAATATTATCTGTCTGTTAATAATACTGGAATTCAAATAAAAATAAATTTTAAATAAACAAAAAATGTCTTCTGTGGTTTTAATACATTCAGATAATGCCATCAATTGGCTCTAAGGAAATAAAACTTTGTGATAATTAAAAAACAAACAAAAAGTACCTATTAGCTTATCACATTCAAGAGAAAACACCAGAAAAACTCAGATCACAGAACTTTTGAAAATATGTTAAAGTCATAAAAACAGTAGTGGGAGTCTATTTTGAATAAAGCTGGCTAAAAAACATGAAAACCAAATATACCATATGCTCAACTAGATCCTAGGAGGAGAATTAAACTTAAAATTTTGGAGGCAATTGGGGAAATTTGTATATGAATTATACTGTAGGTAATACACTCTCAGAGTCAATTTTTGGGTGTTTGATAATGGTATTATGGCTGTGTAGATGAATCTTGTCCTTAGGAGATACATGCTAAAATCCTAGGGATTAGGTGGTAGAACTGAATTTCAAATACTAAAGAAGTAAAACTCTCACTATTTGCAGATGACATGATATTATACAATAGAAAACCCTAAAGATTCCATCCAAAAACTGTCAGAACTAATAAATTCAATTAAGTTGCAGGATACATAATCAATGCACATAAATCTATGTTTTTCTTTACACTAGTAACGAATTCTCAGAAAGAGAAATCAAGAAAACAATTCCATTTAAAATTGCAATCAAAAAGAATACCTAGGAATAAATTTAAACAAGAAGGTGAAAGCCTGGCATATTACAAACTACCAGACATTAAAGAAAGAAATTAAAGAGGACTCAAATGGAAAGATATTCTGTGCTAATGAATTGGAAGAATTAATAGTTACAACAATCTACAAACTCAATGCAACCCCTGTCAAAATTCCAATGGTATTTTTCACAGAAACAGGACAAACAATCCTAAATATTGTATGGAACCAAAAAAGACCCAAGCAGCCAAAGAAATCTTGAAAAAGAACAAAGCTGGAGGCATCACACTCTCTGGTTTTCAACTCTATACTACAAAGCTGTAGTAATTAAGAGTTGGTGGCACTGTGGGACAGGGCTTTTATAAACAAGCCACTTGGGTGCAGGTAATCAGCTCCCCCCCCACCCAAATTCCCACTTACTCTAGGTTCTGGGATCTACTATGGAGCTTCCAGGGCCGATGTAGGCACCTGGTCTTGGACCATCCCACTATGCTCTTCTACTGCTCCAGGTGCTCTTGTGCCCAGGTAGTGGTGAAGGGCAAGGTTGGGAACTGGGCTGGACTCCATTCTGGCATCTTCATGTTAAAATCTTCTGGGTTCCTCACAGTTCTTGTTTTCCAAGACTGGTTTCTAGGGATTTGTTTGCAGGGTCTGCCATGGAGCCAGAGCAGATGATGGAGGGACAGATACAGGCTATAGAAAACCCTCTCTGATTACAGTCTTGGGACAATGTTGAGAGGATAAGAGGCAATGAGATGGTGAACTAATATTCGACAAAGGAGGAAAGACTATCCACTGGAAAAAAGACAGTCTCTCTTCAATAAATGGTGCTGGGAAAATTGGACATCCACATGCAGAAGAATGAAACTAGACCACTCTCTTGCACCATACACAAAGATAAACTCAAAATGGATGAAAGATCTAAATGTGAGACAAGATTCCCTCAAAATCCTAGAGGAGAACACAGGCAACACCCTTTTTGAACTTGGCCACAGTAACTTCTTGCAAGATACATCCACGAAGGCAAAAGAAACAAAAGCAAAAATGAACTATTGGGGCTTCATCAAGATAAGAAGCTTTTGCACAGCAAAGGATACAGTCAACAAAACTAAAAGACAACCTACAGAATGGGAGAAGATATTTGCAAATGACGTATCAGATAAAGGGCTAGTTTCCAAGATCTATAAAGAACTTATTAAACTCAACAGCAAAGAAACAAACAATCCAATCATGAAATGGGCAAAAGACATAAAGAGAAATCCCACAGAGGAAGACATAGACATGGCCAACATGCATATGAGAAAATGCTCTGCATCACTTGCCATCAGGGAAATACAAATCAAAACCACAATGAGATACCACCTCACGCCAGTGAGAATGGGGCAAATTAACAAGGCAGGAAACCACAAATGTTGGAGAGGATGTGGAGAAAGGGGAACCCTCTTGCACTGTTGGTGGGAATGTGAACTGGTGCAGCCACTCTGGGAAACTGTGTGGAGGTTCCTCAAAGAGTTAAAAACAGACCTGCCCTAGGACCCAGCAATTGTACTGCTGGGGATTTACCCCAAAGATACAGATGCAATGAAACGCTGGGACACCTGCACCCCGATGTTTATAGCAGCAATGTCCACAATGGCCAAACTGTGGAAGGAGCCTCGGTGTCCATCGAAAGATGAATGGATAAAGAAGATGTGGTTTATGTATACAATGGAATATTCCTCAGCCATTAGAAATGACAAATACCCAACTTTTGCTTCAACGTGGATGGACCTGGAGGGTATTATGCTGAGTGAAATAAGTCAATCAGAGAAGGACAAACATTATATGTTCTCATTCATTTGGGGAATATAAAAAATAGTGAAAGGGAATAAAGGAGAAAGGAGAAAAAATAAGTGGGAAATATCAGAAACGGAGACAAAACATGAAAGAATCCTAACTCTGGGAAACAAACTAGGGGTGGTGGAAGGGGAGGTGGGCGGGGGGTGAGGGTGAATGGGTGACGGGCACTGAGGGGGGCACTTGACGGGATGAGCACTGGGTGTCATTCTATATGTTGGCAAATTGAACACCAATAAAAATAAATTTATAAAAAACAAACAAACAAACAAATGAAAGCCAGATCCCATGCCCCGCCTCCTACAAGCTGGCTTCTCTGGAATAAATCCAACTCAATTAAAACAATAACAAAACAAAACAAAAAAGGCAATGACAAAGGCCATCAAAACACAGAGAGTGGATCTCCAATCTGCCAACTTGTGTCTACCTGAATCAGACAGTTATGCCTATTTTTATTAGAGGGACTTGCTGTACTTGCAAAAGAAACACCACCAAGTCCCATTGAATTTCTAGCATCCTATCTTTCAAAAAACAAGGCACAGTTTGAAGATTGAAACTGACTTATCGGTAAGAACAGAAAAATTTGGTTCCTACTGTAGGAAGGAGATTTATATGATTTATATGATTAAGAGGGAGCTTTAACTGCCATGATTTTTCCCCTTTTTGGAAGTGTAAGAACCTTCAGGACAAAAGAAATTATTTCCAGAACTGCAGAAGAAAATCTATTTCCTCTGTTTTCATTTAATCGCCATACTAACTTAGTGTATTCTGTGCAATTTTTCTCAGATTGTGTTTAACTTTGTCTTTAAAATGACCTTCAAAGTGAGCTGTTCAAATGTCTAAAAAAAAGCTATAGTAATTAAAACAGTGCGTATTAGCAGTATTGGCATAAAAACAGACATGTAAATCAATGGGACAGAAAATAAAGAGCCCAGAAATACAACCGCACATACATGGTCAATTAATTTACGATAAAAAAAAAAAAAAAGCCAAGAATGTACAATGTGGAAAGGACAATCTCTTAAAAATGGTGCTGGAAGGCAGCCCCAGTGGCTCAGCGGTTTAGCGCCACCTTCAGCCCAGGGCGTGATCCTGGAGACCCCAGATCGAGTCCCACATCAGGCTCCCTGCATGGAGCCTGCTTCTCCCTCTGTCTGTGTCTCTGCTTCTCTCTCTGTGTCTCTCATGAATAAATAAATAAAATCTTTTTAAAAATGGTGTTGGAAAAACTGGACAACAATATGCAAAAAAGAATAAAACTAGGCCACCATCTTATGCAATACACAAAAATTAACTCAAAATAAAGACTTGAACTTAAGATTTGAAACCATAAAACTCCTAGAAGAAAACATGGGATATAAGCTCCTTAAACTAGGTCTTGGCAATGCCATCAAAAGCAAAAGCAACAAAAACAAAAATAATCAAGTGGGACAATATCAAACTAAAAAGATGGTGGACAGCAAAAGAAATGAAAAACAAAATAAGGCAACCTACTGAATGGGAGAATACAATTACAAATGCTATATCTGATAAGGTGCTAATATCCAAAACATATGAAGAACTCATACAACTCAATAGCAAAATTAAACAACAATCTGATTAAAAAATGGTCAGAAGATCTGAATAGACATTTCCCAAAGCATACAGATAGCCAATAAGTACACAAAAAGATGCCCAACATCACTAGTTATCAGAGAAATGCAAATCGAAACAATGAAATGTCACCTCACAGCTGTTAGAAAGGCTAGGATAGGGATCCCTGGGGGGTGGCGCAGCGGTTTGGCGCCTGCCTTTGGCCGGGGGCGCGATCCTGGAGACCCGGGATGGAATCCCACGTCGGGCTCCTGGTGCATGGAGCCTGCTTCTCCCTCTGCCTGTGTCTCTACCTCTCTCTCTCTATCATAAATAAATAAAAAAATAAAAAAAAAGGAAGCCTAGGATAAAAAAAATACAAGAAACAAGTGTTGGCGAGGATGTGGAGAAAAAGAAACTAGTGCACTGTTGGTAGAAATGAAAACTGGTACAACCACTATGGAAAACGGTATGGAGTTTCCTCAAAAAATTAAAATAGAACTATTGTATGATTTAGTAATTCCACTTCGGGGTATTCATCTGTAAAAAATTAAATCACTAGTGCAAAAAGTTGTATGCATCCCCATGTTTATTAGGGCATATTACAGCTTAGATATAGAAAAAATCTAAATGTCCATCAATGGATGAATAATATATATATATGAATATATGAATATATGAATATATGTGAATATATGAACATATTTTTAATTCAACCACTAACAAAGGAAGTCTTGCCATTTGTGACAACAAGTATGGACCTCAAAGGCATTATGCTGAGTGAAAAGTCAGAAAAAGACAAATGCCATATTTCTTATACATGGAATCTTAAAACAAAAACACCAAGCTCATAAATACAGAGAACAGAGAGGTATTCACAAGAGGTAGGATGTACAAAGAAGTAGAAGAAATGGGTGAATATTTTTTGTTTTATATATAAAACAGTCCCATCAATGGAGGCATAGTGCAAAGTTGAGGTTTCCTTCTAGAAGCCCTTTGTAAATATTAGTGGTACAGAGAAAGATGACCTGTTAATTAAACATTTGAGTCTGTGGAAGAAGAACCCTAGAAAACTTTGAAAGATGTATAAATCCATTTTATTGTCTTCCTCTTCAGCAAATGTATCTATTTTTCACAGAATAAAAAGCAAACGGATAGGTAACACAACTAAGTTTTGGAAGACATTAAAGGAAATAAACACGTCTTGAGAATGAGAAATGCCACCAATTTATTAAAGCAGAAGCAAGAACAAGATAAATGACACTAGAAAATTATACTTTCAGCCACTACTTTAAGGGGGCCGGAAACCACGACAACATAGGGAAGGACACGGATGCTGATTACTTGAACTAATTAAGTGCATTTAAACCTGTGTCCCCATGATGCTCACGACACAGACATTTAGAAATGAGCTGAAGGTGTCAGCTTCACAAGTCATACAGGGATGACATGGAAGGCTGGTGAGAAACAGGCAACAAGTTTTCTTTCTAGTCATTACTTAGATTTGTTTTCATAATTAGGCAGGAGATAAATGAATAGAACATATGCCAACATAAATAGGTCGAAAGCCATTTCATGAGCAGGAGAAAAACAAGAGTTCAAATAGCAAGCAATCAGTAAATGCATAGTATGAATGTGAATTATTTTAGTTTTGAGAAACATATAAAGATATTGTTAAATGAGTATTATCCTTCTCAAAGTAGCACAAAGTAACATAAACATGATATTCAGTTGGTCATTCAAGCAACCTTTAACTGAGCACTAACATGTGCCTGGCAGTGAGCCAAGAGATGCATTTGCTATAGGGCAGAGGTCAAACCCCATTTTAAAAAAAAACATTATTGGGGGCAGCCTGGGTGGCTCAGTGGTTTAAGCGCCTGCCTTCATCCCAGGGCATGATCCTGGAATCCTGGGATCAAGTCCCACATCGGGCTCCCTACATGGAGCCTGCTTCTCCCTCTGCCTGTGTCTCTGCCTCTCTCTCTCTCTTTCTCTCTCTCTCTCTCTCTCTGTCTATCATAAATAAATAAATAAATAAATAAATAAATAAATAAATAAATAAAATCTTAAAAAAAAACCATTATTGGTAGCATGTTATCTTGCTTTGAGAGTGGATATAATTTTGGAGGCACCCTATCACGATTCTGAGCTAAGCCTAGAATAAAGCAGTTGACTGACCTGCGTGACATAATTTTGGTTAAAACCCAGATATGATTAAAAAGTAAGATTGCTTACTCATGTAATTTGTATACTGACTTTGACAGAAATTTCAAGAGGAAAATCCAAAAATTCTTTTGTGACATCACCATCAGTGAAAAAAGTGTGTTGCCTGCCAAGAACCTGCTCTGAAAGATGCCTATGTGAATGTCTGGTCATTTATTGACAATTCCATCTTATTGCTATATTACACCTTATGTAATAAGCCTAGGAACTTAATGAAGTATTGTCTGCATTTGTTTTTCACTTTTAAATATGTATGGGAGGAAAATTTGTATTTTGAACCTTATTTAGATTAAGGAAGTCAAAAGTCAAGTGACTTTTAAAAGAGTTAAAATTTTCTGGATAAAAAAGCTGCCCACTAAATGATAAGCCTAAGAGGGTAGGGAGCATCCTTAATCTTCATCCATTCTATAGTTTTCCAAAATTACCAAAAAGGCCATTCACAGGGATTAATATTCAACTCCTCTTCCCTGGTGTGGAGACTGGCATATCAACTATCCAACTGAAACTCTTACTGGTTAGTTCATATAGAGAGAAAACTGTTAGGTCTTCAAGAAACCAAAAAAGTTCTCTTCCACAGACTTACAATTTTAAAACGTAGTTGAATATATAGGATATATATAAAATACATATTATACATATATAAGATACGTAATTATACATATGCATGGTTAAGTCTATACAAGCCTACATATGCTGACAAATTCTGAGGGGAAAAGGCACAGAGGTTCATTCAGAAGAAGTGGCAATCAGTGTGGTTCAGGAATTCAGCTGCTCTATTTGCAAGTTAGTAAATAGCTCTTATGGTCAATTTATTTGACTGGCTGTATTTTAAGAAATAAAGTAGAAAAACATGTGCCACAATATGTAAATCATCTTTCTTCCCAGCTCTAAAATTAAACCTTTTATCAAATGTCTGCAGCTATTTTTAGAATAATTGTATAATGTTCTAAAAGAAAGGCAGCTCCCATTTAAGACTCTCTTTTGAGAAATGTCTGATGTAGCCAAATACACCTGATAATTCCAGTAAAAGCAGAACTAGTAATCGGTCTCAACTAGGCATAATATTGGAGAAAATTTAGGAAAAATGTCATAGACTGGAGTACGTAATACACAGATGAGGAGACTCCATTGTCTTCATTTTGACTCTTTGAGGTATTAACCATATATCCAAAAATTCACCCCTTCACAGTGCGTAATTCAGTGGATTTTGTAATAGATTTCACAGAATTGTGCAATCATCACCACAAACCAATTTTGGAACATTTCATCACCCTCTAAAAAAGCTTTGTATTCATCAGTAGTCAATCTCTGTCCCTCTCTTCCTCTCCTCCACCCTAAGCAACTACTAATTTACTTCTTGTACATTCACCTCTTCTGGACATTTCACACAAAAGTTATCATACATCACATTTCCTTGAAGAATTTTATTGCTTTAGCTCCTACATTAAGTCTAAGATCCATTTTGAATTAATTTGTTTATATGGTGAGAGATGGAGTTTAAATCCATTCTTTTGCAATGCACATATCCATCTGTTTCTCATCATTGGAAAAAAAAAGACTATTCTTTCCCTGTTGAATTATCTTAGCACCTGAAAAATCAATTCACCACAAATGTAAGTGTTATTTCTCAATTTTATTCAACTGGTCTCTATCTATTCTTATGACAGAACCATACTGTTTTGATTATTGTTGCTTTGTAGTAAGTTTTAAATCAAGAGATGTGAACCCTTCACATTTCAAGATCTCCCTTGCATTTCATGAATTGTAGTATCAGTTTGTCACAGTCTTTCCACAAAGCATCTGGCATTTAGTGACATTGATTTTGTAGACCACATTGCATACTATTCCCATCGAAACAGTTTTAAGTTTTATAATCCATTAACAGAGACACCTTTCCATTATTTAGGTCTTAATTTCTTTCAATGATGCTTTGGAGTTTTCTGTGTGCAAGTCTTTCACCTGTTTGGTTATACTTTTTCCTAAGTATTTTATTTATTTTGAGGCTCTTATAAGTGGAATTCTTTTCCTTATTTCATTTTTGGATTGTTCACATGTCATCTATAGAAACGCAATTTATTTTTGTACAGTGATCTTCTATCTTGCAACTCTGATAATATTGTTTGTGAGTTGTCATTTTTTGTGGATTCCTTAAAGTTTTTCTATAGAGAAGATCATACCATCTCAGAATAAATACAGTTATACCTTTTCTCTTTTCCAATTTTTAAAACATTTTATTTATTTATATATTTATTTATTTATTTATTTGAGTGAGAGAGAGAGAGAGAGAGAGAGAGCACGTGCATGAACTGAGGGAGAGGTAGAAGCAAACTCCCCACTGAGCTGTGACCCTGACATGGGGCTCAATCCCAGGACCTGGAGATCATGACCTGAGCTGAAGACAGACACTTAACTGACTGAGCTACCTAGGGACCCCTTTCTTTTACAATTTGAATGTCTACTGTATCTTTTTCTTAGAAAATTGCCCTGGTAAGAATTTCCCATGCAATGTTGAATAAAAGTAAGAGCAGATATGCTTGTGTTGTTCCTGAAATTAGGGGGAAGCAGTTACTCTTTCATCATTAGTCATGATGTTAGCTGTAGGTTTTTGCCAGATTCCCATCCTTTAGCAGGTTGAGAAGGCTGCCTTGTTATTCCTGGCTTACTGAATATCACTATCATGGAAAGATGCTGGCTTGTCAAATGCTTTCTCTGCATTTACAAAGATGCTTGTGAGGCTTTTGCCTTTTATTCTTAGGTGTATTACAATAGTTGATTTTCAGATGTTAAATAAATCCTACATTCCTGGGATGAATCTTACTTGGTCATGGTGTATCATCATTTTTAAATGTTGCCATGTTCAGTCTTATAGTATTTTGCTAAGAATTGCATATATATATTCATTAGGGATATTAATCTGTGCCTTTATTTTCTTGAGATGTCCTTGCTTTTGGTATCAAGGTAATAATACTGACCTCATAAAATCAGTTTTCCCTCTTCTTCTATTTTACAGAAGGAGTTATAAGTTTTGGTATTAATTCTTCTTTAAACATTTGGTAGAATTCACCAGTGAAATGTAGGCATTGCTTTGTTTCATGTGTGTTTTGAAACTTGTGTTTTTTCCTTGATTCTCCTATTGAGAAACTGATTTTTGGCAATGTCATTCTCCATGTTTGTAATTTATAGGTCAAACTATCCTTTATATCTACTTTCAAGGATTATTTTTGAAGATTAAATGAAATTATAGATGCTAAAGCTTCCTGCAACCAGAAAGTACCATTCTACTATGCCCTATTCTGTTTAAGACTTTTTGGCTCTACTATAGAAAATTCTTTCTGAAGACAGTTGGAATTTTCATTAAGGATCTAAAATGCAAGCCTGGTACTTTAACCTATGTCCCTGGGGCAAATATGGCAACCATAGTTTCCTTTATACTGAAATGAGTACCTGTGGCAATGTACTACCTGGTTATTTTGCTCCCAGTACTCTTTCTTGAAAACCTTTTACTGCCACTCCCAGTACTCTTTCTTGAAAACCTTTTACTGCCAAATGTGGAAGTCAGAGCTGTGCCAAGTTCCTTACTCATCAATAAAATTGTGTTTATAGGAAAATCAGCCACTATCTGGACATTTTTTTTTACTTAAACTCAACAATGAAGACTAATCCGCAGAGTGCTTTTCACTGTTTAGAAAATAAAGCCAATTTCCAAATAACTGGAATGTTTTTATTTTTTTCATAAAATGGACTACTTCCTACTTAGAGAATTACCAAAGAGGCTTCTATATATCTACTTAATGCCAAACCTGGCATTAAGTGAATTAATGTGTTTATTTCTCTAACTTTGAGAATAAAGTTCATCCCTTACTTACTCCTGACTGCATAAAATCTGCCACCAATGCTCCTCATATCCTACTCCCCCAACCCTTCCCTCTGTTGAGGTCTCACTGCCTCTGCCACAGAATTTATAGTCTTCAAAGACTGTTTGCTTTACGAAGAGGAAGAAAAAAAAATACAACAAAAAGATTAAACTTCTGATTGCTGAATCTGAGATAAGCCTCTAAATAGTGCCAATCAGCCTGAATGGCAACGTGCCACAAAAGTACCTTTTTCCTATATTGTCTACAGCCTTTATTTTGATTTATTCCCTCGTCTACATCTTCAACAATTAATTATATTGAAGAAAATAAAAAATCTCTTCTTAAAACACAAATAATTCTTAAAGGGTTATGGCTCCCAGTGACTCACAGCTTAGTAAAAATTAATGTAATTAAATTGCTTTCCTTCTAAATTCTATCTGAACTCTGTCCATTACACTGAAAGAATGAATAATTTTATTTGGCAAGAAACAAAACGTAGATTAAGATAATTTGGAATGAGAAGCAATTTGTAAAGCTGAAAAGATTTGGCAGATACCATAGTAAAGTACTTAGGACATCATAATGGTAACAATTATCACATACTTAGTATGGCACAATTCCACGTGAGTTATTACTTAATCTTTGACAACCCTATGAAACAGGTACAATTATTATCTTTGTGTAATAGAAAATTGAGACAAAGAGAGATTAAGAAACTTGTCTAAAGGGGCACCTGGCTGAGTTGGTTAAGCATCCAACTCTTGATTTGGGCTCAGGTCATGATCTCAGGGTTGTGAGATCCAGCCCTGTGTCAGCCTCTACAGAGTGTGGAGTCTGCTTGAGATCCATTCTCTCCCTCCCATTTCTCCCTACTCACTCACTCCTAAATAAATAAATAGATAAATAAAATCAGAAAGAAAGAAAGAAAGAAAGAGCAAGAAGTGCAAGAAAGAAAGAAAAGCTTATCTAAGGATACATCATGAAGAGGTAAACCAGAATTTAAACCTAGCTCAATCTAAACTCAGAATCAGATTTTCAAACTTCAATGATGACTGGCCACCAGAAGCACTAGGTGCTGAAAGACCAGAAGCACTAAGATTTATAAGACAGATGAAGATGAAGTACAGAAGAAAGGTGAAACCCTTTGTGACCAGCTTTTACTGGTATCAAATATTGGTCTAGATCCAGATCTAAAAATAGCTAGCAGAAGCATCACCCAGCTCCTTGCTCCTACTTCTTGAGGTCAAAATTTTAGATGCATACATTCCCTTATTAAGATAATAGGCTTTTGCCAAGTAGTGTGGAACCTAGTAAGTTACCATATCATCTGAGCAGACAATTGCTGTGTAAATTACAATTAGTGGATTAAACATAATCTATTGGAACAGTAGCCACTCAACAGGTGAGGATTCCTTGACCACATAAAAACATAGGTAGGTTGTGAATCTAAAAAGTCTATATTAAAATGAGCTCTGGCCTCCTTTGTCATAGATTTTGGGGACCATAGATTACTGTTATAATAATTTGACCTACTACTGACATTATGTATGATTAAATAACAAATTCAGATTAAAATGAAAGGTAAAATGGCAGTAACTGTAAATGTGCTAACATCTAAAATTAGAATACCTAATTGTGAACCAAGGTTGTTCTGAATTGACAGTTTTAAATCTGAATTAAGTCTTGTTTTAGGGCCTATTTTTCTTCTGTATGAATATTTAAACTTCCCTAAAGAAATAGTAATTTATAACCAACAGAGGCTAATAAATATTGTCTCATGCTTAACTTGAGCTAGCCATCCATGCTTAATTTATGCATTTGTTCTGCTAAACCTCATACATAGCCTGTTAAGAAATAAATTACAAGAAAGGACATAGAGTGCCAATGAAATTTTACAGTGGATTTAATTAATTATTAAGCCCATAAAATTTACTAAGTTTCTATTATGCAAAAGGATGATCAAAAAAACTCAGCAGGGATCCCTGGGTGGCGCAGAGGTTTGGCGCCTGCCTTTGGCCCAGGGGCGATCCTGGAGACCCGGGATCGAGTCCCACGTCGGGCTCCCGATGCATGGAGCCTGCTTCTCCCTCTGCCTATGTCTCTGCCTCTCTCTCTCTCTCTCTCTGTGACTATCATAAATAAAATAAAAATTTTAAAAAAACCTCAGCAATTAGTCATTAATATTAATAATAATACAAGGTACAGAATGATATAGCCTAGCTCTTGATATAATCTAGCTCTGATGGGAAAATAAGACTCTCATCTGATTCAGAATAAATATGATAAATAAATGTGTTAATACATATAAAGTGCATAAAATAGCTTTTATTAAAAGCAGCTATTATTACTGTTTGACATGTCTGAATTTTATGAATAACTGAACTTCCTATTTTTAAATGCCAAAATATGTTTCCATGCAAACATTTCAGGTTAAAATGAGCTTATAATATACCTATACCCTGCTCTGCTACTTTATATAGGGTACTCTGATCATAAAACTTCTCTCAAAATCAGGGCAATATTAGGAGCACTGATTTGGGGGGCTGAAATATCATACAATAATGTTTTCAGAGGGAAAAGAAAAAGAGAACATAAATTAAGTATCCAGTATTTACCCAGCACTTTATGTATTATGTCTACATGAAGTGCATATTTTAATGTCCCTACCATTAGAGTTCCTGTCTTCTAGATTATAGGTTTTTTCCTTTTAGCTCCACTGACATCAGGCTTTCCATGGTCAAACATGCTGTTATTAGAAACAGTTCCCCCCACTATAGTGCATTTTCAACATATCTAATCTGCTGTAGATTAAGTAACCAGATGACCAAACATGTTAAACTATGTACAGAGAGACTGAATGAAAGCTTAATGGGCTCTAATCAAATATATGGGAGACATGCATTTTGTAGCCTATATTTTGGCTTCTCAGTGCTATTTGCCCTTTCTCATACTTAGCTCAATTCAGAAAACTTGTCAGCAGTTTCACTTAAAGCGTTAATGTCTATGCTTTCGCTTATTATTATAATGGATGAATTAACCGACAAATATTAAAAGGGTGCAACTTCTAGCTGCCATTAGATATATAATGCCATCATTAAGAGCTTAAATTAAAAGCACCCATGCCAACCCTCATTTTAGTTTGACTCTAGTCCAAGGAATGGGTCACAGACCAGTAAAGAGAAACTCCATTCCTCCTACTGTAAAGACAAATTTAAGAAGAAGAATGAGGAGGAAAGGAGAAAAAAGAAGAGGAGAAAGGAAAGGCTGGAGAGAAGGCAACAAGGAGAAGGAAGATGAATTTTCTTTGATTCCTAAGGGAAAGGAGGCCACCACCTTCTCTCCCACTCCTGAAAAGGTCTTGAAAACCAAGGGAACTGGAGTCCTTCCTCTATTCTAGAAGAATGAAAACAGGTCTCTCCAGGGGTTACATAAACCCAACCTTTAGTTTTAAAAGGCAAATGTGTTACCAAGGTTTCTGGTCTCTATCTCCCCTGTAAGGTAAATTTCCTCCAGAGTTAACCTAGGAGCCTTTCTTGACATGTAACAAAGAAAATATAAGAAATGTTATTGTATTTCCTACCCATTTCAGTATTATTTATATTCCCCAAATGAATGAGAACATATGATGTTTGTCCTTCTCCGATTGACTTACTTCACTCAGCATAATACCCTCCAGTTCCATCCACGTTGAAGCAAATGGTGGGTATTTGTCATTTCTAATGGCTGAGTAATATCAGAAAGGGAGACAGAACATAAAGACTCCTAACTCTGGGAAATGAACTAGGGGTGGTGGAAGGGGAGGAGGGCAGGGGGTGGGGGTGAATGGGTGACGGGCACTGAGGGGGCACTTGACGGGATGAGCACTGGGTGTTATTCTGTATGTTGGCAAATTGAACACCAATAAAAAATAAATTTATTATTAAAAAAAAGAAATGTTATTGTATTTTCTTCTACTTTGCTGTATAATTTGTAGAAAATGTAATCCTGACTTCCTGGGTTTCATGGGCTACCTATATGCATGTACTCTTGTATTCATTCAGTAACAAATGTTTTTTTTTTTTTCCTTCCATATTGATGAGGATGGGCTTCTTTCTGTTGGTAGGACATTTTGCTTACCCAATAACTTGTCATTTGTTGGTCCTATCTGTCAATTTTCAGTCCTGAAATAATTCCCCTCCCCCAAAGCACCAAACTTCAGATACAAATTTGGGCTACATCATCCACGCAATGTTGTTATAGCTATCATTAGCAAGTTGTAGGCATGTTTTTAGGATAATACATCACTAATTCTGAAAGCAGAGACGTGTGGGAAAGAAAAGCATTTAAAATTGGGATTTCCTTTTATATACTGTGTACTTAAGGTTAAAATATGATAATTGCAAAATTTTTCTTGAACCAACAAGCTATTAAAAATGAAATGCTCAGAAACAAATATAGGGAAATCTCCCAAGTTTTTCTTTTTAAGTTTTCTTTGCTCCATCTCATCTCCCCATTTTGTTCTCTTAACAATGCTTATCATTATCTAAAATTAGCTTTTACTCTACTTTTAAAAATTGAAGTATAATTTGCATATACTTAAATCACCACTTGTATGTACAGAAAAGCACGTTCTTATCCCAAATTTTCTGTAAAATCAATCTCTGACAAATAGCAATTGTTAATTATCTTACTTGGATTTTCTCCTCACTGAGCACTGTAGAAAATTTTGTGCATAAAGACACAATAAGCTAAAATTGAGAAATTACGTAGTTGGCCTCTTTCTTCCTCCTAAAAGGAAGCAAGCTATTTCAATAGTGTACATGGATGCCCTCAAGTACACCATGAGAGTGCTGCAGAGAGACAAGAGTTGCTCTGCTCATCTCAATAACAGATGTAGAAGGTGATCTCGTTCAAAAGAGGCAATGCTAGGAGTGGAAAGAGGATGCATGGATGGGCTTGGAGGTTGGGGAAGATATGTGTTTGAACTAAAGACCTATTACTTATTGACCTCAGAGAAGTCACTTACCTCTCATTTGTAAAATTGACATTGTTATATATATATAATATATATATTATATATATACCCTTGTTATATATATATATACCCTATATATACCCTATATATATGTTATATATATATACACATATATATATATATATATATATATATATATATATATATACCCTTGTTATATAATGGTGAATGTAGAAAAGACAGATACTGAATTAATTTCCAGTACAAACAGTAGTTGATGATGTCCGCATGCAGCCACCCTTGCTACCCCAGCCAGAGGCATCTCACTCTTCTCTGAATAGCTCTTGCAATCTCAGGCAACTGTTCGTGAAGAGATAGCCTCTGTGGTGAAAACTGGAGAAGCAGTACCTCACTGAAGGAGGTACTCAAACAACATCTCAGATGTTGTTTGCATCCTAGGGGAACCCAGAGAAAGACAGTCATTGCTTTCTCCCTTAGAAAGGTAATACTCTATCATACAGTTTTACCACAGTGGCTAGAAATTCTAGTCCAATTCTTTCCTTTGGCACAATTTGGGATGAGGAGGAAACTGAGGTAGGAAGCTCTCCGGTTCCTTCCCGAGGGTTTGGATTTAAGAGAAGGAAGGTATAGAGGGGGCTCTATAAACTCACCAAACACCTCTGCTCTGGCTGGATGTTCAGATTCACAAGGATGAGGAACCTGGTAGTGTTCTTTTCTCTATGCTTCCATAGTTGCTCTATTTTGACTCCTAAGAAGACTTCTTTTGAAAAACGCTGAGCTTTGTAAACTAAGGGGGAGAGGGATTCTTCCAACTTCACAGCATTATGAGTCACCCATGACCAGGGGCTGAAGTGGATGTGGCTGGTGCTGACTCTGCCAACCTACTCTGTGCCTGGGCCTCCCTGAAAGCTTGTAATTACAGAGATGTGCAATAATACAAAAGCAGAGGGAAATAAAAGATGACCCTAGACTTAAATCCTGCTTACCTTGGATTTAAAAAAAAAAAAAAAAGAGGCAATGATCACATATACATCACTTTTGCCCCTGGTAGAAGGCAAACTATTTGAGGAAACAGCCTTTGTCTCATTCACATCCTGTAGATTATAGCACCTCACATACAGAAGGTACTCAGGCTGACATCATATGCTCTTACGGCATGTATATTATAAGGAGGCAATATGTGTGGTGCAAAAAGACCTGGATCAGAAAAATTTAGGGTGTAGTTCTAGTCCTGGTACTGTTCAACCTATCTGGGCCTTCATTGCCTCAAAGTTAAAAAGTTAAATTTGATTATCTCTAATTCAACCTCCAGCTCTAAAGTGGAAGCGAGGGGGGAGGAGGGTGAGGGAAAGGAAGGGAAGGGAAGGGAAGGGAAGGGAAGGGAAGGGAAGGGAAAGGAAGGGAAGGAAGAGAGGGAGGGAGAGAGAGAGGGAAGAAGGAAGGAGAGAAAGGGTGCTTCCATCAGAGAAAATTCAATCACAGAAAACTCTTTAGGAAGCATACTTGTCAGTTAATGGCTTCAGAGAATGGGAAAGTCACTGTGACTGTTTCAAGACAAATTTTGGTAGAATAAGAAGGATTTGGGCCAAGAAAGAAATTTTCCATCCCAGCCAGATGCAAAAAAGAGACTGTGGATGAACATTGAAAATGAATGATTTCCAGTCATTCTGCAAGTTGGTCCTGGTCTGCTGAGTTAGCACATCTGTACCTTTTCTTTTCTTGGCCTGTGGTCATAGTGAAACTACTCTCTTTATTTGCTAAGTCCTGTAATTCGTAAGGTGAAGAGGCAAACCAGTCAGTTAAAATGCACAGCATCAGGAGTGTGCACTTCCATGGTTTTGAGTGGCTATCCACTGCTCCATGGAATAATGCAGGAGAGAAAAGTCTTTTCCGAAATGCAGATAACAAGAATCTTATCTCACAGTAACAACCTCCAGCAATCAATTATGTTGCTACTAGCTGATCGTAGTAAGACATTTTTCAATACATGAAATTTATTTTAAAAGACAGCCTATATCATATCTGTCCACTCAATTTCCACAAGCCCTAAATACTCCCTTCCCGTAAGTTCAAATGTGAACCAATATTTCTTTCAACTACTCCCTGTGCACTTCAACACCTAACTTGACTTTCCCCCCAATTAATGAACTGGTTAATTAATTAATTAAAAATAAAATGCTACTTACTGGGCTCTTTCCTTTAGGAAAAGCTAAACTATCTGATGGTTCTCAGATGGAAGCAATTATCAATGTTTACTATAGTTGGTTTACTATAAAAATGTAAGATTCATTTCTGAAACATTATCCAAAGGATGGTACGTGGTAAACCCTGTATAGGGAGGGGCACCTGGGTACCTCAGTTCCTTGAGCGTCCAACCCCTGCTCTCAGGGACCTGAGGCCAAACCCCATGTTGGGTTCCATGCTAAGCTTGCAGCTTACTTTAAAAAGAAAAAGTTTTTAAAAACTAGATACAGGGAAATAAAAGAAACACAAAGATACTTAGTAGCCTGCAGTCATAACCTCAGTCTTATTTTCTATGATCCCACAGCTTGAAGACACTGCAAAATCTGGGAGACAGACACAGAATATCAGGCAGTAACATAAACCATGAGCAACAGAGTCTCCCTTTGTAGACAGAGCAAGTAGAGCACACACTATTAAAACACAATGACCTTCTAGAGATTAATTGAGAAGTCATTTCAATTTCTCAGTATGTACAGAATCCTCTAGAGGTAAAATTTACTCAGATTGGCTAATCTTTATTATGGTATCATTCAAGATTCAAAATATCTAACCAGTATCTTATACCATATTTAACATAAAACGGTAGAAATCAAATCCCAGTCCAAAGTCCCAATATGAATGCGAAGGGCCACTGTAACACTTTACAAGTGAAATTCAAGTTAAATAGCTTACTTAGAAAAAGTTAAAAGTTCCAAAACAGAATTAGACCAAATGAATTTTTAATGTAGAGTACTATAAATAAAGCTGACTTTATATCAAAGACTAAAAGATCAATGCATTGGTTTAACTACCATCTAAATAATACCTCTTCCAAAATAAATAAATAAATAAATAAATAAATAAATAAATAAATAAATAAATAAAACCTCTTCCAATTTTTGAAGCATTTAGAACACAAGGAAAATGAGAAGAATGAGAGGGGATTAAAATATTTTTACTGCCCATCCTGTCATAGCTTACTCAGTGCTGGTAAACACAGGATTGATTTATTAGCTAGTATGAATATGGAATAACACGAACTCCCAGTCTATTCTTGAAACTTTATAAGATTCACTCACTCCTACTAACACTCCCTTTGCTAGCCACCCTCCCCTTGCAAAAACCTTTTCCCTGGTCTGGTTACAGATACCAGAACAAATTAGAAGCAAATCCTAGGAGTTCTGTCTATCCCTTAGACAAGTCACAAATGTAGACATTTTTTTCATTTCAGAAGGTCCATGATAAAATACTAGATAAAACTAGATAAAATTCAGGCCAGGGCACATAACCAAAAAGTGATAGCTATTGGGGCGCCTGGGTGGTGTAGTCAGCTGAGCGTCCAACTCTTGGTCTCAGCTCAGGTCAGGATCTCCGGGTTGTGAGATCAAGCCCTGTGATGGGTTTCACGCTCCGCGAGGGTACCCCAAAGTTTATCGCTTGAGTTTCTCAAAGCTCCTTCTGCCCCTCCCCCTCATCTCTCTCTCAAATAAATAAATAAATAAATAAATAAATAAATCTTTTTAAAAAGACATAAAAATAAAAACCAGGAGCTACAGCTACAGAGCCATGCCTGTATTTGGATACGGCAAAACCGAGTAGGTAAAGTGATTCATAGTGATCACAATGAATGATTTACAATTAAGGAAAACTATACCTCACATATGTAACCTTATAAGCAATGCAGTTTTGATCATAAATACTACTTGAGAGTAAGCAGAGCTCCCACAGGAATACAATGATGTTGAAAGATAAAAGTGATGACTAGAGATGCAGTCCTTGAACTTCCTGGCGATCCTAGTGTAGTCATGACAGGTGACTTTTAGAACATCTTTATACTTATTGTAAATATGTAATTAAGGAACGTAAAGCTCATTGAAAAGTATCCAATTCCATGCAGACCAAGAGAATTAAAGCAAAATTTTCTTTTACATTTTAAAAAGAATTTTTTTAATTCCACAATTCCAATATTGCCTCAAGAACATCCTCTGTTACTTACAAAGTCTCTTACAAAGGTTTGCTAAGGAAGAATTTCTAAACAAGAGTTTTTTAATATAGTTCCTATATTGCAATGATTTTATTATATTAATATTGTTGTTTAAGAAAGATTACATTAAAATAAATGCTTTTATATGTGAATCCCTTCTGATTTGGTATCTGGATAGCTATTGCTATTTACAAAGATTATATATTTGAAATAGTTCTCTTTTAATAAAAAACCTGAAATCCAATTTATGTTATCAAAACTGTAAGATTGTTCAGAGTATCAAAAAACAAACCAGAGCCATTATTAACCAAAGCACTGAGTATAAACAGTGCAATTTAGAATAACACAAGTATATAATATAGTTTAATTACAAGTAAAATTCATCTTCAGTGTCAGCTAAAACAAGTTTTAAGTATTTTATGCAGTTACAAGTTCACAATGTTTTATCAAGTCTCTGATAGTCAGTGTGGTCCAGTATAATGGCCACTAGCCACATGTGACTAATGAGCATTTGAAGTGTGGCTTGTGTAACTGAGGAGCTGAATGTTAAATTCTATTTTATTTTAATTAATTTAAAATTAAATAGCTCCATGTGGCTAGTAGTTACTATATAGGACAGTGCAGTTCTGTACATCGAAAACTTATATAATTAATTCTGCTCTCCAAAGATACTAGTCAAGCTCAGCACTAAAGGTGATGCACTCGTTACCTATAAAGACTTAAACTTTAGGAATTTTTAATCTACCACTATATCCACAGTAATTGTCTGAATGCCTGAGTAATTGCTATATAAGTGACCAAATACATAATGCTAAAAGATAGGGGGGAATGGGAAAATATTCCTATTTTGTTCCTATTTTACTCTTTGCTAACCATGTGGATAATCTTCAAACAGGAGAGAATAGAACAAACCTGGTAGCAAATAGGCAAGACCAGTTTAAAATGTTGCTTTAGAATCTCTTGCTTTAAAATGCTTTAATACAGAGGCACTCGGGTGGCTCAGTCGGTTGAGCGTCTGACTTTTAACTCGTGGTTATCCTCAGGTCATGGTCTTAACTTATGAGATCAAGCCACAAGTCAGGTCTGCATTCAGGGTGGGGTCTGCTTGACATTCTTCACCCCATCCTCCACCCCACCTCCCACCCCCGCTTCCCCTCTGCTCCTCCCCATGCTGGCCCTCTATTAAATAAATAAATAAATAAATAAATAAATAAATAAATAAATAAATAAATAAAATCTTTAAAATACTGTAATACAATATTTTTCCAAATAGGATCAATTGACAACATTTTAAACAAAATGTTGGCCAAGTTATAGAATACATTTAGTATTAGCATATTTTGAGTTATAATTAAGAATTATTAAACCGTTTGAGAGCTTTTGTATTTTAATTTTTGTTATCTTTAGCTCTAAGCACCCATGTTTTATTGTCGTGGGTTAATGAGAAAAAAAATAGATCACATTTGTGCTAAGTGAAAGAGAGAGATTATCAGAAAGAATATGATGGTGAAGGTTCTAGAGTGGCTCAAAGAGAAAAAAAAATTGGTGCCAGAAATGAGTTATTACTCAGCACATAGTGGTAAAACATATAGTATAGCTAATGATACTACTAGTTTGGCTACAGTTTTTAAAACATGTAATTGGAAAAAAAGCTATGACTTGCATTGAATTATTAGGTTTTTCTACATTCTCTTGTTAAATAATCAAGACTGCCTTGGACAGTGTTAGTTTTTATTCCTTCTTGTGCCATTATTTGTATTTTTAATACAAAATAAATGTATTTCTTTTCATGAAATTTTATTAGATTAACAAATACACTTTTGGCTTTTGGTAGACTGGAAAATCTCAGAAGCTAAATTGCGTATTTTCACCCAATGGTACATAAGAGAATGCTGATTTTATCAATGTCACATGGACAGGTTAAGAGATACTACTCACATAAAAGTACAATTCAGCCTCAGAAAATCATTTATTTTCACATAACTTAATATCTATAAAGTTTAAATAGGTTAATTTTATCGGGTTTGGGTATTTCATTTATAAATATATTTTCATTATATATGAATTATATGCACAAAAATTCCAGACACATTTTTTAAAAGATTTATTTATTTGCCTTAGAGGGAGAGAGAGAGAGAGAGAGGGAGAGAGAGAGAGGGAGAAAGAAAGAGCTACAGAAGAGGGGAGGGGCAGAGGGAGACAAACAGACTCCCTGCTGAGTGCAGATCCTGCCCCCAACCTCACCACACACACACAGGGTTTGATCCCAGGACCCAAAGATCATGATCTGAGCTGAAACCAAGAGCCAGAAACTCTACTGAGTGAGCCACTCAGGTGACCCCCAAATTCCAGACACTTTTATGTTTATGCATAAGCAATTAAAGTTAAAATAGAAATGATTTAAGTCAAAATTGGGGATTAACAAAAAGTTGTTTTGGTTTTTCATTGTTATTTGTTTCTTTTGGAAGAGTTTGGCTTAGTATTTTAGTTGTTTGGCTGGGTTGACGGTCACTCTAATGGCTGCCTATGACCTTCAGGAAGATATTTAAAATCTGTCACAAACTGAGCTCTGGCCACCTTCTCCAGCTCTTTCTCTTTCCTGACATGGACCCTGCATTCCAAACATGTCTACTTATCGAAATTCCCAGAAAGCTTCTTGTTCCCTCATATCTCCATGCTGTCCAATGCTCTTTCATCCCTTGGATTTATTTTTAATTAATTAATAAATACATCTATCTGCCTATCTATTTATTTAGTTTTGCCTTAGGCTACTGCCATACATTGCGCTGTATTCAAAATCACACTCGGTGCTGTGGTAAGCTTTCCCAGGTAGGTGTATTTTTCATATTTTCTCCTGGGACTACTGGTATTCCTCTCTCAAATGCTCTACATTGTACTGATATTTTAATTGTCCTATCACCCTATTTGTCCATGACCTCTTCAAGCCCAAGGATATGTATTTCCAGTGCCTAGCTGATTCTCAAATACACAGCAATCAATAGTTTTAAATGAGTAATAGTGGGGTGGTCGATCTAATGACTAGAAACTTCTGTACACCTAGAGAAATTATATCCTAGAAGACTAAAATATTTTGAAAATGTTATTATTAATCCATCTTCAATAATCTTTGGAGAATTACAGAGAACTAAAACATTGCCACAAGAATCAAGATGAGTAGATATTAGCCTAATTTCAAAAAGGGGGTACAAGTGAATTCTGGACACTTATATCCATGTCTAGATGTATTCGTTTTCTAGGGCTGCTACAACAGAGTACCCCAAATGTGGTGGTTTAAAACAACAGAATTTCTTTTCTCTTACAGTTCTGGAGAAAGAAGCTCTATATCAAAGTTTTGACAGGGCCATGCTCTCTCTGAAGGCTTAGAGCGAGAATCTGTTCCATGTCTTTCTCTTTGCTTCTGATATTACTGGCAATCCTTGGAATCCTGTACTTGTAGACACATCACAAAATCTCTGCCTGCACCATCACATGGCATTTTCCCTGTGTGTCTGTCTCTGTGTCTTTTCTCCTTCTATAACGATATCAGTTACACTGGATTAGGGCTAACCCTAATGACCTCATCCTAACTTGATTACAACTGCAAAGACCTCATTTCCAAATAAGGTCACATTCACATGGAAAATGAAATGGAAATTTCGGTACTTAACAAATGTTCAGTAAGAACAAAGGGATGCCAAACTGACAATATTTCCATTTGCTTTAAGGTTATTATACTGCTTTATCTGGCTAATGTCAAAGACATAGCATACTTTTATTTATATTTTAAAGATTTATTTATTTATTTATTCATGATAGACAGAGAGAGAGAGAGAGAGGAGAGAGAGAGAGAGAGGCAGAGACACAGGCAGAGGGAGAAGCAGGCTCCTCACAGGGAGCCCGATGTGGGACTCAACCCGGAACTCTGGGATCATGCCCTAAGCCGAAGGCAGACGCTCAAACGCTGAGCCACCCAGGCATCCTATATTGCATATTTTGTACATTATAAACCTTGATGGGTGGTCTGTAATGCTCTGTAGGATGCTATAATACATGCTTTGAAATTGTCTATTTTTATCAAAAAGTTATATGAGTATGTTTATCTAACTCACAGATGATTCAAAAATATAAAGGGCTGATAATATAGAAAAACAAAATGAATATTTGAGCACCTCTACAAAGAATTATGCTAGACTGATATTAAATTTAAATTAATTGAAGTGAACAAAAATACATGTGCCTATTCTTCTAATTCTGTAAACAGGAAAAATATGAAAAGAAGATTCACCAACCTGGTTCCAGCCCTCATTAAGACAATGAAATTCTGTTTTCCAAAATGCTTTCACTGGTGCTACTAATAATAGTATTTTATTTGCAGAGACGTTTATGACTGCAAATTATCAGGAGGTAGTGAACAAGTCCAGATAATCAACACTGACAGTACAAAATGAGCAAACAGGACAAACACTCTGAAGACCTTGGTCAATATTTCATAGGAAAACCTTGAAGAGAACATGACACCCAGGTGAGATTCTAGGCACTGTATGTATACGGTATCAGAATTGGAATCCTGATTGAAATTGAGAGATGTATAACTAAAATCAGCTTAATGAAGAAAATATACTGGTTTAAAAAACAAAAATGTAAGGAAAAATTTCAGCATCAGTCATTGTGGGATCCTAGAGTTCGAATAACATCACCAGGATTAAGGCTTCTCCTCTCCTCTCCCCTCCCCTCCCCTCCCCTTCCCTCCCCTCTCTCCCTCTCTCTCTTTCTTTCTTTCACTAGGTTTGCTTTCTTCTGCACTGGGTTTATTATACGAGAAACTCTCTCTAATGCCAACTTTCAGCAGCCTAGACTTAGACCCTGCAGCTCAATCATTTCAGTAAGGAGTGGGCACCTCAGTAATTCTAGCAAAAGTCTCAGGTCTAACACTCACTGACTCAAATTAGGTTAAAAGCCAGCAACAGACCTCATGATTCTGACACTAATTGGCAATCAAGAGTGGGGTTAAGGAAAGGGCAAAATTCATAGATTGCCATAGGAAAAGGATGGGAGAGCCTATAGATGCTAGGTAAACAAAAATAATAAATATCTATTGTATGTGCAGTCCTTTCCCTTCTGGTGCTAGAGGACATGTGATTCTTCACAGTTGTTACATATAATTCAGGCTCCATGGTTTTGAAACAATGCAAAGCAAAGACAAAAATAAAAACCAAACAAACAAAAAACACATATCACAGAAGATATTCTATTACAATGATAAGGATTAATCCTTCATATCCAATTAACTCTTGATCTTTTCCAGTTAAAAGCCATAAAAGCTTCAGTTAAAATGCATTTAAAGGGACACCTGGGTGGCTCAGTGGTTGAGCATCTGGCTTTGGCTCAGGGTGTAATCCTGGGGTCCCAGAATCAAGTCCCACATTGGGCTTCCTGGAGCCTGTTTCTCCGTGTGTGTGTGTGTGTGTGTGTGTGTGTGTGTGTGTGTGTCTCATGAATAAATAGATAAAATCTTTTAGGAGAAGATGGCGGAGGAGTAGGGATCCTCAACTCACCTGACCCACCAACTTACCTAGATTACTTTCAAACCATCCTGAAAACCTATGAATTCGACCTGAGATTTTTTTTTTTTTTTTTTTTTTTTTTAAATTTTTATTTATTTATGATAGTCAGAGAGAGAGAGAGAGAGAGAGAGAGGCAGAGACACAGTCAGAGGGAGAAGCAGGCTCCATGCACCGGGAGCCCAATGTGGGATTCGATCCCGGGTCTCCAGGATCGCGCCCTGGGCCAAAGGCAGGCGCCAAACCGCTGCGCCACCCAGGGATCCCTCGACCTGAGATTTAAAGAGAGAACAGCTGGAATGCTACAGAGAGGATTTTCGCTTCTAACAAGAATCATCTAGAGTGAAATTTACTTAGGTCGTGGTTGATATTATTAACTCAGCCCACTAGTACAGCCACTCTACACTGAGGAATATGACTAGAAAGAAGAATTCATCACAAAAGAAGGAATAAAAAAAAGTACTCTCTGCCACAGAGTTACAGAATTTGGATTACAATTCGATGTCAGAAAGCCAATTCAGAAGCACAATTATAAAGCTACTGGTGGCTCTGGAAAAAAGCATAAAGGAATCATAAAAGACACTTCATGACTGCAAAATTTAGATCTAATCAGGCCAAAATTAAAACTCAATTAAATGAGATGCAATCCAAACTGGAGGTCCTAATGACGAGGGTTAATGAGGTAGAAGAAAGAGAGAGTGGCATAGAAGACAAATTGATGGCAAGGAAGGAAGCTGAGGAAAAAAGAGAAAAACAAATAAGAGACCATGAGGAAAGGTAAAGGGAAATTTATGATAGCCTAAAAAGGAAAAATCTATATATAATTGGGGTTCCAAAGAATGCCCAGAGGGACAGAGGGCCAGAAAGCATATTTGAACAAATCATACCTGAGAACTTCCCTAATTTGGGGAGGGAAACACTCATTCAGATCCAAGAGAGAGAGATCCCCTCCCCAAAATCAATAAAAACTTCACATTTAATAATGAAACTTCAAATTCCAAATATAAAGAGAAAATCCTTAAAATAGCAAGAGACAAGAGATCCCTAACTTATATATGGAGAAACATCAGATTAACAGCAGACCTTTCCACAGAGACCGAGCAGGCCAGGAAGGGCTGACAGGATATATTCAGGGTCCTAAATGAGAAGAACATGCAGCCAAGAATACTTTATCCAGCAAGGCTCTCATTCAGAATAGAAGGAGAGATAAAGAGCCACCAAATAGGCAGAAACTGAAACAATATGTGGCCACCAAACCAGCTCTGCAAGAAATATTAAGAGGGACCCTGGAAAAGAAGGAGGAAACCCAAAGAAATAATCCACAAAAACAGGAACTGAATAGGTAATACGATGACATTAAATTCGTATCCTTCAGTAGTAACTCTGAACGTGAATGGGCTAATCCCATCTAAAGACGCAGGGTTTCGGACAGGATAAAAAAGTCTATTTGCTGTCTACAAGAGAGTCATTTAGCCTAAGGACACCTACAGCCTGAAAAAAAAAGGTTGGAGAACCATTTACTATTCAAATGGTCTTCAAAAGAAAGCTTGGGTAGTGAACCTCAAATTAGATAAATTAAAGTTTATCCCAAAAACTGTAGTAAGAGATGAAGAGGGACACTATATCATACTTAAAGGATATATCCAACAAGAGGACCTAACAATCATGAATATTTATGCCCCTAATGTGGAAGCTGCAAAGTATACCAATCAATTAATAACCAAAGTAAAGACACACTTAGATAATACACTAATAGTAGGAGACTTCAACACGCCACTTTCTGCAAATGACAGATTTTCTAACCACAACATCACCAAAGAAACAAGAGCTTTAAATGATACAGTAGACCAGATGGATTTCGCAGATATATACAGAACTTTGCATCTGAATGCAACTGAATACACATTCTTCTTAAGTGCTCATGGAACTTTCTACAGAAGAGATCACACACTGGGTCACAAATCAGGTTTCAACTGATACCAAAGATTGGAGTTGTCCCCTGCATATTTTCAGGCCATAATGCTTTGAAACTTGAACTCAATCACAAGAAGTTTGGAAGAAACTCAGACACGTGGAGGTTAAAGAACATCCTGCTAAAGGATGGTCAACCAGGAAATTAGAGAAGAATTTAAAAGATTCATGGAAACTAATGAGAATGAAGAAACAACCATTTAAAATCTTTGGAGTACAGCAAAAGCAGTCCTAAGAGGGAAATACATTGCAATGCAAATATCCCTAAAAAATTGGAAAAACTCAAATACACAAGCTAACCTCACACCTGAAGGAACTGGAAAAAGAACAGCAAATAAAATCTACACCCAGCAGAAGAAGACAATTAATAAAGATTCGAGCAGAATTCAATGAAACAGAGAACAGAACTGTAGAACAGATCAATAAAACCAAGAGTTGGTTCTTTGAAAGAATTAATAAGATAGATAAACCATTAGCCAGCCTTATTAAAAAGAAAAAAGACTCCAATTAATAAACTCACAAATGAAAAAGGAGAGATCACAACCAATACCAAGGAAATACAAATGATTTTAAAAATGTATTATGAGCAGCTATACACCAATAAATTAGACAATCTAGAAGAAATGCATTTCTGGAAAACCACAAACTACCAAACTGTAACAGGAAGAGATAGAAAACCTAAACAGGCCAATCACCAGGGAGGAAATTGAAGCAGTCATCAAAAACTTCCCAAGATACAAAAGTCCAGGGCCAGATGGCTTCCCAAGGGAATTCTATCAAACGTTTAAAGAAGAAACAATATCTATTCTACTAAAGCTGTTCTGAAAGATAGAAAAGGGCAGAATACTTCCAAACTCGTTCTATGAGGCCAGCATCACCTTAATTCCAAAACCAGACAAAGACCCCACCAAAAAGGAGAATTATAGACCAATATCACTAATGAACCCAGTTGCAAAAATTCTCAACAAGATCCTAGCCAATAGATTCAACAGTACATTAAGAAGATTATTCACTATCCAAGTGGGAATTTATCCCCAGGATGCAAGGCTGATTCAACAATTATAAAACAATCAACGTGATAGATCATATCAACAAGAGAAAAAACAAAAACCATATGATCCCCTCAATAGATGCAGAGAAAGCATTTGACAAAATACAGCATCCATTACTGATCAAAACTCTTCAGAGTGTAGGGATAGAGGGAACATTCCTCAGCATCTTAAAAGCTATCTACAAAAAGCCCACAGCAAATATTCTCAATGGGGAAACACTGGGAGCCTTTCCCCTAAGATCAGGAACACGACAGGGATGTCCACTCTCACCATTGCTATTCAACATAGTACTGGAAGTCCTAGCCTCAGCAATCAGACAACAAAAAGAAATAAAAGGCATTCAAATTGGCAAAGAAGAAGTTAAACTCTCCCTCTTTGCAGATGACATGATACTGTACATAAAAAACCCAAAAGACTCCACCCCAAGTTTGCTAGAATTCATACAGCAATTCGGCAGTGTGGCAGGACACAAAATCAATGCTCAGAAATCAGTGGCATTTCTATACACTAACAATGAGTCTAAGAAAGAGAAATTAAGGAGTCAATCCCATTACAATTGCACCCAAAAGCAGAAGATACCTAGGAATAAACCTAACCAAAGAGGTAAAGGATCTATACCCTAAAAACTATAGAACACTTCTGAAAGAAATTAAGGAAGACACAAAGAGATGGAAAAATATTCCATGCTCATGGAATGCAGAATTAATATTGTGAAAATGTCAATGTTACCCAGGGCAATTTACACGTTTAATGCAATCCCTATCAAAATACCATGGACTTTCTTCAGACAGTTAGAACAAATTATTTTAAGATTTGTGTGGAATCAAAAAAGACCCCGAATAGCCAGGGGAATTTTAAAAAAGAAAACCATATCTGGGGGCATCACAATGCCAGATTTCAGGTTGTACTACAAAGCTGTGGTCATCAAGACAGTGTGGTACTGGCACAAAAGCAGACACATAGATCAATGGAACAGAATAGAGAACCCAGAAGTGGACCCTCAACTTTATGGTCAACTAATATTCGATAAAGGAGGAAAGACTATCCACTGGAAGAAAGACAGTCTCTTCAATAAATGGTGCTGGGAAAATTGGACATCCACATGCAGAAGAATGAAACTAGACCACTCTCTTGCACCAGACACAAAGATAAAGTCAGAATGGATGAAAGATCTAAATGTGAGACAAGATTCCCTCAGAATCCTAGAAGAGAACACAGGCAACACCCTTTTTGAACTTGGCCACAGTAACTTCTTGCAAGATACATCCACGAAGGCAAAAGAAACAAAAGCAAAAAG
Source organism: Canis lupus dingo (assembly GCF_003254725.2). Lineage (NCBI taxonomy): Eukaryota > Metazoa > Chordata > Mammalia > Carnivora > Canidae > Canis > Canis lupus. The sequence continues at coordinate 25,454,238 of NC_064247.1, read as the reverse complement.
AAACTATTGGGACTTCATCAAGATAAGAAGCTTTTGCACAGCAAAGGATACAGTCAACAAAACTAAAAGACAACCTAGAGAATGGGAAAAGATATTTGCAAAGGACGTATCAGATAAAGGGCTAGTTTCCAAGATCTATAAAGAACTTATTAAACTCAACACCAAAGAAACAAACAATCCAATCATGAAATGGGCAAAAGACATGAACAGAAATCTCCCAGAGGAAGACATAGAGATGGCCAACACGCACATGAGAAAATGCTCTGCATCACTGGCCATCAGGGAAATACAAATCGAAACCACGATGAGATACCACCTCACACCACTGAGAATGGGGAAAATTAACAAGGCGGGAAACCACAAATGTTGGAGAGGATGTGGAGAAAGGGGAACCCTCTTACACTTTTGGTGGGAATGTGAACTGGTGCAGCCACTCTGGGAAACTGTGTGGAGGTTCCTCAAAGAGTTAAAAATAGACCTGCCCTATGACCCAGCAATTGCACTGCTGGGGATTTACCCCAAAGATACAGATGCAGTGAAATGCCAGGACACCTGCACCCCGATGTTTATAGCAGCAATGTTCACAATAGCCAAACTGTGGAAGGAGCCTCGGTGTCCATTGAAAGATGAATGGATAAAGAAGATGTGGTTTATGTATACAATGGAATATTCCTCAGCCATTAGAAACGACAAATACCCACCATTTGCTTCGACGTGGATGGAACTGGAGGGTATTATGCTGAGTGAAGTAAGTCAATCGGAGAAGGACAAACATTATATGTTCTCATTCATTTGGGGAATATAAATAATAGTGAAAGGGAATATAAGGGAAGGGAGAAGAAGTGGGTGGGAAATATCAGAAAGGGAGACAGAACATAAAGACTCCTAACTCTGGGAAACAAACTAGGGGTGGTGGAAGGGGAGGAGGGTGGAGGTAGCGGTGCCTGGGTGATGGGCACTTGGCGGGATGAGCACTGGGTGTTATTCTGTATGTTGGCAAATTGAACACCAATAAAAAATAAATTTATTATTAAAAAAAGAATTGATGAAGAAAATTTATAGCAATGTCAAAAGAAGTAGCTGATCATTCTTTACATCACATTACTTCTAGGTATGCCTGGGTGGCTCAGGAGTTGAGTGTCTGCCTTCTGCTTAGGGCGTGATCTCAGAGTACAGGGATGGAGTCCCACTTTGGGCCCCCTGCATGGAACCTGTTTCTCCTTCTGCCTACATCTCTGCCTCTCTTTGTGTACCTCTCATGAATAAATAAATACAGTCTTTAAAAAAATAAATTTAAAAAAAATTTTAAAAGGGTTACTTCTACAGGAACAAGGGAAATTTCTCCAACTGAGAAAAAAAGCCCCTGAAATATAGACATTAGTAGGGGCACATACCACCATGAGGAAATAAGGAAAAACCACTGACTAACCATTCAAAAAGGTACAGAATCAGGCAAGGAAACACATCTAATTCTACACCTGCCAGTGTCACTGCATCTAACTTACTGTCTACTAGGCTCTTCTACAAACCCTACTTAAAAAATCTCTTATAAATATTATTTTCACAACACAAGCTGCTTTACAAAAATTTGAAATGGTTCCCTGGTATTCAGTGCATTAAACCTAAATCTTCTGTCCTCAATTTTAAAGCCCTTTGTAACATATCTGCTCAGTAGCCAGTCTATTCACCATGGTCCCTAACACATACACTATGTCTTATTTTTATCATTTTATCATTTTATGATAAAAATACTCCATGGTCTTTTCTACTTCCAGAACTTTGCTCACACTGATTCTCTACTATGGTAAGAAGAATAAAGTCTCCACAAATATTTCCGTGTTCTAATCCCCAGAACCTGTAAACATGTTATCTTACGTGATAAAACGGACTTTGCAGATATCATTAAGGATCTTACAATGAAGAGACTATTCTGGATTACCCAGTTGGGCCCAAAATAATCAAAAGGTCCTTTTAACAAAGAGTCAGGAGGGTTCCAAGACAGATTCAGAGGTTACAGGGATGTGCATTAAAAATACAATAAAGGGCCACAAGCCAAAGAATGCAGTCTCTTGAAGCTAGAAAAGGAGGAATGGATTCTCTCCTAGGAGCCTCCAGAAGGAATGTAGCCCTACCATTCCTTTCATTTTAGCCTCATAAGACTAACCTCTAGAACTGCAAGCTAATAAATATGTGTTATTTTAGGGCACTGAGTTTTCAGTAATTTGTTATAACAGCAGTCAGAAACTAAAATATCTACCAACACCACCTTCACTAAATAATAATTTTCAACACCAGATTCTTTCTGAAGACTTCTCTGACCTTGTTCTTTTATGGACATGTCCTATATCAAGAGTTTAAATACAGAATGTTCTTTCTTTTTTAGTGTGTCTTAAGTAAACTCGAAAGCTCTTGACAGAGGGATCACCAGAGTTAATGCTTCCCATTCTCCACTGTAGTTATGCACTATGTGTACAATGCATGCCTGTTGGTTCTGTCATGTGGTCAGTCAGCCAACATTCATCCAGAGTATGATTCATACAAAGTAATGTGCCAGAACCTGTGAGACTTAGTAAAAAGAACAACTAACATTCTTATCCCCTAGAACACTATCTTGGGGGTTATAAAACACATACTCAACCAACTAAATTCAAATCCAGGACAGGCTAAGTAAAACAAGAGAGCTAAGAAGGAAAAGTTTTAGGAATTTAGATGTGGAAGAGTTTTCTCATGGGATTCAAAGATAATCTCACAGAGGAAGTGCCAAATTGTCCTACTTGTCTTTGGCACACTTATGTTTGATGTCCTTCCTTCCTATCTACTTCCCTCAAACTAATTATCTTCCTCATAACACTTTCTGGTATTTTTATTTGAAGATGACCCCAGTGAGCAAATGACTGGCCTCAGAAAACTATTCCTCTGAAATGGCTCTGACCTCTCTCCTCTTTACTCTTCAGTCTGTATCCACTGCCAAAGCCTATCACCTATATTTCCATCATGGTTACTACCATCTTCATGAGCATGCTCAGTTTTCATTAGAGGGAACCTCATACTCTCTCCTCAGTCCCCTCGCTATGCCCTGAGTGCAAAGTTTTACAAGCACTTATGAAACACTGACTTCTTTATTGAGAGACTGTATGTCAAGGTGGACCCATACGTTCTATATCAGTTAACCTAATTTTAAAAACTGATCTGTCATTGATTAGACTCCATAATAAAAAGTTGTCATTCATACTTCTTCAAAAGGTACTGAGTGTTTCATACAACAGGGGTTGCACTGTTGAAAAATTTGGGGAAAAGTGGTTTAAACAATTACAGAATCCTTTAGTATAGAGCTGCTCAGAGGCTTTATTACACTAAAGCACACAGTAAATCCACAAGGATGCAATATACCAAAAAGTTACTTTACCACAAAATCCTAGTTTTATTATTGCTGTTTATTAGTTTTGTTTTGGTTACATTCATATGAACAATTTTGCAGGCTGACAGTTCGAGAACTATCAATACAGGGAGGAAAGTTCTGAAATCACAGAGAACTAGCTCTTCCACTATCTGTGTGGCTAAAACTCCTGTGGACTGTAATCATTTCCCTATTTAAAATTGAAGGGTAAAATTAGATTATCTCTGAGGTTCCTTCCAGCTCTAACCTTCTATGATTCTATTTCCCCAGAATTAATCCAATTGCCCAGTGGTTTGGATTGTGTTCAGACAATGAACAACTTTCATTTTCAATTACACTTGATTCTAGAAAAGGCACCTCCATTTTAAATGTTGGAAGTCTTATAATAACTTCATGTGCATATAAAGCAGAGCTGCTTATAGCATCAACTGTATGTGAACATTGGCTATTCCATAAAGGTTCAAAGGATGAATAAATTACAAGTGACCTAATTATTGGTTATAAAACTGGAGTAGTCTTCAAAAGATGGCCATACTTTGGTCAATCTGACTTCATAAATTATTGTGTTTATTGTTTTTTTTTTTTGGTTATTTTTACATATAGTCCATTACAACCCAGAATGATTACACAATTTCCTAGCTCAAATGCACAAAACTACAGACCAGTAAGCCTGCCTTAAAATATAGTATTCTAATTAAAATTTTATTACATATGAAAAGGGATAATACTGAAAATACCCATTTACCCATCATCCATCTAAAGAAATAAAATGTCAACAATATGTATGAAGCCCCTTAATACTTCTCTCTCTCAGATTATATTCTTCCTCTTCTCCTCAGAGGTAATCCACCATACTTACATCCAAAGTAAGACAAAGAGATAAACATGGAAAGCTTTAAAGTAAATACTACTGCAACCAATTCTACAGAATTGTCCAGAATAATTTCTGACATATCAATTTTATTCATTTCAAAATTATCTGCATGAATACATATTTTGTTTCATAGGATTTTTGAAATTTTAATCACTAATGAGGATGTACCTGCTATATATTGTTATATAACTTACCTGAAAATGAGTGGGGAGTGATACAAACGTCATCACAACATATGAGAAGAGCATCTGTTGGAAGCTTGTTCATAACATCCCAGATTTTGCCCTGATTTATCAATGGCAAAGCATGATGAGTCACTTCCCCCCATTGGAAATTTTTGCCAAGCCCTTTTCTTTCTCTCTTTTTCTCTCCCTCCCTATCCTTTCTCTCCCTCCCTTCAAGCTTCCAAGCTTCCTTCCTTCCTTCCTTCCTTCCTTCCTTCCTTCCTTCCTTCCTTCCTTCCTTCCTTCCTTCCTTCCCTCCTTCCTTCCTTCCTTCCTTCCTTCCTTCCCTCCTTCCTTCCTTCCTTCCTTCCTCCTTCCCTCCCTCCCTCCCTCCTTCCCTTCGTCCCTCCCTCCTTCCCTCATGTTTATTTGCCAAAAGAAAATAAAAATTAGCTCAGCTCTCCACACTCCATTTCAGTACATAATACCTGGAGGTGGGAGGTTTATAGATGCATCACCATCATCCAAGTGACCAAAGAATTTACTCGAGGTTATTACATAATTTGTGGAGATGCTAAAGAGAATATACAGTGAGTGGGATAGGACTTGCCTTGCTCAAAATAGAATCTTATATGAATCAAATTATTCAGATGATTTGTCAACTGTGCATTTCACTTTTCTCTAATGGCTCCAGTTTCTAAAATAATTCCTGTAAGAATTTAACATGGTCATGATGTGTAACAAGCAACTTAAATTAGAGTTTTGGGAGTAAGAAGAGAAAGGATTGTTTAAACAATCACTAAATTACCATTTCCCAAAGGTTAGGTTAAGATAAGATGTGTATTATAAGATTTAAAATATCTAGTGAGAACAAGTACAAAGTATTCCCTTAGGACATCACAAATCTAATCCAGAGGAAACTATCTTGGACCTAGGGCTGAGTATGGATGTTCATTCTCACTTGACAATATCTGCAATTTTCCCACTATCATTTCATAAAAAATTACACTTGTCAAAAATACACATTTTTGTCATTGAATTATCCCCAAAAGAATAAAATATGTCTCTAGGGGGAAAAACCATATGCTTGGTAATAAAAGAGTATAAGATGGTAACCAACTCACATGTTGACTAGAGATGTGATGTTAAGACTGTATCAGTTCTGACCGCAAACTACAAAACTGATCTATGCTTTCACAATTCATCATTCAATCCCTTAGACTCACATCAGAGAAACACATGAAAACTGAGGGTCACCATTATTTAACTGGTAGACTGCCCTGTGTCATCTTCTCTGTGTACATAAGCCTGCATTTGGATAAGGAAAAATGACATTTGGATTTGATATTATATGTGGAAGGTACCCAGAGAAAGTGAATTCTTATTGAAGGGGATTAAGGTGACACTATCTAACCTTTTATACTCATTCTGTTCTGTGCCTGTAATAGCATCTTTTCAGTCCCACAGCTCTTAGAATAAGGCTTCATCTCACCCTGGAACCTAAAGATTTGCCATCTGCCTTTCATTTTTTGACTCTGCATCCATATCAACTCAACCAACAGAAGAGGAGACTTCCGGATATACTTATATCCACATGTATGATTTACACAAAGGATGTTTTTGTAATGGGTAGTGTATGTCCACAAAAGTGTACTCATTCATACCCTGACAATATTTACTGTGACTCAAAAGACAAAGATTATAGACACTGGGAATTAAGTGGTGAGCAAAACAACATGGACTCTATCTCCACAGACATGTCCCTCTGTTATGTCTAGAAGAGCTGATGATGCTATGACAACTAGAACAGACAATTTTACTAATCAGAGTTCAGGGAGGCTTCCCTGGACAGCCTGGTTAAATTTAGATCTAAAAGACTAACTGGAGCTAACTAGATGAATATTTATGAGAAGGATATCTCAGGCAAAGAGAAGGGCATTACAAATGCTCCAAGGTGAGGAAGACAAAAGAGAAAAAAAGGTGGTTGAGGAGGGGAAAGCAGGAACAGCTCAGGTATTAGCCCCATCCAATGACTTCATGGACAAGGATGAGCTGGCAAAGTAAACCAAGAGGAGCATGGAAAGAGAAAAAAAGGGCAGGAGGGGAGTTATAGAAACCAAAGGGAAAAACTGTCTCCAGACGTAGAGAGAATTTAATGAGTTGGTGTTGGGAAACAGAAAGGTGTGACGAGGACAAATGTTCTTGGAGATGGTTATTGTTTGTAAAAAGCTGTATTTTTTTCTTTTCTACAATATATAACCTTACTAAGAATAAACAAAGGAACTCCATGCCAGATCATCTTGTTTGAGCCCTTGGTTAGCTGTCAGTTTGCTTCTTATCAAAGGAGAATTTAAAATTTAAACTAAGACACTTAAGGTCTTAACTAAAATTTAAACTATGTTGCTTAGTTTTTTAACTACAAATTCAGTCTTTTCAAAAAATAGCTATACATATTCATGGCTCAACTCCTTGCCTGGTCAGTGACTCAATAATTTGCCTTCTCCTTTGCTACTTTTAAGACAAAGGTATCCTCAGAAAGTTTACTCCTGCAGGTAATAGGCTAAAAACACAGTCCATTAATTGGAAGGACCAATGGATGTTGGGATGCCTGGGTGGCTCAGTGGTTGAGTGTCTGCCTACAGCTTGGGGCATGATCCTGGGATCTAGGATCCAGTCCCGCATCGGGCTCCCTGCACGGGAAGCCTGCTTCTGCTCCCTCTGCCTATGTCTCTGCCTCTCTCTTTCTGTATCTCTCATGAATAAATAAATAAATGTTTAAAAAAAAAAAAAGGAAGGACCAATGGATGAGAAACTATAAACTATATCCTCCTAAGCAATATATGGCATCAGCTCGAAACACATGGATTTGAGTAACTGATGGTGTTTGCTTCACTTTACATCTATGGTGATAATATTTATCAGGGTACCATTTTAATATTGTAGTAAAACAAACATAGTTGAATTCTCTGGTTATTTTGTACAGTGACTAAATCAAAAAACAGTATGTAGATACATTTTGTGTGCTACCCTGGCAGGGAAATGGTTGATATTTACATTAATGAGCAACCCCAAATACTTCAAGTATCCTGGTAGGAAAAGAAAACAGTCACATTTATGGGAAAATTCGATGCTCTAGAGTCAAGAGATCATGCTCAGGTAAGTGAGAGGAAAAAATAGATTCGTGAATGCTAAGTTTTCAAATGACAAGAATGTCATTGTCCATTACTAGCATACCTTCATTTAAACTAAAATATAAACTATTTTCTAATTATCTTCTGTTTTCAAAATTCCATGCTATTACTCCATTATATTAGGCCTTAGAGTAGGGGGCCAATGACACTAATTCCAGTTTCAACATCAAACCATATGATTCCATTTCTCTGGTAATAAAATGCGGATAGTTCTGTCATCCTATTTACTTCAGAAATGCTAGACAGATTATATGAGGTGGACATGTGTGGTACTCTGTGAAAATTTTTAAATATCTATAACAAATGTAATTTACTATAATCACTCCATGTAGTATATACTAAGCCAACCACATAAACGCAATTATTTTGAAAAATGCTTATACTTGCAAAATGTTATGACTGTCCATGAAATATGTGATTTTATGTTTCTCCAAATGAAAGAAGAACTTCTGAGAACATGTCAGCTTCATACGCACACACTCACATATTATCTAGAGAGAATTGCTGGAGGAGAAAGAAATGAAGCAGGACTTCTATTTCTCATGCTGTATTCCTTCTTCCCTTCTTCCTCATAGGGGAGCCATCACTGTTAACCGGGCATATTGCCATCCAGAACAGACAACATTTTATAGCTTCTCTTGCAGCCAAGAGAGATTGTTAGGCTAAATTCTGGTCAATGGGATGGAAGTTGAAACTTCATGTTTAATATGTCCTTAGAGTAAAAGGGTTCTTGAAGTAAAGGTTATCTGTTTCTTCCATCCCTCCATCCTTCCTGTTAGTTGGAATGTGTATATGATGCTGGAACTTAAGCCATAAAGAAGAGTCTAGAAGCTGAGGTAAAAGGAGCAAAAAGATAAAATATGTCTGGGTTCCTGGTACACAAATACCAGCTCTAGATGGCATACATATTTTTCATGGGAGAGAGAAATAAATTTTTTTATTTTGGGTCTTCAATTATTCACAGGCAAACCTCATCCTATCTGCATGCTATATATATTAGCTATATATATTCATTTATATGCATAATCATTTATAAACACAAGCACAAATATTAATACATATGCATACACATATATGCACACACCTACTGCAAAAATGAAAGCAAAAGACTATGTCTGTTCTATTCAACCCTTTAGTGGAACAGATACTTTGAATGCAGAATGCCCCCCAAAATGCCTAGAGCATCAAGCTCTCCAAAATGACTTCTACACAGTCAATAAAAGAGTCACTAAAAATTCTAATTCCAAATCTGGTTTCATCACATCCCATCTTAAAATCCTCCAATGGCATTCTATTTCCTTGAAGATAAAGTCCAATAATATAGCAGGCACACAGGTCCTTCTTAAGGAAGTTCAGTAGTCCTCTCCTGTGGCATCCCATACTCCAGCCTCACCTTGCCTCTCTGCCCTTACACTGAGAGGCATTCTTCCTACTTGGAATCCCTTACCCCAGTCTCTAAATCTAGCTGGCAGATGGCTAAGTATCCTTCAAAATTCAGCTCAAATCTCAGCTCCCCTAAATGTCTTTCCATGATACTCTTCCAAATCACTCCCCTGTTATCCTTGCTGGGTTGGTTCCATCAGGCTCCCTTAGGATTTCATGCATGTGTTTATTCTTTCAACAAAAATTTATCCACTGAATAGCAGGTACTATCAATCTCTATCATAATCATCAAATATATTGTGATTGATTTTCTTTTATTTTTTATTTTTTGCTTTTTTAAAAAGATTTTATTTATTCATGAGAGACACAGAGAGAGAGAGAGAGGCACAGGCAGAGGGAGAAGCAGGTTCCATGCAGGGAGCCCGATGTGAGATTTGATCCTGGTACTCTGGGATCATGCCCTGAGCCGAAGGCAGACGCTCAACTGCTGAGCCAACAAGGTGTCCCCTGTGACTGATTTTCTAATCTGTTACCAACAGTCTTAAAGACTATAAATGGTATGTTTTCCAATTCCTTTCACGCTTATTGCCCTATACAGATGTTCAGGAATTGATTTTTTTTAAATTTATTTTTTATTGGTGTTCAATTTACTAACATACAGAATAACACCCAGTGCCCGTCACCCATTCACTCCCACCCCCCGCCCTCCTCCCCTTCCACCACCCCTAGTTCGTTTCCCAGAGTTAGCAGTCTTTACGTTCTGTCTCCCTTTCTGATATTTCCCACACATTTCTTCCCCCTTCCCTTATATTCCCTTTCACTATTATTTATATTCCCCAAATGAATGAGAACATATAATGTTTGTCCTTCTCCGACTGGCTTACTTCACTCAGCATAATACCCTCCAGTTCCATCCACGTTGAAGCAAATGGTGGGTATTTGTCATTTCTAATAGCTGAGTAATATTCCATTGTGGAAGGAGCCTCGGTGTCCAACGAAAGATGTATACAAAGGAATTGATTAACTGGTTAATTATCGGGAGTTGGCTCTACTCACGCTTCAGCTAGATGACCATCCAGTACCTTGTCAAGGTTCCTTGACTTCATTTATTTCATCGCCCTTCCTTTTTCCACTTACATGACCTCAATTAGATAGGATCATCCACAGACAAAGCTATCTTAAATCTCAAAATCTGAAAGCTGTCTTATTCATCCTTTCAGCCACCAAACATATACTTAAAGCAACCAATCTCCTGACTTCAAGTTCTTCTCCAGTCACCACATCCGTACACCTGCTTCACTTCCTTCCCTGCCCAGCATGGACCTCATTGCAAACACTTCAATCACCCTCTCTTGCACTTTAAATGCCCTCATTCCTCTCATCTCATCCTGTGTTGTGTCACACCTACCTCATCGTTATACCTGGTTCAAATCAATCACGTGTTTATAATGCTAGCTGTTCCTGGAATAAGAATAGGTAGCTGGTGACAGAGAAGACTTTTAGGTTAAGTGGAGGCATCAAAACTAAAGCAGATCATTTCTCCTTTCTAAAATATTCTAAGATCTTGACATTCAGTAAAAGCCATAGGATTAAGTCTCTCCAGTCAGAAGTAATACTAGTCTTGTATTCTCATTTTTCCACTAGAGATTGTCAACTGCTGCAATGTACAGTATCATCTTCATCTTCATCTGTCGGTAGGGCCAGAGTCCTGCCTAGTTCTTCATCAGCCTCTGATGGTTCTTACCCCAGTGACTCTATATAAATCACTTTAAAAGTTGCCTGAGAAAGTCTCTCTTTGAAGGGAAAGAAAATGAACAGTCACCGTACCTAACTACTATGCTCTTAAGGGTAAGTTGTCTGAAAAGAGTCTTGTAAAGATGTTCAGACCTAAAGCAGACTCTGAATGAGCACACTATCTTTTAGTTCAAAGGCTCTGCAAAGGAAATTCATCACTGCATAGGAAATTCATCATCGTGTGCTGTTGGGAAAGGAACACAATTGTTTTATTTCCCTTGCCTTTTGCTTTTGTTCAAGGGCTATACTTTTTCTTCTATAGCCAACAGGTATTTGTGCCACAATAAGTATAATGATTTAGTAAATGTCTAATTCATCATTTCTGGTTGCTGGATAGTATGGTTATGGCAACCTCCTGCTTGTCTCATATGAATAGTTGGAAAAGTTCATTTCTTTGGTGCTGTATTCTCTTTGATCATTGGAAAAGCAATTGATTTCCATTCCAATTTGGCATCTTGATGTATCCTCCTACTTTGGCCCATTCCCTACTTTAGAACAACCAATTCTTTTAAGATTTATTGAGGACAGGAAGAGCACCATGAGCTATAGATAGTACAAAATGGCTATTCAAGACAGCAAGAAAAGCTCTCTTCAAAGGTATGACATATAAGGTTGTATTTTAATACATTATTGTTTATTTTTTAAAGACTCAAATTGTCTATCAACTAAAAAGAAATTATTTGCAATGAATGGTATCTCTTCTTCACATAATACATATAAATTAAATGTATTAATTTATAGGTCCTCTCAATGTTTTTCATTGTCATATCTCTGGAGTTTGTATTTTCTATTCCTTATTCTTCTTGAAATTTAAAGTCACTTAACAATATTTCCTGAGTAAAATGTACTTTACCTCTTGTCTCTCACATTATACATTTCACAAAGAGGCATCATGTTTTTGGGTTTTTTCTTTTGTTTTTGTTTTGTGATTATTGGGTTTTAGGTTTGTTGTTGTTTTGTTTTTTTCCAGGATGAGCTCCCCTACTTTTAAAAGGTCCAGAAAAAAGCTTAAAGAAGGACAACTCAAAGTCAAATGAGAGCAAATAAATAACTTGGTCATGTCACAGATTCTCATAAATTTCTGAAGAAGTGTGGAACCTTGGCTTTGTAAACCTTGGATCTGACTAAATCCAACCCATATGGCAAGCTCCAATCTCTAGAGTCTTAAGCATTTCAAAATCTATTTCTAGCATCTCATGGCTCACTCCTGCAGTACTGACATATTTATTACAGGACCCTTCAAACCTGAAGAAATTTTAAAGCAAGGATGAAACATAGGATTTTTATGTTTCAAGTGCTATTTTTTTTTAATTTTAAAATCTCTTGATATGTCTACAAAACTATTGTCTATTTGGCTGCTTTACCCTCTGTTGTCCAATAAAATTTCAGTTGTTTCACAGTATCGGTCAGTGACATCTCGTATATGTGGTTCTGTATTATTTACTGAAAAGTGTTGAAAGAATCAAAAACCTGTGTTACAAGCAAAGCTTCTTTAGCATGACAAAGCATATGAATTTTTCACATTATGCAATTTCTTATCTTCAGAGGATTCTTTTTTTTTTTTATCTTCCAAAATGTTTCTTTATATTTATTTAGCATTTTAATTTTTTTTCCATTTAGCATTGCAATTTCTTGAATTTTAACAATATGAGTATTTCTGTTTTGCTCATTATGCTTTGACTGTCTTTATCACAGAAATTCTGTAATAGGTAGTTTCCAGTTAATTAGGAAATTAACACAGAGTTTTAGATTTGCATTCTGAAAATTCTGTCAAGTCAGACTGATATTGAAGTGTACTTTATTCCTTTGCCGGGTACAGGGGCTTCCTACTAAGTCTCTAGGAATGCATAGGCCTACAATCAGATATATCTCATGTGCACATTTAATCTGAAAAACTAAACTTCATATTTATTGCCAATGCAAAATTTATATAATACATTGTTCTTACCTTCCCACACTCCTGAATTTTTCAGTAGAAATAGGTTTTAAAAACACAAAATACAATGGCTCTATAAGAAGTCATTATTTAAGATTGATTGATTAACTTATATAATTTTCTTTCAACAAAAGAATTTAAGAAAAAAAATCCATAATCTTTCCTTGATTCATAAGAAAAATATTGGGTACTTGTTACTAATTAGAGATATTATAAAATCAATTGATGATTTATGGAAAATACATAATTTTAAAATTATATATAAATATGCATTATGATGAGTATGATCTTTTTTTTTTAATTTATTTTTTATTGGTGTTCAATTTACTAACATACAGAATAACACCCAGTGCCCGTCACCCATTCACTCCCACCCCCCGCCCTCCTCCCCTTCTACCACCCCTAGTTCGTTTCCCAGAGTTAGCAGTCTTTACGTTCTGTCTCCCTTTCTGATATTTCCCACACATTTCTTCTCCCTTCCCTTATATTCCCTTTCACTATTATTTATATTCCCCAAATGAATGAGAACATATAATGTTTGTCCTTCTCCGACTGACTTACTTCACTCAGCATAATATCCTCCAGTTCCATCCACGTTGAAGCAAATGGTGGGTATTTGTCATTTCTAATAGCTGAGTAATATTCCATTGTATACATAAACCACATCTTCTTTATCCATTCATCTTTCGTTGGACACCGAGGCTCCTTCCACAGTTTGGCTATCGTGGCCATTGCTGCTAGAAACATCGGGGTGCAGGTGTCCCGACGTTTCACTGCATTTGTATCTTTGGGGTAAATCCCCAACAGTGCAATTGCTGGGTCGTAGGGCAGGTATATTTTTAACTGTTTGAGGAACCTCCACACAGTTTTCCAGAGTGGCTGCACCAGTTCACATTCCCACCAACAGTGTAAGAGGGTTCCCTTTTCTCCGCATCCTCTCCAACATTTGTTGTTTCCTGCCTTGTTAATTTTCCCCATTCTCACTGGTGTGAGGTGGTATCTCATTGTAGTTTTGATTTGTATTTCCCTGATGGCAAGTGATGCAGAGCATTTTCTCATATGCATGTTGGCCATGTCTATGTCTTCTTCTGTGAGATTTCTCTTCATGTCTTTTGCCCATTTCATGATTGGATTGTTTGTTTCTTTGGTGTTGAGTTTAATAAGTTCTTTATAGATCTTGGAAACTAGCCCTTTATCTGATATGTCATTTGCAAATATCTTCTCCCATTCTGTAGGTTGTCTTTGAGTTTTGTTGACTGTATCCTTTGCTGTGCAAAAGCTTCTTATCTTGATGAAGTCCCAATAGTTCATTTTTGCTTTTGTTTCTTTTGCCTTCGTGGATGTATCTTGCAAGAAGTTACTATGGCCGAGTTCAAAAAGGGTGTTGCCTGTGTTCTTCTCTAGGATTTTGATGGAATCTTGTCTCACATTTAGATCTTTCATCCATTTTGAGTTTATCTTTGTGTATGGTGCAAGAGAGTGGTCTAGTTTCATTCTTCTGCATGTGGATGTCCAATTTTCCCAGAGGATTCTTACTGAGGATATTTTACTTATACTACAAAAACAGTTACCAAAACATACAAACTCATAGAAATTTTCAAACTGAGAGCACATCTTATGTAAATAAAATATGGACCTCTCAGACCCTCACTTTGCTAAAATGATACATCTCCAATTATATGTCAATACTGTTTCTATTGTATACTTTAATATCACCATCTAGTTCATCAACCTCGCCTGCCCCAAGTTGTCTTTTCTAATTTTAGCTATTGTCATTAAATCTGCCATTGTGTTTTCTGCCTTTAAGGTGAAAATTTATTAACTTATTATCTATACCAAATAAGCCTACTCCATTAAAACTCAACCCTCCACTAAATGTTTTGCTGGTCTTTTACATTCATTTGTTTTCCATAGCCAGCAACCAAGTCTCCCTAAATCCTGTGACTTCTCCTTTATTATGCTTCTCAATCTTATTGCTAAGAGACCACCGCTGACACAACTCATTCTTGTTCTGCTGATATTCTTCAGCATGCTAGTTCTAGCTCTCTGGATAACTCCTTCACATCTTCCACAGAAAGCTTGAGTTATCTAAAAGGCTGAGCATATGGCCATCATTACATTGCTTCTCTACTCTAGGAAGTTCAAGATTCTAATTTTCTGTATAGGTGATGGGTTAATGACCTTAACCTCTCACACATCAGCACTGTATTTTTGTTGGCCAGAGAATAGCATCACTTGGATAGTATGCAATCCAATCATTTTTTATACAAAATTTCATCTAGTGAAGTCACCTGCAACACCACCTCGTAATCTAGCATGTAACTGTAGTCTTCACAGCTATATGTGCCTGCAAAAACATTGTTTAAAAAAAAAAACATTTGAAAAACATCAGGCTTCTGATAAAGGTAGCTCTTTAAGTCTAGAGAAACCACTGAACTTCAACCAAATAGCAATGTTGGACAAAATACAAAAAGATAACATTATAATGCTACAACCTATTAAAGAACATTTGGGTTATTTCCAGTTGTTAATAAAGCTACTAGCAATATTCCTGTGCAAATATGTTTATGAACATCACACTTATTTCCCTTGGGCATATTCTCAGTAATGAAATCATTCAGTTATATGGTAGGAATATGTTTAACATTAATAGCCACTGCCAAAAGGCTTTGCAAAATGGTTGAACCAACTCTATCTTCTATTGTATGTATAGAGTTCTATTTGCTCCCCATCCTTGCCAACATTCAGAATTGTTGGTTTTTCTAATGTGACTCATCCTGTAATGGCATATCATTGTAGTTTTAGTTTACATTCCCCTAAAGACAACAATTTTAAGTTACTTCTTCTATACTTTTTGCCAACTTATAAAAATGTTTGAGCAAGATTTCTGCCCATGTTTTTACTGAGTTGTCTTTTTATTGAGATATAGGAATTCCATATATATTGTAGATACAAGTCCTTTGTCAGAACTATGTATTCTCAATCTAGAGATGGCCTTTTCACTTTCAGCCTTTTGATGATAAAAGTTTTTAATCTTGATAAAATCCTATTTATATTATTTTCCATTACTGTTAGTGCTTACTCTGCCCTTAAGAAATCCTCACCTGCCTGAAGATCATGAAAATATCTTGTGATTTGTTCTAGACCTTTTAAAATGTTAGCACTTACATTCATCCCTATGGGGGTGATCTTGGGTTGATTTTTGTTTAAATATGAGACCAGTGTGGAGGTTCATTTTTTTCCCCATATGAAATATTCAGTTACTGCAATACTACTTTATTGAAAGTTCTTCTACTTATGGAATTGTCTGAGCACCCTTTATCAAACATAATATATATGTTTGGGCCTATTTCTGAAGTCCCAATTCTGTTCTGTTAATCTACTTATCTATTAGAGTGCCAGTACCATACTGTGATAATTACCACCAATTTATAGTAAGTCTTGAGTCTGGCATGTTCTGTTCTCCAACTTTGTTCCTTTCCTTCAAGACTATTTTAACTATCCTAGTCATTTTTCATTTTTGTATAAATTTTAGAATTTTCCTCTTCTACAAAAAAAAAGGTACCTATATTTTGCCTGGGATGCCCTGAATCTATTGATCTATGTATAGAAATTGACATCTTCATAATAGTTTTCAAATCCATGAACATAGCATATTTCACCATTTATTTTTTCCTTTATTTCTCTTAGCAAAATTTTATAGTCCTGAGTAGAGAGAACTTGTACATCTTTTATTAATTTTTTCTAGACACTTCTTTCCTAGTATATCCTGATACTTAGGTACCCTAGGTATTTGTTAGACATTATTTATTGGGTTAAATGAAATGGGGGGTTAAAAATTACTTGTAGTTATGTATTACATCTTCCAATGGTTTTCTAGCAGCACATAGACTTGTCCATTGTGATGCAGTAAATAATAACTACAAATTTAGGGATATTTCCCCACAACTAATGGATCTCTTATCTTCAAATATTCTTCCATACTCTGGGCTGGCAATAGATTTGCATTCATCATCCTAGCCAGATTATAATACAAATTTTCTAATAATTTCTTGTTTTCAAGATTGTCACCTCAAAACTGAAATGGTAGCAAAATCATAACTTTTCTTTTTTAATTGATGTGAGTCTGCATTCCCAAGGATACTTACTTATTGAATGTTTTTCTCCAGAAAAGATCAGGGAAAATATTTAAGGGGCACTTTAAAGCGATTTGTGTTTTTCAATATTTCAAGTAAACAAAGAAAACATGATAAATAATCTTTAAAGATCACCCCTGAAGTTCTCTGTAGTTTCAGGGGACTAGCATACCATGAATTACACAATTTACACAAAGCCAGAAAAGGATTTGACAGTGGGAATCACCATATATTTATTTGTAACTGATGAATTAAAAGTATGTCGGCTAAAGGCATTTGTCTAAACTCAAAATACACAAACTCTCAAAGAGTAAAAAATGAAGTATTTGGGGATGCCTGAGTGGCTCAATGGTTAAGTGTCTGCCTTTGACTCCGGTTGTGATCCTAGGGTCCTGGGATCGAGTCTCACATTGGGCTCCCCACAGGTAGCCTGCTTCTCCCTCTGCTTATGTCTCTGCCTCTCCTTCTGTGTCTCTCATGAATAAACAAAATCTTTTTTAAAAAAATGAAGTATTTGATGTTTGAAAAAATATATACTTCTTCAATATCTGGGGAAAGAAATATTCCAACTAATTCTTTTTGTTCTATTATTTGCATCATATAATAGCCCTAAACTCTAAGCCAAATATAAGGGAAGCTATATTGAAATATAAAACTGTGAATAAGAACATGAGATACATAACTTAAAAAAATTTAGTAGTGACTTCTGGTTTCTGGGCCAGCATATAAAATGTCTGGAAGTTGCTACTCTGCCCTGACATCAAGTAAAATGCTAAAAAAAAACTGAAAAATCAAGTCTTCTTACATCCGTAAGAGAAGGGGAATCTTCGGCAAATCTGCTCCCAAACTTTGAGAGGTATACAGGTGAAAACACAGAAGCACAATAAATCATAGCAAAAACCCATGAGCAGAAGTCTCTGTAAGGACCAGCACCAGGGTAGGAAAACCTGAACTGTAATGGATGAATTGCTAGAAGCTCAGTGTGTAAAAGTCTGAGAGATGAAAAACAGAGGAGTCCAGTCATGGAGAGGTGTGGGGAGAAAGGCATTTTGTAAGTTTTACCCCCTGAAGCTCCACCAGGCTCTCATAGTGAATATCAAAGAAAAATTCCTTAGTGCTTCCAGTGAGGAAAAGGAAAAATGAGCCATTTCGAAATATACTAGAATATTCTTTTCTTACCAAGGCCTGCCCACAGGAGAAACTCCCTGAGCCCAAGAAGCTGAGGTTTTATCAGAGCCTAACTGACATGCAAGAAGAGAAAGACCCAACTCCAGACAACTTTCCATGTGCAGAAAGGAGAATACCCAACTCAAGGCTATTTGAACCATCCTGTTCCACCTGAGGTGGAAGGGGAGCACACAGTAACTGAAACTTGTGAAGTTCACAGTCAGGAGGCATAGATTCACAAAAAGACTGAGAGATAATCATAAGAAGATAGAATGTCTCCTCTACCCTACCCCTTACTACCACACCACTAAAGGCCTGTTGACCCAGTACATCATGTCTGGCTATCAGGAAAAAACTATAAGGCATATTAGAAAGCAAAAAACACAGTTTTCAGACACAAAACAAGTATCAGAACCAGATTCAGATATGGCAGGGATTCTGGAATCATCAAACCAGGGATTTAAAACCATTCTAATTAATATGCCATGTGACATGTAATGGATAAAGAAGATATCACATAAGACCAGATGCACAGTGTAAGCAGACATGGAAATACCAAGAAAAAAACAATAAAAAATTCTAGATGAATAACACTGTAACATAAATGAAGAATGCCTATGATGGGTTTGTAAATAGACCAGACAAATTGAGGAAAGAATCTCTGAGCTTGAAAATATCTCAATAGAAACTTCCAGTAACAGAAAGGGAAGAAGGGGGGAAAACTGCCAAAAAAAAAATTATCCAAGAACCAAGGGATAGCTACAAAAGATGTAATGTACATATAATGGTAATAACCAACGGAAAACAAAGAGCAAAAGGGACCAAAAAACAAAAATTAAAACAACCAAATCACAGATCCAGGAAGCTCAAGGAACACTAAGCAGGATAAATGCCAAAAAAATAACTATGCCTACACATATCATATTTAAACTACAGAAAAATGCAGATAAAGAATAATCTTAAAAGCGCCCAGAGTGGGAGTGGGGGGAACTTAACCTAGAGAGAAGCAAAGGTAAGAATTATATCTGACTTATCTCAGAAACCACACAGGAAGGAAGCACTCCATTTAAGCATGGAGTGGAGTAAAAATATTTAAAGTGTTGAGAGAAAAAAGTCCACTGACCTAAGATTCTGTACTCTGTGAAGTTGCCCTTGAACAGTGAAGGACAAATATTTCCTCAGACAAACAAAAACTGGAATAATTTATTGTCAGTAGACCTGGCTTCCAAGAAATGTTGGAAGAAATTCTTGAGAGATATGGAAAATGGTAGAGGTCAGAAACTCAGATCTACATAAAGAAAAGAAGAGCATTAGAGAAGTAATAAATGGAGATAAAATAAAAATCTTAAATTTCTGATTCTTAACTGATCTAACAGATAACAGTTTGTTCAGAATAATAATAGAAATATTGTGTCTGATTATGTTTGCTATGTATAAGTGAAATGAATAACAGAAATGATACAAGGGATGAGAGGGAAATATTAGAAATATTTTTATATTATAAGGTACTCATATTGCCCCTAAAATAATATACTATTACTTGAAAGTGGATTTCGACCTATAAAATATATTGAAACTCTAGAACCAGCACTAAAAAATAAAATAATAGAAAAACTGGTAACTAAGAAAAGAGAAAAAATGGAATCTTATGAAATGTTCAATTAAAATCAGAAAAGGGAGAAAAAGACTAGAAGAAAAATAGACAATAAGGACAATAATAGAAAACAGCAACATATAATAAATACTAATCCAACTATCCTAATAATTATTTTGAACACCAGGGGTCTTCTAAATGAACCACTTAAAACAGAGATTGGCAGACTGGATTTAAAAAAAAAAAAAGACAATTATATGTTGTCTATAAGAAACCCACTTTAAAGAAACATCAAAAGTAAAGAGATGGAAAAATATATTTCATATTAACACTAATCAAAAGAAAGCAGGAGTCCCTATTTCAAAGAAAAAAGACTCCATATCCAGGAAAGTTATCAGAGATAAATAGATATTTATAGATAGATATATAGATAAATATTATTTATAGTAATAAACAGATCCATTCTCCAAAAAGACATAACGGCTTTTAATGTGTATACACCTAACAACAGAGTGTCAAAATACATGAGGTAAAAATTGATAGAATTGTGAAGAAATACACATGAATCCATTATTATCATTGGAAGTTTCAACATCTATCAAAAATGGATTTATCCAAAAAAAGAAATGGATTGATCCAGCAGACAGGATTAGTAGGACATAGTTGAGAACTCAACAACATTATCAACTGAATATAATTGACATCTATAGACTACTTCATCCAACAGCAAAATATAGATTCTTCTCTAGCTCACATGGAACATTCACTGACACAGACCACATTCTGAGCCATTAAACACATTTTAACAAATTTAAAAGAACAGAAATCATTGACACCAGCTCTCAGACCACAATGGAATTAAACTAGAAATCAGTAACAGAAAGATAACCAGGAAATCTCAAAATACTTAGAAATTCAACAAAAACACTTCTAAAAAACATGAGACAAGTTTCCAGAGAAATTTTTAAATATTTTGCACTATATGAATATAAAAGTACAACCTACCAAAATTTGTGGGAACAGTGAAAGCAGTGCATGGAAAACACACTGAACACTGAATGTATATGTTTAAAAAGAAAGAAAAATTTAAAAAAAGAAAGAAAGAAAAGTCTAGTAGATCTAAAATCAATAGTCTAAGCTTCCACATCGGAAAACTAGAAAAAAAAAAAAAAAGAACAAATTAAATCCAGAGTAAGCAGGGGTGCCTGGGTGGCTCAGTCATTTAAGCATCTGACTCTTAATTTCTGTTCTACTCCACAAAAGACTTGTCAAGCTTTGGTGAAAATACTCAAAAAATACATATCTGATAATACCTATTATACAAAATATACAAAGAAGACTTGTTACTTAACAATAAGAACACAAGCTGATTAAAAAATGGGCCAAGACCTTAATAGATATCTCACCAAAAAGATATACAATAGCAAAGAAGCATATGAAAAGATGATCCACATCGTATGTCATCAGAGAGATGCAAATTACAACTATATTGAGATACCACCTACTATTAGAATACCCCAAATCCAGAACACTGACAACTGCAAATACTGACTAGGATGTTGCACAACAAAAATTTTATTCACTTGGGGGACGGGTGTCAAGCAAAATGGCACAGTTTCTTTGGAAGATAGTTTGATGGTTTTTACAAAACTAAAGGTAGTCTTACCATATGATTGATCCAGCAACCACCTTCC
Organism: Canis lupus dingo; assembly: GCF_003254725.2. Taxonomy (NCBI): domain Eukaryota; kingdom Metazoa; phylum Chordata; class Mammalia; order Carnivora; family Canidae; genus Canis; species Canis lupus. The sequence goes on along the minus strand of NC_064247.1, from coordinate 25,432,908 downwards.
TTGGTACTTACTCAAAGAAGTTGAGAACTTATGCCCACACAAAAGCCTGCACACGAAGGTTTACAGCAGCTTTATTCACAGTTGACAAATGTAGAAGCCAACAAGATGTTCTTCAGTAGGTGAATGGATAAATTAACTTTGGTACATCCAGACAAAGGAATATTATTCAGTGCTATAAAAGAAATGAACTCTCAAGCCATGACAAGAGATGGAGGAATAAAGACATATTACTAAGTGAAAGGAATCAATCTGAAAAGGCTGCATATTGTATAATTCCAGCTATATGACATTCTGTAAAAGGTAAAACTATGGAGACAGTAAGAAGATAAGTGGTGCTAGGGGACAGAGGGGAAATGGAGGAATGAATAAGCAGAGAACGACAATCTTTAGAACAGTGAAATTCCTCTATATGATGCTATAATGAGGGATACATGCTATTACACATTTGTCAAAACCTATAGAACGCAAAATACCAAGAGTGAGTGGTAATATAAACTATGGACTTTGAGTGACTATGATGTGTCAATGTGGGTTCATCATTTATAACAAATGCCACTTTGGTATTTGGTGGGGATGCTGTTAATGGAGAAGGCTATGCAGGTGTAGGCAAAGGGTAGATGGAAAACATCTATCTGTACCTTCCATTTGATTTTGCTGTGAACCTAAAATTACTCTGAAAAGCAGGCTATTAAATTTATACATAGAGCCGCATATCTGAAATTTGGAAACTTTGCTGTATGTAAGTTGTGCTTCAATAAAAATAAAAATACATCACAGAGTATGTACATAGAAAACACTTTTAATGTAGTCCCCCAAATGAGAATTTTTTTAAAGTGTAAGATACCAAGAAATATCATGAGAACAAAACTATTGGAATATGTTATAACAAGGAAATCAATCCATACAATGAAAAGTTGAGTCATTCAAAATGCACTTTTTAAAAAGATAATTAAGATTTACTGCATTTCCAGAAATAGTTTAAATGAAATAGTATATTCCAGAAGAATATGTTTTTAAATACAAAAGTGGAAATGTCCTGCATGTGAGAAATTTAGTAGCAGCCCAAAGCGTGCTGTTTCCATGGAGTGATAAATAGAACAAGTGTGGGTGAATTTCATGTATTGTAAATTAATTCAGACACAATTAAAGGACCTGCACTTTGTCTACATAATGCCAAATAACAGTTACAGGGAGAAAATTCAAGCAACCAGTTGTTCAATCTATTCTGTGTTAAAAATTATATTTTCTTCCCCAAAGAATTGAAATAAAGTATTTGTAGCCACTTCCTTAAACATAAAATAGCCAGTAGTATGTATTTCTAAGAAAACTTTTTGATAATTGGATGGACCTTCCCCTCATAAAAAGTTATCATGTACCAAATTTTGCATATTAATTATCCAGGAGCCCCCAAAATACATCCATATGTTCTTGATTAAGAATCTGTGAGGGGATCCAGGGGTGGCTCAGTGGTTTAGCGCCTGCCTTTGGCCCAGGGCTTGATTCTGGAGTCCCAGGATCAATTCCATATCGGGCTCCCTGCATGGAGCCTGCTTCTCCCTCTGCCTGTGTCTCTGCCTCTCTCTCTCTCTCTGTGTCTCTCATGAATAAATAAATAAAATCTTAAAAAAAAGAATCTATGATATATGCAGTCAATCAATGTATGCTATGTGGTAACTGCTATCATGTTTTAACAAAAGCCAAGCATAATTAAGAATCCATTAGTGATAGTTGCATGGCTCAATTTAGCAAAAAAAAAAAAATTAATAATATATTTATACTCAAATAAACACATAATACCTATAGTAAATCTGAAATAAGGATCTTGGTGTTTCTAAGGATAAGGCTTTTTTTCCCTAAAACATCTATATTTTCAGGTTATGCCATAAGCTCCCATGAAATGTTCATATAAATGCAATACATTTTAAGAAAATATATGAAACTTATTTTCATCACCAGTTAAATAAAACATTGTTCAGTATTATGCAAGTACTTTTTTTCCAAAAAACTAGTGTCATTCTTCTAAAGGAGGATACTAGAAATTTAGGCATTAAAGAAAATAAACATTCCTGATGTTATTGAATTTAGGGACTTTTCAAATAAGAGTTGTACTTTCAAAATCAAACAGAAGGAATAGCTGAAAAGAAACAATATGCCTTCTCTCCTCTGTGGATATCCTATACCTAGACTTCCATACTTAAAATATGAGTCTTGGATCTCTAGAATTTTTAGAAGTAATTTCAGGGAATCCACAAGGTGAAACTTGTTTTCAAAGTAATACTAAGACAGTATTTGCCTTATTCATTTTGATATTTTCATGGATAGTGCAAGAACAATGATGGATGAAATTACTGTCATCTTAACACAGAGCAAGGCAGTGGTCAACCTGCACCAGATTCTAGGAGTGCCAGTTTTCCATTATAGTCATGAAAGCATTCACATGTATCTTGATCACGAAAATCTGTCCTACAGAGACCGTTTGGATAGAAACTTTAACCTAGCCTCTAACACATGTCCAGCAACCTCTTTTGTCCTCAAACTCTGATTTCAGTCTTTAGAAAGTAAACTTTCAAAAAAAAATCTGTATAACATTAAACAGATGCCACCATAGTCCCAAACACAGTAAAGTCTTAAATATTTAACCAACTATTGCATTCATTGAAATTACTTAAAATTTTTTCATTACCAAGTTCTCAAGCTTTGTACAGCTAAACTCCATTTCATTTTACTGTTGTCTGGCTAAATCCAATTTTTTTCGTTCATATGCACAACTTCCCTATCTTGATTCAATCTAAATTTGACCTTTACTGAACTGTCTCTAAAGAAACAATGATATAGAATTTCTTTATATTACAGTTCATCTTTGCATTATCCATTATGGCATTATATTGTATGACAACCTAAAAGCAAGGCCACTGGTTATCTTACAGAATTTCCCCTGGAGCCCAGTAAATTTTGGTTTACCACACCAAAGAAGTATTTGCTTCCCATAAATTTCCCACAACCAATTTCAACTTAACCAGACCCAAATCTTGTTTTTAGACAAAACCATGAATGTCTGGTCAGGGTTCATTTTAAACATTCATAGTCCTCAGGCTCTGATGGAATCTATAGCTAATCACCCAAAGGTAAGCCAGGTTTTTATGACATTTATGACTTTGGAACTGGTAGATATCTCTCAAATGTAGATTCATGATTTTTTTTTTTCTAGACATTTTTGTAGGGCAGTTTTAGGTTCACAGCAAAATTGAGTGGGAGGTATAGAGGCTTTCCATATACCCCTTGCCCTGACACATATATAGGCTTCCCTATTATTGACACCCCTCAACAAAGTGGTACATCTGTTAAAACTAATTAACCTACAGTGACACACCATAATCACCCAGTCATATACATTCTATAGATTTTGACAAATGCATAATGACACATACCTATCATTATGGTATCACAGAGTAGTTTCAGTGCCCTAAAAATCTTCCGTGCTCCACTTGTTCATCCACCCACTCCAAAACCCTGATAACCACTGATCTTTTCACTGTCTCCAAAGTTTTGCTTTTTTCAAAATGTCACACAGTTGGGAGTATACAATATGTAGCCTTTTCAGAATGGCTCCTCTCACTTAGTATTATGCCTTTAAGCTTCTTCCATGTCTTGTCGTGGCTTGATAGCTCATTTATTTTTAGCACTGAATAATATTCTATTTTCTGGATGTACCAACATTTATTTATTCATTCACCTTGAAGGACATTTTGGTTGTTTCCAAATTTGTCGACTGTGAATAAAGCTGCTATAAACATCCGTGTGCAGGCTTTTGTGTGGGCATAAGTTCTCAACTCTTTTGAGTAAATACCAAGAAATATGATTGCTGGATCAATCACATGTAAGATTACATTTAGTTTTGTAAGAAATCACTAAACTGTCATCAAAGGGCTAGACCATTTTGCACTCCTGGCAACAATGAATGAGAGGAGGATTGTTTTTTAATAAAAATTCTGAAGTCTATCATCAACTAAATAGCAAAGGAATCAAAATCCCCAAGGGCAGGGAAAATTCTAGAAAAAGACAAAAGGTTTTCTGTGAAGTATTACCTCTAATTTACCATCAAACTATAGCACGGTCACACTCGGATAAAATTGTCTATAATTGCTGGCAAGCCTTCTTGTAAGAATACTCACAACATAGTACCCCACAATTCCCAGATAATAATATAAAAATGAAATAGGTATTGTAGAACTTTTCTTACATGATAAGAAGCATTTTCCATCCCAGGTTCAAAACTCTTTTTTATATCACAAACTGACTACATAGACAAACTGAAGGAACCAAAATTATTCTCCTCACCACATTGAGTCACTCAAAGCTATCCATAGTTTATTGAACCTAAGATTCTTTCTAAGCAATCAGGCTTACTGAATAGCAAGACTTACTGGTATTAATAGTCTCAAAACAATCAAACAAACAAAAACGCTAAACAAACTATGCCCCACTTGACCTGTACGTGGTCCTCAGAGCAAAGCAATGGCCACTTCCCCACTGCAGACTGAAGCTCTGGAGGGCTTTCTCTAAAGGACTTTACCAGCATTGTATCCAAAATGAAGGTGAGTAACATCCTGAAAGTGTTTATCACAAGTTTTCTCACCTGTTTTCCTTACCTTCCATGGCAATGGCAGTGTTTAAGTTCCTATAATGTCTCCATATTGCATTATGTTCATTAGATGTTTAGAATATGTAATCATCAATTAATTTATTAATAACCATCTCTATCCCAGTAACTCAGAAGTTTTCACAGACCTCTTTGAAGAAGTTGTCTTTATTATTATTCTTTGGGAAGTACTTCAAAGTCAGAATCCTACAAATTCTCAAATGGATTAATTTTGATATGAAGAAGTTTTTTAAAGTTGTTTTATATATATGACAAATAACTATCTACCAATTGTCCTGACACATTTCAAGCATGGAAGAAGGTGTTAAAGAAAGTGAAATAAAGACAAAATTTCTTTACCATACTTATAATGAAGCCCATGTTTTATTTAAAATTCCAAATCTACCATCAATTTAATATATTCGATCAGAGAATGAGGTCTCAAAAATAGATATGAGAAAACATCTGATTGTTAGAACATATTCCCTTGAGGAAAAATATGTACAATACTGATTGATATTGAAAGCAATATAAGTGCAATTATCTAATTTTCCAGGTAGCTCTGACTCTTGAAATGGCCCCTGCTCTGAAAAGAGAAAGAGAGAGAGAGAGAGAGAGAGAGAAGAATAAGATATATAGGCAATATTATTTTGCACTTTAGAAGCCCAGATTACACCAAGTGTCTCAGATGACCTAAATAAATTAGACAGCAAAATAATTTCATAGCTGGAGTGTCAGCTACAGCAGAAAGCTGAACCATGATATAAGGCACAAAGATGGCTAGAAAATGTCATTGCCATTTCACGTCGTTCATTAGGAGTCAGCAAACAGGGACAGACATAACCAATGGCTCATTTATTTTCTTTAATGCCTAAACACGCTAGAACAAAAATAGACTGTAATAAAATGATTTCTATTGGAAAGCTGACTCATTACTCTATCTGCCAGAGCATTAATTAATATGGCAATCATTCTGATGTCAGATAGTGAGTTAGCTCAAGCCGCCATAACAAAATACCATAGACTGGGTGGCTTAAGCAATAGAACTTTATTTTTTTCCAGTTCTAGAGGCTAGAAGTCTGAGATCAGGGTGCCAGCATGGTCAGGTGCTTGGTGAGGGGTGGTGAGGGCTCTCTTTCTGCTTGCAGACAGCTTCCTCCTTGCTGTGTGCTCATGTGGCAGAGAGAGCTCTAGTGTCTGGTTCTTACACCTGCACCAGTTATATAGGATCAGGACTCCGCCCTGATGATTTCATTAATCACCTACTTAAGGGCTCTATCTCCAACATAGTCAGAGGGAAGGAGGGAGGTCTTCAACATGTGAATTTGGAGCGGGGGGATATAATTCAGTCTATGGCACTTACAGAATTGAGACCCACCACACATCACTGGCAAAAAAAAAAAAAAAAAAAAGTCCAAAAAAGCCAAGATCCATTTGCCTGGGACTGTTCTAGCTATAGTTAAGACACAGCAATGGTTGTTATCTTCATGCAAGTAAGTTTATCAAAGCAATATCAAGAAAGTACAGAGTTTCAAATCCCTTTGAAAGACTGCTATAAAAAATTTATAAAAAATAATAAAGGAATACTTATCAGCATTTTAAGAGAAACCTGTGTGTAACTATTATAATAATTACCTAAATGTTAGTTCATGTACAGTAATATGCACCAAAAATGCAGTAAAAATAATTCAAGCTTGGATACTAACAGCATCATCAAAAAGACATTAGGCAAATGACACTAGGGCTTCCTTGTTAAAAAGAAACAGACATTATCAAGTGTAATTTATATCATTCAGACCTTTCTTTATGAGGCATGTACTAAATACAGTGATGAACTCAATTTTTTTTCAAATTAATCTAAAAATTCAGTGGAATCCTAACCAAAATTCTAGACAAATATTTTAAAGGACTCAACAAATTTACTCAAATGTATATGAAATAGTAGAGATCCAAAAATAACTATGTAATTCAAAGAGATATGAGACATGTGAAACACACGCAAAACACCACTGGTTTTAGAAGAATACATCCATACATGAAACAGAAAACCCACCGTGAAATGTGGAGTATGGGAATGGGAGCCAGTGATAAAGAAGAAATGAAAATAACCAAATAAATAAAGTATGAGAAGAAAGGGTTGGCACAAATTGATAACGGAAAAATGCTTAGAAACAGAGAATGTTAGGAATATAATTATTTCCATTCTCCCTATTAGAGCAATTTGCAAAACAAAAAAAGTGAATTAATAAGTTTCTATTTTGATAAAAGAACACTCTTAACAGCATCTTATTGACCTAGAGCATATAAGAAGGTACAAATGGTTCATTATGCACCAAGACAATCAGGGCTATTGCAGACTCTACATCTAAAGAAAACAAAAACACAAATTTAGAAATGAGGCTGAGGTCAGAGCTACCCTAAAGACATGTCAGTGAAAGATTCATGATCATATGTCCAAACAAAAGGGTGAGAGGCTGAGGGAATATTTTTGAAATTGCAATTATATTAGAAAAAATGCTAAAAAGGAAAAGAAGATGGGAGCGAGAAACTTTAGGGCTCGCCTGTATTGTGAATGTTTAACCAGCAGCTAGGAAGAGCAGGGAGGGAGAAAGGAACAAGTTCGTAATTACAAGTGCAGGAAAGCTTAGAGACCTCAAACAACAGAACTTTTATTGTATGGAAAGAACTAAAGCTACATGATAAATTTGTACACGTTAGTATTTTTAACAAAACTTTTTACTTTGAGAGGACCATAGATTAATATGCAGTTATAAGAAATAATAGAGATTTCATATGCCCTTTGTCCAGGTCCCTCAATGATCTTGCAAAACTCTCAAACAATATCAAACTGGGTACTGACATTAATACAGTCTACCACTGATCTTCTGATTTACCCACTTGTCCTCAATTGTGTATGTGTGTGTGTAATTAGTTCTATACAATACTTTTATGTGTGTACATTTGTGTATCCACTCTCAGTCAAGACACAGAACAGCTCCATTTCCACAAAGATTGTCAGTCCCTGGCTGGTCTCCCCACCTAATCCTTGCTCCATGGAAACTACTAACCCATTCATTATGTATCTTCTATTCCAAAAATGTATATAATCAGACTCATGGAGCATTTTATTTTTGGGATTGTCTTTTGCTCATGCAGCAAATATTCTGGAGATCCATCAAGTTCTGCATGTATCAATACAGCTCCAGCCTTCTTGCTGAGTAGTGCTCCATGATATGGACACCACAGGTTGTTGACCTTTCACTTGTGGAAGGACACCTGGTGTGTTTCCAGTTTCTAGCTATTATGAATAATGCTCCTATGAAAACTCCTCTATAGGTTTTACATGAACATAAGTTCTTACATCTCTGGAATAATACCCATGCCTACTATTGTTGGGTCATCTGGTAATTGTGTGCAATATATGGGTCCATGTATTACTGCTGTTGGGGGTTAAATTGTTATAATGTCTTTGAAAATCAAATTAACATGTATTAAGGACCTTAATTATATTCCTGCTCTTTGAGTCATCAAGTATACTAAGGTAATAATTAGAAATACAGTCATGGATTTATGTAAAAAAGTCATTCACCAAAGACATATTTATAACAAAAAATAGAAATATCTTCAACTCCATAAATAAGAGAAGGCTTATCTAAACCATGGTTCATTCTTATGATAATAATCTAAAGAGCCACAACAAATAATATTTTCAAGTATTTTTACTGTCATTAGGAAAAAATTCAAAATTTTAGTTTTACATTAAAAACTTGAATCCTATGTACTATAATCCCAATTACATTTTTAAATTTGTATTTAAATTCAATTAATTGACACAAAATGTATTATTGGTTTCAGAAGTAGAGGTTCATGATTCATCAGTCTTATATAATATTACTTTTACTTATTTATTTTTAATTTTTTATTGGAGTTCAATTTACCAACATATAGCATAACACCCAGTGCTCATCCTGCCAAGTGCCCCCCTCATTGCCCATCACCCAGTCACCCCAACCCCCTGCCCACTTCCCCTTCCACTACCCCTTGTTCATTTCCCACAGTTAGGTGTCTGTCATGTTTTGTCACCCTCACTGATATTTTCACTCATTTTCTCTCCTTTCCCTTTATTCCCTTTCACTAATTTTTATATTCCCCAAATGAATGAGGCCATATAATGTTTGTTCTTTTCCGATTGACATATTTCACTCAGCATAATACCCTACAGGTCCCTCCACTTCGAAGCAGAGTTTATCTTTGTGTATGGTATAAGAGAATGGTCTAGTTTCATTCTTCTGCGTGTGGATGTCCTATTTTCCCAGCATCACTTATTGAAGAGATTGTCTTTTTTCCAGTGGATAGTCTTTCCTGCTTTGTCGAATATTAGTTGACCTTCAAGTTCAGGGTCCACTTCTAGGTTCTCTATTCTGTTCCATTGATCCATGTGTCTGTTTTTGTGCCAGTACCACACTGTCTTGATGATCACAGCTTTGTAGTACAACCTGAAATCTGGCATTGTGATGCCCCCAGCTATGGTTTTCTTTTTTAATATTTCCCTGGCTATTCGGGGTCTTTTCTGATTCCACACAAATCTTAAGATTATTTGTTCCAACTCTCTGAAGAAAGTCCATGGTATTTTGATAGAGATTGCATTAAATACGCAAATTGCCCTGGGTAACATTGACATATTCACAATATTAATTCTTCCAATCCAGGAGCATGGAATATTTTTCCATCTCTTTGTGTCTTCCTCAATTTCTTTCAGAAGTGTTTTGTAGTCTTTAGGGTATAGATCCTTACTACTTTGGTTACTTTATTCCTAGATATCTTATGCTTTTGGGTGCAATTGTAAATGGGATTGACTCCTTAATTTCTCTTTCTTTAGTCTCATTGTTCATGTATAGAAATGCCACTGATTTCTGGGCATTGATTTTGTATCCCGCCACACTGCCGAATTGCTGTATGAGTTCTAGCAATCTTGGGGTGGAGTCTTTTGGGTTTTCTATGTACAGTATCATGTCATCTGCAAAGAGGGAGAGTTTGACTTCTTCCTTGCCAATTTGAATGCCTTTTATTTCTTTGTGTTGCCTTATTGCTGCAGCTAGGACTTCTAGTACTATGTTGAATAGCAGTGGTGAGAGTGGACATCCCTGTTGTGTTCCTGATCTTAGGGGAAAGGCTCCCAGTGTTTCCCCATTGAGAATGATATTTGCTGTGGGCTTTTCGTAGATGGCTTTTAAGATGCTGAGGAATGTTGCCTCTATCCCTACACTCTGGAGAGTTTTGATCAGGAATGGATGCTGTATTTTGTCAAGTGCTTTATCTGCATCTATTGAGAGGTTCATTGGGTTCTTGTTTTTTCTCTTGCTGATATGATTAATCACATTGATTGCTTTACGACTGTTGAACCAGCCTTGCATCACGGGGATAAATCCCATTTGATCATGGTGAATAATCTTCTTAATGTATTGTTGGATCCTACTGGCTAGTATCTTGTTGAGAATTTTTGCATCCATGTTCATCAGGGATATTGGTCTATAATTCTCCTTTTTGGTGGGGTCTTTGTCCAGTTTTGGAATTAAGGTGATGTTGGCCTCATAGAACGAATTTGGAAGTATTCTATCTCTTTCTATCTTTCCAAACAGCTTTAGGAGAATAGGTATGGTTTCTTCTTTAAATGTTTGATAGAATTCCCCTGGGAAGCCATCTGGCCCCGGACTATTGTGTCTTGGGAGGTTTTTGATGACTGCTTCAATTTCCTCCCCGGTTATCAGCCTGTTCAGGTTTTCTATTTCTTCCTGTTTCAGTTTTGGTAGTTTGTGGTTTTCCGGAAATGTGTCCATTTCTTCTACATTGCCTAATTTATTGGCGTATAGCTGCCCATAATAAGTTTTTAAAATCATTTGTATTTCCTTGGTATTGGTTGTGATATCTCCTTTTTCATTTGTGAGTTTATTAATTGGAGTCTTTTCTCTCTTCTTTTTAATAAGGCAGGCTAATGGTTTATCTATCTTACTAATTCTTTCAAAGAACCAACTCCAGGTTTCGTTAATCTATTCCACAGTTCTTCTGGTCTCTATTTCATTGACTTCTGCTCAAGTCTTTATTAATTCTCTTCTTCTGCTGGGTGTAGGATCTATTTGCTGTTTTTTCTCCAGCTCCTTTACGTGCAAAGTTAGCTTTTGTATTTTGAGTTCTTTCCAGTTTTTGGATGGATGCTTGTATAGCGATGTATTTCCCCCTCAGGACTGCTTTTGCTGCATCCCAAAGATTTTGAGTGGGTGTATCTTCATTCTCATTAGTTTCCATGAATCTTTTTAATTCTTCCTTAATTTCCTGGTTGACCCTCTCATCTTTTAGCTGGATGGTCCTTAACCTCCACGTGTTTGAAATCCTTCCAAACTTCTTCTAGTGATTTAGTTCTAATTTCAAAGCATTATGGTCTGAAAATATGCAGGGAATGATCCCAATCTTTTAGTATCGGTTAAGACCTGACTTGTGACTCAGTATGTGGTCTATTCTGGAGAAATTTCCATGTGCACTTGAGAAGAATGTGTATTCAGTTGTGTTTGGATGTAAAGTTCTGTAAATATCTGTGAGATCCATCTGGTCCAGTGTATCATTTAAAGCTCTTGTTTCTTTGGAGATGTTGTGCTTAGAACATCTGTTGATTGTAGAAAGCGCTACATTCAAGTCACCAAGTATAAGTGTATTATTATCTAAGTATGTCTTAATTTTGGTTATTAATTGATATACTTGGCAGCTCCCACATTAGGGGCATAAATATTCATGATTGTTATGTCCTCTTGTTGAATAGATCCTTTAAGTATGAAATAGTGTCCCTTTTCATCTCTTACTACAGTCTTTGGGGTAAAGTTTAATTTATCTGATATAAGGATGGCTACCCCTGTTTTCTTTTGAGGACCATTTGAATGGTAAATGGTTCTCCAACCTTTTATTTTCAGCCTGTAGATGTCCTTAGGTCTAAAATGAGTCACTTCTAAACAGCAAATAGATGGTTCTTGCTTTTTTATCCAGTCCAAAACTATGCGCCTTTTGATGGGGTCCTTAAGCCCATTCACATTCAGAGTTACTTTTGAAAGATATGAATTTAGTGTCATAATAATACCTATTCAGTCCCTGTTTTTGTGGATTTTTTCCTTGGACTTCCTCTTTTTTTACGGAGTCCCCCTTAATATTTCTTGCACGACCGAATTTGTAGGTTTTCAGGATGATTTGAAAGTTATGTAGGTAACTTGGTGGGGACGGGTGACTTGGGGACCCTACTCTTCCGCCGTCTTGCCCCGCCTCTCTAATATTACTTTTAAATGCATGTAACAGTTAAAAGGGAAAACAACAGTATTATGATAACTCTCTGAGCTATATGACTAGGGACAGATTTAGCATTCTTCTGAATAGTTTATATATAAAGCAATCTATAAGGAGCAGGAGCACTTTCTGTAAACAGGAAATTAAAAGGCCAGAAATAATTTTTTAAGGTTTTTAAATTGAAAACTAATTATAATAGAGTGTATCTTTGTAAAAGCTACAGATTAGTTCTGGCTCAAGATAGCCATCCATGACTGTGATCCATGACCATTAACTATAGATTACTTTTTTCTAGGTACAAAACTAGATTTCCTTGCTGTTTTTCTTGCACTTAGTGTGAATATGTGACTAAAAAATGTATATAGAACTTACGTATACTATCCCAGGTCTGCTCCATAAACCTCTCTTGCACAACACTCCATGCTTTCTTCCACCTTATGCAGGCTGATACAGCAAACACCTGAAAGCCATCCCTCAGCCTGAGTCCCTCAGTGACTGGAAGAGCAGAGCCCCATTCTCCTGACTTGGAACATTGGCCAGCCACTGTTATTTGAGAAAGAATTCAACATTTCTTAAGCTATTATATACTGGGTGATACTTGCTGCAGTAACATAACTTACCCTAGCAAATGCAGTAACTGAAGAAAGAGGATTCTATTTCCACTAAAACAGGTCAGCTAGTTCTATCCAGAGACAGATACCTGATTGTGTCCTTAGTTTGACATGAAAAACAAAAACACATTTTCCTCCAGGAGATGCATTGTTAAGACATAAACATAGACACCTGACACAGAGATGACATTCAGGATTTGTCACAGGAAACAAGAGGGGCGGGGAGAAAGAAAGGGGGGGAGGGAGGGAAGGAGGGGTGAGGGAAGGAGGGAAAGGGGAGGGAGGGGCCGGGAGGAAGAAAAAGAAGAAAAGGTATTTGAAGAAGGAAAATGCATACTCAGGAAAGGAATTCAGACTGAAAACAAACCACACAATTAAAAAAAATGTTTACCCAGGGGGATCTCAACATATATACTAAAGATAAAAATATATTTAAGATGTTTCAAGATCTCACAACGGCAACCTCTACTGAAAACTATAAAGAAGAAGCCAAGCCCAAAGTAAAAGCAAATTCTTTACTATCCAGGAAGACAGAACCATAAGTTGACTGAAACCCAGAGAGCAGATTGGGTGAAGCCCTACTTGAACCACTTGGTTTCAACTCTCTTTCCAAAACCTAGCCATCAGTCATAAAACTGACGAATATTTATTGCAGGATCTATTTTTCCCTCCTTCTTCCTTGGACAAGATTCCAATTAGCAAAAAAGTAAACAATAAACAGAAGCAGAAGTTAGAAGCACAGGATTTAGATAATCCTCAGATTTGACCATCATCCCTTAAATGCCCAAACATTGGTTATGCATGTAAATTATAATGTGAAAAATCCCAAGGGCACAAAATGATACCAAGTGTGCGCACAGCATTTAATATTTTTGTTTACCATCAAGAAGACTTTTATCTCTGCAAACATGAACTATACTTTGAAAATATTAAGATGTTCATTTCTTTTTTCATTTTAAAGCAAACTATTAAAAGCTATGCATAAACACATAAAATTAGCTTGAGAATTTAGAGGTTTCTAAAATAAAATTTTAAGTTTTACTATATAGTTACTGAGATTATGGATAAAAAGTAACCAAATATTCTAATATTTCTGGTACTTCAATTCATCATTTGCACTGGATTGGTTGCTCAAATTATTCAATCTATATAATGTATTTAAAAGCAGTAATAGCTTTATTGCTAGGAATTAGTCTATGTAGAGATCCAAAATCACAGGAAATCTATATTCTATAGTCAGTACCTATTCTTGTTAGCAAACTAGCTGCTGGAAAAAAATAAAAATACAAGTTTTATACTATAAGTTACCTGCACACTTTATATATACCCAACAGTTCACCTTAACTCACAAGTTCTTAATTCATACCTAAATTCTCCATCAACTCCCATGTTTTTTTGTAACCAGCTCTCAATGCAAATCCACCTCAAAAACACTAAGGTAGGAGCAGCTGGCTGGCTCAGCAGTTTAGCTGAGCCTCTGGCTCAGGGTATGATCCCAGGGTCCTGGGATCGAGTCCCACATCAGGCTCCCCACAGGGACCCTGCTTCTCCCTCTGCCTATGTCTCTGCCTCTTTCTCTGTGTGTCTCTCATAAGTAAATAAATAAAAATATTTTTTAAAAACCCCACTAAGGTAAAATTTCTCAAAAACAATTCCCCTTGCAGCCTAGAATGCTGTCCTCCACTTAAAAAAATATTTTAAAAATAAGTGAGTTGTTCCCACCATTTTGAAAACACATTGGTGCAGTGAAGGCCAAATTTTCCATTAAACCCAAGCTTTCTTCTCTCACCCAGATATTCTTTGAGTTTAAAAGAATATTCTCTCCTGAACCCTATCAATAGCTATGAAGGCCGGGGAGCCATGTAAATCTCTCTTCTTGAGCATTTTCTACCTCCACACACTCAAGAAGTAACTTTTCCTCTTCAATTTGAGATAACTGTCATAAGGTGAGGTTTGACTCCAAGATTCTCTGTATTCAATCACAGTGAAGGCTTGGTAAGTAGCTCAGCACAATCCTGCCAGCAGAATAGATTGTATGATCTCTCCAAGCCCTCACCACACTTGGATACTAAAATGATGCAGATGAAATACCACCCTTTGAAAAGAAAAAGCAAAAATAAAATTGTTAACTGTGCCCACTAATGATACCTGTCATTTCCCTGTTTGATTGAGGTTATGTCCGCACAGCATTGGAGCAACCAGCTGAGCAGTGAATAAGAGTCAATCAATTAGAAGCTTGGTCTGCTTGCTTTCTACACCGTCTGCTACCATTACATTCATCATAACAACCAAATATTTTCTCATCATATAGACACAATCTATCTGCATTTGGCAAACCCACTGTGAAGATGTTTGCCAAACCTAGGGAAACGTGTTGGCTTTAAACACAGTATTCTACAGTTACAGAAGTAAATTGATACTCAGCTTATGCCATGGAATGTGTTTTTTAATAGAAACATATCTAAAAGCAAATGTTTCAACACAATTTCTATCATCTACAAAACACACACACATGCACACACATACACCCAGACCAAAATACAGCTCTTCAAAATACAAATCAGTAGCCATGTGAGGCTACACAGGTGTAGACCTAATGTACTCTGTGAATTTATAGTCATGACTGGCTTAATTATTTAAATAATATACTGAATTTTATCCCAGTAAATTTTTCTTAAATTTCAAATAGATTTCCCGTCAGGGAAAATACCCTATACTCGAGGGCCAAAATATTCCTTAGCCACAACACAGAAAATGTCCTAACCTGATTCAGTACTGCCCATCGTGTATAATTTGGGTAAAGACTAGAAGAGTGCTCATGTTTGTCAAATTGTCAATTCATGTCAGATATAGGTAATGGGCAAAAAAGCTATTGGTACAGGAGACAGGCAGGTCAAACAAGCAAATACAGTGCAGTGGATATACACCAAATGCTATGGAAGTATACAGTAGGAGCTTTTAACTTACTGTGAGGGCATCAGTGACTGTACAGATTTTCTTCCAGAGATATGCCTCTGAACTTACTAGACCACACTGCCCCATAGCTCTTCTCAGCAAATATTCATCCACAGCTCCACTGTGATCAACATAATTAATGGGAAACTGACTCTACTACAAATTTTTATAGAAATAAAATTTAAAAAAAATAAAAATTAAAAAAAAGAAATAAAATTTAACTGCAGAATGATGCTGGTACCATTAGCAAATGGTGCTAAGAGACATGTGGGCTCGTGGTTAGTTGCCTTATCGTGTAGTAAGGAATCTCCAGTTTGGTGTGTCATTTCTGTGTTTGATTTTGAGATATTTTGAAACTATTCCTAGCCATGACATGTCCATGGAGTGGAAATACAGTGACAACATTAAAAGTGCTCATAAAAAGAAAAATCAATATAAGGGAGATTAAATAAAGATTTAAACACTGAAAACCTGAGAAAACTAAGTCTAGTGTATGAGGTTTGGAATTTTCTAATAGTAAGTAGTATTTTGAAGGACAAAGAATAAGTCATAAGGGGATTTTTGTCTTTACATTTTGTAAATGTAAAGAGTCTGGAAGTAATCATCCCATCCTCCAGCAAGAAAAAAGGCTGAACAAAGTAAAAATCAACAACCTTTCTTGGATCAAATAATGCCAACAAGAAGAGAGTAGGGTGAAATATTTAGTGTCAAAATTTTAAAAAAAATCAACCTAGAATACAATAGCCAGCAATCCTTCAAAAGTAAAGGAGACATTAACACTTTGTCAGATCAACAAAAACAGGGAATTCATTACCAGCAAGCCTGCCCCAAAGGAAAATGTTAAAAGAAGCTCTTCATGGAGGAGCAAAATAGCATTAAGTCAGAAACTTGGATCTATATGAAGAAAGTAAGAGTGCGGGAGAAAGAATAAATCGAGGTAAAAAATTTCTCTTGTTCCTAATTGATTTCATACTATATTCAAAACAGTAATAGTAAGTGTATTGTCTGAATATAGCACATGGACCAGTGATTGACAACAATGTTACAGGGGATGGGTACTAATAAAGCCAGGAGGTATCTGTGCTACCCTTTAGGAATAGTGTTCTTTGAAAATGGACTTAAGATTAGTTGTAAACATAATATTTTCAAATTGAAAGCAATCCACTAGATGAAGTCACAACAAATGTGAAAAGTGCCATGTTGATGCCATCAACAATTTGTCATGGAATAAAGAAAAAAACCAAACCCTTTTAAAAGTGTGACTAAAAGGAGAATCTGAGTGGCTCAGTTGGTTAAGCACTGGACTCTTGATTCTGGCTCAGGTCATGATCTCAGGGTCAAGCCCCATATGGGGCTCCACACTGGGCACAGAGTCTGGCTGAGGGTTCTCTCTTGCACCTCACTCCCCCTCGCACACTCAATCTCTCTCTCTTTCTCTCTCTCTCTCTCTCTGAGTAAATAAATAAATCTTTAAAAGTGTGACTACAATGTTGCATACATAGGGGTCTTATGCTAATCCTGGGCAAGGTAAATGCTTACTCATGAACATAAAGGAAACAGGTGATAGTCTTCCTGGGGATTCAGTAGTCACTGCAGCATTTCTAGGTCACTTCTGGAGATCACCAAAAAGAGGGCTTCTTGCTTTAACTCAGTTTCATTATAGATAAACCAGGTAAACCAAGTTAAAAAAAAAAGATTATGCCTGATTTTAAGATTTCATACTATTTCTACGTTTAAATCTCACACATGTTTGTGAGAAATACATTTGAGCACTACAAGCTGAAATCCCTTTAGCCACACTGGACTTACCAACTGGAGAAAAAAAGCCTTCTGGAACCTAATGTGAAAGAGAGGAGCTTTTATATACCCAGCATTTTTAATCAATCATGGTTAACACCATTCTCACTGCAAAAATACATAAAGAAGAATAAAGGCACTCAGGAAATTAAGATACACAGAGAACATGATCAAAATATACCAAGATCAACACACTAAGCTGAGATTTTGTTTTTGAAATCAACTTTCTAAACACTGGTCACAAGATATACTCCTTTCATTAAACCTTAAAAGACAAAAGATTCATTTGACACCTTAGTGAAACATACGAATTGCTTTTTAAGTTAAATATTAAATTTAGACTACTTCATAAATCATAAATGACAGCAGCTGTTACATCAATCCTGTTCACAATCCATTTTAGTTATACAGGAAAAAATATGTTAAGCAAAAACTAAACCTTAAAAATCTCATTGTTGCAGAGTTATCAGTCAGTATATATAAAAATAAATATTATAATTTACTGACTCTCTAATTCCCCCATTGGTAAAATGGAGATAATACTACCTATCTCATTCTGCTGTTCTATTAAATGTCATCAATCAAAGCATCTAGCCCTGGACCGAGATCATACTGTGTCTCTCAATTCTTAGCAGTTACTTTTATGGAAGTGAGTTTGAGATGTCAATTTGGCTCCTCCTTAGAGGATCATAGATAAACTAGTTAATTCCTAACTCAAAAATCTCTGATATGATTATATTCTAATAAAGCTCAGAAGCAATATACACTAGAGATCTATCTATTATAAATATATATTAGTACAAGGCTATTATAAACAAAACAAAACAAAAACATAGAGGAGTGATAATAATGAACCTAGGATGAATTATTTCCTAGCAGGTGGAGTAATGTAGGATCAGAGGGTGGGGTAAAGAATGACTTCAGCAAGCTGCCCAGCAGAAAACTGGAAATATTTTAATTGTCACAATAAGGAGTGAATTCACAGGCTATTATTCTATTTTTATTTTTCATAACTTGCATTAATGTTACATATACATTATATTCTTCCATCTGTATTAAATATCATTTAGTAAAAATTACTTAACATAAAAAGGGAAAAAGAAAACTTTTAGTGCCACTTAAGTGTTTGGGGCAAATCTATCCCTTACACTTAACATTTTGGTCAATCTAGTCCAAATTTAACACTGAAATCATGCAAAGTATTTTAAAGCTGAAGGGGAATTTTAAAAAATCAACCCAGTGATTCCCACTTCTAGACAAAGGTCAAATCCTTATACAAATAAAGGAAATGAATTCAAAGTTCCCTATTAATTCTCCAGTTTAAAGACAGTATGTTAATAACTGTTAGGGCTTATAAATTTTAATATAAGTTTTTAAATTAGTCTAACTCCTTAAATCCCAAATTAACAATAGCTTGGGGAAGCTAAAAGGAATAGATTATAAGCAATTCATAATTTATTACTTAACAAATACTTTTAAAAGATGAACATCTTAATTTTTATATGCCTGGTACATACTAGATACTCTATAATTTATGAATGAATACAGGAAAAATTAATGAATGAGGGACGCTTCGGTGGCTCAGCGGTTTAGTGCCTGCCTTTGGCCCAAGGCGTGATACTGGGGTCCCGGAATCGAGTCCCACATCGGGCTCCCTACATGGAGCCTGCTTCTCCCTCTACCTGTGCTTCTGCCTCTCTCTCTCTGTCTCATGAATAAATAAATAAAATCTTTTTAAAAATTAATGAGCTTCAGTTACTATAAAAGTGTGTATACGGACTTTTCAAATGATTTTTGATCATTCCTTCTTTTTATTCACTGTTTAGTATTCCCATTAAGTAAAGTCCTTCTAAATACTAAGAATGGGGCTTATGTGTCTTTGTGTTTGAGACAGACAGAGGGAGAGCCAGAGTCAGAGAGAGAGAGAAACTCTTCCACTGAATAGTATTTTAGAACCTTATTTCATGAAAGTATACTTTCATTTTCTAGAACTTTAGCTTGCACCTCCCTACTCTACCCAGTTTTCCTTTCTATTATCAATTCGAGGATGACATGATCAGGTTTTTCTGAGATTCTTATCACTTTTATTTCTATGACCAACCATCCTTGATAGAAAGAAACATTCTAGAGAATTGATCCATCCATTACCATATTTTCATACAAGTATCCTAAAAGATAGAGTTTTCGTAGAAGCAGGTAAAATAATTTACACCATGTGCTCCACTTTCAGCCACATTGCCAATAGACTGTCAAACTAGTGGATCTTAGTTGGATGGTAATTTAACAATTTCTGTTAAGGAAGTATCAGTCACATCTTCTAGCCACCTTCAATTTAGAGGATACTTGCACCAAACCATCACTCCAGTTTATCTCTTTTTAATTGTACCTCTAATGCTTGCAGGTTTTGCCTCATCGGTTTACGTAGAAATCACTTCTTTGTTCATCTGTGTCTCTTATTTCTGTTTTCTAAAACAAAGCTTACCTTTTGAGTTACAACTCTGGTAATATCAGTGATGCTAGTCATGGAATTGTAACATATGACGCTTCCTACCTCAATTTATTATTATCCAACAAATGTGTATCACTGTATATCTTTCAGAATCCATAATAATTGTTCTTGACTCTTCTTCCCTGCTACTTTTTCCTGTCAGTTATTACACAAAGGCATTTTCTTTCTATGCCTTCTGAGATGTGGTTTACCAAAACTTGTCTAAGCTTCATATTTATTGCCACCTTAAATTTCAATTAAAAGACCTCTTGCTGAGGTCATTGAAACTACTAAACACACTCATGGGGGTCTTTGGGATCTGTATCCTATTCCTTCCTACAATAGCAACCCCTGATACCATAAGCAACAGTGTGTAGAACACAATCCTGGTCTTAGCACCATCAATTACACCTAACTTTTCTCCTTACACTTTTTTTCTTTCTCCCTGTCAAGGATTTACCTTCAAATGGCACAAGAACAAGAGTAGTTCTCAATATATTTGAGTCCTTTTTCTATAACCACTCGTTGGTTACCTTGAATAATTAGAAATTGTCAGCAGTCTGGTGGTTTTGATAGATCTTATGAAGAGATGTCCTTCTGAGTCTTCCAAGCCATGACTATATTTGACTGCCTCCATGGCTCTCAAAAAGAAAGCCTATATATTGTTAGCACCTTTCTCATTTAGATTTTAGAAAAGGGTTCCTCACAAATGTTAGTGCTCATAAATCCTTCTGCAATTCTATGAGGGAGGGCCTCAGTCCCTGGGCCCTAAGACATGATTCCACAGTCTGCGGCCTTCAGAAGCCTGGGGAAATTATTTTAGTTCATTGAGCATCAATTTCCTCATTTGTAAAGAAACAAAAATTCAAACCTCATAGCAATGTTGTAAAAATTGAATCAGCCACATTTTGTATAGCTACTTTATGACCCATAGAGTTTATTTAGTGCATATTAAATGAATTAAGGCCCCCATGGGGGGTATCCTTTAACAGGACTTCACTCCATCCATTCTTTTCCTTTCTCTTTATGCCACATCCTTCTATTTACCTACCTCTTGTAAAGTTGATTCAAAGACATGGCTGGTGAGTGTCTTGGGCAGGAAGAGATGGCACACACTTTCCCTGGTCACTCATAAACCTCTCCTAGTGGTCATCCCCACAGCCTCAGGCTGAGTCTTTATGGCTCCCTGAACACTGCCTGACTGCTGCACCTATTGACCACAGGGCTGCTGAGCTGTGCAAATACCAGTTTTATATCTATTTGCTAAAATCTGCTACATGTTGGGGATCGTTTCTCCCAGCCAAGTGCCTGTCCAGCCAACTTGGGCAAATGTGTGCCTCAGAAAGTAACTCATACAGTTTCTCATCACATCCATTCTGCCAGGGGCCAAGCTCCTATTCTGTTCACTCCTAACTGAGAAGTCCTCATTTTCTCCTGAAAATTGTAAAACCCTTCCTTAAAACAAGAGGACAGCATGTTTATTTTTTTTACAGTTTAAGAGGTTTACGTTAAAGCTGAAAAATCCCTTTATATTAAAAATACTTACTAAAGATGAGACAGAGAAGTAGTAATCCCCCTCCTAGCTAGCTGCACATTTGTTTACTTCGGGTAATGGCTCATAAGACTAGCTTATAGTCAAATGCAAATCTTTTAGAGAAAAAAAAAGGCTTTTCTTTCTTGACAAAAAAAAAAAAAATCCACGAATTATTTTATTCTTTTTGATTCACATTTATCATTTTATTATTCACATTTATTAAGAAAAAGCAAGAATAAATGTCTCCTATTGGAAAATGAGGTAAAACTGAATTAAAAGTGAGTGAAAATCAGTGAGCAACTTGCAGACTGTGAGCAAGTCCGTGTCGGCAGGGCTCTGGAACAGACCTGAGAGCAGCGGAAGGACCAAAGGCCAATTTCATTCACTCACACACATTCTTGTTCAATGACATTTACTGAGTATTGATGCTGCACCTGATCCTGGATTTTGTACTGGCATAAAAAGAGGACTATGGCATGGCTCATCACTCCGTGAAGTGACACTGGACAAATTATGCATAAATAGAGATGTAAGAGTGTTTATACTCTGCTGTACAACAAGAATACTTAATGAGTATCATTGAGGATCATCTAGTTACTCTGTTAGAAACATGGGCAGCCCTTCATGAATTTAAAGATGGAGTGGTTGTTCAGTTTTACTTGAATCAGGAAAAGCTTCGTTGGGGCAGGGGTGGGGGGGGGGTACTACCAAATACTGAAAGACAGCTAGCAGTTATGTGGTTGGGAGAGGTAGAGCATAATCCAACACAGCCTCTTTGTTTGCATCTTTTCCTGAAACTTCAGAGACCAGAGAAACAGACATTAAGGCCATAGGCATTAAATTATAGGAGATCTAAAAAATAATAATAATCAAAGAGTATATAACCTGAGACTATAGAAAAACAGGTTGATTTATTGCTTAATAATGACAGTTTATGAGCTTTTGTGAAGAGAACTAAAAACACTGTAAAATCCATCACTAATGTAATTACAGAAAAGAGCTTTCAACTGTCAATCATAGTAACAATCACATAAATGCATCTACTAAACTCCCTTAAAAATATTTATAAATAATTAAGTAAAGGAAGTCTGTTATCCTGGTAAAAAGAAAAAATAGCAAGGATGGTGCATATGTTTCAAATACATGTATCATGTATTTATGATGCGTTGTTGTTAGTAATTAGCTCTGAGAGCACATGTAAATATGAATGGAGATTTCTACCATGTTGGAAATGGGAAGTAAACAGTATAGAATACCAACAATTACTGTTAAAACCTTCACAATATCATCACTGGCTGGGTTTTTGATAGGAGTTCCCTACTTTATTTTCCCCCACTTCCCTTCCCTTCCCTTCCCTTCTTGAATCAGCCACATTTTGTATAGCTACTACTTCCTGACCCATAGAGTTTATTTAGTGCATATTAAATGAATTAAGGGCCCCATGAGGGGTAGTCCTTCTTGAAGATATTTCTTTAGAAGGAATTTCTAATACACTAATGGCAGAAGCAGTCTTCAAAAATATTCCAATAGCTAGAGCAATAAGCTAAAACTAAGAGAAGATTTAACAGTGATAATTATGCAAAGATAAAATTCAAAGGCAAATAGAAGACCCAATTCAAAAGTTTACTTCAAAATGACAATGGAATATTACTCAGCCATTAGAAATGACAAATACTCAACATTTGCTTTGACGTAGATGGAACTGGAGGGTATAATGCTGAGTGAAATAAGTCAATCAGAGAAGGACAAACATTATATGGTCTCATTCATTTGGGGAATATAAAAAATAGTGAAAGGGAATAAAGGAGAAAGGAGAAAAGATGAGTGGGAAATATCAGAAAGGGAGACAGAACATGAAAGACTCCTAACTCTGGGAAACGAACTAGGGGTGGTGGAAGGGGAGGTGGGCAGGGGGTGGGGGTGACTGGGTGACGGGCACTGAGGTGGGCACTTGACGGGATGAGCACTGGTGTTATTCTATATGTTGGCAAATTGAACACCAATAAAAAATAAATTTATAATAAAAAAAATGATTCAGGCATGGACATTGACTACCAATCCAACAGGAGACCAAAGCATATGTTTCTGGGGAGGGGTTTGAGAAGGAAACACTAGGTGCATTAATGGAAAAGGCCTGGTTTCCAGGCTAAGCACTCTCAACCCTTCCAGGCCAGACTACATCCAGACTATGCATTTGTTTCAGGACCGAGTGACAAAATGACAGCCTGCCCATTGGTGAAGCAGGCAGGAGAATGCAACCTCTTAAAACCATATCACATGAGTGATTCTACAATTCTTAGTCACGCCCCAAAAATGACTTACAGTACTTTCACAATCTCCCAATCAGTAACCTGGGAATAGGTCTGGCTGTCCATATGTACCCAGGATGAGAAGACACACTCAAGGCAGACAGATGTACCCAGCATTAGAGTGGAATGGAATTAATTAGCATGCAAAAGTACAGACTTAAATGTTATACTTCTATCACTGGAAATGAATGAAAAAGTCATTAAATCACATTCCGTCAATTCAAAACGTATAATATATCAATGTGGGTGAAGTGTAAGTTTATTAAATCTCATTAAAAGTGTAAGCAAGATTGCTATTTCAGGGCAATTTTAATCTATTAAAAGAGACTCAACTATGTTTATTGGCTTAACCATTTCCAATTATTTGCCATTTGTAGGATGTAATTACTTAGGACTCTTCTGTAGCCACTACAGCAAGGCCTACAAGCTGCTTCTCACTAACATTTTGTTAACAGTTCAAGTGAGTAGCAGAATATCAACCCACAGGTTTCTTTCACAACACTGAATAAAGTTGTGTGTAAGAAAATTGTATTTCTTTTTAAAAAAAATCTCTATTTCATGAGTTCCCTTATTTAGACTGTCCTTACTGCAATTACACTCAAATAATGACACTTCAGTGCTTCATCAAATACTGAAAGCAAGGACATCCTAGTAATAAAAAGCTATGGAGCCTCTACTTTCTCTGAAATTTGCATTATATTCAGAGTCCTATGATGACCCTAGTTTTTATTTTCTTTTCATATTTTATAGTCAATTCAATGCATGTAATATGTCCTAAAGCCAGTGAAAGGTGTCAGATTATAAGGCCAATGGCAATTTACCCTGTCTAATGCAGTCCATGTGCCATGTAATGTAATTAGGTGACACCATGGGAAAAGCCAAGGATGGGGCATGGAAGTCACCTATTTTTAAATCTTGTTTATGGATTTCTCATCATTATTTCCATGTTCACTGAACTCAATTTCCCATATCCTGAAATGCTCCAAGTCCAGAACTTGCACTATGATTTCTGTTCCTTCTGGACCTGACCAGAAAAATCCCTCAGATGTTTCCATACTTCCAGCCAACTGGAACATTCTATGAGGGCCTTTCTTCATATTCCCAGGAATTTGTGCCAGAAATGTGTTCTTCAAGACAAAATGTGATTCAAACATGGCTTTGAAGATGATTAAAAGACTAGAGGAATTCTGGTGTAAAATTGCCACTCTTTTATTAAGAATATTCTTTCTTTTTTTAAAGATTTATTTATTTATTTATTTTAGAAAGAGAGAGAGCATGCACGAGTGGGAGAAGGGGCAGAGGGATAGACACTTCAAGCAGACTCCTGGCTAAGTGCAGAGCCCAATGTGGGGCTCAATCTCATGACCCATGAGATCACGACCTGAGTTGAAGCCAAGAGTCAGACACTTAACTGACTGAGCCACCCAGGTGCCCCAAGAATATAAATCCTCCAGGACTCCTTATTGACTAGTATTAGCACATCCTTCTTGTATTTCCAATTTCCTTCTCCAATTTTTCTATAAAGAACATATTATGCAGTCTTCAATGATCTCACAAAATAATATTCATATGATCTATTTTCTTATCTGTAAAATGGGAATAGTGGTTTGACCTTGTAGGGCTGTTGGAACAATGAAATGAAACCATAGAGATAAAGCATCTAGTCCAAGGCTTTACTCATAGTAGCACCACAAACAGTAGCTGTTTGTGACAAGTCAGACTAACAAACCCCTTTCATTAAGGACTACTGCAACGTACATTTACCACAATGTATTTGGTCTTTCCCTTCTCCAGGATGGAAATTCATTAACAACAGACGGCTTCTTCATCACCGTGTCCTAACATTGAGCACAAGCTGGCAACCGGGACAAAGGACATTCTCAAGAATGAAGTTACTGAATTTAAGAAAGAAGTTCATTTCTTTTTCCCGTGAGAATCTTGTCATTAGGCGCACAGCAACTCCAAAAAAAAAAATTTATTTGTCCTATAAAAGTTCAAAAAGTGCTATGCGCTTCACACCCTGAACGATTAGCTTTGGCACAGGCAGCCTTCCTCATGGAAATGATTCCAAGATTACCAGAGCATATGGTAAATCATTTCTATCATGTGCCCCTCATTTCTTCCATGACAAAATAATGCTAACATATACCTGTCCTCTTTAAAACGCTCAAGTGAAAGAAGAATTTTAACTGAGGTTTATTCATGAAATGGTTTTACGTGTGCCCTCCTAATAAAGGATGGAGTCTCTGTGAGTTTATTCATTTGATCGATGATTGCATGCCTGTTTTAGGCCAGGCACTGTACAGGGTACTGAAGAAATACAGATGAAGAAGTTAGAGTTTGTATTCTTTTCTAATATTTTTTTATTTTATTTATTCATGAGAGACACACAGAGAGAGAGAGAGGCAGAGACACAGGCAGAGGGAGAAGCAGGCTCCATGCAGGGAGCCTGACGTGGGACTTGATCCCAGGTCTCCAGGATCAGGCCCTGGGCTGAAGGCAGGCGCTAAACCACTGAGCGACCTGGGCTGCCCTAAAGTTTGTATTCTTACACTCATAACTTAATGAAAGAGAGAGAAACACAGGAACAAAAAATAAAATATAACAATAAAAACAAAATAACAATAAAAATATATAATATGGCAATAAAAGAGTCCTTAAGGGCTGGAACTCCCTTAAGGGATGTGTATTCCCGTGGGCTTCAAATGAAGTAAAATGTTCACTGAACATTCTTGCATTGAACCATGACCGAATAGGTGCAAGTAGTAATGATAAAGGAAGGAGGGAAATAAACATGACAAGGGACTTGAGGTCAAAATTTGTAATACCCATTATAGAAACATGCTAGACGGGACGCCAGTGTGGCTCAGTGGTTGGGCGGCTGCCTTCAGCTCAGGTCATGATCCTGGGATCTGGGATGGAATCCCACATCAGGCTCCTGCGAAAAGCCTGCTTCTCCCTCTGCCTATGTCTTTGCCTCTTTCTCTCTGTGTGTCTCTCATGAATGCATAAATAAATGTTTTTTTTTTTTTAAAGAAACATGCTAAACGATGAAGGAGAATTATGTAATAATACAGAGAGAATGATGGACTTAAGATTTTTAGGATATCATGTAAAGCCATCAAGATAGTATTAGAATTTCCTGTATCATTTTGTAACAGATAAGAAAGAAACTTAGATTAGCACAAAGTTTGCTCATACCACAAAATAATATAATGCAATTACTTTGTTATGGTTTACAGTTGTGCTTATAGGACAATCAAAAGAATTACCTAAATGTGATATTTAAAAAGACAGCTTCTCTCAAAGAAAGCATTATAAGCTCACTCTGACATTAGGTTAGTCAAGAACTTCTTTGTATCTTTTGTATTAATCATGACCTTCACAAATATTTATCTTATTTCCCAAGTTGATTTATGAAAATAGGAACCTTATAAGTGCCTATAACAATCCCTTTTGCAATAAATGCTCCAAAAAAATCTTCTATTTGATATGCCTTCAGCAGAATTCACAGATGAAGTTCATTCAAGGCCATGCATTGTAGTAGAGCCTCTGGAGCCTGACTGCTGGGTTCAAATACTGGCTTTGCCAATGACTAACTAGCTCTAGAACCTCAGCAAAGTTTTAGAATCTTTATACCTCACTTTTCTTGTCTATAAAGTGGTCCTTAGTAACTGTACCTACCTCACAGAGTTGTTATACGAACTAAATGGGATCATACACAGTAAATGTTGAGAAGAGGGCCTGGTTGTGAGCTCGCGCTATGTCACATTATTGCTGCCATCATAATCCTCGTCCTCAAAAGGGTAGCAAGGAACTATGATGGTAACCCATCAGGCTATTACGAGCTGTTTTCCCAAAGTACATTAAAATCCTGAGAAAAAATTTTAAAGGTTTAGTCCCAAAGATCATGTTGTGTTTTTTTTTTTTTCCCATATAGTAAGATTTTTGACCAGAAACTGGAGGTCACTAATTTTAAAGAGCTTCATGTTAGTTTTAAACTTCAATTAATTTCATTATCCTTCACAATAACTGGGGTGTCTAGGTGGCTTAGTCAGTTAAGCATTTGCCTTCAGCTCAGGTCATGATTTCAGGGTCCTGGGATGGAGCCCTGTATTAGGCTCCTGCTCAGTGGGGAGTCTGCTTCTCCCTCTCCCTCTGCTACTCCCCCTACTATGTTCTCTCTCACAATAACTGCTATACAAAACTTGTGTCATATCTGCACTATCAGTGATAGAATTTTAGAGTACATTCTTGTCTCTCCTACTGTGAGCCAATTCTATACTGAGTGGTATGAGACCCACTGTAAATTATCCTTAGTTCTAAAAGAATAAAAGGTATAGGAGCTCTAGGCCTCACTTTCAGTAAATAAAAATATATTCTTTTAATGTTTGATTAATTCTAGTGGAAAAAATAAATAGATAATATTCTACCCTAGGTTTTACAAGGTGAATAATTTTTGACTTTTTATACTAAAAACAAAGAAGAATATCTTCTACATTATCACAAATAATAGTTCATAAATAAATCAATAGTCCAACTAATAAGTGACTTTTTGGCATCTGTGTGATCAATACTATAAGGCTTCTTCTCAATCATAAAGTGTGCTTTTGAAAAAGAGACTCAAACTTACAATATGTAAAATAGTGTCATAGTTAACCCAGCTATGGTAAACCAAGAAAACCAACACAAATACAGAACACAAATAATGAAAAAGGAGATAAATCAAATTGGGGAATGGAGTATCTCAAATAAAATAAACTTAACAATTTGATATAAACCATCAATTTTGGTGATAGCAATTACTGTTAAGATAGAGAGTGAAGGGAATATAACCAAAAGTTAACCCACAAAATCCTCACACCTTGATACTATAATAGATAAAAATAAATGTAAGTTAGGCATTATGACTGAAGAATAATTAGGGTAAAAACAGGAAAATAATAAAATAGAGTCAATTTTTGTACACATAACAAAAGCATTTCAAAATTTGTGAGAAATTTTTTGCTCCAGGAAACATGAGATCAGACCCTTGTTCAAATTATAAAAAACATTTCATACCAGACCCACTTAATAATTTCTTCTCCTTGGAATTATTAAATTAGTGGTTAAGGGAAACAAAGCAGATGTACATAAACTCTATATTTAGACTTTAAGAAGACGCTCAACACACATTTTTTAAATTAAATTACTTTAAATTGTTATATGATAGCGGTGAGAAGCAGCCATATAAATTGAATATTGGCAGTACTCACGAAGTCACACTGCAGAACAGCAGTTCTCTTCAAAGAGATGTCTGAGCAAAGAGACCAAACTAAATGTAAAGTCTTCAAGATAATGTTCTTTAAGAAAATCAAACACATTTTTAGAGTGTCCAATGATTCTTATCAGGAACAGAACACTGGAATCCTTTTTCTCATATAGATGAAGCTATTCTTCCTCTTCTGTAATTTAGTAATATGGGTTCAAGTTTAAAAAGGCACAGCCAAGGCATCCCAGGTGGCTCAGCAGTTTAGCACTGCCTTCAGCCTGGGGCATCATCCTGGAGACCCAGGGTCAAGTCCCATGTCAAGCTCCCTGCATGGAGCCTGCTTCTCCCTCTGCCTGTGTCTCTACCTGTGTCTCTGCCTCTCTCTCTCTGTGTCTCTAATTAATAAATAAATAAAATCTTAAAGAAAAAAAAGGGGGGGCGGGGAGACAGCCATGGGAATAAAGCTTCAGTAATGCAGGAGGAATAAGTCCTAGAGATCTGCTGCACAATATTGACCTGTGGTTAACAACAGTGTATCATACACTTAAAAATCTCTTAGAGAGTACAACTTATGTTAAATGCTCTTATGACAATAAAATAAAATTTTAAAGTATCTACTTACAGACGAAAAAACTGACAGACAAGTAAAATCTATGAAATACTTAGTCCCTCTATCAAAATGGTTATATAGCAACAAAAAACAAAACCTGTAAATAATTTATTAGATACTATTTCTATCTGTAAGTAAGGGGGTGTAATAAATAAAGACTCTAACTTCACAACACTTTCCTTTTGAGTTTATGTAAAATGTAAACATTATGTATAAAATAACATGTAAATTATTTCACAGAATAATAAACTTAGTATGAAAAAAACTACAAAGAAGAGTTGAATGGTAGTTAAACCACTGAAAATAGTTATCACAACTAGTTGGAAAGATCCTAAGATTAGAATAATGTATAACCTACCTAGGAAATGCATCTAAGTAGCACAGAATCCTTTCAGTGTAAAAGGCTTATAAAAATTTCTTTCTAGCTCTTGTTTACTGAAATTCTAGTATTAGAGGAACATGTATTGCATTTCTAGTAGCATCTAAATTAGAAAATATGGAAATGCAAGACACTATAAATTCTAGTACAAATCCTCTGTATATGTAGACGGAGATAGGTTCCATGACATCATTACTAAAGTGGAAGAACTTCTGAAGCCAGTGTTCAATGATCAATAGAGAATTATTCCATTCATTCTCTCACTATTTTGAAACACAAAACTTAAAAATCTCAACCCTTTAAGGAGTTATATATGTTGCCATAAGCATTCTTGATATTCACCACCACCAACATCACAGATACCTCTGCCTAACATGATACAGCTCTGGACCTCTCCTTCGAGGGAGAGTTTAGGGATGAATTTTCTTTATCTGCTTGTCTCTGGAGCTGAGATTAGATTTTGACTCCTCTTAACTTCCATGAAAAACACATATGCTGCCTTAAAGGAAAAGTAAAAATGAACCAAGACAATCATGTGATTCAAACAGAAATACTTTGATTCTTTTCAGAAAAACATGACGTGGTGAACTCTATTCCTTCTCTCACAAAATAAGGAAACACTGTTAAATATGACCAAGGGTTCTCCATCATATTTTTCAAGTATTATAGAAATAGATCAACCTAAGAAGAAATCAGAGTCTAAACATGAATACACTTGAACTTGAAAACTGTGATTTTCTAATAACTAAATAAGTCTCAATAAAACTTATTAAAGACTTATATCCTAATGACTTATTTAGTATTTCAAGATTTCCTAAGGGTTCAAATTCATAGATACTAAAACACATAAATAAATAACTTTCTTATAAATATCCCTGTAAGTTGAAAATGTTGTAAAGGCAGCTTTTACGATGTTTTACTATCCATAATAGGTCAGAGAAATTGAATTTTCATTGCATTTTGAGAAGTGGAAACTGGCTGCTAAACTCAGAACCCAAATATAGGTGGCATTTCAAAGATACTCTAGTGAGTTGAATTTTGCAAGACATCATGTACTCATTTTAAAAGAACAAGGACTGATAAATAGAATTAAGCTTTTACAATACCACCAATTTCACAAATTCATAAGTTTTTCAGGTGAAATCACATCTACAATGAAAACAAAATGGTATCAAAGTTGACCCTAATAGCACAGAAAGTCTCTAAGTCTCACATACTACTCTTACTAAGTGCAATAAGTCAGACTGAGAAAACTGCATAATTTCATTCATATGTGAGATCTAAAGAAACAAAAACAAACGCATCAACAAACATAAAGCAGAAACAGACCCATAAAGCCCTGAGACCAAACTCTCAGTCATCAGAGAGGTGGGGAGTAGGCAAAAGGACTGGATGGGAATGCAGAGTCCAATTAAATGGTAGCTACCCTTGTGGTGAACTAGGGTTATGTTCAAGCTTATCAAATCATCATGCCGTACACCTGCAACTAATGTAATATTGTGTGTCTACTATACTCAAATTTTAAAAATTAAAAAAATTAAACTTAGCATGGTGCCACCTGTCAAATGTTAAGCACAGAAAATGTCATCTGGTGTTACTGATAGACAAAAAGAGAGCGACAAGTACTTCTCTTATTTCCTAAAATAGCATTATAAAAATAATGTGGCATTATTTACCTATGAAGATTTTGGGATTCCCTCTCTGAATCTTCTATAAAATATCTTTAAGATGTTATCAGATATCTTGATATTTTGGAACTCCCAAGTATTGCGTAGCTATCTCACAAGGCAACTCACTCTGTTTTAAATGTATCTAATTGTTGGAAAGTTCCTCTTAATCCTAAACCAAATCTACTTCCTTATAATCTATAGTTTGATCTTGGTTTTGCCTTCTGAAGTTAAATAGAATAAATAGTATTCTTCTTCTATTTGATAGTTATTCAAATATTTGAAGAGTTTCCACATCTTTCTCATGAATATTTTCATGCAAGGCATTTAATATCTTTCAGTATCCCAGGTATTGTTTTGAGTGATTTGAATGAAAATACACACACATACAAACACATATACTTTTAAAATATTAAACCACATTAAGAATAAATAACATTCAACTTTAAGAACAGGAATAGGGCTTAATCAAAACTAAGATTTAAAAACACAGAAAGCCATTAAGGAAATGTTAAGTACGTTTGTTGGTAAAATGGAAACAAATAGTAAACTTATTTGTAGACATCAGAAGAATCTGATAGGTGTTGCAAGGAAAATAGGAGAGGACAAGAGAGGCCCACAGGCTACGAGGCTGGCAAGAAAACCAAATGTTCAAAAGTTAAAGTGCTCAAGGTCATCAAGCTGGTAAATGAGAGACAGTGTTTGAACTCAGGAAGTTCTGCTCCAGAGACTACATTCTTAATCACACATAATACTGCCTCTCAACACCCATTCTGTGCTTTCTCAAGGAAGATGCCCAATCAAGACACAGGTAAAGCTGACTCTTTCAATCAGAATCAAAACAATGACACACTATCATAAAATCCACCTGAAAAAAAGAAAGACACTATAGTTTAAAGAACTACTTACAGGTTGCTATCACAATCAAGAAGTAAGATGTGATTGGTGTGCTGGAACTCAATTATAACAAATCTCAGAATCCTTGAAGAACAAAGATGGAGTGTTTCTAAAGGAGTTAAGAAAATCTAGTATATTGTGTTGTCATACCTCTGATATTTTCAGGAAAACAGAGCAGTTATCAGAACTGGCCAAACTACCTTAGCACCACACGGGTAACAGAGTAACCGGGCAAGCTCTGGGGTCCTCCTTTGATGAATACAGGATGAAGTTTGCTACAACTGTTGTGTGTTTTCTTAGGCGACACATCCTGTGGTGTTGTTATAACAATACTAACATGTCAATAATGTTTGTCTAACTACCTTAGAGTACTCCACTGGCCCACTGATTTGGTTGCTTCTCAGAGTGAAAAAGGAAGTCCAAAGGTACATACCTGCCTCATGGTTCCATTACCATAAAGGCAGACAAAAACAACTCAGAGATACACCTGTCATCTCAACCAATGCTATGAATAAAAAAGACAAAGTATGAGAGAAGGCTATACCAAAATATGCAAATAGTGCTGACTTACAAAGCTTCGACTTAACATTTGTACAGAACAGAAGTTCCTGAGCAAAAGTTTCTCCATAACTACTTTTTACAGGAGAGTACATTAAAGATTGTACTAGACAATTACACAGGAATTAACATGGAGAGGATTAGTAGATGTGCCAAAATATATTAGACTGCTGCTGAGTTACCAGAAAATATGACACACAAAAAAATAACTGCATTACTAAAGCCAATCCAAAAAAAAAAAAAAGTAAAGACTAAATTGGCACAGATTACTCTTTAAACAGAAAAACAATTATAATCCAATTATCTACAACTATATAAATAATGAGTTTTATACGGAAAAATAGGTAAATCAAAATGTTAGTGGATATTTCAAAGTACTAATAAAAACAGTTTTTTTCATTATGTTCTGCATTTTCTGCAATTTCAAAGTATAAATTATTTCATAATAAAAGAACTTAAAAAGATTCCAGTAGCAGATTGAAAAAATATGATAAAAAAGTCTGTAGTAGCCAAAAAAGAATATGTGGCTTTATTTATTTAAAATTAAAAAAAGAAACAAGACAGAAAGAAATTAAACTGGATGCCCCAGAAAGGAATGACACAAAATGTGTCAAATGGTATAATGTTGTAACCACTATGAGAATATATATATACATATATCTTTTATATATATTTTATATATATATAAAAGATATAAAATCACATGCCACAATCACAGTGAGGTCTTCTCTTCCCAATCAATCTCTTCAACCTCTAAGACTACTCACTCTGTTAATAGCCATGTGCTATATGTCCTTCCTAAAAATACAAAGGAAGAATAATACAATTTGTGACTAATTTTTCATTAGAAACAACAGAGGGCAAAAGATGCTGAACCAAATATCCAAACTGCTTGAAAAAGAGTACTGTCAACCAAGAGTTCTACAACCATGGAGGCCTGAGTGGCTCAGTGATTGAGTACCTGCCTTCAGCTCAGGCATGATCCCGGTGTCCTAGGATCAAATCCCGCATCAGGCTCTCCGTAGGTAGCCAGCTTCTCCCTCTGCCTATGTCTCTGCCTCTCTCTGTGTGTCTCTCATGAATAAATAAATAAAATCATAAAACATATTCTAAGACCAAATAATCAAAACTGAAGATGATATGGTATATGTACACAACAGAATATTACTTGGCCATAAAAAAGAATGAAATCTGGCCATGTGCAATGACACAGATGGAGCTAGAGAGTATTATGCTATGTGAAATAGAAAAAGACAAAAATCATACAATTTCATTCATATGTGGAACTTAAACAAAACAAACAAGCATAGGGAAAAGAAAATACAGAGAGGCAAACCAAGAAACAGACTCTTAAGTATAGAGAACAAACTAATGGTCACCATCAGGGAGGTGTGTAGGAGGATGGGTGAAATAGGGGGTGGGGATTAAGGAGAGCACTTGTTGTGATGAGTACCGGGTGATATATGTAAGTGATGAATAACTAAATTGTACACCTGAAACTAATATTACAGTATATGTTAATTAACTGGAATTTAGATAAAAATTTTTAAAAAGGGTATATTACACACTGGAATATAGTTTTCCTTTCTTTTCCTAACTCCTTTAAAAAAACAAATATATGGCTACAATTATTATACATAATCATAATTATTATACATAACTAGGTTTATAACATATAAATATACTACAAAAGGTGGTGGGGGAGGAGGAATGGAGCTATACAAAAACAAAACTGTCTACCAATAGTAGGGTGGTATTAATTTGAAAGAGATTGTGATAAACTAAATTATAATCTCTAGAACAACCACTAATAAAATAACTTTAAAAACGTATTTGTAAAATCAATAAGGAAATAAAATGTCATGCTAAAAATATTCACTTAATACAAAGGAATTATTGAAAGAGGAATAGGAAACAAAAAGACATGAGATACAGTGAAAAAAAATAAAATGGTACATATAATTCAAACCAAGTCAACAATTACATTTAATGTGAATATACTACAATACAGTCAAAAGGCAGAGATTATCAGACCATATAAAAAAGTAAGAAACACCTTCTGTAAGAAACACCTTCAAAGACAAACACCAAGTTGAAAGTAAAAAGATAAAAAAAGATATACCATACAAACAGTAACTATTTATCAAACATTCAAAGAAAAAAATATGGTAACAATCCTACACAAAGTCTTTCAGAAAAAGAGAAATAAACTCTTACCAACTCATTCTCTGAAGCCAAAGATATCACAAGAAAAAATTTAAAAGAAATGAAAAATTCTACAGACCAATAGCTCTCATGAACAAAGATGCAAAAATCCCTAACAAAATATTAGCAAACCAAATTCAGCAACATCTAAAAAGGTTTATAACACATAAGCATGACCAAGTGGGATTTATCCCAAGATTTATTTTATTTTTAGTTCAACATCTGTAAATCGTTAATATAACAGAACTAAGGGCAAAGCCATAAGATCTTTCAATAGATAGATAAAATAGACTGGACACATCTAACATCTATTTCTTAATAAAAAGTCTGAAAAAAGTAGGAACAGAAAGTAATTTTCTCAATCTGATTAAGAACATAAATAACCTACAGCTAACATCACACCTATGGTAAAAGATTAAATTTTTTTTAACTTCAGAAAAAGGCAAAGACATCCACTATCACCACTCCTATTTAACACTGTACCAAAGGTTCTAACCAGTGTAATAGATAAGGAGAGAGAGAGAGGTAAGGGGAAGGGAGGGACACAGGGAAGGAGGGAAACAAAGGTTAATTAAAAAACATAAGAACAACTATCTCAACTTTCAGACTATGTGATCTCTGATGTAAGAAATCCTAGAGAATCAACCCCCCTAAAAACAGCATTTTTTCTATTCCACAATATTAAACTATTCTGAATTTAATTACCAAGGCCATAGGACTCAAGATTAATATACAAAAATAATTTGTATTCCTATCTATTAATAAAAATAAAATTTAAAAACATTCTCTGTGCTATATCAAGAGAGAAAAAAAAAACAAAACAAAAAAGTCTAAGATCTATACACCTCAAACTGTAAAACCTTTGTTGACCAGGGCACTTGACAGCTCAGTCAGTTAAGTCTGGCTCCTGATTTTGGCTCAGGTCATGATCTCAGGGTTCTGGGATGAAGCCCCACATCAGGTTTCCCCCTTAGCATGGAGTCTGCTTGAGGCTCTCTCCCTCCCTTCAGTCACTTGTGTGGTCTCTTTAAAATAAAAAAAAATTTAAAAAAAACCTTTGTTGACAAAAATTAAAGAAGATCTAAATTATCTGAGAGAGATATCTTCATGGAACATAAGACTCAATATATTTTTTTTTTTTAATTTTTAGTCACACAGAGAGAGAGAGAGAGAGAGAGGCAGAGACACAGGCAGAGGGAGAAGCAGTCTCCATGCACCAGGAGCCCGACGTGGGATCGATCCCGGGTCTCCAGGATTGCGCCCTGGGCCAAAGGCAGGCGCCAAACCGCTGCGCCACCCAGGGTCCCAGACTCAATATTTTAAGACAGCTATTCTTTTTTTTTTTTTTAATTTATTTTTTATTGGTGTTCAATTTACTAACATACAGAATAGCCCCCAGTGCCCGTCACCCATTCACTCCCACCCCCCGCCCTCCTCCCCTTCTACCACCCCTAGTTCGTTTCCCAGAGTTAGCAGTCTTTACGTTCTGTCTCCCTTTCTGATATTTCCCACACATTTCTTCTCCCTTCTCTTATATTCCCTTTGACTATTATTTATATTCCCCAAATGAATGAGAACATATAATGTTTGTCCTTCTCCGACTGACTTACTTCACTCAGCATAATACCCTCCAGTTCCATCCACGTTGAAGCAAATGGTGGGTATTTGTCATTTCTAATAGCTGAGTAATATTCCATTGTATACATAAACCTAAATAAACCTACAAATTCAATGTAATCCTTATGAAAATCCTAGAAGCTGTTTTAGAAATTGTCAAGTGTATCCTAAAATTTATGGGGAAAAACAAAAGACCAAGAGTAGTCCAAAAATTTTGAAAAAGAGCAAACTTAAAGGACTTAAAATACCCAATTGCAAAACTTATTTGGGTACAGTAATCAAAACACTTTTATCACCATATGGTTAGATATTTTTTAAACATGGATTAACAGAAAAGCTAGAAAAAATTTATAGTCAATTGATTTTTGACAAAGTTGCAAAGGCAATTCAGTGGTGAAAACAATTTTCTCAAAAACTGTGCTGAGACAACTAGATGTCTATGTACAAAAAAATTTAAAAAATAAAAACAAAAACTTGGTCCATGGCACACACAAAATACGCTTCAAAATGAATCACAAATCTAAGAGTTAAAATTATAAAATACCTAGAAGAAAACAAAGGGGGAAATCCCTGTGGCCTTGAGTTACACAAAGATTTGTTAGCTATCAGACTAAAAGTATGCTTCATAAAAGAAAATAATGGGGGATCCCTGGGTGGGTGGTTTAGCGCCTGCCTTTGGCCCAGGGCGCGATCCTGGAGACCCGGGATCGAATCCCACCTCGGGCTCCCGGTGCATGGAGCCTGCTTCTCCCTCTGCCTATGTCTCTGCCTCTCTCTCTCTCTCTCTGCGACTATCATAAATAAATAAAAATTAAAAAAATTTTTTTTAAATTTAAAAAAAAAGAAAATAATGGTACCATCACAGTACTTTTGTGCTTCAAAAGATAGTTACTTTTGAAGTCAATATAATATCAAGAATGAATATTTTTTTAACAAAAAATACCATTCAATGAGAAGACAACACGGATATGAGAAAAACATTTGATTAGACATTTAACCAAAGAAATTGTACTAATGGCTAATAAGCAGAGAAAAGATGCTTAACATCATTAGTCATTGGAGAAACATAAATTAAAATCTAAGATACAACATTACATCTACCTTGGGATGCCTGGGTGGCTCAGTGGCTGAGCGTCTGCCTTTGACTCAGGGCATGATCCTAGTCCTGGGGATCAAGTCCCACATCGGGCTCTCCACAGTAAGTTGGCTTCTCCCTCTGTCTGTGTCTCTGACTCTCTCTGTCTCTCATGAACAAATAAATAAAATCTTTAAAAAAAATTACATCTACTGGGATGGTCATAATCAAAAAGAATGCCAATACTTGGTGTTGGTGAGAACGTGAAGAAACTTGAATCCGCTTATGCTGGTCAAACGTGAAATGGCATAGCCTCTTTTTTCAACAGCATGACAGTTCCTTTAAAGGGTTAAACATATACTTAGCACATGACACAGCAATCCATCTGCTAGGAATCAGCCTAGGAGAAATAGAAATATAACCAACACAAACACTTATACGCAAATGTTCATGGCAACATTATTCATAACAGCCAAAATCTGAAAACAATCCAGTGTCCATCAGCTGGTAAATGGGTTAAAAAAAAAAACTGTCATATTCTTGTGCAATGGAACACTGTACTGAAAATGAACAAGTTATTCATACATGTGACGACATGGGTAAACCTTATAAAAAACAGCAAGACGAAAAAAAAAAAGACTACATGTTTGTATGATTACATTTTTGAGAAATGGCTGCAAAAGACAAATACAGGGGATCCCTGGGTGGTTCAGCAGTTTAGCGCCTGCCTTCCACCAGGGTGTGATCCTGGAGACCCGGAATCGAGTCCTGCATCGGGTTCCCTGCATGGAGCCTGCTTCTCTCTCTACCTGTGTCTCTGCCTCTCTCTCTCTCTCTCTCTCTCTGTTATGTGTGTGTGTGTGTGTCTCATGAATAAATAAATAAAATCTTAAAAAAAAAAAAAGATTCATATAAAAAAAGGCAAATACATGCAGACGCAAATAGGCCGATGGTTGCCTA
Organism: Canis lupus dingo; assembly: GCF_003254725.2. Taxonomy (NCBI): domain Eukaryota; kingdom Metazoa; phylum Chordata; class Mammalia; order Carnivora; family Canidae; genus Canis; species Canis lupus. The sequence continues at coordinate 25,394,033 of NC_064247.1, read as the reverse complement.
GGGTCAGGAGCCAAAGCAAAGATGAACATTTAAGTGAGCCAGGAAACTTTGGAGGGTGATAAAGTGTTCTAAAACTGTATTGTTGTGATAGTTGCACAATTATATACACTTAGTAAAAATTATTGCACTGTATACTTATGAAAAACGTTAATGTTAATAAAGAGAGCACCATTAAAAATAAGGAGGTAGGTAATGAATTCAAAACAGCTCTTCAGCTTTTAATTTACTGAGAAAAAAGCTACCAGCTAAAACAAAATGATTCTAAGTTAAAAACCAAAGGAGCAATTAAAGAAAGATTTGGAACCGTTTGTAACTAAAAGGACCAATCCTCCCCACCCAGAATGTACCACACTAGAACTCAACGATGTCTAATCTTTGGTAGGAGTACTTCCTTTTTAAGTACAGGGGTGCAATCTTTCCTGCTGACAAAATTAAAATATGGTAAAATGGGCACTTAAAGCTTGAAGATCACTGTAGGGAATATATAATTCACCATGTAACATCCACCTTGTCAGTTTTTATACAGTAACATAGCACTATGCTGGGATTTTAACATTATAGGCATTGTTTTTTAAAGTGAAAGAGCCAGAATGAACCTCAGGAAACACTTGCATCTGCATCTGAATTCCTCCAACCTTTAAAAGGCAGATTTATGGTCTGGGAGCTGTTGCAGAGGTAAAAATCAAAACAAACAAAAACACCAAAACAAGAAAAACTCCAAAAAGTAAAGCTCTCATTTGTAATTACAAGAACAAAGAAAACTCCAGATAATTTTGAATGAAGCTATGTCTATGTTCTATAATGCTAATTTATAGAGAAAGCCCTAGTGGCATTTTGTCCATCACTAAAACTATTGTTCAATATTTGAAATTCTCTAACAGAATGTTTTGACTTGAACAGAGGAGAAATGCTCACATTTTCCCAGGTTAAATTAAATTTTTGTTGAAGTCAAATATGTATTCTTGACAGCCAGGTGAAATCCATCTTTCAATGGTGTCATTGTGCTATGGTAAGATTAATAAAAATATTTTCAACTTTTCAATCATCATGTCAGAAGAAGATGGGCATCTGTCTAGGGAAGAGAAAAGACTAGTTTGGAAACTGATCTGACCATAGTAAATCAGAGATTTACTCTTTTATCCTCCTTTATCTTCTGAAAATTATTTCCCAGCATTTGTTTTGCTGCTTCTAATTAAGAAGATAAATGTGACAATATTTCTAGGGACTGACCAAGAAATGTGTCGTCATTAATGCTTTTCCCCAGTTCCCACCCTGAGAACAAAGGTGAACGAGGCCACTGCTCTATTGTAGGGATGATGTATTTCAAAAGCTGGACTCCTTCCACAATGTTATTAAAGTTCTTTGAAGTGTTGTTACTAAGAAAAAATGTCAAAAGAACTCAATGTTGTTTATTGTTTCTCAAATCCACTGCTATTTCAGGTTGTACCTAAGTGAACCAGTCCATCTTATTTTGGAACCCACTGGCATAGCAAAGTGCTATAGCACATGCACATAATAAATATTAGTAGACACAGGAAAAGAAGGCTTGATTCCAAACTTTAGTGAATCTGAAAAGGAGACCAGGGAGGGATTTTAAAACAATAATAGTCTATAAAGAAAAAGCAAATCCCTAAGTCATGTTTTAGGAAGATGTTAGGTAGGCTTGGTATTTCATTAAAATTATTAAAGCTATGCTGTCCAGTGCTTTCCTCTCGAAGGCTGTAAGTGAGGAGGAGAACAGATAGAAGGAAGGTCACAAGTGCAGAAGAACAAGAACAATAATAGTGGTAGAAGTAATAGTAACCAACATTTATTCAGTGATGGACGCTGGTGCTGTAGATAGAAAAATGCTACAGGGATTGTCATTTAATTTTCATAAATGGTGTTTGAGGTAGGCAGCCTAAGCTGTCAGAGAATTACTTTAACTTAGTCCTGATAATAGGATGAGCTCTTCATGGTTGAAAAGTCAGAGTCCCCTCTGCTTCTCTTTGAAATGCACCTGAATTCACTGAATCAAAGAGATGACAAAGTTTCATGACCAAATGACTTCCTATAAATTTACACATGTTAAAGATGACTTGTAAGGAGTAAAAATAGTAATTATTCATCTAGGCTTCCTACTTTCCAGATGAATTCATCTGAGGCTCAGATTAGAGGGACTTGGCTAAAATCACAGTTGTAGAGACACCCCTCCCCTAGGCTGCTGCCACTTCCCCCACACACCATCAGCCTCCAGCACAGAGAAGGAAGCTCTGTGCCACTCCTCCACTTTCTAAGAGCCCCATTAACAAACATAGCTCCCTCCACACAAGGCTTTGGAGTCTATGTCAATATTAGGTTTATATGACCAGATGAGAACCCCCAAACAGCACATCGGATTGCAACAAATTTCTTCTTAAATTCACCATAATGCCTCCAAAGATTTAGGTGATTGATAAACTTTCAAATTCTCACAACAACAGTTAGATAAGAATGACATAAAGATGCACAACACAAATTAAAATACATTCATAATTCACCATTATTTCCCAGTGCTGAATCTGTTCTTTTTTAATAGCGAACTAATTCATGTATATGTAATGCTTGATAGGTGAAAAGGAAAGATGATGAAAAGCAGTTGAGCTTTTAAGGAAAGATAAAAAACACAGGAATGTCATCTGGGAGGAAAAGAAAAGAGAGAGAGAGAGAGAGAAGACTATATAAGTAACGGATGATTATTTAGAAGATGCAAAGGGAGCCATATAATGGGACTCAAAGCTTGGTCGGTCCATCTGCAAGGGTCCCTTCTGACCTCAAAACTCTGTTAAATTGAAGCCTGCCACCAATTACTGCATCAGATGTCTCTCAGTGACATTCTCCCTTCTGGTAACCAACCCTTAAGTCTTTGTAACTCATTATGCACAATCAAGATGCAAATTCTCTGGAACTAGGACGATGGCTTCCTGTTTCATTCATATATCACCAAATTGCTCACAATCATGTTCTACCTCTAGCCATATAGTTAACCAATAACTGATGACACAAAATGCCAAAGATCATGATTTAGCAAAAGAATTACAATTCATTCTGCAAGTAATTTACTGTCATTCAGCTGCATGATTAGCTCTTGGTTTTCTTTTTTCTTTCTTGTTTTTGGACCACAGGAGTCGTGGTTCATTGGTATGAAGTGCATTAGCCAAAATAATTAAATTATCACTAAAGCCTTCATTTTTAGACAAAGGAATAACCTAAACTATTTAAAAATAGTACTTTCTTATTAAGACCCAGTAAAAAAAAAATTAGGAACTTCAGACAACATGGAGTTCCTTATTAAAAAGAAGAGCTATTATGGGGAAAATATGAATATCAAGGTCAAATTTATTAACAGTCATAATTTTTAACCTTCATTTTTCCTTCTTCTTTCCATGTGTTCAGAAAATACAAATTTAGAATTTGGAAACGCAGTAATTAAAAAATGTTATTCATCTGGCTGAGACTTCATGCCTTAACTTTATTGCCCAGTTCCAATCTGGTCCAACAGTGGTTTCCCAAATGTCCCACCGTGGCAAACCCAGGTGAACAAACAGAAAGGTAAAAATAAGGATGAGAGGATTACTATCCTTATTCTAATTACAAATCCTGCCCATTGCTTTCTTTTTAAGCTGTCACTGCCATGTTTAAGTTATAACTGCATCTTCTCAATGAGCACAGGGCCTTATTACTGGAATTGGCAGGGGGCCTTGACATTTGAGTCATCATTTCATTATGCCTATTCTTTACCCTGGTATACAAATTAAATAGAAATACAAGCCAGATGAAATATAGGGAGGAAAATCTGAAGTACTCACTTTAAACTGAATTAATTTTTCTCAAATCTACAAAATGTATAGACCAATTAACATGGATAATAACATATTCCACTTCAGGCACATTTTCAAAAATATTAATTTCGATTTCAAAGGCCAAAACTGCTCAAACCCTTCTAGCCAAACACTTCACTTCTGTAAAACAGAACCAACAGCTTTAATATTCTCTAAATTTAAAAGATAGAATAATTCCAATTTTAAATCAACTATAAGTATGGGCAAAAACACATATTTAACAAGTTTCCTCTTTTCTAAACAGTCTCAAAAATGAATAGCCATCACTGAACATATAAATATATATAAAATGTGCACATGTGAAAAATATTACTTAAAACATACGCAATCACATAGAAAAAAAACAATTCATTCAGACTAAAATAACCAAATGTGCCAAGCTGGAATTTCGGATTTATTCTTAGACATTTTGAAATCACTGAATTTAAGTGATGAAAAATGATAAATCACAGGACCCAGTCATCCTGAATAAATGGGCATCCTTTCCTATTTCTAAGTATTTTGTTGAAAACTTTTCCATTGAATTTCAAAATTATAAAAATCGGTTCTAAAATGAACACTATATAAAATCCTCAAAAATGTCTTTGGCTCTGCTTTCAGGTTAGTCTCTCGTTTACTTATTATGGCAGGTGTTCCAGAATATGTGATTACTCATTCATTGAGTTTTTAATCATCTCTTCCTTTAGCCCAGAGCAGCCTGTTTATTTCAAAAAGCCACAGCTTTCCCCAAAATGCTTGGGAACAAGCCGAATTGCCTATTAAGAACTTTATTTTCCTCATATAAAATACTGAAAATCTCTACTGGAAGCTGAACACATGTACATTCAAATGTCTACTCGGAAGAACATCATCTATATTACTTATTATTATATTTTAAAATACTGTATTTTCTTTACATTTTATTATTTTAATGTTGATTTCTCCTAAAAGAATTTTTTTTTTACCTAAGGGAACATGTTCGTGTAAACTAATATAAGATTCAGCTTTTAGCTTTTCATTTCTTTGTAATTTATCACCCAGATTTTCCAAAAAGGGATTCAAAGAAATTCACAATAATTCCTCGTGTTCACTGAGTTCTCCAAGCAGTGAGCATGTTATAAAGGAAGGAGTCTGTTTCAATACTAAAATGTATTTAGAAAAGAAGCCCTGAGATTGTCACTTAATTTTCCAACTTTTAGAAAACGTATTATTCTGCAAACTGGGACAAAAATAGGATGTGAACCAGATGTTCCTAGATATGAAGTTTAGAGCAGAGCACAGTCATAGCGGAGCTAGCTTTTCACCCATATTTATTTTAGGAGGAGGCAAGTGGGCCCCACAGTGTGGGATTCAGTCCTACTATTTCTCTTCTAGTTTGACTTCAACTGGTGGAAATATTCATGGGTTTACAGTATCAGGTTTCTAGCGAGTCCTATCATTTTTGTAATTACTATGGCTGGTATTAATAAGCGTCTTCTTTTTACACGCTGAAATAAATTAATGGAAAAGGCAGACACTATGCAAAATGGCTGGGAATAAGGCCAAATCTTTTTACATACATCCAGGGACCAGTGATTTCCTAAATGGCACTTTGAGCTCTCTTGCCTAAATAATTACAAGTACAGCCAGCATGTAATTTACTGAAATAATTATGCACTCCTTTCAGTTCCCATCACCCAGCTCAAGCCCCTGGCCATTTACCTTGTCTTTATTTTCAGTGCCAGAAGCCTCGGGCTTGGTCCTGATCACAAACGGGGTGGACAACCGCAGGAGGACCCTCTCAAAGGTGGCATTCACCCTGGGAGACACTATCTCGAAGCAGTCCTCAAACTTGAGCACTTTGTGAGTGTCACACCGCAGCTGCTTCCGGAGGCCCTCCCCCAGCTGCAGGACTGACATGTGGGGGTCAAACATCAAGTGGAAAGGGAAGGCTCTGCAGAAGGTGCTGATGCTGATTCTGAGGTCCGCAGGGACATGGGAGGTGCCCTGTGCAAGGTTCTTTGTGATGGTGGTATTTTCACATTCTTTGATGAGGAAGGTAAGACAGCTACAATTGCCTGGGTTCGAGCCATCGGAGCACAATTTCTCACTGGCAACCTGTTCCACTTGCAGGTCCAGCCGGTAGATCTTCTTGCCAGCGGCCTTAATCATCCCTGGCATAGCAAACCCCACGACATGGTGAGGATGGAAGTAGTGGAGCACTAGAGTTCCTTCAGGGAGCTCTTTGCATAGGAATGATGGTGACTCCAGAGTGGCCTGTTTTCCAAAAGAAGTTCTAATGTGTTCCAACAAAGCATCAAAGCCATTAAAAAAGTCCTGCAACGTGCCACCCACAGCTCGAAGGACTCTCTCATTCTCATCAAAGCATATATTAAAAAATTCCTCTCCAAATCTTTCTTGAATTTCCTCAAACTTCAAGCCTAGGGGTAAATGGGAAGGAGATGTTAGGGAAGTAACATAAAATCATCATATTTATAGCTTTTAAAAATGCTTATCAAATGAGGTAACTAGTGAGTGAGGTAAGAGAGGTACTTCCCTTTGACCCACATATTCCCAAAGAGATTAATTCATTTTGAATCAGAGAAAGCAAATTTCAATTCATCTTCTAGAAGCTTCTAAGGTGTTAGTGAGCATAAACTTCTTTTAATATTTCTGTTTGTTTTTAAATAGACTTTATTTTTTAGAGCAGTTTTAGATTCACAGCAAAATTGAGGAAAAAGTAAGGATATTTTCCACAGAACCCTCTCCCAGCAAACACACAATCTCACCCTTACCCCAATATCAGTCATCATGCACTATGGTGGTACATTTGTTACAATCAATCACCCTACAATGACACAGAATCATCTCCCAGAGTGGGTAGTTAACACGAGGGTTGACTCCTATTATTGTACATCCTTGGGTTTGGACAAATGCGTTACTATATGTGCCTACCATTATAACATCATACAAAGTAGTTTTGCTGCTGTAGAAATCCTCCGTTCTCTGCCTTTTCATGCCCCACCCCTCTCAACTCCCATAGCACAAACTTTCTAAATGCTGCTCATCTAGCCGCTCATTTTTCTTTTCAATATCCTACTGAATTTGCTATAATCAACACAAATAAGATTTTCTTAATGATTTCCCTCTTAGTTAAAGCAACTTTTTAGAAGCAACTATAACACTGTTTCTCTATTACACCCATCTACTATTACTATCTTACTTATCAAAATTCATTTGTTAAGTGGGAAATACCAACCAGAGAGGGATTTATGGTTACCTGAATGGGGAAAGGCATCAGATTATCTAGTGTCAACAGAAGGACTTAAGTGAGACCCCAGTGAGAGAGAGACCAAACAAGGAAGTAAAATGACAGAACTATGGGCTGATTTGCATTGTTTCACTCACAAAAATGAGACTAGCCAAGGGTGGAGTAGGCATCTCACCAGAAAGAGTTAAAACCCTTTGCTTTCTCCATTCATACTTCCACATGCCATGGCAAAAGGAACTCTATATTATAGCAATGGAATTATAACAAAAAATACATACATACATACATACATACATACACACATACAATACATTATGTAGAAATTAGAGCCAGTCACATGTGATCAAGTTAGATCCACCCTTAAGGATGATCTGAGGAAAAATATGGAGAGAATTCATGGTCCAAAGAGGAAGGATACAGCACATATATAAGAACTGAATGTGTGTGCTGAAGGAAACCTCTACATGGAGTCATTCTACTACTTATCCTTTGACTTTGGCTGAAATCAATACATGTAAGTTTACGTATTCATATTTTCTTGCCTCATCTACTCCATCTTATAAGGAGATCCTGAAGATAAGGCAAGATTGGGAAAAGACAGTGGTCATCTTGCTAGTGTCCTATTAAAGTACAGAGCAGTCTTGGTTTGCTATTCCTATCATTATAGGAAGAGAACCGGAGGGTTCTCCCCATGCATGAATGAGGGATAAAATGTCAACAACACTATTGAAAAATACAGCCAAAACACATCAAATATTTTTTTGTGAGAGTACTATAGAGTATAAACATTGTGATAGCTAAATGAAGAAGTCAGTTTGACAAAAAAGTTCTTAACATCAATGTGAAATGAAAAGCAGTAGAAAATCTAAGCAAAAAAAGAGTCCTTTTATTAAGAAAAATTTCATAGTAATTTTAGTTTCATAGATCTGACATTCAAATTAAGTTGAGAAAAATCCCTTACCAAGATAAAAATATGATGGCGCATCTTACACAGTCATGGTATAAGACTGCCCTTCAGCATATACTGCTTTCACTAACAATAATGCCAGCCCAAACTGATAGTAATAGCATTTATCTGTCCAGTTCTCCAGCATGGAAGAAAAAAAGCAAAGTGGATGACACTCACTGCAGTTTGGTCCCTGTTCCAACTACTCCATTGAAATTGTTTTTACAAAGGAGTAAGCCAATGCATATTGCTTGATCCTTACCATAGTTAACCGTGTTTGTTGTTTTTCTTTAATTTTTTTATGAAGTTTTAAAGATTTTATTTATTTATTTATTTATTTATTTATTTATTTATTTATTCATTCATTCATGAGAGACAGAGTGAGAGAGAAAGAGAGGGGCAGAGACACAGGCAGAGGGAGAAACAGGCTCCACACAAGGAGCCCGATGCGGAACTCGATCCCAGGACTCCAGGATCACACCCTGTGCCGAAGGCAGACACTCAACCACTGAGCCACCCAGGCATCCCTGTTGTTTTTCTTTTAATTTGACTCTACTGATCATCTCATTCTCCTCAATCTCCCTCCTCTCTTGGCTTCTAAAAACCATGCTTTCTTAGTTTGATTACTGTCTGAAAATTCCTTCACTAAAGTGTCTTCCTATGCCATATCCCTGTATCACCATCACTGCATAACTAAAAGGTCCTAATACAAATTCAATGTCTATCCCTTCAAAGACAATGTTCTTGATTTCTATTAAGTTTTTAAATTACAAAAGTCTAACTAAAACTAAATTCAAAATAAGTAAAAATTCCTATAAGCTGACTATACTTGATGGAATACAGAACTTCATATGCCACTAAAATGTCTTATGAATTGCTTCTATCCTTTAAAGAGTTCTACCTTAAAAGGACTCAGGGTCTTTATGCACAGAAAAGAAAAAGATAATTTCTTCTAACTTGGTTTTTTTTCCCATAACATTGAAAATGCCCTTGGAGTTATTAAATAAAGAACATAGACATAAGCATAATACAGCAAGTTTATATTCTGTTTCCACAGAATCCCCCAAAATCATCCAGAAAATAACAATCAAATTCACCAGGGGCACAAAATAAAAACTAGTCTGTCAGTACAGCATACCATCAGCTAGAAATCCATGCTGTCTTACAAAGCACTTCTGTTCTTTAAGATACAAGGTTGTTAATTCTCATGATGACACTGAGGCCTCTCAGGATGCTACACTGACTTGTATCAATAAAGTAAAGCTAAAATATTTTGAATATTACAGTCAAATACTATATATAGTAATTCTATAAAATCACAATACTTGATTAATAAAAATTTTTGTTCACATAATTATTAAACTGTACAAGATCATGAAAGAAGAAAAAAATTATTTAAGTTGGAAACATGCAAGAACTAGGAAAAGATCACTGTAACTTTTGCAAATATGCTATAATCAATAGCCAAGACACATTTTAAATCTTATATCAAAATTTAGGAAGCACAGAGAAAGTAGTTCAGCACAGACAACTGGTAAAGGCTCTACCTACGACTGATGCAAACCCCCTACTTACAGTAAATCACTTGAAACATATAGACAATGCTCATCCTCTCATAACAGAAGACACTATGACAGCTTGACATTTGGGTCTATAAGAATATATTCTTCTAAAGGCAAAACTTATAATAAATCTGCTTTCATTAACAAGTAAGTTAGAATTTTAAATTACTGTTAATTCTCCTCTTTAGAGAAATGAATAGCCTAAATGTGACATCCTTTAACTGAAAATATAATAATCTATTCACTGATGATATGAATCTTCTGTCCCTCATCTGCTCTTCCTACTTCATATTATGTCTTAAGAACAATGTGTCTTAAGGACATTATCCCACTTATGTCTGCATACCCATCTCTAGCATCATGCCTGGCACATAGATACTAAGACTTCATTTGTAGAAACCAAGCTTTTGGGACTTCTGGGTGGCTCAGCGGTTGAGCGTCTGCCTTCAGTTCAGGGCCTTATCCCAGGATCTGGGATCAAGTCCCACATTGGGCTCTCTGCAGGGAGTCTGCTTCTCCCTCTGCCTCTCTCTCTCTCTCTCTATCTCTCTCTCTTTCTCTCTGTGTCTCATGAATAAATAAATCTTAAAAAAAGAAACTAAGCTTTCATCTAGGTATCTGTTTGATAATATAATCAAGCTTTTAAAGCCATAGTTGTGCCATGTTTAAGGATACCTAGATAACCAGACACATTCTTTTCTGATATGAGACTCCACAGATAATTTTATCACAATGTGATTAGACTATAACAGAGGCACACAGGAATATCTATGAAGGTATCGAGAAAAGACTGTCTGACTCTCTCCTCAGGGAGATAACATCTGAAGAGAGATTTGAAGAAAAAGTGAGTGTTCAAAAGCCTAACAAGGAAGGAATAATCACACTAATGGATGGACAGTAATGGAAAACAGATGAACCAAGGAAGCAGAAGAGTCTGGCATGGTCAAGGGAGGGCAAAGAGAATAGATAACATCTGGGCAACAGGAGTGAGAGTATCAGCTGTTAACTTGGGCAATGCAGAGGCTGGACTTAAGGATGCCAAGACCAGAGTCAAAGACACCAGCCAGAGAGATGCTGCAATGTCTTTAAAAGATTATATTGGCTGAATTAGAGAAGTCCCAGTGAGAAGAGTGTTAAGCAACGTGCCAAATATTTTCATAGATCACCTTAGACTTTAAAAATTCACATCACATAGGTATTTTTAATTGTTCTCATTTTACAAGTGAAAAATGTTAAGAAATTTGTCCAAGTTCACACAACCATAAGGAGCAAAGTTAGGTCTCAAGGTGAAGTCTGTCTAATACTACATCTTGTGAAATAAGCATAGTATCAAAAGAAGTAAAACATCTGGGGGGGTGGGGAATGCATGTCTTGCTCAATGCTCTGTGATCAATGCCTAACATTTAGCCTGATATTTAGTAAGGCTTAATAAATATTAGCTGGATATTGAATGAATTAATGTATCACTAAAGCCAACAGAAAGGAGCTAGGAGGAGAAGTCAACAGTTATCAAATGCTATAGCAAAGTCAAGTAATGTCAGGACAGAAAAACTGTAAATTGGATCAGTCAGAACTTTGGGGATCTTTGCCGCAATTTCAGTGGAGGGATAAGGGTAGAATACTGGGTATAAGAGGTTAACGGGTTTGTGGCAGGTAAAGAAATAGTTCTCAGCTGAATTAATATTATTATTGGGATGCTAAAATTACTTACTTTATACAAGTGTAATAAATCTGACCTCTAGACTTGGAAAAGGAAAGATTGCCTTCATGAGAACCAAGTAAATACAGAGAGATGGCACCAAAAATACACATTGACTAGAGGAATACCTATCAATACAAGAGAGAAATTAGTGGGTTTTTAGGTCCAGAGACTGTCCTTATCACCCAATAGGGCATTGGTCTTCACTAAAAGGAAAAACGCCAAAGCAACAGGTATATCCTTCGTGGCCTAAAGTTCAGTTGAGGAGCTGAATACCTGCCTACTACACACTGCTATGAGCTATAGACATCCCATAATTATTTTTTAATTATTTAAGCTTCATCAACCTAATATCTAGCTAATGTAACTCAAGAACAACTATACCTCGAATCCAAACTGTAAAGAGAGTTCAACATTTTAAGGAGATAATTACCTCTTTAGAGAAACAATTTTTTCAGCTTTACTCAGCTATAACTGACACATAACATTGTATGTTTAAGGTGTACAGTGTTCTTTTGATATACTTACATATAGCACTATTTATATATCCTACTTTTTTGTAGTCAGAACACTTAAGATCTACTCTATTAACCACATTCAAGTATATAATACATTATTGTTAACAATAATCACAAAGTTGTGTAACAGATCCCAAGAACTTATTCATCTTCTCACTGGAAGTTTGTACCCTTTGACTAACATCTCCCCAATTCCTCTATCTCCCAATCCCTGGGACCACCATTCTCTGAGCTTGGCATTTTTAGATTGCACATATAAGAGATAGCATACGATATTTGTCCAGAAACAATTCTTTTATCTTTTATCTAGCGAGACCCTAAGGTTTTTATCAGCTAGTTTGATGACACTTTTATAAAACTATTATTCTAGTGTCATGCCAATCTACAAAGAAATTACTAAAGTTGGTCTCGGCCTCCCAGAAAAGATTTAACAATAAATATTATATGTCTAAATAATAAACAGAGGAGAAAGGCCCTCAAGAAATTCCACTGCTCGAATTCTAATTTTAAAGAAAATTGTTTTCAATCTGATCTATTAATACAGTTTCATTTGAATCTCTGTTGGAGTGATATAAAACATTTGTAGTCTCGAGTATTCTACAGTTAAGTAAGTAAAAGTACTGGGAAAATAATGAAAAGAATGTTCCCTATCAATTTTGATCTTAATCTGTGAAGACTTAAACAATGCCTTTCTACTATTTTGGAGGTATATAATTCTCCCTTTACTGAATTTGTGGCATCTCTCTCTAAAAAAGAACACAACTTATATCATGTATTTATTTTTAAGTATAGGTGAACTAAAATTAGTTAATAGTTTTAAATTATATGATATACTTAAAGAAAACAGGACATATATTCAGATTCTTAAAAAAATAGAGTTTTAGTATTAGCAAAAAGAATTTCCTAAGAATAACAATAGGGGACCATCTAATAGATTTACAGATTTAACATCAATCTTGAATACCCAAAGGAATAGGCATTATCAGAAGCCTATAAAGTGCTTCAGGGACAAAAATGTTTTTTCAGGAAAAAATATGTTTTTCACCCAAAAACTATATCTAAAAAGTAGAACATCATATGGAAATGATGAAATAGACATAATTGGGTGTTGAATGTTATATGATAGGAAATTTTTAATATGTAAGTTATATAATTAATCTAAGTTTCTTTAAAAAGTACAGCATCAAAAAAAAAAAAAAAGTACAGCATCATAAAATTACACTCCAATATTATCAGTTGTTACACTTCCCTTTCAATTAGTGAAGCCTATTTCTGTGCCTCTCTTATAAAATAGCAGATTTTATAAGGGAATATTTAATATAAGGAAATATTATATATGTCTTTTTAAAATTTTATTTAAATTCAATTTACCAACATATAGTATAACACCCAGTGCTCATCCCATCAAGTGCCCTCCTCAGTGCCCATCAACCAGTCACCCCATCCCCCCACCCACTTCCCCTTCCACAATCCTTTGTTTCCCAGAGTTGGGAGTCTCTCATGGTTTGTTTCCTCTTCTAATTTTTCCTCACTCAGTTCCCTTCCTTTACTTTATAGTCCCTTTCACTATTTCTTACATTCTGCATATGAGTGAAACCATACGATGATTGTCCTTCTCTGATTGACTTACTTCACTCAGCATAATACTCTCCAGTTCTATATTGTATATGTCTGTGATCCCTCTGTTGACTATAAACAGGTTTAGTAGGACAACTCCTGAAAAGTACAACAATCTAAAAGCAGGGTGATCTAGAATGAGAAAAAGAAACCAATGTAGGAAGAAATGTAACTAAGCCAAAAATAGAGATAACTTCTCCCTGAACTGTAGAAATCCTGAATCTACAGATGGATACGCACAAATTCCAGTCAGAATTGATATAAACACATACACACACACACACACACACACACACACACACAGACACATATGTATAACAGATGACAGATTATCTGTAAATTTATAAAATAAATGTTAAATAAAAACTAATGAAACAGAGGGAAAAATTATTGACTCCTGTAAGGTGCATTTTATGCATAATCTGGAATTAAACGATCTTCATAAAATCCAAGAGATGGGAGGGTGGAAGGAAATAGGGGAGGTGGTAGAAAAGAAGGAAGTATCAGCATTCTAAAAGTCTCTTCACAATTCAATGGAATTTGGGTGAGTAGAGACAAAATATAATCTTAGGAAGAAAATAAGTAATAATTTGTTTTCAAATAATGAGAAAACATGCAGGTCTAATTTGAATAACAGCAAAAGGAAGATAACCAATAATGGGAAAGCAGAGTAGGACTTTCAAATTATGAAGGTAAAAATATATATACATATATTGATTCAACATTATCAATATAAAAAAAGTAAGGAAAGAAGATGTAAAATAAATAATCAGAAATCAAGATAGAAGAAAGAAAATCAAGTAAATTACGTATCTCTGCAAATGTAAACCAATCCACCAATCCAGTGGCAGGAACTCTCATTTCTTCCACAAGAATGGCACTTATAAGAGGGGATTTTAAAAATAAAAGGTGGGGGGATGCCTGAGTGGCTCAGTGGATGAGTGCCTGATCCTGGGGTACTGGAATTGAGTCCCATATCGGGCTCCCTGCAGGGAGCCTGCTTCTCCCTCTGCCTATGTCCCTGCCCCTCTCTGTGTGTCTCTCATGAATAAATAAAATCTTTTATAAATAAATAAATAAATAAATAAATAAATAAATAATAAGGGACAGTAGACAAAGGATTCCAAGAAACTACAAGAAAAATAAGTGAGGAGCAATATTACTATCAAACAAGGTAGAATTAAAGTGAAAAATGTGAATCAGGATAAAGACATTATATAAGAAAATCACAATTTACAAAAAAAACCTCAGAGACACAAACCTGAACAAACCAACCAACATTGTAGCTAAATATACAAAGCAAAAAGAATTAGGAATTAATTGCTAATGTATTCATGTTTTTTTTTATTGGAGCAATAACAATATTCTAAAATTGAGTTAGTGATGGTTGTACAACTTTATGAATATACTAAAAACCCTGAAACATACACTTTAAATGGATGAGTTGTAAGATATGTGAATTATATTTTGGTAAAGCATCTCATATCTCTCAGGATCATATGGATCTAATAGACAAAAAAAGCAGTATCATAGAGAAATTAAATAAAAATATTTACAACATAACAATAAATAAACTTAATAAAAATAAAACTATACTGGAAAACTTGAATGTGCCTTTTTCAGAACCATAAAGATCAAAGATTTAAAAAGAAAAGGCATTGGTTAACTGAATATATATCAACAATAAAAAGCAAATACTAATCAAAAAGTCAAGTCACAGGAAAAATGAAATTAAAATAAAATTTAATAACAGGCAAAATTCAAATGCATATATACATGTACACAGATGTATATATCTATGTACTTGCATATATGTGTTTTTATGCATGTGAAGAATTATAAAAACTCCTCAAATACTTGGTCAGAAAATTCCCAAAATATATTTTTAAGTAAAGATTCTGCAGATCACATTTTCTAATAGTAACAAAAATAATAAATATTTACAAATAAGAAAAAGATGACAAAAAATCCTATCTACTTAATAGTTAAGCAATACATTCTCTTGAATTGAAGAAAGAAAGAATAAAATTGAAGAAAGAAAAAATAAAAATTGGAATTATAATTTCTAGAAATCAATGAAAAGACTACTTCATGCAAATCCTGAGGTACAGCAAAAACTGTGCTCAAGAATATATGTATATGCCAAAAATATTTTCAGCAAAAAGCAAATAAAAAGCTTCTAAATTCAGAAAATGATGTTGAGCTTTTTTTAAAAAGTAGGTAAAAGCTGAAATTAATAGAAAAATATACTAAATTAGGAATGAGAAAGATGACATAGGTACATATTAAGAAGAAACAGAGGGGGCGCGTGGGTGGCTCAGTTAGTTCAGTGTCTGCCTTCTGCTGGGGTCATGATCCCAGGGTCCAGAGATCAAGACCCGCATTGGGCTTCTTGCTCAGTGTGGAGTCTGTTTCTCCCTCTACCTCTGCCGCTCCCTCTGGCTCATGCTCTCTCTCTCTCTCTCTCTCTCAAATAAATAAAATCTTAAATAAAAAAGAAGAGATGGAGGAATTGAAAAACTGCAATGTTCTGCCATCAAATATATAAATGTAATGTTAAACAGGTAATTCTCTGGCAAAATATAAATGACCAAAATTCACCAAGAAATGGGCAATCTGAGTTCTGTCTGGTCTTTAAAATAAATAATTTGAAAGTTATTTAAATATTTCCAGTCCACAGAAAAAAATTAAAACTACTCAGTTACCTTTATTAAGACCATTTAATGCCAAAACTTTATGAAGTATGCTAAAACCAATTTCTCTTATGAATATTTGCTGAAACAGTAGCAAATAGAATCAATAAATTATAATACTTTCTGACCAAATAGTGTTTATATCAAAAATGAAAGGTATGGTGGACCTGGCTGGCTCAGTCGGAGGAACATACAACTCTCGATCTTGGGGTTGTGGGTTCGAGCCCCACATTGGGTGTAGAGAGTACTTAAAAACCGAAAGAAAGAAAGAAAGAAAGAAAGAAAGAAAGAAAGAAAGAAAGAAAGAAAGAAAGAAAGAAAGAAAGAGAGAGAGAGAGGGAGGGAGGGAGGAAGGAAGGAAGGAAGGAAGGAAGGAAAAGAAAAAAAGTAGTTCAATATCACAATATCAGAAAAGCTATCAGGAAAAATTATCACATTCATAAAATTGAGAAAATAATTTTATTAGTGCTTTCTGAAGTCTAAAATTTAACAATCTTGATAAAAATTTTGAGTAAAATAGGAATATAAAGAAACTTCTCAAATAGAATGCTGCTTTCCAAAAACCAGAAGCAAAGCTTCTTTTAAAGAATAAAACACTTAAAAATGTTTCAACTAAAATCACAAATGAGATCAGTGTGTTTGCCATCCCCATTGTTATTCAATGTTATGTTGGAGTTTCCAGCAAATGCTAGGAGATATGCAAATAAAATAATTGTGTACACACTGGAAAAAAGAGTAAAATTCTCTTTTTGATAATGAAGAAGATTGTACATTTAGAAAATCTATAAAGTCTTCTAATTTGGATCATTTTCTTGCTTGTTTTTTTGTGCTCAAAACATGTATAACACATATTTAAAATGACTAGAATTTATTATTTATTTTTAATAATAAATTTATTTTTTATTGGTGTTCAATTTGCCAACATACAGAATAACACCCAGTGCTCATCCCGTCAAGTGCCCCCCTCAGTGCCCGTCACCCATTCACCCCCACCCCCCACTCTCCTCCCCTTCCACCACCCGTAGTTCGTTTCCCAGAAAAACGACTAGAATTTAAAAACTGGTAAAGTAGCTGAATACGAAATACAGAATTAATAGCTTTTCTCTGTATTAACAGTAAGAATCTAGAAGTAAAACAGGAAAATATTCAAAGTAGAAATAAAAACTGCAAAGTCATATATTTAATGAGAAGGGTGTAGAACTTATATTAAGAAAATTATAAAATCATAACAGCAAAACCTAACAAATGGAAAAATGTTCCATATTTTAGAATATGAAGATCTTCTATTATAAAACTATCAATTCTCCCAAAATTAATACATAAATTTAATGCATCTCCTGCTATAGTCTCAAGGCTTCTTGCCAGTACAATCATTTAAAGACTCATATATAAGAACAAATGCATAGAATACCCCAAAATGCTTGAATAGGAAGACTATTCGGAAGAACCAGATACTAGAATAAATGAAATGGACTACAACTACATTTGTTATTTACACAGGAACAAATAAAGAGAGTCAAAATAGAGAATTCAGAAGTAAATCTGTGTATACGGGAAGTTTTAATGTAGCACAAAATAGCATTTTAATTCAATGGAGAAAGAATGGTTTACCTAATAAATGGCACTAGCCATGTGGAAAACAAAATTAAATCCCATCTCACATCACAAACAAAATCAAATTTTATATCAATTAGAAGCTTAAAATGTAAAAGACCAAACAATAAATATTATAGAAAAAAATCTAGGAAAGTACATGTATTCCTTAATTAAAAGTGGCAAAGTAACACAGAAAAAGGCAAAGACAAATTTGAGTTTTTAAGATACAAAGCTAAATTTAAAATGTCAGAATAATGTATAGAGTACAATTTTATTTTAGTAAAAATGTGTGTATGCGCATGTGTGCATGACACACCTCCCCTGCCAGTCTGCCCGTCTGTCTGTCCTGTCACTCTGTTCAGGCAACCATGATCCACAGTCTGGAATTATTCCCACAGCCTCCTAACTCACTTTTCTGCTTTCTAATCTCTCTGTAATCCATTCTCTATACACTCTTCAAAATCATAAATTTTATATTTCGTTTCTCTGTGTAAAGCCCTCCCAGGATTATCCATGACCTTTAGAATTAAACACAAGCTCAACAAAGCTTCATCCAGCCATTACTTTGGGCTCCTACCTGATCATCCCCAATTTGCCCACTTCACATCCCTGCACAAGCCATCAGGAACCACTTGGAATTTCCTGAATATGACCAACAGTCTCTCCCTCACTTACAGGCTACTGTATGTGCTAGCTTTATATTTTGTTCTGTTTCTTTAATGGAATTCTGTTCTCCTAACCCACTTAGTTAGTTGTCTGCTTAGACTCATCTTGCAGATCCTCACACCTAAATTCCTCCAGAATGCTTTCCTTGATACTTATACTGAGATAGCAGCCTTTGCTTTTTAGGCTTCTCAAGCACATTGTGATTATCTCCTAGCATTTATCACACAACACTTGCTGGTTTGTCCATCCCTCAGCCTGACTTGACTCCTCTGAAGACAAAAAGTTGTGTCCTTTTCAACATTTATTCATTCCTTTATATAAAAGAGAGAGAGAGAGAGAGAGAGAATACCTGGTCAGTTCAGTCTCAGTGCTGAGTATAGAGAGTACTATAGAGACCAGAATAGACGTGGGTCTTGCCTTTATTTAGCTACATTAAAGATTAAATAATCAAGAAATCAAACACATAGCCATCAATAAACCAAAGTTCCTGCAAAGTTCCTGGAAGAGAAATTCATATAGAGTTTTAGAGAAGTAAAGACCACTATTGGAACTCTAATCACTTGCACACAGGCTTCCCTCTACTGGGAAGCCTACTGGATTTTAAAAAAATCTACTGGATTTTTTAAATTAATAGATAAAAGAATAAATGATAAATGAACAAATAAATACAGCTGAAACTACCCATATGTATAAAATATTTGGTGAATGTTATAAAATATATATGGTAAATATACTCCACTATGCTGTACATGTATAAGTTTTCCATTGCTGTTTCTCACACTCTTCAATACTTGCCAACAGCATGTCAAAGTTACAATAAATGAAAAAATTAATCAGTATAAATGCTTATTTTATGAATTCTTGTTCCTTTGCCAACAAATAGCCACAGGTGAGAGCTAAGGAATGGACAGACTCAGGGGAGCACATGTGCCATCAAGCAACCTTATCAGAGCTCTGTGCTCTGCTTGCTGTCAGAAACTGGCCACCTGTCTGGTAACAAAGTGCTCATCGCATTTTCCAGCCTTCCTTCCCAAGAACCCTGGCATGTGGCTATGGAAGACACCAAGCCAAAAGCCAAGCAGTGTTGTAGTACAGATTCAGAGAACACACCCGCATAAGCTAATTATGAAGAGAGCTGGACGTGCACCTGCCTCAGCCCCATACCCACACTGGGTCCCCGCTTCTGAAAGGCAATCTGCCACATTGCAAAGACTTGGCAGTGGCTCACAGGCTTTGGAATCTCCCTACAGAGACATGCTCATCATTTCTCATACCTGTACTTATACTCATCTTTCACCTGATGGCTAAGAAGGTAGGAGAGAGAATTACAATGCAAATGCATGGACTCTGGCTTTTGTAGATGATGCCTGGCCCTGTCCAAATTGGAGTCCACTGTAGTGGCAGCAGGAAAGCATAATTTCCACCAGGATAGATGCTCAGAGGGCTTACTCAGAGCTGTTAATCACTGCTAATGCCTCTTTAATTATTACGCTTTCTACAATTGCTAAATTGTGATTCACCCTCCTCAACTGCTTCAACCCAGTCTTAGGAGCTATGCTTCTGTTCAATTTGTACAGAAAGGATTAGTTTTTGGAATGAAAGCCATGCTGTAGTAAAGAAATAAAATTATAGGAATCCGAAAATTTTTACAACTTTCCAAACAAATTAGGTAATAAATAGCCAAAGGCAAAAATATGTGTTTCCTTAGCCAAATAGCATCAGATTTTAAGTGTGATAGAAATTAGTGCATCATACATCCACAATGTGGCTTTTATAGTAACATATGACAGAGTTTACTGCATTCACAAAGAAGTAATCCTAATGGTTTTATATTTCTGGGGGAGGATAGCATGGGATTATGAATGTGCTTATTTAAAAGAGAATTTCTAGCTAGACTGTTTCACATAAGATCAACACACAAGGTCACTAAGTGCACTGGGTTGCACTGGTTACCCAGTCTAACCTCCATCAAAATGCAATGGTCCTCATAAACAGTCACCCTCTACTTATGACAAGGAGCTCCTGAAGCTTGCTCTCCCAATAACATCTCTAGTAATCACAAAGTTCCTTCCTTCTGCCACTGAGGCAAAATCAATTGCTTCCTATAACTTTAGTCCACTGGCTCTATTATAGCCTCTGCTCTCCCCGACAGAAATCTCTTAAAGCACCTGAAAATAACTCATATGTTCTCCTTTATCTTCCCATATTGTTTTCAAAGAACTAATTCAAAATGCATTAAAGGCAGCTCAAAAGAACTATTTTAAATAGATATGAAAGGAAAGAGTACATTAGAAAGAAGACAGAGTAAAAAAAAAAAGACAGAGTAGGTATGATTTGGAAGGACATTGCAAGTTATGATGTGGAAGGAAACAAGAGAGTAGCAGAGATAGAAGAGGTCTATTTCAGATAAAAGGAGCTAATGTGAGATGCCTTTAAGCCAGGGTTGCGGTCTTGTGTGTGCACATGCTCTAACTTCCGGAAATAGATGTCTGTGTTTATTCCTCCTCACTAGCTTGTACACTTCAAACTGCCTTTCAGTATTGTATTTGATTTATTTTCCCTGCTCCAACCACATTTTTCATACTCACTTCTCTTTTGATCATGCATACATAAGATGTTAGGCTGGCTAGGGAAGCAATTTAGGGCTGGAGGGGGCGGGGGGAGTATGGATGTGGCACATGTAAAGATTGAATGCATAACCACCCCCTCTTCTGCATCACAGATAAGGCCATCCTGGGAATGGATGAAGGGAGCCCCCCAAGCAGAGCAACTGTTCATATGTGTTACCATCTTGACATGAATCTGACATACCACACCTGAGCATGGTCCACAAATAAGACACAAGGGAAGATCTGATACATGCAAGAATTAACAAAAATGATAATCTTCTTAAATAAAGAGAGGAGGAGACAATAGACACCTGAGTTCTTCTGTTTTGTAAGCAACCCTACAATCTATTTGGATTCATCATTTATTTGGTGAAAGGGTTATGTTCTTATGACTTCTTTCAATCTTGTAACACAGCTATGTTCATTTTTTCTGTGTCCCCTTCCAGTTTTTGTATTTACCCATATGTACATCACACAGTTGGACTCATAATGTACACAAAACACTTTGCTTTTGGCTTTTTTCTTTTCATGTAATATTTTCTCTCTAGCAGATACTAAGGGTAATTGCAGCTGTCAGCTCTCATCTGAGTCTTGCTCTAGAAATTGCTTTCAGCTGAAAAAAGCTGCCCAGCCCAATGTCCTGTCCCCTCCCCAAGGCAGCGTGCATCCAAAGATGGTTAGTGTTGAAAGTGAGTTGGAATACAAAGATAAGGCCTCCTTGCCTCCTGGAGGGTGATTCTGAAAAGATGAGTGGAGACCTCTGCTGTGACTGCATTTGTGCCCCATCACCCACTCTATTTTCTTCACATCCTCACAAGGAATTGATCTGGTGAGACTCAGAAGGTGCAAACATGTGTTCCCTAACTTTCGGAAAGAAGGATGACTGGAGGGTGGAGCCGTGAGCCACAATGAATTATTCTCAGGACTCAAAATCTAATGAAGTTTGCCTGGTTGGGTCATTGATCCTAAGGGATCCTGAGAACAAATCTTCAGCAGAGTCTGTTTCCTGGGAAACCAGAGCTATGACAACATCATAAACATTCGCCCCTGCTATAGCATAATCTTGCCACATCGTTCTCATTGCAACAGCTGCTTAATGTTCTTGGAAGCAGATTTATCATATTTTAATTGACCATTTCCTCATAGTTAGACTGTGGATTGTTGCCAATATCTTGCCATTATGAAGAGCATTCAATAAACACTATCAAGCCATTATTTAATGTTTCTTCTTCTTGTTTTGAATTATTTCTTTAAAAAAAAATCTCAAGTGTGGGCCATAACTAAGAAGACCTGAAGGTTCTAGTCTTTGATAGGTATCCAATATTAAAATCTATAAAGCCTTACTAAGTCTAATAGTAAGGAATTAGGGCAGACTATTTTCTATATTATAGTATCTTGACCCAAGACTCAGAATAGGATGCTTCAGAAGCCCAGAGAAAAAGAGAACAGAATGGTCTACAATTAACTTATGGAGCGTTCTACTATACTTGGCTGAGGAAATCAGAACCTACACAATGTGCCCAGTGGGCAATAAATATTTGTTGAATAGATGTATGGGTGAATAAATGAATATTTATATTTCTTTAAATTTTAACTGAAATCTAAAGGGGGCTCATCAATATAGAAATGTGGATAATGCAGAAAACATGGACTGCATACTGATAAACCTTTGGCTTTAAGTTCTTAAACTGTTCCCATTACAAACCAAAAGTGACGGTAGTACTAACAGTGACAGCCTGTGTAGGTACATGTTAGATCCTCTTTTATGTAAAAAACCAAAGAGGAAATTTTAAGGAGGAATAAAATAAAGTAAGATCTAATAAAAGCATACAGTCAACTAAAAAAATCCAGAAAGCCACATTTATTACTATCACAATAGGTCACATACCACAAATTCATGGGAATGAGTGCCAGAGACTGGAAGATTCTAGTGAAAATCTAAATCATTTAAATTTGAGGGAAATGAACGAAGATGTTAAGTGGACCATGGGACATCTACTGAGATACACTGGGACATCCTGCAAAGATAGCATAGGAATCATGTCCTCTTTTAGTCTCTTAAAATGTCCCAGCAAGACTCATTTCTCAAATCAGGTTGGTTTCATCAGTGCCTTGTGAGCATGCCCTGCTTATCCAACCCATGTGCCATCACTTGTACCCTCCCCTGGTGTCACCAATGGAGAGCAGAGGAGGGCAAAGAAGAGAACACGCCACTTCTCAGGGTGGAAAAATCATGCGACACAGGAGGTGCAGAAGGAAGAAAAGAGCACCAAAGGCTTCGTTTCTTCTTACAGATATCTTAATAAGCTATTTTACCCAAAGGAGATATAAAACAAAAACATCTAAGTTCAGAGCTCTTTTTCCCATAAATGTTTATCACTTTCCCATCACTCCTTAACTCCTAAAGAAAACAAAAGGTTATATGAGAAATCTTTCTTACTATTTGAAAGCAAACAAAAATACATTATCCAAAGGTCAACCAAATCCAGTACTTCACAGGAAGAAGATACTACAGAGCTGTAAGATCTCGAATCCATAATCGACGAAAGATTCACATTCTTTTCAAAGCACTTCTTCAGTGCACTGTTGAAAAAGTCAGAATTGAAAGGGGAAAAAAACCCACCAACACTGGTTTTCCTCTCTTCGGCCCATTCCCAGGACTTGCCAGAATACTGCTATTTCCTTTCTAGCTTCCAGAAGGATGTCAACGGTCAACACAGTTTGTTTTTTCTATCCCACTGACAATGAAGTGGTTGGCCTGGTGCCGTAAAAGGCAAACAGATTTTTTTAAGCTTTGTGACCATGGTAACCTCGTTCTAAGTGCAAATCTCACAATGTGGGAGATCTTCTCTTAAAACAAACAGTGAGCTGATAAACTTAAGTTCTGCTGTCTACAGAACCTACACTATAGTGAAGCTTGCTAACATCCCTGTTTCCCTTACCAGAATTATCCAAATACTTGGATAAATAAGACAAGAAGGAAGCCAAGAGCAGGGAAGCTCCTCCGTGGTAAGCAGTAAAAGAGTTACTCTATCTCCCAGATCTCTCTTGTTTGCCCAGCATACTCAAGTGGAAGCAGGGACACTGGTTTGTGAGTACCACTGTTACCTGGATTTCTGCCTCCCAAGTTTTAATTAAAACCTTGTCCCCTAAGGATCAAGATTGTGAGGGACACAACCACATGAAAATGTATGTGTGAGTGTTGGGTGGGAGGGGATAGTTAAGAAGACCACAGAAGACACAAAATGACATGTATCCGCCTCCTATGTTTGCTTAGGATCCTAAACCAGTTTCAGACTTGAGTATAATTCACTATATTTTATGTGAGTATATTTCTAAACAACAATTAAGGTTTTAAAGAATTAAATAGATATGTATTTAAAATGGTTATGGTTTTCAAAAAGTATTCCATGTGTCCAACAAGAAAAAAAATGAGTATCTAGCATGTGCTGGATACTCTGACCTGCTATGAATTTAAGCAAATGGGCCGTGGTAATTGAAACCATAGATAGTTATCGTCACAGGATTTTCCATCACCTTCTAAATAGTTCACTTTAAACTCGTATTCACTCAACTTAAAACACTCAACAGCTACTTAGTGTGATGTTCCGCTTCAGGTGAAAATACTGTTTAACTGTCCATACCCTACATGGAGAGGCAGAAGGTACTGCTGCTAAATATAGAAAACACTTGTAGAGCACACCGCAATAGTATCTAATGACTGATGACAGACTGTGAAAAATAATTTACCCTGGGTATTTAAAATGTCAGGGAAGCAATCCAAAAAATCACAGTCTACAGAAGAGATTATGTCAATGATTGATGAGGCTTTTGAATTCAGTGAAAGTATTTGGGAAGTCCAGAAATGTCATAGAGTAAAAGGATTACAAGAAGAAAGGAGTATGTCCTAGTGTAGGTGTCATTTACTAGAGCATCAGGAAACTATAACAAGCAATACAAGTAGTCAACACTTTTATCATTTTCATTGTTTGGAAATGTATGCTCTCATTCTTGAATATTTTTCTATGTTGGAAAACAGTAAAATGATCTGGAATACAGAGAAATGAATCACCCATTCTGGTATCAATTTTCTGCAATATTAGATAAATAGAATGGGGTTATGTTCAGATAACTATTCTAATTTCATCTTCAAGGTCCTTATCACTAAGGAACTTGAAGGGTTAATAAGACCACAAAACTTGAGAAAATACACTCCATAGATGGGCTCCAATCTGGACACTGATTATACATATAAAATGTGATGCTTTCATGGCTGATATTAGAAAAACCAGAACACAGTGAAGTATGAAAGTAGACCACAAGCTCTTAACTCATTGATGTGTTTTAGCTTAGGTTTGGATTTTTTTAAATTGGGACTACAACCAAGTAGAAATAGAAAGTCCCTTTGGACTATCCATCCTAAATATTATTTTATTCAGTAGCTTTGGTTAATATTCTATTTTGATATGATTTCAAACTTAGAGGAAAGCTGAAAGAATAGTCCCCAAAACTCTCATATTTTTTACAAAGATTCACGGATTTGTTCACAATTTACCCCATCTGTTTCTATTCTCATTCTCTCTCCCCCTCAACACACACACACACACACACACACACACAATTCGAGAGTAAATGGCACACATCTTGCCCCTCTTTCCCCCCAAATATTTCAGTATGTATTTCCTAAGAACAAGGAAGCACCTGTATATAACCACAGTACAATTTTTTTTAAGATTTTATTTATTTGAGAAAGAGAGAGAGAGAGGGACAGAGAGCACAAGCAGAGGGAGGGGCAGAGAATGAGGCAGCCTCCCCGCTGAGCAGGGAGCCTGATGTGGGGTTCCATCCCAGGACCACGAGATCATGGCCTAAGCCCAAGGCAGACACTTAACCGACGGAGCCACCCAGGTGCCCTTGAAGTTACTGTTTTTGTTACTTGTGTGGTTTTTGTAGCCTGTCTCTGCACTTTGTTTTCCTCCCTGCTGATCACCAGCATCCAGAACAGTACCTAAATATTTGCATTGATGGAACAAATACTTGCAAACTCTCTGATCAGACCAATATTCTCTACAATATTATATATACACATCATTGGATTAGTAAACTTTTCCTGTAGTTAAACAACAAAACGGTTTAGCCCAGCTAAAATCCCCATGACTGTGTAGAAGCTTAAGCAAGTTTTATAGATTTGCAACAAGTTAGAGTCTCCTGATTAATTAATTGACCATCTAAAACAATAAGCTTAAATATGACATGAAAGCAGAAAATAATGACAAATTAAGAGAAGCCAATTTTTAAATGGTTGGAAGGTTTGCATTGTTCCTTTTTATTAATATGTAGGACCGAGAATCAGAACAATAAAGAAAGGGTATGAAAACAAATAGATAAATGAAGAACAGTGTGAAGTACCAGATTTGCACATAGAAGGGAAACGTGTCAGATGTTGCAGGAAGTACACAGAATGAGAAGCAACGGAATGAAAAGTCAGAAATTGATCGCAATCAGGGGTATTTTCACTCAAAATGTTTCTGGCCTCCAGTCATTCCGTTCAGTAACTCCTAAAAATCAGGATCATTTGTCACTGCTCTGCTTGTTCTGGGGCTGAAATCCCTCCTAGTCCCTCCTTTGTAAAGATCCTAAAATGACTCTATTCTAGGAAAGCTTGCAGACAAGAGTGAACTTCTCTTTCCCATGGCAGCTGCAAACTCACCCTCCTGCCCACTTTATCTCCCCCTAGGCCAACTCTATCCTCTGGTGATAGGATTTCTAGTTCTAGTATAACAGGAGAGAAAAAGGTTACTAAAGCTGGCATTTTACTAAATCTACATGTGACCAACAGTTTCTGACATTAGATGAACAACCTACCACACATCTTCACAAAGCTAATGTAGGATGAAGAGAGGGAGAATTGACCCTTCACTCGTATGTCCACTGAGGCAGACACAGGAGAACAATCAGAAAAAAACATGGTATCATAAATGTATAATATACAAATGGAGCAGTGGAAACAATCAGTCCTCAGCATCAAAAAGATCTGGCAAAGGGATAAAGAAAGGGGAAAAAGAAAGCAAGCTTGACTAGATAGAGCAGAGAGCATCTAGCAGGAGGCATTAAAACTTTATCTGAAAGATAAATGGCAGAGAATGGAAGCAGGGCTCCAGCTTCTCTTTAGAATTCTGAAGCAGAACTGAAAGTCCCGAGAGAGAAGTAGAATAAGTCAAAAGAACTGAGTGGTGTACTAGGCAGCAAACTCTCTCAGAAATAAGACAGAAAGAGAAACCCAGATTCTAGAACACTCAGCCAGCAAAGATGTAACTCGGTACCAAATTCCCTACGAATTCAACAAAATGCCCTAGGTACACTTGCCCAAGAGCAGGGTGAGCCTTGGATTTAAAGTATCAAGGAACCCAGCACACCAGAACTCTCTGAGGAGCTTACTTTGAAACATATTCTGGTCCCTATCCTAGACCTGATGAACCAGAGTATCTGGTATTTACAGAGTATACAGTGTCTGCTCGCTGGTTTCTTTGTTGTGTTTTTGGTTTTGGTTTTTGTTGTTTTTTAGTTAATGTTTCCAGATGATTCTACTGTACCATCACTAGAGCAATCCACTGTTTTAGACTCTGGAGTAGAAATTATCACTTCTGGAAGTAGGACTCAAATCAATAGATGCAATACATCTCCCTAGCAAAGGCAAAAGCATAAATTCGTAAATGTTAAATAAAAGTAGATTCCTTCAGAGTTGGCTTTTCTTCTTTTTTTCCTCATCTAGCTCTAGACAATGTTCAATCCTGGCCAATGTGTAGGAGTCAGGAATTACCTCAGCACCCTTGCTTATGAATATCACATCTGCCTTTTCTTCAGCTGACTGCTATCAATACTCTGTTGGTTTCTTTTTGTACCTGTCACTAACACTTTCCCTTCTTTCAAGTAACACTCTACCCATGCACCATCCATGATTCATCACTTCTGTGGGGGACTCACCACAATGGCTCTTCTGATTCCCATTTTTTATGTGGGAAGTGATGCCCAATCTTTTGTAGTCCCCAACCATTTCTCTCCCAACCAGATCTGGATGGTAACACTGGTGGGCAACAGGGTACAAGCTGCCTACAAAGACTATAATAAAATTCATCTATATCACAGGGAGCTAGTATTTCCAGCTCTATATCTTCTCTCTCCACACAGGGAAATTACCATTTCTTATTTCAAAGTTAAGACTAGAGCTGGTCAAAATACAAGACAAAAAAAAAAAAATAGGATAGGCCAGAAATTGGAATTTGGGGCTCAATCATGCTACATCTGAAATGGATCTCATCTCACTCAACCTATCATTAGAGGTAACAGAAATAGGCAAAGAGAACTCTAAACTCACCTATAAAAAATCATTCATGATCCACAATCCTCCTTAGATCCCCACATGGAAAATAAATCCTATGGGAATCTTTAACTGGACAGGCTCATGAAAAATAAATCAAAAGAGACTAATATTTTTGCTTTTTAAAAATAGACTAACAGTGAGATAATAATTTTTACCATACATAAAAAGCCTAAATTTGAGTAACATTTTTATTGTGACTCATAATACTCTACTCACGAAATTAAATTAAATAGCTCCAAGAAATGCTGTCAAAAACACTTAAAACTGACTATAGATCTAAACTCAAGGCAATAAGAATGACCACTCATCTAGCACAGAACCTATGATGTTTGAATTTAACTTTAATCTTAATTTTCATTAATTTTCAGGATGATTAAATAGTATGTTATTAAAATGTATGGTTGAGTCAAAGAGTTCTGTGTCAAAGAGCAATGAAAACAGAACATAAAATACTAAAAAAAAAAAAAAAGAAAAGAAAAGTAGACCTACATGTAGAAATGACTAATCTGATGAATAAGAGGCACCTGGGTGGCTCAGCTGATTAAGTACCTACTTTGGCTCAGGTCATGATCTCAGGGTCCTGGGCTTGAGCCCCACATAGGGCTCCCTGCTCAGTGAGGAGTCTGCTTCTCCCTCTCCCTTTGCTCCTCCCCCTACTTGTGTTCGTGTTCTCTCTCTCTCTCTCTCTCTCTCTCTCATAAATAAATAAATAAATAAATAAATAAATAAATAAATTTTAAAATTTTAATTTTCAAATAAAATCTGATGAATAAAAGTCATCAAATCAAAAGCAAAAAAGTGAAAGCAGAAGAGGTGGTGTTCATTTGAGTGAAAAGGCTCAGAACACAGTATTTAGATTAAAAAAGGAACTATGGCCAAATCACTACAAAATGGGTCCAAGGATGGCAACCCAAATGGGCTCTGAGTCTGACATAGGAAATGCTATGCACTCACATTCCTCTTTCTCACACAGTATGGGAAGAATAAGCTTCTTCCTAACTCAGAGGGAAAACAAAAAGAGCCATTGATTCTTTCTAACAGAGGCAGTAGAGAGGTCAGTCAACAAGGCCGCACAATCTCCTGTGGGAGCCTCACAATCTTGTCTCCGTCCCTACACGCTAACGGGGTGACCCTCTGCGAGCGGCCTGACCTTCTATGCTTCCATTTCTTCTGCTCTAAGTCAGACCTAACTTGTTCCCATATTAGGAATGTTGCAGATACAAAATGGAAGTGATACAATCTCCTGAGAAGAGTAGTGGGAGATTGTTTAAGAGGCTTGAGAAACTTGCTTATGAGAACAACCTAAGAAATAGGAGATTTAATTAGGTGAATGACTCACTGGCCACAGATAGCTTTGAAAGGAATTCAAACTACAACCCTCTGGGGAGCTGGGGACACATAAGATATTATGACTGCTTGTGAGTATCTTCAATTTTGAACACCTTCAGCAAATAGGATTTTACATGATGTCACTTAATTTACACCAAATTCCTAAAAGATTTCTAACTAACTCTGCTCCAGGAACTTATTTTTAACAAATAAAAGAAAAAGATTCTACTTATTGGTACCATGGACAATTTCTGCCATGATTAAGAATTTTTCAAGCAGTGTGTCTATTCAGTCATAAGATCTTGAAAAGGAATGACAAAACAGAAAACCAAAATTCTTAACTCTCCTTTGTATATGTTGAGAAGACAGCAAGTGCTGTTTATTAAAATTTCAAGGGAAAAAATAAAATAAAATAAAATTTCAAGGGAAAAGTCACAGCAATTAAAAGGATGAAAATCTTAAAAAAAAAAAAAAACCCTGAAAATACTAATTTCTGGATAGGATAAACAACAAATGGTACAGCCACTTTGGAAGATACCTTAGTAGTTAGTGGTTTCTTACAAAACTAACAAAGTGTAGCAATCACACTCCTAACTAATTAGAAAACTTAAGTCTACATAAAAACCTGCAGTTGAATGTTTACAGCAGGTTTATTTGTAATTACCAAAAACAGAAGCAAACAAGTTGTCCTTCAATAGATGAATGGATAAGTCAACTGTGACATATATGTATGATGATACACTCAGAGATAAAAAAGGAATCAGCTCTAAAGCCACTGAAGTAATGTATTAATCCTAAATGCCTACTGCTAAGTAAAAAAAAAAAAAAAAAAAAAAAGCCAATTTAAAAAGTTTCAGAATTGTGTGATTCCATTTATAGGACATTCTAAAAAAGACAAAACTACAAAGAGGCAAATGGATCAGATGGATCAGTATTTGCCAGGGGTTTAGTGCAAAGAGGAGGGCAGGGCTGAATGGGTAAAGCATAGGGGATTATTTTTAGGACATCTCAGGTATTCCATATGATACTGTAATGGTAGATAGGTGATACCATGCATTTATCAATACTCATAGAATTTTCCAGCACAAAAAGTAAACTTTAATGTATGCAAACTATATATTACATATATAATATGTATATTTATATATGTATTTAGGATATCAAAGAATTACATGATAGAATTAAGAATGTGATAAAATAATATAACTGTATCATAAATATATGAAAAACACCTCACTGGAAGTGGTGGAGGAGAAAGATGTGGACCTAAGTAACACCAGAAATGAGTGGAGTCTCTAAACCTCCGTATGTAACTTCATACTCCAAAAATGTACATTAACACTACACTCTGGTTGATAAAATTTCCCCCATGGGCATACATATTAACAATTCTGAAACAATTATACCTGCACACTACAAGCCAACAATTAGCTAGACAGATGGGATGGCTAACAAGAGCCAAGTTTCTCAATGGTGTAGTAGGAGGTTATAGACAAGGAAAGGGGAAAGGGTTAGAATGATCCATATGATTGGATCACTATGGACTCACATTTAGCATAATATTGATGTAGCAGAACACATAGAGAAATATTTACAGACAGGCATATACACAAGAGTTCTATGTATTTTCCTGCTCTGTCAGCCGAGAGGGCTAAGAAACAAGAATACCCCAATAGCAATAGTACTTCTAATGTCCAGATTTTGGTTTCTTTTTTTTTTTTTTTTTTTTGTCAGATTTTGGTTTCTAATACTATCCTCCAATAAAAGGAACCATGACTCCTCAGATAAACAGCTGACTCTAGGACTGGAGCAGAAAATACACAAGATGAGCCTGGAGCATCTCATAGCACTAAAAAGGGAGGAAATGTTCAAAACACACACACACACAATTATGGGCATGTGTCAAGTACACATCAGATAACTCCTAAGACTTGACCAGGACTCCTCAAAACTGTCAAGGTCATCAACAACAAGCAAACTCTGAGACTGTCACAGAAAAGAGATGTCTAAGGAAATATGACAACTAAGTATAATATGGTATCTTGAGTGGGATCCTGGAACAGAAAACAGGGAAAGACCAAAGGTATCTGAATAAAGCATGGAATTTAGTCAGTGATAATGTATGGATACTGGTTCATGAATTGGGACCAAAGTAAGATATCAACAATAGAAGAAAGGAGTATGGAATATATGAGAATTCTGTATACTACCTTCACAACTTTTCTATAAATCTAAAACTATACTGAAATTAAGTTTGTTTAAAAATTTAAGGACAAAAGGAAAACAAAAGCCTACCTACTGAAAAATTCAGAAAAGACAATAGTTTGAGGAATTTAGGATGTGAGAATTTGCCCTCCCATACAAAGAAGTGCCAGGCAAAATTAGTAGTGGCTAGGAGACAATGCAATAGAGATGAACAGAGATGACAAAAAAAAGGGGGGAAAAATGAATAAAAATGTCAGTCATGATTTTCCAGTAAGGAAAAGAAGCTAAGTGTGGAGAAATCCAAATGGGATAAGGCCAATTATAAGATTCAGAAGAATGGGATCCCTGGGTGGCGCAGCGGTTTAGCTCCTGCCTTTGGCCCAGGGCACGATCCTGGAGACCCGGGATCGAGTCCCACGTCAGGCTCCTGGTGCATGGAGCCTGCATGGAGCCTGCTTCTCCTTCTGCCTATGTCTCTGCCTCTCTCTCTCTCTCTCTGTGACTATCATAAATAAATAAAAAAAATAAAAATAAAAAGATTCAGAAGAAAATGCTCCTAAAATAAAAAAGATTATGTATGGGAGGAGAGAAAGCATTTCACATCTCTGTTCAACATACTTGGATCTTTTAAAACTGATCTACATGAGTGAAGTTTCCATTTCTATTAAAGCATTTATTTTACACATATTGGAGCTAGTGTCCCCCACCGTCCACCTCCCCCCACCCCCCGAGCGGTCTCATTCTTTCTCAGACCTACCTGCCATATCTAATCACTTCGAGCAATGTATGCAAGCAGAAAAGGGAAAACAAAAGTTCTTTCCAACTAAAATAGACCCACTCCTCAAGACCTTGGCTAGGAATTATGTTGTTAATTCATTATTAAATGAGATACTATAACAACTTTCCTAATGAGATACTATGACTGAGTTCCTAAACTTTAAAAGGCAACATCCATTAAAGAAAAAATCAGTGGCATGAGAATACAACCATCTAGAGGCTTTGTGCCCCACCCACGAGGTCTAACATATTAAGCCACTTAAGTACCAAGATTAGTTTGAAATCTTGTAGCCAACAGAATTGGCATATTGTTTATAACAGCTTAACTGTGAAACCTTGTTTGTGTCGTGAGGACAAAGACATCACCTTTCATTTGCATTGCCAACACAAGAAAGGAAAGTACCATTTCTAAACTGTAAAAGATCCAAATTATGAAGAAACTGTGCTCTCCTCAATACTAATGAGAAACGTTTGGGATACTACTTGTCACATACAAGCAGATATTCCAAGAACACTTTCAAATAGTAATAAACGAAGTAAAATATGCACGGTTCACAGACCCAGAAAGACTTGTGCAATTAGCAATAGAAATGTGATGGCAAGTCAGTCTCAGTCCAATGACTCTGGAAGGCATCACAAAGCCCTGGAAAGGACAAGAGAGGGGTTTGGAATCAGACTGATCTGGGTTGAAATCCTGCTTCTGTGGCTTCTCATCCAACGCTGACAAAGAAACCTAAGTTAACATTTCAAAGTATTTCCTCACCCACAAAAGTGAGCAATCTAGACCTCAGAGGCTGATGCAAACTTTATTATGTGAATATTCAATACTAAAAGCAAACACTTGTGTAGCATTTGTTATTAGGCTGCCTTCAGTATTTTATATAAATTCAATTATTTTGTTTTCCTAACAACTGCAGGAGGTATGCAGTTCTATTAGCACCATCTTACAAAATGAGAAATGCAAAGTATGGGAAAGATCAAGTAACTGGTTCCAGTCCATACAGTCATGAAGTAGCTGAGCTGCACATTCAACCCAAGTAGCCTGGATCATTTTAGCTCCGAACCACTAGTATATTATAATACCATTATTAAGTCAATTAATTAAATTAAAATAAATTAAATCAACTAAAGAGAAAAATTATCAGTTACCAGTTTACAGTAACAAGAATTATATTAGTAGAATTTATTTATCTGTTGCTATTGATCTTAATTCATCAATGAAAATGGTAAGTGGTATTGCACCAACTAGTTCTCCAATATTCTAAATATGTTAAACATAGAATTGTTTAGTGAATTGGAGTATGTGCAAGAGTTATCCCAACTAAACCCCCAAGGTAATCTTAACCCTAAGTAAAGCTAACTAGAAGTCTGCTAAATGCACATTCCAAATCATGATATAAGCCAAAAAGCATATGCAATTTAACATATAAACAACAAATTATTGCTTTTTTAAAAAAAAAAAAAAGCTCTATATCTGCTAATGATTCTGGAATGGGTGGCACTTTTATATAGAGAGCTCTACATTCAGATTATTTTAGACAAAAAATAAAAAAGGAAGGAAGAAGCTGTGAGGTCTAAGTCCCAAAGGCCGGCTCCTCCACCCTCCTCATTAGCACTTTCCCAACAAATACCTCCCATGACATCACTCTGATTCCGACTTGAGATGTGCCATGGTTTTTTTGGAGACAGTAAAGCCCCATTCTCACAGCAACCTTTAAAAGAGAGAAAACTTGAATGAATATTCTTTCGCCATTCATGTCCTTGCAATTACTTGGAGAGAAAATGCACTTAGCAAAGGCAGCATGCAACTAAACTTTGTGAATACTTGTAAATAATCAGTACTTCCTGAAACAGCAACCCCAAGTTTGCTCTCCATCACCAATAAGTGAATTACACAGAGCATTCATTCCTGATTTCCATCCTACTGTGCAAGGACCCCTTTCCTACACCATCTCCTCCATCTTACAGCACCAGATGCTGTACAACCACCACACCCAAAACCCCTCAACAGAAGTAAAACTGGCCAGAAATGAAACAACCCCATCAGAGTACAGGACCAAACTTAAGGCCACCACGTTAACATCTCTTTTTTTCTATCTCCAAGGCTCAAAGGGGGGCTGTGGCGTTGGCACTGCTCCAAGGTGATCAAAGCCCTGGCACCCTGTCTATTTCGGGAGACACACCACTGAGCCCTTCTGAAGAGAGGAGGTCACGAGCACACGGAAGCAGTTGGGCTGTCTGTCCATCTGTTGTCAAGCATATCTTGAATGTCCCAGACTCTGCTTAGATTGACAAGAAAAAGCCAAAAGAAAACAAACCACTTTAAATAGCCAAAGCCCTCATTTATTTTGCATTGCAATCTGTAAGGAAGCTGTGCAATGTATTGTCCTCCCTTAGCTCTGCCTCCTCCCTCTGTCCCCCAACATCACCTAAGGCCAAGCCACAGGACCAGGTGGTAACACTTTGGCAACAAACACGGAAATACGATATTGACCCTTTAATGCTTTCTCACAGATATTCCTTTGTACCATTCAAACATTACAACATCCGAGAAAATACTCAATGTTGCACCTAAGAACATAAATGCATTTTACTATTTAATTGAATCTAAAAATGGGCTTTGCAGATTACAACTGGAAAAGCCATAATTTTTCAGACAACTAAAATTAGATCATTTTGGTGAATAGAAAACATATCCCAAGTAAAGCAATAAATTTAACACAGAAAGCCTCCAGCAGGGAGGGCAGAGTTCATGACTATCTCTCTATAGCCTTTTCCAGAGTTTAAAAGCCTCTTTGGAGAACTGTCCTGCATTAACCACAGGGACTGCCAGAGCACCAAAAGGAGGTGAATAGATGACTCTGAGCAGTCTGCCTTTAATATCCCTAATTTGTAAATGATGAAACAAAAAATAGCAACAACCAGTTTCTAAGCCAACAAAAGAGAAATAAATGGCAAAATGTTGATCTGGAAACAATTCTGTCCCATTACTAGTAGGGGTATGAACCACTCTATAATGCACATGTGTTTCCAGGGAGT
Source organism: Canis lupus dingo (assembly GCF_003254725.2). Classification (NCBI taxonomy): domain Eukaryota; kingdom Metazoa; phylum Chordata; class Mammalia; order Carnivora; family Canidae; genus Canis; species Canis lupus. The sequence goes on along the minus strand of NC_064247.1, from coordinate 25,358,307 downwards.
CCTAAGGAGGAAGCGACAACATATGTAGGACAAAAAGTCAAACTGGTTTTCCACAGCAAGATTTCTCCCACTCTTCAGGTCCATCTTTTCACTGCAGGCCAACCATTCAACTCAAACTTCAACCTAAAAAGCCAGCACATGATCAAATCCTTGAGAGGAGTACACATTAAGCTGATGGGTATGGTCATTTTGAAAGAAGAAAATATGGCTTCCTTGGTCCTATTTTCTGATCTAAAGACTTTAAATTTTCCTTGATAATAGATGAAACATAAGTAGCCCAGAGATGAGTGAACAGACATATTTCTCAACTCTACCACAACCTCCTTGTTGATTAAGAAGACAATAGAAATATGTATTCCCTACCCCAATCTACCCATATTCTAACCATGCTCCCCAAAGGCAATGAATATAAATCATATTGTGGGAAAATTACCTTCTGGAAGGATTCCAGGCATCAAAATTTCTCTGAGCCTGGTTGAGACTCTCTATGCCCAGGCCAAACTCCCTCACTCAAAAGATGGCTTCCTTTCTCGTGTCATGTTTTTCTGTTCATGGAGTTGATTGGTTCTTGCATTCTCACAAATGATTGCACAGGAGGATTTAAATGTCATTTTAAAAGAGAAAATCTAAGCAAGCCGAGACCAATCATAGTTCAGTGACTTGTTGAAAACAAAGCTTTCATTGACTCTGATCAGTAAAGCTGTTACTTTTATCTTTGGCCAGTCTATATTGCAAAGAGTCATGGAAAGACATTACTCAAAAGAGAACAGCTACCTCTTAGGTATATAATCACCGTCAGATCCATGCCAGTCGCTGATCAACACATGGCAGGCATTTCATTTTATTCTTCAAAAATTAAAGTTTTATGAGATTATCCTTTTTACATTTTAAGAACAATTCATTATTACTAAATAAACTCTAATTTCTCTTGTTCATTAAAACCACTTTCTCTAGTATCCTGCCATTCTCTTGCCTAGAGAAACTTAATATTCATGAAATCCAAACACTGTTATAGAGTCACCTTCTAAATCATAAGCACCTCACTTAAAAGCACTCTTCCCCTAATACCACCAGGTAGCATCATGCCTACAGCAGATCTCACTCACTATTTGATCTGCAACTCCCAGCATCTTGACAGGCAACGAAGCTGTACTAGGCCTACAGTTTCCCCTGGTGGTTACTGTGTCCAGCTGTCGGATCTACAGTTTGTGGGACTGGGGCACACCCAAGTACAGATCAGTTCAGAAGCCTTTAGCGCTCCTCATAGATTTATCATGAACATTTTCTACTCCCTCTCATTGGCAAGGTGGGGAGGAGGTGAGGAGATGTGAGGGGCAGTGAAATATTTAAAAACTGAGTAAGTAAAGAATCGCTTTTCAAAATAGTAAACATCTGTCTGCCAAGATTCTTATATATCCCTTTAGTGAGGCAACATCTCTCACCTCAACCCTGGAAAATTACATCTCAAGAGAAATGTTACAGAATGAGTTGAGTTTTTTCTTTTTTTCTTTTTCTTTTTTTTGTCATTGAGCTAAATTTATTCCATTTAAATGCCCATCATTTATTGGAGGTTAGGTCTCCTTTGTGGGGAGTTAAAATGTCCCTTATTTTATAAAATGGTGGCATGAAAACATTATCACTTTAACAAATTATCCTTACTTGCCAAAGTTAGCAACCTTATTTTGGTCTTTTTAAAAACAACTGATGCACAATTCTTGAAAATAAAAAATCAGAAAGCTATAAAGAGCTCCTGGGTAATGCCCAGTCTCAACCTCCATTTATTCTCATCCCTGCTCTTCTATAATAATTAAGTTTACTAGAGTAAAAGGACATCCCTGCAGGTGCACTAAGATTGAGGTAAGTCCTTGGGCTTCCTTTTCACTGTCCATCACTCTCTTGCCTGTATTATTGACAAACTGCCCTTCACAAAAGATCCATGTTCTTAATACAGAATTTTGTGTTTACCTAGGATGAGAACATTACCAATGGATAGATGTCATCAAGGCTCAAGTGTAAAAGGGGTCAGATAGATTTAGAAAAATCTGGTAGACTCATGGTTTGAGGTCCTGGAATCTGTAGGAGGGACTCAGACATCTCCAGAGAAACCATTTACTCTAAGGGTAAAGAAAGTCAGGCAAACAAGTTTGCCTCAGTCTTCATCATCTAATCCTGAGGGAGAGGGGATTCTGAGTTCTATGTGGAGTCAATCACTAAGATTTGTTGTCCCTACCCACCCCACAAATCCCCTTCTGAGTAATAAGGAAAAGGGAGGATTCCAAATAAATTGAAAGAACTTTTTGTGTTTTTTGTTGTTATTGTTTGTTTGTTTGTTTGTTTTTACTAAAAACCCATGTTAGACATGAGGGCAAAATATATCCCTGTGATGATATCTACTTTGAGTATAAGTCAATATAGCTCTCACACACCAAGACATCGGATAGTAAGATAGCACAGCTCACTCATGGTACCTTAAAGCAACATGATTCAGTGGCTTAAAACATCACTCCTTAGCTGTGTTGGGAGCATCCAGAAACATTCCCCTTGTCATAAATACTAAGATCTTCAAGATGGATGGACACAGACACACACACACACACACACACACACACACACAAAGACCTCAGTAGATGAGCTCCCTCACCGCCTCTGAGTTGTTGAGTCTACTGTGAGTATATGTGAGCCACTCTCCTGCTCCAACCAGGGCCTCTCACAAATAATAGAGGGATAATATTATTAGAAACAATAAGAGTATGGGCTCAGAGAGGAAGATCCCTAACTTCAGTTGAGGTCAAGAGCCAGAAAAATATGGATCACAGGAGGCTATTACCAACACATGAATTCCAGGATTCCCTGGAATGTGAGCATTCTCATTATTATGTTTTTCAACCTCCAAGTAAATGGCATGCATGTAATTTGCACTTAAACATCTCAAAGAGTGTCAAAATTAAATCACTCTTCATTTGCCTTGGCTTCTAAACCTCCGATCACTAGTACTTTCCCCTTTCCTCTCATTTTCTCATATAAATATGTAGTTAATATACCGAGTATATTAGCAGTGCACTGAAGAATTCCTGGGATGTCTTCCATTTCCTCTTTGTTGGAATGGTCTGCATAGAAGCATCTGTTAGAGATATTGTGGAAATTCCTTTCTGCATCCCTGTAACTAAGAAGAAAACAAAATTAGCATATGGAGAAAATTTTTAAAGCATCTGCAAATGCACTTGTATGCATACACACACAAGCACACGTGGTCTGTGCCCCTGGCATAATCGCATTTTTATATAACTGAAGCCCTTAGACACCATTTTTGGCATAAGCCGCCACTAACATCAGCATTGGGCGTGTGGCTGGGAACTGGAGGCTGTCATTGATAAAGAAACTGAATGTGACAAACATAAATGAAGAGAACCAAAATATCCATCAGTTTGTACTCCCAAGTGTTTCCTTGTTGATGTGCTTCAAAGCCACAGGTAATCTGTTCCTATAAGGAAGATACCCAGCAAACACCCTAATTCACAGTACTTACTTGGTGCACTAGCACTGTGTTAAAAGTAGACACGTCTTAACCTCCCTCACAGTTGAGAAGATAAGCAATGTGGGTGCATGGATAACAAATTAGCTAAGGAAGTATTTAGAGTCTGACAGAACTTGAATCATGGTCTTACCATTGTCTATCTATGAGACTTGGGGCAAGTGACCTCATCTCTATGGGCCTAACTTGCCTCCCTCATAAAATGGAGATCCTCCCCCCGCCCCTCACCCCACCACCCCCAGAGTTTCTGCAAGGACAGAATGAGAAAATGCCTGTGTCATCAGATGTGGCCTGGAACCTCTCCAGTTGCCCCTGGATTAAAGCTAAGGCACCAAGGTTGAAGATGATACAGGCATTCCCCAAGAGCAGCTGTTTTCATCAGAACTTAAAGTACTAGAGTCACTGCTAGCTGACAGAAGCAAAGGAATAAAAAGAATTTGAAAGGCAATCCTCAGAAGAGTAAATAACTGGTCTAGGAAGATAGTGCTGTTGTCATTACTCCCTGGGTATTGCATTCCACCATGAATGTCTGCTGAGGTAGTGTAATTCCTGAGTGGAGAGAGAAGGTTTCAGAAAGAGTTATCAATAGGGAAAAGAAAGAAGAGAATTGGGAGCAGCCTACGATGCCTCCATTGGGCAAAAAATAGGAGTTTCCCAGGGGTGAGGGAGATGGTAGGAAAGAGAGACATGTCTCCACTGTCTCCTCTGCCTGCCTTCCCCATCTGGAGGCTGCCAGCAGGAGACAGACCCCACAAGCAAGACTGGAGTGCAATCCGCGGGGCCAAGAGTGCAAGCATCTGAAACAGTCAAGGCAGAACTCATACAGGCACCTCACTGAGGGCACCACAGAGTAGGCAGGACCATTACAACCATCGGTGAATCAAAAAAGGATTCTGCCATTTTCCATTTTACTCCTGCCTCATAACAATACACAGAAAGGGGTGGCCTGGACCTTCGGAGTGAAAAAACGCAGGATACCCCCTCTACACTGCGTTCCCAGTGCCTCAGGCCAAGGCCTGACACAGGCAGAGAGAGGTAGGAGGGGGAGAGTGGATATGGGATTAAAGATATGAACCTGTCTGGAGTGGACTTCAGACTCCCTGTAAGTTCCCAGAAATCAGGGCAATCTGCCCAAGCTAGCATCAAAGAGGACCCATTCTCACATGTTTGAAATGACTGGAGAGAAAAACTGATGGGGCCTCGTGTTTGCACACCTCAAGGAGATCAGATTCCAATAAGCCAGGGTGGCAAATACTGCAGTTCCCAGAAGGTAGGAAACTCAATAAAAGTGGAGTGGGGAAGGCAGATATTAAAAACAAATACAGGGTTATTTGTAAAATTTAGCTCCCTCATTTTAACTGGAAATATAAAGACAAAATAGTTTTTCTCATAACCTCAATTTCTTTTTCTGTAAAATGAGCTTTATACAATGATCTTAGGAAATAGATGGTCAGAATTACAAAAAAAATAAGAGATATAGAGTGCCCAGTACATTTCTCAAAAAAGTGATCAATCAGTAGATAATACCTTTTATCTAACATTGTGTTTATTTATTCTTTCAGATAGTCTATGTAAATACAGGAAAAAGAAGCTAGATCACTTTTTAAATAAAATAACATAGAGTCGCAAAAATCTGACCACGACAGCATAAATCATACCATTAAAGTTTGCTTCCCAGAATAATTAGGGTTCACCCACTTCTCATGTTCTATGGAAATTACTGTAGCTTAATCCCTATTCAATTGTCCAAAGAAAAAAAGAACAGAAGGTTGGCTGTACAAAACAAACACAGAGCCCATGGTGATAATTGGAATAACAGAATTTAATTTTAGATGACTATAGGAAATGTTGTCCCAAACTAATAGGAGGTTGGCAGCAGTCCCACCTATTAGCATCATGATGCTTATTCTGGCCAAAAAAAAAAAAAAAAGAACAAAATGAGTGGCATGATTCTGAATATATATTTATTCATACTTCAGTTTTTAAAATATATAATGATGGACCATGACATCCCAGGAAGCCAGATTATCACATGTTTTCCAATCGCAGATTTAAAGACATCTCTGCTTTGACTACACTGTGCTGGTAATCCACCCTCGGGAGCTACAGACCAGTAGGAGTCACATAGTGTAAACATGAGTGAGGGTGGCTGGGGGAGATGCTCTCGAGGCAGAAATTTAAATGAAGGGAAAAAAAAATCCAAACTCTCTGTAACAAGAAGCTGCAGCTAGAACACAAATGGAGCATGTTTAGCTTCTGATGGTAAACAAAGGATTGCAAACTTCTACAGACTCCAAGAGGACAGGGCAAGGATGCAGGAGAGTCAGACACTGACATATAGTGGCAATAATAGTGATTCAATGAACATATTGATTACTTTGTGTACCAGGCACTGTACTAACTTTATGTGATGACCTGACGTTATCATCGACATTTAAGTTCACCCCAACCAACCCTGTAATCACTACCATTTTTAAAATGAGAAAATGGAGGTTCATGGAAGTTAAGTCATCTGCCCTAAATCATTCAAAGGCAGAATCTGACTTGAGATCTAGTAAATCTGCTGTGTGGTATGTCTACTCCAAGGCACATTTTCTCAGTCCTCGGCTCTAAAGTACAAGACAAAGATGCACAGAGAGGAAGAAGGACACAGTATAATGATAAAAACAACATCAGAGGAAAAAGTCCTCATGAACCAGACTTTCCTTAATCCCGGTGCCTCTCAATTCCAAAGGTGAACCTGGTTTGCCTCCTACTTACCTCATTTGTCTCCCACTGTTCTTTCCAGCCCACACTGTCCAAGAAGTGAGCCCACCCCCTAGAAGCGTGAGTTACAGAGACACAAACACAAAGATGTATACTCAGTGGCCCCTTTCCATATTTTACAACAAAGGAAGAAGACTATGCTGCATGAACAGAACACTGTGAAGGTGAGTGAGCTCATGCAGAGTTTACATAAAAAATCTTAAAAATATAAGAAACTTAACCCCAAGCCAATTGGACACACGGCAGCAGAACATTAAGCATAAATGAGACATTAACTTAATAAATCAGTAAAATTTATGCTCTACAGGAAAGGCTCTTGGCACTAGAACTATGATGGACCTGAGAGAGTTGTCAAACCCTCCTTTTATACCCACTTTCAAGCCTAATCTACCCTTTTATCCACTCTACCCAAACGTCTGTGTATATACCTCCAGGGTGCAATTCTTCAATTTATTCACACTCTTCCCCACCCGCCAAAAGAACATGTGAGTCCCTCTTATGAACCAAGCAATTACAAAAGCATAGGATGATAGAGGTAAATAATTTAGATAAATCAACAACATAAGCCATGATAAGCACTATGGAAAGGAATAACAAAGAAGAATGAATACAAAATGGGTTGGAGATGGAAGTAGGGGATGGAGATTGGGTAGCCAGGGTATGCTTTTCTCAAGATAATGACATTTAGACAGAGACCTGAACGTATAAAAAAATAGTAATCCATGCACACATCTGGGGATAGACCATTCCAAGAAAATGGAATGGTCCATGCCAAAGCCCTGAAGCCAAGCGGGACTTGGGAAACCCACAGATGCCTAGTGGGGCCAACAAAGATCAAAAAAGGGAAGTGGAAGAGGATGCAATCAGAGAAGTGAACAGAGGCCAGGTTACAGGAAAAGTTCACGCTCATGGGGTCAGAGGACCTGGGGGTGGAGTCCAACAATCTAGGTTTTAACAAGCCCGCAGGTGATCCTAATGCGCATTAACATCTGAGCCCAGCAGCCTTATGTGAGAAAGTGGCATGGTCTAATTCGTTTCATCACTTTGTGGTGGTGGATATACAATGCTGAGAGACAGGAGTAAAAGGAGATCGGGGTGAATCTGGAAGCCACAGTGACAGTAGAGACAACTTGAATGGTCTCTATGAATAAACCAGTGAACGAGAGAACAGACAAGTTGAGGAACAGAACAAATGTTTAAAGACAAAGTTCCTAGGGCACAGAGAAACTGTCTCACTCCCTGATGGAGGCTCCATGGGTTACTCCCTCCAGTCCTCCATCTGTGTGATCCTTTGAACAGCTGCTCCCTGCACTCAAGTCTACATCTTGGAGACTAAAAAAAAAGTCTCAGAATTTCTACAAATGACTGGTGTAAGCATGCATCAAGGAGCAGCAGACAATTCTAAGGCTCTCGTAAATAAAGCGGGTCCAAGGGCACTTTTAAAGGAGAAGAGAGGGAGGCTGGGAGGCCAGTGGTTAGACTCAGACTTAAGAAAATAAGAGCAGGAGGGTTAGCACCCTTCTGGACATGGATGGAGCTAGAGAGTCTCATGCTAAGGGAAATAGGGCAGTCAGAGAAAAACAAAACTATATGATTTCACTCAGATATAGAATTGAAGACAGAAAACAAGTGAGCCCAGGGGAAAGAGGGAGAGACAAAGCAAGAAACAGACCCTGAACTACAGAGAGCACACTATTGGTCACCAGAGGGGAGGTGGGGGGGGATGGGGGTGAAGGAACGCACCAGATGGGATGAGCACCGGGTGACTTCGGGAAGTGCTGAGTCACTATATTGCACACCTGAAACTAATATTACACTGCTAACTGAATTTAAATATTTTTATTTAAATAAATAAAAATTTTAAATAGATGTTTATAAGAAATAAATTTTTAAATAACTTTTTATTTCAACTGAAAAAAATTTTAATTAAAAAAGGGCTAAAAAATAAAAATTAAATTAAAAATAAAATAAAAAATAAAATAAAAAGGGCTAGCTTATACTCCTTGTTATCCATCCTGATTCGTCCTCTCAACCTAAGGCACCTAAGACTTGATAAACTTTAGGCAAAGCCCTATTTCAGAGATGTGGAAAACCACCTCTTTCCCATCCTCCCTCTGCCCCCCAGAAATACGTAAACTGATACTCAGCACTTCTTACCAATTGCTAGAAATCCCTTTCACTGGAAGAAACATCGTCCTTTTCAGTGAGAGATAAAAAGCCTTAAACTGTGTCTTCCTAAGAGGAACAGCACACAGGTGTGAATACATTAATTCAAGTGTTAGTCATAGAAGATGCTCTCCTGTTTCAGTAGCAAGGAGAAATAGCAAGAGGGTGGTGGACAGGGACACCAGGACTGTTGGGAGAGGCAAAGTCAGAAAAGCAGACGTCACAATTCTGACAGCCCACTGGTCCTCCTCATGAGCATGCAGGTGAATAAGGGCAGTGAGCACAGGTACTTGAAGTCCTCAGAAGGTAGCCCACATCCAGGTGGAAATGTGTTCACGGGGCTCTTTGGAACCAGCCAGACACTGAGTCACCTCTTCACATCCGAGTCACAGGCACTGTATTCTTTACACTATGTCTGCAAGAAGTAGAGCTAGAAAAGACCATTTTGGGGCCATGAATCTCCACAGGCTAGGTCTACATAGAGTTAACAGGAGTGTTAAAGCAGTGATTTAGATAAAAGAGAACTCCATCTTGATGTGGGAAACAAAGGCAGAAGAGAAATTATTAAATGTCCTTATGACTGACAGCTCATTGACATACCCTTGAAACAGGCAGAGTGACCTTTGCCTTGGAACACAGATGCCTCCATGTTAACACTTTGCTAAGGGCAACAAGCAATCATAGCCTGACCCTCAGGACCCTGTAAGTCTACTTAACATATAAAAATTCCTTTGGAAACTTCCCTTATCTCAACCCACCCCCCTGAGACACATGCTGGTGATCATCCTCTAAGCATATAACTCACCAATGTACATCTGAAGGGTCTCATGACCCAGGTTTTATAAGACAGTAATAAATGACCCTTTCCCAACAACAGCTAGTCCCCTTGGAAACAGCAAGGTCCTGGATACCTTGCTTCCAAAATTCCTTACAGACTTAGGTTCACCCTAACTCCCTCCCAACTTGAAAGTATAAAATGGGCCACTCCTCATGACCGGGGTACAGCTCTTCCTGCCCACGGGTCATGTCCCCATGCTTTAATAAAACCACCTTTTTGCACCAAAGACGTCTCAAGGATTCTTTTCTTGGCCATCAGCTTAGAACCACATCTTGCTAATGGAAAAAAAGAATTTTCTGCTGATTATGGTAATATTGTTTAGTTACCTCTTCTGCATAGTTCTAACATCCCCATTCCAACTGAATCAGTTATGATTTCATTTCAAAACAGAGGGCATTCACTATTCCAGGAAATGCTTTGTGGTTGATTACTGGTATTGTCTTTAAAATATTAAAAATAATAAACATAAGAGCAAACAAGTATGTAGTGCTCGCCACACACAGGAAACTGTTCTCAGTATATTGACTAATTTTTTTTAATTTTTTTCTTTTTTTTAAGGATTTTATTTATTTATTCATGAGAGGCACAGAGAGAGAGAGGCAGAGACACAGGCAGAGGGAGAAGCAGGCTCCATGCAGAGAGCCTGACATGGGACTCGATCCTGGGTCTCCAGGATCACACCTCGGGCTGAAGGCGGCTCTAAACCGCTGAGCCACGGGGGCTGCCCTATATTGACTAATTTAATCCAAATGTCACACTGTGGAAGCAGCAAATCCAATGAGAGTGATTAAGTTTTATTTTAGAATACGTGGGGAGAGATTAATTTGACATCATCTACCTCCGTTAGGATAAACCATTTAAAATCACTAATGGCCTCAAACTAAAAGCCATCTCACAAGTTTAAATAATATGCTTTTCCTAGTACTGCACTTTTGAGGATTGATGTGAAAACGTTTCAAAGCAATTCCCTTTGAAATGACAATTAACATAATTATCAAGCACTTGAAGTATGTGGCATTGTACTAGAAACTGAGATTATTTTTCCACTAAATTTTCTTTTGTTCTGTTTTTGTTTAAAAAAAAATTACACTACATCCTAATAGCCAAAAATACATCCCTGTTCCCCATGGCATTGACTATTAGCCCCAAGTGTTAAAGGATGCTCGACACCATTTCACGAGGTACCAGGGTTTGAATCTTGACTCCTCAAAAGTTCTTACAATCTTACACAAATAAATCGCTGCCACGCATACAGAACATTCAGATATAAATTAAAAATACATACTGCCCCTCATGTCAATGAGTTTAATTCATTCATTTTAAGCTAGATTGCATCAGAAAGTGAATTTAGGTTTCTGTATTTCCAACTGTTTTTCTGCCATAGCCAATCAAAGGCATACCTTACACTTATTTGGAGTTTTCTATTTACAGAATATGCTCATTGAAATGACCTCATTTATCCATGCATCTCATCCTCGATTAGTTGTTACCATCATCCTTTGCAAAACAGATAAAGTTACTTTAAAGTTCTATGTGCCTGTGAGGCCTTGGGCTCCTGTTTCTCAATCTTGTCTTCTTATGTTACTTCATATCACCACAATGTCAAGAAACAGAAGATTAAGGAAAACCATGTAGCATGTGACACTAAGGAAACCAATGCCTCTCACTGAACTGTAAGGCTTGTAATGATTTTGAGTAAACTTTACTAAAGAATTCTAAAATCTCTTGTAAAGCCTCTCCTTTGGTACCATTAAACCTTACCATATTCCCAGGGCAATGGATTCAATGGTTGAGAAGAGGAGGTTAAGAACACAAGAAGAAGAAGGAAAGAAAGGCAATACCAAAAGGGAATCATTTAAAAGGGTTAAATGCAAGTAAGCAAAAGGCAAAAGGAAATCACTGCAGGGGTCCCAACGAGCCCCCACCCCACATTGGGAGCACCGCCAGTGTGAAATAAGACCCATCTGGGTGGCAGAAAACCACATGTTCAACAGCTAGCTATGTTTGAGTAATTATCTTTAATTTGCCCCAAATAATGATGAAAATCCATTTTACTTACCCAATAACTTGGTGCTCATAATACTGCAGTGTCCTCTTGAGAGTCTGCTGTATCGTCTGAGGCTGGAGGATAACAATAATAATAAAATATATTATCAGCAAATCAGTGCCATTCCCATTCTGAGCATCAGAGACAGATACAGAGCTTCTGATTTATCTCATACGTATTTTCACTTTACAATATTAACCCATTATGCATTTTGCCATGTATGTTCCCCACAGGAACTAAGAGGCATTCAGCAATTACCCAGAATTTCTCGGTTTCAAGTGTGATAGCATTTCTTAGCCATATTTTTCCCAATTCTTTAGTACCAGTCGCCGACAATAAACCAAGGCATTGTGGGCAATAGAGGGGAGGTGTATTGAAGGAAATGTAGGCCATGCCCAGGTCAAACCTGACTCCCTCAAGGAGTCCTCCCAGGCAAGGGTTCCAGCAAGGGTTCCAAAGCCCCCTGGAGCGGCCACAAGTGCTCTGGACAAGAAATAGGCAAAGACCTAAGTCATTCTTGACCAAACAGCATAATCCTTCCCTCTTCATGACAGCTGAAGATAGTTTCTTAATTCCAGATCAAGACATTTTTCTTAGACTTACTTAGGCAACAGAGCCTGAGCTTGGAGTTTCTTGACCCAGGGAGCCGTAAAGATCCCAGAACATAGATATAATTAAGAAATTATGGTGAAAACCTAAGTCTCAGTGGCAAGAGTGAATTTTTTAAATATAAAAATGCAGTCAGCTGGGCAGAGCACAATGTGTCACAGGCTCATCAAACGATTGATTCATTATAGCCATGGATGAATTTTAGGGGAATATAAGGACTCTAATGCAGAGCCTCGGCATGCGAGGCAGCTTGGTAGTTTAGCAGTCTCATGGACTGCCTCTAATTAAGCACACAAACCCAGATGAGGTCTAGAAAGGTCTCCTACAGGAAGGACCTACCACAGCGCTGGTGCCTAACAAGCAGTTAATAAACACCAGTGTATTACCCACCCCTAATCCTTCAAAGTGGCTATCTTTAAAATTTTAAATTTAATTTAAAAAAAGTAATTTAAAAAAGACTACAGACATTGTTGGCCAAGTTCTTAAAGTCCTTCCCTGTTTACCTCCCTATGAAAACATCCGGGACAGAAGTAGCAACCTCCCCACCCAATACTCTTCCAAGTTTTAGCCTCCTTTTTGGTTGGAAAGGGTTATTCTAGAGCTAAAAGAAAATAAACTTCGATTAAATCAAGGGCATCCACTGAAATATGTTCTATGCTACCACTTAGGAAAGCCCTTTCACTGAGCAAATCTAAGGCTTCACTTTAGCCAAACCAAGTCAGAAACTAATTTTAGGAGGAATCAGCCTCCAAATGTTCAAGGAAATAGGTATAGGGCTAATACTTTCCAGGGCTGTTTTTCATTTATACCACGTCAAAAAGATGAACAGGAAGCTTCAAACTGTCAGATGTTTCTGCTCTTCAGGATGGAATCCAAGCAGAGTAAATAGAATGTATCTAAGGAAGAAAATCACGTCTAATCCAAGAAGCAATGGGGCTGTTGAGAAATCTAAGGAGGACAAGTAGACACAGCAATCCTAGCGCACGGGAGAAGTGTCCTTTAAAAACTCAACCCAGGGCCAACCCAAACCAAGTCATTATCAGTCACTGGCTCAGTACCCTTGGGATCTGGGTCTCCAGCACTGGCTTGGCAGTTTGTGAGCTAAGATAACTTTCTCTTTGGCAACACGCCCTAAAAGCAGTGAATATGCACAGAGGGATTATCCTTCCAATAACCTTTGGTCACAAAACAGGGAACAGAAAGCAGGACCTCAAGTGCACAGGGCCAGTTAAGACCAAAATGACCTCATTTGTACAAAAGGACATTTTTTTCCTGCACCAGGAATTTCCCAGTCATTAAAAAGCACATGTTTGTAAGAAGCATGGAGACTTTGAAAGAGTGTATTTTTTTTCCTTTTGTAAAGCAATTACTTTTTTTCCCCAGCAGGAGTTAAATTTATAGTTTCCAAATACATTAAAAGGAAAACATTCTCTGGACATATCTGACGAAGCTTCAACTTGGAAAAGCATTTATACAGGCCCTATTGGTGGCTGAAGCCAGTGGGCATGTCCTGGTGGTCTAAACCACAAGTGTGGAGGCTGAGGGCAGAGCATCTCCTCATCATCAGCAAGCCACGCCTGACTTCCACACACACTTGACTCCCTAAGAACATCTTGTCACCATGGATTCACTGAATCTTCTTCAGAGTTTCCCTGTTTGCTCACCCAATGGCTCTGATTACCAGTGAAGACATCTTCACGAAATCTTAGGGCCTCTCTGATCTGAATTAAAAAAGCAAGACACGAAGACCCACATGTGGGCCAAAGCCTTCCACAGGGGCAACTTCTGCCTTAAGAGCCATAGGGTACCTTTCATAGTGTCCATGTCTGCCGGTGATGCAAGGCGGCATATTAGGGGGAAAAATAGGGGCTTTGTAGATATGCAAATTATATTCTCTCTCTCTATATATATATATATATATTCTCTCCTCCACACCTGTCCCCTATTCAACATTTCTACAGGCCACAATCCCATTCCTCTTATCCATATCTATCCCTTCCTTCTTTTAAGAAGGTGGTTAGAAACATGATTTTAGAAAAGGGGATTTAATAACAAAGTGAGTTCAAAATCCAGCTCTGTGACTCACTAGCTAGATGACCTTGGGCAGTTTACTTAAGTTCTCTGAGATAGGATTCCTTATGTACACATTATGTTTATGGAAATTAATTGAAATAAAGCAAAGTCTCTGGTGCACAGTAGATACATAATAAATACATAAAAAATGATAGTTATGACTATGCTCAGCTGAAAAACATGGCTCCCACCCTCAAGAGTCTGGTAATCTACCCTGCAAGCCTAATGTTCCAAGATCCGTATCACCTAAAAAATCAATAGATCTACTATTACTGCTGGTGCAAATTCCAGTAGACAGAAGAAACAATTTTTTAAAATGGCAGCAGAAAGTATAAATACTTCCAATGAAAACTTCAGATCAGTCCAGAGATGGTGATAAAAGCAGAATTCTGAAAATTAAGGTTGAGGACAGACCTAGGAAGCAGGCTTATAAGTGAGAAGGGCACTGAGGCACCACAGCTAGGTCAGGACCCCAGGAATTAAGCTCTACAAGGAATAAAAAGCCACAAACCTCCTTCCTAGAACACAAAGAATGTGCAACAGAAGAATCAGGTGGCCTCATAAATTTCTAACCATATGCTGCAGGATCTGAGAGACAAGGCTGGGTAAAAAGACAACCCACACTTCCTTTCATAAAAAGACAATCAAAGAGATCTGTGATTCTTCTCTGCTCACCCCAAACTAAGATAGAGATAGAACCCTGCTCAATAGGAAGAAGCACTAGACAGGAAGACAGCTGGACAGACAGGGCAGCCATCTGGGTCCTTACACAGAAGGTACTTGAAAGCTGCCATCAAGTGGCCAAAAGAAGCCATCTTCATCTCTAGTCTCATGTACAGCTTCACTCTGCTTGGCCAGCAGTACTGACCCTCACAGATTAAATGTTATGCTCCTGGAAGGTCATGGGATCCAAACAGCCAGCCATGAAACAGTCCCAACAGAGCCGGAGAAGTGGTCCCCGAGGAGTGGGAGGAAGCAGTTCCCAGCAGCTGCCCCTGCAGGCTGAGGCAGCCCTGCTCTGGATCCATCTGCACCAGATGGATCCCAGGACCAGGCAGGAGCAAGGAATCCAGATGCGTGCATGTGTGTGCAGGAAACACGATCATCACCAGGTAGAGCACACACTCACCTCAATTTTAGAGATTAAGAAGTTGATTGGTTAAGTAAATATGGCGTAATCACAAAGCTGGTAAGTGAATCGGCCATGGCAGGCCAGGACTGGCTTCCAAGTGCACCCTGTTTCTACTAGATGCCTTGAGGGTTCCTCTCACCTTTAACATTCTGGGATTCTACACTGTTTAATATTGACAGCACTTCATCATGCCAAAAATAGCCACAACCTCGCAGGTAATTTAAACACAAACTTCTCATTTCTGCTTTATGGCACAGACCCACAGGCTACAGAATTAATGGAAATAATAAATCCATGCTCCTTTAAAGAAATATCTGTAAATAGCCATGTCATTTTATTTACTTAAATACAAGAAAATTAAGTATCAATGTCAGAAACTAAATGATATGAATAGACATTTAACTAATAATGCTCTAAGCCAGTAGTTTTCTATTCTGTCTGCACATTAAAATCACCTTGGAGAGTTTTTAAAAAATACCAGTACCTGAGCTCCACCTCCAAATTTTCCAATACAACCGTCTGGGAGACTCCGTTGCTTCTAATGTACAGTGAGGACTGAATATCTTTCATTTAAGGTATAAACATGATGATCAAGACCATAATCCTCTACAAATCTTTCTTGAACTGAATAAGTCAGCATTAATGAGAAGTTTCTTTACTCATATATCAAGAGAAATAAGCTTCTGAGGGGTGTTCATACATAATTGCCAAATTCAACACAATTCATTCATTAACTGTCATAAATGGCTTATAATCAAATATGAATTTCTTAGATAAACAAAGAGCTATGCTGCTTGAGGCATAAACATAGGATTTTTTTAAATTTCCACATAATTCACTCCCATGCACTCACATCAGCATTAGATGTTACACAGACAAATACATATAACATAGCAGCTAGTATGACACTTACTGCATGTGAGTAGAATGGTCTGAGTAGAATCAATCTGATGAGATGTAAGCTGTCATTATTTTACAGATAAGAAAATCAAGACACACAAAGTTTGTGTTGCCCTACGTCACACAGGTAAAAAGAAACAAAACCAGGGTTGAGTCTCAGGTAATCTGCTCCAGAATCCAAGCATATAATCTCCAACCTATACTGTACTTAACATTTAAAACTATATTTGGTTAAGCGCTTTACAGTTCACATTTTTTAATACATGTTATCCCAACTGATTCTTGCACCAATCCAGTGAAATAGTGAGGCTGGTGTTATCATCACTCTCTGACTGAGAAAGAACCAAAGTTAGAGACATTACAAGTCCTCTTTTGCAAAGAGAGCATTTCTACCCTTAGGAAATTGTCTTCAAACAGAAAGCACTTTTTTAATATCAACATACAATTAAAGAATCACATGGATTCAAATTAGTTGTCTGCTTCTTGAGAACACATTTAACATTCTTTCCACCAAACCTGCATACACAAAGAAAGCCACAGGCAAAATCATGAAGTCTTGCCTAAGATGCAAGACTTAGCTCCCCCTCCCTTAGCTTCTTTTTTTAAAAGATTGTATTTATTTATTTGGGTGAGAGAGAGTGAATGTGAAACAGCACACAAGCAGCGGGGAGAGGCAGAGAGAGAAGCAGACTCTTTGATGAGCAGATGAGCAGGGAGCCCTATGCTGGGCTCATCCCAGGACCCTGAGATCATGACCTGAGTTGAAGGCAGATGCTTAACCAACTGAGCCACCCAGGCACCCCATCCGCCCCATTAGCTTCTTCTCCTCCTTTGCCTCAGCCCTTTCCTATGCGCTGGGAGTCTAATACATTTATGCTGCATTCTGATGGGCCAATTCCCTGCCTCCATTACCTAAACTCCCTAAACAGGTCTCCAGAAAAAACAGTGCATATTCTCCTTCCTTTTCTCATCAAAATTGTAAATCTTTTTAGTACCCTGATTTCAGATAGTGTTCAGAAGGAATTACACCTCCATTTCCTCAAAAAAGTGATCCCCGGGCCTAAGGTAGATGACAGTAAAAAATGAACTTCCCTACGTGATAAACCATGATCTGAAACACTAATCATGGGATTGCGGTGAATAGGCCTATCAGTGAGAGAGAAACTTTGGACCAGGAGCATTTCTCAGCCTCCATATCACACTAGGGGACCTCCACATTCTCCAGGACGTAGGAACATTTTGCATATTAGGAGATAATATGCCAAATTCCATCATTGAACATGACCAAAATTACAATGTTAGATACCCTGCCTTTATGGTGAAGCCTGAAGACACCTATGGGTCAAATGATATGATTGGTATTACTAATAAAACTAGTCACAACAATAAGTCACTTCCGACAAGCGGCTTAACTACTTCTGAAAGAGATGTAATTGCAGTAATCATCAAACTTGCTAAATATGCAGACAAAATATTCACTTTCCCAGCCTCTGACTAAACTCACCACATATAAACCCAAAAAAAAGAAAAAAAAAATAGACGGCAAATTAAATATAGAACTTTGAGTCAGGACCTCTGTATTTCAAGCCCAGCTGTGCTACTGACCTTTTTATAAAATTAGCCAAAATCTCTTCACCTGGGAGTAGGAAACCTTGGGAAAAAAAAAATTCCTCTATTTTCCCATCTGAAAAATGCTAGTAAGAAATTCGTAGTTCTCAGGAACGTTTTGAAGTAAAGCCTTGCAGAGTTAAGCACTGGAAATGGAAAACAGAGGGTCAGATCATACTGGAGATCCCACCATCTCTCAGGAAGCTGAGCCTTACCATTTCTAGTGAATGACACCAGTAATTTGCTAAACAAAACTGGCACTCCAGGTAATTAATCACAAAAATCAAAAGTGAAAAGTGTGCTAAGAGAAAAAAAGCAAAAACTAAAGATGCACTATAAAGTAAAGTTCTACCCATACTGGTTGAAAATCTGCATGATTTCCTCCAATCTCCATTTTATTCTCCTTGTGAACACAAGTACACATCTGAGTGACCTCACAAGAGCTTAGGGTGAAGGCTGACATTATGCTAATTGACCCATACAGGAATTCAAAATAATGACCTTGGCCTTATTAGAAGTATGTTCTGATTAGCAAAGCACAGTGCTTATCATCATTGTAATTACTGATTGTAACTGAATATACTTACCATATAATCCAGGGTATAATTAAGTCTTCCTTTACAAAGTATGTTTGCTTTCCAAGCATTTCCCTCTTTTTTATCTTAACACCTTTACAAAAATAGCCATTGAATTTCAGTTTGATACAAGACCTAATACCAACAATACTCACTTAAGCTGAAAACATACATTCCTTAAACTGAAAAAGCTCCAAAGGGTGATTTATTCAGCCCTTCCCCTACCTCAGACGAGAGCACATTTATGTTATCCAAGAATTTTGGATGTTTTTCAACAAATAACACCACCACTTTCAGTTTGTATAACACTTCACAGTTTACCAATCACTTTCTTTTCTTTCATCTCATTAGATAGTCACAACAACCTCATGAGTCTCAGAAATAATTATCCACACTCTACAGATAAAAAATTGAGATCTAGAGGTCAAAGTGGCTTGCCTCAGCTACACAGCTGGAAAGAGCCACCAACAAGACAAGGAGTTAGGTCTCCTATGATTTTTCTCCCAGGCAAGTTCTCGCCCATTAGTAATTTATTTGGCTCTGCTGATGATTAAAATAGCCTTCCATGTATCTATCTGAAATCCCTTGTTTCCTTTATTTATTTGTAATGTATATGAGAACAATATTTTCATTTTGTTTTCCCAAATTCACAAATTGTTATTCTCATTTAAATAGTTCTGATATGATTGTTGTCTTCTGTATTGGGTAATTTGGGGAGAAACATGCTTGACTGGTCACATCTTTGTCCACTTGGCCATCTGAATAAAAAGTAAACTGAATAAAAATATGGAGACAAGATGGTACTGGTTCTAGACACCTTCTCAGGGCAGTGGATCATGCTGTCCTACAAACCAGGAAGGACGTGGCTCCTTCCCAAACCCTCACACCAAACAGAATCTCACAGATGGCCCAGGGCTGACTCAGTCCACAAAGTGAAATAATGCTAAATTTTCTGGATTAAACATTGTCAGAGAAGTCAACACATTGTTGACTGCTAAGTATCAAACACCAAGCCCAACATGTTACATGCAACAACTCATTTAGTCCTTACAAAAATCCCATACAAGAGGAAGAAATATCACCCCAATTTTATAAATGTGAAGGAAACTCACCCCAGACAAATCAAAAAACATGCCCAAGTCATGTAGGTAGTGTCTAAGTCTACATATGTGTCTCCTCTCTGTATGCCTGCCTCCAAAAAGCCAAGCTTTTAATCTGCTTTTCTAAACTGAAATCCATTCTTCTATACTCAAGACAAAAAAGGTTACGGTTGAAAGGAATTAACTCGGCTAGATTGTGTGATTTTGGGTACAGCTTTTTATTTTTCTAAACCTCAGTTTCCTTTTTTTTATAAAATAGAGAAATTCCTAGCACAACTACTTCTCAGGGCAAAATGAAATAAAAGTACAAAGTATGATACATATATATGCGTTAAACGATGATTCTATGAAAAACAAATCTCTTGATGAGCAAGTAGTCAAAAAATTGTTAAATTGAACTAAACTGACCATGTCTAACATCTAGGACAGTTGCCAGGCATGCCTCACAGCCCGAAGATGCCAATTAGATGCTGCAAAGCTAATTAGTGCCATTTCAACTCCTGAATACCCTACCGGATAGGAACAGTCCTCATGTCAGGAAATAATTTCTAGCCCTTTACGACCTCTTTGCAGCCTTCTGCTTGAAGATTTCCAAAGAATTCCCTATTGTTTCCAGTGCTTGGAAGCCACAGAGTGGTGTTTTCCCAACAAGAGCCTGGAAATAAGGGAAGTAATATTTCCTGCCTGACAGTTAAATTATAAAATTAACACACAAAGTGGGGAAATGTTTTGTAACCCTAAATGCACCAGCTTAAACGTTAATTTGTAAAAGGGTGACAGAGAGTTAACTCCAATCATGCAGCCCAACGTGCAGCTCTGGGCAAAGTGGGCCACTGAGACACAGAAGCAACATTGGTAAAGGAGATGAAGACAGGGCTCTGGGAAAGAGGGCAAAGTTAGAGAGGGCAGCCCAAAGGAAAGAGAAATGAGGAGAATAGTTTATGAAACTATCCAACTGTCCAACACTGTTCAGGGGCATACTGGCCCTCTGTCACATGGAGAAAGAGAATTCCTAAACTAAAGAAATTCTCCAGCCACCTTGACTAAAGGGGACTCTTGGGAACGGCCGTGGTGCATCAGGTGTCTCTAGCAAGTCTACACCCTACAACCAGAGAGCCAGCTCCTTAAACCGGATTGAAGAATTCGGCATGAGTTTTGCTTTGATGCCAAGTGGATGAAAGCAAACTTTTAATTATGACTTGGCTCATCATGTAGCCTGAGCAGGTAAGAAACATGCTGACCAGACAGACATGGAGTAATAAGCCTCATTTCACAGTTACTGATCATTATAAATAAGTAAATTGTCATGCAGATGCGAACCCAGGTGATGTGGGGTGAATTGCTTAGCCAGTCAGATGCTAAGAGTCTGATGATTTCAGGACACTGACAAAAACAGGTCCTTGGAGTTTAAGAGTCTCACATACTGAACCATCCATAGACTACCTCAGGCGGGTCCTGCCCAGTTCTGCTGCTTCCGCCTCTCTGGGAAGATAGAACTCGAGAGCCTAAATATAGGCAGATTTAGTGTTAACTACAATCTGATGATCCAGACGGATATGAAACGTGCTCACTAGGCAGATAATGACGGCTACGTCATCAGTGTTTATGATGTGCTACATTCCTGAGCAGAGGTACAGAATCGTCACATTTCACTCTGAAAAAAACATGCAGGTAGGAGAACATTAATGCTGCACGATGTGAAAAGCCTTACTTTTTTTCATTTAACTCTATATGAGCACATTTTTAAAATCTAGGGATAACTCCATTATATAATAACTATTACATTGCTCCCCCACTCCTTCTAGCAAAGTGTTACACCAAGATATGTGTATGTATGGGTTATGCACAATTATATGCAATCTAAGAAGAGAAATATATGCCCTCACTCATGAAACAATTTCTGTGATCACCATACCTTCCTTCATATTCAGAAACCAAGCTAGAAGTAACGTCACTGCTCTTCCCAGGCTCTGCAGCATAAGCTAAGCTGTTGGCAGTGTAATGGTTCTGTCACTCCCGTCATAGATGCCTTACCCATGGGAGCCTGGAGCACACAATCATGACAGTGGACAGGAGAACTGGGTCA
The DNA here is from genome assembly GCF_003254725.2 of Canis lupus dingo. NCBI lineage: Eukaryota > Metazoa > Chordata > Mammalia > Carnivora > Canidae > Canis > Canis lupus. Next base: position 25,336,875 of record NC_064247.1, on the reverse strand, counting down.
GCCTGAAACAGAGCCCTGATGAACAAAGAGCCCTTGTGGTTTCTGACACAGGTCTATGTGGGAGTCACAGCACACTCAGGATCTCAACAATTCACAAGAAGAGGTAAGGTTCAGGAAAACCTGGAGGAAATTGCTAGCAGCCACCCCTTAGCAAGTCACAATAGGAACCATATAAGGGGTGAAGTAGGGAGTTCCTGCTGAACAATGTACACATACAATGTTTGCTGAGGATGGAATAATTCATGGACATGTGGACAGACACACCAGGGTGGAAAGGGCTAGACACAGGACACAAGGTACACGTGGTTGCCGGCTTCTTTACTTTGGGCAAGTCACTTCTCCTCTCTGAACTTTAGCTTCCTTATCCTAACATTGGAGTTAATGATAATTCTTGTCCTGTCTCCTTTATGCCATCTCCTGCATGAATCAGGGTGGGATAATGTGTCTTAAAAAATATGCTTCGTAAACTCTAAAAAAGATGTCATTCACTGCTAGTGGCTCTTCTGTACGGAAAGTGTAGGTTACCACATCATTCCCTCACGGTCCTGAAGTGGGGAAAATTAAGAAGGAAAAAGAAATGTCACTATGCTTTCTGTTCTTTGGTGTTAAAAAAAAAATACAGTGGGTGAAAGCCCCTGATTTTTTAAAATTCTCTTCAAATCGGCTTATACTAACAACTAATCAAATTAAGCTATTTATCACAAAAATGCCCATCATAATAAGAATGGTTGTGGTCATTTTAGAAGAACTCCAACAAAAGACATCAAAATTTGTTCACATTAGAACCAAACTTTTAGCTATGTAGTAATTCTTAGCCATTTGTTCGTCTCATTACCTAACGGAAAATTAGGAAATGGGAAACGGAGTGGGGGGTAAAAGGATGTGAGTAAGAAAGGGATATTGGGAACAGCTGCCTACAGAAGAGAAAGGTTTCTGGCACAGTATTATTTTTTCAAATTCTTTCTAGAATACTATACAGGTTTTAAATATCTTACTCTGCCAATCAGCTCTACAAATATCATTCAAATGTTGACCCATGCAAGTCATATATACACATTCACACCAAACAATGAGAATTGTAATGATATGATGCTTAGGAGCAAGATAGTGACAGGATATCATTCAGCACTTCCCAGCTTCAAAAACATTTTAATTTCCTTGTGCGTACAAGGGCTCTTAACTGGAGTTTCCAAGGCAAACCCAGTGCAGTGGCATCAATAATGGACACAACACATATTAATCAGTAATTTACTCATTTAAGTAGCAAAATCTCCAGAAGCTCTAAGCATTATAAAACATAAGGGCACCGGCTGCCTCATTTGGCCCTGTGAGCTTTATTTCAAATGAACTCTGAAGTAGCAGTGATGGCTCTCTTAAAATAACACATAATAGTTTATGATACCAAATTAATAAGTATAACACCACACAAAGAATTTATATAGATACATCAGGATATATATATATATATATATATCCTGATGTATCTACTTGATTTCTACAGACCAAGAACATTAGATAACCTACTGCAGCTATATGAGGTCATACCACTTGTATGGCCATCAATATATCCTAGAGCTTTGTGGGACCAGACAACCAGGTTTGATTTTAGGATTTTAGGTTCACCAAGAGTGTTATCTCCATCCCATCCATTTCCAATCCTCCCAACCCCAAACTTACTTTCCACTCCTTTAAGGCACTAAAATCAAGGGAGGTAGTTTTCAACTAATAATTTAATATAAGCTATTTAAAATACAGTCTGATTAAAATACAGTCTGATTTGTTTAGTGGGAGAGACTCATGGCAGATTTTTGTGGCATGAGATTTTGATAAATGGAGAGAGGGAGAGAGAGATAAGTTGAGAAGAGGGACAACCAGACATAAATGTCCCTACTTCACAATTTTTCTCAATCTTAACTCATAACGTATCAGGGTTTAAACTACTACAAAACACCAGGGCAGAAACCTTGATATGCTCTACTTTGATATGCTCTCACTTACATTTCTGTTAGTTACTCCGGAAGAATAAAATAATAAACTTTGTTACCTTAGGTTTTTAAAATATTTCCAGGCAGGCATATCTTGATTTGATTTATAAATCACATAAAGTACCTGAATACCTTATTTAATGGCCAAGAATTGCTGGTCTGATCACATTTTTACCCTTATACCTTATATATGGTTTTACCATAAAAATGGTAACATTTTTATAGACCCATACTTGAAAGTTACTTACTAATATGTATGCTTTGAAAAATTATGATATCTCTTGGGGTAACTTGCAGCCAAATGTTTTTTCTAATTACATATCCAATGAAATTAGCAATTTCTTTCATTACTGTCATCATTAATGCCATTGATTAAGATGATATATCCCACTGCTATAATCAATAATTGGATATCTGTGATAACTAGATATTTGAGACCTAGACTTTTCTCAACAGTCAAGAATGCAAGGCTAATAGTGGGAAATTACACTTAGAACTTAACTCAGTATTTGATTTCTTCCATCTTCCCCCAACTCCCATCCCTAAAACACAGCTGAATAAGGAGAAAACTCCCCAAGTGCTTAAAATACCAGCAGGCAGCAGCCTCACACACTAGACTTTGCACAGTTAGCTCCTTCCAAGCTGTGGATATATCCCATCCATTCTCCTGCAGCCCAAAAGTTAGGTTCGTACTTTGAAAGCACACTTTGGTTTCTTTTTGTTTGTTTTTTTTTGTTTTTAATTTGTATTTATTTATGATAGTCACACACAGAGAGAGAGAGAGAGGCAGAGACACAGGCAGAGGGAGAAGCAGGCTCCATGCACTGGGAGCCCGACGTGGGATTCGATCCCGGGTCTCCAGGATCGCGCCCTGGGCCAAAGGCAGGCGCCAAACCGCTGCACCACCCAGGGATCCCCTGCAAGCACACTTTGGAGAAAGAATTTAACTCAGAACAAAAGGAAAGGCTGGTTTTCTTTGAAACATGTTTAGAATGGCAGTACGTTTACGAGAGAGAGAGAGAGAGAGAGAGAGAGAGAGAGAGAGAGAGAAGGGAAGACTTCATAGCTTGCAAACACTGTCAGGTCCACAAAGTGTTACTGATCTTTATGTCAGGAGGAAACAATAAACTTTCTTCTCCAGCATCCACACTAAGGAACTCCCTCATATGTGTCTGAAGCATCAGAGGGAATTACAATAGTAGCTAAAATTTACTCTCAGTAAATGTTCCCTCAGTCTGTGTTCCATTACAACACAATTATCTCATCATTATCGCTCCTTACAAGAAATGCCTTTAGAGGCAGATTCTTTTGTTATGGAGGTAAAAGACATTTTCACTACTTGTGGAAAATTTTTAAAAGACACAATGAGAGTAATTACAGCTACTCCGGATTTCTACTGAATGGCAGTTTTTAATTCAGAATCCAATGACAGAGCTATTTCTCTTCTGCCCCACATAATCAATAGTAGATAGACAGATACACACATACATACATACATTTGTTACATAGACACATAAAGGTAAATACGTAAATATATAACATGCTCTTAAAATAAATTCATGTTTCTATCTGTAAATACCATACGGAAACCACATCTGAAACAATCTCTGCACCCTTTCCTTAGTGAAAAGCAAATAAATTCCTTAAATTAAAAATCAAATATTTCATAAGACAATGTTCAAAAATCAAGACATCTCTCATACACAAATTAAACCAACCACACAAGGAAAACGTCCAATTGGAAGACAGAGTAACCCTGCACTGGGAGAATTTGGTCAACAGGCATTTAAACAAGATACTTGGTTTTGTTGAGGTCTCCAGAAACTTAACTGAATTAAGATGACAGGCTTCTCGCTAGTATGGCGTCAGGTTCTCCTTAAATTTACTGTTGGGGTAATGCGAATTTTTCTTCCAAAAGTTCTTGCTTTCCCTTGAGAAGACTTTACTCAAGAAACAGTTTGGAAGAAAGATAAACTCTTTTTGAAGATTGGATCCTGAAATGTTTGCAACAGAATTCACAAGATAAAGGGGCTGACTTTAAGTATTCTTTCTTCCCATGTAACTAAGACATTGCCAATTTCTAGCACAGAAAAAGCCAACAACAAGTCTCTGTTTAATGAACTAGTGTTGAATTTTTTTTAATATAGTCTGATCATGTAGAAAAAACTTATTCTTTCCTCCTAGTACATCATGTAAACTTACTAGTATAGTGGATGTAAGAGTACATAAGGAAAACCCAATACGATTTCATTTTCAACCTGCCGATTACTAGCCTCATTTTCTCCTCCATAGATCTTATGTTTTGGCTAATGACACAATAAAGTCAAGTATGCACAGTGCACATATAGTAAATATATGATTAAGGAAAAAATAATAAGGTGTAATAATTACTTACATCTGTATAATCTGCCTTATTTTGTTTTTGCTACTGCTACTGATTTTCATCCTAAAGTACATTATTTATCAACTCATTTGTTTCTCACACATTTGCATGGTACAGTTAGAATAAATATTCTTAATTCACTCTGAATTTATTCATTTAACAAAGATTTATTGACTAGCTACTACTATGTGCCAGGCACTGGGAACCCGGGGATTTGCCAGTATATAAAATAGACAAAAATCTTTATTTGATGAAGTTGAGCAAAATTCATCCCAAGAAGGAAAACGAGAGAGCCAATAAGCTACATTTGATTGCGTATGCCCTGCCTGACCTTGTTTTACCTTCCACATGGCCTTTCAACCGTGTGAATTACATTTGATATAACAACAAAGTAGTGTCCTATTCACTTGGCTCCCAATCCCTGGAGAGAACCTTCCATTAGTGACCTTTCCTTCTGGGTCAAAAAGCTCTCACACTAAGCAAAGTCATATCAGACATGGCAAGGGTAGGAAAAGGGGTTATGTATATAAAATATATATCTCAAATTACCTTTAAAACTGAAAGAGAACACAGTAATACAAGCACAAATCAAAGAACAGTCCCTGCCACATGCTAATCAGCTTACAAAATCCTATCTTTAGTAGTATTAAAATCTGGCGTTCTCAGATCGGTAAAACAATCCAAAAGTTATATTCAGTAGAATACACAAATGAAAAAAGGTACTTCATGATTTGAGTATAAAATTTCTGAGGGATGAATTAGTGACATTTCTGGCCTCATTTGACATCCCATCATCAGTGTAGCTACTAGAGTTAAAATATACCTAGAGAACTGCAAATAGTATGACTATTTAAATTCAACACTCATTAGGTATAAAAAATGACCGATCACTGAGTTATAAAATCAGGACGAGACTGTAATAAAGGAGGTGTAAGTAAAACCAAACACTGCCAGCTGCCTTTGCACCACACCATTCATGCACCATTGTTTCCCCTTGGGTAAAGGGAAAGCATCATCATGCTTAGCCAAGGAGCTCACAAATGTCGCTAGATCAAGCCTATCCTTTCCGAAAGCCTATCTATCTCATCCATCTCCAACTTTTTTTTGACTATTATGTCACCTTCAAACCTGAGTCTCCACTTCTTTAATAAACTTTGATTTGGCCTCACCCGCGCTTCCAACTGTTTCTCTATTTTCACTTGTATTGCCAAAAGTCTTGGATGAGAAATTTATGCTTACAATATCCTTTGTTGACTCATCCTATATTCCCTCTTTAGGTAGGCTTCTATCTCAGAGGCAGGATGGACATCACTTTTCTAAAGCCCCCAGCAGAATCTTGGTCTGGGCTTGAAAGCACCATCCTTAAATTCTCATCATTTCACAAATATCCACCACTACAGCCCTTGTTCCCAGCTGCTCTGCGGCTACCTCCCACACCCACAAGCAAACAAACAAAAAAGGCCCTTACATTCTTCTGGTTCTCTTTGTATAATGCTTCTCGATGCTGTTATTATCTGTGCCTCTCTCTCTTTCACTCAGGGAGCTTGTCAGTTTTCAAGATATTAGCTACTATCTCCATCAGCCCTTACCAAAACCCAATCTCACAGCTCTCACTGTCCATTTAATAAGGAGATTGCCTACCATGTGACAGGCACCCAGTGTGCTGAGGCTGGTGATCCGGTACTGCCAAGTCCTCAAAGAACTCACACAACAGAGCTAACCATGTGCACCTAAATTCAAAAAATCCAAACCCCAGGTTATCATTATAGTTCTCCCAAATGCTACCTCCCCATTGCTGACTGTGGCACTTTTATTGGTTCTCAAACCCACTGTCTCAGGTTGGACTCCCTGGAAAGCACACTCTGAGAAGATGAGCATTCAGAAAGCTTATTAGGGGGTGCTCCTGGAATCAATACCCCTGAAAGAGTATAGAAGGAGGCAGACGGGAAAGAGGAGGAGTTGGACTGGGGGGCAGGCTCAGGGGAGGCCTCAGGTGACCCTGCACAGAGTTCTCCCTTCAGAGCTGGCTAAATGAGGACAAGAAGATCAAGCTTTCCTAGCCCCTGCTCATTAGTCACTGGAATGGGGCATGACCATGAGCAAGGTAGCTTTCTTCAGTCCAGGCAATGCATGCCTGGGGACCGACAGTGGAGGGTGACTGTCAGCAGCATGGCTAGCATCTAGGGGAATAAGCCCTTCATTTCTAAAGGGGCATCTGGGTGCTGCATCAAAATGTCTACCACACTCACAGAGGCTCAAAATACACAACACATTGGAGGGAACAGAGAGTTCGGAGACAAACACACCAGGATTCTAATCTTATCTCAGTCATTAACTGTGATCCTAGGCAAGTTACTCCACTTCTCTGAATCTGATGAGATTATTTTACAAATGCACAGACACACACTAGGAAAACCTAAACGCCTAACACACGTTAATTCCCCTTCTCCCACCCTATAAGTTTTGTGGATTCTTTTAGATTCTGTTCTTTCTCTTCCAAGTGCTACGACTTCTTTCAAAATGACACTTGCTCATCGAGTCAATAAAGATCCGCCGCGAACCACCCACCACCAGCCAGGACTATGGGAGGCACTGCAAAGACCACCTTGAACAGCTCTGAGAGCACCTCTGTCCTGACAGGGCTTACATTATATGTAGCACATATGCACACAGTAAATAGAGAGGATAACATCTGATGTGAGTGTCCTGATGAAAATAAACAGGTTGCTGAGAGCCTTGGTAAGGGGGGGCTGCTGTCTGCAGAGCCTGCAATCCCCTTCAGAGCCTAAAGCTGTAGGAAAAGCAAAACACCTTCACTGATGCTTCAGGGAGGCTCAATTCCAAACTAATCTTTTTCCTATCTCTTCCCCCAAAGTCCCCTCTCTCCTAACCCTTTTTTTTTTTTTTCAGGAACCCAGTACCACCCTAACAACATGCCTAATGTACCACATACACAGTTCCCATCGAAATCGCCTTTCCCTAGAAGCCCCACAGCCCCTTCCTCCGGGCAGACGGGCAATTTTGAAGATCTTAGCCTGCTGCAGCCTCCTTGGCCCACAAAGCAATAAAGCTGTTGTTCGTCTTTATACCCAAACTCTGCCAGAGGTCAGAAAGGTAGGCTCTTTGATGCCTAGTAGACCATGCATGGTAAAGCATCACTCCAGCAGTACTGCTGGGAGGACCTAATTAAACAAAGCGTGTACAGCACTTAGCCTGGTGCCCGGTACATGGTAAGGGCTTGGTAAGTCAACACTATTATTACTGTCATCATCATCATCATCATCATCATCATCATCATTGTATTTCAAATGGTCTTTTTATTTATTTGTAAGAAACACAGAGAGAGAGGCAGAGACATAGGCAGAGGGAGAAGCAGGTTCCTCACAGGGAGCCCAATGTGGAACTTGATCCCCAACCCCAGGATCATACTCTGAGCCAAAGGCAGATGCTCAACTGCTGAGCCACCCAGGCGTCCCCAAATGGTCTTTTTACATACAAACTTTTCCTTTACCCATATAGCCTCTGCATATGCCAAATAAAGAAAGGCTGGTGTAGGATGGAAGGGAAAGACAGTGGGAGGGGCAGAAGTAGCTCTTCTGTACATTATTTGGTAATTTTTTAAATGTGGGTTTTATGTTTTTTAAATCCAAAAGGACCATATCGAATTTCTGTCTAAATGTCCTACTTCATGCATGCTGTTGAATGCACACTGCGTGCACACTGAGTGAATCACTAAGTGCTCATTTGGTAAATAAATGCTCTCTGAATGAATGAATGTGAGAGTTAAGGGAATGCATGAATGAAATAGAGGCCAATGAGCTTGTGGTTGTGTTTTGGATTTCTAGGACAGAATTCCTGGAAGATTTCATAACCCTGAAAGGTTGCATACCCAAAGATGTTGAAAATATTTCCTACAAAAAGCACAAGAATGCTGAACAAGATACTCCTTATAACAAAAGGGAGTAGCTACAGATTTTGCCAAAAACTGGCTGAAGGTAACTGAAGGAGATGTGATCAACAATATGCAGATTGGTTAAATAGCTGATAAAAAGGGGTTGAAGAGGGCAGCCCGGGTGGCTCAGCAGTTTAGCATCACCTTCAGCCCAGGGCCAGATCCTGGAGACCCGGGATGGAGTCCCATGTCGGGCTCCCTTCATGGAGCCTGCATCTCCCTCTGCCTGTGTCTCTGCCTCTCTCTCTCCCTCTCTGTGTCTGTCATGAATGAATAAATAAAATCTTTGAAAAATAAAAATAAAAAAATTAAAAAGAGGATTGGAGAAAGGAGCTAACATTGATTATTTACTGTATTCAAAATACTGTGCTATCATTATCCTTCTCATCTCCATAATCCAATAAATTAAGTATTACCTTCATTTTATCAGCACCATGCTCCAACCAACTGAGCTAACCAGCCACCTTCATTTTATAGGTAAGAAACTGTGCCTTCTAGAGGCTTATCCAAGAATGCACAAAATAATGACTAGAGATCATGTCTGACTCAAAAACCTGTTCTTTTCTCAGAACGTAGGGAGTAAAAGAATCGGACCAATGCCTTGGTCCTCAAAAAATCAGCAAAGCAGCACAATGAAGCCAGTCATAATAGTTAAACACAATGTCTTCACTTCACTATTCACATTTTATTACATATTTACCCTTAAGTAAGAGATTAATATTATTATATATGATTTCAAAATGGGAAACAGAGACGGAAGTTATTTCCCCAAAGTCAAATTAAAATAAAAATCAGAATGCAGCATTTATTGAATTTTAGCTTCCGTGCACATACACATACACACACATACAGGCATTTTTCAAGAAAACAAAACAAGCACATCAGCCAAATGATACAGAGAACCCTAAAAGTTAAAAATTCTTTTAAAATCCACTCCTACTTTGCCTCCCTTTGCCTAAGAGACCCCACCCCACTGGATGGTGAGAACTTTGAGGCTACAAGAACTGTGGTTCTCTGGTGACTCCATATCAAAGAAATGTCCTGTTATGAAACATCTGGTTATCTAAGACATTCCACTTGCCACAATGTCCACACATCTACATGTAAAGTGGTCATTATAATGCACAATGATGACACTGAGGTACTGAGGCACTAAATCCTATAAGACAGGCTCTGGGACGATCAAAGACTAATTAATAAGAAAAAATTGCTTAACCTTTAAGAGTATTTTATTGAAATTCATCTATTCACAGATTGCTACTGCATATGTAACAGTTTACTTAGAATGTCTGGATCACCAAAAACTACCTGAAAAGATAAAAAAAATATCTGCTAGAAAAAGGAAGGAGGGAGGGAGGGGAAAGAGAGAAAGAGAAAGATGGAGAGGAGAGGAAAGGAAAGCAAAAGAAAAGAAAAGAAAAGAAAAGAAAAGAAAAGAAAAGAAAAGAAAAGAAAAGAAAAGAAGGAAGAAAATACTATTATCTCCAATATAATAGGAAACGTATTGGCAACCAGCATTACTGTAATTTCCGTAGGTTTTCATACTCAAGAAGCAACGTATCAAGTCTGAGAGGAGGAAACTTCATTGTATAGCAACTAGGAGCCCATAAACAATGCAATGAATGATGTAACTGAATGTTCTTCTATTTTTCTTTTTTCTTTTTTTTTTTTTTTGTTCTTCTATTTTTCAAGGATTAATTCTGACTCTGAAAACATCATGTAAGTTCCAATCAAGCAGATAGAACTGAGTTTCACAATCACTAACTTGTTATGAGTTATTGAATCTGGGGTTTTGGGGGGTTTTTTTTTGTTTTGTTTTGTTTTGTTTTTGGAGGAAGGAGGGAGGATGACCTGGAGGAGGACCAATCAGCTATTCTAACAGAATTAATTCAATAGCAAAAGAATAAGATCCAGATATAAGTTAAATAAGCTTGATATCCGATCTGCATCCAATACGGATGGTTAGAAATGACTTTGACTATCACAGCCTGCCCCACGTGACATTCTCCCTCATTATTTCCCAAGACAAAACCCTCCACTTCAATGATTGCCCCAAAACACCTCAGACTCAATCTGACATATAGGCCTTTTAATGCATAATGCATACCTTTGCCCCTTCGTACCTACCAAGTCATACTCGTCATCTCAGTTTAGGAATTTGTAGGCTACAAATTCATTATCTCCAACCCCAGCTAGGCCCTCAAAAAATACCCAACAATACATCTACCTGATTCCAGTCAATTTTCTTCTCCATTCCTTAAATCAACAATTTCTAACTTTACCACTTTCCTAAAGATTCTATCCCTCCAAAGCCTAGTTTAAAAAATATATCTATAATAAATATTTATTTATTATTTATTAGATATTATTTATTTATATTAAATATTTATTATTTATTATAATAAATAAAAAATATATCTTTTAAGACTTATTAATTTTAGAAAGAAAGAGACAAAGCATAACAGGAAGCGACAAGAAGGGGAAAGAATCTTAAGCAGACTCCCCGCTGAGTGCAGAGCTCAACATGGGTCTCAATTTCACGATGCTGAGATCATGACCTGAGATGAAATCAAAAGTCAAACACTTAACCAAGTGAGCCACCCAGGCACCCCCAGTGCCATTAGTATTCTATAGTGGTTACTGTAGGATAGGTATGTGGATGTAATGGTTTGTGAAGATTTTTATTTAGTATAATGTTTGATAACATAAGATTTCTTAAACATTTAAATAATAATGAATAAAATAGCATAGTGGAGATACTATTTCTATATCTTATAGAGATCCACATCTGTTTAACAGAAAATATACAAATGCCTATAAAGTGAGAGCACATATGCTCTCCCAAACAGTTACTGTGTTTATAGTCATGTAAGATAATTTAAGATAATCATACTAACTAAATGGAATAAAATCTATAGATTATTGTGAAGCTCCAATAGAACACACAATACAGAAGTGTTCCAAAAATATCAAAGCACTGTAAAATATGTTATATTTACACTTTTTTGTAATTCAGCTACAACTACAAACAGAACAGTTAAAACAATCAACTAAAATATGGCAGCACAAAATTGTGGTAGCCTGCAAAGCACTACCAGATACACCACAAACGATACAAGGATTTATTCAACATTTATTCATTCTCGTAACATTTATTGGGTGCCTTTGTAAATCAGACTTTCTGCTAGACATGAACATACATAGATCTCTGTTTCAAGGAGGCAGAACAAACCAAAATCACATTACCACACAATAAGTCCTATTATAGAGATATGAGTGGTAACTTAGAATTCCCCAGGGAAAATAATGCAGTGACAAGAAACAAGATGGATGCGTCTATTTGTCCATCTGTGGTTGTGTATGCACAAAACTAATTAGAAGAACCAGTCTTTCCCAGTATTATGTTGGAGGGTTCATGCATGAAAAAGCATAGGCATAAAGCAACAAGAAATAGAAGCATGTTTTAGAATGTTTTTATTTCCTCCACTGGGCACAGCAGACTCACACATAACAAATACAACACAGTTAAAGGAAAAGGAGTCAAGGTGACTTCAAGGACTTACAATTAAGAGATGCAGGATTTCCACACACACACACACAGCCTCCTCTCATGACAGACTGGTTCTAGAGTTCTCTACAAATGCAAATTTCTGCAAATGTTGGATCACCATTTATTTGGAGAGTTCAACTAGACTCCTACCCAATTTAGCCCCTGAAAGAGAGAGAAAGACTAATTGGCTACAGAGGTAGATATTAGCAACTATTATTGTATTTGTCATGTTTTAGTAGGGTTTGAAGGGGGGTTCTATATGTCTGCTATCTGAATGTCCTATCACTTCTTTTCTAGGAAAAAAAAAAATTCTGGCATCCAGATCTGTTTCTCTCTCCCTTCACCTTTAAGAAAGAAAATGTATTGGCATACAAACAAGTCACTGCTCCAAAAGGAACCGGTAGGTGGAACATTTGAGAAATGCCATGTCAGTCTCATTCTGAAAACCAGACGCTGAAAGTAATGTCAAGTGGACCCTCAAAACAATCTTTCTCTTCCCTACTCCTCCCTTCTTCTCCCGTCTCCTCTACTGGCTCAAACATGAATATCTGTTTCTGGGGATGCCTGGGTGGCTCAGTGGTTGAGCATCTGCCTTTGGCTCAGGTCATGATCCCGGGATCCTGGGATCAAGTTCCACATCGGGCTCCCGGGGCGGGGGGTGGGGGACCCTGCTTCTCCCTCTGCAGTGTCTCTGCCTCTCTCTGTGTGTCTCTCATGAATAAATAAATAAAATCTTTAAAAAAAATACCTGTTTCTGAATTCTGAGGAAAGAGGCCACAGGACACTGAAAGCAATGGCATGTGACCTACTGAACATGAACTTAGGGAAGCTAACAAAGCATCCACAGGAAAAATGGGAAAAGAGTCACAAATAATCAAAACTATAAATAGTGAAATGTTGGATACCTTCTACAGCACAACCAACAAGATTATTCTGAACATTAATGATACCATATAAGATGTGGCTCAAGTCACCACCTTTATTCTGTCCCTGTTAGGGCAATAAGTGCCTGGGACATATTCACTGACAAAGTAGTCACTTCCAGATTCAGTCTTTAAAAAAAAAAAAAAAAAAAAAAAAAGCAGTCTGTACAGCTCACTGAACCTAGATCAATGACCCTGAAGCCTTGAAGATCCTGAAGGTACAGAATTCAGTCTCCTTTAGGCACAACTTTGGTGTGCCTTTATCAGTCACCTGGAGCATGGTTTAAAATTTAGTCTTGGCCCCTCCCCAGAGCTACAAGCTAGACCTTCTGAGGAAAAGGCCCTGGATTCTGCATTTCTGTATCTTCCTTCAGGTATTTCTTATGTTCACTGAGGTTCGATAACCACTAGCTTAAAGGAAGATCTGTTTAATAAGCCTCAAATAAAGCCTGTACAGAAAGTGACTTCTCACTGTTCTATTTATAGGAATGTTCGCTGTTTCTCCATTTCCCACCACAGCCCAACAAATCTCCAGGCTTCAGAGATATTTCCAGCTCCCTGACTTCCTAAATCACTCTAGTCTGGAATTTTCAATTTTATGAGGTGCTCTGAGCTTACAGCACATACTTCTAGGTCTCCGGATCCTGTCCCGAAGTGATATTTGAGGAGCAAGATTATGTCATTCCATCCCCTAACACTGCATTTTTGGCAGCAGTAGCCCACTTGCTGACAAACATTTTTCTCTCATTTGGGAGAGAACTGTACAAAAAGTCTAAGCAGAAAATATAAGGAAAGCGGAGGAGAGTCACCACATTTACCTAATTCCTTAAAATACACACGGGCCACTCAACATGCTGCAAGAGGAGGAAACTATTCTACCTGTGTCTTACAACACGACTGCATTCTGAAGTCTCACTTTAAATGGCAGATGTAAGTAAAACTTGAACAGGTTTGCATACTGGAAAGTACCTCTCACAGGCCGGGTACAAAATCTAAATATTTTGTTTTGATGGAACCAAATATAACACCACAAACATCAAATACAAAACAAATTATGTAATTGGACAATTAAACAAAGAACATCCATTCATTTATTCTGAGCATTTTATTGACCAGCCATCAGGTCCCAGGTACTGTGCTAAATATGGGATAAACATAAGAGTATCAAGGTAAGGGATGCCTGGGCGGCTCAGCAGTTGAGCATCTGCCTTCAGCCCAGGGTATAATCCTGGAGTCCAGGGATTGAGTCCCACATCGGGCTCCCTGCCTGGAGCCTGCTTCTCACTCTGTCTCTCTCTGTGTCTCTCATGAATAAGTAAATAAAATCTTAGAAAAAAAAAAGTATCAAGGTAAGAGAATTCAAAAAGGGGAACTTTAACTTTTGAGCTAAATCTCTAGCTCATGCATCAAATAAGGGCCTGCAGAGAAACTTCATCACCAGATAGCCCTAGCAAATATTCTCCCTGCTAGGTCGGTTAATTTTTTTTCTTCCTACATAGGTGTGAAATTCCAAGAGATCATTCTATCTTCTTGCTAACTCACAGCAAATGACATATATTCAGAGACAATGCATTTATTTTACTATCATATTCAATGAAATATGTATTTTTTTCAATTTTTACCTTCAGCTCCATTTGACAGAGGGAACAAGACAAAATAAAGGACAACGACGAGAGCCATGATGATAGCAGAGGGGTAACAGGTTACAGTGCTCTCCCCACACATCCCCAAGTATTTCAAGGTACATAAATCAAATACTAAGACGAATATATAGTCACTTATCACCTCTGCCTATAAACTAATTACCCGATGGCATTTCCCATTGTCAAAATTCATCTTCAGAAAGAAGGCTTAACAATTGAACCAGTAGCCAAACTGGAATAGAGTGCTGTCCACAAAACACAAATGCCAGTAGCTGGGTAACTGTTGCACCTCTCAGTTGCCTAAACCCCTGAACACATGTACAAACTAGTTTGAATGCAATGGATGGGGAATGCTTGAAATTCTCGGGCAAATAAAATAAGCAGTTTCTCTGTCACCTCTTTTATTTTCTTTCTAATCTAAAAGTGATTTATTGTGAAATATCCAAATTCCACCAAATATATATGTGCTTGTATTTTTAGAGAATTTACAAGATTAGTTTTCATCTTGCCACACAGCATTCAGCAGTTTGCTGGAAATATTTGAATTTGCAATGATTACATATGCTTGTGCACACACAGGAGTCCTAGCCAGGGAGCCAAAATGGGACTCCAATTTTAATTTTTTTAATGGATTGGTTGGGCTATGCCAACAAAATAAACTCCTCCTTATCACCTTTTTTTTTGTTTTGTTTCTGACTACATGACATCAGTTTACCCATAAACTCTTTCCATAAGGTTACTAGCAAGTAAATTATTGTAAAAAAAAAAAAAGGAAAAAAGAACAATTTTAGATCATTTAGAGACATTCAACTTTGGTTTAAATTAATGGATCTTGGTCTGAAACTAACATTTGATTGAGTTGAAAAGTTTCACAAAAAAGAGTGCTCCTCTTTCACAACAAATCTAGAAGGTAGTTTTTATTCATATTCCACAAAATGTGAAACTAAGGCTCTGAGAAGGTAGGAGTTGCCTTTCCAGGGTTTCACACTTAGTAAGGAGCTCATAGAGGTATTGAAACCCACCACTGTCAAATTCCCAATCCTTCAGCCCCGCCATGTTGTTTCCTGATGATTAGGGATGAGGCAGAGAAAGGCACTAAATGGCCATTAAATTCCAGTTTCAGATTATAGCATCTAATTCCTACAAATACAAAAATATAGAACTTTTAGAATATCTTTTGTCTAACTTTTTAATTTTAATGAATGTGTTTCAGAACTTTGTTAGCCATGTTGAGCCCCAAATTATAAAAACTTCAAAAAGATACGTAAATTGATGAAACATCCTATCTCACAAATACACTTTATCTTTCGCTATTTACATGTTAGAACATGGTCACATTCTAAGGGTTTTTTTTTCTGAGGGTTTATACATGTCAGAGAATGTTAGAGAATTCCTTTTATTTAATATCAGGGGACGCTAAATATGTATTTTTTATGTCCTTCTACTTTTTCCTAAGCATGTATCAATATAAATTCTTTTCTACAAATAATGAAACAATTTAGGGGGTTTTTTTGCTACTTGAATCCAGGCTTCTGTCACATTTTTTTCCTCGCTGTTCTCTCGGTTTCTTGGATTATTTTCCATCAGTAGGTTTCCTTGAACCCTTATGTGCAATACTTCAGTTTTGTGACTTTTTTTTGTCTGTCATTCTGCTGCCATAGCTTCTGAGGTCTTCAGAGCCACCTGCAATGCTGTTAACAGCCCATAGTTCTCTGACAAGTAAACTAGGGAAGCCATGGCCTTAAATCAGTCTCCTGGAATATCTTCACTGACAGGCTGACATTAGCAAGCCCCAAACCAATAAGTAACAGGGGCTAAGTGATAGGGTTCCCAGCAACTCCAATTTATAAGAACAAAATAGAAATAGATGAGTTACTCAATTCACCCTTGATGTAAAATCCCCAGCTGTTTCTCCATATGTGTTCCCAAGTAAATTATTTCAAAATAAATAATGTAATAAGCAATTTATGCATCTACATCCAGGTCTTTAGGTTTATTTTTATTGTTATGGCTGTGCCCTAGAGATTCACAGTAAACAAAATTATCCAAAGTGAATGATAAATAAACTTCCCCTAGACAGCTCCAAGACAATTGGCGTTCTTTTGTTTTCCTTCAATATAGCTTCCTTAAAATAAAGGCTATAATTAAAGAAGTTCCATGAGGTCAAAGACTGGGAATGTTTTGTTTGGAATTTGTATTACCACCACTTTACACAATACTTGCCACACAGTAGAGCCACAAAATTTTTTTTTTAATAATTGCATCAAAAAATAATACCGTGGTGTCCCTATTTAAGGAAGTAATCTACTCTTTTCAAAGTTTTAGAACTCATAGGGCCTGCTTTTCTTTTATATGCCCTTATAAAGTTTATCAAAAACTTAAAAAATATGTCTTCATAGAATGCAAGAGCAGGGAGGGATCCTAAGTATAACACCTTGCAGCCAAGAAGGCTTCTAGAGAGTGAAAGTCATATGCACAGAAATATGTAGGTAGCTAGTCATCCAAGGCACAGGGAATGAGAATCAGGTCCCCCAAATTCCAGAATTTTTTCGATTTCATCAATTCACATTACTTTTATCATTAAAATGGTGTGACGTATCTAAATGTGACTATCAAAATGTCAAAAACCTGAGTTTGGATTTTCCAATGATCAAACAACTAACTTAATTACTTGGCAATACTCATATTTATTAAATTCATTTCCTCCTGGCAGATTATTCTGAATAAAGAACCAACCTCCAGTGATTGAGATGACATTCCATGATGAGGCCAGTAGGAAAGCAGGAACTTCCACAGCAAGGATGAGTGTAGGAAAGGTTCCCAGAGCTCAAAACAGCTAGATATTCCCACCTCCAAATGCTCTGGTAACAATTATTCTTTATGAAATTATTTATTTAAAAAAGTCATTCGGCTCTAATGAAAGAGAATGGAAAAGACATCATTTGTCTCCCCAGGTGTTTTCAGAGAAGTTTAGAGTGCAAACCGTGTAGGAAAACAAATCTGCTGAAACTTCTTGAAACAAGGTTCTAGACAGGCAAATAGAAAAACAGGAGTGGATATTACAAAAGTAAGCCACTGCTTTGAAATATAATCTTTCTGTTGTCTTTGTGTTACCAAGTCTATACGGTTTGCTATGGTTAGCAAATTTGTTTATACGTGCCTTATGAGGCTGAAAAGATTCACATTATATTTACCTGTATATTGTCAGTATGCTAGCTAATAGAGTTCTTATCCTTATCTTACCATAGCCATTATGTAGGTACATGCTTTTTATCCGTCAAACAACTAGCGTCATTCAAAATTGACTTATAAAGGTAAAAGCCAGAAACTACTTCCTCGCTCTTATTCTGGCAGTAAATATTTGGATTCAGATTATTTTACCCACCTCTCACATAAGCTGTTGAGAATAGTCTTCAGTGACAGTGGCATTACCAGAGGCACATGCCATAGAGATTTGTAAATTCTGATTCGCAGGCAAAAAGAAAACTCGGATATTATAAAAACAAACCTTTCTTATAAAAATTAAAAAAAAAAACCTTTCCAAACTAGTCATTATCTTCAAGCAAATCACTGTATCAGAGACAAATCTGTTGTACTGAGGAATTACTACACTGCACAAATGTAGCTTGAAATACTGACACAAAACTACAGACGAGCAGGATTACTGTCCTGCTTTTGTAAAGGTTTATAATTTCAACAATCTGCAACATCAAATAGTTTCTAAGATTATGCTTCTTGGAAATATTTGCAATAAAGAATAGCAAACAGTAGTCACCCCATTCTGACTTTTGTTACTAGGTTATCAATGGAACAAGTGGCAAAAGATATGTGCAAGGGAAAATGCACAAGGCAAAGAAGATGCGAAGAAGAGTTTCATCGTTAAATGAAAGAGAAGGTTGTTTTTCAATGCAAAGGCCACGGAAATATTTGTAGGAATGCCTGGTATTAATACTCTGTAACTGAAACTCCAGAGTGGTCAAATAAGATCAATGATATTCCCATTCATTTTGGAAACTTTGAAAAACTAAGGAGAGTCCCAGGGGTGCTTAGGTAAAAGTTCTTCTGTCAGGAGTGGAAGCCCTGGGACCCAAGACCGGAATGAGAATAAACAGTGGATGGATGGAGGTTTGACACCGAATCTCCAGGATTCTGTCTGCGGTGGAGGGGATTCCTTCCGAACAGAGCTCATCGGCCAGAGAAAGACTGGAACAGGGGTCCGGCATCCCTGCAGTCGGTAAAAATCAAGGGCAGCTGAGTAGCCTGAGCAGGAAGGAGGCAGAAGTGCTACGGGAAAATGCCTAGAACGTGGGGCAGTCTGAAGTACACCTGCAAGTACCTGCAAGTACTGATACACACACCCCGAGTGCGTACAAGTTTAGAGAGGGTTAGGAGGGCACCTGGTAATTCAAGACATTTATAAAGGAGTAAAAATACAGAAGGCGGCCACGACAAAATGAGGGAGGAAGCACTGAAGAACCAGGGAAAAGGACCTGAAAGAGGAGGCAGGGGTGCGAGAAACAGCAGACCGTTTCGGGAGGCAGACACCAGGTTTACCCAGAGAAGAAAGTTGAGCCAGTGGATGCTCAGGGAATAAGGAGGGGGGAGAGGGCTGGGGAGAAAACCGAAGAGTCGAGGCTGGAGGTTTCATCGTTTGAGGGCAACTCAAAAAAGTATCTGACAGCCAGTTCCTGAAGATGCTTGGGAAAAGGGATGCAACACAGGAGGCAGAGCGCCTGTGGAATTCCGAGATGTCAGAGAAGGTCAGGCTGCGACCAAGAGAGTGTGGGAAACCAGAGCGGAAGAGTTTCCTGGAAGGGGTAGGGGCTCCTCCGGGATCCCGGAGATGCAAACGAGGGACCCGCCAGGGGGACGTGCAGACACAACACGGCGCCTGGGAAAGTTTGCGGGACGGAGAACAGGTGGGTGTGAAGCAGCCAGGGCCGCCGGGGGCGGACGGCGGGCCAGGCGCGCGGCTCGGGGGGACGCCCCGGCCCCGGCCCCGCAATCGGGGCACCCGGACGCCTCAGCCCGCCCCGCCGCGCCCCGCCCCGCCCCGCCGCGCCCCGCCGCGCTCCCGCGCCCCCCTCCGGCCGCGCTCCTCGCGCCCCCCTCCGGCCGCGCGCAGGGCCGGGGCCGCCCGGGGCTCGCCCCCCAGCGGCCGGGCTCGCCGCGCACGCCCCGCTCTCCCGGCGCCGCCGTCCCGATCCCCGCTCACCGAGGGCGCCGTCAGGCGGCTGATGCTCTCGCCCAGCGAGTCCAGGTTGACCCGCCTCCGGCGCTGCGCCCTCCTGGCCCCGGCCGTGGCGGCGGCGGCGGCGGCGGCGGCGGCGGAGGAGGAGGAGGAGGAGGAGGAGCAGGCGGCCGGGGCCGGGGCCGGGGCCGGGGCCGGGGCCGGGGCCGCGGCGGGGGCTCGGGCGGCGGCCGCGCGGGGCTCGGGCGGCCCCGGCGGGCTCCGGCTGCCGTTCCAGCAGAGCCTAGCCAGCGGGCACTCCCCCTCGTCCTCGGGGCTGGTCTCCAGGTAGTCGGAGCCCAGCGAGCTGAAGGACTCGGACGAGATCTTCCTCCGAGACATGCTGCGGGCGGCGCGGCGGCGGCCGAGGCGGCGGCGGGGACGCGGGCGGCGGGTCAGGCGCGTCGGGGCCGCGGGGCGCTGCGGCGGCGCCCGGCCGGGAGGGGGTCCCCGGAGCCGCGGAGCCCGCAGAGGCGGCTGCTCATGGCGGGAACTTGCGGCCCGGGCGCGGCGGCGGCGGCGGCGGCGGCGGCGGCGGCGGCGGGGTGAGGCGAGGGGCCGCCGCCTCCGCTGCTGCTGCTCGCGGCGCCGCCTCTGCGCTCCTGGGGCTCCGCTCGCGCCGGCGGGGAGGCTGCGAGTGCGCGACCGCGGGCGGCGGGCGGCGGGCGGCGGGCGGCGGGCCGGGAGGCTGAGCTTCTGCCGCCCGCGCCGATCGCGCCCCCCTTCCCTCTGTCCTCCCGCCCCTCGCCGCCCGCCTCCCTCCTTCTCCCTTTATCGTCCCCCCCCCCCCCACGCGCTCCCTCCGCCGGTATCACGTGTCGCCATCATACTCATTGCGAGTCTCTGCCTCGCCTGTCGCCACGTTTCGGGAGCAACGAGGACACTCGGCCGCCGTCCCCCGCGCGCCCTCCCCGTCGCCCCCTCCGCCGCCTCCAAGGAGGGGCGCGCGGTGGCTCGGATCGGGCCAAAGGGCCCCAGCGCCTCGCCCCGGCCCGCGCCCGCGGGAGACGCAGCGGGGGGCAGGCGGGGGCGGGACGCCTCCCTCCGGAACCTCGGGGACGCGGCTGCCGTCTCCCTGCCCTCCTCCGAGTTTATGGAAGTTCTGAGGCCAAGGGGAAAGGCCAGTCGGCGCAGCCCGCCCGGCCCAGAGGACGCGCGTACCAGGGAAGGGCAGCGGCAACGTGTCTGCGCGCAGCCTGCGGGGAGCTCGGGCGGGGGGCGGGGCTGACGGTGGGCCTGGGTCGAGGCCGCGGACGCTCGGGGGAGCCCCGGGCCGGGAGGCGGCGACCGAGGACGGCGTCCCGGGCGAGAGCCCCGTTGCTGCGCGTCGGCGGGCTGGGCGCTGGGGCTGGGCGCTGGGGCTGGGCGCCGGGGCTGGGCGCTCGTGCTGGACAGCGCCGCTGGCCACCTGCAGTCGCGCGGCCGGAGCGCGGGCCGGGCGCGCTTCCTCCGCCCCTCGGTACCTGAGCCCGGCCGGGGGAGCCCCGGGCAGCCTCGGAACGCCTCTCCTGCTCCCGGCTCTGTACGCCAGGCACGCGGTCTGTTTGCACTTGGCTGCCAGTGCTGCTCCGAAACCTTAAGGAGAACGGAGAGAAAGGCTCCTCAAAGCCCACGAACACACTCGCCTCCAGTTTGCGCCGGAGCTGCTCCATTCCCGAGCTGGCCTCGTGGCAAACCAGCAGCCGCTCTGGGCGCCCGGCCCCACTGCGCCTGCTTATTTAGCTCCAGAAAAGCCCCAGATCTGTTCTGACGTTAGGGGAAGGGATGGGAAGAAGCGGCAAATGAGAGTCCCCAAAAGAGGGGTCCCAGGCTGTGCTTCCCCCTGTAGCAAAGAGGATGAGCACCCCCCCCCCCCACCTTCTCCACTCCTCTAGAAAAGTTCAGGAGCTCCAGCTTTAGCTCCTCTAGGATACAGATGCTAAAGCATCTTTTGTGTATTATGGGTTTTTTTTTTTTTTTTTCTTAAGGACTGGTCCTTCCAAGGTGTGGGCTGTGTGTATGTAAACACAAACAACAAAAATCCAAACACCTTTGCTGTATACCCGACCCCAGTTTGCTTTTAACTTTAATTCGACCCGATTGCTTATGAGGACCCAAATAAATATAAATGCTTTTTGAGGTCTCCTTTTATATTTTGGAAACATCCACTCAGTTGATTCAGAGACATCTCTTATCCACAGATTTTAAATAGGCATTAAAGTTATAAAAAGTGTGTACTCTCACATGTGACCTTTCAAAAATATAAATATTCTTGGGATGCCTGGGTGGCTCAACGGTTAAGCGCCTGCCTTCGGCTCAGGACGTGATCCCTGAGTCCCTGGACGGAGTCCCACATCAGGCTCCCTGTATGGAGGAGTCTGCTTCTGCCTCTGCCCATATCTCTGCCTCCCTATCTCTGTGTCTCTCATGAATAAATAAATAAAATCTTTAAAATATATGTACATATAAATATTCTTTCTCAACCTGCTGAATAAATTGCTAACCACATAGGTTCTCTTAGCACAGGAAATTTAGGCTTCTCTTTTAAAATCATAATATTGGGGATCCCTGGGTGGCTCAGTGGTTTAGTGCCTGCTTTTGGCCCAGGGCGTGATCCTGGAGTCCTGGGATCAAGTCCTGCATGGGGCTCCCTCCACGGAGCCTGTTTCTCCCTCTGCCTGTGTCTCTGCCTCTCTCTCTCTCTCTCTCTCTGTGTCTCTCATGAATAAATAAATAAAATCTTTTAAAAAATAAAATAATATTATAATTATAGTTATTATACATAATCACATATAATAATTATTACTATATTATTTTGATTGTATAGTGTATCTCCTGCTGATTTTCCCATTACCTCATTTAATTCTATATGTATCTGCTTCCACTGAAAATTAGACACAAATTATGCTTTTTACCATTAAGAATAGTCATTGATTTTGCTAAAAAGTTTCTCTGGCCCCTCTTTTTTTTTTTTTTTTCTGAAATATAGTGAATGGTTCCTTTGAAAATTGCATTACTACAACTTTGAAGAAACTGTTAATCTTGCTGTGCAGTATCCATCACAGCATAAATTGAGTTATTATTTCTCTTCTTTAGTAATGCTGATGTAATTGGCCTGTTCTTCAGACTCACAGGATTTTAGAGCTTCTGGTAAGGATACTAAATCACATGCCCTTCATATTCTATTAATGAACCACTGTTCAGAGCACCTGTGCGTGCACACACATTCTTTTATGGTAATAGTAAATACTTGTACGTTAATTTAAAACCAGAACTTTTACTAAACATTCCAACTCTTGTCTCAAAGTGAAAATGACTGAGTACAACAACGAGTATCATTTGTTTATAAAACCACAAGAGGCCTAAGAAGTCTTCCTGTTTATACTGGAAGTTTATTGCCAGAAAGAACTCTGAACCATTGGGACATTTCCGCCTTGTGTGAACCATTTGAATCAAAGACTCTTTACAGAACCTAGCCAGCTGAAGTGGTCTTTCAATTTTCTGTATAAATTATCCTGCCTTTCATCATGATTTTTCCCACTGATTTCTATAAACAAATGGAGGTCTAAATATAGACAGTAGATCATCTACATTACTTTCAAGAGTTTCCTTTGTATTTCTGTTCAGGAGCAGGGTTCAAAAACTCTCAATATAAGGAATGCTGCATTCTGTTCTCAAAAGGAAATACAACCTATTCTCATAATTAAAAAAAAAAATAACCTTAGGCCTAGTATAAGGAATTCAAACACTTTAGGAAAGAATGGTCCTAAAATAAAACATGATGTGTTTGCTCTCTGATTTTAGGAAAAGAGACTTGCACAGACTCATGCCCACAAATCCAGTCCTGCTGGATGTATCATGCTTCAATAAATTCCTTAAAGCATAGTCTCCTACTGGAAAAAAAAATGCACTTGGTTTGTTTATGAGGCTGGTGAGGGCACCTGAGGACTCACTTCAGATTGATCAGACATTGGAGAGAACTCCTTAGGAAAGCAGATTCTCATGGTTAATTAATTTATGACAGAGAAGCAAAGAATACACAATGGGGAATGGATGTTTAAATGGTATTTGGATAACTGGAAAGTCGCATGCAACAGAATGAAACTGGACCACTTTCTTACATCATATACAAAAATTAACTCTACATGGACTAGAGGTGAATAGAAGACCTGAAACCATAAAATTTTTAGAAGAAACATAGGCAGAGAGCTCCTTGGCATTGGTATTAGCAATGAATTTTTGGATCGAACTCTAAAGGCAAAGGCAAAAGGGGTACTTGGATGACTCAATGGGTTAAGCATCTGCCTTCAGCT
Source organism: Canis lupus dingo (assembly GCF_003254725.2). Lineage (NCBI taxonomy): Eukaryota > Metazoa > Chordata > Mammalia > Carnivora > Canidae > Canis > Canis lupus. The sequence goes on along the minus strand of NC_064247.1, from coordinate 25,312,917 downwards.
CAGGTCATGGTCTCAGGGTCCTGGGATTGAGCCCCACGTCTGGCTCCCTGCTCAGTGAGGAACCTGCTTCGCCCTCTGCCCCTTCCACTACTCTTGTGCACACTTGTGCGTACTCTCTCTCAAATAAATAAAATCATCTTTAAAAATAAAAGCAAAGGCAACAAAACTAAAAACAAACAAGTGGGATTACATCAACCTGGAAACCTGCATAACAAAGCAAACTATCAACAAAATGAAAAGGCAACCTACTAAATGGGAAAAGATATTTCTACATTATATATCTGACAAGGAATTAATATCCAAAATATGTACAGGACTCAAACAACTTGATAGCAAAACCAAAACCAAAACAATCCAATTAAAAAATGGGCAGAGGATCTAAATAAACATTTTTCCAAAGAAGACATACAGATGGTCAACAGACACATGACAAGATGCCCAACATCAGTAATTATTAGGGAAGTACAAATCAGAACCATGGTGAGTTGTCACCTCATACTTGTCAGAATGGCTATTATCAAAAAAGACAAGAAACAAGTGTCAGAGAGGATTTGGAGGAGAACTTTTGCACACTCTTGGTGGAAATGTAGATTGGTATGGCCACTACGGAAAAGAGTATGGAGTCCCTAAAAAAACTAAAAATAAAATTACCAAATGATCTAGCTAATCCACTTCTAGGTATTTATCCTAAGAAAATGAAAACACTAATCTGAAAAGATACATACATCCCTATGTTCGCTGCATTATTTATAATTGCCAACATATGAAAGCAACCAGTGTCCATCAAAGAAAGTACGAGTGGATAAAGAATATGTTACATAGTTATAAATCTAGTTGAACAGTACTCAGCCATAAAAAAGAATGAAATCTTGCAACAACATGGATGAACCTTGAAGATATTATGCTAAGTGAAATAAGTAACAGAGAAAGAGAAATACTATATGATTTCACTTATATGTAGAATCTAAAAAAAAAAAGAAAAAATAAATCTCATAGACACAGAGAAGAGATTAGCAATTATCAGAAGGGGAGGTGGGTGGGGTAGATAAAATGGGTCAAGGGGGTCAATTGCATGGTGATGGATAGTAACTAGACCTACTGTAATAATCATTTTGTAGCATACACAAAAAAACAAATTATTAGGTTGTACTCCTGAAATGAATGTATTATATATCAATTTTACTTAGATAAAAAAGGAAAAAATGCTCCAAAATATTTTTTAAAAAGCAAGCAGATTCTCCACCTTAATTAAGATGGTGACTATTCCCCCCTTTAAATATAACACTGAAGTGTGTGCCTTACCTTTATCTACATCACTATTTATAAACTTCTCTCTCATACATTTCTCATTTAATTTAATACTCATCCTTTCCAAAGAGTTTTTTAAAAATCACCTGTGTCAAATTCAAATAAAAACTACAGGGGATCCCCGGGTGGCTCAGTGGTTTGGCAACTGCCTTCGGCCCAGGGTGTGATCCTGGAGACCCGGGATTGAGTCCCACATTGGGCTTCCTGCATGGAGCCTGCTTCTCCCTTCGCCTGTGTCTCTGCCTCTCTCTCTCTCTCTCTCTCTCTCTCTCTCTCTCTCTCTCTCGCTCTCTGTCTGTCTCTCATGAATAAATAAAATCTTTTAGAAAAAAAAGAAAGAAAAGAAAGAAAGAAAGAAAGAAAGAAAGAAAGAAAGAAAGAAAGAAAGAGAGAGAGAGAGAGAGAGAAAGAAAGAAAGAAAGAAAGAAAGAAGGAAGGAAGGAAGGAAGGAAGGAAGGAAGGAAGGAAGGAAGGAAGGAAGGAAGAAAGAAAGAGAAGAAAGAAAGAAAGAAAGAAAGAAAGAAGAAAGAAAGAAAGAAAGAAAGAAAGAAGGAAGGAAGGAAGGAAGGAAGGAAGGAAGGAAGGAAGGAAGGAAAGAAGAAAGAACTACAATCAGTCCTCAGTCCCCAAATTCTTTGCATTTCAGAGCTTCAAACTCTTTCCTAATTTCTTTTCATCCATCTAAGTTTCCAGCAAGAAAATCTGCAACATCTGCATAAATGATCCCTGGAGCTGAGCTCTTGCCTGATATCAGAAACCTGAGGAAATCTCTCCCTCTAGTCCATCTTTACATAAATCTGGTGCCTCCCAGGAACTGTACATGTAACATTAAAGCAAGTTCCCTAATGAAATGTAGTAGCTGGTGAATTCTTAATTAGGGCAAGTTTTTCTGGATCCCTAACCTAGAAAATTACATACACACATACACACACACTCCTCACCTGCAGTTTAACCCTATGGACACACCTCCCTGAATGAGATGTCTATACCTCACACTTTCTCACATTCTTCCTTTGAAAAGAGAGCAAACACACTTTCTAAGTGAAGGTTTGTGAACAATAAGAGTGGAAATATGTTTTTGCATAATTGTGTAAGTGAAACTGCTTCATGTTTTTGCATAATTGTGTAAGTGAAACTAAATATCAAGGATCATATCAAATTGAGAAGAACCATCTGCTTTGTTCATATATGAAAGGATAGATGGGAGACACTGAAGACCATTATCCTATGGTTCTATCCCACCATAAAACCAATCCGAAAGGATAAAAAGTACTTGTTGTTCAAATCAAGAAAAGGCAACAGGCCTTGGTGCTGGAAGGAAAATAATAATGCAACACCAAGTAGAATGTGCACTCATGATGGCTGCTTCTTTTTGATGCTATTATATCCAAGAATGTAAGAAAAAGGGAAAGTAATCAGTGTCTTCTGGTGCCTCTGACAGACAACCTCTCTTTCTTAAGTGGCTCTAAATGGCTTTGCATTCTCCATGATGCACTGCAGAAATCTATCCTCCTCTAAGAAAAGACCCTTGTAAGTCAATGCTCCTATAATTCCCAGCCTTTTTGTCTTCAGCATCGTTAGCTCTCCACACACTTTACCTAAGATGGAATTCTTTTTCAGATACTAAGTATAGACTATATTTCAAAATCATTGTGCCATTTTCTTTTTTTTAAAGATTTTTAATTTATTTATTCATGAGCGGTACAGAGAGAGAAGCAGAGACACAGGCAGAGGGAGAGGCAGGCTCCATTCAGGAAGCCCGAGGTGGGACTCCATCCTGGGACTCAATCCTGGGACTCCAGGATCATGCCCTGGGCTGAAGGCAGGCGCTAAACCACCGAGCCACCCAGGCATCCCCCATTGTGCCATTTTCGATATGTTCTTGTAGACCGCAGAATTGTCCTTATAAATCTAATAAGAGCAATACTTTGTCAATAAGTGATTCAGTTTCGGTCCACCATAGCCTTTACTCATTTTCCTACGTATCTCTTTCCCCTTTTACCCAAATCTTTTATTTCCAAGCCATCCCCCCCTAAATCTACATAAGTCAAGGCAAACTGACATTTGTTGAGAACCTACAATGGACCAGGATCTGTTCATTCGCTTCATTTAATCTTTTCAATGCCACAAAAGGATGTAGTATCCCAATTTTATAGACACGAAGATTCTTGCACCGAGATTTTAAATATCTTCTCCAGGGTCATGGAGCTGATAAATATGAGTCATAATTCTAGTCCTGAGTCCTAAGCCTTTGCATTTTCCACTGAAACACCTTTTCCTGCCTGCCTCTTGTAATTGTCCTCAAATGTCCTAAAAACACAGAGAAAAACAAATCTGATTAATTAAAATCACAATGTGAGTGGTTTATTGCATTACAAATAAATACTGCATACACAATTAACATGTTGGAATTATTCCCTGGCACAAAATGTCATGGAAAACCACTGAACTGTGCAGGAGCTGTATTTCTAGTAGTTGCTCTGCTAATAACTAGCCACGTGACCAAAGGCAAGTTGCTTAACTTCTCTGGGACCAGAACCCTCACCTCTAAATTAAAATCTTCAGGGTATGATCAATCTCAAAAATTTTATAGTTATTCTATTTGTATAGTTACTCATTTTTATTCCAGATATACCCTGTGCCTAGAAAAATTGCCCCCTGTACATCCTAAGGTCAGCTTCACTTCCTCCCTATCATATCCTTTCTAAGAAAACAGTTCCTCTGCAAATCCCTTCTTTAACTGCCCAAGACCTTCTGTTTACACAAAGCTGCCATGAACATGGTCCACAGAATTAAATGGATAAAAAAAAATTTTCAACTCAATTGTATTTGGTTAGATGTTCACCATCTCCCTGTCTTTTCATAACCTAATTCCTCTGTCTGCTTTATTATATTATAGAAAGGAATCATATCTTCCTGTCTGCAACTTATTAAGTTTGACAGCTAACAAAAATAAGTATGAATTATCAGTAATAGTATCTTGATATAACCTTGTTAATGTTAACAGACATTTACTTAATATGCCCAATTTGTTATGAATATACATTTTGTTATTTAATCATTATCTTAAAACACTGAATCTATTCTTTTAAAATCCAATTTTATATATAAATACTAGAATTCTTAAAAGTATTAGCATTAAGTATGAAATGTTATGCCCTTGTCAGTAGATATTAAATAAACATTAGCAAAACATTGCTAGCAATGATTAAATGGCAATGCACTTAGATCCATTAAAATAATTAATAGGAAAAAATTATTAAAGAAATTAAGAAATCACAATTTATACCAATGCTATAATCATTTCTGGAAAACGTTTCAAGGTCAATATTGAAATGAGTGACCTCAGCAGTGAACAGATCACTTCAAGCATTAAAAACAGTGTTCAAATAATTCCAAAACATTTCCCCACCAAAAGATGTGAAACTTTTTAAATAAAATATATGTTTACTCATTTCTGACAGTTCTCCTTAGGGTGAGCAAAATGAGCAATAACTTCTCTTTCTGGTGGATCAAAATAGATGAGCATCTGTACCACCATAGTGAACTAGAAAATGTTCCATTTCTCTAATTCAAAATAAGATCTCATCAGGGTCATAGAAGCAGAGAACTCCTTGCTTCAGAACCAGCACTCTGTAACTGGGTAGACAGTAATTCCAAAGCACACGTCCTCTGTACCAGAATCCCACAGGTGACTCTGTGTCTCCATCCAATTATACAGACATAAACTGGACTTATCCTTGCTCAATCCAAAAGCCTTGGCATTTTCATCTAGGAGAAGAAAAATCATAAATTTTCTTGGTTTTCAGGTTTCCTAAGCAATTTTAACAGCACCCTAGACCAAAAAAAGTAGCTAACAATTCAATGTATAAGGTAGTTGCATCCAAACAATGTAATAAGCATTCATATCCAAACAACTGGGTAGCATTTAAAAATATGTGTAAAGTGGGAAAAAATTATTTCATTCCCAAATAATTATAATTATTTAAACTAAGTAATTAATGAAATTGATCCCTCCACAGCTTCTCAAATCTTGGGATGAGACTGAGCAATGTCACTCTTGTTTCTTGTTCCACACTGATTTTCCTGTGCCTTTTGCTTTTTATCGCAGCAACTTCTAAAAACCCAGCTTCACAAATGTACGAAGTGAGTGAAATAATGTAGCACAATCCAATATTAAAACCATAAACTACTTCAAGCTAATATTCTGGTCAGTTTTCAACAGATGTTAAGTATTGGTGTGTATCCCTCAAATGTTTAGTACATCCTTCTATACCTCTGTGTGTTCACTACAGCAGCCCAGGAATTTGTTGTTGTCCAGACTGGGAACTAGGATTCTGGTTGCCTAGCGCTTGAAAAGTTCTCAAAAAAGCCCACCTTTTATCTTGATTACAGACTCTACCTGAGTAAATAGACATGAATAGCTTACAAATGTAAAGTGAAAATTGTGCATTTTAAGGTCATCTTCTGCTATAATAAATTTGTGTATAGAATATTAAGTATGATTTATGTGTAGTACATTATTCTATGATTTAAAAATGTATGACATTTCAACTAATTATCAACTAAAGCTCTGAATACCTAGTAAGAAAGAAAATAATATGGAAGGACACATAAAATATTTATTTTTAATATTCCTTATACATATAATTTTTTACCAAAGGCTGTATATGCTAATAGTTAAGCAAAACATATTATCTCATGAAATACTTTTTTATGTTGTTTTCTTTTAAAAAACTGACCCTGAGGGGTCCCTGGGTGGCTCAGTGGTTTAGTGCCTGCCTTTGGCCCAGGGCATGATCCTGGAGTCTTGGGATCAAATCCCACATCAGTCTCCCTGCATGGAGCCTGCTTCTCCCTCTGCCTGTGTCTCTGCCGCTCTCTCTATTGTGTCTATCATGGATAAATAAATAAAATAATAAATAAATAAATAAATAAATAAATAAATAAATAACCGACTGACTCTGAAATCTTGGTTACTATTCTTTGTTTGAAAAGAACAAGAAAGACAAAGGTAGGACTCATTATTCCCTATAACGTCTACTGTCAAGCAGAGAAAAGAAGGAACTTTATAGCATTTGTCAATAAAGAAACAAAGGCATTCAGAGATTGAGGGACCTGTCCATGGTCCAACAGCACATACTTAATCACAGTACAGCTCTTAGCACTGCAAAATCTCATTTCATAGTTCTGTTGTAGAAGACTATTTCTGAGAAAGACTCCCTTGGGGAGGGAAAAAAAGTCTAGCTCATTATTCGTAAAGAATATGATTTGAGTTGTTTTCTCAGGTGGTAAAAATAGGCTTGCATTAATCCAGTTGCACATGCACATTATGGCTGTTAATTCACCCATATCTATGCATACTCAACATATTTGAGTAATTAAAAGTACATCATTAAACCAAACACAGTGGACATTATGAAGACAAAACATGGTTCCCACCTTTGGAGAATTTATACTCTACAAAGCATAAGGAAAAGTTAAATAATACCAAACTTATATGGCCATACAAAATAGTACCAGATTAGAGGTCCTATGGAAAATAAGTTACAATATTTTAGAGGGAAAAAAAAAAGATGGACTCCATTTACATATGAAGGGGAAAAGATCTAAATGGGTTTTTGAAGAATGGGTAATACCTGAAAAGATGGAAATGAATTGGACATGGAGGAGAGTGTATGTTGTGTTCAAAAATACTGTGTATACTATCCAAATGGGGGAGGAGAATAAATACTAAGGAGTCATGGGACATGGAATAAGAAAACAAACGCCAGAGTGGAAAAGGCCTTACTTTGGACTTTCTCTGAAAGAAGAAAAATAATTGCTTTAGCTTCTTTGACCTGGAAAGTGACATTAAGACAGTATTATACAGCTACCCATTCATCTCCAAGGACCATTATTTCCAAGAATATGATTCAGCAAAACAGACTGCCTCAGTTGTCCAAGAAATTAGCTGCATGTGATTAAAATGACAGTATGTCATCTCTTCATGGTATCCCCTTTCCACATACACACACACACACACATATGCACATGTACACAGACAACCGTTTTCTATTTTACTCAAATTTGGGGCACACTTGCTATATTATCTATGATATTATCCAAGAATATAATCTGAGTCAATAAAGGACATCAGCTTCCAATTTCAACTTCCTATAGTTTAAAATGACCAATTTTCAAAGCACATCAGTCATTAATGAAGCAACAGGAGAAACAGCTACCCTCTACAGAAATCATGTTTTTAAAAATGGAACTCCTGGAGATGCTTGGGTGGCTCAGTTGGTTCAGCATCTGCTTTCAGCTCAGGTCCTAATCCTAGGGTCCTAGGATCAAGCCCCGTGTCCCAAGTTCTGCAGGGAGTCAGCTTCTGCCTCTCCTTCTGCCATTTCCCCTGCTCATGCTCTCTCTCACTCTCTATGTCAGATAAATAAATAAAATCTTTCCTCAAAAATAGAACCTCTAAAAGACCCAATAAGTGTCACCCCTCTGATGTGGTCAGTGGTGTGTCTTATACTTCACAGACAGACAGAAAAATCCTCCTTTTGGTGTCCTAAGACAGTCATACATTTGACTCAGTGAAAAGGATTCTAAACCAACCTGGACAAGAAAAATCATCCCACCTTGACTCAGACCAAATACATTGTGCTCTTACATTCAATCTCATACATTGCCTTTTTCTATCAGAGAAAGATTGTGAGCTTACTACCTCTAGTTTCATCAGCTGAAAGAGAATGCTCATCCACACAAACTGAAAAGATTGGCTCCCAGGAATTTCTTGTCAGTTAGTGGGCCAGTGCAAATTATATTTGGAACACATTTTCAGTCAGGTCCCGGGGGTCCTAGAGGCCGGGAGGAGGAGAGAGAGATAGAAAGATGGCTGTGTGAATATTGAGAATTGTCAAGATAACTATAAGATAATTGGAGGGGAACAGATATCATGGGATCAGCATGAATATAAGTGTAGAACAAATACTGGCCAATAGGAGTGAAGACACAGTGTCTGAAATGACCAGACTGAAAGGAAAACTGCTGCATGCTAGTTAAGTTTGTCAATTGAGCTCAACATGTAGAAGAGTATCTTAGCAACATGGATGAATACATTAATGAACATTTTCACAAATGGGATTTCTACTCAGAGACAGCACAACTGAGTGTTGATTACTTGCGCAAATAAGCGAAAAACGGTTGTAAAATCAAGATTCATCGCCTGGAGTGCCTGGATGGCTCAGTCGGTTAGGCATCTGCCTTGCACTCAGGTCATGATCCTGGAGTCCCAGGATCAAGCCATGCATTGAGCTCCTTGCTCAGTGCAGAGTCTGCTTCTCCCTCTCCCTTTCCCTCTGCTCCTCCCCTGCTCATGTTCTCTCCCTCATCTACATAAATAAAATCTTTAAAAAAAGAGTCATCCCCAAAATGTCCCATAAATAATGGCTAAGCAGTAGCCACCATTTGCAACTTTGTTCAGAAGTGCCTCAAAAAGTACTTCAAGTAATTTGATTCGAGTACAAATGCGAATGTCCTGTCCAAATATCACAATTAATTGCTTCTAAACTATTCTTTTCACAGGATAATTAAAATATTTTCAAAACCAAAATAGCATTAAAGCTACCAGAGAAAAATGCTCACCTTGCTCTCCATCCATAGCTCTCATTGCTCCTTCATTTGTCTTAGTTTACACAGTGCTTGTATTTCCAGAAGGTTATATAAGGAACCATAATAAAATTAATTGTCTCCAGGCTGATGAGGTCATAGATGTTCAGTGTCCTTGATTTCTAGTTCTCTTAGCAGAATTTCTTCCTCAGTTGTCCCTGCTCTATTTGGTGTCCTATTTCAAAAATGAACACCTTTGCTTTTTGCTGTTTGCTTTCTGTTGGTAGCTTTCTATTAGCAAAACAAAACAAAACAAACAAATAAACAAAATCCAATACTTTTTTTTTTATTATTATACAATTGACATAATTTCTGTGCACTCTGGCCAGATTTAAAGGGAAGTCAATAATCATCACTAAAGAATAGTGTCAATTTATAAAATAGATCATAATATCCTTCATACACTTGAGAAATAAGTAAACAAAACTGGCAAAGTTAGACTGTCACTCAAATTCTCGGGAATACAGCAAGCAGTGACAAGTTGACATTTTACTGTGGTAAGTTTCAATGTTCTAAAGCAAAGTTATACATTTTTTCACAAAGAAAAACAATCTTTTTTTTTCTAAGTTATTTTTACCCAGTTCCTAAGCTACAAAAGAGACATATTTTTGTTATGTAAACTGATCATTTGGAATAAGCTATTGATACTTTCATGCTTGAATGGGTACATATACAAACAAATATTTCACTTCTACCACTAGTTATGAGGAATTTAAATTGTGTGAATAAGATTCTTTACATTTACTCTTCATTATACCTTCAACTTGTATAAACAGGAAAAAATAGAAAATGTTTTCTTAAGAGTAATAAAAGTGTTTTTCTTTCTATTTAACATTAATTTCTTTATTTTTATTTTTTGTATAAAACAATTCCTTATAAAAACAGTAATCCATATCAAGGATGGAATTAAGTTTTCTTTTCTCAGCATGGTAATTGACTCTACTATGATTATTATTTAAAGACTTAGAGATAATGGCTTCATGCAGAAAAATGAAGACTGTTCTTGATTTTATTGAGGAAAAAATAATAAAACCAACATACATTTGTTAACTCATTCCTTCCTCCACAAGCATTTATTAATATTTTCTGTCAGGTGCTCTATTAGGCATTGTAAAGAAAAAAGAGTATAAAATATAGTCTTTTTCCTTAAGGACCCAGCAATCAAGTTTAAAAAAAAACACATTGGAAGAAACAGATACACAAAATGACAAACATTTTTTAATGGTAGGTTTAATAATGGTAGAGATACACATAGGATACAAAGACATACCTAATACAAACTTAGAAGGAATTCAAATGCCTTTGGATGTGAGGATGCCTAAGCTGAATTTCACAGAATAAAGAGGACTTTGAAAGCAGAGGTGTTAAGGGCAGAGTATCCTAGGCAGTGGACTAGCCAGAGTAAAGGCACAAACCTGAGAAACAGCAGGTGTGCATAAAGAAATACAAGATGCTCAGAGTTGCTGGAGTGTGGAGTAAAAAGAGCTCAGCAGGATATGGTAATGAGAGATGGAGTGGTCCCAGATCACAGAGAGCCTTGTATATCTCATTGAGGAGTCACTTTTGCATATTAAAAAGATCTTGTGACACCATGGAGAAGATCCTGGAAGATGTTAAGCTGTTATCAAAAAAAACAGTTCAGAGGCTATTGGAGTAACTCAGAAAATATATGAAGAATTTAATTAGAGCAGTGGAAGAAGCTGGACCCCGTGGTTAAATCCCAACTCTCTCACTAGGTAACCTTACACTAGGTCCTCATCTCCCCACGCTTCAATTCCTTTATCTGTAAAGGTGGCATAATAATGCCTACAAGAATTACTAACTACGGGTACATGGGTGCCTCAGTCCATTAAGTGTCAGATTCCTGGTTTCAAGTCATGATCTCAGGGTCATGAGATCAAGTCCTGCATTGTGCTCCATGCCAGTGGCAAGTCTGCTTGAAATTCTCTCCTTCTCCCTCTGTCCCTCCCCCGACCTCAAGTTCTCGCTCTCTAAAATAAAATAAATAAATCTTTTTTTAAAAAAAGAACTACACACTATCACTTCATTTTGCAAATGAGGAAACTGATCACTGAATATAAGGATGAATTAGAGTGGGAAGATTAGACAAGTATAGAGAAGTTAAGTTAGCAGGACACGGTGGCTGATTTACTAGAGGAACTGAGAGAGGGCTGAGATTTAAGAATGACCCCATGTTTCAGTTTTGGTACTGTCAACTGATATAGAGAACACAGGAAGAGGAGATGGTCTGGTGAAGATGATAAGGTCTCTTTCTTATAATTGAATTGGAAATAGATTCAGATGAAAATGTCTGCCAAGCAGTGAGATATACAGATCCTGAATGCAAGTGAGGGAGCCGGATAAGGCATGCAGATATGGAAATCATTAGCAGTTGGGTTTCAATCAACACCATAAGAATAAAGGATATAGAAAAGAGAGTAGTAGGCTAATTAATACCCCCTCTGAACACAGCAGAATAGTCTACTAATAATTTTTTTGTATGTACAAATGTATATCCCCCAACTACTCTGACAAGTGATACTCAACTAACAAAGTTCCTGGGTATCCAATCAAATACTACAGAATGGCAAAGGAGTTTGAACAGATGCAGGATAAGAATCTGTAGAAGAAAGAGAAAAAAACAAAAAAATGAGAACAAATCCCTACAGTACAGAAAAATGCATATACCATAACACATACAGTGCTAAACAAAAGAGTAGCAGAGAAAAGAATAAGCATTTTGATACAAAAGATGATTGGTATAATGAATTATTTATAATAAAAATGTATGACATTATCCTCCTGAAGGCAGTAGCGGTAAAGAGAGTTTGCCTAAATAGCAATAAAATGGTGTTTCTACTGAAAACAGACTAAAGACAAAAGGACTGCATATAAACACAGTCTACTAGTTAGTGAATTTGTTTCTCACAGGAGTATCAGTTAACATTCTGAAACTATTTTATATGCCTAATAGAATTGAAAAAATAAGTGAAAAAATGCTAGATAAATAGGATCTAGGTTTCTCACCATCAGAGCAAGAAATTATAAATGGCAGTGGAGGTGGTCTAGGATAAACTCTGTGGTACTTGATTAGAGTTAGAGACATCAGTATGGACTCATGTTCTGGATAGTTGGATGCATGGATAAAAAGATGGATAGATTATGGATAGGTGTTTATATATATACTTTTAGTATATATACACATATTTCCTAGCTCTGTCTTCAGAGAGATCCTAAAGGTAGTGACACTCAGTAAGCACACCCCCTGCTCAGATCTTAGTGTTCTAGGACAATTTTCCAACAATGGAACTAGGGATCCTTGAAGAAATAGCTGATTCTAGGGCTGCTGCAGAGAAAAGAGAAACCAAGATGATTCTAGAGCACCTTCCAATGCCAAAGAATAACAAAGCACTGACAAGGGAAGTAAATAAACAAATAAATAAGGGATATGTATTTCAAAAGAACATTGGAGCCAACATAAAATAGCTCCCAATGGTCAACACTAGATGAATTTGAAGGAAAATGTTTTTATTAGAATTTAACCCAAAGTATAAAATAAACTTCAATGGTCTATACTGATACAAATTATTGAATAAATAAATGTAAAGAAAATTTTCTTTACTGAAAAGTTTCCAAATAATACAAGTAGATATTCTCTGGCTCCATAAGATGAAACTTAATGCCCTTCCTTCCCACCCTCTGCCATAGGTACACATGTGTTGAGTGTGGACTGAGTTTAATGACTCACTTCCAAAGAATAGAGAATGAAGGGGAAAAACTGGAACTTCCGATGTAGAAATATGACACATACCACCTTGTCTAAGTGACCAAGGTCAACAACACCAGTCATGTTGGTATCATCTACCTCTGTACCTCTGTGGTATTTGTTTCCCCCAAACTATAATCCCTGTCTAATCATCCGGAAAACATCAGACAATCCAAATTGAGGGACATTCTACAAAATATTTGATCAGGACTCTTCAAAACTATCAAGATCCTGAAAAACAAGAAAAGACTAAGAAATTGTCACAGATCTGGGGAATCTAAGGATACGTGACAACTAAATGTAATGTGACATCCTGGATTGGATCCTGGAACAAAAAAAAAAAAAAAAAAGACATTTAGTGGAAAAACTGGTGAGATCCAAATACAGTCTGAAGTTTCTTTTCTTCCTTTCTTTTTTTTAGTTTTATTTTTAGGTAATCTCTACATCCAACATGGGGCTAGAACTTCTACCCTAAGGTCAAGAGTCCCATGCTCTAAGTAAAGTCTGAAGTTTAGTAGCAGTAAAGTATCAATGTTAATTTCTTAGTTTTAACAAATGTACCATGATTATGTAAGTTGTTAACATTATGGAAATCTGCGTGAAGAGTATATGGGACCTTTGTATCATCTTCATGACTTTTCTATAAATATAAAATTATCCCAAAATAAATGTTCATTTTTTATTTTATTTTAAGTAGGCTCCATGCCCAATGTGGAGCCTAACTCAGGGCCTAAAATTATGACTTTAAGATTAAGCCCTGAACTAAGATCAAGAGCCAATTGCTCAACTGATTGAGCCACCCAAGCACCCCAAATGTATATATTTTTAAATAAAGTTCATTGGCAAGTTTTAAAATTCAGAATTTAACATTTGAGATCATGAAATGTAAGTACAGTGATAAGTGACTTGTTTAATGCAAATATCTAAATGTATTAGCTCCATCAAACCTACAATCAATAAATGTCTGCCAAAATGTTTTGATGACCTATGGCAGCAATAAATTCTGCATTATACTTTGAGTAGACATTATGTTTATCCTACTATGAGAGATCTAGAGAAAGCTCTTGTCTAGCTATGATTAACAGACGATTCCAAATCAAAATATCCCATCTGTAAGTGAGTCTGTGTAAATGGCAAAGTGTGAAGAGAATATTTAATATTAGGATATACTCTTCAGGATGAAATGTCCCCTATAACAGGGTTTAATTACTCTAACAGAGTATAACCAGTATTTTAAGGTACCATTTGAGTAAGACAAAGAAGAGGATCTGGGCTGTCATAATTCGAACATTCCACCTTCATGTAGACACTTTATAAAGTTTAAACTACCAATTGGGCTACACAGAGTTAAACGCATACATATCTGAGGTCTTTCACTGCTCCTACCTGCACTTTTTTTTTTTTTAATGACTCTTAACCTCCCTTACTTAGCTGCTCAAAATGAAAGACTCAGATCATCTATCCCCTCTCACCAATAATCTCATCCTGATGCTACTTTGTTTTTTTCTCGCCCAGAGTCCTCTTTTCACTCTTGATCTCCCAGGTCTCCCCACCATGCCCTCCAGGGCTACAGTAGTATTGCCAACAATTGACTTAGGTGTACATCTTCACAGTGAAATGCTACTTCATACCCCCTAGTGTGGCTAAAATTACAACTGGCTATACTAAACGTTGGTGAGGATGTGGAGCAACTGGAAACTTCTTATATTATTATTGGGAGTGTAAAATGGTATAAACTCCTTGGAAGACTATTTGGCAATTTCTTGTAGAGTTAAAAAATGTACCTATTCTAGAACCCAGCAATTCCATTTTCAGATATATATCCCAAAGAAATGAAAGTATATGTCCGCAAAAGATGTGTACAAGAATGTTCCCAGCATTCTTATTTGTGATAGTCAAATACCATGAGCGACTAAAGTATCCATCAATAGTAGAGTGGACAAGCAATCTGTGGTATATTTATACAACAGAATATTATAATAAAAAAATCACATTATTGATTCACCCAACAACATGTATAAACTTCAAAATGCTATGTTGAATAATACAAGTCACATATTAAAAAAGCACATTCCACTTATATGAAGTTCAAGAAGAGGCCAAACTAATCCATAGGGATAGAAATTAGGATGGTTGCTATAAGCAGGGTGTATCAGGGGGAACTGCCTTGAAATAGAAGTGACATGAGGGGACTCGCTAGGGTGATGAAAATGTCTTATATCGGGACACCTAGGTGGCTCAGTGGTTGAGTGTCTGCCTTTGGCTCAGGTCATGATCCCAGGGTCCTGGGATCAAGTCCTGCATCAGGCTCACCAGAAGAAGCCTGCTTTTCCCTCTGCCTGTGTCTCTGCCTCTCTCGGTTTCTCATGAATAAATAAATAAAATCTTTAAAAAAATGAAAAGAAAATGTCTTATATCTGGACTTGGATGTTGGCCCCACAGATAAATATATTCTCCAGAAGTCATCAAACTGAAAATTTGTGTGTTTACAAAAACTTGATTATAAAAGAACTCATGTTTGTCTTATTAACTTAATGTATACCTAACACCTATAATTAGGTAACATATACTTAATAACTAACACATATTTAATATATAGTACAATTAACATATATTTAATAACATACATACTTAATACATAGTATAATACCTAGCTAGAGTCAGTGTTCAATGAATAGTTGATTAATGATTATCAATATACTTTAATTGTCATCAACATTTGGCACCTGAGAGATCCCAAATCCTCCCAGTACATGCTCTTCCAACCCAGAGAATCCCTTCAGTTCTGAGCATGGCTGGCTTAGCCTTCTCATTCACAGTAGTGGGAGGAGATATAGGAAATGAAAAAAAAAATCCTTAGCATATTAGTCATCTGGTAAAAATGGGAGACAGATGGAAAAGGAGACAGAAAAAGAAGGAGGAGGAGGAGGGATAGGAAGGGAGAGGGAGGAAAGAGGAGAAGGAATTGGGAAAGAAAGCTAGGACGAGGTATATTATCTTAAGGAAGGCTATAAAAAAAAAAAACCTCTTTAGAAGTACCACTTTATGTTATACATGAAGATGCGTAATCAAGTAAAATAACTCAGGCTATCTACATAGTAAATGCAAAAAACTTGAATTCACTATTTGGCAAGAAAAAATTATATACGTCCACTAAAATTAAGATCATTGGGAAAGAAGAAAGACTTATTCCAGAATTGTTTTAAAATATTTCAACTGCTAGTTAAAATTTGTAAGCTCTACATTGTTGCAAACTCATTCCCCCTTCCCAATAGCAGCACTAACAGCAAAAATAAAATTAGGTAACTGCTTGCTCTCATAGATCCCAAAATTAGCTGGCTTACTTATAATTTAGCCCCATCTTGTGGTAGTCTAGCAAACTGTGGCTAAAGGCTCTCCCTGTCCTATTGTGTTTTTGAAACTGTAGGCATAAGTCATACCTAGTTATGTTTAGGCTAAAAGAAGCTGGGCTAAAAGACAGACATGGCCAAGGAGCCATCTAGGCGATAAGGGCACTCATGGGTGCCTGTGAACCACTGTGGATTCCTTGAACCAACCACTTCTCACAGTGTAACTGTTTTCACAGAGGACCCATCTCAAAACACGTCTTCATGTAGCTTTTTGGCTTCTGACTCAGCAAACCAAAAGTCAGAAAGCTCTAAAGGCATCCCTGGGAAGTAGATAAGAAAATCTAAACCATTCAAAAAGAACAGAAACATGTTGTTCTATCATCTCTTCAACCATTATAACTTTGGAGTGACAGTTCACAAAGCTATTAAGGAAAGACATGGTGGCAAAGATTCCTGCTGATCGGTGACATTCAGCTAAAGGATGAAACTGAAATTAATTTCTTTACTACCCTTTTTTGCATTCAAGATTATGTGGAGAAATGCATCTTTTACTGTCTTTTGGCAATGAAAGCACTGTAGTTTTTGGAAGTGCCATTTAAAAATGTCATCAGCCTGACCTTTCAATGCTAAATGAAACTTGTTCTGTGCAATCCAAAATAGAGATTTCTTCCTATCTCATTTGGATACCTAACTGCACTATGGTTCTGAATATCATGATTACTCATATATGATTATTGGAATGAGATTTACTCATACATGACCATATAATTGAATGTGATTGAATTAGGTACTTCAGTGACTTACAAAGAATATTTATATTTGGATCTGTGTTAAGGTGGCCTACAAATTCAAGCATGAAGATGACATGAATTATGAACATACTTCAAGTGATATTGCCCAGTACTTGATTTACTGTACCACTAATATGATATAATACCACATAGTCCAAAAACCCATTTTATATATTACCATTTCATTTAACTTTAAAGAGTAAATGTAAATGACACAACCTGGGATAAGCGAGACATTTTCATTTAATAAAATAGATTCTTAAAATATACCCAGTTACTCTGTAGGTTGGGTAATATTTTCATATTAATTAAATGACATATTTAACCATACATTTTTCACAGATGTTTTATCTCTAATTGATCATAGTTCACATATAAATGTACTAAGCATCCATACTTTCACATGTGCCCACCAAATAAACTTTGCTGAAAAAATAATAATTTTGGAATAAAAAGTTTCTTCTTTACCAGCTTGATGCATTTAATTTTCCTTTGTAGGATTTCTTAAAACAAGACAAACCAACAAGCTTCTAACACTTCCTTTCCACCAGATGATATAATTCTCATACACTTATCACTATTGGACAATCACTTCCATAGATTAATGTATCAATTAACTAAAGGTTGTTCTGGAAAGTTGTTGAAGAGTATGATAACTATAGTCAACAATACTGTATCATACACTCGAAATTTGCTACAAGAATTGGTCTTAAGTGTTCCCACCATAGAGATAAAAAAAAAAAAACCATCCTTAACCATGTGAGGTGATGGACGTGTCAAATAGTTTGATTGTGGTAATCATTTTACAATGTATATGCATATCAGAACATTACCTTAAACATACAAAATTTTTATTTGTTGATTATAACCTCAATAAAGTGGGAGAAAAAAAGAAGTGGGTCACAGAAGACCACATATCGTACGAATACATTTAGATCAAGTCCAAACAGGCAAATTTATAGACCTAGAAAATAGATTAGTATTGCTTAGGACTGGGATGGGGGAGGGGAGTGGGACTGACTGCTTATGGGCAGGGGATCTTTTAGTGAACTATACAGTATGCGACATATTTCAATAAATCAATAAAAATTAAGGCTTTCTGTTTTTTAAAAAATAAATGAGAATTTTGATTTATACATTTTAGACATTTTTTGAAATGTGTGTGTGTGTGTGTGTATTCCCACTGACTTCCATTTTGCAGGAATTCTTCGATATTTCATTCCCCCTAAATTTATAGTAAAATCCCTTTTCTTTCCTCTGTCTCCTTGATTCTATCCTCTTCTCTCTTCATTCATCCTCTGATTCTCTCTTACTCTTCCTGCATCTCTCTTCTCTGTTTTTAATTCCTTTCTTTTAGTAGTACATAGTAAACAACAACAAAAAAGTATAATTCTTTTATCTCTCTCTTTCCCTCTCTCTTTTTCTCTTTACAGTCCTTTGCTTTTTCTTACTTAATTGCCCTCACTATAAAACTGACTTAATTAGTATATATGTGTATGTTAATTAATTACATATTAAAAATAATTTTAATGATAGCTCAGTGCAGAAGAAATGTATTAAAACTTAGAGCTTCTGACTATACAGTATTTTTAGATACTTTAAAATTATATATGTACAGTCCATTTTCATTATTCATGTTAATTATGGCCTATAAATTTGCTAGGAAAAATGCTAAACCACTGCTCCCTAGAGACATCCACATAACTGTGTGTGCCTCTAGTAATGACATTTTCATCAGTTGAACAACATATAACCTTGTTTTTTTTGTTTTTGTTTTGTTTAAAAATATATTATTTAATATATATCTCTGATTCATTAACATTGAACTCATGGCCAACAGCCAACTCATGCCTGGATAAAGCTTATCCAACACATCTATCCTCTCCATGAGAGCATAGCACAGCATTTGTGAGTTTAGGAACACTAGACAGCACTTTTGCACTCCACTCGGGAACTATTTTAAACAAGGAAATCACCAACAAAAAAAGCACAAAAAAAGTAAAGAATGTGGCAACTAAATAGACCTTTGTAACATGAGAGGCAGAACAAGAAGGTGATCAAAATATTTACCTGGAGGAATTATTCTGTTGACTTAAATAAGATAATACAAGAACATTCTGTATAAAAGTATAAACTGTAAGTGTAATGATGTGGGAATCAAAGGCAGAATATAGATTATTAAATTTCCTTATGACCTACAGCCCATTGACACATCCTTGAAACAGGCAGCATGACCTTCCTCTAGGAACTCAGATGCCTCCATGTTAACATCTTGCTAAGGGTAATAGGCTAACTTAGGCCAATCCCCAGAACCCTGTAAGTCTACTTTAACATATAAAAATTCCTTTGGAATTTTTGACATATTTAACCATACATTTTTCACAGATGTTTTATCTCTAATTGATCATAGTTCACATATAAATGTACTAAACATCATACTTTTTTTTGGAAACTTCCTTTATCTCTACCCCCAAGACACATGTTGGCTATCATCCCCCAAGTGTATGACCCACTGATGTACATCTGAAGGGTCTCAACACTCAGGCTTTATTAGACAATAATAAATGACCCTTTCCCAACAACAGCTAGTCCCCTCAAGGTCCTGGAAACCTTGCTTCCAAAATTCCTTAGAGAATTAGGCTCTCCCTAACCCCCTCCCAACTTGAAGGTATATAATGGGTCACTCCTCATGACCGGGGTACAGCTCTTCCTGCCCACAGGTCATGTCCCCATGCTTTAATAAAACCACCTTTTTGCACCAAAGACATCTAAGAATTCTTTCTCGGCCATTGGCTTTAAACCCTAATGCCTTTCCTACATCAATTAACATTAATAATTATAACAGCTATGTGCTTCTAGAACGTACCAATGTTCACTATTTTTAAGGAATAAATCCTGGAAATTATACTTTATGTCTCTAAAACATCAACAAAAGCCTAACTAAAACATCGCTCTTTCTTTTCTTTCTTAGCAATAATTTTAATAACTGATCAGAACTTGTGAATTACAGCTGCTGTTATTAAAATGGGAAGAAATTTTACTTCATACATGCAGCTTGATTGATAATTTTCAAAACATGTTATGTTTGATGGAGATAAGAAATAAAAGAGATTCCTAATGATCAAAATATAGGAAACCCTTTATAATCCAGAGTCACTTTTTTAAAATACCAGAGACCCACCAGGATTTTGCCACATTTCCCTTAGAGATCTCACCAACACAGACTCCTATGAAAAATGATGCTTTGTTGGGCAAAGAGTAAGCCTTCTAAAATGTAAATGAGACAAATCTGTGGCTATTTATAGCAAACAATAAGCTGGTGGCATGTAATTAATTGTACACAATAATGAGGAGATGCTTCTGTAGCTCAAGAACATTCTAAACCCATGGCTTCCACAGTAAGGGGAGACCATATCACACACTCCCATCTGGCACATATAAAATCCCCCTCAGCTCCTCATCCACAGGATGCATCCTTGCACTCTTGCAAACATGACAGGTCAAAAATGGAACGAACAAGGACAACAAACTAATCTAGGTACTTGCCCATAGCAAAGAAACTCCGCCAAAAGCACAGAGGCAGTGCAGCAGATTACAGTGAAGTTTCCGGGTCCCAGGCTCCAGGTTGCTAATGCTTCTTTCTTGCTCTTATGCCTGCCTCTATTTTTATTCTGGAAGCTCCTTAAACCTGCACCTGTTCCATCACAGGAATGCAACACATAACCTACCAGCTTACTAGTTAAACATAAGGATTAACGTGATTGAGGGAGATGCACGACTATCAAGAAAATACTCTCAGGCAGTTTCACACAGAGCCCTTTATGAATGCCACATGTTGGTCAGGCTTATTAAAGAGACAGACTAAGTCAGAGTTCTGCCACGGAGCATCTCTAGGCTGCCAGGCCCACGGTGTGCACGTGAGGAGGAAGACTCAGGGATCACAGTCAGTCACACGTGATAACACTACACGGAAGGCTGCATTCAGGACACCAGGAATTTTGCATCACAAGTCTCCTTTGCAGCCCAGGCCTTTCTCTTTCACTGCCACTCATTCAAGCATTGAGTCAAACTGATAAGACCTAAATGAAAACAGCTCTCCTACATAAGATCCCAGCACTGGATATTATTAATTTCTTTCTCCAGATAAGGAGCCTGACATGTGAGAGAAAAGAAGGAAGCTTCTCAGGTTCTTGTGGCAATTATGAGAACAAAAGCTCATCCAGCCTTGGCCAGAGCTCAATGTTTTCTTCCCGGACATACATCCTCAGCCTCATCTGATACCATCACAGTAAGAAAGACCTTACATAAAAGCTTGAGGAAAGCCACTGAAACGAGACCAGCCAATCCTACTAACCTTATGACAGGTTCAAATGCCCAAGGCACTGACTTCAGAGAGTCTCACTATTGCTCCAAGCAATACACAGCAGAGCTGAAAATGAGCGAGGGCAAAGAGCAGCATTGTGTGTGGTACATCCAAAAAAGCAGTGCTGACCACACCTACAAGCCAACAGAGCTTGGTCTAAGTAAGAATGTAGAAAGTTTTCTACATTTTAAAATCTCTAGTCATGAATGCATGAGAATGCTTATCTTCCAAAAATCTAGGTTTTTTTACACCACAAAACTCCCCATTTTATATACATGACCACACTTCAACTTTGCAGCTAACAATTATGCTTTTTTTCTTTACCAGTCCACTTCCTGCTTTATTCACAGTGAATTATTTCTACCATCTCTGAATTATTTGTATCGTTTGGTTAATAGATCCTCCCCTAGCCTGGCTATCCCTCTACATATATTAATGTTCCTTTTAAATTGTGGTTTCGTGTTTTGTAAAACTTTACTTTTCTGCTACGCAGAAACAAAATAATGATAATAACTACCAGCTTTGACCTTTCTTGGGTCCCTAGACCCAATTCCAATGTGTGTGTGGGCAGGGGTGGGGGAGGTTTTGCAAGGTTCCCACCATGCCAATAAATGATTCAGGGCACCAGAAGGGTGTTCAAGGAGAATCGACCCAATTCTGACAGTACCCCAGTACCCACCTGCAGAGAGGATCAGGTTCCATGGGTGAAGGGCTCACTCCTACAAGACTATCCTCTGCCACTTTAGACACAAGTTGAAAGCCCAGGCTGTCACTCATGCTTCTTACCACCTGGCTATAGATTGGGGGTTCCTACAACCTGGACTTCAGTTGCCAGCTGCAAGTCTAGGTTGTTACCTGGCAGACTGGCTTTAAATCAGAGGTTCACATGACTCCCTCATTGGGTTCACTTATTTTGCTACAACAGCTCACAGAACTCAGAGAAACATCTCACTTAGATACTCAATTACCAGTTTGTTACAAAAGGATATATCTCAGGAGCAGTCCCATGTAAGAGATGAATAGGGCAAGGTATGGAGAAAAGAGAGGAGCTATGGTGCTCTCCCCAGGCACCACTTCCTCCAAATCTCTGCAAGCTCATCAACCCAGAAGCTCTCTGAACCAAGCCACTTGGGGTTTTTATGGAGGCTTCATTACATAAGTATGGTTGATTCAATCACTGGTCATTGGCAACTGATTCAACCTCAGCCTCTCTCCTCTGGAGGCGGAGGCGGGGGGTGAGGCTCTAAGTTCCAACTCTAGAATCATGAATCACGTGGTAACTAGCCCCATCCTTAAGTGGGATCCAAAAGTCACCTAATTAACATAACAAAAGACACTTTTATTGCTTTTATTACTTAGGAAATGCCAAAGGTTTAAGGTGCTCTGTGCCAGAAACAAAGACCATATATATATTTCTTACTACAAATCACAATAATATAGGGCCCATAAGTCATGTCATTCAGTATACTAAGTGCTTTACAATAATTGTCTCTTATGATGCTCAATTAATCATTATTATCTCAGTTTACCAACAAGGAAAGTGAGGTGCAGAGAGCTTAACCAAATTTTTCAGTAACCTGCAGCCACTGAGGAGCCGAGAGACAAACCCAGGTCTCTGACTCCATCACTTTTGCTACAGTGATGCAATTGAGTGGATACCAGGGAAATATGCCATTATATTTGGTATATCACATTGTAATATGTACTATCTTATATACCTTATCCTCTTGGTACTAAGGAATGTATTTTTCTCCATATTTTCAAGTTTCTGTAGTCAGGGTATCTCTTAAAACTGGTACGGACATCTAATGTAGCTGTGTTTCCTTGCACCTCCTTAACACCCTGGTAATAGAGCTGTTATTATGGAAGTGTCACATCTTAGAATTAAAGTAGAATCGAGGAAATATCTGACTTATGTTTAATTGTGCCCAGGTCTCACCCACCTGTCTGCCTCCAAATGAAAGCACATCAGTAATCATCATCATCATCATGAATTGCCTCATCCAACTCTGGCAATACCTCAGCCATCTAGAAAGAGCCTTAAGGGTGTTCACACTTGTGTTCACCAAGTTTCCAGAGCTAGGCACCAATACTGCCCATCTGGGCAGAAGCCAGCTTACAACCCCATGTTTCACAGACACCTTTGCTAAAAGAGCTTCTGTAGCATCTACCTGGAGTTCTCTCTCCAAAAAGTCTGAAGACTGGGCCAAGCACAGCACCCATTCTTGCCTCCCTACCATGCCTATCCACATGTGCTCCTGCAGAAACTTCCTCCCATTTTTATTAGGAAATAAAAACTTAAAGCCTTTGCAGCATTATTCACAGACATTTATGGAAACAAACTAAATATCCATCAATGCATGAATGGATAAAGAAGATGTGGTGTAATAAAAGCCATGAGAAACAAGGAAATCCTGCCATTTGTAACAACATCAGCGGACCTTGAGGAGATTATGCCAACTGAAATAA
Source organism: Canis lupus dingo (assembly GCF_003254725.2). NCBI lineage: Eukaryota > Metazoa > Chordata > Mammalia > Carnivora > Canidae > Canis > Canis lupus. Next base: position 25,289,217 of record NC_064247.1, on the reverse strand, counting down.
GTGAGACAGAGAAGAAAACACCATATGGTATCACTTATATGCAGAGTCTAAAAAAGCCAAACTCATAGAGACAGAGTAAGGTGGTGGCTACCAGTGGCTGGGTAGGGAAGGAAATGTGGAAATATTGGTCAAAGGGTACAAAATACCAGTTTTAAGATTAATAAATTCTGGGGATCTAGTGTACATCATGGTGATTATAGTTAGTAATACTGTGTCATATACTTGAAAATTGCTAAGAGGTAAATCTTCAATATTCTCACCACAAAAAGGAAAGAGTAATTATGTGATACGATGGAGATGTTAGCTAATGCTACAGTGGCAAGCATTTTGCCATGTATCAGATAAATGCAATGCATATCTTTCACTTTCACAATGATACATGTTAACTGTGCCTCAGGAAAGCGGAAAAAAGTCTTCAAACTTTCCTCTCAGGTAAGTTTATAGTTCAATCCTTTAGTCATGTTTCCTTCTATTAAACCCTCAAAAAGCTTTTGAGATTGGATGCCTCCCAGTTATTCTAGGAAGTAGTTTGGGAAAGAACTCAGTTGTCCAGCAAGGATCCAGGTAGAACTGATCAGGGCTTCTTGATGAAAGATCCCTTTAGTAGAGGATCTTTTGTGAATATCATCCTTTGTGTAAATAGCATAATTCCTCTGCTTAAAGTTCTATTTTGTATACCTATCACACTTAGAATAGAACTCAAAGCTCCTAAAGCATGAATCAGGATAGGCCTAAACCTTAACCCTCCACTGTCCTCCCCAAATCCTCACTCCCTGCACTCAAGCAACTCTCACCACCTTGTTGGTCCTTAAATATGGAAAGTTTGGGGATGCCCGGGTGGCTCAGTGGTTAAGCGTCTGCCTTTGATTCAGGGCATGATCCTGGAGTACCCGGATTGAGTCCCTCATCGGGCTCCCTGCAGGGGGTCTGCTTCTCTCTCTGCCTGTGTCTCTGCCTCTCTCTCTGTGTGTCTCTCATGAATAAATAAATAAAATCTTTTAAAAAAATGGAAAGTTTGTTCACCCCTCAGAGCCTCATCCTCTTTACCTGATGCAATTTCCCCCCATGCAATTTCATAGCCTAATGTCATACTTCATCCAGGTCTCTGGCCAAACATATCCTTCTTAGAGAGCTCTTCTGTTTCCACCACACATTAAAAACACCTCCTGCCATGTTAGTGAATATCTCTGTACCTTACTTACTTTTTATATCCTACATAACTGCCTGAAATTCTATCACATATTATATCAACTTCTATCAAAACACACACGTGTTTGTTTGTTTATTGTTTGCATCTTGCCCACCTCCTTCCAATCAAGTCTTGTCTGTCATGCCTATTGCTGTGTCCCAGCTCCAGAGTACTGGTTACATTGATGCATGAGCTCACTGATCTTTGTTTATTGTATTAGCTGCTTTGAGAAAGGCCATCCATCCAAGTCTTCACTATTTCAGGCATGGGAAACTCTTGTGCAGGCCAACTGTAGGAAAGACCCTCAATTAGGTAGACTGGGGACAAATCTTGACTCTTGCAATTACATAACCTAGCTGCAGGGCACTTAATCTCTCATAGCCTTGTTTTCCTCTTTAAAAAATCTAGATAATAGGGATGCTTGGTTAAAAAAAAAAATAGGGAAGCTTGGTTGGCTCAGTTGTTGAGTGTCTGCCTTTGGCTTGGCTTATGATCGCGGGGTCCTGGGATTGAGTCCCGTATCAGGTTCCCCACAGGGAGCCTGCTTCTCCCTCTGCCTGTGTCTCTGCCTCTCTCTATGTGTCTCTCATGAATAAATATATAAAATCTTGTTTAAAAATGTAGTAATGATGGCCTAATAAGTCTTTATGAAGATTAAATTATCTATAAAATCCATGAAAGCACATATGTTCCACAAAGAGGGATTTCTATCTATTTCTTCTCAGCCTCGATAGTATCTGACAACTGTCTATAAGGGATATGCATTGAATGCTCTGCATGATCAACTGACTGAATGTGCTATGGTGCCCAAGATGTCCAGGAAGCACAAAGATCAGAGAATTCCCTTCCCCATCATCTTAATGTCAGACAGAGAAAAGTCAGAATATTGAAGGAGAATGTTCCCAATGAGGAAATTTTGCAAAAAAAAAAAAAAAAGGAAGAAAAAGAAAAAGGTTAAAACCTATGAAAATGACCAATATGTCCTGGATATTATGAAAATTCTCAGTGATGAGGCCAAAAATTCTTGTCATTTTCCCTTGGGGACTTTCCAGCCTCCTTTTTAGGCATGCAGAATGTATTCTAGTAACGTTAAGATTAAGACTATAAGATTAATGTGTGCTTGGCACACTCACTATCTGTATTCGTGCTACCTGTAGAGTCAGGTCCTCTATAACCTCCACCTGAGCCTCATGTCCAGCTAGATCAGCACACATCCCTAAACTTTATCCACGGATCCTTGTGGCACTGGTGACCTGAAGCCAAAGTCAGGCACCAAGTCACCTCCTGGTTGAGATAGTCACAAAAGGCGTGTAGGATGGGTCTGGAATGGCCGTAAAAGATATGTCAGGTCCTTTTAAATATTGCAGTCTATAAACTCAAAGAACATGTTGAGCCTTTCAGAAACACATAAAAGAAACTGCATGATTAGGGAAGGATAGTGTGGGGAACTGTTTGCAAAGAAGCCATAGTCTAACGCTAAAGTTGACTCTTGCCTCTTGAACAATAAGGATGATGATTCCAAAGGTCGGCTCAACTTTTCAGTTTTCTGCTCCCTGGATACCTTAACCATTTTAATCCTCATTCCCTTTTCTTCAATATAGCATATTCTTCTGCAGAGGGAAAAATGAAAGCTGTGCTCTTTAGAGAAAGTACTTAATGAGAATGATTTACAGAAAGAAAAACATGTAACCAAACAAACATTTAGTATGACTCAGAGGGATGTCAAGCCCAGTTCTCTCTGATGTATGCATGCCATCTGGCTCATCAGGCAACAGGATCTACAACTCAAGCAAAGATGATAAAGGACAGGCTGTACAGCATGATAGACATGGGCAGCGCTGAGGTACTCTTGTCATTAAGTAAACATTCGTTCTTTTAAACATTATTGTAAAGGCAATACTAATATAAAATTACTGTAAGACAAACAAAAGAGGAATCTTGTCAAAATGCATGCATAAATTTAAGTATAATATAGCAGAATACACTTTATATTTTCATTAGCATATAGCATAACCCTTCTTCCAAGTGGGTTCACAATTCTTATATCTGATTATCACATTAAGACTCCACTGAGGAGATGAACCATAAATTATGTAACCCCCTTCTTCCAGTAGACAAGTAAGGTCATTTATGCTGTATCTTTATTTAAAGTGATGTAAGAAAAATACATGTGAAGATAACTTTTAATCTTTTCATGTGAATTATTTTATTTTTAATGTTCAATATTCATTTTAAATGATTCACTCATTTATCCAAGAAATGTTTATAACTTACTATTTTGTTCAAAGTAAAGACAGCAACACTAGGTCAAAAAGGATTTCTCGATTCCTCAACTGCTGTTCTGTAATGACTTTCATCATTTCCTAATGTGTCATAAAACCAGCAGTAAATGCACTCTTTAAAAAAAATCCCTGATATCAAGAAAGCTGAAGAATAGATTTCTTCTGTCCAAAAATTTCCCCGTGTCTTAGTCTGCTCAGGCTGCCATAACAAAATGCCATAGACTGGGTAACTTAAAAAGAAATTTACTTTCTTACAGTTCCAGAGGCTGGCAGTCCAAGGCCAAAGTTCTGGCCATGTGGCTTCTAGCAAGGGCTGCTTCTTGGCTTGTGGAAGAAGCCACCTTCCTGCTACATGCTCTTATAGCCTTTCCTTGATGCATGCACAAAGAGAGAGAGGGATCTCAAGAGAGTGGTCCAGGGCCTCTTCTCCTATTGGATCAGGGCCCCACCTGTAGGACCTCATTTAAACATAATTACTTCCTTAGAAGCCCCATTTTCAAAGACATCCACACTGGAGATTAGGGATTTAACATATGGATTTGACAGTACCCCACACATCCAGTCTATAACATATGCAGGATTGTTGCATCGTGTTAGACAGAATATGACCCTGCTATTACTACCTTCACCTAGAGATTAAGTATGGTTTAAGAAGAGGTGTATGGGTGCCAAATTGGGACCACAGAATGCCCAGATATTTGGTCAGACATTATTCTGAATGTTTCTGTAATGGTGGTTTTGGATGAGGTTAACATTTAAATTGGTGGGCTGAGTAAGCAGATTTCCTTTCCTAATGTAGGTGGGCCTCATCCAATCAGGTGAAGGCCTGAGTAGGACAAAAAGCTGACCCTCAACTCCTCCCCACCCCTCTCAATCAAAAAGGGAATTTTTCCTGCCTGATTTCTTTCAAGCTGGGACACTGGGTTTTTTTCTGCCTTCAGACTTGAAATGTAACATCTGTTCTTCCTGTCTCAAACCTGCCCACTTTCAGACCAAAACTACCATCAGCTCTCCTCTGTCTTTAGCTTGCCAACTGTGGATCTTGAGACTTATCTGCCTCCATAATGGCATGAGTCAAGTCTTTACAACATATCTCTTTATATACATAAATATATATTCACACTCTATTGATTCTGTTCCTCTGGAAAACCCTGACATACATCTTTTCAAGATGCTTTGTAAAACAGATCAAAACATCTTCAAATTCAAACTGAAACCTGCCTTACTTAAGAAACAAGTGTATTAGTAACTAAGACTGAAATATAACACCACATTTCTGGGGTCAGTAAAATTCTGGATGCATAAATATAGTCAGCTTTGAAAAAGAATCATGGCATATTTTTCAGAATTTGATGGAGTTCTATTCAAGTGCAAGTCTCCCACTTAACTTTACCGATAGCAAGACCCTCAAATTATTTCAAGTGAAGTGTCACAACCAGATACAGCCTCATGAATATTCTAAGATAAACCTCAGCTTTGGAGATGTCCAAAGCAAAAAATTGACTAAGCCCTGGCCTTTGCTTTCTTCAGGAGCAAATCTTAAGAATTTATCCCCTCTTCCTATTCCAGCAGAATACCAAAAGTTAAAATATAGATATATTTTACACACACACACACACACACACACACACACATATATAAACTCTTAATATTAATTAGTGGATTTTGAAGTATTTTAGAATATGTATATATAAATATATAAAATTATATATTCTCTGTATATATATTTATCATATCTTACTATATATAAGTATACATATATTACAATATATAATATATTAAAATATATATAACATGTATGTAATTACAATACATATTATATATCCATGTAATATTATGTATAATATATTATAATATATCCGTGTGTATTATGTATAGTGTTGTGTATAATAATTGTAATAAATAATTATATGTAATATATTTTACTATATATGTAAAATTGAGAACCATACTTGCTACCCTACCCTTTCTAAAATTCTATTATAATATATAATATATAATATATATGTATATATATGTATAGAAGGAGAGAAAGAAACCACAATAACAACATAAACAACTAGAAACATCTTTTTTAAAATTTGCACATTAAGAAAGGAATGAACACTATATTTATTCTGTATCTTTGCTTCAGAGCCACACGTCACCATTGGTAAAGACAGGGAAGAGTTCTTTAAAACCTAGCGCGAGGGGGGCTTTAACATCATCTTCTGGGCAGCTCAGGTAGCTCAGCAGCTTAGCGCCGCCTTCAGCTGAGGGTATGATCCTGGAGACGCAGGATCGAGTCCCATGTTGGGCTCCCTGCATGGAGCCTACTTCTCCCTCTGCCTGTGTCTCCGCCTCTCTCTCTCTGTGTCTCTCATGAATGAATAAATAAAATATTTTAAAAATAAAAAAATAGGGGATCCCTGGGTGGCTCAGCGGTTTGGCGCCTGCCTTTGGCCTGGGGGCGCAATCCTGGAGTCCCGGTATCGAGTCCCGCTTCGGGCTCCCCCATGGAGCCTGCTTCTCCCTCTGCCTGCGTCTCTGCCCCTCTCTCTCTCTCTCTAATAAATAAATAAATAAATAAATAAATAAATAAATAAATAAATCTTTTTAAATAAATAAATTCATATTCTTCTCTATCCACTACCTACAAGGAAAGTCAACTTAAAATTATTAGGTCTTGGCCATCTGATCTTTCTGACTCATAGGAAGAAGGAAAAGTTTGAAAATGTTAACAGAGAAATTCTTTTAAGGGAAAATCCATTAGAACAAAGAAAATGGTTTCTGTAGATTTGAGGGTGAAGAATAAAGGCAAAACCATGTCTTTGGAAAACGCTCCACTAGGGCAGCCTGGGTGGCTCAGCGGTTTAGCGCCGCCTTTGGCCAGGGTGTGATCCTGGGCTCCCAGGATCAAGTCCCACATCAGGCTCCCTGCATGGAGTCTGCTTCTCCCTCTGCCTCTCTCTCTCTCTCTCTCTCATAAATAAATAAATAAAATCTTTCAAAAAAAAAAAAAGAAAAAAAATGCTCTGCTCACTCCCAGAAAGAGACTCTTCCATCCACTAGCGATCGCTGAAATATACAACACAAACACACTGTGAAATGTATCAAATAATTTAATTATCACCCTCTAGACTCAGAGAACATCAAATCACTCATTCATTTATTGATACACAAACTATTTATTTATTCAACACATATTTATTAAACATCTTTTCTTTCTTCCTTTCCCACATCCAAAACTCCAGAACCTTCCATCATCAGCACGCTCCAATACCACCAGCTAATGCCAGGGTGATTTTCAAGGGCTATTTATAGGGCTTCATCCAGATGTCTTCTCCCAGAAGTGGTCTAAGTTCTAAACAAGAGCTTCAACATCTCTTCCCCAACACACATACATACACACTCAGCCAGCCCTTTAGCTAGGTGAAACTCTCATTAAAGGCAAGTATGCTATGAAAGACTACCAAAAAAAAAAAAATTGCTCACAGAGGACATCGGAATTCATAAATATTAATTAGTGGATTATAGGGTATTTTGGAAAAGGGATGATAGCAAGTGTATTCGACACACAACGAATACCACCCACCTATATGCCACATCCTCCATCACACATAGATATACACACCCACGTTGTTAGAAGAATAGGGATTAGAAAGTTAGGAATTAACTTGGAAAAGTTTTCCGTTTTGAAAATGTTGCCAAATTTGTTTCTAAAATAACAAATCACTGTCTAATCTACAAGGACAGTGTGGAAGAAAACAGTCTTTCTTGGCAATGAGAAATATTTAAATATCCCAGTTTATCTAGATATCTAACCAAAAGGCAGAAGTGAATTATTCCTTCACTGTATTAATATAGTCGTCATCATCATCGCCTCTCTAAAGGTGAGTAGAGTGGAGTACCACCTAGTCCATACAACCTTCCTGAACCATTTGGATTAGTTTAATCACACGCTCACAATGTTGGATACTATGCATTTTCTCCCTTTCCAGTTAACAAAATATTTTAGGAAGAACTCACATTTGCTGATCATACTTAACCAATTACAAAGATTAAAAGGGGACAGTGAGTCTTTTTTGGCTTCGCTTGCCTATATCTTTGGCTGTATATCAAAAGCACTCAAGCACTCAATTTTGCCATCATAATTCTTTAATAATGTGGCTTGTAGTATTGATTTCAGTAAACAGACCCTAGAGAGCCTAATAGATTTTAGAGATTTTATGAATGATAAGTAGGCCCATTTGGTCATGTCTTACAGGATAATAAATGTCTGAGCCAATTTCCTTTGCCTTTGTACATTCAACATCTCCTCTGTCTTATACAGGCTTTGAAAGGAAGTGAAATTAGCTGAATAAGAAAGAGCTCGGCCTCTAGTACCTGACTACGAGGATGGGACCCTGACTCTGCCATTGACTAGTAACTTTGGAGCAATTTATTCCTTCATTCAAAAATATTATTCAATCATTCAAAAATATATATTGAATACTGGCAATGTTTTAGGTACTATTTACATGCTTGAGATCCAATGAAGAACCCAAATCCGTTTGGAACTTATAGTCTAATAGGAAGAAAGAATAAATAATAGTTAAAATAAAGAGGTAAGTAACTAAACATGGCCCGTTAGAATGTGTTGAATGTCATGGGGGGAGAGAAAATACAGAGTAGGATGAAAGGGATAGTAGGGAGTTGTCATTTTTAGTAGGGTGGTTGGGGTAGGCTTTATTGATATTCAAACAAAAATATGAAGGTGATTTAGCTATGCCTGGAAGTTCAAGGAACATCACAGCCATTTTGGCTCGTGTGAGCTAAAAGCCAAATAATAGGGAAAGGACAACAAAAAGGTAGAGGGGTAGTTGGGTGTTCAGATCATGTAGGGTCTTAGAGGACATTATAAGAGTTGTATCTGGGCAAAGTAGGGACAGAAAGCATCACTGCATGGCTTTGAGCAGAGAACTGACATAATCTGACTGTTGTTGGAAAGAGTTACTTCGGTTTCTGTATGAAGAGTGGATTGGGGGAGGGGCACCTGGGTGGCTCAGTGGTTAAGCATCTGCCTTTGGCTCAGGTCACGATCCCAGGGTTCTGGGATCAAGTCCCCGAAGACAGCCTGCTTCTCCCTCTGCCTATGTCTCTGCCTCTCTCTCTGTGCCTCTCATGAAAAAATAAATAAAATCTGAAAGAAAAAGAAAAAGAAAGAAAGGAAGGACAGGGGGAGGAGTTTGGGAAGAATGGAAACAGAGATCCGTTAGGAGGCTATTTCAATAATCTGCAGAAATACAAAGATAATAGCATGAGGGATAGTGAGATATGGCCTGATCTTGAATGTATTTTGAAGGTAGAATCAAAAAGATTATCTGAGAGATTGGATATGAAGATTAAGAGGAAAAAAAGAATCATGAATAACTCTATCTTGGTTGAGCAGCTGCATGAAAAAAATAATGTTGCAACTAGCTGAAATGAGGAATGTTATAGGTGAAGCAGGTTTGGAAAGACAATAAGTTCAGTTTGGGGACATACTGAATGGGAAGCTTCTAAGGGAACATGACAAGTAGGTAGTTGGATACTACATCTGGAGTTTGGGAGAAGTCTAGATTGGAGATACACAGTTGGAAATCATTTTCATCAAGTAATCACCAAAGGAGTCCATACATTCAGGAAAATAAGGAGAACAAAGGGCTGATCCATGAAATAGTCCAATAGTAAGAGGTGAAGGAGAAAAGGACAATCCCCAAAGATCCTAAAGGAACAACTCACTAAGCAGGAAGAACATCAGGATAGTGTGGTGTGCTGGAATACAAAGGAAGAAAGTATACAAAGCAGAACAGAGTGAACAATTCCAAGTGCTGATAAAAATTCAGCTTAAATGAGAACTGAGAATGGACTATGAAAATCAGCGACAGGAAGCTCATTGGTGACACTGATGAAAGCAACTTAAGTGAACTAGTGATGGTGAAAGCATTGGAATTGGTTTAAGAGATAAAGAGAATAATTGGAAACAATGGAAATAATTAGTGCAAGCAATTACTGTGAGTGTTCCTAGAAAGGGGACATAAATAAATAAGTCTGGAAGGGAATTTGGTTTTATTTCCTTTTCTATGTTTTGGAGAAAGAAGAAATAACAATATATCTGCATGCTGATGAGGATGTTCCCTTGCAGAGAAAAAGTTGATCATGTACGAGAGAAGAGGAACTGCTGAAGCAGTATCTCTAAGGAGGTGAGAGGGTGAGGGAGGAGAGTAGTCAGCAAATGATAAGATTGATTTTAAATATGACTGTGAATAGATCACATATGGTTACAAGGGAGAAAGCAGAATGCAGGTTGCAGATGCAGGTTGAGTTGAGAGAGGTGGATAAATGTGGGAATGGTAGTCAGTGTAAGACCCTGTGAGTACTTGCATTTTTTTAGTGAAGTAGACTCATAAACTGAGAGTAGTTTGGGGAAGGTGGTGTTGGATGTTTAAGGAGAGAAAAGGTCTGAAATAATTGTATGAAGAGTGTGAAAATGTCTGAAAACAGACTTTCAAGCAACACTAAGCACAAATGTTTGGGTTTGTGGATTTTGAGTTTAACAGGATTGAGGGAGTCAAAGAGCATACAAGAGAGTGATTATAATAATTAACTATAAAATTTAAGCTGAGAAATGGCGGGGGGGGAAGAGGACATCAAGGAGGTAAAGATCAATGAAAAGAAAGTAAAAGTCAGGCAATAGATTGGTGATCCTAGTGAGGCTAACAAATGTTGGAATTGGAATACTAACAGCAGTGAGGTGGAAAGAGAGATGATGGAGGGGTTGCAGCTAACAAGATCCAGGTTATGTGTCTGAGAAATGTGCTGCTTGGGCACAGGGCCAGACCCTTGGAGAAGATAAGTTCAAAGAATGAGCATGCAGTTATTTTAAAAATATGAAAAAAAAACCCAAAAGTTATGATGAGCCCTAAGAAAGAGTTCTGGGTAGGGAGAAGCTAAAATGAGGGAGAAAATAGGGGAAATGCTTCAGGAGAAGGAAAATAAAAGGAATGATAACTGGTACTGGGTAACATAATCAGGAGGGTCAGAGATGGAGATTTTTAGAAGGGGAAGAGTAAGCATGTTCTGAAAACAGCAATGGAGGGCAAACGGGGCTCCTCTCCCATCTCCAAGCCTGCGGAGTAGTGGAAGTGAACACAAGCACCAGTGAGGATCACTGTAAGGAGAGCAGGACCCTTTGGGGAGGGCTAGATTTTAGTTAGAGCAGGAAGGACAGAGGGATGCTCAGAGAAACGATTTAGATCTAGAAACATTTGTCAATAATGGACTGTGATTTTCTGAGGGCATAACTGGAAGGATTTCAGGAGTTGAGGAGATAGAAGAGAATGTAATAGGAGATGCACGGGTACTTATGAAAATCTGAGTATAAGAATGAGAAGAAAACAGAGATCCAGGGTCTTAATAAAGCCATGACATGGTTAATGACCACAAGAAGATTATTCCTATAAATTCAGAGCACAGGGTGCTGTGAGGAAGTGGTGAGTGTTGGAAGTTGTGGAAAAATATAAACAATATGTACTCACCATCCAATTTAATGCATCCAATCTGGCTTCTGCCCCAAATCTTGCTGTGAGTTTCCATGAAGATCACCAGCAATGCTCATGGGCCAAATCCAGTCCTCATATACTTGTCCCCTCGCCAGCACTTTGTAGACTTCTTTCCCTCATAGAATCTCCTCTCTTGGCTTCACCAATATCATTCTACCCTGGATTTTTTCCTCTTTCTAGCTATTCTTTCCCACACTCTTTTGTTGGCTCTTTCTCCTTTATCCTGAACTAAGTCAGAGTTTCTGACTCTGATTCCTCTCAACTTGACATCAGTGACTGAAACACCATCTGAGCAACACCTTACCTCTGAGCTCCCAGCTGATATATTCAGTTACCCACCTACTAGTGAACAGCTACAACTGGATGTCTCTCCAAGATGTCAAACTTTACATGTCTAAACTAGAACTAGATTTTCTCTCACAAAACACCTCCCTGCTGCCAACACCAACTGTCTTCATTTCAGTGAGTAACATGACATCCACCTAACTGCAGAAGTGAAAACACCTAGGAGTCAGTCCTCATTCTTCCCTGTCCTGCAGCACCCACATCCAGGATGTTATTAAGTCCTATCAACACAATCTCCAAAATATCTTGCAATTGTCTGCTTCCCTAGAGCTCCCTGGCTATCACATTAAGCTACCCCTCACCACCTGCTTTCACCTACCTGCCACCCAACTGGTCTCACCATACCCACCCTTGCTCTCCTCAGGTCCACACATCACACAGCATCAAACATGAGCTTTTGAAATACAAATCAGACCATATCACCTTCTTGCTTGAAACTATTCAAAATAAATAATTCCAGATAAAAATATAGTTGAGTTTATTCATATTTTTTATAATCTGGAAATGGAAAAGTTCTTTTAATCATGGTTTAAATCTAGACACCATAAAGACCAACTTAATAAATTTGATTGCTTGAAAATCAAAACTCTGGATTGAAAAATATCAAACTAGGAAAACATATTTGTTATGGTATCACCAGGCATACTTTCCTTAATTACAAAGTAATTGTTTCACAAGGAACTCCTATAAATCAATAATGAAAAAAACTACCTAGTAGAAACATGATTAATGTGTATGAAAACATACAAATTCTAAAAACTTATAAGAAAAAAACCTCAATCCTATTCATGATTCAAAAAAAAAAGTCATTTCCAAAGACATTGATATGCCATTTCCCACTTACCAAATACACAAAACTTAAATGAAAATACTTAATGATATCCAGTATTCAGAAAGGTATTGGAAAACAGGCATTCTCATATATTTGGAGATAAGAGTTTTAAATTGATGAAGATCAATTCAGCAACATCCTTCAAAAGTTTAAAAAACACATAATAATGTTACTCAATAACCAAATTGCAAAAGTGCCCCAAGATTTACAATCAAAGATATTTTGGAGGGGCACTTGGATGGCTCAGTTGTTGAGCATCTGCCTTCAGCTCAGGTCGTGAGATTGAGTCCCACATCGGGCTCCCCACAGGGAGCCTGCTTCTCCCTCAGCCTATGTCTCTGCCTCTGTGTATCTCTCATGAAAAAATAAATAAATCTTTAAAAAAAATGTGTTGGGGGGCGCCTGGCCTGGGTGGCTCAGTGGATTAAGCTGCCAACTCTTTATTTTGGCTCAGATCATGATCTCAGAGTTCTAGGATCAAGCTCATCTTGGGCTCAGTGCTCAGCAAGGAGTCGGCTTGACATTCTCTCTCTCTCTCTCTCTCTCTATCCTCTACTCCTTCTACCCCTCCCTGCACTCTCTCTCTCAAATAAATAAATCTTTAAAAAAGAGATGTTTTTGCCAGTATTTTCTACTATGACAAAATAAAATCAAAAGGCAAGCTACAAAAATACCTATCAATAACTAATTGATGAAAAAAGATCATAAATCCATAAAATAGGGTATTATGTAGCTTTTTAAAGGATGAGATATTCTGGGTGTCAATATATTGTTCAGCAAAAAGATAAATACAGACCATAATGTAAAAATGATCCCATTTGTTTTTTACATATACAAATATTCAAATATTTGCATAAAATTCGAAGCAAACACAAGAAATTTTAATTGTGACTATCCTTGAGAAAATGGCAAGAGCATCAGTGTAAGAGTGAGAAACATATGCATATGTATGGAAATGTATAAAAACAGAACTTTTTAATCAAAATATTAGGCTAGCTGGGCAAGAAGACCGAATTGTTTAATTTCTGTATCTCCATGTTTTAAAATATAAACTAAATGGTATGCAATTTTTTAAAGATTTTATATACTTATTTATTTAGAGAAAATGAGAGCAAGCATACATGAACAGGGGGAGGGATGAGGAGAGAATCTCAAGCAGACTCCATGCTGATCATGGAGCTCAATATGGGGCTGATCCCACGGCCCTGAGATCATGACCTGAGCGGAAATCAGGAGTCAGATGCTCAACTGCCTGAGCCACCCATGCACCCCCAAATGTTATACAAGTTAAAAAGAGAAAATCTATGCTTTAAAATGACAATTACAATTGTTTTAAAGTATCTTTGATGGCTCCCCGTTATCTAGAATATGATCCAGCATTCTTACTATAGTTTGAATCCCAGACCCTGCTGATCTGGGCCCTGTCTCTTACTCTTCTCTGCTGCTAAATAATATCCTTACTGTATTCTTTCAATTTCTCAAATATTCCATAATACCAGGACATTTGTATCTACCAGAGAGATTTTCCCTCTGAGTTTGTACAGCTAACTCCTAATCCCTTAGGTCTTGGCCTAAATGACACCTCTTCAGAAGGTCTTTTTCCTAGTTACTCTAAAGATATTTCTTTATCCCCAATTATTGCCTCAGGTCCTAGTTTGATTCTTCTTTTTTTAAATTTTTTTTTATTTATTTACGATACTCAGAGAGAGAGAGAGAGAGAGAGAGGCAGAGACATAGGCAGAGGGAGAAGCAGGCTCCATGCACCGGGAGCCCGACGTGGGAATCGATCCCGGGTCTCCAGGATCGTGCCCTGGGCCAAAGGCAGGCGCTAAACCACTACGCCACCCAGGGATCCCTGATTCTTCTATATTACTCTGCAAATTTGTGATTTTTTTCTGTGACTTTTTTTTTTTTTTTGAAGGATTGGGGTGGACCTTCCACTGGAACATAAGCTCCTAGAAAATCAGGAACGATGTTTGTTTTGTTCACTTCGGTGAACACTTCCAGAGCCTAGCATTTAGTAGGTGCCCAATAGAGTAACCATATAAATGATCATCCAAGCAAGGACCTTTTTCTTTTTTGAGAGAGAGAGAGAGAGGAGAGAGAACACATGCATGAAAACAGAGGGTAGGGGCAGAGGGGAAAGGAGAGAGAGAATCTTAAGCAGGTTCCACACCCATTGCAGAACCCAATGCAGGGCTCGAACCCACAACTCTGAGATCATGGCCTGATCTGAAATCAAGAGTCAGACACTTAACCTACTGAGCCACCCAGGCACCCCCAAGCTGGGACACTTTTGAGAAAGAAAGGGGGAGAGTACAATTTTTTTTCATAGGCATATGTATAAAGAGGAGAATCCTAATAAAATCAGAAATATATTCACCCTAGTAAAAGCACATTTTGAAAATTGCATGAATGGCTATTGATAATGAAAAGCTTAAAGATCCATTAGGAAAAAGAGTTCAAAATAGGCAAGTATTAGAATTTGCTTTTAGAGGTTGTTTCCTGATCTCCTCCTCTCCTCCCTTCATGTTGTTATTTCTTGTTCTTGCTATGCATAAACAACAGTGGCAAGACTTCCACATTTCCTTTTAGCTTGGCCTTCAAACTTAATTCAGCTAGCTAATCTATATGATCTGCCTCAAACTATAATTCTCCTCAATTCTAATCATTGCCCCTTTACTGCACTTGACTGAAAAATAATACCATGCAAACAGTCCTCAAAAAAACATTTCTAAATTACAGCGGGACTCTGTCAAAGCAAAATTCAGAACACAGTTAAATATAGTGCCAATTACCCTTTAAGTTGTGATAACCAAGGTAATGAGAATCAATTTTTATTTTCTACTGCTCAGTCAGAAAAGATTACAAACCAGAAAAGATTTAGCCACATATCTGCCATGATCAATCTTATTAAATAACTTAGCTTCCCACAATACCCTGAAGCTCCACTCATTTATCAAACCTATTACACACACATGTGTATTAAACACACACACACACACACACACAGAATAAAAGGCAGCCTATAAGACTATAATTCCTGAAACTCCAGGATGCCCAAACATTTCAAGGGGACAGCATATCCCTTCACAAATTTTTGAGACGATAGCATGAGTTGGATGAACCTAAGTTCAAACCAGGCTCAAGCAATAACGACACAATTATTTAGACTTTCTCCTTCCATTTCTAATCTTTCCAAATGAGGTTTGTTCATCTAACCAGTGGGGTTTTGTGAGGACTAAGTGGGAATGAAATAGCAACTAGCACAGCACCTGGCATATATCCTATGTTCAACAAATGTTAGCTTCTTCTGTGCTTTGGCTCTTCACCTCAAGCCTCCACAAGGTACCAGCATCACTCCCACAGGCCACATCCACCTAACGCGGTGATGTGGGGTCTGGAGGAGGGTGTAAGGGAGGAGGGGGAGGGGTAAAGAGGTGACAATCAGTGACTCACTCTCCCTGTGGAGCTGTTTTGCTTTCTTGGTACTGCTGCCTATGCACGGCGTACTCTGACATATGAGCGCCTTTTCTTAGTAGCTGCAGCTTCCAGATACGCGTGATGTTCTTACAAGCCAACTTGATACAAGCACATTTTTACATTTTAACTTGACCCTAAGAAATAAGCAATTACACTTATAGGTTTGGGCTTTTTGTTTTGTTTTGTTTTTGTTTTTGTTTTTGTTTTGTCTAAAGTACAATGTATAAAAGAACCCCCTCTCTCCTCCTGGGGAGTAAAAATCCAAGACAGGCTATCAACAGTGGTGTCAGGTGGAGGTGGGTCAAGGGTCTGGATAGAATGACAGTGCAAACATCTGCTGGCACTGCTTAGTGACACTACAAGCTAGAACCTAAAGGTTTGTTTTGAAGATCGTGAAGTATCCACAATATCAAATCAAACACACCAAAGGTCCTGTTTCAGCAACTCCCATTAAGATTGTACATCCTCTCCATGTCAACCACTTTGACCAGATCTCAGACAGAAAAGAACTGACTCTCTCACTAAGCTTCCCAAAGGGTAGACTGGCCCTTAAATTTTATAGCACTTTGGGCTAGGCTGAAATCACTACCATTTAAAGGACACAAAAACAAGCCATATTCAAGTCCAAGGTGACAGAAGGGAACTTAGGAACAACAACTCTGTGGACTTTACTGGTTGGTAGCAGCATTGACTCCTCTTCCCCACCACCCCCACCACTTTATTTAAAAACCTCAGCCCCAGTGTTTTAGAGTTCCCTTTATCAGTCATATTGTATATCCTCATGTTAACAGAACTTTTAGAAGATCCTCCTATTTTCCCAGAACTCCTGAAGGGGCCAATCAGATTAGAATTCACCTTCTGGAACTCTCACTACCAAAATTAAAAAAAAAAATCAGCTTCAAATTTTTAAAATTTCATAAGGGATTTAATGCCATAGTTTGAATCTTGTCAAATATATCTGTGACTCCTCCTAATTTTTTTGGTGCAAAGTATGAATGTAATTAGTAATTAGTATTTGAAGTTTCTTTTTGTCTATGTAAAGCTTCAGCTCAAAATATTTTAGTATCTGTTCTTCCCTTCAGTAATGTTAAATGAAGCATCACAAATTTAGCCTTACACACAACAGTTTTTTAAAAAGAAATCTCTGAAAGATGTAATTATTTAAATTCAATTTCATAAAGATTGTAACTGCTTGAAAAAATGGAAAATAATTATGAAAACTGTCACTGATAATTTTGGCTAACAAAATGCAACACAAAAGAAGAAAAAAGCCGGCATGTAAGTGCATTTAATGTAAATGAGTGATTTGCTATATAAATGATGCATTTTTAGATTTGTAATAATTTCCTGCTTCAGGGCCCCTCTTCAGGGCCCCTTTTCTGGAATACATTAGGAAAAGTAAAAGGCCAAATGGAACATTGGTGGCAGTTCATTTTATCTTAGAATTGGCTGAGCTGTGTCAGATCACATGAGCTAATGGTGTTAGATTGATTTCCTTTCATTCTTAGCCACATTGATGAATTCCAGTACTTTGTTCTGTCTCCCCTTCCTACAGGCCTCCGGGGTCTCCCACACAATATGTTAGCTCAAATGTGCTCACCTCTTCAAAGCCTTCTACACCTGGAATAGCCTCCTCCAGGTTCATCCTACTCACCTTAGGTTTCAACCCAATGCCTGTGAGAGGAATAATAAAGTGGAAAGAACTCTTGCTTTAGAGCCAGGCAGACCTGAACTCTCAATCTCTCTACAGCTTTTTTACCTATGATTCCTTGATCAACCTATTAACATCTCTGAATTTGTCTCCACATCTTTAATATAATGGTGATAATCCTTATTTCATGGCGTTCATGGTTTCATGGTGTAAACAGACTAGTACAAAGGACATCCCTATATGGTGCTACCAATCTCTAAACTCTAAATGAGAGGAAGTTAAAAAAAATAAAAATAAAAATAAATAAATGAGAGGAAGTTGCAGTCTGTAGGTGACTTCCTGGGACCCTGATCTTCAATAAGACTTAGGGTAGTGTCAGTCAAATATTCATCACTTCAGTTAACCCAAGATGCTGTAAAATTAGTAGTGATGGTGACTATACTGAAATGTGGGCTAACAATCTTGTTGTCCAACTGAATTGCCTCTCTGTTGGGTGTGTTATCATCAAAGATAAGGTTCCTGAAGATTTACTAACAGAGGACCACTTAACATAGACCTTTCCTTACCTTTACCCTGCTCAGAATGTTCTAGAAAGCACTTGTATTTTTCCAAACAATCTGTTTATCTATTGCTGTGTAAAAAACTAACCTTAAATTTTAACAGCTAAAAATAACAACAATAAAGCAACTTCTCTGAGCCAAGAATCCAGGAAGGGCTTAGTTGGGAGCCTCTGTCCCAGAGTCTCTCACGAGGTTGCATTCAAACAATAAACTGAGGCTGTGGTCTCATCTTCACGGGGGGAGGGCTGAGGGTCCACTTCCAATGTCATTCACCTAGTTGTTGAGAAGGCTTTGTCTGGGCCTCTTCCCAGGACAAGCAATCTAAGAGAGCGAGAAGGAACCTAAGATAGAAGTGTAGTGTTTTTATAGCCACACTTCACAATCTGCCATACTCTGTTCCCTAGAAGTAAGCACCTCAGTCCAGCCCACAGTCACTGAGAGAGAATGACACAGTGGTATAAACATCTGGAAGTGGGGATCACTGGGGGCTACCCCTCAAGTAGTCATTGATGTGATCATTTATGTCTGAAAGCAAAGCTAGCTGACTGCTCCGTGATGAGAGCCACTTCATTGAGTTATTGAATTGGCAGGGCACTATGGCTCTCTCCTCCATGTTTCTTCCAAGTGTAGAGGACCTGGAAAACAACTTCTTTTTAGAAGAGTTCATATCCAGCAAATACATCACAGGGCTTCAGACCATGTTTATAGCCAATGCACTCTTCATGCAGTTTCAGGATGTGCTTTCATGGAAAAAAGAAGTGGGAAGCATGATCCAAAAGATCCACTGTTACCAACATATCTTTCCAAATTCCACCCTTGGCCAAACTAATACAGTGTAGTTAGAAGCCTGTGCATTCCTTGGACTGTCCTGGTATTTACAAGCCTCCCAACCTAAGCCTGAATATTTCCAAAGACATTAGTTCAGTCCTTTGAAAAGCCATTCAGGCCACAATGGAACACACTAGTGTATTAAATCTGGAGATGTTACCCCTGGAGTTTGCTAAACGTTTCTCTTGTGACCTGAAAGAGTTAATAAGACATACTTGGCCTAACTTGTAATGAGTGTGGCACTTGAGCAGTGATGATAATAAAGCTTTTTATATTGGTATCCTACTGAGATCTTGGTTAGTAGTTTTTTAAAACAGCGCACAAGCATATAATGACTTTTTATTTTGTGTCTGGAGAACTAATTATTCTGGAGAAATAATATTTAAATACAACTACAAGTCAAAGATTACTGACAAAAGAAACACACTGTTAATCTGAAAGCTAAATACCTTTGTTTCAAATGCCAGAAAACACATATTACTATTACTCATGAGGAACTGACCAATTACAGCCATGGAGGCAAACTAGTAAACCACGATTCTTAAACCATGGTTAATGGAGTTCTGGGACTCCTGAGAGATGCCACTGAGGACCCACAGGGAAGGGAGAGGAGAAGCCAACTAGACAGGGCTGTGGCCCTCCCCAGCTAGGCTCTCATCTCAACTACAGCTCAGCCTCCATCTGTTCTATGCACTGAGCTTAGCTTAAAATGTCACACAAAATTGATAATATGCAGGATTGGCAAGTTTATGAGAAGTGCAGTTTTGTACAATGTAGGGAAGAACACGAATCATTATAGCAGCTTTGGAGGGCAATTTGACATAACCTATCAAAATTTAACTCTGGTACTTTTTGTGCCTGAGATTCCATATCTAAAATACCACAGCGAGCTAATGGCTGAGTCTGGTGTGGCATAATCTCAAGCAGGGTGATACATTTACTCGGAGACTGAACACTCTTTGCGGAATGATCTAGCTCCTGACTGATTTTATTAACTAAATTTTTATTTCCCTGTTTTGAAACACTGTGTCACATAGGAATTGACAAATTTTGAAGGGACGACCACTTGCAGGATACTATTTATCACTCAATGGACAATAATTTCTTTTTTGTAAAAGGACCATTGTTGGCATTTTAATATCCAGTAGCAAGACTATACCCGGACACAAAGAAAGTACTAAAACTATTTGCTGAGCAGGTAAGTGAATAAATGTTAAGCAATATGTAAATATGGCAAAGTGTCCATTATATATGCCTATATAAAGAAAAAGAGATAATGACTATCTTTGCTGGACAGTGGAGCTGAAAATGCTCCTTTAGGTAAACAAAACAGTCATTTCTTCTGTATTCTCTCACCCATTTTCTACTCAGATCCAAAGAAAGGTAGACAGGGAGGGAGCGAAGGGGGTAGGAAATAAAGATAGAAGGAAGGAAGGAGTGAGTTGTGGAAATGGTAGGTTAAACAGCTTGATTCAAGACCATGAAAATAATTGTTATATACCTATAACAGTAGCAGCTTTAAAATTATTTTCATTGTGAGGGCAAGAACTACTTTTTTACTTCTCCAGGAAATGAAAAAAATATGTACTGTTAGTTTTATATTGTCAGTTAGATATTGAGTTACCAAAATTACAATTCTACTCAATATTTGAAGTGATAGCTTAGAGGGAAAGTTTGCCTGATCTGAAACATAAATTTCTTTGACATTCTGTGTCACTCCATAAATATTTTTGTACATAATGGACAAGATATAGAAATATAGCTTTTTATCACAAGCCAAGAGAAACAAAAATCTATGCTGCAATGCCATCCACATTGTATTTCTACCAAGAAGTGAAATATAGATTTTATACCCCAGTATAATACCCAAGTATTATTTCAAAAATATTATATTCAACAGTTAATATGGTATTTGACACATGGTAGAGGTCAACCAATATTTGGTGTCAATCGTGCCCCTCAATGGTCATTACACACACTCTATTCAGTGTCATTTGTTTTTTCTGCTCCATTCCCACCAAAAAGTTTTATTTGGGTATAATTTACATGCCATACAATTCATATGGGTGGTAGCATCTATATTCTTTACTAGGTAGGCCAAATCTCTGAAACACCTATTATGTGCAAAGCTCCTTCTAAGGGACTCCTGCCTATGGGCTCCTTCTTAACTACTTTCACATCAGTCACCATGCTACTGCTACATTACCCCCCAAATTATGGATTAGCTGATTTAATAAGGAATGGACTCCAGACCCAAAGGCAGTCAGCCCACAGGAATCCTTTGGCCCATGGGATGGGTTAACAGGAAAGTTCTGCCAAGTAGGGAGGGTGGTGACCACCTATACTGATCATATACTTCTCTGAGAGAGCCCGAAAAGAAGACATAGAGAATTGAAGACCCAAAAGCCAAAATATGATGCCCAGAATATAGCAGAGACAGTGAGAAGTTGCTATCACACTAAAGGAATACGATAGGGGGATAGAATAGGATAGGATCGGATCGGATCGGATCCCTGCCATGAGAGATGAATGAGAATGTCTGCTCCCTAGACCTGAGAGATTATTCCAACCCAACTCCATGGGGGAGTGAGTGAGCCCCATCTAGCAACTGAAACACACAGCTTACCAGTGTTCACTGTTTAGCTGATGCTGTGACCAGTCTCCCAAGGTATCCTAACAATAGTTGATCTTGATCCTGGTTATGCCCATTTCAGTAACTTTGTATACAGTCCTTGATCACATCATGTAAACGCCAGAGGCTTGTCTATTGCCTTGAGCTGGTAGCTCAACTGGGGGTTCAGTGACTTACTTTCTCCTAAGTCATTACCAAAACAATTTTGCTTATAATGAAATGATCATAGCAGTACCTTACATTTATTTGTTGAGCACTTATTCTTTACCCAGCCCATCATTTTCAGATTGAATTTTTCCCCAAAATCAAATAAAATAAGATTAGTCATTATTTCCATTTTACAAGTGGCCTAAGTCTAAGAAAATATGAAACAGCTTGCCCAAGGCACACAGCCAGTTAGTAAAGTCAGGATTCAAGCCAAGGCTATCAGATGTATGACCCAGAATACCTAGCCACCAAGCCTATGGCCTTGGATTTACTGGTTCCAAAGGGTATGGGTATGATCCCAGGATCCCAAGGAGAGGATAAGGTCAAGAGAGAACCTAGAAAAATATGGCTACAACTCCCTGGTACTCTGTCAGGATTATGACTTAAAAGAAAGTAGACGGCCTTCCAGTTCCCTTGAGATCTAGCTTTGTGAAATATCAGCTCTTCTTCTTAAAGATAACTTTGTAATAGAAATTACTATCTTATTGATGGCCTCATGATAAACTCATATTACTTAAGGCAGCATGAGCGTGTCTTAGCTCCTTGAAACCTAGAAACAAACAAAAAAGCAAACCAACAACAACAACAAAAATCTAACTAAAACATATGCTTTGCAAGGAAAAGGCATTCATCTTAGTTTCCTTCAAATAAAGAAAGGATAATAGAGTGAGGAAGACAGCAAGATGGTGAGCGTGGTGATTATATTAGTCAGGGTCCCACCAGGAAACAGCTGGGCACACTCAAAAAAAATTGAGGAGAGTTTAACAAAGGGGTTATGTACAAAGATTTGAGCAGGCACCAGGGAAATCACAGAATGATGATGGAAACATAACTAGAACCTGGAGAAATAACTGTGTGGAGAGGGTCATGTGGAAGTCACTGTGGCCCTTCATCATTCAAGAAGAAAGCAATAAGTCCAAGGAGACCCTGAAGAGAGAGAACCAGGGAAATAAATATCCTGACCTCATCACCAACCACCCCACCCCCCAATACCTGCAATTCTCTATCAGCCAAGTTCAGCTTGAAGCTGGAGAAATAGGAAGCCTATTGCTGTGGGTCAGCATTTTGGGGCAAACAGAGTGAAAAGTACATATGGAAGGGGAAATTGGAAGATACCTGCATACGGTGGTAAAAATAAAGGATTGGTGGAGATCAGATTTAAGAAAAAAAGAGAAATTGTGACAATATGGAGCAGGCAGTTACACAGATGTGTCAGGTTAATAATTAGAAATCTACAAACTCCCCTTGCACCATCTCCTTTGGCTCCCCATCCCTTTTCACCTTGGAACCAACACTGTTGTTCATACTGCCTCTGCAAGGTCTGAGGTCAATCACTAGCATAGGCCCTATTATAAGAATGATTCTAATTAAACAGTCTTCCCAAGTTTCTTCCTATTGTTAAAACATTTTGTTCCTAACATTTAAAGGATTATCACCAATCCTTCTCAAACTCTTCCAAAAACTTCAAGAGGAGAGAATACTCACAAACTCAATTTTCTGAGGTCATCACTACTCGAATACCAAAGCCAGATAAGGACATGCCAGGAACAGAGAACTAGAGGCCAATGACTCTGATGAATATAGATGCAAAAATTTTCAACAAAATATTAGCAAACTGAATTCAATAGCACAATTAAGGGGGCCATACACCATGATCACGCAGGATTTATCACTGGCATGCAAGAATATTTCAACATATGTAAGTCAATAAATGTGATTCACCACATTAATAGAAAGAAAGATAACAACCATATCATCATCTCAATAGAAGCAGAAAAAGCATTTGACAAAATGCAACATCCTTTCATGATAAAAATTCTCAACAAAGTGAGTGTAAAAGGAACATATCTCATCATAATAAAAGTCACATATGACAAGCACACAGCTAACATACTTAATGGTGAATGGTGAAAAGCTTTTCCTCTAAGATCAGAAGCAAAATAAGGGTGTCCACTCTCACCACTACTGTTTGACACAGTACTAGAAGTCCCAGCCAGAGCAATTAGGAAAGAAAAAGAAATAAAAGGCATCCATATCAGAAAGCTAGAAGTAAAACTATCTTTATTTGCAGATGCTATAATCCCATGTATATAAAATCCTAAAGACTCTACCAAAACTGTCAGAACTAATCAACAAATTTGGTTAAGTTCCAGGATACAAAACGAACATAAAGAAATCAATTGCCCAGCTGCCATAAAAGAAAAATGCTGATCCTAAAATTTATATTTCCTAAAATTCATGGGTCACAGGATAGCCAAACAATATAGAAAAAGAAGAACAAAATTGGAAGACTCACACTTTAAAAGATCAATAAAACAGATAAATCTCTAGTCAGATCAATATAGAAAAAAAAAAAAAAGAGAAAATTCACACATTACCAATATCAGGAATGGGCGAGGTACATCATTACAGATCTTCCATCTATTCAAAGAATAATAAGAAAATAAAAGGACGAATTCCTTGAAATATACCAACTATTGTAGCTCAAAAAGGAATAAATAAAGGATTTATTTATGAATTAACTATAATGAGCATGTATTATTGATGGTGGGTGACAGGCATGTAAGGAAGGGTTCAGTAAGCTATTCTCTCTGCCTTTATGTATTTTTGAAAGATCACCAATTAATGTTTTTAAATTAATAGATATGACACAAGGCTAAATAAATATTTATCAAATGTTAAGCTTCCTTTAATGAGATTCTGTGTAGTCTCTGATCTCCACCAGCAAATTGGATGGCCTTAAGCAAGCTATTTGACTTCTTTAAATTTCAGTTTTTCAATTTGTCAAAAGAAGGAATCAACATAAATCATAAGATTCCTTCTGGCTCTCACATTCTATGATTTTGAACTAATGAATTCCAAGACTTCTTATAAATATTTCCTCTACAGAACTCACTAGGTAGCAGTATGACTACATTTCTGGATGTGAGCATGGCAGAGATACTTGTTTGGTGAGTAAAATCCATTAGTAACTCCAAATTACTCTTAACTACTTTGTTCTTCATATTCTCTCTCTCTCTCTTTTTTCCTCCCTCCCCCAATCCCCTCTTTCTCTTTCTTCCTATCAATGGCAAGTTAAATTATGTCTCTTTTTTATCAACTTTTAAAAATAGAATATGGTGTAATAGAATTAATACCAAATCTGCAGGGAATACTGCTATCTTCCTTTTGTGATTCAGGACAGAGTCCTGGGGTCCCTGGGTGGCTCAGTGTTGAGCATCTGCTTTTGGCTCAGGTCATGATCCCAGGGTCTTGGGATCAAGTCCCGCATCAGATTCCTGGCAGGGAGCCTGCTTCTCCCTCTGCCTTTGTCTCTGCCTCTCTCTGTGTGTCTCTCATGAATAAATAAATAAAATCTTTTTTTTTAAAAGGACAGAGTCCTTTAGGACTGTTGAATTATCCCAAATCATAATTATATAGTATATGCCCTTCACATAATTTCTCCTTCTCTGGGGCCAGCTCCCAGTGAAACACATTTTAACTACCTGACCCTTTCCCATTTAGCAAAGTTGATTGATCCCAGAGTAGACCCCAGACACACATCCATCAGTCTGTCCTGAACACTTGAAAAAAATAAAACCTAGATTCACAAAGTTTCTGAGTAACCGTAATGGCTCTTCTCTAGATGAAAAGGAGGAAGTTTCATAATCTCCTGCTGCCGAATCCTTGTGTCAGCCAGTACTCAGTCATGAGGCAAAACCTACACACCAGTTACTTCAGCAGAAAGAATTTTATGTCAAGAATTACCAATAAGGCACTGAACAACTGCAAAGGTAACATGGAGGTAGCAAATACGAGAAGTAACTCCTGCATGACTGGGGAGTAGAGAGAAGCAACTGAATTGTCAGAACTGAGAAAACAGTTCTCCATATTTTCTTTAAGATTTATTTATTATTTATTTATTTATTTATTTATTTGAGATAGAGAGAAAGAGTGCACACGTGCAGGAGGAGGGGCAGACGGAGAGAGAGAGAATCCCAAGCAGACTCCCCACGGAGTACAGAGCCCATTGAGGGCTCGATCTCACAACCCTGAGATCATGACCTGAGCTGAAATTAAAAGTTGGACATTTAACATAGTGAGCTACACAGGCACCCCCAACTCTGCATATTTCTTCTCACATTCCTGAGACGAGAGTGGTGGATAGGAGACTACCTAAGGAACCCTGGTGTTTGAAGTCAGGTGTGGAAGAGAATATAACTCAGAAGTGCCGGGCTTAAGGACCTCCCCCTTTGACTGGAGGCAGAGAGGAGCCAGCACTCTGCTGGGCGTCAGAAGCTGAGGGCGATGGCAAAACAACACAATGTGAAAACCAAACTCTGAATCCCAAAATGCAACTTTTGGAGTAATCTCTCTTGGCAAATGAGAACTGCAGAGAGTGCCAGAAAGAACTTTTATCTGGATCAAAGGCTGATTTTGACTAAGTAACTCAGAGAGGGGTTATGTTCCTGGAGGGCAGTAAAGTTCCCAAAGATGTTAGAGGCATTTCATCCTCACACACAACAGAAACACTACTCACTGCCTGCTCTCCCAGACCTCATCCCCAATTTGGAAAATGCTTCCTTGAGAGGCTTTGTCAGTTGAAACGTCAAGAAGCCAAAGGATAAAATGGAATTTCCTGGGAATTTAGTATGGACGAAGAGTGTGGGAAGCCTTCAGTGTCAGACTGATCTGTTTATTGAATCTCAGCTCGATCACTTACTATTGAGTGAATTATCTTGGGGGAAAAAAAAGATTAAAAAAGAAAGAATTACTTTGGGAAAATTTCTTTACCCTTCTGCATGTGAGTTTCCTCATTTACAAAAGAGGGATGAGGGATCTCATAGATTGTTGTAGTGCTGAGCATATTTAATAGAGTATCTGGCTTTCTCTAACAGTAGACTCAAATATTCCGCTGGAGGAGGAATCACTGTATGGATAGTTCCATAGGTGGATAATATACCACCACCTGGGGCAGCCCAATGGCTTTTCTGTTTGCTCAGTCAACATACATTTACTAAAGTAATACTTTGTGTCAGGCAACCTGCAAAACTCTTGAATACCACAGTGAAAACACATCATGGCCCTGACCATACAAGAGCTAATAGTATAGCAGAGGAGATGAGCAAGTAAACTGGTTGGGAGCAAAATCATTAGTGGCTACCAGCAAGTCTTTGATGCTTTGTAAAGACAAAATTTCATTCAGACAGCTACGTCAAAATTAACATAAGGAACCTGTATGTTAAATTATGATAGGATATAGAAAGTGCCCCATACATAGCAAGTAACCAATAGATGGGAGTTCTCTTCTCCCCTTACTAGAGATGTGTCTTAAGTTCTATGTACCTATGACATTTCCCCCAAATCTTTGGTAAACACAGGTTTTGCTTGATGATTTCACTCTCTTTCTATGTCCTATGAAATAAGACCCCTCTGACAAAATGGTGCATATTACCCAGTTGTTTCTGTACACTGATCCATCTTGTACAGATCCATCTTGATCAGATCTATCTCTGATCTTCTTCTTATCCAGGGTGTGGTTTTCCCTAAGTGCTTTCCTGTGATGAGAAAGTCAGGAGGTGACTGGGTGAATATGTGTGAGTAATGCTGACTTGTGGCTTCCGTGAGAAGATAGCATTTTACTTATTTCCAAAACAACCCAATCTGTAGAGAGCATCAAAGTCTAATGGGTCACTTTGTTGTGCTTAAAGTATTTCTGGCAATCATATTGGGAAAAAGAAAATATTTCTCCTCTGAAACTCAAATTACTCTGGAACAGGACCTTTCATATGCTGTTTATGTTGTAATGTGTCTGTAAATTATCTCCAATCTGAGTTCACAAAGGGAAAGGATGGAAGTATGTAGCTTTTAATAACTGCTCTTAGCTTTCATGTCCTGATCAAAGATCAGTTTTAATAACTGCACCTTGCTCTAAAATTCCTTCCATATCAAACTGGACATATTATATTCACTTATTGTTATAAATAACAATGTCTTATTATTTCATGATGTTTTAAGGCTGTTCTTCTTCTGCCCTGGGTCATTTTACACATAGATGCAGTTAATTGAACACCAATGAGTTCATAGCACTGTCATGTACAAGAGTTCCTTTGGATTCAGATTCCTTAGCTTTCAATTTAAACTCCAATCTTTAATTTTAAATAAATTTAGCACTTCCTTAGCTCATTAGAATGACAACTGATTTTACTGGATAAAAGCAAAATTCTGAACATTATCCATGAGGAAAGAAAAAAAATGTAAAGAAAATGAGGATGAAGACGGCAGATATGGCATGCTTCATCACAAAATGGTGATTTTAAGAGGGCTACTTTAATCATTAGAGTTATTCTGTATTAAATAGACTTCATTTAATTGCAATCACTCTTAAGTAATGGGACGTTAAAGGGTGAATTGAATGCTGAGAATTTAGGTCTGCTCCATACCATTGCTGTCTCGGCCTCCATTCTGTGGGGACCAGGGGCCTGCAGGGGTCTTGAACTGACACAAGCCTCCCCACCTCACCCCCAGAGCATGCCCTAGATAACAGCCCATAGAGTCATAAGCAAAGGTAATTTCCTGTTATGACTGCCCTTACGCCCTTGAGAAAAGCATTGTCTCTATCTCCTAGAGCCTTCCCTTGGCACACCCCTTAGAGAAGACCCCTGCGAAGTTCACCAAAACCCAGAGCTTTCTGGTTTGTATTGACCAATCTGGCCTTAGCCAGGGAACCCCAAAGCACTTCACCTTCAGACTGCAATAAAGGCATGTGCCCCAGATCCTGCCTGCACGCTGCCTTAACCTCCCCCATGGGGTCTCTCTGAGCATGCCTTGTACCTCCTCCAAAACTTGAGAGTAATAAAATTATCTATTTTAATTCTCCTGTGGTCCTTTGTTAAATCCATCTGACACACTGGGGCCCTACTTGACCAATGTTAATTGTTTTTTTAAGATTTATATATTTATTTATGATAGACTTAGAGAGAGAGAGAGAGAGAGAGAGAGGGAGAGAGAGGCAGAGACACAGGAGGAGGGAGAAGCAGGCTCCATGTCGGGAGCCCGACACGGGACTCGATCCCAGGATTCCAGGATCGCGCCCTGGACCAAAGGCAGGCACTAAACCGCTGAGCCACCCAGGGATCCCCAACGAATGTTAATTTAACAAAGTCACAACTGCAAGTAAGACAAGAAGCGCTGGGACTGGGAAGGGAGCATGGGGAACTGGTGGGAAGAGAGTATCATTCAACATCCTTCAGAACACCAAAATCACCCCAGTAATCCTCCAGCAGGTCTGCCGCAGTAAACATGCCATGTCTCAGAAACAAGATGTTGCTCCATATCCTGGGGTTTCTGCTCTGCCTGTGTCATATTTACCTCTCTGTGCATGCTCACTTCTACCACCTAATATCCTTGCATCGAATACTGCCTATTGCCTCTCCTCTGTGTGGATTTGATCTTCCCCAAAGAGAGAATCTTAGTGGATAAGAATGCCTTCACCCATGATGATTCACCTTACTGAGCACTATTCTTCCATCAAGACACCCTACAGACCTTTAAGGCAACCTTCAGCTAAATGGTTCTTACTCTCTCAGGGGTCTCAAGAAACTTAAAGAATGTTTCTCAAAATTACAAGATCTCTGGATCATTAGATGGACGTTTGTATATATGCTTCCAATAACATTTTCTGGGATGCCTGGGTGGCTCAGTGGTTGAGCATCTGTGTTCGGCTCAAGTTGTGACCCTGGGATCCTGGGATCGAGTCCCACATCGGGCTCCCTGCAGGGAGCCTACTTCTCCCTCTGCCTGTGTCTCTGCCTCTCTCTGTGCCTCTCATGAATAAATAAATAAAATATTTTTTAAAAATTTCAGGTAAACATTTGATGAGAATTATAACACATATATATAAAATAAAAGCATACATTACATATTAATAATATTTTACTAACAATATTAGTTGTTTCAGCAAGAGGTAAGATAATAGGTATTTACACAGACTAAGAGCTTAGCTTGAACCATGGGTTCTGACTCAGGAAATTTCTTTTCTTAATTTTTACTTCTACAAAATTAAAAATCTAAACTCAAAATATTAGGAATAGCAGGAAGTATGTAGTGTCTTTCTTTTTCAGATAGCTTTGTCTTTTAAGATGGAATGTGGGTTAAGAAACTGTGGATTCCACAAGATACTTTAGAGATTTAAAAAATGATGTTCATATGCCAGAAGATTGAATATTCCAACTTTGGAGATAGTGGAAGTAATTAGATTCCTTTGGCTGCATTCAGTTCTGAAAAATATTTCTTCATGCTCTATTACAGCATATGAACATGATTTTATTTTAAAATATGCCCAATACTATGTTATCAGGGTTGATCTGTAGGCAGGCAGAAGCTTCAACATGTCATAAATTCCTTTGTTTAAGTAAAAATTAAAACCTCTGATAGTCGAAATCATGAAGCTCAGGAAAAGAATCACAATATCTAAGAATATTTAGACAATGAATATGAAAGTAGAAGAGAAAAATATTAAAGCTTGGATCCTAATTTTGCATTTGTAATTTCCTATTAGTTTTCTTCAAGGGGATTCCTAAATTGTATAAGCTTGAGGTTCCATGGTATCTGGATTTGACATTGCATAAGGTAACAAAAAGTCAGGCAAGGTGGCTGACAGTGTATCATAGCCTATCACCATCAACAGGGAGCCAACAATAAGATAAACAGTTCAGACACCAGTTATTCTTTGGAGGGAGAAGCCGTGTATAGCTACACATTCAGCTACAGCCTCTTATTTGCATCACAAATCCAATCCCCCTTCATATACAGCTCTTATTTCTTTAGTCTTAATTATGGCTCTCTGAATATTTGTTCATCCCAACCAAAAATCTCTTCCCCTGGAGCATAAGTTTGCATAGAGAACAGAACAACCAAAATCACTGATACTTCTTATATAAGCACCTTCTATATATCCATATCTGATTTATAATCTGATATCTATGAGATTCAATCAATTCTAAATCAGATGATATGCTAGTATGGCAAACATATCAGTTACTGCTATTCCACACTGGTGCCAATGTGAGGGAATTTTGCCAATACTTCCATTTAGCTTTCTATTTAAATATAATAGTGGTCATTAATGTTAGGTTTGGTTTTGATTTATATTTTAAGCATATAGAATAAATCAAAAATAAGATGACAAACGCTTCCCAGTTTGAATAAGCATGGGATTGGTATTAATACTACAGATGGAGTTAAAATGCCAGACTATTTCCCGCGAACATAGCTTGTCTGTGTGGTTCTTTGCGTAGCCCTGCCTCCTCTGCCTCTCTGAACCAAATTAGGTTCAAAGGAGTTTTCGCCATCTTCTACTTATCCAGTTCCTGTCCTTGTTACTGCATACTAGAAATACAGACCCAATTCACTTTGCTTCCTCCTGGATAACCTCTGCCCTTCCATGTAATTTAAATGCACAGATGTCACTCTCCAGATGCCACCTTCCATATACCAAGTTTCAATAAATATGTGGGCTGGTTCTGAGCCCTCTATTCTATTCTGTCAATCTATTTTTGGATCAAATAGTGTATCTTTTGAATTTTTCCCAAGTACATTATACTTTTATTGTCATGTAGATAGCAATCTTTTAAAATTATTTTTAAGTTTTCTGATCTATAGGAATATAGTATTATTTTGTATAAAGTTTCTATGAAGAAAATTTGCTGGCACCTGAGTGGCTCAGTTGGTAAAGCATGCAACTCTTGATCTCAGGGATGTGAGTTTGAACCCCACGTTGGGTGTAAAGATCATACCATTAAAAAGAATGGGGTCCCTGTGTGGCAGAATGAGTTAAGCCTCCTACTCTTCAGCTCAAGTCCTGGTCTTAAGGTCATAATATTGAACCCCACATTGGGCTCCGTGCTCAGCACAGTCTACTTGAGACTCTTTCTCTACCTCTCCCTCTGCCCTCCCTCTCTGTGCACATGCACACACACACACACACACACACTCTCTCTCTCTCTCTCTCTCTATCTCTCTCTCTCTCAAATAATTTTTTTTAAAGAAACTTTACTGTATTCTTCTGTATTCTTTTCACTCTGCTTATGGGCCAATTATCTTGGAGTTTCTATGTTGACATTATAGTCTGCAAATAATAACAATTTTATTTCATTGTTTTTAACTATAAATCTTAACCATTTTCATATCTTATTGCAATGGCTGGGATCAGTAACCAGGGTAATAATAACAAGCATTCTTGTTTTGTTGCTGACTTTAATGAGAGCATTCAAACAAAATTTCATCATTTTAAGTGATATTTCCTCTTGGTTTTATGCAGATTGTTCCTTACCAAATTGAGGACATCACCCTCTGTGCCCAGTTTGTCATTGTTTTTCTCATACATATGGCTATTAGGCTGTTATTAAATGTTTTATCTATATCTACTGAAATACTCATTTTTTTCTTCTTTTATAGGTTTAAATTAGGCATATTAAATAGATTTTTCTGACATTGAAATTCTTGCTTTGCTGCTCCATAAATTCCACGTTATATTTTTGTCTAGAATTTTATTAAATTTTATTTTATTAAATTTTATTAAATTTTATTTTTATTAAACCTTGTTTTCAAAATTCTCAGATTAATCAGTATTAAAGATTGTTTTCCACAGTCAGTGTTAATTTTGTTTTAACTCTGTTTACTAATTTCTTTATTCACCTGGATACTTCCTTTCTTGATTCAATTGTCTTCATTCTGAAGTAAACTTTTAATGGATTTTTCAGTAAGGATTAGTCTGTGATTAGTAAACTCTCTCAGTCTTTGTCTCTTTTTTTAATTATTATTCTTGAAAGTAGTATAGACATATATAGAATCCTCAGTTGATAGTTATTTTTTGCTCAGTTATTTTCAATATATTCCTCTATTATGCCCTAAATATGTCTAAGTATGCCTAATTCCATTATGCCACTATTTTGTCTGATAGGATCACTGGTGTCAATCCAATTGGCACTCCTTTCAAATGATCTGTCTTTCTTTCTGGTGGCTTTTTAAATGGTATCTTGTTCCTTGAGATACTTTAAGTTCGCTCTGACTCCAGGTTTCTATTTATTTTTATTTATTTAATGAATTCTTGATTTCTATGAAATTCTTACCCATTACTTCTTTCCATATTATATCTCTTGTATTTATTCTTTAAAAAAAAAAAGATTTGGGATGCCTGGGTGGCTCAGTGGTTGAGCGTCTGCCTTCTGTTCAGGGAGTGATCCCAGGGTACCCAGATTGAGTCCCACATCAGGCTTCCTGCATGGAGCCTGCTTCTCCCTCTGCCTGTGTCTTTGTCTCTCTCCCTCCATGTCTCTCATGAATAAATGAATAAAATCTTTTTAAAAAAAGATTTATTTATTCATTTGAGAGACAGAGCAAGGAGAGGAAGGGCAAAAGGAGGGAGAGGGAATCTCAAGCAGACTCCTCACTGAGTGTGGATCCTGATGTAGGGCTCCATGCCAGGACACTGAGACCATGACCTGAGCCAAAACCAAGATTTGGCTGCTCAACCAATTGAGCCACTCATGCACCCTATTTCTTATATTTATTCTAAAATGTTTTCCATGTCTTTTAGTCACTCCTTAATATGTTCAGTCAATTTATTCTGTTCTCTAAATGACTTCTTTCAGTGCCAATTTTGGCTCATTAATTCTCCATTTAATTTTACCTAATTTACTACTTAATACATTCACTTTTTAAATTTAAACTCCAGTTAGTTAACATATAGAGTAATATTAGTTTCAGGTATACAATACAGTGATTCAACACTTCCATACAACACACAGAGTGGTTTATAGTTGTTTTGTTATTGTAATCTGTTCTTCTAGGGCTATTTTCCTGAACAGTACTCTGGATTGTAGAAGAGTCGCTTCTATAAAGTTTTGCATTTCTTTTTTTTTTTTTTAAGATTTTATTTATTGATTTATTGATTTTTAATTTTTATTTATTTATGATAGTCACACAGAGAGAGAGAGGGGCAGAGACAGGCAGAGGGAGAAGCAGGCTCCATGCACCGGGAGCCCAACGTGGGATTCCATCCCGGGTCTCCAGGATCGTGCCCTGGGCCAAAGGCAGGCGCCAAACCGCTGCGCCACCCAGGGATCCCTATTTATTGATTTATGAGAGACACAGAGAGAGAGAGAGAGAGACAGAGAGAGAAAGGCAGAGGCACAAGCAGAGGGAGAAGCAGGCTCCACGCAGGGACCCCGACGTGGGACTTGATCACAGGTCTCCAGGATCAGGCCCTGGACTGAAGGCAACACTAAACCTCTGAGCCACCCGGGCTGCCCCAAGTTTTGCATTTCTACTGCAAAAACTCCAAAGGCTTCACTAGTCCTAGATCAGTAATTTTTTAACAACTTTATTTCATATAACTGGCATAAAATAAAATCCACATGAATAAAGTAAACAATTTGATAAATTTTTATATATTTATGTACACACAAAGTTAATACTGTAATCAAAATCATTAACATATTCATCACCTAAAAGAGTTTCTGGTGCCTTTTGTAATCCATTTCTCCTGATTCACACCCCATTTCATCCCCTCCCCATGTAATCACTTAGCTGCTTTCCACCACAGTAAATTAGTTTGCATTTTCTAAATCCTTGTACAAATGGAATCATAAATTATGTACTCTTTGTTGACTTGCCTTCTTTCATTGAACTATAATTGTTGAAAGATGCAACCAAACTGAGCTTTTTAAATTTTCTGAATCCGTACTTTCTTGTGATTTCGGAGTAATATAACATTGTATGAATGTTCTACAGTTTGTCAATTCACCTGCTGTGGGCACTAGAGTTTTTTTTTTGGTTTGGACTATTATAAATAAAGCTGCTATGAACATTCTTGTACAAGTCTTTATATCGATGTATGCTTTCATTTTTCATGGGAAAATATTAGGAATGGGGTGTAGGGTAATATGGAAGGTACATATCCACACTTTTAAAAATTTCCAAACTGTTTTCTAAAGTGGTTGTACAACTTTACATTCCTGCTAACAGTGGATGATGATTCAAATTCATCAACATACTCATCAACACTTGATATGTACAATCTTCTTAATTTTAGCCAGCCTAATAATTGTATCATGGTATCCCATTGTGGTTCTTTTTTTTTTTTTTTTTTTTTAAGATTTTGTTTATTTCTCCATGAGAGACACATAGAAAGAGGCAGAGACATAGGCTGAGGGAGCAGCAGGCTTCCTGTGGGGAGCCCTATGCAGAACTCTTACTGAGAACCTCGGGATCACACCCTGAGCTAAAGGCAGACACTCAACTACTGGGCCACCCATGCGTCCCTCCTATTGTCATTCTAATTTGCATCTCCCAAATGACTAACTCTAAACATGCAGAGACCCTAATGCTTTACCCCCAAGAATTTCTCAATCTTTCTCAAGTCCACACAGTCTTCAGTAACTCATCAAAATAACCATGCAACTGTTCCTACCAGATAAATCTTTCCAGATTTGGTGGAGTAGGGAGGCAGTTTTCCCTATTAGGCCCAAGAAAAGTCTTTAATTTTCCATTTGTTCAGCTTTTTCTCATTGTGAGGATGGGAGTGATAAGTTCCCATGTCAGAGTGGAAACTGAATGTTTATGGAAAGGTTAACTAAAGGTTTTAATCAAAATTTAATTTATTCAATAGATATAGGACTACTCTGCTTATCTGGTATGAGTTTTTCTTCCTCTTGTGAGCTGTGAAAGTTTGTGTTTTCAGAAAATTTGCTCATTTAATTTGTTATATTCGCTGGCATTAAGTTTTTCATATATTCCCTTAATATCTTTAATATCTGTAGATTGTGCCACCTAACTCAATACTCATATTAATGATTTGCATCTTCTCTGTTTCCTGATTACTTTGGGTAGAAGTTTATAATTTTATTATCTTCTCAAATAATCAACATTTACTTTCATTGATTTTCTCTATTTGGTTTATGTTTTCAATATTATCCATTTCCTCTTTCATCTTTTTCTTAACTTATATCTCATTTGCTTTTCTTTATCTAGCTTCTTACTAGGCAAAAATCAAAATTATTAACTTGAAAATTATTTTTCTTTTCTAATAAAGTTGTTTAGTGTTACAACTTTTCCCCTGAACTACTACTTTAGCCACATCCCATATATTTTCATAAGTTGTTTTTATTTCCATCTAGTTCAAAATATTTTTTAATTTTTTATTGCCTCTTTGAAACTTGGACTATTAAAGTATGTTATTTAATTTCTTTAATCAAGGTATAACTGACATAACATTATATGAGTTCAGGTATATACAACACAATGATATTTGTATATACAGCCAAATGATCACCACCATAAGTTCTGTTAACATCCACTACCATACATAATTTCAAAATTTTGTCTCATGATGAGAACTTTCAAAATCCATTCTTCTAGGTACTTTTAAGAATTCAATACAGTACTATTAACTGT
The DNA here is from genome assembly GCF_003254725.2 of Canis lupus dingo. Lineage (NCBI taxonomy): Eukaryota > Metazoa > Chordata > Mammalia > Carnivora > Canidae > Canis > Canis lupus. Next base: position 25,253,210 of record NC_064247.1, on the reverse strand, counting down.
AGTCACCATGCTGTACATCCTCATGATTTATACATTTTGTAGTTGGAAATCTGTACCTTTTCAAACTCCTGTACCAGTTTTGCTCACCCTCCACTCTCCACCCCAGACAACCACCACAATCTGCTCTTTATACCCATGAGATCTGGTTTTTGTTTTTTATATTTTTAATCTAATTTTGTTTTTAAATATTGTGGGTTTTCCTGATCTCTTTCTGTTATTGGCTACTTACTTAAAATTTAATTTTGTTCAGAGGACATTACATAGTATGACTTGACTCCTTTAAAATGTATTCAGATTTGTTTTATGGCCCAAAATATGGTATATCTTAATAAGTGTTTACTTTCACTTATTCATTTGAAAAGCACCTGTTGCTGGGTGGAGAATTTTATAACTGACACAGGTCAAGTTGGTCAATACCAACTTCAAGTCTTTATATATCCTTATTTGTTTTCTACTTGTTTTAGTAATTTTTGAGATAGGGTATTAAAATATTCAATCACTGTGGATTTGTCAATTGCAGTTCTATCTGCTTTTGCTTTGTTTATTTTAGCACTCTATTATTAAGTACACAAACATTTAGGAATCTTATTTCCTCTTGATAAATAGACCCATTGTAATATTATGAAATTACCCTCTCTATCCCAGATTATATTCTTTGCTCTGAAATCTAATTTGCCAAAATTAGGATAACCACCTCAGATTTCTTTTGATTAAAGTTACTATGGTATATGTATTGTATCCATCCTTTTTATTTTTAGCCTAGCTGTGTCTTTATATTTAATATTTATTGCAAGTTTCTTATAGACAGCATATAATAATGTCCTGCTTTTGGGATCCTTGGGTGGCTCAGCCGTTCAGCGTCTGCCCTCGGCTCAGGGCGTGATCCTGGGGTCCTGGAATCGAGTCCCACATCTGGCTCCCTGCGGATGTCTGTCTCTGCTTCTGTTTCTGCCTCTCTGTGTGTGTGTGTGTGTGTGTGTGTCTCTCATGAATAAATAAACAAAATCTTTAAAAATAATAATGTCCTTTTTTATCTAATTTGACAATCTGTACTTTTTGATTAGAATGTTTACACAATTTATATTTAATGTTATTTGTTTGTTTGTTTTATTTAAGTAGGCTCCATGGAGCTCAACACAGGGCTTGAACTCACAACTCTTAGATCAAAACCTGAGCTGAGGCCAAAATCAGATGCTTAACTGGCTGAGCCACCCAGTGCCCCTTTAATATGATTTTTAAATATCTTTGGGTTTAAACAGACCATCTTGTTAGTGTTCTTCTATATACTCTATCTGTTCTTTGGTTACTTTCTCTTTTTCTGCCTTGAGACTGAGCATTTTTTATTATTTCATTTTATCCCTTTTAAAAGCTATAAATTTTTATGCTATTTTAATTGTTACTTTAGGGTTTATATCATACACTTTAAAAAATTGATCACAATTTGCTTTTAGGTGATATTTTATCATTTCTTTTATAATATAAGAAAAATACAAAATTTTGTTACAAAATTCTTTAAAGGAGAGTTTCCAATTCTCTTCTACCTGCCTTTATGCTTTTGCTTTCATACATTTTATTTATGCATGTTATAAATTCCAGTGCATTCTTACTTTGTATTTAAGAGTTATCTTTTAGGGGATCCCTGGGTGGCTCAGCGGTTCAGCGCCACCTTTGCCCCAGGGCATGATCCTGGAGTCCCGGGATCAAGTCCCACATCGGGCTCCCTGCATGGAGCCTGCCTCTGTCTCTCATAAATAAATAAAATCTTGAAAAAAAAAAGAGAGCTATCTTTTAAAGAAAAGTGTTTAAAGTGAAAAAGAAAAGTCCCTATATTTACCCATGTAGTTACTGTTTCTGTTGTTTTCCCTTTCTGTGTGCAGATTCAGGTTTGCATCTGATATAATGTACATCCACCTGAAGGACTTCTCTTAACATGTCTTAACATGTCTCTGTGTAAAGAATTATTACAACTTGTGTATGCCTGAAAAAAGTAATTTTTAAAAATAAGTCTTTAAATTGTTTTTGTTTGTTAATTTCAAAAACCTCACTAGTTGAATAAAGAGTTTAATACAGGTATACAAAAAAGGAAGCCCCATTAGGGTTTCATTAGGATGAAATGGGATTAGCTTTGTAGTTCTCATAATCCTCTTCACAGAAGAATGCAATTTCAGTTTCATTGTTGATTTTAGCTTTCAGATTACTACCTTCTTTTAACAGGGGTCTGTCATTTTTCAAACTCAACACAAGTTAATCTGTCTTTGATTTATTGCTTGATGAGTTGTCTTTAGTTTATCATATTTATAATTTCTGAATGGTGGTGCAGGCTGGTCCTTAAAGAGGCATCTTGCTTTAGAAATACTCTAAATTCCTTTACATTGTACTCCAAATTAACTCCATGATCTACTACAGGTTTGTATTTGTGATTCTCAGATGAATGAATGAGACAAACTGTAATGGTCACTTCTCCAGAAGTCATGTGAAGAAATTCCTTTTGATCCAAAATTTCATTCACAGGTAGGTTCCCTAGGGAATCCTAGACATATGTGCACAAAGGAAAACTCAATTTATATATTTTGCCCATTTTATTTTACTCTGACACTCAGCAAATGAGGGCTGTAAATAGTCAAAATTGCTATCCCAATATTCTTCTTTTTTGAAGACTGTTTTTGATTGATATGTAATTTGAGGTTGACAGATGTTTTTCTTTCAATGCTTTAAAGACCTTGCACCTCTATTTTTTCTTCTATTGTTTCTAGTGAGAATTGTATAGCTTTGTTCTTCTGAACATACAGCAGATATTTTCTAAGTGATTTTGAGATTTTATCACTGGTTTAAGCAATTTGATTATCATGTGACCTGGTATAATTTTCTTCATGTTTCTTGTACTTAAGGTTCTTTAAACTCTTGATCTATATATTTGTAATTTTCACTGAATTTGGATATATTTCAGCTACTTTTTCATCAAATATTTTTTCAGTCTCCCCATCCTCTTATTAGAAGATTCTAATTATTAGCTGCTTAAATCTGTCTCATAGTTCACCAATGCTTTTTAATTTTTAAGTATTTTTTCTATTTGTTTTTCTTTTTTTTTTTTTAGCTCTTTTTTTTTTTTTTTATTTATTTTTTTTTTTTTTTATTGGTGTTCAATTTACTAACATACAGAATAATACCCAGTGCCCGTCACCCATTCACTCCCACCCCCCGCCCTCCTCCCCTTCTACCACCCCTAGTTCGTTTCCCAGAGTTAGCAGTCTTTACGTTCTGTCTCCCTTTCTGATATTTCCCACACATTTCTTCTCCCTTCCCTTATATTCCCTTTCACTATTATTTATATTCCCCAAATGAATGAGAACATATAATGTTTGTCCTTCTCCGACTGACTTACTTCACTCAGCATAATACCCTCCAGTTCCATCCACGTTGAAGCAAATGGTGGGTATTTGTCATTTCTAATAGCTGAGTAATATTCCATTGTATACATAAACCACATCTTCTTTATCCATTCATCTTTCGTTGGACACCGAGGCTCCTTCCACAGTTTGGCTATAGTGGCCATTGCTGCTAGAAACATCGGGGTGCAGGTGTCCCGGCGTTTCATTGCATTTGTATCTTTGGGGTAAATCCCCAACAGTGCAATTGCTGGGTCGTAGGGCAGGTATATTTTTAACTGTTTGAGGAACCTCCACACAGTTTTCCAGAGTGGCTGCACCAGTTCACATTCCCACCAACAGTGTAAGAGGGTTCCCTTTTCTCCGCATCCTCTCCAACATTTGTTGTTTCCTGCCTTGTTAATGTTCCCCATTCTCACTGGTGTGAGGTGGTATCTCATTGTAGTTTTGATTTGTATTTCCCTGATGGCAAGTGATGCAGAGCATTTTCTCATATGCATGTTGGCCATGTCTATGTCTTCCTCTGTGAGATTTCTGTTCATGTCTTTTGCCCATTTCATGATTGGATTGTTTGTTTCTTTGGTGTTGAGTTTAATAAGTTCTTTATAGATCTTGGAAACTAGCCCTTTATCTGATATGTCATTTGCAAATATCTTCTCCCATTCTGTAGGTTGTCTTTGAGTTTTGTTGACTGTATCCTTTGCTGTGCAAAAGCTTCTATCTTGATGAAGTCCCAATAGTTCATTTTTGCTTTTGTTTCTTTGCCTTTGTGGATGTATCTTGCAAGAAGTTACTATGGCCGAGTTCAAAAAGGGTGTTGCCTGTGTTCTTCTCTAGGATTTTGATGGAATCTTGTCTCACATTTAGATCTTTCATCCATTTTGAGTTTATCTTTGTGTATGGTGCAAGAGAGTGGTCTAGTTTCATTCTTCTGCATGTGGATGTCCAATTTTCCCAGCACCATTTATTGAAGAGACTGTCTTTCTTCCAATGGATAGTCTTTCCTCCTTTATCGAATATTAGTTGCCCATAAAGTTCAGGGTCCACTTCTGGATTCTCTATTCTGTTCCACTGATCTATGTGTCTGTTTTTGTGCCAGTACCACACTGTCTTGATGACCACAGCTTTGTAGTACAACCTGAAATCTGGCATTGTGATGCCCCCAGATATGGTTTTCTTTTTTAAAATTCCCCTGGCTATTCGGGGTCTTTTCTGATTCCACACAAATCTTAAAATAATTTGTTCTAACTCTCTGAAGAAAGTCCATGGTATTTTGATAGGGATTGCATTAAACGTGTATATTGCCCTGGGTAACATTGACATTTTCACAATATTAATTCTGCCAATCCATGAGCATGGAATATTTTTCCATCTCTTTGTGTCTTCCTCAATTTCTTTCAGAAGTGTTCTATAGTTTTGAGGGTATAGATCCTTTACATCTTTGGTGAGGTTTATTCCTAGGTATCTTATGCTTTTGGGTGCAATTGTAAATGGGATTGACTCCTTAATTTCTCTTTCTTCAGTCTCATTGTTAGTGTATAGAAATGCCACTGACTTCTGGGCATTGATTTTGTATCCTGCCACGCTACCGAATTGCTGTATAAGTTCTAGCAATCTTGGGGTGGAGACTTTTGGGTTTTCTATGTAGAGTATCATGTCATCGGCGAAGAGAGAGAGTTTGACTTCTTCTTTGCCAATTTGAATGCCTTTAATGTCTTTTTGTTGTCTGATTGCTGAGGCTAGGACTTCCAGTACTATGTTGAATAGCAGTGGTGAGAGTGGACATCCCTGTCTTGTTCCTGATCTTAGGGGAAAGGCTCCCAGTGCTTCCCCATTGAGAATGATATTTGCTGTGGGCTTTTCATAGATGGCTTTTAAGATGTCGAGGAATGTTCCCTCTATCCCTACACTCTGAAGAGTTTTAATCAGGAATGGATGCTGTATTTTGTCAAATGCTTTCTCTGCATCCAATGAGAGGATCATATGGTTCTTGGTTTTTCTCTTGCTGATATGATGAATCACATTGATTGTTTTGCGGGTGTTGAACCAGCCTTGTGTCCCAGGGATAATCCTACTTGGTCATGGTGAATAATTTTCTTAATGTACTGTTGGATCCTATTGGCCAGTATCTTGTTGAGAATTTTTGCATCCATGTTCATCAGGGATATTGGTCTGTAATTCTCCTTTTTGGCGGGGTCTTTGTCTGGCTTTGGAATTAAGGTGATGCTGGCTTCATAGAACGAATTTGGAAGTACTCCATCTCTTTCTATCTTTCCAAACAGCTTTAGGAGAATAGGTATGATTTCTTCTTTAAACGTTTGATAAAATTCTCCTGGGAAGCCATCTGGCCCTGGACTCTTGTGTCTTGGGAGGTTTTTGATGACTGCTTCAATTTCCTCCCTGGTTATTGGCCTGTTCAGGTTTTCTATTTCTTCCTGTTCCAGTTTTGGTAGTTTGTGGCTTTCCAGGAATGCGTCCATTTCTTCTAGATTGCCTAATTTATTGGCGTATAGCTGTTCATAATATGTTTTAAAATCGTTTGTATTTCCTTGGTGTTGGTAGTGATCTCTCCTTTCTCATTCATGATTTTATTAATTTGAGTCTTCTCTCTCTTCTTTTAATAAGGCTGGCTAATGGTTTATCTATCTTATTAATTCTTTCAAAGAACCAACTCCTGGTTCTGTTGATCTGTTCCACAGTTCTTCTGGTCTCGATTTCGTTGAGTTCTGCTCGAATCTTTATTAGCTCCCTTCTTCTCTTGGGTGTAGGATCTATTTGCTGTTTTTTCTCTAGCTCCTTTATGTGTAAGGTTAGCTTTTGTATTTGAGTTCTTTCCAGTTTTTGAATGGATGCTTGTATTGCGATGTATTTCCCCCTTAGGACTGCTTTTGCTGCATCCCAAAGATTTTGAACGGTTGTATCTTCATTCTCATTAGTTTCCATGAATCTTTTTAATTCTTCCTTAATTTCCTGGTTGACCCTTTTATCTTTTAGCAGGATGGTCCTTAACCTCCATGTGTTTGAGGTCCTTCCAAACTTCTTGTTGTGATTTAGTTCTAATTTCAAGGCATTATGGTCCGAGAATATGCAGGGGACAATCCCAATCTTTTGGTATCGGTTCAGACCCGATTTGTGACCCAATATGTGGTCTATTCTGGAGAAAGTTCCATGTGCGCTTGAGAAGAATGTGTATTCAGTTGAGTTTGGATGTAAAGTTCTGTAGATATCTGTGAAATCCATCTGGTCCAGTGTATCATTTAAAGCTCTCGTTTCTTTGGAGATGTTTTGCTTAGAAGACCTATCGAGTATAGAAAGAGCTAGATTGAAGTCACCAAGTATAAGTGTATTATTATCTAAGTATTTCTTCACTTTGGTTAATAATCGATTTATATATTTGGCAGCTCCCACATTTGGAGCATATATATTGAGGATTGTTAAGTCCTCTTGTTGAATAGATCCTTTAAGTATGATATAGTGTCCCTCTTCATCTCTCACTACAGTCTTTGGGGTAAATTTTAGTTTATCTGATATAAGGATGGCTACCCCTGCTTTCTTTTGAGGACCATTCGAATGGTAAATGGTTCTCCAACCTTTTATTTTCAGGCTGTAGGTGTCCTTCTGTCTAAAATGAGTCTCTTGTAGACAGCAAATAGATGGGTCCTGCTTTTTTATCCAGTCTGAAACCCTGCGCCTTTTGATGGGGTCATTAAGCCCGTTCACATTCAGAGTTACTATTGAGAGATATGAGTTTAGTGTCATCATGATATCTATTCAGTCTTTGTTTTTGTGGACTGTTCCACTGAACTTCTTCTTAAAGGGGAATTTAAGAGGCTCCCTTAAAATTTCTTGCAGAGCTGGTTTGGAGGTCACATATTCTTTTAGTTGCTGCCTGTCTTGGAAGCTCTTTATCTCTCCTTCCATTTTGAATGAGAGCCTTGCTGGATAAAGTATTCTTGGTTGCATGTTCTTTTCATTTAGGACCCTGAATATATCCTGCCAGCCCTTTCTGGCCTGCCAGGTCTCTGTGGAGAGGTCTGCTGTTACCCTAATACTCCTCCCCATAAAAGTCAGGGATTTCTTGTCTCTTGCTGCTTTAAGGATCTTCTCCTTATCTTTGGAATTTGCAAGTTTCACAATTAAATGTCGAGGTGTTGAACGGTTTTTATTGATTTTAGGGGGGGATCTCTCTATTTCCTGGATCTGAATGCCTGTTTCCCTTCCCAGATTAGGAAAGTTTTCAGCTAGAATTTGTTCAAATACATATTCTGGCCCTCTGTCCCTTTCGGCGCCCTCGGGAACCCCAATTAAACGTAGGTTTTTCTTCCTCAGGCTGTCGTTTATTTCCCTTAATCTATCTTCATGGTCTTTTAATTGTTTGTCTCTTTTTTCCTCAGTTTCCCTCTTTGCTGTCAACTTGTCTTCTAGGTCACTCACTCGTTCTTCCACCTCGTTAACCCTCGTCGTTAGGACTTCTAGTTTGGATTGCATCTCATTCAATTGGTTTTAATTTCTGCCTGATTAGCTCTAAATTCTGCAGTCATGAAGTCTCTTGAGTCCTTTATACTTTTTCTAGAGCCACCAGTAGCTGTATAATAGTGCTTCTGAATTGGCTTTCTGACATTGAATTGTAATCCAGATTTTGTAACTCTGTGGGAGAGAGGACTGTTTCTGATTCTTTCTTTTGAGGTGAGGTTTTCCTTCTAGTCATTTTGCTCAGTGCAGAGTGGCCAAAAGCAAGTTGTATTGGGAAAAAGAGAAAAAGAGAGGAGAGAAAGAAGGAAAGAAAAGAGAAAGAGAAAAAAAAAAAGGGAAGAAAAAGAAAAAAACGAAAAAAAAAAAAAAAAAAAAAAAAAGAAGAAAAAGAGAAAGAAAAAGAAAGGAGAAAAAAAGGGGGTGGGGGAAGGAAACAAATCAAAAAGCAAAACAAAACAAAAACAAAAACAAGCAAACAAAAAAAGAACCACCAGGGAGTATCTTCTGATTCTGTGTTCTTTAAGTCCCTTGGCTTCTCCTGGAAGTTGTCAGTCTAGCTGGTGTTCTGGGGGAGGGGCCTGTTGTGCTGATTTTCAGGTGTTAGCAGTTGGGGGAGCTGCTGTGCCCCTGCCTGGTGCAGGTCTCAGTGGGGGTTGTTTACCCCGTGAGGCCGCAGGAGGAACAGCCCCAGTGGCGGGGCAGCTCTGGAAACCTGGATTCAGCCCCCGCAGTAACTCCAGAGCTCTCTGTCTGCAGGGCCTGGAGGCTCCGGGGCGGGGCCGCTGATGTGCTCAGCTGGGGCAGGAGCGTCCTCGCTGTCCTGGGCCCTCCCGGCCTCTGCCTGTCCCGGGGGGAGGCCGGGTCCTGGGCTGTGTCCCGGCGCCCTGTGCTCCGGGGCCTGCGCTGTTGGATTCGCGCTCCCGGGCCGCGCAGCCACCTCCGCGGAGCTGCCGCCCAAGCCCCTCCGAGCTGCTCCTGGAACCGCGCAGCCCCCTCCGCACGGAGCCTCTTCCTCTGCTCGAGCCCGGCCGAGCTGCTCCCGGGGCCGCGCAGCCCCCTCCGCGGAGCTGCCGCCCGAGCCCCTCTGAGCTGCTCCTGGAACCCGCGCAGGCCCCTCCGCACGGAGCCTCTTCTTCTGCCCGAGCCCCTCCGAGCTGCTTCCGGGGCCGCGCAGCCCCCTCCGCGGAGCCGCCGCCCGAGCCCCTTCAGCTGCTCCGGGTCCCGCCGGGTCCCGCCGTGCGCGCTGCAGCCCTTAGGGAGCTCGGCGCACTCTCCCGGGGCGCAGTTGCTCTGTTAGTGTCCCCGGGAGCCCGAGGAGATCCTCGCCCTCCTGGGTCTTGCTCCAACTCCCCGCGAGCCCCTTTCCGCCCGGGAAGGTCGGTGCAGCTCCTGCTCCTCCGGGACGGGGCTCTCCTGTCCTGGGGACACTCGCCCCGGCCTCAGCCCGGCTCCTCGCGGGGCCCCTCCCCCTTGGAGGCCTTTGTTTCTTTATTTCTTTTTCCCCGTCCTCCTACCTTGATAGAAGCGCGAACTCTTCTCACTGTAGCATTCCAGCTGGTCTCTCTTTAAATCTCAGGCCGAATTCATAGATTTTCAGGATAATTTGAAGGTTTTCTAGGTGGTTTGGTGGAGACAGGTGATTTGGAGACCCTACTCTTCCGCCATCTTGCTCCTCCCCCTCTCTATTTGTTTTTCATTATGAATATTTTCTATTGCTATGTCCTCAAGTTTATTAATATATATTTTGTGCTTTATTATCTAATCTTCTGGTAATCCTATCCAGTGTGTTTTTGATCTCAGAAATCATAATTTTTATCTTTTGAAGTCTGATTTGCTGTCTTCCCTCTAGCTTTTTGAACATATAAAATATATTCATGATTAATCTTTAACTGTCCTTTTTGCTAAATTTACCATTTGTGTCATCTCTGGGTTTATTTTCATTGATTTTTTTTTCTCCTCATTAAGGGTTACATTTGCCTATTTCTTTGCATGCTTAGTAATTTCACTAAATGCAAGACATTGTGTTTTGTACCTTGTTGGGTGCTAGATACTTTGTAAATATTTTTGAGCTTTGTTCTGGAATATAGTTCTTTAAAAACTATTGATTCTTTTGAGACTTTTAAACTTTGTTTGTTACATGAGAACAAAGTAACATTTAATCTAGAGTTAATTTTCCCCACTACTGATATCCTGTTAGTTACTAAGTTTTTCACTCTGATTGTTGGCAATAAACACTATTCCCAGTCATACGTGAGCTCTGTGTAATTGTTCCCTCTGCTAATTTGAAGTATTTCTTCCCCATACTTTGAGCAATTCCCTCACTGGCATGTACTGATCAGTACTGTATTGCATATTTTAGTGTCTCTGCTGGTTGCTAATATTTTTGTCTCTGTGCAGTTTTCTTCTCTGTGTTATTCTGTCCTGCAAACTTTAGCTGTCTTAGCTTCCCCAAAATTCTACATCCATCTCCTCAATTCAGGGAGGAGGCTCCCCTCCTTAAGCCTTATCCAGGCAATAAACTGGGACAATTGCAGGGCTCATTTAATGTCTTTCTCATATCTAAAGATCAACACTGTTAACTACCTGATGCCCAAAGTAATGAAAGCCTTTGATTCTTATATTTTGTCTGTTTTCAGAAGTTTCAAGGTAAATCTCATCCCAGTTACTCCATATTAGCCAAATGAGGAAAACTTCTCAGAGTAGTTTTATAGTAATTATGTCTCAATTTGGTTTACTTGCAGCATGTGTAATACTTATACTTGATCCTTCCATGGGCTTGGGAGGGAGGTTGATTTCTTAAGGGTGACTTTTTTCTACCCCTGTTGGATTCTTGAGAAGGTGAATAAAAACAAATCTATACTTGAAGTTCCAAGGATGGTTATGCAGAGGTTTTAATTCCACAGTGTACTTTTCAAAACTTGGAGTTTTTTGATAATCCCATAAAATGGGATGTGGCTTAAATCCACTGTGTTAGGAAAATCATTTCACGTAAAATTGCAGCTTGCTTTAGGTTTCTTGGCCATACCAAAACACACATCCTTTTGCAAGGTATGTGAAGTACAACTTCATTTATGATCTATTGTTTTGTTTTGGTTTCTTCTCTGCTTTTAATATCAAAACATATCAGTTTCATACCGGAAGCAATATGTTATGCTTATTTTGGAAAAAAATGTGATTTTACTGGAGAGGTCACTGTGCTTTGTTTGAAAATGACATGAAAACCTCTCAAGATTCATGCCATGTTTTTCAAAATTTTGTGAGATAGGTCTAGGGCCAGGTGGTTTCAGACCATCTCTCATTATACTTTTTTCTTTTTCTAATCTTTAAGAAAGTTATCACACTTTATAGTCTACTATTCAAGCTCATAAACCCTCACACTCCATATTGACAGCCGAGTCTCGTTCGCTATGTACATTTGGAATATCCTTGAAAATTGTAATATTTAAATTACTGTCATTTTGAGATACAGATTCATTTTTTGTGAATTGCTTATGTAATGCAATTCATATAATGTAATAGCAAAAAGGTAAATTCAGCAGGCAGGCATAATAATAGCATACAAATGATGTAAAAATAGGTTAACCATTTTGAAGTTCACCTTGATTATTGAATATTTTAAAAGACTGATGAATGTAGTCCTAAATCATTCACTGTCTCTAAGGACATAATGATTAAAATAAAGAATGGTATATTTCTCTACAAAATATGAGCAATCTTACATTTCAAATGTATAATGTATTTGTGTGAATTTTTTTCTAAAATTACCAAGAGCCTGCTGAGTACTCTATAGTCTTACAAGGATTCTGAGTTGCACATTAGCTACATTTTAAGAAATGCTGCCTTCAAAAATTCAATAAAACTATAGAAGCTCTCAAAGAAATTTGCACAAATGTCCCTGAAATCCATTTGCAGACCTCAGGCTAGGAATCACTCAGATGTTTACTTTGATTAAAGCATAGATAGTCCAATAAATGTGTTACGGCCAAGATAACAGAATCTTTTGCCCCAAAGCCTAACAATTTCTTAAGAAGCAACTACCAGGGATTATTTTTTCAAAAGAGGCTTTGACAGGGAAAACAATTGCAATTCCATGGGTTGTCCAGTATGAAAACCAAAATGAAAAAACTCTGGCACAGTCAGATATCAGGCATTGTGGCAGTCAAATATCATTCACAGGCAATTGATTATCAGTTATATGTGTTCAGTTTTAGAGGGCTCTTTAAATGTTGCTAGACTAGAAATTACTGGAAAGGCTGCATGATAAATTTAGAATACTAGAAATGCCAGAAATACATTTAAATGAGGCAATGATGCTTTGACAAAACAAAAACACAAAACTTAATATGAATCTTAGCGTTTTGGTTTTACCATTAGTATGGTTTTTCCGTCTTGGTAATGAGTCTTTCGACAAGAATAGAAAAAGCACATTTAGCCAAATTTCATTCACAATTCAGATGTTACAGGTTTTAAACTCACTAGTTACTCTCCACATCTATGTTTATTTTATTTTATTTTATTTTATTTTATTTTATTTTATTTTCATTCATGGGGGGTGGGGGTGTGGACAGAGACACAGGCAGAGGGAGAAGCAGGCTCCATGCAGGGAGCCTGACATGGGACTCAATCCTGGGTCTCCAAGATCAGGCCCTGGGCTGAAGGTGGCACTAAACCGCTGAGCCACCTGGGCTGCCCTATGTTCTTTTTTTTAAAAGCAAAAATATAATATTCCTTTAAAATGGCATTGCAATCGGATAATGGTAAGTGAAAACAATAATTCTGTAAAGTTGAAATTAATTTGAGTATAAAAATAACAAATGATTCAAGATTTATCTAACTAATATGATAGAATTTGGTTTAAGATGGTTATTTAAACCCCTCATCCCTACATTCTCCAGTAACCTCAATTACAGTCTGAGACCTATTCCATGTAATGACCTCAAATCAGCTGACTTTCGTGAAATATTATGATCCCTTATCAATATTTCCAAATGCAGGTGGACATCTTTCAAAGATTCTTGTGAGATATCTTAAAGAAATAATTTCCCTACCTACCAGATCTAGCATAGTACTTCTGATAATTCATGGAGATTTTATCATCTCCGTAGTACCCAGTCTTCCTCAAGGTAGAGTGAAATTTGAAACAAGATCAGAAAATTAAAGTCAGTACTGCAATCTTTACAGTACAAGACTATTAACCTGTAGAGTCTCTAACTCAGTATCTCACAGCTAGATAATTAATACATCCTGGTTACAGTGAGAACTCTCCAAATCTATATTCCTTGATGACTTTTTAGAGCAGTTATCAATAAAGCACTTATAAATAAGCACAGATTCTCCCCATTGGCTTCATTCAACATCAAACTGCCTTAGTATGAGCAAAAAGGGCTGAAAAGTTTTAAAATATTCACTGGCATCAGGCACCATGTTCCAGAGCCTGGGGACATAATAGAGAAAAAAATTAACTACTCCATCTTGACCAATTCAAGAAATTATCAAAGGAATGCATATAGCATATACAAGACTTAAAAATATAGTGATATAACCAGGGAAGTGCAATTGGAGCTACTGTATTGAGAGAGGAAGAAAACACTGATTAATCAGCATAATCAGACTGCAGCCTTTTGCAGTAGAAAGTGCCCTGGATTTAGGTCTGAAGATCTGAGCCCCAGCTCAGCTCTAGCATTATCATCTATATGGCCCAAGGCAAGTGACATATTCTCTGATTCAGTTCCTGCAGAAATAATAAAATCTTCCTAAGACAGTTACTATAAATGATGATTTTTAAAATAAAATAAAAGCAACTGGGGTCTAAAAATATGGGTTTTAATCTTAGCTCTGAAATGTCTGATTAATGTGTTTGAATATGTCACTTAAGCTCTCTCAACTTCAGTTTCTTCACACAGTACATAAAATATCACTGGTGTTCAGGTAGACTACTGGAAAGCAAATGTGCACCAGATCCATACCAAAGGGACTGAGACTTGAATGAGAGCCAGAAATGACCTATACAATGGACAATAGACACCAGAGTATTTTACCTTCAAAAAGGGAGATTCCTAAAAACTGGTGAGTCAATTGTAGCTTTGTGCGTGTATCTTTCCTGGGAATTTTTCAGTCCTTTTTATTTTAGATGGCTTAGAGACAAGCTGTTTGATAAGACACAGTGTTTGCTGATCTTTGCAGGGCTCAAATGGGATCTATATGCAGAAAGTCCCTACCAGGTAGTTTGGGGCCTGCTCTGTAGAACAGAGATTCTTGCAAAATTCTTTATAGCAAAGTTTTTCCCCATCTCTTTGATCTCCTATTTCTCTTTAAACATACACTGACACAGACAGGGAGAGAGAACAATGATTTCAACATCTTAAAGTTAACTGAGGTGGAATAATAAAGGTTTTATTTAGTGGTCTTTATCCTTTCTAAAACAATGTCCTTTCGAAAACCAAAACTAGTAAAAGAAAAAAAAATGAGAAGCCAAAGGAAATACCCAAACAACAACAAACCCCTGCTCCATCTCTGATGCAACTAGAGAAAGCTACACCTCTGAGTCACAATTATGAAGAATGGTGTTCAAATACAGTACAATTTCAACCAAATCCAGAAAAGATGCTGAGAACAGAAATGTTTCTGTATAACTCTGGTAGTGCCCTCAAATCCATCCAAAGTGGATGGCAAAAATGATGTAACAAACCTATGATCCACCGCTCAAAGTAGCAAGATCTAGGAGCCTGAGCACATGGAAGGTCCTTGAGCCATGCAGTAGAAGAAACCAGGTAAAAAGAAGATTCAATTCAGACTTGCCAGCTTTCAAAGAAGTATGCTATTAGTGAGGCAGAGTAGAACAGGAGTGAGTGGCAATGAGTCTTACAATGTACAGAGAAGTCAACACCAGACTGTCTAATATAGTAAAGGCTGATGAGATGCATAGTTTCACCATTAACCAGGTCATTTTCTGGTCAATCAGAGCAGTTATGTAACTGAGACCCCATCACCAATACAATGAATAATTAACCTTGCTTTCTGCTCCAGCTTGTTTTCTTAACCTTTCCCTGACATTGTTTTTCTTTAAATATCAGGCATAGATAAAACAGTCCCTGTTTAAAGATCAGTGATGTCCGAAACAAAGAAAAAGAAACAGTGTGTATATCATATAAGAAAATAAAAGCAAACAGATGAAAAAATAAACAAAAGTTAAAAGTATTAAAAAGGTGGAAAAGCT
The DNA here is from genome assembly GCF_003254725.2 of Canis lupus dingo. Lineage (NCBI taxonomy): Eukaryota > Metazoa > Chordata > Mammalia > Carnivora > Canidae > Canis > Canis lupus. Next base: position 25,238,135 of record NC_064247.1, on the reverse strand, counting down.
TTGAATAATCATTTCCCCATAAATTAAATAAAATATCATCTCTCTGAAAAAAAATTTTTCAAAAAAGAGATAATAATCTACCAAAGTAGATTCAAGGTAAGTTGCTATGAACTCAAATAAGAAACATTTATTTATAAATAAATAAAATCTTTTTAAAAGGGAAGAAAAACTATATAAGAGGGGCAACTGAGTGGCTCAGTCAGTTAAGCATCTGACTCTAGATTTCAGCTCAGTTCACAATCTCAGGCTCATGAGATTGAGTTCGGCACAGAATCTGCTTGAGATTCTCTCTCCCTTCCTCTGCCCCTCCCCCTGCTCACTCTCCCTCTAAATAAATAAAATCTTTTTTTTTTAAGATTTTATTTATTTATTCATAAGAGACACAGAGAAAGAGGCACAGACACAGGCAGAGGGAGAAGCAGGCTCCATTCCATGCAGGGAACCTGACGTGGGACTCGATCCCAGGCCTCCAGAACCACACCCTGGGCTGAAGGCAGCACTAAACCGCTGAGCTACCCGGGCTGCCCCAAATAAAATCTTTTAAAAAAAAATATAGAAGAAATCACCAAAGCCATAGTCAGTTCTTTGAGAGGTTCAATAAAATTGATAAACTTCTGGCCATACTGATCAGGAAAAAAGGAGTAAAGACAAACTACCAATATCAAGAATGAGAAAGGTGACATCACCATAGACTCAACAGAAATTAAAAGGATAAGGAATTGCCATGCCTAAGCATCTAAAAACTTAGATGAAATAGGAAATTCTTTGAAAGAAAGCTCACTTAAGCAATAGACAACATGAATAACCCTATATCTCATAAAGTAATTATATTTGTAACTAAAAAACTTTCCCACAAAAAAAAAAAAACATCAAGTCCAGATGATTTCACTGGTAACTACACTAAATACATAAAGAATATCAATTTTTCACAAACTCTTCCAGAAGGTTGAAAAAAAGAGGAAACTTCTCATTCTTTGAGTCTATATTAATCTAATAACAAAACCAAACACATTACCAAAAACAAAGAAAAAAACTCTAGACCAAGAAGCTTATGAATATAACTGCAACATTTTAATTTTAGCAAACATACTATAAAATATTTTTTAAAGATTTTATTTATTTATCCATGAGAGATACAGAGAGAGAGAGAGAAGCAGAGACACAGGCAGAGGGAGAAGCAGATTCCATGCAGGGAGCCTGACGTGGGACTCAATCCTGGGTCTCCAGGATCACGCCTTGGGCCGAAGGCAGGAGCTAAACCACTGAGCCACCCAGGGATCCCCTAAAATATTAAAATAATGTGGAGTTGGCTTAAACATTAGAAAATCAATGAATGTAATATAAAACTGTAAAATATAAAACCAATGTAAAAAATTCATAATCATCTCAATAGATTGAGAAAAATTGCATTTGAGAACATCTTATATCTATACCTCATAGAATCTCTTAGCAAACCAGGAATATAAAGGAATTTCATCACCCTGATGAAGGTCATAAATAAATAACAGTTTATATCATACTTAATGGTGAAAGATTAAATGCTTTCCCCTTGAGATCACAAACAGAACAAGAATGGCCCTCACCACTCTTATTAAGCATTGACCTGGAGTTTCTGGTTGTACAATCAAGGAATAAAAGGATGTAAAAGGCATCCAGGTTAGAAAGGAGCAAACTACTTATTTGCAGATGATGTGTTAAGTTCATGTAGAAAATTCAATGGAATCTAAAAAAGAAGGCATAGAATTAATAAGTGGATTTAGTAAGGTTTAACAATATAAAACAAATGTACAAAATCTAATGTATTTCTATATACTAGCAATAAATAATCAAACGTTGAAATTAAATAATTAAACCCAATTTAAAAGCATCCAAGAAACAAATACTTATGAACACATCTTCCAAAAGATATGCAAGACTTATACATAAATGAATCTCAAATAATTATATGCTGAATGATAGGAAACAGACATGAGTATCTACTGAATTGTTTAATTTATTTAATATTCTAGAAAATGCTAAGCAATTTATAGTGCAGGAAGCAGATGGGTAGTTGACTGCAGATGCTGGGAGGGTGAGGTGAGGACACAAAAAGGAAGACCTTACAAAAAGACATGAGGAAATGTGGGCAATGGATATATTCATTCACTTGATTGTGTCTATATGTTCCTGGTCTATCTCATTTGTCAAAATTTATCAAAGTATACACTTTAATAGACACAGTTGATTGGAATAATATGCCTCTATAAACCTGAGAAAGCAAGTGGTATTCTGACTATATGGCATTCAAGGTTTGTGAAACACATTTTAGATAACCTTATAAACTTAGCTAGTATATAATATTTTTTATAACTCATTACTACGTGTATAGTTGATCATTTCAAATACAAGAGAATTCATTGAATATTTTCTCTCTTTTTTCTTCTCTCCTGTTTTTACCTTGGATTAAGCCCTGTTTGACGTGATTATAAAAATTAAGAGTGACTTCTGGTGGTTGAGATAAGTTTTATAATTAGTGATCTCTGCTGCAGTTGTTTATGACAAGCTGAATTAAATAGAAGCATTTCTGACAATTTCTAAATCTAAAGCTAATACAGTCTCATTTTTTCAAAACATGACAGCCCAAGATCACATATATGTCACAATAAAAATGAGAAAAGCTGAGGTATTAAAGGGAAAACACAGTCAAGACTGGGTCCAAAGAAGATCCAATATTTTCTGTCCATAAGAAATATATTTACCGCAAAGTCATTTAGAAAGATTGTAAGTTAAAAAAATAGGCAGAATCATACTAGGAGAACACATATACACAAACACACATACACACAAGGAAACTGGTGCTAATACTGGATTAGATAGATATTAATATCAGACAAGGTTAAAAAGTGAGTAAAGCAGGGTAATTGATAAAGCATAATTTTTTATATATTTGTTGCATCAAATAGCATAGTATCATCATTCAAATGCCAACCAAAAGAACAATAACAGAAAGTAGAATAATAATAATATTAACAAAATCTTCATTCACTTCATAAAAAATTAAGTACATGATACAAATAAGTAACCATATAAAGAAGGCTTTCTCAAAGTGTGGTCCAAGGATCACTTGCAGGGAACTCTTCCAGGAGTATTATAAAATAGAGTGTATTCCAAGAACCTACCCCAGTGTACAGCCTTAGACTAATATATTTATGTATAAATATACACTAAATGGAATATTCTTTTATAATCAAATGACCATAGAATATTTACAAAAATGGACCAGAAAGTGCCATGAAATTTTAAAAAGTAGAAATAATAAAGAACACACTTTTTTCAAAAGTTTAAAAAAATAGAAAAGCTAGAAATTATTGTTTTTAAAAAGAAGGAAATTACATCTTAACAGTGAGTGAAAGAGAAAACTCCAAATGAAATTTCAGAAAGTTTAGAAAGTAAAATGATAGCATTGGACACATCAGAACCCATGGATTTAAAAGGGTGTGAGAAATATTCATAGCCCAAAATGCTTAATTACTAAGCAAGATAGAAGAATGGTAAGTAAATATGTAGTTCCTCTCAAAACTTAGGAGTGTAATAAAAAATAAAGCCAGTGAAAGGAATAAAGTATTTAACACAGATAAGATTAATCACTGAAAATGAATCCTACATAACATAATACATGTCCTTTATAACATACATAACAAACATAACATGTCCTTTATAACATAATAAATACAAGAACTATTTCTTAAAAATTGTAAAGTACCAAAGATATTATAAATAAAAATGAAAATAAATAACCAAGAACAAAAGATTATATATTTTATGATTCCATTTATAACTAATTGTTTTAAAAAGGCAAAACTATAGAGACAGCATATCCATCAATTCCTGGAGTTGGAGGTGGGCACAGGTACTGGTTGCTAATGGGCATGAGGGGACTTTTTGGGTCATGACTGCACAAAATCTTCAAACAATATACTTACAATGAATAATTTTTATGTTTAATGTTATAGTTGTACTTTAATAAAACTGCTAAAAATATGATAAAAGATCCCACTTAATGTAGTAATGGAAAAGTGGAATACCTAAAAACATGAAGGTAACATTTTTTGAGGACATTAGCTAAGGCTTAGATGGATAAAGAGATATGACTTGTTCTTGAATAAAGGAGAAGACGTAAAATATGCCTGAATTTAGCTATAGGTTTAATGCAATCTCAACAAAAAATTGTAATTATGCAATTACACTTAATTGGGTGAAATATGATTGTTCAGTTGATGGTTGGGATGACTATTTAAAGAGGAATTTAAAAATATAGTCTTCAAAAAAAATATATAGTCTTCACTCCCAACATTATAATAGGTTCCATATGGAAAAAGGAGAAGATATTTTGTATGATTTTAAATAGAGAGAGTAGCTTTTACAGGGTCCACATATAACCTAAAATCATAAAGGAGGAAATAGATTTAATAGACCACAAAAAATTAAAAATGTGTTAATGCTGAAGAAAAGGAAATATATATTAATATACTATAAAAATACCTAACACATTTAACAAAGATTTGATTTTATTATTGCAGAAATAACTTTCAAGTTTCATAGCCAACATATTACCAAACCCTATTGGCTCTAATTCCAACATATGGTTAGCATCTGAGCATTTCATCATCTGCATGGTGTTACCCAGGTCCTATCACCATCATATCTTACCTGGATGATTTTGACAGCCCCCCAGCTGGTGTCTTTCTTTCTCTGCCCTTGCTTCCTTTCAAACTATTCTCAAAAAGTAGCTGATGAGACCCAGTTAAAACTATGTCAACTCATTGTTCTGCTCCTATCCTTTTTCAGAATAAAGAGAAAATGTTTTGAGTTCCTACACAATATGGCTTCCATATCTACTACTTCCCTTACTCACTCTACTGTGGCCACACTGGTCTAATTGCTGGTCTTGAACTTCACCAGCAAATGTCACCTCTGCACTTGTCATCCCTGCCTGGTATTCTGTCTCTCTAGGTATCTTATGAATTGTGCTCTCACCTCCTTTCGGCCTGTGTTCAAATACCTTCTCAGTGAGGTCTTCCCAATTACTCTTCTTTAAAATTACAAATCATACCCTACACCCAGCACCTCCTTTCTTCCTTCCTTTTTCCTTACCTAGCATATTATATATTTTACTTATATATCTGTTTCTCCCTACTAGAATGTAAGCTTTATGAGGGCAAAATTTTTGGTCTATTTTGTTCTCTGCTATATTTTTAGCACTTCAAAAAGTGCCTCAAAAACTGGGTGATGGGCACTGAGGGGGGCACTTGGCGGGATGAGCACTAGGTGTTATGCTATATGTTGGCAAATTGAACTCCAATAAAAAAAATTAAACAAAAACCTTTGCTGAATAAATGTGAAAAATATCAACAACTCCACATAGGAAAATAAGTTAAAATGACTTAAGAATACATGGATATGAAGATGCCCAACCTCATCTGTAATTGAAGAAGTACATATTAAAATAACTGAAATAATTTGTATTCACCTAGCAATTGTAAAGATCATTCTATGTAGATTAAGGTATGGGAAATTGAATATTTTCATACATTATTAGGAGAATGTAGTTATTGCAACCCCTTTTAAGAAAATTTGGTAATATTTCTCATAATCTCCAATGTACATATCCTTTAAGAATTGTCTCTAACACCAGGTTTGCACATTTGTGCCAAGGCAAATGTACAAGCATGTTAATTGCAAAGACTAAATATATATCAGCAGGTACATTCTTGTAGGTAAGTAATTGTGGAATTCAATTATATAATGTGCATGTTTTCATGCAGCAAATGTTTATTGAGTACCTTTTATGTGCCAGGTATTGTTATAGATACTAATAATAGGAGAGAGAGAGGGAGGGAGGGAGGGAAGGAGAGAGAAAGAGAGGGAGAGTAGAGGAGAAGAGAGGACAAAGACAAATGAAAGGAAGAAAGAAACAAGTACCTGCCACTACAAAGCTTAGTCTCTGGCAGTGGAAAGAGAAAATAGACACAGAATTACATGAGATAGAAGCAGATAGCAGAAAATATTATGAAGAAAAAAATCAAAACAAGTTAATGGGATAAAGAGTGATCGGGCATGAATTAGTTTATATAGGATGGTCATGGACAATGTCTTTGAAGATGTGGCATTGACCAGGAATCCAAGTTAGTGCAGTCTAGTTTCTAACGGAGGCTAACTTTTCTTCCTCCTTGAACTATAAATTGAAGCATGCAAGTGTTCATAAAATGTTACAGAACAAGGAGACCAGCAGGACTACAGTAGAGAAAATGAGGGGGAGAATCAGGGGAGAGGAGGTCACAGTAATAATGGAAGCCAGATACTGTAATTAATAGTGAGTTATAAAAAGAATTCTAATTTTTTTTAAAGAAAGAGATGGAGAACCAGTGAAGAATTTTGAGATGTGATTAAACTTAACATTTTTAAAAGATGATTTTGTATACTGTGTTCTGGATGAACTTCACAGGTGCAATGGCAGAACCCAGTTAGGCAACATGACAATAATCCACAGAAGAAACAATGGTGGCTTAAATCTAGAGAGTTCCAGAATCGATGTAATAAAACGGACTGGATGATGAAGTTGTTGCTGTGATGGCATAAGAGTTGAGAAGCCTGAGTGGAGGTAGCAAAAGACCTAGAGTAACAAACACAATACTGAAGGGGAAGAAAAAAGGCAGAGGGCCGACACTACCCAACTCTAAGACTTACTATAAAGCTACAGTAATCAAGACAGAGTGGCACTGGTAAAAGAGCAGATGAATGGATCAATAGAACAGAATAGAGAGCCCAGAAGTAGACCCACATAACCATAGTCAACCAATCTTTGACAAAGGATCAAAGGCAATACAATGGAGAAAAGAACATCTTTTTCAACCAGTGGTGCTGGAACAACTGGACATATGCATGCAAACACCCTTACATCCTTCACAAAAATTAACTCAAAGTGGATCACAGACCTAAATGTCAGATGCTTAGGCTTCTGGCTAGAAAGGTCAATGCACAAGTTTAACATTACAATCAAATTATACCCAATGAAAATAAGGTTATTTTCTAAAAGTAAGTTAGGATGTTTTTAGGTAAGGGAAATGGATTATTAGTCAACCAAAGGGAAAAAATGACTAATTGGGTCCAAAGAGAACACAATAATAAAATTTCTGTCATATGTACCATTGTGTCTTTTTACTGACAATTCCACTGTTGAATCAAAACAGGGACATGAAAGCTTATTTAACATTCATTTAACAGATTTAGGACATTCTGAGTTTTTCTAGTAATGCATCTACTGTCTAATTAACAGCTAGAGGTAATTAATGATATTGACATTTATATCCTTCATTTGCGTCACCAATTCCTACATCATACTAATTGGCATTCAGAGCCACAGGAAACATGTTTGTGAACTGAACACTGACTGTTGCAGGTTTTTTTTAACTCAAAGACCTAGTGTCCTGTTGACATATTAGTGTCATTTTTTAATTGCATTTTCTTAGAGAAATTACTCTGAAATCATGAGAACTTTGAATAAGTAAATGTTATATCCACTTTTACAGTTAGAAGTGATCAGTGTGAGTTTACCCCCTAGAGTACTTTTCAATGTCTTTGCCAAGCTCATATATAACAAGCATAACTACATAGACATTTGGGTTTAGTAGCAAAAAAAAAAAAAAACTATCAGGAGTCTTGAATTTATTTTTTAAAATATTTTATTGATTTATCCATGAGAGACACAGAGAGAAGCAGAGACACAGGCACAGGCAGAGGGAGAAGCAGGCTCCACGCAGGGAGCCCGATCCGGGACTCAATTCCCAGATCACACCCCAGGCCGAAGGCAATGCTAAACCGCTGAGCCACCCGGGCTGCCCAGGAGTCTTGAATTTAAAAGAAAAAAATGACTTTGCTGAAAGGTTCATAGCTAAGAACAGTAGGCTCTTGAGCACAAAACTGCCAGATTGTGCCCCTTTACTTTGCATAATTGTAAAATAAATTGGTTTTTGTACTATTTGACATGTTGAGTTTACTAGACAGTATTTGAGTTTACTGAAAGAGAGGGGAAAGAGGTTGGAGAAAAGAGAGAGGAGAAAAGAGAAAGGAAAAAGGAGAAAAATGAATGGATAACAGGAATATGATTGCATGATGATGTAAAGCGCCATTAAGGAGAAAAGGGGTATCACCCTCCAAAGGTGTCCCTAAAATAAGTACAGCTTCCCCAATCCTTTCTCATTTATCCATAAGCCTCCCCCTAACATCCCCTCTCCCCCGACACTGGAAGAACACGTGGAAGGAAAGGTGAGCAGTGTCCACCAGGGAAGCACTAGGGAAACGTAATTCACACAAAGACAGCGTTTTGTTTTATAGCTCAGATCATCCTTAACAGTCACTGAATGAATCATTGGGTGTCTTTCACCTTTCCCTGGATGCAAAATGAATTTTCTAAATCCTTAATCATCCTTCCTGGCAATACTTGGAAGGCGAACCATCCCCAGCAGTACTTAGTCTAATTAACTACCTTGGGTTTTACCTACTTAGGCATTCAAATTACTCCTTTGGTAACAGATATTTAGCTTGCCAACATTTAATTCTTCACATCTAAAGTTAAAACTGATCTGGACCATTAATCCATAATGCTTTGATACCAAGGAGACTATAATTCTATTCAAAAAATTTTTTAATGTATCTCTTTTATAAAAAGGGACTCTTCTTATTTAAAGAAAAATTCAGATGAAAAGTATTTGCCTTATATTTTTTTAAGAAGAAAACTCCTTCAAACATTCTATCCTAATGCTGAGCAAAATAGATGGATACCTAGACAGACTTTGACAGTGAAATGACTGGTCATTGTAAAATGGAACCCACAGAAGTATGGGACCATCATTACATGAAGCAATGGTCACCCAATGCCAGGTCTTTTCTTTTTTCCCAATTCGGTGCTATCATGCACACGCATCCAATTAATTCCCAAATCCTATTATTTTTATCTCCTAAATATCTCTCCAAACTACTACACCTTTGCCTTCATTAAAGATTTTCTTTTCCACCGCTCCCTGAACTATAACAACTACTCCCTTAGTGGCTCCTTAATCCACTCTCCTTCCACTCAATACCATTTCAACCAAATGAACTTTTTCAAGCTCAAATATAATTATGGAACTTCCTTGCTTAAAACTCCTTAAGGTTCCCCACAGCCTGCAAAATAAATTCACACTTGTAAATAAAGCATCCAAGGTCCTCCAAGATCTGGGTATACCCAGTTCTGTATTCTTATGTCCTTCCCAAAGCCTGCATCACATCTCATTCTGATTCCCTCAACATATTATGTACTTTCACATCTCATGCCTTTGTTCATGCTGGTTTTTTATCTGGAACATCTTCTCCCCCATTCTTCTGTCTTTGCCTACCTTCTTTCATTTTTGAGGACCCAGCTCAGGCCTCACCTCATCCCCAAACTTAACCCTCCCTCCCGAGGAACACTTCTTTACACTCCTGAAACCTGTGTGCATTCCTCTGCCCTTGCATTTCATACAGGCTGTAATAATCTTGAATCATCCAGAAAAGTCTATTTCCTCTACTTAAGGGGAGAAATTATGACTCCATCTTCATTGTCTGTCCATGACCCAAAAGTGCCTGTGTAAGTTTTTATTGAATAAATGTAGGAACAGTTGCTACACAGCACCTTTCCTATAAGCTCTGAGGTTCTTTGCTGCTGCTGCCCAGCATGATACCATTGCCCATTATGTGGTTCATATTTAAAATGAAAAATTTTTAAATAATAAAACATATGTGATCCCACAACTAAGCATTTCTCCCTGAGCATAATGTTAAAGTTAAAATAGAGTGGTTTACATTGAGTGTGATCTCTGTTTCTAGTAAGGAAGAAAAGAACATAATCGCCATGAAATCACATAAACTAAGGGCAGGGAAGTCACTTTGTCCAAATCCCAGCTAGTAGAAAAAGAATGAAGCCATCTTAGCTTGCCCTGGCAGTCAAGCTACCCTTGTCACCTTGTCATAGAGGCAGATGGAGGTATAGCTCAGCTCCTAACACCCTGCACTTGTTCCTTTATGACCGTCTTCCATGATAGAGCAGGTAGCAAAGGTATGAAAGCCAAGAGGCTCACTTCAGTAGCAAAAGCAGCAGAAGTCCAGGTTCCTACCCCCAACTAAGCAGATGAATTATTCTTGACATTGACTCCATAAAAGCACCTACTTTACCTGTCTGTTAATTCAGGTACTTCCTAGCACTAGCTTTGTGGATGCAGTGAGGCAATCAGGACTTGAATGAAGGGAAGAAGAGGGAAAGCACATAAAGGCTTTAGGAAGTACAAATGAGGTGAGTCAGTTAGGGGGAAAAGTTGAAAGAAAGGATAATTCCTTGTCTGAGTTTGTGGCCAATACAATGTAGAGTAGGTTGACAGGCTTTGGACTGAAGAGAGAGAGTGTCCTCCTGGCCAAAGAGATTGAACCCAACTTTAGGATCTCTCTGTACCTCCAACTTGGCCTGGTCTCTGGGTTTTGCAGTCCCATGGCTTCCTTATTGCAGGTGTGATGGTTCTAACTCCAAAGGAGCAGGGAGGACAATGCAGACAGGTGTGAGGGCTTTTTTTAAACACCCATATTAATTATTACAAAGCATATGTTTATGGTAGAAAATTTTTACTACAAATAAGCAAGTGGAAAATATTTAAATCTTCCATAATCACACCGCTCAGCAATAAATACATATGAAAGATAAAAGTAGAATTACACTACTTAGGAAATATGCTTTTCGAAGTTAACAATAGGTTGTGAAGGTGTTATCAGTGTTGTTAAGTATTCTTTTATAATGTTCTTTTTAGTGGCTGAATAATATTTCACTGTAAAGATGTACTATGATTATTTAACTAATTACATATCGATGGGCTTTTAGATTATTTCCAATTTTTCCAATTATTAGCACTTCTGTGATGAGCATTTTTATAGATAAAACTTTGACAAACTATAATAATTGCCTTAGGAGGAGCTACTGCACATAGAAGTACAAGATTAAAAGATAGGAACATGCTGAAACTCTTTATATATGAACCCAAATTTCCCTGTAGAAAGGTGGTGCTAATTTATACTCCCATCAGCAGGGAATAAAAGTACCCATTTCCCAATTTCCTATAGAAACTTTTGGAAAGCAGAGTAACTGAAAATACTCTACAAAACTCCTGTTTACAAACCAGTCTATTGATCACAGACAGGTTATTCATCCACTTGGATTTGATTCCACAATTATATAGAGAACATTTCCTGTGCTAAGCAATATAGACAGAACCAATAGGTTTAATTAGTCTAACAATGCTCTAATCAATTTGGCCAAAGCAGTCACACTGGCCAATTCAGAAACACTCTTAAAAATTATTTTAAAAATTATTTTAAAAGTATTTTGTGGTCAAAAATTTCATTTTGAAATCCATCCTTCCATAATTTCTGATGTTCATTCACCCTCCATCTGACACAAAGTATACCACCAGACAAACCCATGCCCAAGGTCAGAGTCTTTAGTTACAAAAAGACTTACTTTTTAGTTACAAAAGGATCTTTATCACATTGAACTGAAAATTTCTCTATAAATTCCACATAGTAGTCATTATTATTACCTAGGGAGGAGTCCATTTTTCTCTTCAAATGTTCTCCAGGCTGACAGGCTTAATACCTCCCACATTTCCTTATATTACATTATTTCCAAGATTCTGTTTAGGCCATCTGGAATGCCTACAGTCATTCTCCCTCTCTTCCCTCCATCCTGGTGGTTCCCACATCAAGGGAACCTCATTCTAAGTCCTGCACATGAGTCACCTTCATGATCTTTCATTCACCCTACAACTTCTTCAGAATTAATTCTCCTTTCTGCATTTCCATAGCATTTTGGACAGATATTTAATATAAGCCTTAATTATTTAATGTTTTAATTATCTGTTTGCATGAGTGTCTTCATGTTTCACCCAGGACTTTTTCGAGGATAAAGACCATGTCCAAAGCACCTAAAAGAGTACCTGTTTGACATGGTAGTTACTAAAGAATGCCTACCTACATTAAATAGAGTAGTCGAAGTTCACAATCTGGTGGGATAACTGAGACATGAATATAAATAACTCTAGTAGAAGACAGAAGATATAGAAGGCAGCAAATATCAGAGGATGATGATGATGACTAAGTTCTGTGGAAAGGCAAAGGGAAGGCTGAAAGGCAAATGGCCTCAAAAACCAAGTTGAGGTCATTGGCTTCTTACATGGGTTTCTCATATATCCACATTTGTCTATGGATGCAGGAGAGCTCAGAGGGAGAAGCAACAAAATAGCCCATGAACAAGCTAATACAGAGTCTAAACAAAGAACAATAAGAATAAAATGAAAAGGATAGATGAGGGAAACACAGAGAGAGAAGAAGCCTTACATTTGATCACAAATGAAATGGCAAGAAAATTAATAGTGAGGGGAAGAAAGAAAAGAGAGAATTTCTTCCAAGATGTCCCACCTGGGTAATTAGGATACTACTGCTACCTGAAGTTTGCAAATGTATAACTCCCAGGAAAATGATACTTACAGATACAGGTTTTACAGCCCCTACTTGGAGGGTTGGTTATGTTATCTTCAGCTCATCACAATTGCCACCACTCTCTTTTGTCTTGGATTCAGGGAATCTCATTCACTTACATTTTGTACCTGGCCCCTGCAGGCATTTAAGTTTGTAATTTCTAGTAACCATAATGGAAATTTTTTAAAAGTCAAGAGTAGAATAAATGAGTTCAGGACAAATTTGGGTAGCAGTGGATTCCAAACAATTTTTCATCATCATCACCCTTAAGAAAAATGAAATCGTGCTTGGAAGTCCCACATATCAAAGAGAAGAACAAAGGTGCTCCAGGTAGTTGAATTGGAGATGTGGGGCCTTCATTCTCACCACTAGCCCCACCTTGAGTTAACATCTAAGGCATTTCTATGAACCTGAGGGATCTGGAAACCACAATTCAAAAACCTAATATGGAAGTGATGAATCACTATGCTGTACAGTTGACGTAAATATAACACTGTCTGCTAAATATACTAGAATAACAATTTTTTAATTAAAATAATTTTTAAAACCTATGAATGATAAATTGAGATTCAGATATGTTGCTTTTGAGGTATCAAAAGATCCACAGGTGAAAACAATAAGAAAGTAAACCAAGAGAACAAGAGATATGAGAGAGTTAATTTAAGGTCTGGATAAAAATTTGGGAGCCATTGGTAAGAAGGTGATATTTGAAGCCATGGTAATGGGCCAGGTGAGTGAGAAAAAGAGTGGGCAAGAAGATGAAAGAATACAGATAAGAATAAGACTTTCAGGAATGCCTACATTTGTAAGGTGGGCAAAGAAGGGAACATCAGCAGACAGATAAATAATCTGACAAGTAGCAGGGGAATCCAAGTAGTATAAAATGTTAGAAGTCAAACAAGCCATTGCAGGAAGAGAAGAATGACACAGAATGCCACATACACTAGGAAGGAAATGGGATTGAGGGAAGGGAATTTGCTGGAGCATCATGAGACAACTAAGAACATTGTCCCCCAAGGAGCAACTTCAGAATCATGATTGCAGACAAGAGGCAGTGAGAATGGACAAGGAGTGAACAGGCAGAGTGTCTGCTCGCTTGAAAAGTTTGGAGGTCAAAGAAAAGGTATCATGTTGCAAAATCTCCTAGCCAGAAATATGGAGAGGCTGCTAAGAAATGTGTTACATGAAAGTCAAAAACATTTTTATGGCAAGTAGCTCAACCCAGCAGAAAAGTAAAAACATACCCCAGCTGTCTACATGGGATCCCCAAATTATTATAAGAATGGTTAGGACTGAAGTGCCAGTGAGTTCTCTACTAGCCTTGACATTCTGTGGCTGTGAATCAGGTAAGACCTTAAAGTGGTTTAACCCCTATCCAACAGAGACTGGATACATCCAGAAGAACAAGTGTGCTTGTTTTGTTTATGGGGAGACAAAGGAAAAGGAAACACGCCAAAGTCATAGTGAGTGAACCTTCTGCAGGCTCAGAGACATCCTTTTAGAACAGGCCAATACCTGCGAGGATAATTTAGCTCTGTTCCAAGTTGTGAAGTCATGGTCCTTGTTTCAATCCACGTGTATCAATACCCATTTCTTTACTTGAGCTGTGAATACATCACATCCAGGGCCAGTGATCTTATAAATGTTCATTGCTGAACATAAATAAAATCAAGAGAGAGATAAAGAGAATATGTCTGAACAAATTATCCTACCATGAAAAATAATTCAAAATGATGCTGCAGTGATAGTGGGTCAGAAGAGACAGTTTCCTTTGTGAAATTTCTTATTGAAGCCAAGCCCCAAATGAGAGGAGTTGGAATATACCATGTGGATTTCAGAATCCTGGAACTATAATCATAGAGAATCTAACACCAACAATTTGGTGATAAGAATGACAACAATTATCATATATGGATCCCCTACTATGCTTCAGGCATTTTGCATACCTTGTCTCATTTAATCCATATAGAAATCACATAAAGTAGGCATTTCAAAACAGAGATTCACAAAGGTTAAATACCTGCCTAAGGTCATTTGGTTGATAAGGGACAGAACAGGATTGCAACTCCAATCTCTCTTATTTATGTCAGTGATTCCCCACTAGCCTACACTGCCTGATGGTAGTGATAGGACCCTCCACTTACCATGTGCAGGTAGACTGAGGTAGCTCCATGTCATTCTTTGAAGGTCAGCCTTTCACCGATAGACCAAGTATTATCTGCCAATTTTCTGCCTCTACAGGACTGTCTACATCACTGGACCAGACCACATTTTATATGCCCCAGAAAAGTAGAGCATGACATTTAAATAAAGATACAAAACAATTTCACTCTTGGAGCATACCAGACAAAGGAAATATGGATGATAATCCTTGACACCCTGAGGAAGTTCCATATCAGCAGGGTGAGCTTACCCAAATGATGACACTTTAAAGCCAAGACTATTCTTACAAAAATTACATGTGTATGGAGATTTTCCAAATGAGAGACAGCTGATCTCTGTTTCTTCATGCAAGCTGTTTTTCTTTACTAAAGCCCTGGGAGAAAGGGAAGGGAAGGGTTCCACTCCACCCTGTGCCGGCAAGTGTTAGGACATGCTGAGGAGACCTTCGTTCATGACAGTATGTGGCAGAAATGATTAATATGGACAGCATAGGTAGGTGGTTAAGATTTCACTCTTGTTGCCAAGGTTTACTAATTGGCTCCTCCCATGCTGGGCTAGTGCAAATCCCAAGGTTTCATCATTTCAATTTGAAAATCTGCACATATCACACTAAGGTTTGCTACCCAGATATATTTGGTTCCTCTTAACAAAGCGGGCACACACAACACAATAGGTACTTAAGGGAAAAGAAAAATACCACATCCTTCTCATTCCTCAAGGAGATTCAGGGCATCAAAGATTACCTGGTTCTTTCCTCTGTGCTTTTAAAGGAAAGATCATGGGGCCACCTGGGTGGCTCAGTTAGTTAAGTGTCCCCACTGGTGAGTTTAGCTCAGGTCATGATCTCAGGGTCATGAGTTCAATCCCCACATCATGCTCCACACTTGGTGGAGCGTCTACTTGAGATTCTTTCCCTCTGCCCCTCCCCCCACTTGCTTACATAATCGTCTCTCAAATAAATTTTAGAAATCTTTTAAAAGGAAAGATCATGGATTTCTTGTCCTTGTTATGTTGCAAAGTTGAAAGCACCCTGGTCGGGGTGGGTGTTGTGAGGTGTAAATTGCTTATCTGAACTGAGGTCAGAAATGGACACAGTTCTGTCATGAGAAGCTCTAGGCTCCGTTGGTATCTGGCCAGGTTGGGGCATTTAGGGGAAGTGGAGCACGTGAGAAATGAGCCAGGCTAGTAGTACCACAATAAAGGATACCAGTGATACTTTGCAGCACCAATCTTTCATGAATCAGTAAACAGCCCACAGATAGACTATGCCCTCTAGATACACCACTACCTCTTCACAATAACCAGAAATTACCACTTAACTAGAGCAAGATGTGGCTGTACTAAACTACTTTCCTATTGTTGCAGTAGACAAGATAAATTTTCATGTCAAAAATAAATATCCATATATCCATACTGATATAAATAAATGACTGAATAAATAAATGGGCAGAAAAGACAAATCCTCTGTGCAGAAAATTTTCAAATGATTTATGGAGCTATTTCACCTTCAAAGAAATGGAGCATAAGCCCTCACCTCTTAAACATGGGCTGTGCAGTGACTTCCTTCTAAAGAGTACAACAGGAAGGGGAGAGAGGGATGAATTACTTTACAGTGGAGAAACCTGCCATAAACCACCTTGGCCAGATGATAAAAGTCAATTTCCACAGCAATGATTTATATTGATAGTATCTGTCCCTGATAGGATTGTGATGAAAATGGCACTTTCCTTTGGGGGATCTTCCTTACAAAAACCCATAACAGGCTAATCTGAGAAAAACATCAGACAAATCCCAAATAGAAAGGCATCCTACAACATACCTGACCAGCATTCCTCAAAATTGTCAAGGTCATCAAAAGCAAGGAAAGTGTAGGAAACTGTCACAGTCAAGAGGAACCTATGGCATCAAGGTAAGTAAAGGTGATGTGGTATCTTGGATAGGATCCTGAAATAGAAAAAAGGACTTAGGCAAAAATGAAGGAAACCTGAATAAAATATAGACATTAGTTCATGCTAATGCATCAATATTTGCTCATCGATGGTAACAAATGCGCCAAATGTAAAATGTTAATAATGGGGAAACTGTATATGGGAACTCTTTATACCCTTTTCATGATATATGGGAACTCTTGTAAAAGTAAAAACTTATGGATATAAGTTTTCCCATGATATATGGGAACTCTTGTAAAAGTAAAAACTTACTTTTTATGACAGTTTTAGATATACAGAAAAATCTGTGCCAAGTGGGCTGTCATACCTTCCTGAGCCCTTATTTCCATGTCTATAAAAGTCAAGTGTTGTGCAATGGTAAAGAAGCCCAGGCTCTGGGGTCGGACAATCCTGAGTTTGCATTCCTGCTCTACATCTTACAAGACCTATGACCTTGAGCCTTAGTTTCATCATCTGAATATAATAACATTTATCCAGTGGAGAGAATGTGAGGATTTAATGAGATAGTGTCCTTGGAAGCATTTAGAGACATGGAAGTATAAAAGTGTGAGACATGAGTCACTGGAGGAAGCAAGACCCTCGCCAAGAACAAGGCCCTGTGATCACTTGCATGAATGGACAAAATGTGTCAGACGTTGTCAGTAGGGTGACTTGTTCTCAAAACCAAACAGTGGAAAATGCAGAGACTATGGAGCTAACCTCGCACTTTTATAGACAGGACTTGGGAGAATAGAACTCTTTCTTCTGTCTCCATTAGGCATCAGGCCTGATAATCTCCCAACTAGAAAGACTGAGAGCTAAGGAAATTAAGCAGGGCTGCTCGTCTGGACCTTCAGATGAAGAGGAACAGGTGGGCAGCACTGTCTTGGATGATTTAAAAAGAAATCAGCTGACAGTTTTATTTATTTCAGCTGCTTAATGGAGTTTTTATTTTGTTTTTGTTTTGTCAGAGGATGTTCAAATCTTCATTCCTTTCAGAAGAATGGTTGGTGCATCTTCCTCTTTGGGACCACTCACCTCATGCTTAAAACCTAGCTTTGGAGGACAACGAAACATTTTCCAGAGCATATAGGAGTTGCAACTTTGGCAGTAAGTTCCTTCAATAGCTGCAGAACTCAAGGCAAAGAACATACCCCAAGCAAGCCTTTATCTCTATATCCTTTTCCCTGCAGCCAAAATTCCAGGAGCCCTAACCCAGTGCTACCCTGATTTCCCCTGCCAATGATGCAAAATTCAGGCTGACGTTCCCACTGAATCCTTTGAGGATTACATAATCCTTCATAAAATTCATCCTCTTCCTTTTCAGCATTTGAATACACAACCTTTGATGATCTTTGTCTATGATCTCACTGGGGTCATAGAAAGAACTCAGCAATTATGACTTCTCCAATACTGAATGGCAAAAGTCAGAGAATAACTTTGGAGTAAGAGAAACTGGAATTAAAATCCTGGTTCTGCCACCTGTTGACTCAGTAAACTTTCAGGCAGCTTGTGTACCTTCTCTGACCTCACCTCCCTTATCTCTAGAAGGGGGCTATATGTTCTTTATGAGACTCAGATTGGATGGTGAATGCAAAGCGCCGAGCACAACATTTGGTACATGCTCAACATTCTGTAAACAATATGTTTATCATAATATGGGTTTCAAAGGAAACAGAGATAGTTCCAGAAGTCTTTGGGACTTTGCCTAACATGGGAGGGAAAACGAGGTGCAGAAACAGAGCCTAGTAATTTGAAATTAGTTGGGTGAGAAAAAATTTAACTCTTAATGATATTGTGAATCATTCCAGTTGGTTGATTGGGCTTGTTCCAAGTTTAGTCGCCATAGTTTTAATTTACAAAATGAGAAGTGAACTGCTCCTGAAAACCAGGAGAGCAACACAAGGGCAATCTGATCAGTCCCTACCACGCTCCACCACACCCTCCCATGACCCACAAGGCCAATTAGCATCCATCCATCTTCCCTGGAGCCTCTTGGACACCTTTGTAAACCTAGAAACAGGATCTATTCATATATATTGTCATTGGCCCATACACCCAAAGATGATCACATCTGTTCCTGTCACAGGTGCCACATGCCCAGCCAGACTCTTCAAAGCAAAGTGAGTTCTGTGTACTCTTTCAACTTCTTCTGGCTAGTTCAAAACCTGCATAAAGACTGAAGAATTCTGGACTGAATGACAACAATTTTGATTCCCTTAGGCTCATTTGTTCCTTTTTTAAAATTTTCAATCTGCTTACCAGCTGCTTCTGTTCATAAATGCCAGTGGAACGTTAGCACCATATGTCTTCTGGTTATCTGGATGTCTAATGAAAAATGTATTTAAAGGATTCATCAAGTCCTAATAGAAAGGCTAGAATGAGAATCAGCCTATACCAAAACTGAAGCTCCAGCTTCCTGGCCATAGCTGTGTAGCCACAGGTCCTCCCACCCTGTTCTCCCTCTCTCTTCAATTTGCTGCTGGTGCCAGGCATGGAAATTTGCACCTAGTACATATTTAGTAGATATGAATTAAATTTAAGGTACTGATGAGAATAAGAAAAGAGTTATCTTGAATTATCATATTAATATAAGTAGAAAGGTTTAAGAGAAATTTTAGGTTAGAATTTCCCAATTAAGTTCTGGAAATATATTTGCTTATGAGTGACATATGCTAATATGTTTATGATTTTTTTGATGCATAGACTTGCATGCCTTGCTTCCAATTTATAAATTGGAGATGACCATTTTTACTTACCACTGCCTTTGGATGACCATGAACCCCACCTCTCCTACCGAAAGACTCTAATTGGCTATTTATAGACAAAGAAACTACCTTTCTGGATTTAAAATCAATACTTAATAATCTTAAGGGGCTTAAGAAAAAAGATTTTCTTAATCTTAAGAATTCTCGAGGCTCTCCCAGAGCTTTATTCCTTGTCTTTGACAACTCTTTTAGAATTGAAGATAATTGATCTCTTTCCTGGTTATTTCCCACACACACAATAGTGTCTTAAGGGGAGAGACTACATCTCTACATGTGT
Source organism: Canis lupus dingo (assembly GCF_003254725.2). Lineage (NCBI taxonomy): Eukaryota > Metazoa > Chordata > Mammalia > Carnivora > Canidae > Canis > Canis lupus. The sequence continues at coordinate 25,218,426 of NC_064247.1, read as the reverse complement.
CCCCAGCACAGAGCACAGTGTGTGGCATATGCAGCCAGAAGCGTGAAATAGGGGAAAACCTGAGATGGGACCAAGATTAACGGTTTTGCAATACTCAAGGCGAGTGATAAAGGACCACCCTACTGAAAGCAGTGGATGCCACAAGAATGACAAAACAGGGGGCCTGCTCAATTATCTCTCTCTGCATGAATATAGTATCCTGTCTTTTCTTGCCTGAAATCTCCACTATGTGTCACTTTCCAGGCTGGGCAGCAAACCTATAAAGAATGTCTTTGCAAACTCACTGTTAAAACACGGTATCTGGGCATACCTAGCCTTTTAGCATCTTTGCATTCTACACTTTGCTCCGAACCAGCCACAGGACCCACTCTGCATGCAGGCAACACTGAGTCATCTAAGTCCTAAGTACATCCCAGTCCTTATGCATCATTACCTTAATGCAATAGAAAGATGAGGCCAACCCCACTTCCACCAGGTCCCAATAACACAGACAATCTCACCTCTTCTCTTTCCAATTCCCACTGGCTGTCAGCCTGCCAGCCTCACTGTGGTGTTTTATAAATTCAGCTCTCACCACAGACATGCCACTTGGGGGAAGGGAGTTCACACAGCAGAGATCTGGCCTGAGCTAAATGCCTCTGCAGTGCTTCTGAAAGTGTGACATCTCATCTGATGTGTGTCAACTCCAGCTGCACACTGTCCCACAGTCCCCTGGCATGAGGAGCTTCTCAACCAAGCTATTACCTCTGAATCCCTGACATCAAGCTTCCTTGTGTCTGACTTGTCCCAGCCCCAGCAGGGAAATATACTGTTTAATGCAACCATGAAAATGGTGTAGATGGAAATTCATGTGCTTCCTATAGCAGCTGTGTTTTCTCATAGCAATAGTAGGGGTCATAGGTTGGTTGCTTTGATTGCTGTTATTTTTAAAGAACTTGTAAGTGAGTATGTAAAATATTTGAAAGGGCATGCTATCCAGTTAAGCAATATCTAGGCTAGAGGCCAAGGCAATTGAGAGTTAGCCAGTAAGAATTTTAGGGGACCTAGTTGGAAATTCCTCTACTTACCCACAAGATGACAAAGAGGAAGAAACCAAGAATGACAGTCACATTTGTTGACTCAGCTGTCCTGAATTAAAGATGATATTTATTAAGGATTTCAATATCCCACACTCAGGATGTTGTGAAAAGTTGCAAGAATGGTTTTCCTGAAACCAAAATTCTTAAGGGACATTTCAATCCTGTGCATCGCATTATAGCTGAGAATTCTTCTTCCCTTTTTTTTTTTTTAACTTTCAGCTTCTATTTTTATAATATGCTCCTAGAAGCAGGAAAATACCATTTATTTCCTTTCCAGTTTTAGCCTGTTCCATTTAGCAGGCCATGAATTCTTCCCCCTGGAAGATGATCCTTCCAGAGTCAAGGCGATGAGGCAGCTGTTTACCTCCAGTGCCCAAGGCTCCAGGGTCACTGGATCATCTGAGACAGGTGGGCATCTCTTGGAAAGCAGGGCAGTTTTCATGGTTAGTTAATTCCTTAAGTGGGGAGAGGGTGCTTGGAAAAGTAGTGGTTTCTCTCTGACTGAATAGATTTTAGATATTCAGAGACAGCTTTATCTATGTCGACAACAAAGAAGCAATTCCACTTTTAACACTTAGTGAAAGAATTTTGCTCCTCAAAATCAGAGGCAGCAGAGTATGAACAGTAGTTGAGGAATAAAGGGGATTTCATCTACATGATAAACTGGCAGGGAAACAGATTCCAAAACTCATTAGATGGGGGTTAGCCTTAGGTAAGAGACCTACTTACGGCATTAGATCCTCCTCCCCTTCCTCCTCTCCTTCTTCCCCCTTCTACACCCTTCACATCTCTTCAATTTTCCAGTCTTTTCCCCTTAGCCCCCCATCCCTCCCCCACAATTTAAGCTAACTGGAAGACCACACAGAGGGCAAAGAATGAGCTTTCTGCTAAGACATGAAAAACCCTAGAATGGAGAAGCACTAAACCTGTAGCTTTTGAAGGGCTCTGGGGCAGGGTCAAATGCATGAAGTAGGTAACTGTGACTGTCCCACCTCTTCCTGATTGTTCTCTTTGTCCCCTGGCCAACCTCCCTGTGAGGGCACCTCCAGTGAAGAAGGCCACATGGATGGTGGGGCTGCACAGACCAGCCTCCCTCGAGTGCATTCTTTCTCCAACAACTATTTCTAGATTGTCCCTTTAGAAGCTTCTTCCCTGCATCCCAAGCTCCTCTACCCCTACATCCACCCTCCACTGCCCACCTCATTACCAGGGACAGCCTGGGACTCCCGGGCTACAAGTGCAGTCCAAGGCTTGGTCTCCTTTCCTGGTGTCTGCTCTCCTTTGAGAGAATAACACTTTTATCGAGCATTCAGTATGGGACTCTCGATCCCATGAAGAAAAACTCTATTGATTGGGTCCCTAAACATCACAGTCTCACTTGGGGACTGTTCTAGGAGTTCATCTTCAGCAGTTAATTCTTCTGGAAGTCTAAGCTACTTAAGGCTGACTCCACAGAAAATCTTCAGCAAGAGGGCCTAGGGTGGGCTTTGACTTTCATGTTCCAGGAAGTAAAAATTAAATCCTTTATAACAGAAGCATGGCAGCAAACCTGCACACACCCCTCCCACATCACACCTCCACAAGACAGGTATGTATCCTCAGATTTGGTTTGCTCTGAATTCATACTGAAGAAGGAATATCCCCATACTCTGCACAGGCCCTGATTCTGGCTTTCCATTTTTAGGTAGCCAATGGTGGTTCAACCCCTGACTTCCAGACTTCTCTACATAAGGAGATTAAGGTCCCCTTAATCACATCCATTATTTGAAAGCTGCCCTTTAAAAATGCCCTTAAAAAGAGAAAACTCTGTCAAAGTTTTTTTTTTCCTGCCTCTGTCAAATTGGAAAGAATTGAAAGTGTATTTGATAATACACAAAATGAATAAGAATATGAAGAAATAAGTACATCTATACATTGACTAGGAGTAGAAATTTGGATAACTTCTTAGGAAACTAGTTTGGCCATTTCTCTCAGCTTTCCAAATATCCCCAAATATACAATGATGTATATATGTATCAGTGTCATTGGTAACATAAAACTGGAGCTGACTTGAAGTGCCACCAATAGAACACTATGGTATGACCCTAGGATGAAATAATATGCAGCTATTTAAAAGATTGACAGCTGTCAATCTACATAGGCTAATAGGAATGATCTCCAGGCTATATCGTAAAATAGAAAGGCAGCACATAAACATTTATGACCTCATTTATATAAAAAAGCATATTTATGTATATGAACATATAATTGTAGAAAATTTCTGGAAGAATATTGTTTATCAGTCCGTGTCCAGATGGAGAACAAACCACCATAGATATTTCCAACAGAAGAACTAAACACACTTGTGGGACAGACGATGAAAAAGCTGAGACGCTGAATGGTGTAGGGTGAGATGCTGCAGAGTTTAGCAAAAAAAAAAAAAAAAAAAAACAGGAAGTCACTGTGATCCCAGAAAGAGAGGAGTCCAGGGAGGAGAGCGTCACCAAATCCCAGGTCATGAGCCCACAAAGGGAGAAGGGACCACAGAGAAGATGTACTTGCCTTAGAAATGCCACCTAAGCCAAGGTGGCAGCACTCAGTGGCCCGCCAGCATATTCCATTAGCTAAACCTTTCCAGAAACCTGAGGATAAACCAGAGGGTAGGAATTCAGTTCCCTGCAACACAGAACAGAGGAGATAATAGGACATGAGGGACCTGCGAAGAATTCCCTGTGGGTACAGCACTAAAGAAAAATTGCAGCTTCCTTTCCTGGTTGATTCTGTGATTATTTGGTGTGCAATAGCTAACTGTTATGTTTGGGTTATGTGCCTTCAAAGGAGGTATGAGCCCTGAAGAGGACCTTGGAATGCATCATTAAAAAAAAAAAAAAAAAAAAAACGGGATCCCTGGGTGGCGCAGCGGTTTGGCTCCTGCCTTTGGCCCAGGGTGCAATCCTGGAGTCCCGGGATCGAGTCCCGCGTCGAGCTCTCCCTGCATGGAGCCTGCTTCTCCCTCTGCCTGTGTCTCTGCCTCTTTCTCTCTCTCTCTCTCTCTGTGTGTGTGACTATCATAAATAAATAAAAATTTAAAAAAAAACACAGCTTTATTAAGACACAATTTACATAAAATTTACCTTCTTAATATGTACAAGTCAGTGGTTTTCAGTATATCCACAGAGTTGTGCAACCATCACCACCATCTAATTCAAGAAAATTCTCATCAGCCCCCAAATAAAACCTATACTTATTAGTCATTCCATACTCTCCTCTCTCCAGCCCACGACAACAACTAATGTATCTTCTGTCTCTCAGACTGCATATTCTGGGCATTTCACATAAATGGGAACTGAACAATGTTGTACAATGTAATATGGCTTTTGTGGCTGCCTTTTATTTCATTTAGCATAATGTCTTTAAGGCTTATCCAGTTGTAGCTTGAATCAGTACTTCAATTTTGTAAAGCTGAATAATATTCCATTGTATGAATATAATTCATTTTATTTCGATATTTATAGGAATTGTTTCCACATTTTTAGTATTATGAATATCACAGGTTTGGATATTTTTGTTCAAGTTTTTGTGTGGATATATTTCAATGCTCTTGGATGTATACTTGGAGAATTGCTAGGTCATATGGTAATTCTATGGTTAACTTTTTGAGGAAGTGCAGGCTTGCTTTCTTTCTTTCTTTCTTCTTTCTTTCTTTCTTTCTTTCTTTCTGCCTTCCTTCCTTCCTTTCTCCCTTCCTTCCTCTTTCTTTCTTTCTTCCCTCTTTCCTTCCTTCTTTCCTTCCTTCCTTCCTCCCTTCCTTCCTCTTTCTTCTTTCTTCCTTCCTTCCTTCCTTCTTTCCTTCCTTCCTTCCTTCCAACAATGTAATTCTCCTTTAATAGAAATGGCTTTATATAAGAGGTTTGACTTCAGACTGTCATAGTATCATACTCTTTGGCCTCCATTGTCCAGAGACAGGTACATTTCAACTCATTTGTTTAATGAATATTTTGCAACAAGTTCCTGATGTTTCTTTCACACTTGTAGAAATCCTTCCAACTGCACTAAACAATAATATGATATCTTGTCTGGTTAGATGGAATTCATAAGTGGGCCCACTTTCTGGCATGTTTGCTATCAATTTTTCTGAAAATAAGGCCTTCAGAGTAGTGTCCAAACCCCTAGTCTGAATATTTTCCCACAGTTGACATTTAAACCAACAAACACAATCCATTGTCTTTGAAACATTTTTTTTAAAGATTTTATTTATTTATCCATGAGACACACACACAGAGAGAGAGACAAAGAAAGAGAGGCAGAGATACAGGCAGGGGGAAAAGCAGGCTCCATGGAGGGAACCTGATGTGGGACTTGATCCCGGGACTCTGGGATCAGGCCCTGGGCGGAAGGCAGGTGCTAAACTCCTGAGCCACCAAGAGATCCCTGAAAAATTTTATAATGCAGCCTCAAGTCTGCTTTTAGTTAGCCTGCTCCTTTTTCTATTCTGAGCAAAAAGTAATAACTCTTATAAAAAGGCAGAAGAAATTATTTAACTTTATGAAGTATTTCCAAGGGTGACTTTTGCAGACTATTTTTCAATGCAGTTACAACTTTCCATCAGCAATGTCTGAGGGTTGCAATTTCTCCACATTCTCACCAATACTTCTTATATAATAGTACGTTTAGTTTTCAGTGTATATACTTCTTTTTTCTAGTTTTATTGAGATATATTTGACATACAGCACTATACCAGGTTAAGGTGTACAGCATAATCATTTGACTTACACATAAAGTGACCACCACATTAAGTTAACATCCATCATCTCATACAGTTGAGAAAAAAAAGAAAATATATACATTTTTTAATTTTATACTTATTTTGTTAAATTTATTCATAAGTATTTTGTTCTTTTTTATTCCATTATAAATGGAGTTTTCTTCATTTTCTTAATACCTTTTTTAAAAAATTTTTATTTATTTATTCATGAGAGACAGAGAGAGAGAGAGAGAGAGAGAGACGTAGGCAGAGGGAGAAGCAGGCTCTCTGCAAGGAGCCTGATGCTGGAATCGATTCCAGGACCGCAGGATCATGCCCTGAGCCAAGGCAGGCACTCAACTGCTGAGCCACCCAAGCACCCCCATTTTCTTAATATCTTAATTGCTTTTCTTAATTTCATTTTGAATTATTCATTGCTAGAGTATAGAAATATGGTTGATTTTTCTATGCTGATATTGTACCCTGCAAACTTGCTGACTTATTAGTTTTCAGATATAAATTTACAACCACAGCTATAAATTTCCTTCTAAGCATTGATTTTCCTGCACTCCAATAATTTTGGGAAGTACTAACTCTCATAAAGGGCAATAAGATAGCCTTGTTTTCTCGAGTCCCACTTTTCTGTTGTTAAAATCTATTTTGCTGATATTAGTAGAGCCGCTTCTGCTATCTTTTGGGTATTGTTTGCATGGTATCTTTTCTTATCTTCTTATCTTCAACTTATTTGATCTTAATGTCCAAAGTGTGCATCTTATACAGAGAAGGCAGTTGGATTATATTTTTTATTCATTTCTGCCAACCTGTGACTTTTGATTGGAATGTTTCATTCACTTTCATCTAATATACTTGCTAATAAGACAAGATAAATTTCTGTCATTTTGCTATTTGTTTCCTGTACATCTGTGTCTTTTTTTCTCTTTTCTTCCATCTCTGTTTCACAGAGATTTTCCTAGTATGCCATCTCAATTCTCTTGTTTCTTTCATGATTATTTTGAATGATATTAGTGAGTAACCTGGAGTACTAAAATTAACATCTTGGCTTACAACCTTATGGTTAGATAAGCATAACTTAATGTCCATAGTACACAAAAGCTTTGCTGCAATACGGCTTTGATCCCATCTCCTTTGTGCTGTTATTGTCATACAAATTACATCTTTATACAGTATAAACCTATTGACAAAATATTACAATTATTGCTTTATGTAGTTCTTTTTCAGATAGGAGAAAAAAAGAATTACAAATACAAATGCATTTATACTTTCTTTTATACTTATCTACATAGTTATCTTACTAGTACTATTTTATCTTCTTGTTGATTCACAGTGCCATCTATTATCCTTTTGTTTCATTCTGGTGTACACTTTTTAGTATTCTTTGTAGAAGAGATCTGCTAGTGACAAATTCTTACAGCTTTTGTTTATCTGGAAAGGTCTTAATTTATACTTCATTTTTGAATCATAGTTTTGCTGGATACTGCAATCTTGGTTAATGGTCTTTTTCTATCAGCACTTTAAATACATCATTTCACTGCTTTCTGGTGTCCAAGGCTTCTGGTTTAGTTTAGTTTTTTTGTTTTGTTTTGTTTTTTTGTTTTTGTTTTTGTTTTTTGAGAGGTGGGGGGAGAGAGAGAGAACCAGTTGGAGGCGGAGCAGAAGGAGAGGGAGAAGCAGACTCCCCACTGAGCAGGGAGCTTGATGCGGAGCTTGATCTCAAGACTCCGAGATCATGACCGGAGCCCAAGGCAGATGCTTAACTGACCAAACCACCCAGGCACCCCTGGTGTCCATAGTTTCTGATGAGAAAAGTCAGCTGATAGTTACTGATAATCCCTGGTACATAATGAGTCACTTTTCTCTTATTGCTTGCTTTTAAGATTCTCTGTTGGAGATTTCAACAGCTGCACAGTTTTTAATTACCATTTCTTCAAATATTCTTTTCCATTTTCTCTCTCCTTTCTTTTGGGGGTTTCCATTAGCATATAGTGATGTCACACTCCCCCAGGGAGCCTGCTTCTCCTTCTGCCTACGTCTCTGTCTCTGTCTCTCTTTCTCTCTGTCTCTCTCATGAATGAATGAATGAATGAATGAATGAATAAATAAATAAATAAATAATCTTTTTAAAAAAAATTATCTTCAGGTTCTCTGCTTTATTCTTTTTTCCTGTTCAATATGCCATGGAGCCCCTCTAAGGAATTTAACATTTTATTTATTGTACTTATCAACTGCAGAATTTCTATTTGGTTCCTTTTGATAATTTCTCTCTCTTTATTGATATTCACTATGTGGTAAGACATTGTTCTCATTAGTTCCTTTAGTTCTTTAGACATGGTTTCCTTTGTTTTTTTTAGCTTCTTTTTTTAAGATTTATTTATTTATCCATGAGAGGTACAGAGAGAGGCAGAGACAGAAGAAATAGGCTTCATGCAAGGGGCCCAATGTGGGACTTGATCCCAGGATTCTGGGATCACGCCCTGAGCCAAAGGTAGACAGATGCTCAACCACTGAGCCACTCAGGCATCCCTCCTTTGGCTCTTTGAACATATTTAAAATAGCCTACTTAAAATCTTTGTGAGCGTGGAATATTACTCAGCTATCAAAAAGAATGAAATCTTGCCATTTGCAATGATATGGATGCAACTAGAGAGTATTATACTAAGTGAAATAAGTTAGTCAGAGAAAGACAAATACCATATGATTCCACAAGTGGAATTTAAGAAATAAAACTAATTAACAAAGGAGAAGGAAGGAAAAATAAAATAGATAATAACAGAGAGGCAAACCATAAGAGACTCTTGACAGTAGGGAACAGAGTGTTGCTGGAGGGGAGGGGGTTGAAGGGATAGGGTAATTGGGTGATGGGCATTAAGGAGGGCACTTGATGTGAGGAGCACTGGGTGTTGAATGCAACTGATAAATTCACTAAATTCTATCCCTGAAACTAATAATACACTGTATGTTAACTAAATTGAATTTAAATAAAATAAAAACTTTGTGTAGTAAGGATGTATTGTTTTCCTAGTGCTTAGTGGCTACGTTTTTTTTTTTTTTTTCTGTTTATGGGGTCATACTTTCTTATTTCTATACATGTCTCTTAATTTTCGTTAAAAACTAGATATTTTTAATAAATTTATTTTTTATTGCTGTTCAATTTGTCAGCATACAGAATAACACCCAGTGCTCATCCTGTCAAGTGCCCCCCTCAGTGCCAAACTAGATATTTTAAGTGATATTTAATTTTATAAAAGTCTAATCTTGCTTGCCCAAAGTTTGTTGTTGTTGTTGCTTGTTTAGTGGCTTTTCTGAATTAATACTGTAAAGTCTGTATTCTTTGTTATATGTGGCCATAAAGTCTCTGCTTGAGTAACTTAACAATCAGCTAAATATTGGACAGAGATTTCCTTAAATGCCTTGAATCAATAAGTGTCTCAGTCTTTGCTGAGAGGTTCTGTGCATGTTGGGTCATGCCTTCAGTGCTCTGGCAGGCAGTTTACAACTCTTCCTTAGCCTTCATGTCACATTTGCCCATTCCATGTGCCCATTGCACAATTTCAAGGGCCTAGAGAGTTAAGGGCCTTTTCAGGCCTTCCCTAGGCATGCACATATCCATGCACATGCATATGGCCTTCTATTTTTTTATTTTATTTTTTATCGGTGTTCAATTTGCCAACATATAGAATAACACCCAGTGCTCATCCCATCAAGTGCCTTCCTCAGTGCCCGTCACCCAGTCACCCCTACCCCCCGCCCACCTCCCTTTCTACCACCCCTTGTTCGTTTCCCAGAGTTAGGAGGAAAGATCTTAATGTGAGACAAGATTCCATCAAAATCCTAGAGGATAACACAGGCAACACCCTTTTGAACTTGGCCACAGTAACTTCTTGCAAGATACATCCATGAAGGCAAGAGAAACAAAAGCAAAAATGAACTATTGGGACTTCATCAAGATAAGAAGCTTCTGCACAGCAAAAGAAACAGTCAACAAAACTAAAAGACAACCTACAGAATGGGAGAAGATATTTGCAAATGATGAATCAGATAAAGGGCTAGTATCCAAGATCTATAAAGAACTTATTAAACTCAACAGCAAAGAAAACACAATCCAATCATGAAATGGGCAAAAGACATGAACAGAAATCTCACAGAGGAAGACATAGACGTGGCCAACAAACACATGAGAAAATGCTCCGCATCACTGGCCATCAGGGAAATACAAATTAAAGCCACAATGAGATACCACCTCACACCAGTGAGAATGAGGAAAATTAACAAGGCAGGAAACCACAAATGTTGGAGAGGATGTGGAGAAAGGGGAACCCTCCTGAACTGTTGGTGGGAATGTGAACTGGTGCAGCCACTCTGGAAAACTGTGTGGAGGTTCCTCAAAGAGTTAAAAATAGACCTGTCCCACGACCCAGCAATTGCACTGCTGGGGATTTACCCCAAAGATTCAGATGCAATGAAACGCCGGGACACCTGCACCCCGATGTTTCTAGCAGCAATGTCCACAATAGCCAAACTGTGGAAGGAGCCTCAGTGTCCATTAAAAGATGAATGGATAAAGAAGATGTGGTCTATGTATACAATGGAATATTCCTCAGCCATTAGAAATGACGAATACCCACCATTTGCTTCGACGTGGATGGAACTGGAGGGTATTATGCTGAGTGAAGTAAGTCAATCGGAGAAGGACAAACATATGGTCTCATTCACTTGGGGAATATAAAAATAGTGAAAGGGAATAAAGGGGAAAGGAGGAAAAAATGAGTGGGACATATGGCCTTCTAGATTCCAAGGATATGTTGGAGCTTTTCAAAACTCCACATAAACATCTCATTCCAACTTTTTCTTTTAAATGGAGTAGTCTGGGATCCCTGGGTGGCGCAGCGGTTTAGCGCCTGCCTTTAGCCCAGGGCGCGATCCTGGAGACCCGGGATCGAATCCCACATCAGGCTCCCGGTGCATGGAGCCTGCTTCTCCCTCTGCCTGTCTCTGCCTCTCTCTCTCTCTGTGTGACTATCATAAATAAATAAAAATTAAAAAAAGAAGAAAAAATAAAAAATAAATGTAGTAGTCTGCCTTTTTAAGTCCTAACTGCATACCACCTTGGCCAGTGTTAAATAATTGCTGCTGATTATTTTTGACAAATGCTCCAAGGATAGTACTATCAACATAGAGTTCTGAACTCAAATAAAGACAAGCCCTGGCCTGGGAATGGATATTTTTATTGAGCTATCAGACAGTCAAGTAATGTTAAATTTCTGGGTAGTGGGACTTTTAGAGAGCTCCAAACCCATATCACCCCCTTCAGTAGCCACTAGTTTGCTGGTTATTACAGCTACTGTAGTTGTCAGGGTGTCAGTTTTCAGTTACTGTAGATCTAAAAAGAGAGAGAGAGAGATGAGAGCAAATTAAGACATCACAAAGCTCAATGTTCTTACCATGATCCAGCTGACTTTCTTGAACAGATGCTCCTCAAATGTTGCAATCCTGTAATTTCCCGAGTTATGAACATTTTAATTTTGACAATTTTTGTCAGCGTTCTTGCTGCTTTCCTGGAAGGAGGAAGGGATTGTTAAAGGTTCATACTTCCCCATTTTAGAATTACTCCTCTATCTGACTTTTATATTGAGTTCTGCATTTTAAGTAGCTTTTCAAATATCTCTCTTTATTCTACACTCTAATTTCACATGTATTTAGTAAATGGCATTGCCTAAAACATATCCTATTATGAAAAAATAATTTCTCACTTATTAAGATGCTGTGGGCTTTCCATATCAATAACTTCACCATCACTTTTAATGGCTACATTCCACTTAATACATATTTCCTCATTTTCAAAAGGATCATATTTGATACATAATACATATATTTAAGTTATGAAGCATAACCACAAAATGCACACCCACAAACTTAACATTCAGCTTAAAAAATAAAACACTAAAAAACACTAAATAAGGCTGAATAAATTTGATGTATTCTTTGTTCACAAATAGAAAAGCTCAATATTCTAAAAAATGTAAATTCAATTTAAATTAACTGGCAGGATACTGTAGTATCAATATCTCAATATCGTTTGTTGAGAAACTTCAGAAATTGATTCTAAAATTAACATGAAAGAGCCAAAGCCCAAGAGTATTTAAAAAGAATAATACAGGAGACTTGTTCCCCTAGACATCAAGGTTTATTATAAAGCTATAATAATTAATGTATTTTATTGAATAAACCCAGAAAAGCACTAAGAAGAAAAAGATTAATAGAATAGGTAGTTTAAAATCAAGAATGTATTACTCAGCCATCAAAAATAATGAAATCTTGCCATTTGCAACAACATGGATGGAACTAGAGAGTATTATGCTAAGTGAAATAGGTCAGAGAAAGACAAATACCATATTATTTCACTCACCTGTGAAATTTCAGAAACAAAACAGATGAACATAGAGGAAGGGAAGGAAAAATAAAATTATAAAAACAGAGAGAGAGGCAAATCATAAGAGACTCTTCACCATAGCAAACAGAAAGTTGCTGGAGGGGAGGTTGGTGGGGGAATGGGGTAATTGGATAATGGGCATTAAAAAGAATACTTGATGTAAGGAGCACTGGGTGTCGTATGCAACTGATGAATCACTAAATTCTACCCCTGAAACTAATAATATACTATATGTTAACTGAATTGAATTTAAATTTAAAAAAAGAATATCTAAAAGAACATCATAAAGAAAGTGATAAACAACAAGGGATTTAGGTGGTAGTAAAATAAGAAAAAGAGGTCCACTTTTCAAGGGAATACTGACATTTCAAACTAATGCTTCTTCACTTGATTTCTTTATTCTCTAAAAAGTTTAACAGCTCGTAAAACTCTACTCTTATTTTTTTTTTAGTTCATTGATCACAGATCGGAAATACTGAAAGCTATAAAAGTGGAAGACTGTCTTCAAGGAAAAAAGAAGAGAATGAAAATTTCATAAACACCTATTATGTGCCAGGCACTTTACATTCTTGCTTAATCTTTCTTTTTCTATTTAGTCCTCATAATTCTTTGAATTTAGGCATTACTTCTTCCTTCATAAAATTAAAGTAATGATGTCTCTGAGGTTAAGTATTTTCTGGAAACAGCACTAAAAATAATGTTTAGTTTTTTTCCAAAGTGCATGTTCTTATCATGTTGCTTTGATACAAATTCCTTATCATTCATTATTCTTGGGAAGATAAAAAAATCCATATGAAGTATTTTTTAAAAACTGGATGATATTGATAGGATTTCATTTCTTTGGATCACTTTGTTGAGAATTTACATCTTTACAATACTGACTTATTTTCTATGAAAATGGTAAATCTTTCCACTTATTTAGGCAGACATAATGACTTCCAAGGAAGTTTATAATTTTTGTAACTTTCTCCATACATGTCTAGCACATATTTTTAATTATGTTGTCTGTTTATGTCTTGTACATAGAAATCCAATTTTTTATAGTGGTCTTATATCCAGTCTTGGCAGCAGATGCTTGGGTGCCCTGCACCACATTTTGTCATCCTGTTTCCAATTTTAGCACAACACTGGTGGGCAGTTTGATGTATATGCTGCCAGTATCCTACCTCAGACATACTTTGCTGACTCTCCACCAACATCCCATGTTGGAAGAGATAGTTCTAAGTCACCGTCTACATAGGCCTTCAGAAAGTCATCATGGGATTCAACTGCAGTTGCCATAGCAATATCTAACTCAATAATGCACAAATATTGGTTTTTCTTACTCCCTGTCCCATTCTTCCAGCCACTTCATTGCTACTTCCCTGAGGTCACCACCAAAAAATACCCATTCTAGCATTCTAGTCCTTTTCTCAGATTCCACTTTTGAATAAACACCTGTATTGTTTTTTAATAATTTCACTGTAGTTTTTTTTTAATTTTCTGTGTATTTAGTCATAGCACCTTTGTATATTGACAGATTTGTTAGTTCCAACTCTTAGGCGTTTTGTCCAATGTATTTTCTTTTTTTTTTTTTTTTTTATCAAATCACACTATTTACTGTCCAATATATTTTCTTATTCTAGCTTAGGCCCTCCAAAAAAGGGGACATGGGCATTTGTATCTTATTTCTAATTCTTAAATAAATGCTTCAAACAATTATTCATGAAGAAGGATGTTTGCATTCAACTTTTGTTAGATCGAGTCCCACATTGGGCTTCTTGCATGGGGCCTACTTCTCCCTCTGCCTGTGTCTCTGCCTCTTTCTCTCTCTGTTTCTCATGAATAAATACATAAAATCTTGAAAAAAAAAGAGAAAAATTTTGGTCATATTTCACTGGGAGTGTTTCTCATGAAAGGATGCTGATTTAAAAAAAAATAAGTCTGGGGATCCCTGGGTGGCACAGCGGTTTGGCACCTGCCTTTGGCCCAGGGCCCGATCCTGGAGACCCGGGATCAAGTCCCACATCGGGCTCCCGGTGCATGGAGCCTGCTTCTCCCTCTGCCTATGTCTCTGCCTCTCTCTCTCTCTCTCTCTGTGACTATCATAAATGAATTAAAAAAAAATTTAAAAAAATAAGTCTGCATTTTTTCAGATGGTTATATATTATCTCCCTACTTTCATCTGTTAATGAGATAAATGACATTTGTAGATTTTCTGGTATTAAACCAGTCTCAGATTTCTTTTTTTTTTTTAATTTATTTTTATTGGTGTTCAATTTACCAACATACAGAATAATCCCCAGTGCCCATCACCCATTCACTCCCACCCCCCGCCTTCCTCCCCTTCTACCACCCTAGTTCGTTTCCCAGAGTTAGCAGTCTTTACGTGCTGTCTCCCTTTCTGATATTTCCCACACATTTCTTCTCCCTTCCCTTATATTCCCTTTCACTATTATTTATATTCCCCAAATGAGTGAGAACATATAATGTTTGTCCTTCTCTGATTGACTTACTTCACTCAGCATAATACCCTCCAGTTCCATCCACGTTGAAGCAAATGGTGGGTATTTGTCATTTTTAATAGCTGAGTAATATTCCATTGTATACATAAACCACATCTTTTTTATCCACTCATCTTTCGTTGGACACCGAGGCTCCTTCCACAGCTTGGCTATTGTGGCCATTGCTGCTAGAAACATCGGGGTGCAGGTGTCCCGGTGTTTCATTGCATCTGTATCTTTGGGGTAAATCCCCAACAGTGCAATTGCTGGGTCGTAGGGCAGGTCTATTTTTAACTCTTTGAGGAACCTCCACACAGTTTTCCAGAGTGGCTGCACCAGTTCACATTCCCACCAACAGTGTAAGAGGTTTCCCTTTTCTCCGCATCCCCTCCAACATTTGTTGTTTCCTGCCTTGTTAATTTTCCCCATTCTCACTGGTGTGAGGTGGTATCTCATTGTGGTTTTGATTTGTATTTCCCTGATGGCAAGTGATGCAGCGCATTTTCTCATGTGCATGTTGGCCATGTCTATGTTGTCCTCTGTGAGATTTCTCTTCATGTCTTTTGCCCATTTCATGATTGGATTGTTTGTTTCCTTGGTGTGGACACTGAACTTTATGGTCAACCCATATTCGATAAAGGAGGAAAGACTATCCATTGGAAGAAAGTCTGTTCAATAAATGGTGCTGGGAAAATTGGACATCCACATGCAGAAGAATGAAACTAGACCACTCTCTTGCACCATACACAAAGATAAACTCAAAATGGATGAAAGATCTAAATGTGAGACAAGATTCCATCAAAATCCTGGAGAAGAATACAGGCAACACCCTTTTTGAACTCAGCCACAGTAACTTCTTGCAAGATGCATCCACGAAGGCAAAAGAAACAAAAGCAAAAATGAACTATTGGGACTTCATCAAGATAAGAAGCTTTTGCACAGCAAAGGATACAGTCAACAAAACTAAAAGACAACCTACAGAATGGGAGAAGATATTTGCAAATGACATATCAGATAAAGGGCTAGTTTCCAAGATCTATAAAGAACTTATTAAACTCAGATTTCTGTATTAGACCAAACATGTTATTATATATTATCATTTTATATAGTATTGGATTTGGGTTGCTAATAATTCTTTTACAATTTATATATTTATATTCACAAGGGGGATTTTAGATAATTTTCTTGCTCATGGTATCCTCACTTGGTTTTGCAATCAAGTTTCTATTTAGCTCCATAAAATGATTTGGGAACTATTCACTCTTTTTCTGGGTTCTGAAAGCATTCATTTAAGTTTAAAATGATCTTTAGGCAACTGGGTGGCTCAGTTGATGAAGTATCTGACTTTGGCTCAGGTCATGATCTCAGGATCCTAGAATTGAGCCTCATGTCACACTCCACACTCAAAGGAGAGTCTATTCTTGCTCTGCCTCTGCCTCTCCCCCTGCTTGTGCTCTCTCCATCTCTCTCAAATAGATAAATAAAAATTTTAAAATAAAATAAAACGATCTTTTCATTTAAAGTTTCACAGAAACTATATTTTCCTTGTATTTTCTTAATATTTTCCTAGTTATTTACTTAATGATTACTATGGACTGAATTATGCTCCCTGCAAATGCAAATGTTGAAGGCCTAACCACCAGTGTGCCTGTATTTGGAGTAAGAAAGTACTTAAGGTTAAATCATGTCTTAAGGGTAGAGTTCTGATCCTAAAGGATTAGTGTTCTTATAGGAGCTGCTAAATAGCAACTATTTTTTCTGCCCTGTGAAAGTACAGTGGGAAGGCAGCTGTCTGGAAGCCAAGAGGAATTCTTACCAGGAACAAATTGTCCAGCATCATGATCTTGGACTTCCCAACTTCCAGAACTTTAAGAAAATAAATTCCTGTTTTTTAAGCAGCTCAGAATATGGTATTTTGTTATAGAAGCCTCAGCCAACTAATACAATGGTTATAAAGTATTGAAGGCTTTCTATTTCTTTTTGTTTTAATTTTTTAGGATTTATCCAAATGTATTGGTATACATAACCTTTTCTTTTGTAAGTAATCAGATTGAAGCCCAAAGAAGTTAAGTGACCTATTTATTTAAAGGCATAAATTTAGTTAGTGGCTTGATTGAAAAATCAGGTTTTTTAATAATTGTATTGTTGGTTAATAATCCTTGAAAATATACCAGTTGCAAAGACAGGTTTATTTAAAACTTCTGATGCTCCAAAAACCATGGACTAGAAATTCTAACTTTTAATTAAGTATTATTTGAGATTGCATATTCATCTAGTATAACCTTTGGAGAAAACTTTAATCATCATACTGTGCATTAGCCAGCTCATTTCTTTCAAATATTATCAATGTCTAATCCCCAAAGAAGAGATAGCTATTATATTGGCATTAGCCAATTATCTTTCCATAACATATTTCAGAGCTATGGGTGGGTCTATCAAAAATCCTATTTTAGATAAGAGTGAGGCCATTGAATGACATAATCAATTTCCATGAGTATATTGTAACATGGCTGTGTGTCATGCCCTAGCTAAACAAGCAAAGCTGGGAAAATAGCCAAATCCATATGGTAATGATTTGTTGGCTAATAAAAGACGAAGTCCAGACATGGGAATCAAGGATTCATTTTGATTATAGAACAGGCCTGAGGGAAGAAAGCATCCATGAGAACATGGTGGGAGTATAGTTTCAGAAGAGTGGACAAAAATTACGTTAAAAAAAAGTTTCCTTGGCAAATCATTCTTGAAATGTTGTACCCACAAAGTTAGTTAGAAGACTGAAATCCCCAGTAAGTTAGATGGAGAGGGAGCCTCATTCCAACTGCAAACCCCTAGTTGGGCATCTGCATTCTGAGGCCCCAAAGAAAATACAAGAGTCTATAAAACCCGAGAATAAAGAGGTAAGATTAATAAACATGACAGCCACTATGGGTAGGTTATCAAGTCTTGGTCTGATGCTTTATGCGCATCATTGCATTAGATTTTCTCAACCATCTCACAGCTTACAAAAAATCATGCAGACATCCCAGCATTGGACAGAAAATGGACTTGGATTTTCCCAGCACCACTACAGAGTGAAGGTTCTTGACACATTGACATGCTACCTCCTTACTGAATCAGAAAACAGGCAGGAACATTTGTTCTTAAGGTAGCACTCATCTTGACTTCTGGAATGGAACCAAGGCAGGGCAAAGACAAAAGATTGGCATCATTTCATGATCTATTGTGTATGACAACCCATTGCAAAACTTAGTGGCTTAAAACAATAATAATTCATTGTTTCCTACAATTTTGCAGTCTAAGTAGGCTTTAGCTGGCATTTCTTCTGTTGGGGCTGGATTATCCAAGATAAATTCTTTTGTCTCTATGGTACCTTAGTTAGGGTAGATGGAACTCTTGGAACTGTTCCAATTATCTTAGCATCTCTCTCTCTCTCTCTCCCACTCCCACATAGTCTTTCCATTTATGGAGCCAGACATCTCTACTTAGTGCCTCAGGAATCCAAGATTGAACAGTCCAAGAGTATAGTATCCAGTGTGCAAATGATTTTAAAGCCTCTGCTTGTGTCACGTTTGCTCATGTCCCATTGGCCAAAGCCCAGAATTAATATCAGAGGAAACTACATAAAACATGAATATCAAAAGTTATGGTACACGTGCTGCAAATGTGATCGATGGTATTTCTTCTGCCTCAGGTAAAGCTGTAATAGGCAAAAAAGGACTGAGAGGAACCTAAAGTCAGTGCATCTACGGTAAGGGGAGCCTAGAAAGGGAGCAAGAGGACCTCAACTGCACTGCAAATTTCTAGAGTCCTCCTCCAACCTGGTCATATATTGTAGTAAGTATTATTCCAACCTCACAGTGTCTAACATAAGGAAAATGTGTTTTTATAATAAGCATATACTAGATGTAAAATGGCAATATGGAATCCAGAAGCAAATGATGTTCAGGAATCAAAAGGGCAGAAAATTGATCTCAAAGGAGTAGATCCAACCATGGAATTCTACTTCTTGTCTAATTTCAGGTCAAGAGGAAGTAGGAGTACTGGAGATGTGATCATGGCATAGCCTATGAGGACAAACAGTGTTAAAACACTCAGAACCCGAGTATTGGATGACAGTATGTCAGGAATTAGACAGGAGCCTTATTTTTTAAATGAAAAGCACCATCAGAGCTGTACTAGTCAAAATATGGCTTGATTCTGAATCCCTGAGCATTAATTTGAAGATGCTCAATTTTCCCAAATCACAGATATGGCTTCCCAGCCTCTATGGAGTGGACAATGTCCTTTCATATTAATGCATCCTGTCCTTTAAAAAACCACCAACAATCCATTACACATTGTTTTGATGAGGTTGTACCTGGCTACACAATGACAGCAACGGGCATGCAACCTTACCAATGATAACTAATTATCTTCCTAATGACAGACATTGATCCTAAGGTGTGAGCCCCTGTTCTAAGCAGGGCTAATCAGAGTCCTACTCCAGGGCTGACTCTCAGACATGGGAAATAGAACTTCCTGTTGGGATTGCTGGACTAGGAAAATGTAAATCTGAGTGTGATTGGGTTTTTCTGCCACATGGAGAGTCTTTCAATAGGATAAAATCAAGCAGGCACAAGCACACACAAAAAAGATGGAAAGCATGAGTGAGCAAGTGCGGGTGGCTTTCCCTGAGGTTAGACTTCCTACCTCTCTGCTGTTTAGCCTGTGAGTTATGCTATTACCTTTTCTACCATGTGAGTGACTGTATTCATCTGCTTGGGCTGCTATAACAAAATGTCATAGACCCAGGGGCTTTAAAACAACAGAAATTTATTTCCTACAGTTCTAGAGGCTGGAAAGTCTAAGATCAAAATGCTGGCCAATCTGGTTTCTATACGATCTCTCTTCCTAGCTTTGCAGCGGAGAGCTGGCTGCTTGCTGTGTCTTCACATGGTCTTTTCTCCACGAATGCAAAAAGAGGGTAAGCTCTGGCCTTCCCTCCTCTTCTTAAAAGGACACTTGTCCTATCAGATCAGAGCCCTACCCTTATGACTTAACTACTTTTGCAAATGCTCTATCTATATACAGTCCCATTGAGGTTTATGGCTTCAACATAGAAATTTCGGGGGCTCACAACATTCAGTCCATAGTAGTAATCAATCCACCTTTTTGCTTACAATGAATGCATTTCTGCCACTTAAAGCCAAAGAACCCTGAGTTTGCAGACAAAAGAGCTATTACAGGGGTAGAAAACTTGTCAGACCTTCTTCACTCACCCCATTTCTGAATTATCACATAATTGCAATGGGTATGTATTGGTGCATCTCCATTCCTAGCACCATTCTGTAACGACACCAGGTGATGTACTTCTTCATTTACCCAATGGCATTTTTTCAGCACTTTTTTGTGTCTCAAATGCTGAGAAATAGAAACTCAAAATAGACACAATTGCCTCCTTTACAGAACTCCCTTCCTCTCGTTTCTATCTTTCCAGGCACAACCACATAATACACTGCTGGAGGCATTTCAATTTTCAAATCCAGTTCTTTTCATTATTAAAAACTTGGCAAAACTAAATAATACTATAGACTGTCAAGGGAAAAAATGATTACTCATATAGCAACTAAAATAAATAGCCATAAATCACACCTGACAAATCCAAGCTCTGCCTGGGTAGGAAGTTTTCTTCTTCTGCATGGGCAGAACATCTGAAATAAGAGCAGCTTTTACAAAATCAGAACCACATATGCACTGATCCTTGCAATCATAAAAGACAAAGACCCTACTGATGGTGACTGTGCCCTTTTCCTGGGGTATATTAATCATCAGTGACACTAGGCAATTTCACACCTGGAAATCCCAAACTTTGTCACAGGATTGCTTATATCTATTAGTCAACAATATGAGGCTGAACTAAAAGGATGAGATTTAGGGATTTTTTTTTTCGCCTTTTAAAATATTGGATCTGAAAAGAAATTTTATTGTTTCAAGTTGTCTTTTTTTTAATAACAAAAGCTTCTTTATACTGAAATACAAAACAAAAGAAAAATCTCCTATGTATAGTTTTTGGGACACAGAAAAGGGAAAGGAACAGCATATGATAAAGCCAAAGAAAATTTCACCTGATGAGTAGAAAAAAGATGGTTTCTGCCATTTCTGGCAAAATATTTTTTTATTCTAGATTTTTCCTATAGATTGGGAAAAAAATTAAAATTGTCTCCTCAGAGGTAAGATGACGATCTATGTAGTAGTTTCCCCTTGCTTACCTCCAATTACCAGTAAATGTAGATATGTGATGTTATTCATTTGTCAAACTCATAGAACTTGAACCTTATAGAATGCAAATTTTTAGAAAATAATTTAGGAAGTCGGAGGATCCTAGAAAAGAATGCAGACTGTGACAAGAGACTCAATTGTGTAAGCAATATATAAATGAACCTCACTGAATGGGGAAGTAATGCTAACCTAAGTAACTTTGCAATTGAGTGGGTTCTAAAAGACTAAAGTCAAAGTAACTGCACACAAGAACTGTATTCTAATTGATGAACTTACTTTCCATGAGGCTATAGCTTAACAACTCTGATACTGTTATAATGTATACAGGAATTGAGTAAATGGAGGGTGGATGATGGGAGTCATTTTTTCCCACTGCTAGACTGGGAATCCTCAGGTAGCAGAGAAAGGAGTCTGGAGGAATGGATTACTGTTGGAGATCCCAGAATAAATTCATATTTATCTTAATATTTAATATTATTTAAATATTAATATTAATATTTAGATAGTCACATCTAAAAATATTTATAGACATGTACACACACATGTAGTATACACACATATATTTCCTAGTTAGGGCAGCTGAGAGAGCCTAAAAGAGTAATACCTCAGTAATAGTGAGCCCAATCAGTGCCTGCCTCTTGGTTCCTAATACTATTATCCAGTAAAAGGAACCAGGGCTCCTTGGAAAATGGCTGATTCCAGGACTAGATGATAACAGAAAATATACAAGATGAGACTGCAGTGCCAAGTGTAACGAAATTAAAGAACAACAACAAAAAAAAAACAAAACAAAACACTATTTATGGTGGTAAGTATGTCAAAAGGACACAACTGACAAGAGGTCCCAATAGCCAATGCTGGAACAATTTGAGCAATAAAATATAGTATCAGATTATAACCTGAAATAGAAAATAAATATCTATGTATCTATATTAATATAAAGAGTAAATAGGTTAATAAATTGGGGGTGGGGAAGGCAAATCTCTCATGCAGAAGAATTCTAAATAATTTATGTAGATACTCTGCTTTTAGGAAAATGGAGCATAAATCTCCACTCCTTAAGCGTGGGCTGTGTGGTGCTGTTTCCTTACAAAGAATATTCCATGGAAATGGGGGGAGGAGCAATAACTTTATATGTGAAGAAATTTGAGAAACACTACTTCAGGCGTGTGATGGGCAAGGTCAACGTTGGCAGTAGACATTAAAGTGATGGTATGTATCCTAGATGTGAAGTGATGAAAATGGCATTTTCTGTGATATTCTTCCCCAAAACCTTAATTCCATTCTAATCATGAGAAAAACATCAGACAAATCCCATTAGAGGTGCATCTACAAATACTTGACCAATACTTCTCAAAACTGTCAAGGTTATGAAAAATAAGAAAATGTATTAATTTCCCTACAAAAAAAAAAACTGGCCTGATATTTTTATGTTGTTGAAACATAATACTAGATCATTTGTTTATAGGGTAAATAGTCTATTTCACTTTCTATCTCTAGTAGAGTCAATTTTGTGAGGCTTTATATTTTTAGATTATCAATCTCAGTTTTCAGATTATTTTCATAAAATACTGTTATTGATTTTGTAATTTCACATATTCATGATTGTCTCTTGCTGTTATTTCTAATTTTGTGCTATTTCTAACCCTTTAACATTTTGCTTTATCTTTTCTTTTGTTAATTTTAAAAAATCTTTTATTTCAGGAAAGTTTTCTTGGATTACTATAATCACACATATACACTGTATTTTTTCCTGCTTTATTCCTTTGTCTGATTTTTCAGGGTTTTGATTCTAGCTTTGGATCATCTTTCCCTATCTTCTATATCTGTTACTTTCCCTCAAATACATTTAATCTCTTCCTTCATTTCTAATTTACTTAAAAATGTTCCCTTTCTTTTAACCTTATATTGCTCTTTAGACATTACGCACTATGCATATTTACCTTTGGTTCCTACTAATCTTCACTTTTTTTTAATTTTTAAGTTTTTATTGTTTCCTTTTGTATTCTTATATCCTTTTATAGTTTGTATTCTATTCTTTTGTAGTTTCTATTGATTTTTGTCTTTTTTTAGGAAGGCTCCATGCTGTGTGTAGCCCAACACGGGACTTGAACTCATGACCCTGAGATCAATACCTAAGCTGAAATCAAGAGCCTGACACCTAACCAAACTGAGCCACCCAGGTCCCCCAGTTTCCAGTGACTTCTTAATTTCTTTAAGCTTACTTTGAAACATTTAGTGAAGAATTTATTTTTATGAGCATTGTCTCTAAGAATTTTACTCTATTTTTCATTTTTGTCTGGTAATAACTTTATGGCTTTAAATAGTATTGAAGACACCACTCTTCTGGTCTCACACTTAAGAGTGATAAATTTTCTACACTCTTACTATGAGAGAGTGGGCCAGAATAACTTTCCTAGATCTTGGTTCCAGATCTTTCCATTGTATTGTCCCAAAAGTGTTGGAAAATGCATATGCAGTTGCATTTTCGAAGATCTGCTGGCTCTTTTCTCCTATTTCAATCTTTCTAAGCCATCTTTTGGTTTTGATCTTATTGTTCTGCTCAATTTGGATTCTACTTTCTTCAGGTTTCTCTCAGCAGGGGATCTTAGTATAAAGAGTGCTTTCATTAGTTATTGCAAGTGTTTGTAGTAAGAAGATGTCACTTTTTAAAAATAAAAGACTAGGTAATAAATATTATAGGCTTTCTGGGCCGCATGTGGTTTGTGACACATTATTCTTTATGGATCTGTGAAATTTCTTGCAATCCTTTAAAAATATAATAAATAAAATTCTTTATCTGCAAGCCATTCAAAATTAGGTTGTGAGATAGATTTTTTCTTTGGCTCACAATTTACCAAACCCTGGTTTGTGGAATTTGACTGAGCATATACTAATCCTACTTCTACCTTCTTGAACATACTCAACGAATGTGGCCTATAAAGCCCCACCAGCTTTTACATGCTGTTCTCAGCCTGGCCTTCTGCTCTTTCCACTGAGTAGTTATTAGTGTGTAGGTAGAGCTATCGCTCTGTCATTTAAATTTGCGTTTCCCAGATAATTAATGCTGTTGAAAATCTCTTTCTTTGTTCATTTTCCATTCATATATCTTCATAATGAAGTGTCTATTCAAGTATTTTGCCATTTTTGAAAAAAAATCAGCCTGTCTTCTTATTACTAGATGATTACAAGTATTCTTTCTGTATTCTGGACTTCTACAATTTTTTGATTTTTAAAGTTAGCTCTTTCTAAACCTCAAAGTATGAAATGCAGTATGCAGTGAAAAACCCAGTATTAATTGCCTAGCACTATTTCTTGAATAATTTCTCCATCTCCACTGGTTTGTGAGGCTTGTTTATCATAAGTTCTACTCATCTATTTGATATGAGGAACTGAATCTCAGCTAGTAATCAGTCTATTTTCATTCCTGTGTAGCCTATCAATCCTTTTTAGTTTATTATTATTTTAGATAATCTTATTTGTTTATTTTTCAAAATGATCTTTAGAAAATTTAGAAAGTTTAAAAAAATCCTATTGCATTAAACCCTTAGACTACTTTGGATTTTTGTGTGTGTCACTCAATAAAATTTTACATTTTTCATCATTTATATGACACATATTTTTCTTATATTATTCCATTTTGTTGCATCATTTTCACATATTGCCATACATTTTTTCTGGTATACAAAAATTAAGGGATTCCTTAATATTTATTTTACATGTAACTACCTTAATAACTTTTTTAGTTAGATTTTATTTATTCATTCATGAGAGACACAGAGACAGAGGCAGAGACACAGGCAGAGGGAGAAGCAGGCTCCATGCAGGAAGCCCGACATGGGACTCAATCCCAGGTCTCCAGGATCATGCCCTGGACTGAAGGTGGCGCTAAACCGCTGAGCCACCCAGGCCGCCCAACTAGAAATTTTTAAATTTTAGCACGTATCGAAACAATTAACATTTGTAGTTTGTTTCTCACTTACATAGAAATGCCCGTAATATTTAATGACTAAACTTATTACTGGCTTTAAGTTAGATATTATCTTTCCACAGAAATATATATACCAAATTTCTAAGAGTTTATTTTTAAAATCAGAAATGGTTATTAAGGGTACCTCGATGGCTCAGTGGGTTAAGCATCTGCCTTCAGCTCAAGTCATGATCTCAGGGTCCTGGATAGAGCCCCACATCTGGCTTCTTGCTCAGGGGGAAGTCTGTCTGCTTCTCTATCACCCTCTGCTGCTCCTTGTACTTGTGGGCTCACGCTCGCTCTCTTTCTCTTGCAAAAATAAATAAAATATTTTTAAAAGATGGTTATTAAATTGAATGAAAACTTTCTGACATAGAAAGCAACAGTCATCTTGCATTAAAGCCTTCAGAGATGTAATCCTTTGGAAAAAATTTCAATTTATTCCATAGCTATACCACTTCAGAGTCAATTTTAGTGTTTTATATTTTACCAGAAAATGATCAATTCCTTCAAGATCATGAAAAGTGTCACTATAAACTAATATAATTCTAATATTTTATCTTTCCTAGAGTTTCTCCCTAGTTTTGTTTATTTTTTATCTTCATTTTACATACTTATAAAAGTCTTTTGATCTCCTGATGAGATTTGCCAAGAAAAAGAATGATTGATGGATGGAATAGATGATGATGATAGATAGATAGATGATAGATAGATAGATAGATAGATAGATAATAGACATTCATCCTCCTTATTCATGGGTTCTGAATTTGCAAATGCATTTACTCACTAAAATTTTTTTATAACTCCCAAAACAATACTCACAGTGTCCTCATTGTCATACACAGACATGTGCTGAGCAGCAAAAAAATTGATTTGAAGGTATCAAGAAGCACATTCCCAGCTGAGGTCAAACAAAGAGATGCTGTGTCCTCTTGTTTCTGTTCTCAAGCTGAAAAAAGTGTCCTTTTTATGGTCTGTGTAGTGTCTTTTTTTTTTTTTTTTTGCATTTTTGCACTTTTTTGACAGTAATTTTGCTGCTTAAAACACCCCCATCTATAGTGATGAAATGCTGTCAAGTGTTCCATAAGGCTGTGGTGTGCCTTATGGAGAAAATATATTTGTTAGATAACCTTCATTCAGGCATGAGTTGTAATGTTGTTGGGTCTAGTTAATGTTAATGAAACATATAATAACTATTTTTTTTTAGAGAAGCACAAGCACATATTGTTTAAAGTTATGTACTTATTGGTTTATAAAATTATTGTGACCAAAGACTCCCAGGAATCTATCCCTGTATCTACTATAGGAACAATGATGCAGAATTTTGGCTAGGTCAGTGTTTACAGTGACTTTGTGTTCTATGACACAATTACTATAAGTAATGAAAATCAATAATACAAATATATACACATATACATACACATTTTTATAAGGGTTTTTGCATCTATATTCATAAAGGATACTGGTTCTGTAATTTGGTATCTTGTCAGATTATTGAAGCAATATTTTGTTGGTCCCATAAAATGAATTAGAAAACAATTCACTTATTTTCTTTTCTCTGAAAGATTTTTTTATTACTGATACTAGGGCAGCCTGGTTGGCTCAGCAGTTTAGTGCCGCCTTCAGCCCAGGGCGTGATCCTGGAGACGCGGGATCTAGTCCCATGTTGGGCTTCCTGCATGGAGCTTGCTTCTCCCTCTGCCTGTGTCTCTGCCTCTCTCTCTCTCTCTCTCTCTCTCTCTCTCTGTCTCTCATGAATAAATAAATAAAATCTTTAAAAAAAATTTATCTAATCTTTAGAGCAATTATCAAAGAAAACACAAGGAGTATAGATAAAAAGACCAATAAAAAGTTAAATAGAATACTAAAAGTATAAATTAACCTACTTATATTAGTAATTACATTAAGTGTAAATGAACTAGCACTCTATACAAAAGACAGACTTTGTCAGACTATTTTTAAAAAATCCAACTATATTCTGTTTACAAGAGGCATCATTTTAAATAAAAGGTAAGGTGAACATGAAAAAAAGGAAAAAATATATATCATGCAAATACTAATCTTAAGAAAGGTAATGTGGTTTTATTAATTTCAGACAAAATAGATTTCAAGACAAAAATATTGCCAGATATAAAGATGGATTCTTCATCATGGTAATATATTAAGTATTAATATCAGTATTTTACAAGATAATAAGAAAATCTCCAAATATTTGGAAATTTAACATACTCCTAAATAACCTATGAAAATTAGAAAATATCTATCCTCTAAACACAGGATAAATTCTACCATACATTTTTATTATTTCTATTTTAAGCAATCAATAATCTTTGATATTTAAATGGACTTTTTAATGCACATATTTCCTTCTAATTCTCTGCTTTCATCTGGGATTTCTTTCCAGCCTAAAGAATTTCTGTTTCTGTTTCTTGTGCTTTGCTTCTGATAGCAGCAACTATCCCAGTTTTTCTGTTTATCTGAAAATTTTTTAATTTTATTTTCATTTTTAAGGGACATATTTACATGATGTAGAATTTCTGGTGATACTATTTTCTCTCAGGATTTCAAAAATCACATTCTATTCTATCTTTTTTTTTTGTTTTTAGTTAGAAGTCAGTTGTCTTATCAAATACACTGTGTCCCTTTTCTCTGGCTGCTTTTGTAATTTATCTTTGGTTTTCAGCAGTTTATCTAGAACATGATGTCTGTGGCCTTCTTTGTATTTATCTTGCTCAGGATATTAATTTGGGGTGGATATCTCTTATTTTAGAAAACCCATATTTATTTATTCTACCACATTTTATCTCTTCTCTTCTTATGGGATTCCAAATATACATATATTAAATCATTTGCTACTGTGCCACAGGTCTCAGGTACTCTATTTTGTGTTTTATGCTTATTTTGTATATTGTATTTTTTAGTTTTAAAATTTTCACTTAGTTCTTTTTTGAATTTCCATTTCTCTACTAAAATGCCACATGTATTCAATTATATTTATGTATTATTTGTTCTAAATTGTATTTACATAAATAATGTCTGTATAATGGTAACTTTCAAGTCTTTGCAAATTTCAACATTGTGATCATCTCTGGATCTTCTTTTATTGACTGGTTTTTCGCTTGGTTATGGGCCACAGTTTCCTTCTTTTTGCATATCTACTGATTTTTTTTATTGTATGATGGACACTGTAAATAAAACACTATGGAGAGTCTAGATTGTATTCTCATCCTTAAATGAAGGCTATATTTTATCTGACAGACAACAAATTACTAGTGGATCACTTTGATCCTATAGATATTTAATTTTAGGGGTTTTTTTAGGGTTGGTTTATTTTAGTTTTGAACTTACCCTTAGATGTCTGCAACTAAGTTCAAGACTAGTGTCATACCTATTCCTAAAGCAGGACCTTCCTGAAGTCTCAAATGTGATCAGGGTGTACACTAAGATCTCTCTACTCTGGCTGTGTCAGAACACCAATATTTCCTCAGCACTGTATGACCTCTACTCTATCCTAGCACCTGTTCTCTGTTAGCCCTGAATAGTCTCGTCCTGCCTATGCACAAATAGGATTTGTCAAGAACTCAAGATAAATTCCTACCAAATTTCTGAATATTCTTTGTAGCTTCTTCCTCTATGGCACTCTGCCCTTTGAAATCAGCTGCTTTAGCAACCACAAACTCCAATCTTTGATTTTCCTGCCCAGGGAGGCTATCTTCTCTGCTCAGGCTCCACTTTCCTGTTACATTTTAGAAAATGCCCCCTGAATGAAAGCCTGAGTGAATGTAGATCTCACCTCCATTATCTCAAAGATAGCAGCCCCATGTAGTATACTGCTTAATGCCTGAAAATGTTTCGTATGTATTTTCTAGTTTATACCTGTTTGCTACAGGAATTAAATCTGATACCAAATAATCCATTGTAACTGGAACCAAAAATGCCTGGAAAAAGATCTCATATTTCAGATTAGTATTATAATATTGCTTATTCCTATAATTATTTTATACATTTTAAACATTTGGATTTTGTTATCTATTTAAAATAGTTTTATTCTAACCTCTATATTTATACTGTTTCAAAACTCAATGATTTTTCCACTTTGTTAAATTTTTGGTTTTGAATAACTCATCTCTTAATCAAAAGAATCATTCAATCAAAGAATGCCTTTGAGTAATTATTTTTCATGCAACTTACATAACTGGCATATTCTAAAGCTCTGACTGAATTAAAAATATATCTGTTGCCTTAATATATGATCACAAATGGCAGTTTTACTGGGAACTTCTTGTATATGTCACCTCATTTTTTCAATGGCATGTGGTATTTTAAAAATATGAAGTAAGCCTACTTCATGTTCTTTTGCAAAAAAAATGGATTTTATTTTTCACCTATGGTCACAGTTTGCTTGGTTTTTCACTACTCTTGAAATTTAAAATTTCTTTTATCATGCCTCATTATAAATGTAGATGTATTACCATTAATTTTACATATAAAACAGTTATCTCCTTAGAGATAACTGGAAATTCCATATATATTTTAGTGTGTATTAATGTTTGTGATCTATATATCTTGATCTTATTTTTAAACTCTCCATTGATCAACTTTTGCTATTGTTTTTGTTTTCTTTATATTTCCTTTTCTACTACAATCTGTGAAGCTTTGAAAGTTTTTCTTCATCTCAGTAAATTTTCTATAGTGTCAATTCTGATTCCTACAGATAATTTGTTTCTGATTATATATATTGAAATTACATGCATTCTTTTTCTCATAACTACTACCTTCCATTTCATGTTGTTCTTTATTTCACATCATTTTCCTTTTTAATTAGCTACTTATGCTTCTTAAAGTTCATAACTTCAAACCTTTTATTGAGAATCACTAGATTATCTATGGGGCACCTGAGTGGCTCAGTTGGTTAAGCATCCAACTCTTTTTTTTTTTTTTTAAGATTTTTTATTTACTTTTTTATGAGAGACACACAGAGAGAGAGGCAGAAACACAGGCAGAGGGAGAAGCAGGCTCCATGCAAGGAGCCTGACATGGGACTCAATCCCGGGACTCCAGGATCACACCCTGAGCTGAAGGCAGACGCTCAAGTGCTGAGCCACCCAGGCAACCCAAGCATCCAACTCTTGATTTCAGCTCGTGTCATGATCTCAGAGTTGTGAGATCAAACCCTGAGTTGGGTTCCATGTTGGCTGTGGAGCCTGCTTAAGATTCTCTCTTTCCCTCTCCCTCCACCTCTCCCCACCCCCTTCTCTCTCTCTAAAAACAAAGAGAAGAAAAGATTATTTAAATATCCTTCTGAGATCCCTGGGTAGCTCAGTGGTTTAGCGCCTTCCTTCAGCCCAGGGCCTGATCCTGGAGACCCAGGATAGAGTTCCACTTCAGACTCCCTACATGGAGCCTGCTTTTCCCTCTGCCTGTGTCTCTGCCTCTCTCTCTCTCTCTCTCTCTCCTTCTCTCTTTCTCTCTCTGTCTTTCATGAATAAATAAATAAAATCTTTAAAAAATAAATAAATATTCTTCTATTTCTTTTTTTAAGATTTTATTTATTTGAGAGAGAGAGAGAGAGAGAGAGAGAGAGCATGAACAAGGAGGGAAGGGGCAGAAGGAGAGGGAGAAGGAGAAACAGAATCCCCAACTGAGCAGGGAGTAAGACTCAGGGCTCCAACCCAGGACCATGAGATTATGACCTGAGCTGAAGGCTTAACCAACTGAGCCACCCAGGTGCCTTGATATTTTATTTCTTATTATAAATAATTTTAAGAAGGCTACCCTGCCTTTGAACCTTCAGGTTGACATTACTTCTTCTTTGGGGCTGTCAAATACATCACAAACCTAGTTATTTTGCTTTTTTGGCCTATTTTTTATATTCATGGCTGACTGAATTGGGATCTGTTCAAATCTAGTGTTGCCAACAAACATGGTAAATTGTATGTCTTCAAGTGTCTCTTCATTGGGCATTTGGCGCATTAGATGGTTTATTTCAAATCTAAAGTTAGCAACATAATAATCCCTAATCCAATTTATGGGGTGTGGCAAGCATTTATGCCTTGTGGCTCTGCTGAAATATTCTCCTTTGTTATTAGACTGTCCATGGTATGTAATTAAATACATATTCCAGGATGCAAGGATTAATGCACACCTTCCTCTTCCCTGGTGTGTCCTGGAAGCTTCAGTAGATGTAGGGTTAGAGAGGGAGGGGAAATATGGGTAAAGGACTTCCTGTGTAGTATGGGAGTAAAATGCTTGACTAGCATTCCCCTTTCCTACTGAGCTAGAAAGACACAGAAAATGAGACAAAACCTTCACATGCAAAGGGTCAGCATGCATAACCTCAGGAAGTATTTCTTACCTGAATCCAATCAGTTTTTCATTTCATAGGAACTCACCTCAAATGCTAACCTACACTACACTCTTACCACTCATTTCCCAGGCTGTTGAAAAATGTGTACGTCCTCAAAGTATTTTAAAGGAAAATCTGGAGAAGACAGCACCCCACTGTAGTGCCTCAGAATTTCCAGTGATCACTTGTCATAGAATTAGTATGTGTCTCAATATTTTTTCTTTTACTTCTTCCTCGTGACAGTCACTAAATACACACTTCCTACCTGCTTTGCATTTATGTTTAGGTATGCAATGAGAGGAATTAGAGAAGATTCATGAGATACACCCTTATTTGTGGAACTGATGTCCTGATTCTCAATGATGGAGGACCTCTGGAAATAATAAATGTTATAGCCTGTGCAGGAATCAGTCCCCTTGCACAGAATGCTTTACCATCTGCAGTCAGCAAATGAATGCACAAACACAGACTTTTTTAAAGTTAAAAATCAAATGTCTTTTAAGAAACATTCTGCCTTTTAAAAAAATCTTTCAAGGACTAACATTCATCTCCTCCAAGAAATGTCCCCTTCCAAACTCCTCATGGGCTTAGCTACCAGGTCACATTGTTTAATTTTAAGAAGAAAAACTGTGTAATGCACTTGGTAATAATATTTTACTATGCTGGATTGGAATACAATGAGACATTTTATCCTATTTTATTTTACAGAATTCTGAAATACGATCTTATTATTTTGTCAGTTAAGATAATTAAAATAAATGAATTGTATCCTTTGGAAAACTGTGGAAACACAGTTTTCCAGTTACTATTATTTTCCAGTTACAGTTACTATTATTATCCTCATCTGTCACATGGGGATAATAATAGTATCTGCCTCAAGTGTTTCTGTCAGGACTAAGTAGGACAACACGAAATGCACTTAAATATAATTTAATTAATTAATTAAATCATTGACAAGAAATGCTAGCTATAATCATTATCACAAAAATCACAAAATTATTTTTGTATAATTCAGCCAATTACAGGGAAAAAAGCAAAGCAGTGGATGTATGGGTTTTTTTAATTTAATAATCATAATTTCTTTTTAACACTGGGATTATGTTCTCTTCTTTCTCTAGTCCACAAAATGCCAAGCATGATATTCAACTCAGAACAAAACTGCTTCCTCCTTTAGAAGCAACACATGATGGCAACTTCATATCTGGCTCCTTAGACTATAAATTCTTAGAAAATAGAGATTTTACTTACTTTTCCATATAACTAACCCCAGGATCATGACGTATGAGCAATTCAGTGAGCCATTTCCTGAAGAGGACACTTAACCTATTCAGTCTCATGACTGGAAGAAACTCATCTATCCCCTGAGTATATCTTCAGCTTCTACTTGTGAGCAGTGGACTTTGCAATTTTTGTAGTTGGTGTGTCTACCATACCTGGCTAATTAAATATTCACTAATATTGATTGAACACTTTCTAGGAGTCAGACAATATAGTAATTGCCAAGGAGACAACCTATGTCATGCCCCTATGATAAGCAGAAAAGACTGCTTAAAAATATCGGGGCTCCTGGGTGTCTCATTGTCAATTAAGCATCTGCCTTCAGCTCAGATCATGATCTCAGATCCTGGGATGGAGCCTCAAGCAGGGGCTCTCCTTCTGCTACTCCTTCTCCCTCTGCCTCTTCCTTTATTTGTGTTCTCTCTCTCTCTCTCAAGTAAATAAGATCTTTAAAAAAAAACCTACAAAAATCACAATTCAGTGTAACAATTCTTTAGATACAATGAGTACAATTTGGACTCCCCAGCTGAGCTGAGGGGATGTGGCTAGCCTGAAGACTGTGATGGACTAGGATCTCCCACCAGCAGCCACCAATACACCACAGAGTGGCTGAAGTTTGGATGCTGGTGGCAGAACCCCTGGGTTTGGATCTCAGCCCTGCCAGTTATTAGCTGAGTGAGCTTTGGCAAATCATTTGGCCCCTTGGGTCTTTATCTGTAAGAATTCCAATAATTTCTAATTAAAGG
Source organism: Canis lupus dingo (assembly GCF_003254725.2). Taxonomy (NCBI): domain Eukaryota; kingdom Metazoa; phylum Chordata; class Mammalia; order Carnivora; family Canidae; genus Canis; species Canis lupus. The sequence continues at coordinate 25,185,095 of NC_064247.1, read as the reverse complement.
AGTAGTGGTGACCAAATGGGTTAAATAGGGCTTTTAAACATGCCCTAGTATAAAGCAAGTCCTTAGTTCAGTATTAACTTTTATTATCATCATGAGTATTGGTTTTCTTTTCCCCAGCGTCCTTTCCTGAAGTTCCCTGTCAAGTTAAAGTCTTCCTTGTAGTGCTCATATCTCAGGCACATTCAGGGCCCCCCAGGGCTACGAGCATTCAGTAAAGGTTCTGATAGGAGCTCATGAGAATTCACCCAAGCCTGGTGTGAAACATGGGCCCCCCACTGAGCAACCTAACAGTAAAAAACAAAGGAGCTCATTTCCTCAAAATGCCTCTGGGTGATTAGAGGCAAAACATCTTGCTGATCAGAACAGTTTGGTGAAGGAGGAAGTAGAGTTTTTGTTTAAAAGGACATTAAAGCTGAAGTTCTATGTATGCCTATTTTGTTGCACAAAAAGAATCCATGTAACCCAGGAAGTACATGCAATCATTAATTTATTAAAAGTCATGATCAGTTGTAATCCTACCGCCCAGAACAAAAGCCCTATGGCCCTTTCTTCTGCACACGTGTTCTGCCATGTTCTAGCCATCTTATTAATTCCAAACACATCTCCACTCAAACATCTCCTAGTCTGTCATTTTAATGGCCAGAATTCAGGATGGCCTTTGTGCCATATTTTTTTGAAAGATTTTATTTATTTATTCATGAGAGACAGAGAGGCAGAGACACAGGCAGAGGCAGAAGCAGGCTCCATGCAGGGAGCCCGATGTGGGACTCGATCCCAGACCCCCAGGATCAGGCCCTGGGCTGAAGCTAGCACTAAACCTCTGAGCCACCCAGGCTGTCCCTTTGTGCCATATTTAACTAGTGGGCCTCTGACTCGCTCTGTAAATAAATAAAGTCTTAAAAATAAGTAAATATATGATGATAGATAGGTAGATAGATAGATAGATAGATAGATGATAGATAGATAGATAGATAGATAGATAGATAGATAGATAGATCGAGCCAGGACAGGCTCCACAGACCTAGCCATCTTTCATCCAGAAAACCTCATTTAAAGATCTCTGGATTTAAGTATTTTCTCCTTGTTCTTCTATCAATCTTTTAACACAGAGTTCCCAGGGTAGACAAAATGCTTATCCAGGTAGGCTCCTATCCAGGTAGACAAAATACCATTTCCTCTTGCTCCTTGAATAGCAGTTGCTTGGTTGGCAACCCCTGAGAAAGATACCCAGTCAGCATGGCAGAAACCTGGCATTACATCACAGCAGCCCCAAATTCTCACCTCTTACCTCTAAACAATTTGTACAAATAAACCATTTGCATAAAAATGAAGTCGTATCACTTTATTATCTATGTTAATGAATAAATCATATTTTATACTGATATATTTAAACTCATCTACTGCCTCATTTTTAATTTTTTACTTAATTATTATAATGATTTTGTCAGGTGAACACTACTATAATTTAAGTAGCCAATCCTCTACCATTGGAAATTTAAATCATTCAATTGTTTCGAATCTTTGACTTTTAAAAACAATGTTTCAGTGAAAATCCATGTTCATGTATCTCTGTGATTGTGCCCAATTATACCCAATGAATATTCCACTCACCATAGCAAATACACGCTTTATCCTGCCATGCTTCCCACCAAAGCTTGACTTGCCCTGGTCTGCATCCAGGCAGCTAGAAGCAGCTCATAACCACTTTGCTTTAGATGAAACCACATGCAAATGGCCGGAGCTGCTTGGAGTTCCAAATTGAATTAATTGGTCCCTCAGGTAACTAATCTTGAATTTCTGGAACCGAGAGAACTGTAGAGCTGAATTTAGTTATCAGAGTCAGGCCTGACGATATAAAGCACAATCAATGAGCAGAGAAGCAAAAACCTAATTGGCGCTAATGTAATACATCTCCTGAAGCTCCCACTGTCCAGGCTGCTGGCTTGGCAGGAGGGAGAGGTAACAATTACTGGACCTCAGAATCACACTGGGCCTGGTTTGGAGGTCTTAGGGGATATTTTAGAAAGTTCTTCAGGATGTGGCCGTAGCCACAAAGCAAAGGCATTATCCTTTCCAAACCTATAAGACCTCCCTAATAAGTGCAGATGGCTCAGGAGATCATTTTACATACTAAAATCTTCTTTGATTGGAACACCATGGAACCAGGGCTTCCCAAATGAAAGAAATGTTGCCAGAGATACTCTGTTTGAAATAGAAAACTCAAATTTAAAAGTAATAATAATGATAATCATTACCATTATCCTTTAAAATAATGATCTTTCAAAACTTATACAGGAGAAAAGAATTCAAACAGGGCTGCATGACTACCACATACATAGCAAAGTAGGGAATGCATGAGCAGAATAGGTACTTGAGTGTAATTTCTAAGGATTTGAGACACCACTGCATCCTCTACAACTCTTTGAATGACTCAAAATTTTAAAAATCTCACAAGTTCTGTCTGCTGTTCCTGCCTATGTATTATTACCTCTTCCCTTTGTTTTCATTCCTTTTTATTTAAGGAACTCTCTCTTTCTACCCTGACAGGAATGCCAATTATCCTGTCTCCTTAACCATAATTGAAGGCTATCTCTTCAATCATGACCCGGCTGTACAACCAAAGTACCTCCTGCTCCTGGAAATAATGATTGGTCCGGGGTGGACTCCTGACTCAAGCATAGCCAATGATGATCCTCTATTGAACACTGATAGAGAATGAGAGGGAATTTTTTTCAGAGGTCATAAACCTCTGGACCATGTAAAGTATAGCTGCTAGAGCACATCTTAGCTATTTCTTGGAAACAACCTCCCAAGAAACTTGTTCTCTTTTTTAATTAAGAAACTTGTTTTTGTTTTTGCTTTTGCTTTTGTTTTTGTTTTTTATTAAGAAACTTTGAGGTAAATTTATTGTCTTGCAACTATGGAAATTATCATCCCAAAATCCTAGGATCATTTGATTTCTGCAAGAGGTCATCAGCTTCTAAAGAAAAGATGAATGTGAAACTGGAGATTCTATTATAATTTACTTGTAAGTTGGATGTTAAGATGGAAATTTGGTCCTAGTTTAATTTATGCTTTCAGGATTCCTTATGTTAATGAATACATTTGATCTCATATTACATTTCTCCTTGGCACAGCATTGACCAAACTGAAAATAATCAAATGCCTCTTTCACTGTGTACTGATTCATTCATCAAAATTACTGCCTGACAACATTTTCCATCTTCCTCAAATTCATTTAACATACCTGTTTGATCACATCATTTTTATTTAAAAAGAAATTCCAAGTGTTGCTCTTGTACTGAAATATTTTCTCTAAACAATTGTGATAGGGAAAGAGGAAAGAAGAGTTCTAGCTTTATGGGTACAGAGTTTCACTGCAAGATAAAAAGTTATGGAGATCTGTTTCACAGTAATGCACTCAATACTGCTGGGCAGTCCCCTTAAAATGGTAAAGATGGTAAATTTTACGTTGTGTGTTTCTGTCACGATAAAAATTATAATTGCATAAGACACTAAAACGTGTTTTAATACTTTATAGTGTTGTGGGCTGCATTCATCTGAGAAAGAAAGATGCCTTGTTGGGAAAACTTACTGAAAAGTACTTGGGAGGGGAGCTGAACCCCCAAGACCCTAGTGTTGGATGGCACCAAATGTTTCCCAAAATGAAAAAAGTTATTTTGTGTTATAAAAGACCAAGGAGCTGGAGCTCCTAGAAGAAACCCAGGACAGAGAGACCAAAAAAACAAAATGGCCAGATGTTTTGAGGGTGTGATATGACCCTTCCCCATGACCATATGAAATGCTAGTGCTGGAAAATTCTTTGGAGAGGACTTCACAAAGATATTTCATTACATTTCATTACACACCTGGATCAGTGATACAGTTCAGAGGAGCACTTAGAGGAGCTGCTGAAAATCAAGGTTGAAAAAGTGCCAACTGGCATCTAGAGTAAAATGGTTTACAAGGCACTCTCCTATTCATAATCTGATTAGTCTCCACAGTAACTTATAAAAGTAGTATTAGCATTAGATCCATTTTACAGGCAATGAAACTAAGGCCCAGGGAAGGTAGGCAAGTTGTCCAAAGTCACGCAACCAGTAAGGGATGGGCAGTCCTCTGATTGAAGACCCCATCTTCTTCTCACATGCATTTCTGCAGCATCCTCCACCAACACTGTACAAGCCTACAAACATACTCTCTTCAAACCTGTACCCTGGGGTCCGCACAAATCATGCATTTATTCTTAAACTCCAATGTGCAAAATTTGGAGATGAACAGAGATTACCTGAGACTGGGTTCTTTTGGTGCAGGGACCATGATTCTATTCATCTATACATCCCCAATGCTGGGCTCTTTGTAGATAACAGGGAAGGATTTAGAATATGACACACTTAGCTGACAAGGCAGTGACAAGGTTTGAGAGAACTGACTCCAATTCTGAAAGACGTGCTGCGGTGAGTAAAATGCTATCAAATAGCATTACATGCTACACAGCAATCATTCATGAAAGGGAGTCAATCCATGTAGCAAACTTCATTGTTATCTTATTTTGAGAAATTGCCATAGCCACCCCAGCCTTCAGCAACTGCCACTCTGACCAGCCGCAGCCATCACCACTGAGGCAGGAACCTCCATCAGCAAGAGGATTGGGACTCACTCAAAGCTCAGGTGCTGGTTAGAATATTTTTTAGCAATAAAGTATTTTTAAGTTAAGGCATGTACATTGTGTTTTTTAGACATAATGTTATTGACACTCAACAGACTACAATATAATGTAAACATAACTTTTATATGGACTGGGAAACCAAAAGATTCATTTGACTCACTTTGTTGCAGCATCTGCTCTATTGTAGTGATGTGGAACTAAACCCCAAGTTTCTCCAGGGTATGTCTATACTGTACTTTCCTTTAAAGATACTGTATATCCCTAATCTTTCACAATTGTGACACTGAAAAAGAGGTGATTAATGTGAAGTATGATCCTCAGAATTAGATCACTAAAAATTGAGATGTCTCAGTCACCTTCCTTATTATTCCTTATTATTCCTATCTGCTTATGCTTCAAATCCTTGAAATGCATTGTCATTTGAAAAGAAAAAAATTCAAATATTCATTTTATTCTTTTTTATATACATAGCCATTCAAATGAAAAACTTTAAGAACTTGGGCTCCTTTGAAAACTTTGGCATTGGTAATTCATTGCCTTCAAACAATTCAAGGCACTTGGCTTCTGAAGTGTGTGGTGGTTGCCTTTGTATTCTCTTAGGTTATGAGAGAGGTACCTTTTGTTCTCCATTATGCCAATTGTCAGAAATAGTCACAAGAATCTAGACTAGGAAAAGTAGAAGAGGTGACACATGTGCCCTTGAGGCAGAATAATAGAATGAAAAGAATCAGGCTCTGGAGTCCACTTTATTATCCAATAAAGTTCACCTCACTCAGCCCAGTTTACCTTTCAGTAAAAAAACAATGGGTGGAACTGTGTCCTGAAACCCTCTAAGATTTGGAGGTGGTGCCTCAAAGGATGAAGGGGGTGACCTATGCCAGGGACAATACAGTTCCTCCACTCAGCTCAAACCAGAAGAACTTCACCTTGGCCTATTTTATTATTAAGTGGACTTATGGGGAAGATTTAATGTAACAACAACAACAACAAAAAAGATTCCATGGCTACAAAATATTTGAAAACCACTGACCGACCATCCTTTATAACTCAACATTCCTAGCCTCTGATCTCACACTGAAAATTACTCAGTTTTTGCACTGTACTGCTCCTAATTGTAAGGAGCATGCCTAGCATTGCAAGTTTATAACATCTGTGTGGGCTTTTCCATCAGGGGCATTTAATAGTGTCTGAAAGAAAAAGTTTTAAGCACTTTGCCAGATGCTTTCACATTCATGACTTCATTTAATTGACATATTTACTGACCTTCATCAATTTGCTGCCTCTCAGCTAGCTGTTAATATGTATTGCAAAAAGAATGTAAGGAGGCAATAGGGCATAGGTAATTCTATATAAATTTAAAGCAACGTCGTGTGAAGCTCTGGGCTAAGGAGATGTGTGCTTGCCGATGTCAACCCTACCCCTGATGAATGTAAATTTGGGCCACTTCTTTCACCTCCAGCCACAGGCTTTTCACCTGCAAGATAGAGAGAATGTCTACTTCACAGGATGACATTTTAGGGTGATAAAAATATTTAACATATTTTTGAGGCTTACAGTGTACCAAGTACTTTAAGTCTTTGACGCCAGTAATTGAATTTAATCCTCATGACAATCAAATGGGTAATTATTAGCTTCAAGTTGCAGAGAGAATAATAATAAAACACAGAGAAACTCGTCCAAGGCCACACAGCTGGTGAGCCAAGGACTCAGAGTGTGACCACAGGGCCCACTAACATAAGCCCTGCCCTGGGAGATATTGCAGGGGACAAGCCTCTACCACTGGCCTGGGGCTGAGGAGGCGCTCACTGATGGCGAAGTCTCTCTCTCTCTCTCTCTCTCTCTCTCTCTCTCTCTCAGAATGATTTCCCTCTCTTTGCTGTGTGGGTGGAGATGTTGGGTAATAAGTAACAACACAGTATACCAGAAGCCACAAATAAGGACTTAAGCTCACACACATACGATCCACAATATAACACAATTTATAAAGCAAAGGGGAAAAAAAAGTCCATCAGTGGGAGGTAGTCATTACAGAAGTAGATTTCTAGCTGGACCCTGCAGAAAAGTGGGTGTGAAGAAACGGAGGAGGCATGTAAGCATTTCAGAAAAAGGAGAGACACATAAGCAAAGGCTGGAGCTGTAGACACATGTGAGGATTGGGGGAAGGGAAGGAAGCAGAGACATGCATAATTGCTCTGTGGCGTCTTTATACACATATCCTCCTTTAGGCAAATTTAACATAAAAAGAAAGATCTGGATTTTCAGGGGGAAAAATTAGCAATTATCATTAAGCTTACAGAACTACTCTGCTTCTCAGAAGAATAAATTAAAGAGGTTATCTTGAAATAATGAGTTCCCCTCCAAGAATTTAGGTGTTTGATTTTCAGAAAACAAATTAACTTACATGCTATTTTTAAATATACGTTCGTTCCCAAAGCAGTGGGAGACATGCATGTTTCAAACCAAATATTTTATAGGATGCCAATATATAAGACACAAAATAAGTGAGCTGCTCTGGCTGAAGCCAAAATGTTAAAAACAAGGTCTTGCCTCCCATGTAACCCTGAGGAGCCTTGATCAGGAAGCAGGAGCCTTTCTAGAATGAGTAGCGCCTCACTAAGCCCAAGTGGTTGTGCCAATTTCCTCTGACCTCACACAATGTAATATCTGACCAGCCTCCCTGGCTAACGCTGGCTGGGTAATGTCTCCACAAACTGTACTAACAGATGGCAGAACGGTGGCCGATAGACTCTGCCAACCGAAGCCAGGTAAACTGAAGCCTGTGTGGCATGTTGCTTTGTTGAGCAGGAATTTTCTTGCCTATTTCTATTTCTGTATATGTGGGGGAAGGGGGGGAGGGAGATAGGTTACTGTCCTACATCATTTCTTACAAATTTCAAAAAAAAAAAAAAAAAGATACTCAGAGAAAGTTGGGACAATGCCAGATTTCTTCATGAATATGGGACAAAGCCAACTAGAGATTTTCTCCCTGTTCTTTTATTGGTAAACATGACTTTCTGTTGTTTTGAGAAGCGTGCCCCACTGAAGTTATTTTGTTGACTCTCGTTCTGTGTAGAACCCACACACTGTGTCAAAAGAACAGAAGATTAGCATTTTTGCAGTACATAACAAAATCAGATATCGGAGAAATTCCTGTCTGCCCAATCGCTAGATTATTAAAAACTGATAACAGAAGAGAAGCAATTTAAAAACTGATGACAGAAGAGAAGCTGCTTCCATAGGGTGCTAGAAATGGCTTCGCTAACTAATAACTAGAGCCTTCTAGTCCCACTGGGATGTTTGAACAACATGAAAAAAAAAAAAAGTGCTATCTTATCTGCCTCCAGAAGAAGGGGTTCTTAAATTATCTGCACACCATTTTTCAGGATGGTAGAAACTGGTGAGAAAAATCACCCTTCCCCATCCCCCACAGAATATTCCCATTTTGCTCTTCCATTACAAAGGGGCCACTACATTTTATAAACAAGAGATTATCCAAGGTGTGCAGACCATGATTCTAACACATAACCAGAAAAAGGAAGGAGACAATGTGGGGATGAAGGTAGAGGGAGAACGGAATAGAGAATTACTTAAACACTCACAAAAAGAGTTCTGTTAATGAATCCAGAGAATTTCTAAGACTGTGGGCTGTAACTGATCAAGAAACATGAGTAGAAAACTTCTTTTCCTCTTAGCCTAATGAAGAAAGGCAAGTTGGGATTTTCTCAACAGGAAGGTCAATGGGAAAGTGAAAAGCAAAGAAAATGCAAGAGGAAAAAGAAATGGCTGCCCTGAGCACAGACTTGCCCATCTTAGTATAACCTATGTTTTCCTGCCTTGCATTTCCAAGTGGGAACATGGGGTCCCCATTCTGGGCTTTGGGGCAGACAGTGCATCCTCAGACAGGCACTCCAATACACACCTCAGGTCTTGTCCTCTGAGCAATCCTCAAGGGTGAAAGAGGCACTGTTGGTATCAATTTCTAGTTACTCCAAAAATAACTGATTTTCCAAAGGGCCCACAAAAATGTTTAGGCCAGATCTAGAACCAGAACTCTTATGGATTCCCACCCTCTGCTCATCAACTGTCAAGAGTCTCTGGATCTTAGGTTCTTATGTACCAGGGATAAGTTTGGATCTCCAAACTCATCTGGTGAGCTGATGGCCTACAGAAGACACCGCTCCAGGACATGAAATTAAGGCAGAGGGTTGGGCAGGTCCACCAGGAAATTATCCTCCAAAAGCAAAATGTCGAGATTTCTAAGCTGCATTTCTTAAGGAAGACACTTAAAAAAAAATCCTAGCTTCCATCTTCACACTTTTTGCAAGACTGAATTACTTAGGATGAAATCATCTCAGAATATTTGAGACAATTTGTTGCAAAATCAAGCTCTATGTCATATGTACAGAACTCTGTGCATTAATCATTAAAAGAGTGTGTCTCTGGCTCTGACACAGGGACTCCTGGAAGGAGAGGGCAGGATGGCAGGGAGCCTGATGTCACTCAGGCCCACACAACCTCGGAACTTGCTGAGCAGGCCTGGATTGAGGTCCCAGCATGGGGAGTGCAATGTCAGAAAAGGGAGAGTGAGTCCTAGAGCTGACCCGCCAGGAGGGCTGGGAGCACAAAGCCCTCTTAGTTGAGCCAATGGGAGTCCCGGGAAGCTGCAGAAGCCCCAGGACAGGCCTGTGTTGGAAGAAGCTATGGTCTCATTCATTTGGGGAATATAAATTATAGTGAAAGGGAATAGAAGGGAAGGGAGAAGAAATGGGTAAGAAATATCAGAAAGGGAGACAGAACATGAAGACTCCTAACTCTGGGAAACGAACTAGGGGTGGCAGAAGGGGAGGAGGATGGGGAGTGGGGGTGAATGGGTGACGGGCACTGAGGGGGGCACTTGACGGGATGAGCACTGGGTGTTATTCTGTATGTTGGCAAATTGAACACCAATAAAAATAAATTTATTATTTTAAAAAAAGGAAAAAGCTGTGTGCAAAAGGAAGGAAGGAATCCCCGCTCTGCTCCCTCCACTCTGTGCACAGAGCTCCCCACGGCAGGCACTGGAGAGGCGCACCCCTGAGCCCTTCCTAACCACTTTGTCCGTCCTCCAGTGCCTTCCAAGCCTCCAAGCACTCTCTGCCCCCTGCGCTGCTGGAGTCTAGCCCTCGGGAGCTTCCCTGGGAGCCCACCTGCCCTGTCCACAGAGCCTGCTGGGCCCTCCCCAGCCCTGCCTTTGCCTGCCCAATGCCCTGGCCCGAAGCTCTGGCCAGTGGACAGCTGATCACGAGGGGGTGATGGACTTTAATATATGGGTCAGTTTCCTTTCGACCCCACTCAATGACACCTTGTCTTGCCAGAAGATTTCCACACTTTTCTGAGCAAATGTTTGAGCCACTGATAGATGAGGAGCTAGAGGAACAGGCTTGAAATCCAGCTCAGCTCCTCGGTTTCAAACCTTGAAGTCTTGGGAGGCCCTCAGGTGGGTTTAAGCCCATAGAAAAGGTCCCTGGGAACAGCTTCACTTAGCACTGCACAGCCACCCATCTTGGGCCTCAGTCTCCCCTCCTCTGCCCTCCCCTCCTCTCTGACTTGTCATCAGGCCTCGCCTCCATGGTGGGTGGTGATTTTGGTTTTGTTCTGCTTTTGCTTTTGTGTTTGCAAAAACAAAATGAACACCACCACTAAGACAGGAGCACGTTTACTAAACATGTTTGTCAGCAGAGTGTAGACAGGAGAGGACGGAAGAGGTACCCAAACCTCCTGAAGAGATCGGGACAGGACTTCTGGCCCTGCACAGGAGCAGCTCAGCCTTGGACCCCAATCACTGGCACTGGTGTTTGCCCGGCCCTCCGGCTGCAGCACATGGTAGGGAGCCCCCCACTTCTTCAGACTGTTACATAATGAGGAGCTCATTTGTCCTCGACCTAGTTGCCTCCATGCGAAAGATACAACATGGCTTTTGGAGAGTGAAAGGGGAAGAGGTGCTAGAAGGTGAAGCTCAGACTGACTTTTTCAGAATGTGAATGGTTTCTAAAATCATCTAAAAGGTCATAGTTAAGATCCTGAAATCACTAGCTATAAAATTTATATTCACACAGCACCAGGGAGTCAGGCTTCACAGAGGAGTTGCCCAGAAGGCGAAGAAATAAGCTTGCATTCACCTCCCGGGGCAGGTTGAGAAGGTAAGATGAGACCAAGGCCGGGGGCTGTGCTAGGTAATCACCTGCTCAACTGTTTTACACACATACTCCCAGTGGGTAGGTTCATCTCCTCTGAGATTTCAGGAGAGGAGATAAAAGAGTCCTGAGAATCAAGAGGCATAAACAGAGGGAAAAAAAGAAGGATCTGTACGTATAAGGAAATATGACAAATGTTATTTATTTTTACTTGTCTCCAGAGTGAGTGACCCAGTCTGAGAGGTGTGATTTTCCTTATCTGAAAATCCTGCTGCCAGATTTAACTTCCTCAAGAAAAGATCTGAGCCCGTCAGACATAAGGCAAGGAGGCTTCTGGGCTACACAATCCACGTCCTTCTGATTGCATTTAGAAAAATCCTGCCTCCCCAAATACTGTTACACTGCACATTTACTAGGGAGAGGAAAGAAAAGGATGGACGTTGGGGAGCAGAGACTTGACATGTGTTAGACACCTATCCCCAGCATTAATTCAAGAATCCTCTCTAGATATTTACAAAGCATCTCACCCTACTAGACTTCACCTGGAATTCCATTTCTAAAAAACTGAATTCTAAGAAAAATGCAATCCTGCAATGATCCAGAACATTTTTACTCGAGGTATATGGTCTGGTTCTTGGAGACCCAATGCTCCCCTTTAAAACAAACATTCCCTAAAGGCCCTTAACTCTCTAGACAAGAAACTGTCGTTAACAACAGCTGATGTTGAGAGGTTCACTCTGCCATCCTTGGACGGAGACCCAATTCCACAAAGAAAGACACTCAATACCACCCAAAAGCTGGGAGTTTTGCTTTAACTTCTAAATTGATCTCATCAGGTAGCCTTGAACAAGTATTAAAAATAGTGTTAATAGTGAATGAAAAATCTCAGGATGAGAAGAAGTGAAAGTTCATCCAGTAAAAACTGGGTTGGTGTGACACGAAACATTGAATTTTTCCAAATACAGGTCTTTCATCAAACATCTAGATAGTGGACATCCACGTAATATGCAGAAGACTGGATGATGTTGCATCTAGATTTTTTTTTCAAGTTTCACAGACCAGAGTGGGAATGTATGTCTGATGCTGGTCAGTACACATCTCATCCTGGAATAGAGATGCCTCCTACTGATGGAACAGATTGCTTTTGTGGGAAGAAGTCTGCATTTTCATTACATTTTCTGAACACCTAGTCCCCAACCCAATCTTATCCTCTTTTGAGTGACATTATATTTCCAGGATAGCATTCATGCATTCTTCAGAATTTGTTCAATACCCCTTACAAACCAGTCGCTCTTCTGTCACACAAACATTAAGGGCATAGCCTCAGCCTTCAAGAAGCTCACACTCACATTTAGGAGTCAGACACAAAAAATAATTATGACACAGAAAATTCATCAGTAATACAGTTATGCACTAAGCTCAGTATTAATAAGAGGAGCTTGGAGCAAAGGTTCTGGAGTCAGGTTCAAAACCCCTTCCCTCTATTTACTTTGTGATCATAGGCATCTCCTACTCTAATTTCCTTTAGCTGTAAAGTGGGAATAAGAACACAACCAGTAATTTTATCTACTTTGTAGTATTGTTGTGAGGACCCAAAGCTATCAATGGAATGAATTTTAGCAGTAAGTGCCTACTGTTGTTATTATTGCTGGAATGGATAGAGAGAAAAGGATTTTATTTTAATGTTTGGAGGGGTAGCAAAGGCTTTTCTAGAGGTTTTGCTCAATATATTAAGTATTGAAAGAGCTTCCAAAATAAAGTTACCTTCCTCCCAAATCCTTTGCCAGTTACCAAGTGTTCCAGGCAAAAACAGAAGTCCATTTAAAGTTGGTGGAATAATCTGATTAACCATTGATAAGAGAATAGTTAAATAAGTTAGAGACCTTTTATTCTTGTCCATCACCATGTCTCAGCATTGCCCCCAGGATCCAATAATTACTTGGTAAGTGAATGACTGGATGAATGAAATAGTATTTGTCCATCAAAATATGCATGCCCTTACTTCTTGATATAAAAACCCACTTAGCTATTAAGTGAGAAATGGTCACAAAAGAGTCCTTGTTTTTGCCTCTAAAAAGTTTATCTATTTATTTGAATATGCATAAGTTCTGAGAAAAATGCACACCAAAGTGGTAATAGCCTTTTAATAATCAGATTATGGTTGACCTTTGCTTTCTTCTTTATAATTTATTGAATTTTACTATATATTTTGACAATAAATAAGCAGAAAAAAAGGGAATGATATTTATTTGTTGGGACACTAATGAGCAGCCAAATGACCAAACGTAGAGAGAAAAATAATAGTAATAATGGGGAAAAATTTTTTACAAATAGGTCATTGGCCTAGTCCAGAAGTAGCTATTGCACAAATACACTTTTGAAAATCATACTGCAACTGTATATTTTCAACATTTCTGCCTTTTCTAGTTGATTATCTGTCTACCTGCCTGATTTGTCCACTTTGGTTACCATAAGAGCTGGTCTCATCACCATAATCACACCATAAGAATCTATTATTGCTAGTCCATAGTAACTGACCATTTCCAATGGATCATCCACTCAACTTTGGTTCCAAAACAATACTGGAGCACAATTTTTTTTCATCTCTTGAATTTACTTCTCTATTTCAGGGCTTCCTGGAAATGTACAGACCACCAGGAATACAAATGCATCCAGTGCTCATTCCCAGCACCAGCAATGTCCCAGGAAGAGCTGCCACCACATAAACTCCCAGGACTTCCTCCTGGTCAGAGCCAGTCCAAAGTGGAAATAAACCCCAAGGAAACAGAAAGCCACACATGAAGACTGGAACATGAGAATTTAGGAAAAGGCTTCCAGCCCATCTCTATTCCTATTACCCCACCACACTACACCCATTCACAGTGCATGACTTCATGCCATCTAAGAGCTGCAGCCATTCCCAGAGCCCTAGATGCATACTCCTCAGCCTAACACCAGCTTTCAAGGCTTCCCAGTCAAGGATCTCTTGCATGGCTGAGAGTCAAGAACAAATTACCTGAAATTAGTGATGACTTGTCTAAGTTCTGAGACTCTTGTTCAGGGAAAAATCATCTTCAACTTGAGGGGAGGGGTCATACTTAAGAATGGAGCGGTGCTTGTCAACTTTGGTGAGCAGCTATACTCGGGTATGTATTTGGGGAAGGATCTACTCGTGGTATTAACGAGTTTGAACCTGGGTCCAGTTTACAGAATTTTCATGTTGCCTTTTAAAAATAATTTTTGTTGCTTGTAGTGAATGTACTGTACATCAAGTAGGAAGGGTGGGTGGGGATGTGGAAGAAACAAAAGTCCTCACTATGGTGGGCAGGCAGCACTGGAGTGATCCTAATCTGTTTATAATTATGGCACACTGAATATTTTTGGGAGCTGGAGAAGAGGGTAGGAAAAGTTTACTCTTGTTAAATATAACTGTTTCCTCAACGGCTAGCAGTCCTTTGTTAGCTAAGTGCCCTCTTTCCAGTCAGCCCGAGCGCATACAGGTGCACTGGCCCCTGACTCAGTTTGGAGCGGAGGCTCTCATGCCACCTACCAGAAGTGTCAGCCCAGAAGACAGGCTGCCTTCTCATCCAGTGCCCCAAATCCTGTAGTTCAGAAAGCAGTACCCTTCCTCATTTGCTACCAGCCCTACCAGATAGCTGTAAACCCATTACGAATTGGGATCCCGAGAGTGTTTTGCTTATTAGAATATAGAAAAGCTCAGCCTCATCACAGACCTGCCGGGGCGCCATCTGGTAGACTTCACGCAAAGCTTTCTGGCACAAAACCCATTTTGTGGAAGTGACTACTCAGGTGTGTAGATGTTCATATCAATTAAGAAATTGCATAGCTCTGAATAGGAGAAAAATCAATATCTTCATGTTTAATTTACATGAATGAAAGAATTATGAATGGGTTGAGTCCAGGAGCTTTCCAGAGGCATGATGGTTAAAAATCCCCAGGGCCTGCTGTCTCTTGCCAGCCAATGAAAACTGAAGATAGGACCTGCAATTGAGGCTCTTCTGCTGGAAGCTGCACATCCAGTGTATAAGAGAAGTCCAGACTTAACTCTTTGGCCTATTGTCCTGCTGAGCACTATAGTGCAAGAGTGAAGTAGAACATTGAGGAAGATGTGTTTCCTTTGTAAAAAGCAGAATCTTAACGGAAATTTCCAGCGCATCGTGCCGCGCAAGGACAGCTTGACGGACCAACAAATGTTGCTCTCCGTGTGTCAGCAGAAGCAGTGCTTTGACAGTTCATGGCATATTTTGCAGAATTGTATTAAAGGAAGGATTTAGACTTGTTTCTATGGAAACCATAACCACTCTGTAAGCCTGTTAAACAAGACCGTCTGCAACATGGTATCTTATTCAGGACGATAGTCTTTGCAATACATCATTGATAAATTTTTCAATCTGGATTTCAACATCTGCTGAGAAAATGTGGAATCTGTGATGACTCTGTAAGAAAAAGATCACCCGCCACAGTGCAAACAAGCTCACTGCACTCAGGTTCCTGCGCTGGGAGCCAGCATGGCCTCCACTTCGAGGGGACATGGCCCAGAACCCAGGGACATTTTTACTTCGAACAGCTGATGAGACACCAGCATCTTCTTAACTAGCTTTTATTTGCATCTCTTTGAATGTTTCACTTTTCTTCACTGAAAAGAGATTAACTTAAAACTAAATTGGTTTAAGGACTAAGAAAAAGAAAACACTGTGTTGTCTCTTCTACCTACTAGCTGTGAATATTTATGCAGGTTGTGCTAGACTATGTCTTTTACTGCTCTGTCTCCAGCACCTATCACAATGCCCAGAATATAGACAAGAAAGCAGCCGTATTCATATGACAACAATATCAGCCACCACTTTATTGAGCAACGGCTTTGTTCCAAATACTGTGTTCCATGTTTTACATGAATCACCATATTTAATTTCTTACCACATCCCTACGAGTGGATATTTGGATCAGCCCCAAAGCACAGACAAGAAAACTGAAGTTTAGTAGGGGCTAGAAAACTTGGCTAGCATCACATAGCTAGTAAACTGGCCAGAAATTTAATTAAAAGTTTGGTGTAATTCCAAATCCTGTGATCCTGACATGGTGCTATTCTGCTATTTCTAAGTAAATAAATAATTAAGGATGTAACTCCTCGGAGCCTTTGTTTCATCTCTAAAAAACTAAGGATGATCATGATCTCTACCTCACAGGGGACTTGTAATGATTTCATGATTTCCTTTATAAGCCATAAAAAAAACTATACAAATTTTAGCACTGATATTAATTCTTATTGGCTCTGTGTTTGCAAACTAGATACCATCTGGATACAACAAAAGAACAGTGTTGAACATCTAATTTTTTGCATGTGGATAAATTGCTTTTAACAATAGTGTTTGAGGGATCCCTGGGTGGCGCAGCGGTTTAGCGCCTGCCTTTGGACCAGGGCGCGATCCTGGAGACCCGGGATCGAATCCCACGTCGGGCTCCCGGTGCATGGAGCCTGCTTCTCCCTCTGCCTATGTCTCTGCCTCTCTCTCTCTCTGTGTGACTATCATAAATAAATTTGAAAAAAAAAAAAAAAAAAAAAAAAAAAAAAAAAAACAATAGTGTTTGAGAGCATCACATAGACACTGAGTTGCAAAAAAAATAGGAGTATAAGTTGGTCATTACCCCTTATGACAAAGTAGTTTGCATGTATTTTTTTTTACCTTATCACTGTACCAAGTGCCTACAGATCTGAGGACTGGAAGAGAAAGTGTCCATAAGACTGGTAGCATCCTTTAGCCAGAGCTGGTTACCACTGCAAAGCAGGGGGAACCAAATTATCATGGTAGTGTTCGTTCAGGAGGAACGGGGTTGTGCTGATTATAAAAGCTCAGGACCCGCAGTGAAAAGTAACGAGCAGCACCCTGGCACCTAGCCAACATTTGTTGATTAATTGATGACATGGCTGACAATGACACATATCCTTGCACACCCAGGTGTTTGAGTACCGGAGACCGCCCTCTGTTTCTGGACACAGGTGGCGCTTCTAAGAGCTGTCACTCTGCAGACCACAATGCTGTGAGGGTGAACATCCAGATGCTGGGGGACCCAGAGAGCCAAAGGCCTCAACAATTCATTTTGATCCTACTGAGCTGCACAGGGCTGTAACCAGCAGAGATTTGGGAACAAAACTCAGGCTGGTGCAATAGGCTGCCAAAAAGATCCAGCTTCAAGTTCCAGCTCCACCCCTAATTAGTGTGGTCTTGGACATAGTATTTAACCTTTATGCATTTTGGTTACACATTTGGGTTCCCTACTTTGTAAAGTAGAGATAATAATACTATCCACATTGAAATAAAACAAGAAAGTGCCAGGGGTGGTAGGGAAAGAGAGTTCACTGAACACTTGTTGGTATTATTGAGTGAAGTGCCATATTTAAAATTCTTAAGTGAATATCTGATTTTTTTTAATTGGCTCTTTGCCTTTGTCAACTGGACAACCTGAGCCATGTTGACTACTATGTACATGAATTGATAAAATATTTTTAGATATTCTTCAAAAGGGTGTTCAAAACAAACAAAACAAAACAAAACAAAACAAAAAACCCAAAAGGGTGTTCAATGTCCCTGTGTCTTGCCTATCAAGCATTCTCCGTATTTCTAGGCACTGTGAAGATGATGATGTCTCCATTATCATCAGACTCAGTCTCTTGGAAATTCAGTGACACCCAGAACATAGTAGATGTTTAATGTTTATTATATTCAAGGAGGAAGGAAAAGTATCATTAAATTAGGTGTCTAGATTCACTGAGATAAATACATACATTGAAACTTAAAACCAAAATTTTAACAAAAGGTCATATCATTCACGAATGTCAAAGTAAATTGCTCTCAAGGGTGAAGAGGCCTCTCTTTTATTTTTTCCTTTCCTTCACTTTTTTTTTAGGCCTCTCTTGTTAATCCATGGACTAAGGGGCAATATTTCTTAGCTGTGTTTGGACAAGAGAGCTGAACATAGCTCCCAGGTCAGCAGGAATTACAAACGAGTGCAGAACTGAGTATTTTGCCATTAAAACCAGTAAATTCCAATTCATAACTGATTCTGTTTCCCTTGCCAATGATGAAGAAGCAATAGATTATATTTATCACACCTTAAAGTTCAAGTTCATGCCATTAGTACATAATCTTTGGAAAATTTATGCTGCAGAAATCATAGTCTCTTACATCATCCTCACATTATCAGATCACAAAATTTTAGTAAGGAAGGAATCTTAAGGCACAATTTGTATCTAGCATCCTTATTTATGGATGAAACATCTCAAGTCCAGAGAGCTTATGAAGCTTCCTGTGATCCCTCAGCCAGCCGATTTCTTAGAATCTAACAAGATGGTAAGAATGAAACTACCATGTTGTTGAGTGCTTATCATGGGCTAGGCAGTACTGCCTGGGACAGCTCTTTCTGCTGCAAGATTCTTAGAAATAAAGAAAGAAGCATAGATTTGGTAAAAGTTTTTGCCTCTGTGGATGGGGGGAAATTTTTTTTTTGTTATGGCAATAAAATATCAATTTTCTATTGTTGGTCCTTTGTCTTTTAGTCATGGATTCAAAGGCTGATATGTTAGAAATCACTTTCCTTTAAGTATTTGCATGCCCCTTAGCAAACAAGGAGTCCCATCTTGTCTAGCACCTGCTAATGTCAACGGGATCCTGTCTTAGAGGATTCTGCTGTTTCTGAAGTGGGGAAGGGCAACACCGAACATGACCACCCCGCCCTGTGAGAACACATAAATGACACAGGCTGGGAAATGAAAAGTCCTCCCTGTCGTTTCCTGTCCTCACATGGGTCCATCCTCCTGAATCATCTCCTAAAGATGTCAAAGGAAGGTGTGCCCAGGGAAAAAAATGCCTTCAAAACCTTTAAGATAAATGGGTCAAGCAAAGTGTATTCCAGACCATGTCTCCACTACCCTGTCCAGTTGGAGAAACTTCAGAAGATGTTAAATCAGTTCAGATGCTGCTAAAGCCTCATTACAATGTCTCGGGGAAGTGATGCTTTGGGGTGAGGCAGCTGGCACTTCTGCAGAGCAAACTTTCCCGAAAAGGGCAGTGCACAGTCCAGAGCGGGCCAGGCGACAGTAGACACCTGCAGCTGCCCCCGTGTTGACTCAGTCAGGGATCACAGGGCTACAGATGCCTTTGCCTCAGGAAGACTTTCCATCAGTTCAAATCTGTGTTAGCCTCTTGTCCATTTTCAAAAGGCCCAAACTGAAAGTTGCTTTTGCCTTTGCTCCAGCCACCTGATTTTATGACCTTCGGTCTCCTGTCCCTTCCAGCCCATCCTCTCCCTCTTATCAGGCTGGTCTACATACATCTTCCAAAGGAGCAGGGATGGCTCAGGCTCTTTCCACACCCTGAGCACAACATCTGCTCCCTCCGTCTAGAGGAGCAATAACACAGGTGAACTCCCACGGCCCACAGCTCTGTCCCTGCACCCTCACCCTCTCACGCCTGCCAGGCAGATAACATCACCCTCAGCTATCTAATACTCTCATCACCTCCGCATTCCTAAATAATGTACACATACCATTATCCCTTGAATTTTAAACTGTGTCTGCCGACTTGCTCTCACAGTATGAGAGAACTTTAGTCTTCTTACTATATCCTCAATACTTTTGAATCACAAATTTCAGTCACTATTTGCTGTATTAAAATTGTTGATGCTAAGCCAAGTAGCAAACTAGGATGACGGTTCTTTTCTTGGACAACTGTCCCCCACCCCTACCCCAGAGTTAACAATGATCTCACTTTAACATTAATTTTCTTCATTTCTTAATTTCCTTTCCACATCCTCTGAAATTTCCTCTAGCTCAAGCCTGTCAGGTCATCCATCAAGTCCATTTCTCTCCTGGATACATTCTTCCTGGAGCACCCCCATCCCCAATCCCACCTGCACAAGTGGTCCCAAGCCCTGTGTACACCTGGACTCCCCCCTGCCTCTCTCCTCTGTTGGATTCTGTTTCCAAGGGTCCATCTTCTTGCTCTTTCTCGAGTTAGCCTTCCACTGAATAGAATGCTTCTTCCAGGATCTTCTTGAAGTAGAGTTCTTGGCAGACGTAATTTTGAAACTGAAATATTTTTATTCCACTGTGGACTAGACCAATCATTTTGCTTGGTTAAGAATTCTGTGTTGAAAAATGATGATCCTTCACAATTTTAGAAACCGTTTCCTCTGTCTTCTAACATCCCGCATTGGTCTTGAGCTTTGCTGTTCTGATTCCCAGTCCTCGTATGCACTCTTTCCTTTCTTATCTCTGGAAGTTTCTGGAACTTCATTTTAACCCCTACATTGTAAAATTGCATGCTTCTGGGCCCTCTGTGTGACACCTTTTCATTTGTTATGTGTGGTACTCAACAGGCATATTCCATCGACAAATTCCTATGTTTCAGCTTTCAGGAAATTTTGATATGACTATGTGGGCCCCTTTCTTCCCTCTGGCTTGTCTTCTGGAACCCTTCATGTTGAATCCTTCAGCCTTGTTATCACCTCTTCTTTTACTCCTCTTTCTGGAAAGCTTCTCAGGTCTGACAGCCTCATCCCTGTTACTCTGTTTCTCCTTCCTGTGACTCATTCTCGTCCAATTGCTTCTCAAATTTCCTTAACTCTTCTGCCTTAGTGTTTATTCTTTGACTCTTTGAGAAGCCTCATTTTGTGGGGATCTATTCAAGTTTTACATTTTTTTTATTTTTAAGGATTCTTTCCTGTTTTCTGATTATCTCTTAGCTTCCCTAAACTTATTTATGAATAACTGGAGCCTACCATCTATTCTATGTATTCTTTGCTTTTTTTTTTTTTAACTATTATTTTGGACTTTGTCTTTCATGTTCTAGAGCTATCTAGGGAAATAGGCTGAAGCCTTACCTTTCTGTTTTTGGATTTAGTATAATCCCTCAATTTCAGGCCTGATGCCTCATCCCTGCCCACCTGGAATCCCCAGAGCTAGGCTAAGCAGGGGTAAAGACAGTCATTGTGCAGAGTAAGGAGCCTCATTCTCTATACAAACCTTCCAAGAGCCCCTCCTAACTCATCCCTCACCTTTAGCCTCACACATTTTTGACACCCGATGCATCCACTTATGAGGCTTTCTGGGGACCAGCTGAGCAGATGGGCTTACTCTCATTGGTGTCCTGCCTGCACCTGGGCTTGGCTTCCTCCCTGCCCCTGAGCTACTTATTATTCCTTCACCTGCCTCTCATCCTCATGTGCTGGTTTGGCATTACAATGCTTCTATCTCCTGTTATCCTTGATTTGTCTTAAATTTTGCATTGATTTTTGTTTTTTCCTAGGAGGAGAAAGTGTGGAAATATCTTTATTTCACTTGAAAACCATTATTCACCTCCTCCCAAGTCTTAAAGTCAGAGCATAAGTGACCACTGTGCTCCCTCCCCCAGGTGTTGCAGACTTTGTCTGGGCCATTTCACTGCAGTCTGGACAACTTCTAACTGGTTTCATCCATTTCTCTCAGCATGAGGGGCTTTTCTGGAACTACAGAAGCCTCCTATGTATACATGGAAGTCCAGAAGGAACAGGAAATCATCACCCCCAGAAGTATCTCCCCATGAATAACACTTGGGAGCTGATGAGGAAACACGCTGACTCCTTCCCCCTTGGTGAGAAAATCCTAACAAACATTCCACATCCTTTCTTCACAGTTTCTCCATGGGATGAAGCTCAAGTTGCTAACAACATGGATGGCTTCATCAGACCCACTTATGGGGACCACATCTAAGACATTTAGTGGCATAAGTCCCCCTAAGAAGAAGAGCCTCAGGAATGGATCACTCAGAGCCAGAGTACAACCGAAACTCACAGCTGGGTGTTTGCTGATGCCTACGATGCTGCAGAATTGTAATTGTGCAGACTGTCATCTGTGGCGAATAGGTGCAAGGGCCACAAGCTAGCCTGTGCCTTCTCTGCAGCATGTCACGTGTGTCTACGGTCATTCTGAGCAGGATGGAGTCTGCAGGCTGCTCTTAAATGCCACCGATCACCAAAGAAACATGACAGGCTCACGTCACCCCAGCTAGGGTTATAACAGGAAGCCAGAAATCCTTTAACAGGGAGGACAGGGGACATCACCATCTGCCCTGACTCGTGGCCCAAACCAAGGATCAGGACATACTCTGCGGGGAGGAGCCTCCTTGATCTCTGGGATCAGGTCTTCAAATTCTGACTTCCTCAGCTTCCCATGACTTCGAAAACACTGTTCTCCTTCATGTCCCCCCTCTCAGTTGTTCTCACTAGATGTATTTGTCTGCCCCAAGCCGCTCCATCATAGCTGGTTTTTTTTTTTTTTTTTACATCATTTAATCCTCTCTCCAGAAAAACCTGTGGGCTTTTTTTTCATATTTCAAGTAATTTCACTAAAAATTGCTCATCGCATGTACTAAAAATACTACCAATAGTTATATTTTTTTTTTATTTTTTTTAAGATTTTATTTATTTATTCATGAGAGACACAGAGAGAGAGGCAGAGAGAGAAGCAGGCTCCATGTAGGGAGCCCGACATGGGACTCGATCCCAGGGTCTTCAGGATCATGCCCTGGACTAAAGGCAGACGCTAAACTGCTGAGCCACCCAGGGATCCCCCAATAGTTATATTTAGAGTGGACTTCGTGTTTCAAGACATTAGATAGAAATTGCTTGGAATAGGAAACAGGTTTTACTGTGAGAAATTGTCCCGGGCTTACAGAATATTTGTCATCTTTAATCATTTTCCTGCTAGATGCCAGAGTGCCCCAATAATTATGACAACCAAATGCGCCTGTGGTGAACGGTGTCCTTTCCGTGAGAACGCCTGGTCTCTGCCAAACACGGTGACCCAGGAACGCAGCGTGGGCATCAGCTCAGGGCGCTTGTTCGGCGGCATCTAGAAGTCTGGGGCAGGCTCGGGAGCTCAGCGGGCCAGAAATCGACTCTGTCTACCAACCTAGCATCCTCTGTCCTCCCCTTTGTCTCCCCCACACCCACCTCTCACTCTCTAAAAAAAGGAAGCACGTAGCCTCCCTGCAGTCCTAGGACCGGGGCCTGGTATTCCTCAGCAGGAGCTGCACTACGGCTGCCCCGGGCCTGTGGCTGGTAGAGCCAGGAGGCAGCAAACAGTCCGGGTGCTCGGTGCTCGAGGCCACGCTGTGCTGCTCCATGCACCAGCTGTAAAGCCCACCCACCCCTAGACTTCTGGCTGTGCCAGATAATTCCATTATTGCTTAAGGTAAGTTGAGAAAGGCTTTCTCCAACTTTCAGTTAGTGTCCGAACTGATACCAGTGGAGAAGGAAGCCCAGTCCAGGTCTGGCTGTTCACAGTCTATTCAGCAAAACAAAATCACCGCCTTTCATCTTCAGAAGACACGTTGTCCGACACCTGTGGCCACAACTGAGCATTATATTCATCAGGGTTCTCCAGGGAGACATATATGTACAGAGAGAGAGAGAGAGAGGGAGAGATAGAGAGAGATTAACAGTTAGGGATAGACTCATGTAGTTACAGAAAGACCTCAAAGAGTTCTCTAACCCCTTGCCCCATGTGGCCCCTTCCACTGTGGTGACACACCAAGAAGACAGCCATGTATGAACCAGTTAGAATGTCCTCACCAGGCACCACATCTGCTGGTTCCTTGAGCTGGGACTTCCAGCCACCAGAACCATGAGGAAGAGATTTTTCTGATCTTTATAAATCACCTGGTCTATGGTATTCTTTTATATGGCCTGAATGGTCTAAACACACACAGACTAGGACGCCCAGGTGGCTCAGCAACCAGGAGCATCTGCCTTCAGCTCAGGACATGATCCCAGGGTCCTGGGATCGAATCCCACATCGGGCTCCCTGCCAGGAGCCTGCTCCTCCCTCTGTCTGTGTCTCTGCCTCTCTCCGTGTCTCTCATGAATAATAAATAAAATCTTTTTAAAAATAAAAATAAAAAAATAAAACACACACACACTAAGTGATCTGCCAGGTCATAAAACTGGAGTGGGTGAAGTTGGTATACATATGAACCCCGGCAATCTGTCTCTAGAGTTGGGCTGATGCCCTGGACCGCTTTGTTATCTCCCCCACTAATCTCCAGGAGGGCAGTAAATGGTCTATCTCAGCTACCAACCTTTTCCCATTACCTCACCCAAAGCCTGATACTTAGTCCAAAAAACATGGGTTATATCAATGAAAAGGCAAATAACAATGTCTCTCCTGCCCATCTGCAGCTGGCCTTTGTTATCTCCAGGACCCATGTAAAATACACGAGATACAGAGGGTCATGGCCTAATTTAAAATGAGATCGTCTGTTCCAGGCCCAGTTCAAAAGGAGACAAAAGAGAAAAAAATCTCACACACAAAATAAAGAACTTTAACTTGTTTTTGGGTAGACCTAGAGCCTAAATCTTCTGAGATCTTGTCGTAGGTACCATACAGGCTCCTGGATGAGAGGGACAGCTCTGAAACTCCACGATGACAGCCCTTGGGTAAGAGTATCTGCTGTAGACAGGGTCACTCCCAGGAAAGTAAAGGGGAGACTCAGTCACCAGGAATCCAATGCCATTTGTTTGCTAATCTGAATATAGAGCTGCTAGTCTCACTACAGTAACAAGATCTAAAACACTTCTTAAATGAACCTTTTCAGGATGCAGTTACACATTTTATAGCTCTGCTTTCTGTGTGTGTATTCATTTACTTTCTGAGGGAAAACTGCGGTGTTTTTATATTCAATGCTGTTCTACATACTAAGAAACCAGGATAGTACCCTGCCCTCTGGGAATAAAGTTCCAATTTGTCTCATTCTCGACTCATCTGAGATTTTATTGCTTTTGGTCAAGGATCACTGTGAGAATCACATCACTTATATAATCATTTTTTAAAACCTCAGCACATTGTGCCAGATGTGTAAATGTGGATACATATTTGATGAGTTCCTACATTATTTAGAGCAAAGAAGAAAAGCCTAAGCGTGATTTAGTAACAGCCTGTAAGACGTCCACCTTTGGTGCTAGAAGCAGGACCCAGGGGTTGGGTGCAATAGGATGATGGCCTCGGATCACTAAGTGGGGTCAGGGAGCATTTAAATCCATCAAATATCAACTCCTCTGCTTCCCTACCACTCTCAATGCCCCATCTCTCCCTACCCCGCACCTCCACTCACAAGCCTTTTTAATAGGTGAGGCACAAGAAACATCTCAGAATTTTTTGCCCTAGAGATCTCATATTTTGGCATTCTGTTTTATTGTCCAAACCATCAATATGGAAGTCTCCAAATGTTAAAAACATCCTTTTCGTACAAACAGAGAATGGGCATCAATGCTTGTACCAAACAATAACAACAGTGATTGAAAGAGAATTTGAAAAACTAAGATTTTTACTGGAAGTGGGAAAAAAAGGGATGCTGAAATTAACATGCTATGTTAACTACAAAGCTAGTCAATAGTCTTCAGCATAACACACCCAGAACCATCAGAGCTCTCTGTTCTACAGAGAGGGTGGGAAACCATCTAAAATTAACGTATCTTCATAAAGCACATCTTCTTTATCCATTCATCTTTCGATGGACGGTATACAATGGAATATTACTCAGCCATTAGAAATGACAAATACCCACCATTTGCTTCACCATGGATGGAACTGGAGGGTATTATGCTGAGTGAAGTAAGTCAATCGGAGAAGGACAAACATTATATGTTCTCATTCATTTGGGGAATATAAATAATAGTGAAAGGGAATAGAAGGGAAGGGAGAAGAAATGGGTAGGAAATATCAGAAAGGGAGACAGAACATGAAGACTCGTAACTCCGGGAAATGAGCTGGGGGTGGTGGAAGGGGAGGAGGGCGGGGGGTGGGGGTGAGTGGGTGACGGGCACTGAGGGGGGCACTTGACGGGATAAGCACTGGGTGTTATTCTGTATGTTGGCAAATTGAACACCAATAAAAAATAAATTTATTATTAAAAAAATTAAATTAACATATCTTCTAATATTTAGAGCTGATCAATGAATTATACAGTTTACTCTCCTAAAGGGTGGAAGGATACTTTAAGACCCTAGACAATACTCCTTGTACGATACTAAAACTTCACCTAATTGTCTTTATGCCTCAGTTCTATCAATACCTTCAGCCAAAGTCCACCAAGAACACATCTACAGTTGAACAAGTTGAATTTTGTTCTCATCGCAGCGAGGGAGAGTGCTCACCATGGAGAACTATGGGGTGTCTCAATAAGAGGCCACGAGAGGAACCCTTTACAGGAATTGGGTTTGGGTTGAGCATCTGGGGGAGGGAATCTAAGAAAGTCAGGGTTTGCCCTGAATTGGTTGCTGTCAGAAAGCAGGGCAATTCTGTAATCAGGGGTCTCATTACAACCTATCTACAGGAAGGGAAACTAGAATAAGGATAGATTTGTGACTGGTAAAGAAGCAGCAAACATTCATTTTGGGCAAGAAAGAATATATATATTTGCTATCTTGTAAGTGGCTCAGTGATGTTGTTTTTGTCAATGCTTTAAAAGAAATGGTCTTGTTTTGTCTCATTTTATCAGAGTAACCTGGGGTCTCATTTATCTATGAGGAAACTTGTCTGAAGTTGAGATTCTGTGAGATTGCTTATACCAACTAGGAGAGTAACATGACCTAGCTGCAAATGCCAGGCTGCCTTATGAATATCAGGTGCTCCTTTTTTTTTTTTCCTTTCTCATTTCCAACTTTTGGGTAATTTTTCTTAACACATAAATGCATGAATAAATGAATGACTAGCAGGAATAAATTAGACTTAGGAAAATAAAGTGACATGCATCACACTCAGGAATTACAAAGCTGGGCAGCCCTGGTGGCTTAGCGGTTTAGCACCGTCTTCAGCCCAGGGCCTGATCTTGGAGACCCAGGATCAAGTCCCACATCAGGCTCCCTGCATGGAGCCTGCACAGTTAGCCTGCTTCTCCCTCTGCCTGTGTTGTCTCTCTCTGTCTCTCTCTGTCTCTCTCTCTCTCTCTCTCAATCTGTGTGTGTCTCATGAATAAATAAATAAAATCTTTAAAAAAAAAAAAAAAAGGAATTACAAAGCTCCCATCGGTTCACAGGCTCACATCATCATCATTACCAAGAATAGTCAATTTCCCAAAGTCCCACCACCTCAAGGAATGCTCTCTGAGGCAGCAGCAAGGACAGTGCACAATGAAGATCAGGCTGCTAAAAATTGCTGAAAGCTCCAACCAATTGATACAGAGCCCTCTCACCTTCCAGATAGGGCATCCCTTTCTGAGTGAGCTGGAGGGGGCAAGACAACGTGGGTGGGTGAGACATTGTGTTTACAGGGGCTCAGCCCCAGGCAGCAACAGACATGCTCAGTGCCCAGAAAGTTCTCAATCCCTCTTCTCAACACTTTTCTCCTTTCAGCCACTCCCTTCCCCTAGACGGAGTTCCCGGCACCACCTTAGCTCCTCCCTGGTTGTGCTACATTCCATTTACACATGACTTTCTCCTGATGACTTCATTAAGGTGAGGAGGGCAATTGAGAACAGCTTATGCACAGCATAATTCTTGGCATCTTCTTTAAGACTTTTGTGACTTTTGGCTGGCTTCCAATCATGTGCTTGACTTATGGCACCCCTCCTATCATGTTTCTGTTACTCAACTATTGCATGTTGTTTTAAGAACTTACCCAACATCAGGGGCACCTGGGTGGTGCAGTTGTTGAGCGTCTTGACTCTTGGTTTCAGCTCAGGTCATGATCCTTCACGGTCATGGGATCTAGCCTGCATGGGGGGGGTGGGGGGCACACTCAGCAGGGAGTCTGCTTGAGACTCTCTCTTCCTTCCCTCTGTCCCTCTCCCCTGCTCTCTCACTTTTTATCTCTCTCTCTCTCAAATTAATAAATGATTTTTTTTTAAATAGAGCTTACCCAAGATCATGCAGATAATGCATAGCAGACTCAGGATTCAAACTCATCTCTGTTTGACCCACAACCCTACCTTTTTTCTACCTTATAGAAAATCTCACTTGATTTTTCAAAATGGCAATTTCAAACAAGAGTTTAATAGCAAAACTAAAGAAAATGTTTTCTTTACATGAACAGGTGGTTAGAAAGTGTGGAGCACTCTCTGGATGTGCACAGCTAACAGAAAATAAAAATGAAGCAAAGTATCAGATCATATGTTTGACTTCCACAAAAGTAAGTCCTTTGACTCATTCCTATCCTCTTAGATATGTCAAATTTAGAGCCTCTCCTATGTTGTGATCTAGTTAGGCCTCCTCTGTGGCCCTTAAACAGTAGCAGGTCAAATGAAAAGGAAGGTCCTTTGAGAGATGTTGGGGGACATCTTCCAAGTCTGCATTGGGTTTGAAAATACATAGCTCTCTTGGCCACTGAAACGCTCTCTCTTGGTGTTTTGAATACTGAGAGTATTTTTCCTTGAATTGAACACTCTCTTTCATATATTCCACTCTTTGTTAAAGATCTGGCTCTTCCTATCGCTTTAGCTGCTGTGGCCCCCACCATTCAGCCATGCAACCCTAGTGTTCCAGGAAAGAACTTGGAATCAGATAAACCATGAGGGTATTTCTGTGGGACCTAGCAAAAATCTTACTTCAAACGTGGGGAGGGAGATTGCATTTTTCAAAGACCATACACACACACACACACACACACACACACACACACACCATTCCAAATATTCTTCTTACATAGTGACACTGGCATCTCTTCATTGAGAAGTAGGGTCTATCCCTACCTCCCTTGCCACTCCCCTTGAATTTGGGCTGATCTTAACCAATCAAACATGGCAGAAGTGATGCTGCTTGGCTTCTAAAGCTAGGTCTTAAAAGGCAGTTGTGACTTGCATCTGCCCCTGTCTCTATCTGTTTCTCTCCTTCTGTCTCTGATGCTCTTGGGACCCAACCACCATGTTTTGAGGAACCACAAGCCACATGTAGGTGTTCCAGCTGACTCAACTTTCAGCTTTACGTAGGACCCCAGTCAACAGCCAGCATCTACTGTCAGACATATGAGTACCTGAGACTGCAGATGATTCTAGTCCCTACCCTTCAAATATTCCAGCTGAGTCCTCAGACACATGAAGCAGTGTCAACTCATCCCTATTGTACTTTGTACTTTATCTGAATTCCCTGACTCACAGAAACCATGAGGGGTAATGCATGATTGTTAAGTTATGAGTATGGGGTGATTTGTTATACAGCAATAGATAGGATAAATGGATTCTAGCCATCAAGTACTCTGAAAGAGGGATGGCAATCTTGAAATAGGACTTTAGATATAAATAATTCTTCCATTGCCTCTTTCCACTGCTTCTTCACACATGAGAATTTCCAGGGATTCTGATCATAGAGTTTTCTCTGGATTAATCATGAAGCATTGAGTATAAAGTTGAAAAATACCACCACTTTTGTTATAATCAGATGCTCAAGAGACACACAAACTCCTACATGATGAGTGTACAAGTATTGGCTTATACAATTATCATGCCATGTTCTTGATTCATCCGCTAAACAGTGGGAAATACTGCAAATGTAAACATTTCAATGTGAGAGGAACAAAAGACAAAGTTTTACTTAAGATTTAGTGAAGTAAATTGATTTCTTCTGTCCCTTAAAAATCCATTTTGGTATCACTGATCTATTTTTCTCCCCACAGGAACCCAGTAAGTGGTGAGGCAGCCTACCAAGCCTTGAGAGCATCCAAGTAATCCTCTGCCCTGAATTAGGCAAGTGTCAGACACTCTTCTAACAATGTCCCTTTAATACCACATGATCCCTGGGCAATTAATCTCATGTTCACGCTATATAAGGAAACAAGCATAGAAAAATAGAATGGGATGGGATCCCTGGGTGGCGCAGCGGTTTGGCGCCTGCCTTTGGCTCAGGGCACAATCCTGAAGACCTGGGATCAAATCCCACATCGGGCTCCCGGTGCATGGAGCCTGCTTCTCCCTCTGCCTGTGTCTCTGCCTCTCTCTCTCTCTCTCCCTGTGTGACTATCATAAATAAATAAAAATTAAAAAAAAAAGAAAAAGAAAAATAGAATGGTGGCTCTTCCTAAACAAATTTAACTCAAGTGAATTCAACTATGTAGACATTCAGTCGAGATATAAAACAAAATACTTACATTTAGTAGTTAGTGTATGGCTCCAGACATCTCATTCAATGAGCCTTTGTTTCACATGTCACACAGTATGTCAAAAAGAAAAGATTTGACTTTGAGGAGTATGTGGCCACCCAAAGACACTTGAGTTTATACTAACAGAACGTGAAGAACTTTCAGAGGTGACTGAGCATATGCTCGACTTGAGGACCTGACCCTCACCACCATCAGGCCCCAACTGGTGGTAACTTGTCCACGGTCATAAAATGAGGAGGTGGTGAACCTGAGGTTCAAACTCAGGTCCACCTGACTCAAAATCCCATGCATAATATATCTTTTCTTTACAAATCCACTATGTTCACTTATAGATTTGCATACCTGCCTGTTTGGGGACAATGCATCTGTGATTATCATCATCATCATCATCATCATCATCATGAGTACAGTAACAACAAAAAGCACTAGAGGACCACACAGAATAATGGTTGAAAGCAAGGCATCTAGACCCAAGCTGCCTGGGTTTCAGCCCCAGCTCTGCCATTTACCTACCCTATAAGTGTTCTGGTTATCTATTGTTGTATAATAAACCACCCTCAAACTTTGGGATTTAAAAAAAATAATAATTTATTATTAGCTTTTATGTTTCTGAAAGGGAGATCCCAGGAGCAAGTATTACCAAAAAATCTGAGTAGAATCTGTAAGGCTACTTATGAACTATCCCTGGAGTTCATGTGACCTCACTTGGGCCACATTTGTTGGTCAAAAGCAAATCACAGTGGCCAGGAGAGATTCAAGGCATCATGGGTCAAGCTACCATAACTTGGGCATTTATTTCAATTATTTGTGCCTCATTTTCTCCATCCATAAAGTGAAGGTGATAAGGGTGCCTACTTCACAGACGTGGTGTGACAATTAAATGAAATAATACATGTGACACATTTAGAAGAGCACTTGGCACATAACAGGTACTCATGAAAGCCACATTGCTGTTAGCATTCTCTGAGGACCACCATGCCGGATATTGGGACGTGATCATTTTACACCCACAGAGAGCTTTGATTGAATACTCTACTACTTTTAAAGAACATCACCATAGCCATGATCATTCTTGACAGAGAGCTTCACAAGGGCATTCTGCGGACTCTCTATCATGCTCCATGAGGCTCGTTCCAACCATGAACAAATGCAGAAATCCTTTCCCTTGTTGTCAACATAGACTCCTGAGGGTACTTCAAAGCCAGCCACATCTAACAGGGTCTCAGGCAGGAAGATGAAGGAGCACTCATTCTCTTTACAATTTTAAACATTGGCTCCAAGGGGATCCGTTTCATAGTAAACTGTCTGCCATCCACTCCAGGACCCAAGCTGAGAATTTGAAGAGGTCAGCTTCAAAGATGCACAGGAGGAAAGGGACTTTGTGGTTCCCAGGAACCTTGGCCCCAAATTTGAGAATTTTCTGGACAACTGGCCAGCTGAGATTCCTTTTGGAAAAAGAAAAAAAAGAAAATTATTATACTCAGCTGAATAGCTGCTTGGCTTCGAAGAAATCCCTGGTGCTGCTGGTCCACAGTCACATCCGCTGTGACAGCACAAAGATTTTTCCTGGACCTGTTGTATGGAGTTGCGGCATCAAAGCACAGAAAGAGCTGTTGGGGAGATCAGACCACAGGGCAGGACGTGAGCAGATCTGCCTAAGGCAGGCTCACCCATTCTCTTTCCAGGTTCCTTCAAGACATGCGCGAAGTGGCTGGACATCACCATCCAGCTCATGTAGCTCCCACGGCTCAAAACGATCTTCAGCAAAAGTCGCCTTTTTGGTGAGAGGCACAGACTAGCAGTGAGACAGCACAAGTTAGAGGCCTCAGGATGGACACTCTGCTCCAAACTTCTTCCTTTCCACTTGCCATCCTGCCTGAAATGCCACCCAACATGCTTGATTCATTTTAGTGACCATGTCCTCTCGAAAAGTGAAAGTTTCCTCAGTTGAGTTAATTCGTTACAGAATGCCATTAGAGCTCATTCCGATCTTTAAGAAAAAAGTGAGGCAAACAGAGGAGCAAAAGGAACAGGTATTTCTTGATAATAAGAACAAACTTCAGGGACACCTGGGTGGCTCAGTGGTTGAGCATCTGCCTTTGGCTCAAGTTGTGATTCCAGGGTCCTGGGCTCGAGTCCTACATTGGGCTCCCAGAGGGGACCCTGCTTCTCCCTCCACCTGTGTCTCTGCCTCTCTCTCTCTGTGTCTCTCATGAATAAATAAATAAAATCTTTAAAAAAAAATTGAACATACTGCAGGAAGGGCAAAAGCAAAGTGAGGCCTAAGACAAAACAAAGCAGAGGCCCAAAGGCTGAAGGATCACCTCCCTTCAATGTATCTGCTTTTGATCTTCAACCGTCTCTACAAGTGAAGCCCTGGATGCCAGTCATTACCGCCTTCTATCTTTTGATCTTCAAATATCAGAGAAGAAAGAGACTACTACCTTACTGATAGTTTTTTAAAAAATTAAGAAAACAAAAAAGTTCCTAGGGCCTCCCAGCCAGCATAGGTTAGGCTTCTTCCCTGAACCAATTGCTGTCACCAGGGATAGAGTCATCAGAAAATACAGACTCTCCTTTATTTCCTGTGACTGTGGGGATGGAAAAGTGAGTCACTAGAAGAAAGAAAGATTCTCAAAAGGAGAAAGAGATCCTGGACACACACATACACACAAATCACTAATATCCATAATAGGTATTTTCAGTCAAAACCACTCTACAGTATATCATTTCATCAAATCGATTTTAGGTGACACTAAGGAACTGAAAGAGAAGGAATGTTGAGGGCAGGGGATAGGAAGGGAAGGCATTTTGAATCAGAATTTACAACTATATTTATAATTAATCATCATTCATATGTCTCTCACATAAACACATTTGCAAATCTCTCGTTAAACCACGTGACAGGTTTTGTGGAGGATATGTCATCATGGCAGTCGTGATGTCTAAGAAGGCAAAAATTAGATGAAGATGAAGCAAGTGTCAGGATCAGGATGCTGACTGCCATGCCTCAGAGGAAATCACAGCATCCATTATGTAGCTGGATTTGCAAATCTAGTACTACCTGCTTCCACTTCCAGCCTGAGACCCGTGGGCCCCGCCGGTGGCTCTGAGGCTCAAATCCAAATGCCCAGAGCACAGTGCACCTGATGAGCGATGTAATGAAGCGTCTGTATTTTCCTCCTCAAGCTTCTGCAGAGAAGGGTCAGTGAGTGGATATAATTAGGGCTGAAAAGAGTCATATTTCACTGGCTACATTTTGCCTAAGATTTCAAGCTTCCTTTAAAACTTCGTCAAATTCTTAACTTCCCACGTGAGGTAAGACTATGTAAACCTCAAAGATTTCCTCTAGAAGGAAGAGCCAAAATCATTTTGTCTGCCTGGGGTTCACCTGTACGATGGCTGCCTCGACGTGGAGGCTCCAGGCTCCCCTCTTCCCTGCTGTGGGTGGGAACAGTAAGGCTCCTGTGGTCTGTCGGTCGCGGTGGCAGGTGCAGAGCCCTGTGTCCCCCACACACGACGCCCTCACTCAGCAGCAGGCGACGACACTCAGCAGCTTGGAGACTTCTCGACATATCTTCCAACTTTGTGAAAACCACAACGTCTGATTGGCCACTAGGTCACACAGCCAGACCAACATCTACCCTCTTAACTGGCTACCTCATCTCAAAGGAAAATTGGCCCCTTCCCCTATTTAAAGGTAACAGGGTGATCTGTGATCTAGACACTTCTGTTCCTCCCATTCCTCTCCCCACTCCATCCCCTCCTTCAAGCCTTTTCCCACCAGCATCCTCCTCTCTTCCTTCTTGGGTCTCTCCCTTCTTCAGGCTCCCTCCTCTGGCTTCCAAAACACACTGAGGTCTATGCTCAGCTCACCATCAAGGGCACCTGTGTCTCCTGTGCTGAGACAAGTGTCTGCGGCATAGTGGGGTCAATATTTGGGGGGAGAGAGAGAGGGAGGAGGAAGTGAGTAGCATGGAAGCTGTTGTGTTTTTAGGGTCCTCAGAACTCCACTTTAACACAAGCTGCATCTCACTCAGGACCCACAGGCACAAGAAAATACTGTCAGACATGGGATGGATGGGAGCCACACTCAAGAAGACACAGATGAAACCCAAGACATTGACGAGCTTCAGGCTGCAGAGATACTACTGAAATTCTGTGGAGAATAACCAAAAACCAAAACCTTGGTCATAACAAATATGACCATCATATAACCACACACTCTCCAGGGTGACACCAACCACGTGACGATTATGAGGCAAGTTTGGATGACAGTGCCAGATCCCTCAGCTACCACAGAGAGAGATTTTCCTACATTTTTGGATGAAATCTCAAAGCAAGAAATATATGATTATACTAGAAGGTCACCCTCCTGCCACTCTCCAAAAGATGAATGTAAATCGATAACTTTGTAAATTGAATTATATTTTCCCAATGGTTGGCAATTACCAAGAGGCTCGCTTTCACTTATGATTGATCTTCAAATGGCTATTTGTCCTTAGTGCCTTAACTGCTAGTTTGTCTTCCTCCAATCTCTCTTGCCAAGTGGCTAATGATCCATAAACGAGAATTTAGGGAAAGAAAAGAACTGCTTTTGTGCTGCCAAGAATTATCTTTTAATTCAAATTGCAAACCCTGTGCCTTCTTCTTTTCATATTAGAGTCTGATTTTTTTTAATGTAATAGGTTTTCTTAAAACTGATAAATACAACAGATATCTGGGGAAAGAATTCTTACATCATGATTCTAAATCCCATAAAAAGTGTTTCCTGTCTCTCCAAAGCCTCAGGATAAGGAAAAGCCAAATTCTGACTTAATCTTGGCATCCCCTCTGAACGAGCAGCCTGACCTACTTCTCTCATTTCACGTCACGAAGTGCTCTGCGCACCTGTAGGAAAAACAGAACAAAACACAAGACCAGAACCCATTTGCTGGATACCCAACATCAGATATGTGTAAACATGCAGATTTTAAAGGGAACCTTTTTTAAGAGTATGACTTTCACATAATGATGGGCTCTGATTTGCAAGAATATAACTTACTTTTTTTTTCATCATTGGACTTTGCTTCGTTTCCAAGATCCCACTTTTGCTAAGGGCAGAAAACCAAATCTTACAGTTCAACATCACTTCAATCGCTCCTGCTTTAGATTCAAAATGGCTCTTCCTCGGCTAAATTGTCATTCCCTAGAGTATACAGATTTTTTAAAAGGAGACTCTCCTGCTGAGGGAGGTCGTGATATGCGCAATCGTGCTGTTAAACGGGAAGTTCAGGAAGCCCTGCGAGGAGTGTAAAACAGAAGATCCCACCTGGTCTGAAGGGCTTGAGACAGCCACCCCGCAGTGATTGTCCCATTGAAGAAGAAACTGGAAGGTTAGGGAGGATTTGCAAGGCAAAGATGGGAAAGAAGAGCATTCCAGGGCAGAGCAGTAATGTTGGCATGTGGGAAGCAGAAAAGTTAACAGGGAGTGTGTGCGGGGTGTTAAATTCTGCACAGTAGGATTGTTAAGGAAAAGTGAGATTAGTGCAAGAGAAGGCCATATAGGTGGGCAAAGAAATACCTGATTCGGAGAATGTTCTGGTGTACAACTACTTGGGCTATTCAGGCTGGCTCTGTACTCAGGTCAACATGTTTGGGAGGCTAAGCAGTTCTTTGCTCTGGAAACAGTCCCCATCCATTCATTGGAGCTATGATCCCCTTGGCAGATAACAAGACTCTTCACCTCTTTCAGAGGCGCAGTGATGCGCCTCCAGAATGTCTCTTCCACATGTATCTGTACTTGTTGGTTTCTATGCTTTAAAAATCTGGAACAACCTCTAATTGAATTGCCTTTTGAAACCACCAAGGATTCTCATTCAGAGGCAGACAATGCAAGGTCAGGATGTGTGTCCTCCTGCATCAGATTGTTCCCGCAGAATTAAATAGTAGACATTGCTTGCATTTTGCTGGCATACCAATAAGCCAAAAAAAAAAAAAAAAGATTACTTTGTCTGCCTGCCTGAAAATTAATGCAGTGAGCCCCTGCCTATAACTAGCTTTGGACGCCTGTGAATTGGCTCTAATTGCATAAGGGGAATCTTCTGGACTGGTATACAGAAAACACCCTGGGGGAAGAAAACTTTCTCTAGGTCTCCAGTGATGTGGAACTGCTAGATGCCTGCCCTCTGTGACGAGGTGGGAAGCTCTCTCCTTCGTCCCGTGGAAGTGGGCCCTCCCCGGGGCAGGCAGAGTTGGAGTGCCTTGGCCAATGTTGTAAAAGTAACGTAGGCAGAGCTGCACAAAGAACTCTGGTTTCCCACTTTATGGTCAGTGCTCAACCACAAGGCCAATCACTGCTGGTTGCTCAGCATAGTGGGGTTATGAGTAACTCTTATCCATTACAATACTTTTCAGAATTTTTAAATAAGCAATTATTACTTTTATGAACCAAAAAAAAATGGTCACATTTAAAAATACTGACCCTATGACAACACAGACCTCTGCCGGCTGTTCCTACAGCTGGGGATGGTGGCGTGTATTCTATCTCCACCTTCCCTTGATAACAACAATTAGCTCCATTAAGATTCTGAAATAGCTATTACTGTTTTACAGATGATAAGACTCAAAGGGGACGGATGACTTGCCCGAGATCGGATGTCAGCAGCCGAGGAAAGAGTCAAATCCATGTGCTTCTGATTTCACAGTCTGAGCTTTCTCGGTGAAGCTGCACAACCAGACCTGGGTTTGCTGTGCTTCAAAATCAGAACCGAGCCAGCAGGTCTGAAGGCCCGCCCTATACTCCATGCGTGTTCTCTGAATGCTTTCAGCTGTAAAAACTCAAACTAGCTCAAACAATGAGGAGTTTTATTGACTCACAAAACAGGGAGACCAAAAAATAGGATGGACCTTAGACACTTTATTTGGGCCTCTGATTTGATTTCTGGTCTTTCTCTTGGTTTGGCCCAGACATCACATAGTCTCCTTATTCTGACTCCTTTCCCATCATAGATCAGCTGTCAGAGCAGCAGCGCACCATTCCCACCCATCCGGAGCCCACCCGCATGCCTCTCCTCACCCCTCCTTGGCCCAAATCAGGGCAGGCTGCCATCCCTTGAGGCAATTATTGGTTCTGGAGCCAAGTCCCCAAACCTTCTAACCGCAGCTCAGTGAGCAGGGTGCTGGGGAACCTTACCCCACAGACACGGAATATTTTCCTAATGGAATATTCTCCAGGAATATTAGTGCTCAGGAGAATATATACTTACAATATAATGTTAATTTCTTTAAAAAACAGCGTTAAAAAAAACTTTCTAAACAGTGTGCTCCCCATATTTACAGTGGGTTTTTTTTTATTGAAGTTCGATTTGCCAACATTTAACACCCAGTGCTCATCCCATCAAGTGAACAATGGGTTTTTAATGTGTGAGTGTTTGCATGTGTGCAGAAAAAAAGGGACGGGATGGGATATATCAAAATATTCAGAGTGCTCATCATTGGAGCAAAGGACAAAGAGATTTAGGAGACTTAAAAAGATACTTCTCTTTTTTTCCTAAGTTTTCTACAGTGAGAATGACTTGCCTGTGATGTAGAGGCCACCAGTTCCTCCAGCTTTCCAAAAGCCGCCACCATCAGGGCAGCTGGAGGAATATCCCTCCTCCACGGTGGGGGCAGTAATCACCAGGAACAACAGGATCCCCATTTTAACAAACTCCTCATCCAAGAGCTGGGGTGGTGGCAGGTAGCGGCTATCTTCAACAGAAGGCCTGGAACCAGGGGTTTAGAAGACCCTAACTCCAGTCCTGAGGTCTCCTTCCCACCAGAGCCCTGACTTTGGTGCAAACGGTTTTTATAAGGCAAATCCAGCCTTCTCTGAAGTTCTGCCCATTTTACAATTAGATCTTGAGCTGGGACTTGAGCCGCCTTGGCCTCAGCTGCAGGGGAATATCTAGAAGCTTATCCCAGAGATCGTTTGCTTTCATGTGGTACCTTAAATTGGCAATTAAATAATAAACCTGACTTTATTGTTTTCTCTCTTCAACAATAGTGGCTCGTAGCGACGAACAATCAGTTCCAGAAATGGTTCAATAAAATAGAAACGTGTATATAAAACTGTAATACATGACAAAGGAAGAGTTTCAAATAATGTAGAGGATTCTGAATTATGCAATCAACAGTGTTGGAACATCTATGAAGCAATGCAATAAAATGCAGTAAAAGCCCTAC
Organism: Canis lupus dingo; assembly: GCF_003254725.2. Taxonomy (NCBI): domain Eukaryota; kingdom Metazoa; phylum Chordata; class Mammalia; order Carnivora; family Canidae; genus Canis; species Canis lupus. The sequence continues at coordinate 25,146,904 of NC_064247.1, read as the reverse complement.
CACACACATCCAGATAAATTCCAGATGTAACTGAATGTAAAAAAAAAAAAAAAAAAGGCAAATTTTAACAGAACTAAGAAAAAAAGCATAGGTGAATATTTAAATAATCTTTATTAAAGAAGGCTTTCTAAGCATTTTGCGAAAGGAAAAAAAACAATATAAGGAAAATGTCATAATTTTGCCAACTATATCTTAATAAAGCTGAAAAAAGAGTAATAATTGTAACTAATTTTTAAGTCTTCCAATAGTTCTTTTTAATCTCCCAAAGTAAAATTAAAAAACAAAGTATAAATTGCAATATTTACAATACAAACATGCAAGTGTAATATATATGTGTATGTATAAAATATATACATCTTCATTCGAGCATAAATCCCTAGAAATCAATTCAAAAAAATAAACATATCAATATAAATATAGTAAATGGAGAAATCACAAGACACTTTTACGTAGATACAAAAACATGACAATGTCTACAACATCATGGTTTCAAATAAATTCAGATTTTAAAAATGTACTATCATCTACTTGTCCAACTGGAAAGAGGCTTTAAATAGTGATTTCCATTACTTACATGGAAATTTAAAGCAACCTAACTGCTTAACAATAGAATGTTTCCAAGATACATAGTCGTGCATTCCTAAAAATGGAATACCCTTGCATGCATTACAATTTTTTAGGATTCCAAGTAATAGGAAGTGTGTTCATGCTGTATCATGTGAACAACAGGTTTCAAAACCATATGGATTGTATCCGCCTATGTTTTAAAAAGAAATCATATGACTGTGAGCAGAGAGACTTAACGGATGTGTAGACAGTGTTTTCTACGAGTGGCGGAATAACTGGGCGACTTTAATTTTTTTCTTTTTGTTTATCTGTACCAGATAAATGTCCTACAATGAGCATGTAGTACTTTTGAAATAAGATGTATCATTACCATTTATTAGCTTTCAAGGGGATAGTTGCCCAGAGTCCCCTAATAAAATGTTTCTTGGGGTATCCAACCCCGTTTTGATAAAGCCTGGTGGAGGTGCAGGAGAAAGTGCGGTTTGGATAAATGAACCCATACCAGCTTTCAGGCATCTCCAGGTGTGGGGTGGGGAAGCTCTGTGAGGTCAGCCTTGAGTTCCTTCCATCTGCCCAATTCCCACTCTCTCTACACTGCAGGCCAGGCTTCCCCTTGGTTGAATAGTGGCCACTGAGCTCCCCTGAGCTGGCATCAGCATGACCCCCAGCCCCTACCTCTTCTGCAGAATCTCACCCCTCAACGTCACGCTGTACCCTCAGGTGCAAAGTGCTTCCCTGGGGGTGACAGGTTTATTGCATTGAAGGTGAAGGTTCTCTAAACTTCAATTAGGACCAGACAATTCTCCCAAAAAGCTTAATAATAGGTAGGCAATAATATGAGTCATTCCAACTCAATATTATGGAAGTTGCACTTGGGATTTCTTTCGTCTCTGAATGGCTAAGTATAACAAAGGCCCATAAAATAAATGACAGTAATCTGTAAAGCTTTATTTCTCTTTCACTAATAGAATTGGTCAGAATGTTCCCAACGGGGCTTGAGGCATATGTGTCATTCATGTTGCCTTTCTAGGATTAATGATGTTTATATTTGCCTCCAGAGTGATGATGTGACTACAGTCAAGACGGTTTTCAGACAGGCATCATATAGGGCCAGTTAAGGGGGAACTGCTTCTTGCAAGTGAAACCTCTTTCTGGCCCAGAGCCTTGCCATCCCTGAGGCATAGAGGTCCATAGAGGAAGCAAGCCACAAAGAATGCAGGCCACAATGGCAGAGCCCTGAGCCTGCTTCCTGAGCATAAGTCACCAAGAATTCACACAGACCTTTCCTGATGATGATGATGATGATGATGAGGAGGAGGAGGAGGAGGAGGAGGATGTGTGTGTTGAGCTTTCTACCAACAGACAAGCAAAATGGGTGGCCTGGCTCAATCTAGTCCGGCTTCTTGGTTTATAGCCTAATGACCAAGAATGGAATAATTGGATCATAAGAGAATTTGGTATAAGATTCTTATAGACAGTGTGAGAATGGAATACTTTATTATTATTATTACTCTTTCTCCTGTACTTATCTGCTCATTAGCCACACATTCACTTAAATGTTAAAGAGCAAGAACAAGGAAAACCATGTGTGGGAGCCAGTTCAGAACATGAACTTGGTTTATCAACACTTTTGACCAGCCGATACCTCCAAGACCCTCACAAGGCAGTTGTCAAACTTTATAATAGCTTTATATTTCTGTTTGTATATATTGTCTTACATTTTCTGAAAATTTTTTTTAAAAGAAAACTTGAGAGCTTAAATGACTTGCCTGGTCAGCAGAGGCCAGTCAGGAAGTCAAGCAGGGTTTTTGAGTCCACATTCAGGGACACGTGGCCAGGGAGATGCCATTAAGGACACCATCTCAGAAACCTGTCTGTGGAAGACAGCACAGCGTATGGCTTCAGAATCAAGGCTGATAACTTTTAAAGAGCACTGATTGTATATAAGGCATTGTGCTACGTGCTCTCAGGATTGCAAATACCAAGAGGAATATGTTCCATCTCTCAAGGAGGGAATTAACTGGCAGGAGAGAAATAAGTACAAATAATCCTAGCACAAAGTATAAGGTAGCATCACAACCAAAGTGCAAACAGAGTTTAAAAGATATATTCAAGGTGCCCTCTGAACCATGAGGAAGATTTGGACAGACACAGGGAAAGGGGAAAGTGTCCAGGTCCAACCAAAGGAGGCAAAGAGGCAAGAGTGGGAGTTCTGGGCATGATTGGGAGAGTCCAGTTGGACAGGAGGTCAGGGTGTTCTTCTCTAGTCTCTTGGAGCCAAAGCACAAATCCACCGGTAGCTTCCCTGTAGGAGACCCCGGGGTTGTAGGTGAGTACCCTGGACTTGCAGCTCAGTTCCAGTCCTGGCCAGCTAATGTCCTAGAGGCAAGTCCTGGTGACATTGGGCAAGGAGCCTCACCAGGCTGGGCTGGTTTTCCCACTGCTCTATGGGAACAACAGCATGGACCTCGGGGTGTTCCGGATCCCCGCATAGGCAATCCGCAAACACACACTTCGTGTGTTCCCCAGGCCGGCTCCACTCTGTGTGCTACAGGGAAAACAGTGAGCAGCTGAGGACACCCCTTGCCCCTCACCCCGAGCTCCATCTAGCAGGAGAGTCAGATAGGAAAAAAATGCCAGGCATGCATCCTTCACCCATCAGTTTAGAAGGCCTTCTCTGAACCCTCCTTCCTGCCTCTCTCTGATCTAAATTAGATCTGACCCCCCTTAGCTTCCCTCTATCTACTTTTTCCTTTAAGATACAGCCCTCATTTTAAAATGTAAGTTTACTTCACTGATAGCTAGATGCAAAGTGGGTAAAGAAAGTTCCAAGCAGACCATGATCCAGGGGCATGTGTGATGCCCATGAGGTGGGAAAATTCTGGACCTTTTGAGGAATTAAATGCTCAGTGTGGATGGAACATAAAGGGAGGGTGAAGGTTCAAGACACCGTCAGGAAAACAGGCATGGGGCAGATCATGCAGGATCCCCCGGGACATGATGAAGAACTTTGTGTGTATTTATTTTTAAGGATTTTATTTCTTTATTTTAGAGAGAGTGAGAGAGCAAGCACAAGTGCACAGGGGTGGGTGGGAGGGCCAGAGGGGGAAGGACAAGCAGACCCTGCTGAGCACAGAACCATGTGGGACTCGATCCCACCACCCTGAGATCACAACCTGAGCTGCAACTGAGAGTTGGTCACTTAACTGACTGAGCCACCCAGGTGCCCCAAGAACTTTTAATTCATTGTCATTGACATGGAATCCATTGATGGTTTCAAGCAAGTAAGAGCCTGTGATCAATGGGATTGAAGATTGCAGTTATCACATGTCCCCAGGAGCAAAGGCGGGACTGGCCCTCCCCAATCTCAGGCATTGGTTCAGCACCCAAGTTGGCAAATCCGAATGAGCTCCATGGACTTGGTTCAGCAATAAGAGGAAAGAAAAATGCCCTCTCTAGCCTGAAGAAGCACACAGCCCCGGCCACCCCAGGTAGCCACGCTGCCACAAGAGAAGCCCAAGGGCGATAAAAGCGGCCAACAGCAGAGGCCTCAGGGCAGGCATGAGCAGGGAGGTGGAGCGGCAGGCCTGCTCACTTTGAAAACTCCCACGGAAGTCCATCCCACCCATGGACTCACTGGATCCCCAAGTCAATAAATTCCACTATTGGTTAAAAGTAAACAAAAAGAACATTGGAGCCAAAGCAGCAGAGCTCTTTACCACACACGGAACTAGAGAGGTGGGAATCTAACAGGGTGACCAAGAAAAGGGATGAGGCATCAGGCAAAGGAGGGTCGTGGGCAGCCACACAACTTCTTGACATTTAACTGTGGAAGAGAAACTGGGATCAAAGACGTGGTTTCCTCCCATTCTTCATGAACCTTCAGGCTCATGTTTTGCCCCTAATATAATTCAATTCTTCTTCACATGCTGTTTTTTCCACCTTCTAACTGGCTTTCTTGTCTTCCACCCTGTATAGATTTTTTTCTGTATAACTTTTATTGGCAACTTTGGCTTACTGACTCAAAGCCCACATGGTGCTTGGATCAGCCTCTCTCTAGCATATTTCCGCTTCAGAGTCCACTCCTAACAGCTTGATTATCTCCCTATTTCCCCATCTGAGTTCCAGATAGTGGGCATCCAAGCAAACCAACCCCTTCCTCATTGAGCAGAGACTGACACACCAGACCCCCTTGCAGGTCTGTGGGGTGATAGCCCATGGGCTACACATACCCAGAGAGGGGGAGCCCTTGGCTGGTCCACCTGTCTTCCTGAGAGGCACAGGACAGACTTATCTATACACTCCAGGGCTGCCAGGAAAGAAAAGGCAAATAACTTGGAATTGCCACCTACGTGGCTTGGTTTTACCACTGTAAGCAAAAGTTTTTCATTTTTAATGGATGAGGATGCTATTGGTCTCTGATGTCCTTGAAAAGACTTTCTTTGAACCAAGAAATAACCATTTACTTCATTGGGAAACAAAATGAACCATGCAAATGGAAATTGTGAGTTACTCATTTGGAGACTAATTGGGGGAAAAAACAAAGTCTGCAATCGAATGTGCATCTGCTTAAAAGCAGAGTGGCTGTGATGGAGCCAAGTGCGTTTTTCTTCCTTCCTCTTATATTTCTCCCCATGCTTTTTAAGTAGATGAAATGTAACTATAAATCCGAGAGCATTTTCCCTGTTGCTACTCGGGCCTGATGGAACTCAAGCACCTAAGTTTCTGTAAGGAAATTTACGGGATCTTTGGGATCGACCCACCTCACATGCTTATCTGGGAGTCTGGCATCTGTGTTCCAATGTTGTTCTGGTCTGGATTTTTTCACAGATGACGTCTGGGCTTTTAAGGAAGGAATGTACTGTCATTCAAGCAACATCAAAAACCTTAGGTCCACACATCCTTCCATTTAAAAATACCATCTCCACTTTCCTGAGGCTCTTCTCTCTCCTTCTACCTCACTCAATGCCTGCTTTCCTCAGCAGCCACATCTATTGCCACAGCCGGACCCTGTCTGAGGGCTACATCCTCCTGCCCTGCCTCACTACCCCATCACCCTCCTAAACCACAGAGGGGTAGACAGGAGGGAGGTGGGACGCTTGGGGCCAGGCCTCCTCCCAGAGGGACATCGCATGCCAGCAGCTAACTCTTGCTATCCAACTTCACAAGACACCACCACAAAGGCCAACTTAATTTAGATGGAAAGCGGACCTCTCTGGTGATTGGCATACTCGTGCCTATTGCTCAGGGCACAATGCTCCCTCACCCCTTGCCCCCTCACTTGCAGCTGTCACGTTACCTGGGAAACTGACTTGACACCAGAAGATTTATGGTAAGGATACCACCCCAAACAAAGAAACCTGGCCAATGTTCTGGATGCCAGCCCGAGTCTGCTAGGTAGAGCAGCCTTAATGTGACTAGAAAGCTCACGTCTGCCACACATGGTGTCTCTGTGTCTCTGATAATGACAGACTGGCAATCACAAATTCTTCCCACTTGCTTTTTCAATGTTCTTTAATAGCCACCAAAGAGTTTTGTCATTACAACATACCCTCAAGATAGACATGTCACTATTTCCAAGATGACATCCTATCTTTCATTAGTTATATCCTAAATTGATGCCTTCTTTTTGGGGGTAGGAGGAGCCCCTGAGGTCCCTGGCTGGGAGCTAAGAGCTCCCAAATCTTAACACTCATCCAAATCATTTCCTTCCAAAAAGATTTCCACAGATGGGCAATCTCATTCATTTATGACACTTTATTAATTTTAGATTCAAATTATCATTTCCTTTACTTTGTCCTCAAATAGTTGGAATGGACATGACAGCAAATGTGCAGCTGAGTTCAAATGTTTTGATGCTAGGGGTGGGGGTGGGATGCAAAACCAGAAGAAACAAAGTCCTTGTCTCCATAAATATATACTCTGGAGGTATAGAACTGCCCAAATTTGAAGATAGCAACACAAATGGCATTTGGCACATTGAGAGAGTGACACAGAGATGGGCCACCCCAGGAGTTCAGGGCAGAGAACCCCAGGGCCACTATTTGGCCCTGTAGTGGTTTGAGTGGTTTCCCCCCAATGGATGTGTCCATGCCCTACCTTCTAGAACCTGTGAACGTGACCTTATCTGGATAAAAGGTCTTTGCAGAAGGAATTAAGGATCATGAGATGAGATCATCCTGGATGACCTGAGTCAGCCCTAAATCCAATGATCAGCATCCTTCTAAGACAAAAAAGTGAAAAGAGGAGAAAAATGTAGAGAGAGGACAAGACTGGAATGACATAGCCACAAGCCAAGGACCGCCTGGAGCCACCAGAAGCTGGAAAAGAAAAAGGAAAGTTTCTCCGCCTCGGACCTGTGGAGGAAGGACGGCCCTACCAACACCTTGATTCTGGACTTGGCCTCTAGAATGATGAAAGAACGTCTACTGTTTTATGCTGCCAAGCTTGCAGTTATTTGTTACAGCAGCCAACGACATTAATACAGTCCATTTGGTTAGAACACTCTTTGAGTACCCCGACTCAGATCTGAGCCTTAGTAAAACTTCCCCAGAGAAGCATTCTCGGATACCCTACGCCCACCCCACCCCAAAACTAAATTAGGTCCCCTTATTACCCTCTTCTAGCTGACTCCATGCACTTTTCCTTCCTGGCGCTCCTTAGAACATATTCTTACTCCTGGGACCCTCCTTAGAACATATTCTTACTCCTGGGACCCAAACGGTTTATTGAGATGCTAATTTCATGTTCGTTCCTGTCTAACCATTCCCCTACCCTGTTCCTCAAAAGAAATCAGGCGTTGTTCTGCGTTTCCTTAAAGCGGAAACCAGAACCACTGAGGAGATGATATGGAAACACCTAGAACAAAGGGAAAGCAGTGGCCAGAAGGGGAGCAGTTGCTCAAGTGGGGAGACAAGCGTGGCACACACTCCACTCCCTGCCAGGGTGCGGAGGCTTGAAACTTCTGAGGGGACACTGGCCTCGGGCGCCCACGGAGACCTCCGGCCCCCAACACAGAGCCCCTGTGTGACAGTGGTTAATGCGCAAGACCCGGTGCCACCAGGCGGCCACTTACTGGGATGCACCCTCCCAATGTCTGGGGCCGCAAGGAGCGGACGGGCCCTCAGGAGGTAGAGCCAGGAGGTAGGCAAGGGCTGCTGGGGCCTCGTGCCAACATCTTAGTGCAAGATGCTGTCAAAATGGAACTTTTCAAACGGCGTTCTCCGTCACAGCTGATATTACAGAGCTAAGAAGGAAGGATATTAAGTACCCCTAAGCTCCAAAGACAAGTGTGGATGCTTGTAAAACTCACTCGGGTGACCCCTAAAGTCCAGCCCACAAGCATCACCCCACACCCCAAGAGGGAGCCTTAACCCAACGAGAAGCTGTGAGGATTTCTTTAGAAGGGACATTGTCTGAGGGCTGTGGGCCTGACACCCCTTCCCGGGGAGCGGCGAGGGCTTCAGGGAACCGCCGATGGGGTGACACGTCTCTCCGGGGCTCTGGGGGGAGGAGAAGCTGCTGGTGACAGACCAGAGAACCAGCGCTGCTCCGGGAAGGGGCCGTGCTTCTAGAATCCAACAGCAGCCTCCCCGCCCAACATACAGACCTGCCGGAACATAGGTGGATTTTGGTCATTGTGGAAAAAAAAAAAAGAAAAGAAATCCAAGCCATGAGGACCATCTTGAGGGGCTGAGTGGCCCCCAAAAGGAGTGTGTGTGGGATGGATGGAGAAGCTGAGAGGGGGCGGTAGCCCCGGGAGAACCGGCGGAGAGCCTGGCCCGAGACCTGAGCAGGAGGGAGCGCTTTGGGGGAGCCCCTGCGGGCTTGCGGGGGGCGGGCTCGGCTCCCTCGGCCGAGATCCTCCCACCGCAGGGCCGAGTCCGTCGTAGACTGCCGCGCTTTTAAGGCTGATAATGCAATTATTCGCTCATACGTGGAAACGAGCTGATGGAGCTATGGGACTCGGCCACGCCTGCACCCCGGCAGAAAGGAACGCTGTGGAGGAAGAAAGCTGCTGTGCTCCTGGCCGGGCTCAGCTGGGCTCACACCAGGGCCTCTGCCGCCCAGAGGCTCCTGTTTGGGGCCGCGGCCAGAGCCACCCTCGCAAACACGGCGGGAGCGCCCGGCCAGGACAGTCCACGCGGCCAGGCCCGGGGACCCGAAGGCGCTCCCGGGCGTCCTGTGTGTCTTTCCTTCTCGGGACCAAGGCACTGGCTTCAGCCCACTCAAAACTCAGTAGGGTCTTCTTGTCACCGCCCCCTAAGAGAAGGTGACTGACTCACTCCAACGACGGGAGCAGAGGAGGCCCTGCACGCTGGCGACTAGACTTAAACTTGCATCAGTAAGTTGAGGCAGCCGGGGAACCCTTCTGGGAATTTCCCAGGGACCCGCAGTCCCCAGCCTGGCTCTTGAGGATCCTTTCTCAACGAGCACCCCGTGGAATTTCTGCTGTAATAGGTTCCCTGTTACCCCTAGGATGCCTTTAAGCAAGACAAGAGGATCCAGTTCTTAATCACAGGATGACAGATTAAGTAAGAAGAGGGAGCCAGGGCTGGGGGACCCAGGTCTTGGGGATCAAGTCATTTTCATATATTTTCTCTACTACAGGAAAGAGTTGAGATCCAAAGGGGCCAGGAGAGGAGAGGGAGAAGGGAAGGCTTCAAGTCACGCTGACTGTGAGACCCGTCCCCCGTTCTACTAACCAGACAGAAGCTCTCAAAAATTCACCTATTTTGAAACTGTCAATTCTGTCCTGTCCTCAGGCTCAAGGGGACATGCAGCTTCTACCTGCTATAACCCAGTCTCAGCCATGACCTCCCCCATGTCTTTGCTGAGCGTGCTGGGAGGGCCACACACAGCTCTGCCCTGCGTCTCTGGAATGTATAAGAACAAGGGTGTGTTGCATCATTACCACTTCCAGAGGTTCCTTAAATAAAATAGCTCCAAATGGGGGTGCCTGAGTGACTCATTCCACTGAGTGTCCAACTCTTGATTTCGGCTGGGTCACAACCTCAGAGTTATAAGATTAAGACCCATGTCAGGCTCCTTGCCAGAGCTTCTCTCTCCCTCTTCCTCTGCCCCCCCACCCCAAGTTACAGTAGAAAACATTCACATTAAAGATCAATGGCTAATGTGCACCTTCTTAATACTGTCCTCTGAAAAGCAGAGCTTGTCACCCATTAGCAATTGTTTTTAAGATCAGCTTGGGAAAAGAGTGGCTGCCCCCTAAAATCAGGGCAGTTTCCCATGAACATGGGACATCAGATGGCACAACTGGTTTATTGAAGGGTCTCAACTTTTGAACTTCAATTTTCCATATGACTCAAAGCTCTTCCCCTACACCGTTCCCTCCCCAGTCCTGATCCCAGCTCACCTTGTGGTTCTAACAGCCTGTGGAGGAGGGGGCATGCCCACCTCTTACTTACCTCCTTATATTCCCTCTTCCCAGGTAGGGAAGAGGAAGAGAGAGGAACCAACATCTTCCTTGGCTGAGCAAGTGCTCAGCTCTCTCCGTGGGCATCCAGGGCCGTTTTTCTCGGCTGTAGCCGGGTGGTCCATCCAGATCCATGCCCTGTTCAGTGAGGGATCCCATCACTAGCAGTGACTCCCAGCCCCAGCAGTCATCCAGGTGATGTGGCCATACCTTGAGCACCATAAAAGCATGTGGGATTCATCCTGCACATCTCCAGGCAGAGGAGCAGCTCTGGCCCATCTTTGTCTGGCAGCCCCCCGAGCAGGGTGATGACCTCCTCCATTCTTTTTCCCCCATGCTATAATAACACAGGCGAATTAGGGCCCACCAGGAGACGGGGACGGCAGGCAAGTAGGGGATAACATCGAGTCTCCCTTACTTCCAGTCTCCTCCCTTATCTTTGTAAGAGGTTCTACCAGGACCTTACTCCCTCCACTATAGGGACAGACGACACCTCCCATTGCATCTCTACACAGAAGATCTTGGGGCAAAAAAAACATAATTTTTTCAGACACACTGCATCACATTTTCCAAAGGCAGCCTCCCCCCTTACATATTTCTCTTTAAATCAAGTATGAAGACTCAGAGAGGGGAAGAGGTGTTGAAAGAACAGAAAGGCAATGTTAGACCAGTTCTCTGAATTTTTCCATAAGCTATATGGATAAATCACTGCTGCCCATTTTGGCAGTTTTCTGGACTTAGATTACTATATGTAGACAACAGACATGACATGAAATCCTGATGTAATAGTTTCCATTAAATATATTTTTCATATCTCATATATTTTTTTCAACAATTCCAGAAAGACTGCAAATGTTAAGAATACTATGATCTAAATACTCTTCTTTTTCTTGGCTAAGCAATCTGGTGGCAGAGGAGGAAGTGGTTGGCGAGGCCATAGTGTGTTGAACATAAAGCCCCATAAACATTGAAGTTACATACATACATACATACATTTTCAAACACACATTTGAATCTGCATTTCAAGTACATCACATACGTGCACTGGGAACAGTGGGGAATGCATGTATATATAATTATATATATTCTAGTATATATCCACTTGCATGGAGTCACAACTATTTCTTCTGGGTTACAAAAATTTAAGTGATTCAACAGGATTCTCATGGTGTATAATGCCCATTTTTCACTGGAAACCTCTCTATAACTGCATGCTCTTGTTTTATATGGGTGGTATTTTCACTTTCTGTTACTTAGTTACTTGCCTTTTTCTTCTCATTCATTTAGTCTACATTTATCAAATACCAAAATGTCTCTGGAAACAAAGACAGATAAAACCATCTCCTCCTTCAAAGAACCCCATTCCAGTGGGGAAAGCAGATACACAAACAGATCATTGAAATGTCCCAGTGCAGTAATGAAGACTTGCACAGGGCACAATACTTGGCACTAATACTTGGCACTATAAGCACTGATTGAAAGAATAATGAATAGGAAAGTGGCATCCACCCTAACTGAGGACATGGGGGCAGGAGGTGGGAGGTGATCACAAGGAATAGTCTGAGAAATAACATTTGTGCCAAGTCATAAGGGATTATAATCAAACTGCCTCTTCCTTAAAGCAATATGTCATGAACATTGAGCTATGTCTATTGACATCGATTTTAACATTTAAGTCATCATTTTTAACAGCAGCCTAGCACTCCATAAGAGAAATATACCATAATTTAACCACAGCTCATATATCTATATGGACACATTCCACTTTTGCAGTATTTAAATCAGTACTAAAAATTCCTTTCTACCTTTGCTCTATGTTAGTAACCAACTGGCTTTATTTATAAACTAATTATAGAAACTGGAGAATAAATATAACCAATGCTTTCGTCTTTTGATACTTTTTGGCTAGATAGAGCCTCCCAAAACTGAGTTTGTATAAAGAGCAACAAAAGCCATGAAGATGATACTCAAGTGCATTCATTTCTTCCCATGTTAAAAATCTGGGTTAGGGGGTGGGGTCCAGAGAGTGATGGGAAACAGAGTGAGCAAGAGACTCACTCTTTATTTAACTGACAAGTATTTTTTTAGCACTTATTATGTCAGGTACAGTGCTAGGCTCAGTGCCTAATGACCAAACTGGGACTTGAATATCATCTTTAGATTTGTTCATTAAAACAGCAGTATCCTTCTTTCACAGATGGCAAAATCTGCCACTGTTTCAAAGATGTAGCTTTCCTACATTTCCTTAGCAATGAATGGAAATCAGGATTCAAGCCACGCTACCTAATGAGATCTGTGAATATGTTTGGTCAATTAGTATTCCTTGTCTGGATGTGCAGCTTATGAAATTTTTAAGTATAGCTTTAACACAGTTAGGAAGTTAGGAAGAACTCTGAGGTGCTTTTACTCCATGAGCAGCCATCGGCCTGCTCATGGACTTGGGTTCTTGTTTCACAGCCATTTGAACTTAGGTTCTGTTTGCTCTGCCAGAGCCTTGGTCAGGCCAGAAGGTAGGCTGTGACCCTATAGATGGGCATACTTCTCACAAAACAGAGAATGCAAGAAGGGATCCTGGCTCAAGAAAATCTAGGCTCTCATTAAAAAAATCACAAATTCTCATGGACTCCACTTGGAGCTTTTTTTTTAAGATTTTATTTTATTTTATCTATCTATCTATCTATCTATCTATCTATCTATCTATCTATCTATGTATCTATCTATCTATCTATCTATCAGAGAGCGTGTGTATGTATGTGAGTGGAGGGAGAGGCAGAGAGAGAGAATCTCAAGCAGACTCTGTGCTGAGTGTGGAGCCCAACACACGATCCCACGACCCTGAGATCATGATCTAAATGAAAATCGAGAGTCTGACTTTGCTTAACCAACCAAGCCACCCAGATGCCCTGTCCCTACTTAGGGCTTTTTAATCTCCATACATTTCCTCCCAATATGCAAGGATGCAAAGGGATGAGGGAAGACAAGCTAGGCCTGAACTTCAGGATGCAGAAAGAGAGGAGAAAAGATTACTGTTGCTAAGTTCTTATTTCATAAAGCCGCTTAATAACTGAGTTAAAATAAACAAAGCACACAAATATCTACTTTATTTGCACCTATGCTTCCCACTGTGATCAGATGTAACTAGATAGTAAATCCAACAAACAGGCAAAAAAAAAAAAAAAAAAAAAGGAAAATGTTGAAGGGAAACTGTCATCTTTCTGTTGGTTCTTTCCAGATGTATCATACTCAGAATAGCTCTGCAGCCAACAAACCCTGAAGGCAGCTTTCTCTGGAGTCATCAGTACTGTTTGAGGGAGCATTAATTCAACTTAAAAATTGCAGTAAATTTGCTAAGGAACTTAGAATGAGATGAAATCAATCGGCAGTCATTTACTTGGCTGACTCTCTGCTGAAGAGTAAATATTAGCCAATAACCTTTATTAATCTATGGGATGTAACAATCATTACACAAAACTATTTTACTATAATTCTTATGAAATAAGTATAAGACAAGATTCTCATTCTTAAGAAGCTTAATATCTATTTCACACAATATCATTCTTTAACTTGCTACTTGTTAAAGGAGGAGGCAAATCTACTTAGGAATAGATATTTGGGTTTGAGTAATATGACAAAAAGTCCATGTAAATGCACTCTACTGGCTTAATCCTTTCTAAGGTGGATACTATCTTCCAGGTGACCTTGGACTCCAAGCATTGCAAAACTCTGCATGAAATTCTGATTCTAAAACTCTAGGTCCTTGGTGAGGAGGGCCAGGAGTTACTGACTCAAGTTCAGAGAGTCTGAGTTCAGAACAGAGCCTGGTTTCCTCATGTCTGCATGGGAGGGAGGCTTATCTTTTTACGTGAAAGCAAGGAATGTTACATAATCCTCGTCACTGCAGATGGCTGTTCTGATTCCAACAGCCTGTGCATCATTGCAAGGACAGTTGCTCTAATCCAAAGAAAACACTAAATAATATGCATATCTTCAATTGAGGGAGAAAGATTCTATCCAATGCATGTTGTCTAAACAACAAAGTATTTCAGGCGCTAAGTAATTGATCTGTAATATGGATGTAGGTGGAAATGCAATTTACTTTTTATCATCTTTGGTGGGGTCATGAATTAAAATCACAGTACGAGCACAAGGCCATAGCTAAGGAGGAAGACAGGAGTTGGCTGCCAGAACATTCATAGCCAGCCAAGAAAACGGGCCAAATGAGGCTCAAAATGAAGTTTTCCTGCACGCATTTCACAAGTTAGGGCAAACAGGGAAAATAATTCTTCCCTTTGCCTATCCCCGCATAACACTTTAGACTTTGGAGGAGATATACCAGAGTCTCTTTTAAACTAACTGATTATGGTCATGTCCACTGCAGGGGATGATCAATCCTGCAATCACTCAGGTGGCCAAGTAGAAGGAAATCTGAATTCAGAATCCAAAGACCAGGGATTTCATTTTGGCTCTGCCACTGACCAATGGTTGACCCTAGGCAAATCATTATGTCTCAGAGCTTCAGTTGACCATCTGTCATATAAAGATAAGACATAACCTGCCTATCTCATCCAGCTATTATAATCTTTTTTCTCTTTCCTTTCAAAGTCAAGCTTCTAGAAAAGTGGAATAGTCAGTCTTGATTTCTTCACCTCTCATTCACTCTCCACCCCAAAACTGACCCTCCACAAGAAGGCTGTCAAATCTACAATGCTTTGACCCCTTTGCTTACTCTCAAGTACATTTGGCAATACCAAATGCCACCATTCTAAAACTTGCATAGCAATCTGCTTTCATAGCAAAATATTCTTTCCATTGTCCCCTTGAGTTAGTGCTCTCCATGGCTTTGTCCTTGGGCTTTATTTTTTTTCCCAATTTCATTGAGATGTAATTAATGTGTAACATTGTATAAGTTTAATGTGTACAATGTAATAATTTTATATAAGTACGTATTGTAAAATGATCACCCCTAGTTAACATCTATTACCTCGCATATATACAAGCTTTTTTTCCTTGTGATGAGAACTGTTAAGATCTACTCTCTTAGCAACTCTCAAATATACATACAGTATTAACTAGAGTCATCATGTTATATATTACATGTTGAGAATTTATTTCACATCAATTTGGTTAAGCTTATCTGTCTATGGATTCAACTACTATGTGTGTAACACTCCATGTGTCATGTAAATCCAGGTGACTTATCTCACTTAAATTTATCTCATATATTTATATCTCATGTTTATATATTTATAGTTCATGCATATCTCATATCTCATGTAAATTGGTCTCATGTTATATTATGTAAATTGATCTCATGTAATCTAGGTCCTTTATCTCCACAATTACCACTCTCCTGATAGCTTTTGAAACCATCCTCCTGAATGTCCTAGAGCTCTCAGAATTCAGAAAATCTAAAAGTATTTGATTTATCTCCCTTGTCCTCTTTCAAATTGTCTCTCCTCCTGTGTTCCCTCCACCCCTCCAAAATCTGGTATCCATCTATGATCTGTTTTCAAAATCCTATTTCCAAAGTATTTCTCAAATATATCTATAACCTACTATTACCTTTTCTTTGGTGCAAGTCCTTTTCATCTCTCAAATAGACTGTATTACAAATGGCTATAAATTACTCTTTCTTCTCTTATGTCAGGTCCTTCTGAGGCCTCCTCCACATAGGTGGCCACGAGGTTTTTCTAAACAAATCTGATCATCTCTCTACCCTGCCTTAAAATCTGCAATGATTCCCATTTTCCACTTGAATTGTGAGTATAGAATAACTTGTGCATATAGAAAGAAAGTCCCATTCCATCCTGGCTCCTTACCTCACCAGTATCATTTCTTGGATCTCCATTCTTACCTTGGGTTACTGCCATTTTGAAATCTTGGCCACTTCCATTGGCTGTAGGACAGCTTGGTGAATTTGCTCTAGGCTGTTCCTTTCTGGAATGTTCTCTTGTGTTTTCTGCTTATTTAAATTTTGTTCATGCTTCAAGCTTAGTTCCCATATTTTCTTCCCTGTTGTATGGTCCCTGACTGTCCTCCTGTTCCCATCAACCTCAAGTAGCTTAACTTCCTTCACAAGACCCTGTGCACACCTCTGTTCTAAAATATGCCATCCCAAATTGCAGTGGACTTGTTATCTGAGCTTTTCTAAGGACAGGACTCACATCTTGCCTATCATTGTAATTAATAAAACCTTATCACAGCAAGGCTTTAGTAATTCCTGAATCTGGTCCCTCACCATTTGCTTCAAATTCTCTAGCAATTACCTGTTTCCCTGGTCTTGCTGGTTTTCCCACTATTACCTCTTACCTAGAGTCTCCTTCTCGGTTTAGCCTTCTTACATCAACAATCAAATTTGACAGTTGGCCAGGTCTGACAGAGGTTGGCCCAAGGTGGCAGGCTGTGAATTCCTCTACATAGCGCCATGCTCCAGGAGAGGTTAGTGCCATCTGCCCCAATTTCCTAGGCGGGCAGCTCAGCACCCTGAGCACCCACCTGTAGGTGTGGGAGACAAGAAAGAGGGAAAGGCTGGATTAATTGGAATGTCATTATCTCACTTTCGAACAGCAACATTGTAAGATGACTATGCATTAAGATCGCAGATACTCTGCCAACGAGCATCACTGCACTTTTGAGGGGACAGGAAACCACTGAGGGAACTGGAACAGCTGTAGTCAAAGAACAGCAAGGTAGGGATTAAGACAAAAATGAACAAAATCATCCTCATTCTGCATTCCTTTGTCTGTTGTGACACAATTGGACAGATGAAGATGTCTGAAGTCAGATCAAACTGCCATCTATTATTCAGCTTTGCTAGATTGCAGCTGAAAGGCACATGAAGGCAAGTATCTAATTAAAATGCCAGACTATTTATTGCCTATTCTTAGCTTCAAAAGACAGTGAACGCTGTTAGAGAGCTGTGGAAACTATTTTGCTTAACATGATAGTCAAAAAAAACCCGAAGATTCAGATACCTAACTGGGAAATGTGATGGGAAAAGTTATGAGAACACACTGCATGCTTCCAGTCAACTCAAGGTGCAAGAGTCTTATGCCAACTCTGCTGAAATGAAGGGTGTAAATTTAAAACTCCTAGCATTTGTCATTGTTAGGAAAACAAACATGAGAGATTTTCTAGAGAACTGAGCATATATCAAGTTTGTCCCAAATAAACCCACAGAGAATTCATTACAGGAACTGATTATAGCATTTACACCTAGAGTACAGTCTTTCTTCTAGATTATAGCTTCAAAGGCTGCTGGAAAATGTTGAAACACTGACCAGCACCCTGCATGATAGGAACAGGGTGGGTCTGATTATTTTCACTTCCAAATCAGAACATCCCAATACAAATTCCCTTCAGATTCTAGGAGAGTTGTTAACACAACTCACTTCTCTGTCGTCCAGGATTAAGAATTGTGCTTGTCCTTTCCGGTGCCGGGTGGGGTGGGGTGGGGGGTAGTGCCCACAACTCGGATGATAGGCAGCAACATACAATAATATCCAATAATGTGCAGAAAGAACACACAGTCTTTGAGGTCAGAAAGGTGAGAACTTGAGTGTGAGTCCTGCTCATGACCAACAGGACCACTGTTGCCAAGTGTGCAAGTGCATATACCTGTGCCAAGTCTGAGCTGCTCAGTTCTGAGGGTGATGCTTCCTAGGCTGTAGTGTGATGGGCCCCCCAGGGTGGGGCAGAGTGCCTGATTCGTGTGCCTCGACCCGCATCTTTTCCCCAGGTCTCACTTCCTCTTTCATCTGCAGAATAAGGGCATTGCACAGGAGCATGTGGGGTATCTACCTAATTTTTGAGTCACTGGGAAAATTAAGTGAAATACTGAATGAAAATGTTTAGCATGGGACATGACCTGTAGGAAGTGCTCAGTACATGTTAATGATTATGATGACAATCATGCCTAGATCTGAATAGGACTAGAGGGTCTCACACTTAGTTTTCTGAGCCAAAACACCATTGCAAGCTGCCAGCCACCTATTTATGTACGTAGAGCAGAGACATTTAAATATGTGGATATTCCTCTGTCATATGGTCATGTTAATAAATGTCACTAGCAATGATATTATCATCTAGGGTAAGAAACTACATGAGAGGTGAGGAGAGAGAGAATAGAAGTCTTTCTAGAGATCTAGAATGATCTCTAGATTGCTTACTTTGGAAGCCTAAGGTTAGATTGGTTTAATTCATACTTTCATAGGGTTTTTAGTTTCGACTATTTCTTTTGCATAATGTGTATGATTTCCTCTGTTACTGTGAGATGGATCTGGAGGGAACTCATTTAAAAACTCTGCAAGATTAAGAGCTTGACTGATTCTTCTAACAAAGACAGGTGGATGCAAAGGACTCAGCGTGAGACAAATTGGAGTCAGGAGTGACATGGCTCACTGTGCTGAGATTTCACCATGAAACTGAAAAGCTTTTCCTCTTTAACTTGAATTGAACCATGCAGGGAAATGGATTTGTCGGGTTCCACCTCTTTCTCCCCCTAAAAGCAGAATCATTAAATGAAAATACAAAATTGTACCCAGAGTTCTATGGCACGTAGAAGATTCTGTTAAAGAACTTAACATTTTATGATTCTTTACAATATAAAATGCGACTTTATTAAGAACAGAACCACCTCGCTATTGCCAGAATACTGGTGTTAACTTTTCAGGTACGCACTGTGAGGTGCCTACTTCCTGCTCCCCGCCTCATCTTTGCCCCCGTCCCCCACCCTATTTTGCTTCTATCATGACCCCAGCATAACAGAAAAGGCCTTAATTAAAGGACTCCCAGTTTCCAGAAGTGAACGGGACACATACCACACTCTTGCTATCTTTCACCAAATGCCAGAAATGCCACAATAATACACACATGCATGTTTCCACATGGCTGATGTCTACACACACGTTTTATGTACATGTATAACTAGGACATACGCAGCCATGTGGAGAGAGTCCAAGTTGAATTATACCTCACAGAAACTGAAGAATATCTCACAGACTAAAAGCAGAGACTCGATTTAGGAAAAAACCGTGTTCAGGATACATGTAGGATTCCTGTGAGAGTCCACCTGGGAGTCGGCCAAGATTTGGGAGAGCCCAAAGTCAGAGCCAGAGAGGGTATGAGCCGGTAGCCAAGGGCCAGG
Organism: Canis lupus dingo; assembly: GCF_003254725.2. Classification (NCBI taxonomy): domain Eukaryota; kingdom Metazoa; phylum Chordata; class Mammalia; order Carnivora; family Canidae; genus Canis; species Canis lupus. Next base: position 25,127,756 of record NC_064247.1, on the reverse strand, counting down.
GCTCGCCACCAGGGAGCCCCACAGTGCAGTCTTCAAGTCTGCCATCTCTTTTGTCTCCTTGGACGCTTCTTGACCGAATACAACCCTCTGTCCTTGGTTTCCTGATGCTCCCCACATGCTGGCATTTGTCGCTCCTCCCCAGCAGAGGACACCTGCCTCTAAGGTCCCATTTCAGGCCCAGCTTGTCCAAGCTGCATGGTTATCTCTCCCACCAGTCAGAATCCTCACTTATCCATATTGCATCCATACTCACACGCTCTTCATTTTCCCTAAAAGTATGCCATCCCCCAATCTTGTTTTTTTCAGAAGAAATTTAATATTTGCTATTTGTAAATTCTCCTTTGGTATATGATCAATGTCTTCAGTGCTGTTATGTCTACAAATACACGATACTTACAACAATAACACCATTATATTGGAATATCATTCTCTAAGCACTTTATTGTGTGAGATGCATTTTATATATATATGTATGTATATATATATATATATATGTATATATATATGTGTGTGTGTGTCCATATATACTTGTGTGTGTTGACAAACACATGTGTATGTTAACCACCATGTGTGAGATAGGCATTATTACCTCCAGCTCACAGAGGAGGAAACTGAGGCTCAGAGAGATTTGTTGTCCCAAACTCTTACAGCTAATCAAAGCTTGTGTGTGTCAGCACTACACAAAACTGGTGGCTTGCACCCAATTTTTAGAATTTCTAGGATTTCACTTTGAAATTCTTTTTTTAGTATTTCATAGTACAATTTCTGTTGATATATTAAATAGGAGGAAGCATTAATGCAAATTATAACTGACACCATATAACATTTTTAAACAAACATTATTCATCTAAAAAAATATTCCTCTTGTTTTCTATACTCTTTCATGCAGTGGTTATCACTTAGTCCAACATATAAAGCTGACCAGATCCTACCGATGTGAGAGAGAGAACATCCTACCCCTTAACTCCACATGGAGTTTTCTCATTTGGTATCTACCTTCCTGGCATTTCTAGTTCTTGGATTCATTCTCTGGTTTCTTCTTATGATGATCCCAGTGGGTATCAAATTTTCACAGAGAATCAGCTGAACCCAAATCAAAGTTTACTGGGAATTGTATGATGGAGCTAGTAGGAGAGATTCCACTAGCATTCTTATCTTATAATTATCTTAATATTTAGAAAAATCTTTGAACATAATCTTCCATATCAATACCTCAAATAGTATCTGTAACCCTAGTGAAGTGATGGTCTATGTGGCCCTGGCTCTGGGCCACACTGAGGTTAACAAACCCCATCCTCTCTGAGGCTGACTTGCACATAAAGCTCAGCTCCTGATATCCATAAGAAATCTCACCCTTCTGATGCAGATACTGTTCATCCTTGAACTTTTTCTAATCATAATGCAAAGTCTGTTTCTTCAGTCTCTGACACCTTATTTTCCATTTTTGACAACCTACCAGTGCTTCTATATTCAGTCTATAGGGCCATCACTGTATCCCTGTGGGACCTAGTTCTGGCATGAGGATCTGGTCAGCTAAGGGTGAAATTATTCACATCTGGCTTTAGCTTCTTCTGAGGACCCACAGAGAAACTGAATAGCTGTGGATATTGGGATAAAATATAATTTTTCATTGTACGGTTTCTTACAGGATTCTTTAGACTTTCTAAATTTAGTGAATTCACATAGCACTGTATAAGTTTAGTTCTGCAACTGGCACATCCATTCCCAAGTAAAATATCATTGACAACACAGATTTCAGCATACCCACGAGGATGTGTCTGGTGCTATCCCCGTTGCTGTCACAGCTCCCCTCCTCTCTACCATTATCATAAAGTCTGTTAGCCATGGTAATAACATGCTCTCAAGCTGGGTATAAAAATGTGCTCTCAACTCAGGTGACAAAACAATGATGTTACTCTAAGTTTTGGCTGAGTGCTGACTCTCAATCCACCATGTTAGACACGCCTCTTAGGAGTAGACCCACTAAATACCTTTGTGGTTCATGCTCTGGGCAGTGTGACAAAGCACAGCTCATCAGAATGGTAACTGTGTTTTGATATTTGACATTCTTGAAAAGGGGATTGCATCTTCTGCTTTCATCTGTTGAAAGACATGAAGATGTTTTGATGCATAACCCCGTGAACACATCTTAAAATCCTTTCTTCTGGTCAGTTGTCTAATCACCCACATCCTCCAGAGCTCCTCACTCACCAACTCAGCCCCAAGGTGGGGAAAAGTTAAACGCATCCACCCCATCCTGAGCATGCCTCCCTCACCTCTGCCTCCTACTTCAGATTCACTGGACCCATCTTCTCTCTCTTCATTGAATGTCATCAAGATATAGGAGATAATTTGGCAGTTAAATACAATACTGTCTCTTAATTGTATGTCATCGAAATATAGGAGATAATTTGGCAAGTAAGATAATATTTTCCTGTGTGGGATGGGGGAGAGGAGAAAGTCTGTGAATACCCATATTAATAATTTTATCCCATTATTTATCTATTTATTGGTGGAAGATTAACATTTTAAGTTGACTTATTTCCTCCCTTTTCCCATTCTCCTAGTCTTTAATTTTTATTTCCAATATTTCAGATTTTAATTAGGTAAATAGTAATTTATATTATATAACATTCTGTATTTTCTAGTAGAAAAATACTTAATTAATGTCATAAGTTTCAAAACCAAAATTCAAAAATAGTTACTTAGACATAACCTCTAACTTTTACAATTTCATTGCTTTATAATATTTGCATAAGCCTTTCATTGTCTATTTTTTTTTAGGTAATCTCTATACCCAGCATGGGACTCAAACCCACAACCCCAAGATCAAGAGTCACATGCTCTACTGACTAAGCCAGGCTAAGCACCCCTTATTGTCTATTTTGTGTGTGTGTGCATTTGTTGCTCGACCTGAAAAAATTTTTGAGGTAGTTTGTTATGAAAGTATGGGAGTGAACTCTTTAAAGCCTTTCATGTATGAAAATGGTTTGTAAAAAAAAAAGAAAAAGAAAAAGAAAATGGTTTGTGAAGCCTCTGAAATTATTGAATCAATAATTTCTTCTCAATAATCTGTAGCTGTTGTTTCAGTTTTCTAACCTTTAATATTGCAGAGAATATTATGCCTACACAATTCCTCCTTGTTGGTAAAAGGCTTCCTTGGCCTGGATGATTTCAGACATTTTTAGTTAAAATTTGAAATTCAAAAATATCAACTATGGGCTAATATTTATTAACTCTACCTCATATTTGGTGAGATCTTTTGATCTGATGATCTATCTTCATTCCAGAGAATTCGTCTCACTATTTAAGTTATCCTTTTTTACCTGCCGTGTCCCTTCTTCTGGAATTTCTAATTTTTTATTTTTATTTTATTTATTTTTATTTATTTATGACAGTCACACACACACACAGAGAGAGAGAGAGAGAGAGAGAGAGGCAGAGACACAGGCAGAGGGAGAAGCAGGCTCCATGCACCGGGAGCCCGACGTGGGATTCGATCCCGGGTCTCCAGGATCGCGCCCTGGGCCAAAGGCAGGTGCCAAACCGCTGCGCCACCCAGGGATCCCATGGAATTTCTAAATTATAACTACATATCTCTTTCTTCTCATAGTTTCTATCGATATTTATCTGAAGTTCTGGGAGGATTTCTGAAACCTGTCCAAATTTTCTGGGCTCTTAATCCTCTGAAACATTCAGAATGATGCTTGCACTGAAAAGGAGGTAATGGTATTTGTGGGAGATCCTGTTAGTTAACTTAACATGGTATCTATTCCAAGCCCCTTCACCCTTGCCCAGCTCCACCAGAAAGAGGCTTTCTCAATCTCCCTTATTGCTAGTGGTGGTGGTGGCCCTGTGACACCATCCTGGTGAATGAGATGCAAGCAGAGATCTTGGGAGGGTATGGGGTGGCTCTAGAAAACCTTAGTATTCTTGATGAAAGGACATATGTGACTAATGCCAACTCTTCCCACTTCTTCCTACTTTCAACAAAGACCTAATGTCTGGAAAGGAAAAACAAAAACACATTTTGTGACCAGGATGGAAGGCTAAAAGAATAGTAGAGAGATTGGCCATAATAATTTAGAGTCAGCTAACCAACACAGGTGGTTAGCTTGCCTCAGATTTCTTGTTATATGAAACAATTACAAGTTTTTATTTCACAAGTCACTGTTAGGTGTTCTTCCACTTGCAGATGAACACATTCTATTTCAGTATTTCTCTCTTAACAACAACAAAAAAATACAAAATGCCTTAAGAAATCTGATAACCTCTGCTTTTCACTTTGGGTTACTTGGCTGATGGGTTCACTTTATCAGTAATAACACAGATTTCACTGGAATTTCCCACAGAAAGGTCATGCAGGACTTCTGTTCCTGCTAAGTCTCACCAGGTTACATCTAAGGATATCTCTCAGATACTCACAGTCCAGTTTATCACTTCTACTACTCCAACCCACGCTGATGTCTGCAACCTATGAAGCCATCAAAGGTGCCTCATCATTACTACAGTTGTGGATACCTCCCATAAGAATGCTCATATACATTTCAAGGAAGTATCTTCTGATGTTCTCAGATCTGCCAACTCTGAAGGCATCAGAGCACCACTTTGCTCTACACAGAAATGGAAAGAATACCAGTCATAACTACAGGAGTTATTGAGCACTCACTGTGTCATAGCCTAAATGATTTATGCAGAGTCTCTCATTTCCTTCCCCCAAGAATCCCATTAGCATGTTACCATTATTTTACCAATAAGTTAAGTAACTTGCCCAAGATCACAAAATGAGTGATGGAATTGGAAGTCAAATTTAAACTTGACTCTCCCCCATCTAGCCTGCTTGCTCTACTGTACTGTTGCCTGGGGACCCAAGAAGAATGGACTGTTCAACAGGGAGTTTCGGCAGAGGCTCCACCATAAAATAGATATAAAATTCCAAAGCAATGTGTCACAACAAGGTATCGACTAGAAGAGAGTCAGAGAAGATTTGTGAAAATATTTAGAGACAGAAACAAGCATATTGTGAGAAGCACTCATTCCCCAGAAAGGAAGAGCAAAAGTGCAACTCTATTTCTTCACCCCTAGCCTACAGAAAGGACTTTCAGCAGGATTACTTGGAAGACTTGACAGTTATTTTCCAAAGCTGATACCTGCCTGAAACAAACATAATGGGGTTTCATCCATTTCAATGTGACCAGCTGGGTACTCCAATGGAGGGAGCAAAGTAAAGGCAGATGTGTTGGAACTGCCCTGTCCTCCTCACTTTTATGAGTCAACAAATTCATAAATGTTTTCCATGGACCAAATGTGGGTCCCGGTAGGGGAAAGAGCCAGGCAGAAGCCCGCCAGAAAACCTGGGCTCAGAGGCAAGTGACCACAGAGGAAGAGAGGTCATTACACACCTTATAGTCAGTACAGCCCAGCAGGGAAATCTCCAAAGTGCCATCAATGCAGTGATAGGATAGTCAACTTTCTACGTCTGCTGTACTCAGACAGCCTAAAATCGCCTTAAGACCTATTCACTGAAACTCCTTAGCCTCCATTCCCCTTTCCCACTGCAAATTCCAACTCCAACAGGAGTCAGTAGGAAGAGTAGCTAGTGAAGGAGGGGACAAGATCAAGGAGAAGTCAACCATTCCCTCTTTTAGAGAGGGTAGGGGCCCACCCACTACAGGCCCTAACTTGCAGGGAACAGGAAGCCTGTGCTATGCAATAAAGTGTTTTCTAATATATTGGATTGAAAATTTTAAACTATGGAATCAAGGCAATTAAGAGTTACCAGCTTGTAATATTAGTTACCTAACACTAATCAGGAGAGCTATGAGCCAGCCTAAGTTTCATCCAGGGCTATAGGAAAAACTTCCTCCACTGTAAAAAATTTAAAGAACTAAGGGAAACAAAATAAACTGCATTCAGCTGTGTTGTCAATATACAGATACACAGATACTCGCGGCTACATCTTCTTAAGAAACCTACAAAAAAACAGATCTTTAGCTTTTACCTAGAACCTTATTTTTCCATGGAACTTAAACAAAAGCTATAGGAACCAAGTAAGAAAACAGACACCTTACGGTTCTTTCCAACTTCACCTGTATCTCAGGCCCCACTAATTCTCCCTCTCCCTACCTTCAGGCAGGTTAATATAATGCAGATTGATGTCTCCTGGGCCTTCATCCCACCCAGCAAACACACACAGTCATGTTCTAATCACAGTGATGTCTCAGGATAATATCCCTGCTACACTAGCAAACAATGAACCCAGTTGTTCACATCAGGGGCAGTACCACCCCCTAGGGGAAATTCTGGAAATCTAGGAGGATGACAGTTCTCTTTTATGTTATAGGAGGTCATTCTATCAATTTTTGAAATTTTATATTAGGTGGGTTATATAACCTATAGATTTCATCCAGATAGTAAAGATGGCATTAAAAAATACATATTATGAAAATGAGAATTTGATCTGATATGATTGGTAACAACCAGACTCATTCTACTTTATATTATTTATCCAATCTAATTTTTTCTGACCTGTATATTCATTTTGTATATGAACATGCAAATTTTTATTTTGAAACTTTTTACACATATAAAGGAGTTGCAAGAATAATACAATAAATACCTGTTTGCTGTTCCCCTAGATTCACCAGTTTTAACATTTTGCCTCGTTTGCTCTCTCTATATATATACATATTTTCCCCTCAACCATTTGAGAGCTGCTTGCAGACTCTGACACTTTATTCCTAAAAACTTCAGCCTGTATCTCCAAAGAACGAAAGCATTCACCTACATAATGCAAAGTAATGGTTACACTCAGGAAATTTAATATTAATAAAGAACTAGCATCTACGATACAGCTCCTGTGCAAACTTTGCCAATTATTCCAGTCAAATTGTGCCAACTGCTCCTTTGGTGCTGTTTTTCTATTTTCTTTTTCTCCTTCCGGTATCATGCAGGAAACACACATTTTTGCACGTAGTTGGCTTATTTCTTGGATTCCCTGTAAGCTAATCAGCCCACCATTCCTTTGCACCTGTCACTGGCATTTTAAGAATGCTGACCACATGTTTTACAGTATGTCTCAAATTTTGGACTGTTTCCTGATGAGGAGATTCAAGTCAAACTTTTGTTTTGTTTTGTTTTGTTTTTTGTTTTTGCTAGGGGAAAAGGGAGCTATTTTATCCCATCATGGTGGAAATGAGCATTTGGTTAAGGAAATACCTGCCAGAATTTTCCAGTAAAATAGTTCTGGTTTGTATACTAGGGGAATTTTAAAAATTGTAGCTTCTGGAAAAACTCTCCTGGAGAAAGAAACCAAATGCTCAGCACAAAAAGGCAGGCAATCCCATTCCTCACTACTTTTTCCTTGCTGTTATGAAGATTCCAGAAGTTCAGTCCTTAAGATGTTGCTAAAAAGTGACTTTCACGATATTCCATACAATTGTGTTCAATTATCATGCATTTAAAAGGTAAAATGTTCAAAAAGGAAGGTTTTTAAGTATATATGGTAGATAAAAAGTAAATAAGCACTTTCAATTATTTCATGCTTTCTTGGACGCTGACTAAATGAACTCTATTTACCACAAACTGCATTTTTAAACACTTTGTTTGGTTTATTTTTTAGAGACAGAGTGCAAGTGAGAGTGGAGAGGGGCAGAGGGATCTTGAGCAGGCTACTCACTCAGTGTGAAGCCCAATGCAGGGCTCAATCTCATGATGCTAAGATCATGTCCTGAGCTATCCAAGAGTTGGACACCTAACCGGCTAAGCCACCCAAGGCATCCCAAATACTTTGTATTTCTGTATGTCTAGCTCCTTTTGAGCCCAGGCACACTTAAGTCCAACTGCCAGATAAGTAAGTAGCTGGATGAGCAGAAAGTCATCATCGCCATGTAAAATCTATTCAAAGAATATGCCTTACCAGAGACAGAACTTTGAATTCAAAGAATAATTCATAAGATTAAATTATAGTAAATCCCTTGGAAAAAAATAGTTTTTGTCTTTTAATAGAATACCATATGCTACTGTAGGCATCCAATTCCTTGATCACTGATTTTCTGATTTGGTTCTCATTTAGAGTATTTCAAAATGAATCTTAACAGACCATAATAGCTTGAAATATTTAAGTAAGGTCTAAAAATGAGCAGTCTACTTCCTACTTACTAGAAAAGTAGGGTCCTTTGAGTATTACAAACACCTTGTGTCATTGTACAGAAATTCTAAAAAACTATGCCTGCTAATAATACATCTCAACAATGCCTTATTCCTCATTCCCTTGAGTTACATTTAAAAAGAGAGAGATAATTTGTTAAATTCAAATAAGCATGGGAAATTTTATTGATTTGAAAAACTGCTTTTCTTCAGTGAAAGCCAAGTTGTACATTAAGGAAGACGCATAGATAGAACAGTTTAAACTCCCACCTTTACCCAAATAAGACGTTATGTTCAGCCAAACTCTGGTCACCAATGCAATTTGGTATTGTATCAAGATATCACTGTACAGTGTCAGATCTGCCGTAGGGAAGCCAAATAGGGGAACATTTGGAAAGGGAGAACCTTTATTTCCAACCTTGTCTATGTTACCAGGCACTTGCCTGTGCACTGGATATATGTAAACTGGTTTAATTTCAACAGCTTTCTGATATTTTTCCTGCCCTACCTCCACTTTCATGAAACTCTAATCACCTTAAAGTCAAGTTCTATCTTCTTTGTGCTCCATTCCAAAAGCCCTGCACAATGCCTATCTCATAGTAAGTAAGTACAACAACATGAGTGAGGCCACACAATTGCTAACATCTAACTGCACTACTCCAAACTCATGCTCTTTATGACATTTCTAAATAGAATTTCCTATAGTGGAAAACCCTCAATAAATTGAAGTGGGTTGCATGTTCTCTACTGGCATTACTTTCATTTTAAAACCAAAAATATGTGTAACTATATTCAATTATTGACTTGTATAATGCATCCAGTGGGCAGTCTGACATTGAGCTGAAGACAGGGTAGTAACTATAATGAAATATAATCGTTGTGTAAATGATGATCAACACCTTAACATTTAGTACATAGAAAGAAGATAACTAATAGGTAGGATGGCATGTTTTACTGTTTATCATTAAAATGTTTCTTAATAGAGACTAACAATTTGAAAGGTAAGATTGATGAAAAGCATTAACTATGCAATAAATTCTATGACTGTGTATTTCACAGAGATCTATTGTAGATGGTCATTCTGGAGCCTAGAGATACCATAAATCATCAAGAAATAAATGTCCTTTTTACTAGTAGAGACTGTGATAGTTGAAAATTACTGCTGGAAGAAGATTCCAAAGTTTCATCAATTTTTATCAAGATGTTCAAGGGACCAAGAGTTTCTAGGTATGTTAACTCAGGGAAGGAATGACATTTTCTGTCCAAAGGTTGACTCTCTACCATTGTGGTGAGGGCACTAGCTCATGGATTCTTTTTTTTTTTATTATTTAAATTCAACTTGCTAACACAATAGCATAAAACTCAGTGCTCATCACATCACATGCCCTCCTTAACGCTCGTCACCTAGTTACCACATCCCCCTACCCACCTCCCTTTCAGCAACTGTTTGTTTCCCAGAATTAGGAGTCTCTCATGGTTTGTCTTCCTCTCTGATTTCTCCCCAATCAGTTTCCCTCCTTTCCCTTTTGGTCCCTTGCACTATTTCTTATATTCCACATATGAGGGAAACCATATGATAATTGTCTTTCTCTGATTGACCTATTTCACTCAGCATAATACCCTCCAGTTCCATACATGTTGATGTAAATGTTAGGTATTCATTCTCTCTGATGGCTGAGTAATATTCCACTGTATATACATAGACCTTCTTTATCCATTTATTTGTCAATGGACATCATGGCTCCTTCCAGTTTGGCTATTGTGGACATCACTGCTATGTAGTTCATGGATTCTTTCTCAATCACTGTAAGTTGATCCATTTCAATGATACAAGAATACAAATGATAAATGGAAGGAAGAGTACTAGTGACTCTATTTAACTGAATTACTACTCTTTATGAATATCACAGGACCATTGAAGCCTGCTCCAATTTATATCTACCTGACAGAGAAAACGTTGCATGTATCAAAGAAGACACACAGATAAGTATCTCTGAAAGAGTCCTGTAACTCTTCCCCTTTTTGGTATGGCAGTAGTACTGTTCATTCGTTCATCTCTACATTGATATGTCTGTGAAATGTGCAACCAAAACTGTAACACTTATTCCAGACCTTATTTTACTGTAACAAGATGACTGGGAGCTCTTCTAAATGACCTCCCTGAATTTTACACACTCCTTCCCAAATTAATTTCTTAAAACACCACTTCAAGTAGGTTACCATCTTTCTTAACATCTGCACTAATGCCACAATACTGTTGGAGAAAGCTGCAACTACTTAGACTTAACAAGATTTCCAAAATATGTCCCGTATCTTTCAGGGGATTCCCATCTCCTTAGCGTTCCCCCAAATGACTTTTGTAGACACAGTTGGTTTACTTGCTAACCTCCAAACATGTCTTGTATATTTTCCATTTGCACTTTGCTCTCACTATTTTACCCAACCAGAACATCATATCCTAGCAACTTTCACTAAATATTATCCATGGACTCAGTAAAATCCACACTCATCTAAAATTGTCCCATTTTGAACTATCTCCCATTTCTTTTGACATGATATGCAAATTCTTTAGTTATTCTAAAATACAATTTTAAATTTTAACATTAAGCTTTTCATAATTTAACATCTTAAAGCTTTAATATTCTTAAAGACAAAAAGCCCATTTTACTCTTTTTTACATTTCCACTCTGCCCAAGTATGTTGTTTATAGTACTCAGTAAATATTTTCTAATTTGACTCTATTCTTATTTAATAAACTGTGAGAAAAGGAAGGAGGCCAGATTGCAAAGCACAAACCATGACCTTTCTTAGCATCAGATTTCACAGTAAATTCGTCAAATTTGGTGGTTGTCTTTTTAAATACAGATTGATAGTTTTTCTTGTTGGTGTATTTAGATTTAAAACGACCATTTTACCATAGATTTTTTTAATTGAATCACACATTCTATGTTTGCTTTATCTTTTTTTGTCTGTCTTTGGTATTCCGTATCACCGTCTATTAGCTGTGTAGTGATACACCCGTCTTAAGCTATTCTTACAGTGGTTACCTTAGTAATTACAACTCACATCCTTGATTTTTCAAAGGCCAATGTTAATGGGTACGATTGCCTTTATCAATGCAAAGACTCTGAACACTTAAACTCTATTTACCTCCTATAACAGGTTAGTATTTTCCAGAAATGGATGAACAATATTTTCATTCTGCATGCTCTTCTAGTATCTTGCCACTCCTCCAGCAAAAGATGAAGTCTAGTTCTCTTGCACTTGCAACTGGTTAGATCTTTGGGATTGCCTCAACAAATAAAATGCTGCAGATGTAATGTGGCTTGGTTTCTGGAATCAGTAACTAACCCCAGAGGCAAAGTGATACCAAATGTTGGACTTCTCTGAATACTCATCTCTCCTAGACTCTACTACCTTGTGAGCTCTTTTATGCCTTCAAGCAGGTGGATATGGTTTGGTTTGAAAAAAAAAAAAAAAAAACTCTTCTAGATAGTTTAGGTTTCCTATGTGAAAGCTGACTCAGATTTCCTAATCTGCCACTACCATAAGCAGAATGCTTTGGTCAGAGATGCCTGGGTGGCTCAGTCAGTTAAGCTTCCAACTTTTAGTTTCAGTTCAGGTCATAATCTCAGGGTTGTGAGATGAAGCTCTAAGTAGGGCTCTGTGCTCAGTGCAGAGTCTACCTGAGATTCTCTCTCTCTCTCATAAATAAACAAAATCTTAAAAAAAAAGAAACAAACAAACCTTTGGTCAAATCATTAACACTGGAGCCTAACTTTATAGACAATGTATACCACTCAGAGAAAATTCTGTTGGATATTAACTTTCATCCTCTCCCCTATTAAGATTATGTGGTTTTATTTGCACTCATAGCAAATAACAATTTAGGCTCCTTGCATATTTCTCAGTTAATACTACATTAAATTTATGCATTTTATAATGTTTGCTGACAGATTACTGACTTACCTGAGTATACTCTATAGAATATATTACTAGCCAGGCCACTGGCTTTTTTTGGCAAATTAGAAGAAACATCAAATTTCTCAACCTGTACCTATGATGGATATTAGTTGCCTGGAACTAACATCAAGCCAAAATTCTTCAAATAATATTCTGGAAATCATGGGGTTGAAGTCAAAATCATTACAACTTCCTGCATGTGATGATGGCAAAGAATATCAATGTGATGTCAATGTAAATAAAGCAAAAGGTGAATGAAGCCCCTCAAGGTCCATTCATATTGTACCAAATGGTAAAAATTCATTTAAAATGATAATTAATATTCATTGTATGTGTGTGTGTGTGTGTGTGTATGTAGACACACACACTTCACTCACTCATTCATCCATCCATTAATGGACACTTAGGTTGTTTTCATATCTTAGCTATTGTAAATGATGCTGCAATGAACACAGGCATATATATGTCTTTTTGAATTCATGTTTTCACCATTTTCTTTGGGTAGATACCCAGAAGTAGAACAGGTGGATTGCCTGGTAGCTCTATTTTTAGTTTTTTAAGGAACTTCTATATTGTTTTTCACAGTGCAACAATTTACATTCCCACCAACAGTACATAAGTATTCCCTTTTCTCCACATCTTCATCAATACTTTTCTATATATACAGTAGCCAGTCTGACAGGAGTAAGGTGATACTTCATTGTCATGTACCTGCATTTCCCTGTTTATTAGTGATGTTAAGCATTTTTCATGTGTTTGTTGGTCATCTGTACCTTTTTTTTTTTTTAAGAAAAATGTCTACTCAGCTCCTCTGCCTGTTTTAATCTGATTACTTTTTTTTTTTTTTTTGAGTTGTAGGAGTTCTTTATAGATTTTGGATAATAGCCCCTTATTAGATATATAATTTGCAAATACCTCCTCCCATTCAACAGCCTTTTCATTTTGTTGATGGCTCCCTCAAAGTGTAGAAGCTCTTTGGTTTGATGTTGTACCATTTATTTTCACTTTTGTTTCCCTTGCCTTTAGAATCAGATCAAAAATTTTTTTTCTGCTAAAACCAATGTTAAGGAGCTTATAAGCCTATGTTTTCTTCTAAGAGTTTTATGGTTTCAGGTCTTATATTCAAGGTTTTAGCCCATTTTGAGTGGATTTCTGTATATATTTTAAGATAGTGGTCCAGTTCCATTCTTCTGCATATAAATGTTTTCTTTTCCCAGAACCACTTATTGAAGAGACTGTCCTTGCCCCTTATATATTCTTGCTTGCTTTCTCATAAATTAATTCACTATATATGCATGGGTTTATTTCTGGGCTCACTATTCTGTATCATGCTTCTGTTTATATACCAATACCAAATTGTTTTGATTACTATGGTTTTGTAAGATAGCCTTAAAATCAGGGAACATGATACCTCTGGCTTTGTTTTTCTTTATCAAGATAGTTTTCTATGTGGGGTCTTTTGTGATTCCATACAAATCTTAAAGGTATGTCTTTAAGAGGATAGTTAAAATGTTCTATTAAAAATGCCATTGGAATTTTGATAGGAATTATATTGAATCTGTAGATTGCTTTGGATTATATGGACATTTTAACAGTATTAATTCTTCCAGTTCATGAGTATGGACGATCTTTCTATTCATTTGTGTCTTCTTCAACTTCTTTTATTGGTTTACCATGTACAGAGCTTTTACCTCCTTGGTTAAAGTTATTCCTAGGTATTCTTACTGGTTTTGATGCAGTTGTAAATGAGGTTTTTTTCTTGATTTATTTTTTATTTTATTTTTTTCTTGATTTATTTTTGATAGCTTGTTACTACTGTATAGAAACAGATTTCTGTATATTAATTTTGTATCCGGCAACTTTAATGAATTCATTTATTAGTTCTAACAATTTTTTTGGTGGAGTCTCTAGGGACTTTTATGGTATCATGTCATCTGAAAATAGGGGCACTTTTAATTCTCCCTTTTTAATTTGTATGCCATTTTTCTTGCCTAATTGCTGTGTGTCTAGTAGGACTTCCAATACTATGTTGAATAAAAGTGAGAACAGTAGATATCCTTGTCTTATTCCTGATCTTAGGAAAAGCTTCCAGCTGTGGTTTTATCTTATATGGCCTTTATTATGTTGAAGTATGTTCCCCATATAATCACTTTGTTGAGAGGTATTTTTTTTTAATCATAAATAGATGACCTGTAATTCTTTTTGTTTCTTTTTCTTTCTCTTTCCTTCTTTCCTTCCTGCTTTGCTTTATTATTTTTTTTTCTTGTCTTTACCTGGTTTTGGTATCAGAATAATATGGGCTGATAAAATGAGTTTGGATGCATTCCCTTCTCCCCAGTTTTTGGAAATTGTCTGAGAATAGGTATTAAACCTTTGAATGTTTGGTGAAATTCACCAGTGAAGCCATCTACTTATGATGTTTGTTGGGAGGTTTTGAATAAGATTCACTCTCCCTACTGGTAATTTATCTACTCAGATTTTCTATTTCATCATATTTAAGTCTTGAAAGATTGTACATTTCTACGAATTTATCTTCTAGGCTGTCTAATGTTGTTGTCTCTTATGATTCTTTGTATTTCTGTTGTTATCAGTTGTACCTTCTCATTTCTTTTTTTGAGCCTTTTTTTCTTGATGAGTCTAGCTAAATATTTGACAATTTTATCTTTTTGAAGAGCTAGCTCTTATTTTCATTCATCTTTTCTATTGTCTTTTTAGTGTCTATTTAATGTATATCCACTCAGATCTTTATTATTTCCTTCCTTCTACTAACTTTGGGATTTGTGTGTTGTACTTTTTCTAGTTCCTTAGTGGTAGAGTTAAATTGAGATTTCTCTTCCTCCTCGATGTAGGCCTTTATTGCTATAAACTTCCCTCTTAGAACCATTTTTGTATATTCCATTGATTTTTCATGTATCTTTTTTCATTTGTCTCTTTGTATTTTTTATTTCTCCCCTGATTTCTTCCAGGACTTAAAGAGTTTTCAGTAAATAGTTTAATCTCCTCCTCTATTTGTAGTTTTTCCAGTTTTCTTCTTGTAATTGATTCCCAGTTTGATATCATTGTGATCAGAAAAGATGCCTGATATAATTTCAGTCTTCTTGAATTTATTGAGCCTTTTTTTCTGACCTAATATGTGATCAATCCTGAAGAATGTTCTATGTACACTTGAGAAGAATGCATATTCTGCTGTGTTGGGATTAGTGTTCTGTATGTATCTAATAAGCCCACCTGGTCTACTGTAATAAGGCCAGTGTTTCCTTATTGATTTTCTATATGATCTATCCACTGATGTAAATGGGGTGTCAAAATTCCCTACTATTATTGTATCACTATCCATTTCTCCTCCCTCTCTTTTAATATTTGTTTCATATATTTTGGTGCTCCTGTGTTGAGTGCATATTTATTTATCAATGTTGTATCTTCTTGCTGGAATGACCCCTTTGTTATTATGTAGTTCCTCTTTGTCTTTTGTTACAACCTTTGTTTTAGAGTATGTTTAGTCTGATATGATTAAAGTTATCTAGCTTTCTTTCCATTTCCTTTTTTAAATAATAAATTTATTTTTTATTGGTGCTCAATTTGCCAACATACAGAATAACACCCAGTGCTCATCCCGTCAAGTGCCCCCCTCAGTGCCCGTCACCCATTCACCCCCACTCCCTGTCCTCCTCCCCTTCCACCACCCCTAGTTCGTTTCCCAGAGTTAGGAGTCTTCATATTCTGTCTCCCTTTCTGATATTTCCTACCCATTTCTTCTCCCTTCCAATTGCATGGAATTATCTTTTTCCATCCCTTCACTTTCAATCTGTGTGTGACCTTATTTCTGAAGTGAGTCTCTTGTAGGCAGTATACAGATCTTTCTTTTCTTTTTTTATTCGTTCAGCCACTCCCTACCTAGTGATTGGAGAATTTAGTCTATTTACATTTAAAGTGATTATATATACTTATACTATATACTTATTGCTATTTTGTTTATTTTCTTTTTCTGGCTGTTTCTGTAGTTTCTCTCTGTTCCTGTCTTCTCTATTTCCTTGTGGTTTGATGACTATTTTTAGCATTATGCTTAGATTCCTTACTTGCATTCTTTCATGTATTTACTGTAAGTTTTTGTTTTGTGGTTACCATACAACTCACATATATCATCCTATGTATATAATAGTCTAAGTTGATAGCAACCTGAATTTGAACACATTCCAAAATTACATTTTTACTTCCACCATTTGGTTTTTGATGTCACTCTTTACATTGTTTTTATTTCATGTATACCTTAATTACTGTAGTTTTAATTTTACTACTTTTGTCTTTTAATCATTTTAGTAGCTTTGTGATTAATCCACTACCTTTACAATATATTTACCTCTTCCATGGAGATTTTTACTTTTGTATGTTTTGTTAATTAATGCCATTTCTTTTCAGGCTTAAAAAAAATCCCTTAAATATTTCCTACAAAGCTGGCTTAGTAGTGATGAATTCCTTCAGCTTTTGCTTATCTAGAAAACTCTTTATGTCTCCTTCAAATTGGAATGATAAGCTTGGTAGGTTGAGAGGCAGGTCCATTCTTACATGGAAATTTTTTTTCCTTTCAGCACTTTGAAGAGGTCAGGCCACTCCCTTCTCACCTGCCATTTCTGAGAAATCTGCTGATACACTTACAAGCCTTCCCTTGTATGTAATAATCTGCTTTACTCCTGCTGCTTTTAAGATTTTATGTCTTTAACTTTTGATCTTTTAATTCTAATGGTCTTGGCATGACTTTCTTTGGGTTCTTATTTAGAACTCCTGGTTTCCTGGACCTACATGTCTGTTTCCTTCCCTGGGTTAGGGAAATTTTCAGCCATTAATTCTTCAAGTAAGTTTTCTGCCTCTTTCTCTTTCTTGTCTTCTGGGACCCCTACGTGAAAATGTAATTCTGCTTGATGTTATCCCAGAGGTCCCTTGAGTAATCTTTATTTTTTAAAATTTTTTCTTTCAGTTGCTATATGTGAGTGAGTTCCACTGCGGTATTTCCAGTTTGCTGATCCATCCGTTTCACCCAGTCTGCTGTGGAATGCCTCTAGTGTACTTCCTAGCTCAGTTATTGTATTCTTGAGCTCTGTGGCTTCTGTTGGGTACTTTATGATGTTTTTTTTTTTACCTCTCCACTGAAATTTCACTGTGTTCATCTCTTTTTCTGAGGCTGGTGAGCATCTTTATGACCATTACTTTGAATTCTTTACCAGGTGGATTACTTATTTCTGTATCATTGTGGTCTTTTTCTGTTGTTTTGTCTTGTTCTTTCATTTGAAATATATTTTGCTTCCCCATTTTGCTGGACTCTCTTGTGTTTCTGTGCATTAAATAAGACAGCTACCTCTCCCAGCCTTGAAAGCTCATCTTGTGTAGGTGATATTTCTCATTTCACCTTCCCCTAGTTCTTGGTTGTCTCTCAAACCTTTGTGATTGTCTAAACAGCTTAATTTATTCTTGACATGCCCCCATTGTTGACGGCGTGCCAATGCCTGTCAGTGATCCAAGGGGAAGACTCTCATTTACCATCTAGTTTCAGGCTGATTAGAAGCCAGACCCTCAGATACTAGCTTTTAAAGTATGAATATATGTACAGTCCTGTGGGTCTGTAATCAAAATCCCTGCTGGCCTCTAGACCAGAGATGTGAAGATGTCCTCTGAGTAATAGTTGCAAAAATTGGGGCTCCAGGTGAGTGCACATGGAGCTGTAAATCTGTTAAAGTCCATGGGAGGAGGAGAGTTCAGGATTTTCCAACACTATCATCTTGGATCCCCTCCATTTTACTATTACTAGTGTATAATTTCTGCATTAATAAATGACAAATAAGGGATGCCTGGGTGGCTCAGTGGTTGAGTGTCTGCCTTCAGCTCAGTTTGAGATCCTAGGGTCCTAGGATGGAGTCCCACAACAAGCTCCCAACCGGAAGCCTGGCTTCTCCCTCTGTCTGTGTCTCTGCCTCCCTCTGTGTCTCTCATGAATAAATACAATCTTCTAAAAAAAATAAATGACAAATGATATTCTGAGTTTTTTACTTTGGTACAATCTCTCTCAAGTTTAGGGATCATAGTACCCTTGCTTCATAAAGCTAGTTTAGAAGTTCTCCTACATGCTGAAATAGCTTAACAGGTATTAGGATCATTGGGTATTTAAAGGGATAGTAAAATCCCATGAGATTATCTGGGCCTTGTTCTTTTTATTCTGTTCATTCTCTTGATTCTTCAAAGTTTTTTTACTATATTTGTGCTAAACTTCAGCTTATCTTCTATCCATCATGTTCTCTTCAACCTTTTAAATCTTTTTTCATTAAAGAGCTTTCTTCTTTACATCTTATCTATTAAGTTATCTGTTATGAAGAGACTGTCTTTTTTCCAGTGGATAGTCTTTCCTCCTTTGTCGAATATTGGTTGACCATAAAGTTGAGGGTCCACTTCTGGATTCTCTATTTTGTTCCATTGATCTACGTGTCTGTTTTTGTGCCAGTACCACACTGTCTTGATGACCACAGCTTTGTAGTACAACCTGAAATCTGGCATTGTGATGCCCCCAGCTATGATTTTCTTTTTTAATATTCCCCTGGCTATTCGGGGTCTTTTCTGATTCCACACAAATCTTAAGATAATTTGTTCCAACTCTCTGAAGAAAGTCCATGGTATTTTGATAGGGATTGCATTAAATGTGTAAATTGCCCTGGGTATCATTGACATTTTCACAATATTAATTCTTCCAATCCATGAGCATGGAATATTTTTCCATCTCTTTGTGTCTTCCTCAATTTCTTTCAGAAGTGTTCTGTAGTTTTTAGGGTATAGATCCTTTACCTCTTTGGTTAGGTTTATTCCTAGGTATCTTATGCTTTTGGGTGCAATTGCAAATGGGATTGACTCTGGAAAAAAGACAGTATCTTCAATAAATGGTGCTGGGAAAATTAGACACTCACGTGCAGAAGAATGAAACTAGTTCATTCTCTTACACTATACACAAAGATAAACTCAAAATGGATGAAAGATCTAAATGTGAGACAAGATTCCATCAAAATCCTAGAGGAGAACACAGGCAATACCCTTTTTGAACTTGGCCACAGTAACTTCTTGCAAGATACATCCATGAAGGCAAGAGAAACAAAAGCAAAAATGAACTACTGGGACTTCATCAAGATAAGAAGCTTTTGCACAGCAAAAGAAACAGCCAACAAAACTAAAAGACAACCTACAGAATGGGAGAAGATATTTGCAAATGATGTACCAGATAAAGGACTAGTATCGAAGATCTATAAAGAACTTATGAAACTCAACAGGAAAGAAACAATCCAATCATGAAGTGGGCAAAAGATATGAACAGAAATCTCACAGAGGAAGACATAGACATGGCCAACAAGAACATGAGAAAATGCTCCGCATCCCTTGCCATCAGGGAAATACAAATCAAAACCACAATGAGATACCACCTCACACCAGTGAGAATGGGGAAAATTAACAAGGCAGGAAACAACAAATGTTGGAGAGGATGTGGAGAAAGGGGGAACCCTCTTGTTGGTGGGAATGTGAACTGGTGCAGCCACTCTGGAAAACTATGTGGAGGTTCCTCAAAGAGTTAAAATAGACCTGCTCTATGACCCAGCAATTGCACTGCTGGGGATTTACTCCAAAGATACAGATGCAGTGAAACGCTGGGACACCTGCACCCCGATGTTTATAGCAGCAATGTCCACAATAGCCAAACTGCGGAAGGAGCCTCGGCGTCCATCGAAAGATGAATGGATAAAGAAGCTGTGGTCTATGTATACAATGGAATATTACTCAGCCATTAGAAACGACAAATACCCACCATTTACTTCGACGTGGATGGAACTGGAGGTTATCATGCTGAGTGAAATAAGTCAATCGGAGAAGAACAAACATTATATGGTCTCATTCACTTGGGGAATATAAAAATAGTGAAAGGGAATAAAGGGAAAGGAGAGAAAATGAGTGGGAAATATCAGAAAGGGAGACAGAACATGAGAGACTCCTAACTCTGGGAAACGAACAAGGGGTGGTGGAAAGGGAGGTGGGACGGGGATGGGGGTGACTGGGTTATGGGCACTGAGAGGGGCACTTGATGGGATGAGCACTGGGTGTTATGCTATATGTTGGCAAAAAAAAAAAAAGTTATCTGTTTTTGTTTTCCTATGTTTGTCTTCATTTCTGAACTCTAAGCCTTCCTGGGTGTTGACAGCTCTCATTTAAAATATTTTTGTCTTCACTCACTTCTTTTCTGATAGTTTTACACTTCTAATATATGCTGGTTTTTTCTTCACACATTCTACCATTTTCTTAGTTTTTAAACCCATTTTGAACTCCTGAGTTACAGTGTTCATAAGTTTGGGGACTTGTCTGTCTGTGGACTCTCACTGGCTGTAGGAATATTAGTTGGCTCCTAATCTCTCTCATCTTATAAAAAACTTTGCATAGGATTTAAATGAGATAATATTCTGTCACTTACTGTTCTGGATGAAGAAAGTTTGCCTCTACTTTCAAAGGGAAGGAATAAGCCAGAGTAACTTTTTATTTTTTTAAACTCCACAGTCATCATCAGATGCCACTATATTCACCCACAATTGGGATTGTTTCCAATTTCTGCTACTCTTTTCAGACTAAGCTGTCATGCTTTGTGGTAAGCACTTTTTGGCAATGTGGGGGTTCTTTTGTGCCTTGGGTTCTTAAAAGCCCACTTGTTTTCCTTCCGCTTCCTTTTGTACAGATGCCGTTAATATGCAGGTACTACTAATGATGGTAGTTTGTCCCTAACTTATTATAATTGGGGCTACGGGAATATTCTGTTTTGAAGACGGTTTCTGTAGGTCTTTGGTTTTGCATTCTAGTTGCTTTGTGGCTATTTATAGCATTTAGTGAGGTTCAAAAACTGTATCACTGTCACTACCGTCATTCCCAAGCTATTTTTTTAAAGACTTATTTATGATAGACATAGAGAGAGAAAGAGAGAGAGAGAGAGAGAGAGAGAGGCAGAGACACAGGAGGAGGGAGAAGCAAGCTCCATGCCGGGAACCCAATGTAGGACTCAATCCCGGGACTCTGGGATCACGCCCTGGGCCAAAGGCAGGCGCTAAACCACTGAGCCACCCAGGGATCCCCTCCCAAGCTATTTTTGAACTGTCACTCATCTAACAAGAGTCCTGAGAAAAATGTGAGAGTAAAACATGGATAAAATGAATTAGTTGACTTAAGAAAACTGTCCTACTTACATCTGGCTTATTGACTGTATTATAATATCCAGGAAGAAATCTAACATTTCTTTGGAAGAACAAGTGCCTTTATCATAAATAGTAAAGTACGCTATGAATTGTCTGTTTAATCAAATTCAATCATGGGGATGTCATCTTGGTAATAACTAATTCATAGTCCTCCTTTTGCATTACCTTTTTAATTTCCAGCAAAAATGACCACAAAGAAAACACAAACAGGGGTTCTGATATGTTCTTCCTTGAAAAAGAAACAAAAATTAGCAAAGAAATCACTAATAATTCAAAAGGGTTTCACACAACAAAAACAAAAATTTCCGATTCTGGTGTTTGAAAAATGAGTAACATGTCTTTTTCACTATCTCTAAACTGTAACATGTTCCAGCAAAATCCTACCTGATCTAGAGCAGCAGCCTACTGGCTTATGTGCTATCCAGCCAACACTGAGGTGATGTCACTCTAATTTTTCATTTCTCCCTTTTACAATATGTGTTTAAAAGGTTTTCAAAAAGATACCTAATAGTTCCATTTGAAAAAAGTTCTCCCTTTTTACACCCATTTAAATGACTTTTCACATACTACTTCGTGTTCCCATTTTAAACCTAACACTACATTAATAGTGTTAATAATAGGTAAAAAATTGTTTTCACAGCTGTCGTTTTAATGACGGTATTTATTTTACTGAGTTCTTTAAGAAGTACTAAGTAGCTGTTACAACCGGCAACCCAATGGCCAAATTGGAATTATTAAAGTGACATCACACAAATAAACGAACTGGTGTCATATATGATCTCTATTATCTTACAAGTTACAACAATAATTCATGTTCAAAGCAGTGAATATAAACAAACACAGAACTAGAGTTTCACATACCTTCCCATTATATGGCCCATGCAGCCAAAGGACCACAGATAACAAGGACCCTGGGAATTAAATACTCAAGGCTGCACTTGAAAGCAATGGTTACTCCTCTCTTAATGTTATGAAATGCCATATACATAAAATTTAAGCTTAGCTTTAAATTTTTAAATGTATCTTTATTAACAGAGCTAATTTTAAGTAGATTTTTACCATCCAACCAATGCCACATCTTTTTTTTTTAATTTTTATTTATTTATGATAGTCATCACAGAGAGAGAGAGAGAGAGGCAGAGACACAGGCAGAGGGAGAAACAGGCTCCATGCACCAGGAGCCCGACGTTGGATTCAATCCTAGGTCTCCAGGATCGCGCCCTGGGCCAAAGGCAGGTGTTAAACCGCTGCGCCACCCAGGGATCCCCAATGCCACATGTCTTAAAGCCTTGTTTAGAAACTCCCAATTTTTAAGGTACCAATTTCTATATTAGCTCAGGAAACGTGAGTTGCTGCATGAAAAATATAAAATTTATGACTCTAGGGGATGCCTGGGTGGTTCAGTCGGTTAAACATCCAACCTTGATTTGGCTCAGGTCATGATCCCAGGGTTGTGGGATGGAGCCCCACGTCAGGCTCTGTACTCATCAGGGAGTCTGCTTAAGGATTCTGTCTCTCAAAAAAAAAAAAAAAAAAAAAAAGGATTCTGTCTCTCTCCTCCTCTGTGCCCCACCTCCCCCCACACATGTGCTCACTTTCTCTCTCAAATATTTTTTTAAAGTACATAAAATTTATTACTCTATCCTTTTAGATAGTTTATTCATTGCTCTTATAAAGTCCAAAATAGGTGTTACTAATGGGTTGGCAATATTCCTACAAGAGGTGCTGCAGGGGCCTAGGGTTGTTCCTGTTTAATGCTGAAAGCCCCAATCACAATACATAAATGATTTGTGAATATTTATGTACCAAATAACACTGTAACCGTCATTATGAAGCAGACCTCTAAGTATGAGCAAGATGAAAAGAAACATCCTGGCAACTCTGTTTACACACTATGGCAAAACAGAAGTAAATGGATGAAGTATAAATGAATTGGAACAAGGTGTGCAAAGTACAAAGAAACTAAATAAAATAATGTTCACACGAAAGAAAGAAATTTCTATAAATTGCTTCTTGAGAAACTTGACGAAAATCTGAATATCCAAAACTCAAAAACAAAATGATTAAAAAAAAACTGGAATTAAGGAGATCACTTAGCTATAAAAACAAGAACAAGCAGGGGGAAAAAAAAAACAAATAAAATCACTACAGAATCAATCAATAAATTAGATACAGCAGGAAACAGAAAAGGCAAGCCTGAAAAACTTTATGCCCGTTTACAGAGGGGACACCAAACATGAATTTGGATCAACTCAAAGGAACGCAGAACACTAAAAACAGCAAATACTGAAACAAATAGAAGAACTTTTCTCTCATTAAAAATACTTTAAAATAGAATTAGACATTTAAAGCAAAAGTGTTAGAAGGTATTCTGTGGATTATGACAGATACATTAGTAATATGTGCTATTATTGTCATTTGTTTTTACAGAGGCTATAAACCACACACTACTTGTTTAAACAGTAAAATATCTTTGATATGAGCATTGTTCTGGATAAAGTAAGTTACTGAGAAACAGCTTGATCTTTCTGCCTCTTGCATTTAAGATTCGTCAAGGCTAGAGCAGTGCTAAGGCTTAAGATATCCCTCTACATCACACACTACCATTTTGGGGACTCACACATCCTGGCCAGCTTTGAAACCTCCTGTTCTTGCAGGTGGGACATGTGACCACTAAGCCTCTCAGGTACATCAATCTCTCCACACATGCACGTGATGTCCTAACCTGTCCTGCTGTCCTGGGCGTCCCTAACTCATGGCTCTATTTCCCCAACACAGCATGTTCAGTAAGCTCTGCCTGGACTCCCACATCTGGTACCGTCAGATGAGATCTCTCTCAGAGCAACAAGACAGGGCAATTGCAGAGTTCATCTCTCTTCTTTCTGGTCTTTTTGGGATCATTATACTTTCGTTCCTGATAGCCATATCTTAAAAAAACCACCATTTTATGTATATTTTCTATTTTCTGGTTATCTAAGGCAGGCAAATAATATGGTTACTTTGTCTTGGCTGGAAGATCAGTCTTCAGCTATTCATGAAAAAGAAAGGCTGACTCTGCATTGAACCAAGAGTACACAGGACAGAGCGAAAGGCCCCATGGAATCAGCCCCAAGAAGCAAGACCACAGCCCTAATAAGCAACTGGCAACATATCCTTGACCTAATTTTAAAACTAGTGAAACGGTGACTACAAAGTGCCTCAAATTTTCCATCTTTTTCAATGAATGTGCCTACTGCAGTTATTGTATGCTTCTCTTACTATTGTATATGGGGTGTGTGTGTGTAAGTGGTGCAGATAATTTGTCTCTTAAATTCATGCATCTTCAGATTGAAGCACCTAAGGAACCTCATCTCTGAGTCTTAGGGAAGATAAGATCCTGAATCTCAAGCCTATGCCTATTGCCCTACTGAGATGAGACTTTCTTGGGAGGATTTGAATATATTTTTAATGTGAGAGAAGTGTAAATTTGCGGCCACAGGGTAGACTGTTGGTGGATTAAAGGTGGCCACTGGGATACCTGGATCGAGTCCTACATCAGGCTCCCCACAGGGAGCCTGCTTCTCCTTCTGCCTATGTCTCTGCCTCTCTCTGTGTGTCTCTCATGAATAAATAAATAAAATCTTAAAAAAAAAAAAAAAAAGGTGGTCACCAATTATCTGACACTACTCCCATCAAGAGATGGACTTAGGACCCATCTTTTGGAATGCAGACAGGCTCTGTGACAACTAAGACAAACAAAACACGGTTGTTGTAAAAACTGGAACAGGAGGAAAATCGGGAGTTCAGTTTGCATATCCTTCTTATCCTATTCAAGGCCAACTTGTAATATTAAAAATAGCTATAGAGAGGAGCTACTCTGGAGTATTCACTAGACTGATGTAGGTATTCAACATCTCATGACAAAGTGTCAAGGATCAGCTCCCAAATCCAGTATCTTTGAAAAAGAGTTGCAACAAAAATATCTTCCATATTTAAAAAATAGGCACTCTTACACCATGGTTATATTTTAATAAGTATATGGCTTCCTCTTGACACCAAGTGTGAAAAAAAAGGAAAAACTAAGTGCAGATTAAGTACAGAGCAACAGAATGTGCTCTGGACATTTAGAATATTCTTGTTACTTAAGATTTTGTAATAGTACAACCCCAAAACGATGATCTGGCTTAGGTTATAACTTTCAAAACTCAAACAACTGTAAATTGTGTTATTTGGAACAATTATGTTTAAATATATATGCTGCCAAAGTGAGCATGGAACAATTACTTGTAAAATTCCCCAAATTCAAAGACACTATTTAAAAATCCAGAAATAAAAACAAATCATGAACACATTATGCTTTATTTCTTTATTATTCTTGGAACATTCTTTTTCCTTTAATAAAAAGATATACATACTAATGGTAGAAAATTAAGAGCCCCTCTATAAAATGCTTTGAAAAGAAATTGCAATTATTACTGAAAATGCCAATTCAGTTTAAAATATTCAAGAGACGCCAGTCAATAATCTTCACAACCTTGAAGCAGACTCGCCTCCCTCTGAACCAATGATCCGCTATACCTCCCAGATAATCCGTCAGAAAAGTCTTTCCACATCTTACACTGAACAGTTCAGAACACCAAGATGTAGGCATGGAACAGGAATGTAAATAGGGTACCCCTATACCTGGTCTCACTTCCCAGTTACTACAATGAAGTCCACAGGACAAGGTAGGGCAGGAAACACGATCCACTGATGCTTGGTGTCAGATACCCAGAGCAGTACCTTCTCTCCCTCTGGCTTGAGGGTCAGCTGGTTAGTTAGATACAATGGAAATAAAACTGAAAGGAATCTGAAGAAGAAATTTTAAAAAATGAATGATATGACTCAACATTTTTTATTTTTGGTGAAGTCGAATGGTTTCCACCACTGAGCAAACTGCAGTGCTTTCTTCCTCTGATCCTCAAAGCTTTCTCGGATCCCTTTCCTCCAGAGTCTTGGCTCTATATCCAGCATCCCACCAATGATTTCCTTTTAAAGAATGAGAAAAAAAAAAAAAAACACAGACACATGTCTGAAACGGAATGAAACTATTTCTGTTTATTTTGCTACTAAATATAAAATTTAGTAGTTCTCTGTAAGGATGTTCAAATTTTACATAAATATTAGTTTGAAAAGTGTTATTTTCCAGCATGGAGGATCCTCAAAAAGTTAAAAATAGAACTACCTTACAATCTAGCAATTGTACTACTAGGTATTTACCCAATGGATAAAAAAATACATATTCAAAGGGGTACATGCACCCCCATATTTATAGCAGCATTATCAACAATGGCCAAATTATAGAAGCAACCCCAAGGGTCCATCAGCTTGAAGAATGGATAAAGAAGATGTGGACTATATATACAATGGAATATTACTCAGCCATAAAAAGTATGAAATCTTGCCATTTGCAATGACATGGATGGAACAAGAGAGTATAATGCTAAGCTAAATAAGTCAGCCAGATAAGACAAATATCATAAGATTTCAATGATATGTGGAATTTAAGAAACAAAATAAATGAACATAGGGAAAAAAAGAGAGGGAAACCAAGAAACAGACTCTGAACTACAGAGAACACACTGCTGTTCACTAGAGGGGAGGTGGGGGGGATGGGGGAAACAGGTGATGGGGATGAAGGAGTGCACCTGTTGTGATAAGCACTGGTGTTGTATGGAATTGATAAATTCTACACCGAAACTAATTTTGCTCCATATGTTAACTAGCTGGAATTTAAATAAAAACGTGGGGGAAAAAATCTTGTTTTCTATTAGTTATAACTATGCAAACCCTGTAATTCTAGGTGTGCTAGTTGTGTTTCCTGTCATGCAA
Organism: Canis lupus dingo; assembly: GCF_003254725.2. Lineage (NCBI taxonomy): Eukaryota > Metazoa > Chordata > Mammalia > Carnivora > Canidae > Canis > Canis lupus. The sequence continues at coordinate 25,100,538 of NC_064247.1, read as the reverse complement.
CTTGTTCATTTTGTTGCTTGTTTTAGTACCTCTCCCCATGAGGAGAGGATCCTTCTGAGTTGTTCTGGTGAAGGCTAAGGAGAAAAAATTAACCAACATGTAGCAATTATGAACTTTGTTATTGGACTGCAATCCAAGCAGAGGTTCCTGTTCTACTACTTGGTATATTTATACTCCTGTTTCTTCTATTATTAGCTGGAGATCTTTTTTTCAGGAAACAAATCATATTTTAATACTAAGACAAAGAATTAAAAGTTATAAATCACCTTCATTTAAAAGTCATATTCCAAAGCCCCGTAAGAAATGGATTTTGATTAGTCTGCTTATTATTCTACATTATTTCCCTCATGATTCTCTTCCTGTGCTGTTAGCTACAGAAATTAATGCAATTTATGCTTGTCAGTATCCACATACACAAGGATATGGCGGAGACGTGCAATGCTTAGAGGGTGACATAGGAAAACACCATGTCCGGCAGTCTATAGACTTGCCTGGCATGAAGCGATACAGTCACATATGCTTCCTGGACTGTATGGTGCTTCATTACAAACGAAGGGTCTGCATCGACCATGAATGAGAGGCATGTGCACCCTTGGTTCTGTCACTGTGACTGAGTTACATAACCTGTCTGGAGGTCAGGGTCTTCATCTGTGAAACAAAGAACATCTAACAAAACAGAGTGCTCACAACAAAACCTGGCTCACTGTCAGCTCACTCTGGGTGTCAACAGGCGTCACCCTGTTCAACACAAGGCGTGCTGACTCCACGGGAAAACAAGTATCAGCACTCTTGACAGGGTCAGTATATATTTGGTTGCAAAGTGACATTCCTGACTGTTATGAATATTCTGGGATACTTTTATTAATAGTTCCTAGCTTCTTTCTCTAAATATTGTGTGGAACCATACTAACCAACTTCACTCTATATTGTGCCCAGTTTTTATTTCTCTTTGAAAGACAAGTGTTAACCAAATTGCTAAACTCCAGAATTTTATTAAACTTGTGAGCATACCTTTCCAAAGTAATGAGGGAATTTGTGTTGATCTTCAATGACATGGGCAAACCCTCCTTGGAGGCCAAAATCCACAGAGAAGTAAGGTAAGCCTCTGGGTACCTAAATAAATGGATAAATCACACATGAACACAGCCTAGAATCACAGAGTTCTGCTGAATCCCTTCTCCTGCTCTATGACATGACAGTAATAAGCACCCCTTCAAGACAAAAGTATATAATAAATTTCCAATCTTACAAATACCTAGGCAATGACCTAACTTTCAAAGTAAAGCATTCATTTGGTAGCCTTTCAGCCAGACAACTCATATATATAACATCCAGCAATTATAATAAAAACCAGTATTTTCCTGTTTGTGGGGAAAACACGAAGAAGGTACTATTTTTTAAAAATATAACAGTAAAAAAAATTAATAATAACAGTAATTTTCCTGAGACTACACAGAGACTAAGGATATGGATTCACATATTTCCCTCACCAAGCAGAATAGGGAGAGGCCTACCCATATACATAGAGCTTTGTTTATAATCTGAGATTTTACTACTATCTATTTACTTATCAAAGATGAACTAAACCCAGTCAACCACAATTTTTATTAACGGGTGAGATGGGTATAGCAGTATTTAGTTTACCAACCTTATTTCAAAGTTTCTCCAGGATTACCTATTATCTATTCATCTCTCCTTTCTATATACACACACATAATCTCTCTCTCTCTTTCACACACACACACACACACACACACACACACACACGTAGTCTGAATTCTATCTTAACTGGAAAAGTCCATAGTTTCTGGCTTCATCAATTAAGTAGATCTTGTATCCTTGCTAGTTTTCCCTCTAAGCCCGAATTCTGTCACCACAAATTACTCAGATGGATCCTGATCCCCTCGTATAGTCAGCAGTTCCTCATTTTGGCACCGAATCACAGTTCTATGTAATTATATGTATTTTATATTGTGTCCTTGAGAAGGCATGACTTGGGAGGAGATAGTATGGTACGATGGAAAGAGTGGTCGTCATAAAATAATAAAAAGTAGTATAAATTAAGGCTTATTAAAAAGCTGTTCATGTTATAGGAAAAGCACAAGAAAAAAATCAGTTAACCAAATAGTACATAATATAAAATACAAGGTTTTGTGCCTTTGTATTTTTTTATATTTTTGCATTTTAAAAATACAATAAACATGTATGACCTAGACAACAGGCAAAAATGAAGTCAAGAGACAGATATGGCCTCTACCACAGCTCTGATTCTTACACCTGTGTAACCAAGTTATTTAACATCTCTTGAGTCTCATGAGGACGAGGAGGAGCCACGAGGTTCACTGTGGGGATGAAGGAGGAGACTGCACATCAAGTATTTAGCCCAGTGCTGGGCACAGAGCAGGTTCTTCCAATACTACTATCTTTTCTGTCTTCTAAACAATAGTGCTTTGTGCAAACATGGTGGTCAAAGGAAAAAGGATGGAAGGCTCCATGAGAATATTTCCACTATCTAAAGCAGATCATCACAAAAATATTTCTGCTGTTTTTTTTAAAGATTCATTTATTTATTCATGAGACACTCAGAGAGGCAGAGACATAAGCAGAGGGAGAAGGAGGCTTTTTGCACGAATCCTGATGCAGGACTCAATCCCAGGACCACTGAGCCACCTAGGTGATCCAATATTTCTGCTATCGGAAGCAGAACATCACATGCAAATCACGAATGTGGATGGTTAAAACAATGTTCCAGAACTACATCACCAGTGGACAGTGCTTCCAAGGAGAGAGAACATGAGGAAGCAATTTGGGATGACTGTGCCTATGCCCTCTGTTCCTATATTACTGTATTCTGCAGAATAATGGCCCTAAAATATGTCAACATTCTAATCCTACATTTGTCATGAATATATTACCTCATATGGCAGAGGGACTTCACAGATGGGATTAATTTATGGTTACTGAAATGAGGAGGAGGTGTCCTGGGTTACCCATGTGGGCCCAATGCAATCATAAGAGTTAGTGTTAGGGAAGACTGGGAGATCCTACATCACTCGATTTGAAGATGAAGGATGAGCCACAAGCCAGGGAATGCATGCAGCTTCTAGAAGCTGGAAAAAGGGAAGGGCACAGATTCTTCCCATGGCTTCCAGAAGGAATGCAGGCCTGCTAACCACCTGAGTTCATTCCAACAAAACCTATTTCACATTGGGTTAGTTGAAATTAAACTTAAAATCATAGTATTTTAAGTTTGGGAAGAGGGACACCTGAGTGGCTCAGCATGGAGCGTCTGCCTTCAGCTCAGGACATGATTCTAGAGTTCCAGGATTAAGTCCCATATCGGGCTCCCTGCATGGAGCCTGCTTCTCCCTCTGCTTGTGTCTCTGCCTCTCTCTCTCTCTCTCTCTCTCTCTCTGTGTCTCTCATGAATAAATAAATAAAATCTTTAAAAAAAAAAGTTCGGGAAGAATTCATATGAAATCTCAATAAAATTGCCTTGGGAAAAATGAACACTTCTCTTGACAAGTCAGTTAATAACATGCACTTGCTCTGCAGTGAACATAAAGGTCTATTTCCCTCGTGTATTTCTATGAACTTCACACAAACTTCACACAAGCAAAGAAATCAAGATTCAGAAAGGAAACAAACAGGCATAAAAAGAAAAGGTTATACTCATCACAGAAGAATATAAGTCAACAAAGAATCAGAATGAATTTCAGTATGTAAATCTCTCCTAGAAGCCAAGGATCTACTTGAAAAAAAAAATCACCCAATCATGAAGCAGGTAAAACATTTTATGAAACTACCAGGGGCACTGAGTTTTAAAAAATAAGTATAATGAGGTTCTTCCAGAATAAAAATAACATCAAAATAAGTCAAGATTGTTCACTTTGTGCTCAGAAACGCTTTTTATCATTTTTAAAAGGCAGTGGAAAGCTTGTTAACCTAAAAAGTGACCTCCTCTGGAATTATTCCTAATATTCAAGTTCTCTTCAGAAGTTCATCCATATGATTATTGAATTCTAAAGCTGAGAGGTCATCTGGCTCATTCCCTGTCTGCTGTGATTCTCAGATACTATGCAGTGACTTAGAAAAGGCAACTGTTGGCATCTTTGCAATACTTCAAAGTAGCATATTCAACTACCATTCCTACAAAGATATTTCTTATTTTCTATATTGGTTAAAATAGTAAAACCTCCTAGATATTTAACTCAAATACTGTGCATGTTTTACAAAACAAACATAGAATAGGTACAAGGTGGTTTACCAGTAAGAAAACTGCATATACAGGGTAGCAAATGGAGAATAATACATTCTTTTACAATGTCTATTATGAAATATTTTCAAACGCCATTAAAATCATGCTATAAAAGAATATTTAATGGCACTGAAGATCATGATATGAGAAGTGAAAAACTCAGCCACAACAGGTGTGCGTACATTAGATGCCTTTTTGTACAGGCTCACAGAAGACAGAAATAAAGAGGACATTTGGAGAGGGGTTTGGGTTTTGTTTTTAATTTTTAAATACATCTTTTGGCCCAATTCACCAGCAAGTAAAGAGAAGAAGACTGTAGACAATGTTTTATCTTTCAATTAAAACTACCATCAGTAATGCAATGGAATTTCAATCTTTTGACTAAGATACAATAAATGTAATGAGAAATCCTACCAGTCACTTGTATCAGGAGTTTGCCTTTCCAAAAGAAGAAACAGAAGAAAAATTATCTGATGCCATCTACTACAAGTGTCAACAAATTAAAAAAAAAATTATAAAAGTTTTAATTTAAATAAAATATTTTGGACTTTATAGATTACATAGTCTCTCTGTTGTAACTCTCAGCTCTGCCCTCATGGCATGAAAGCTTCCAAAAACAATACATAACAGACTGGTGTAGCTGTGTTACAATATGACACCAATTACATACACGGCAGCAGGATATAAGATTTAGCACAGGCTGGAGTGTCCAACCCCTGCACCTGGACTGAGCCCTCCAGAGTCCACGGTCTTTTCTGTTCTGTTCTACGGTGTGTAAGAGTGCCTGGTAAATAGCTGTCACTCAACAAGTAGTTGTATGATAAACAACTTTTTGAATAGAAGAACAAAAAGGAATCCATAGTTCTATTCTCTCTCTATTCTATTTAATTTGTATTTCTAGAAAAGAGGGAGGTCATTGCAGAAGTACTCAACTCATGTGCAGAATATCTAAGAGATGATCTGCAAATCAAGACTGGGCAGCATGGTTAGGAAAGTCCAACAAGGAACGATAAGGCCATCATCTAACTCAACCACTGTTTTAAAGGAACCTAAAAGGGAATCTTTGTATAAGGAAAAAAAAAAAAAAAAAAAGAGGTCCAAAATCAAATAGACTCTAGGAAAATGTTTCTCTCATTATAATTCAAGTAACAAGAAGGGCCCTCTCATTACCTGTCCCACAGAGGCTGAGAAGCCCATTACAGGAGCTCCTGTGGCAGAGTGGAATGCTATCATAGCCATTATAGGCACTGCAATGGCACAGGGCCCGAAGGTCAGGAATACACATTCAAATAAACATTTGAACAAAGGAACATTTGCTAGACCAAGGAGGATGAAAATAACTTCTTACTCAGAGAATTACTTCACCTTTGGACACTCAGCCAAATGGTCTCTTTCTCAAACAAGATGAAGATCCTAAATACCAGGGAGGAAAAAGAGATACTCACAGACTTTCTGATATCTTTTGAAGAGAGATCGATCAATTTCTTGTTCATAGACCATTCTTCATCAGATTCCATTATGGCTTTCTAAGAAATAGCCATTTATTAATGAAAAAATAGTTCATAAGCAAATACAAAGAGATAGTATAAAAATAAAGTAATACAGTGAATTAATCACAGGATATATTATACATGGTAATTCTTATTCTGAATGGATTAAGCTTTAATTTCTGTTATTTAAAACTGGACCTTCTTGATTTTTTTAAAGTCCTATCTTTAGCCAAGATAAGATTATTTCACTCATTCTTAATTTTTATACTAACTTTAGCCCAACTTTACATAATAAACACAATCCTTAGTAAGTCTAAGCAACTTAATATTGAACATAAGTTTGTAAACAAACATTCACAACTTCCTTATCTCATTCATAAAAATCTGCTCAAATAAACTTATTTAGTTTTACCGTCCTTTTCCAAATATTGAGAGTAATTTATAAGCTCTCTGGCAATCAAGCACTTGGACTATCTCTGGCCCTATAACAAAGAAGTAAAAATGCAGGAGGAATAAATACACAGAAATGGCATAAGACTTTCTAGGCTAAGCAACAGAACTAGTATTTATGGTAAAGAAATATTTAATAGAAAATCCAGGATCATGAGTATAAAATACTCTCATTTTTGTACAGTTATCATTATTAATGAAACAAATTTTAAACATACAATTAACAGTCTAATAAGCACAATTTAAAAACATCAGATATACTGCTGTTCCATATTTAAAGGGCCTGGATTGCTTGTGTTGACACTATACTGTAGCACATTTAATATAAAACTGAAGGGATCCCTGGGTGGCGCAGCAGTTTATCGCCTGCCTTTGGCCCGGGGCGCGATCCTGGAGACCCGGGATTGAATCCCACGTCGGGCTCCCGGTGCATGGAGCCTGCTTCTCCCTCTACCTATGTCTCTGCCTCTCTCTTTCTCTCTCTCTGTGTGTGACTATCATAAATAAATAAAAATTAAAAATAAAATAAAATGAAATAAAACTGAAGCCAAATCAAATAAATGCATCTTTAATGATCATGAAAAAGGTTTAATGTAGAAATGTGACACACTATCCTGTTGAGTGATGACATTTCTGTCGCCCACTGTGAGCAAACAGTGGCTGCCCCATCTTGCATCCCATTACCTCAAGGCTGACAGTCACAGTAATCAAAGATCCTCCTGAAGAAGTACCAACATACACACACAAAATTAAAGTATAATAACATCTTTCCCACCTGATTCTGTTTGACATGGAATCAGCATGGGTTGGGGGATTATCCGGCTCCTTCTTCTACTTCAACAGTATAATTCTTAAAAATCACATAGTCAATTGTTTTTAAAAATCTGTACAAAGAGGGGTGCCTGGGGGGCTCTGTCGGTTACGCATCTGACTCTTGACCTCAGCTCAGGTCTTGATCTCAGGGTCGTGAGTTCAAGCACCATACTGGGCTCCATGCTGGGTGTGAAACCTACTTTTAAAAAAAAGTCTTGGGGCACCTGGGTGGTTCAATCACTTCAGTGGCCAACTCTTGATTTTGGTTCAGGTCACAACCTCAGGGTCCTGGGATTAAGCCCCTCATTGGGCTCCCCTGCTCAGTGGGAAGTCGGCTTGAGGACTTGAGGACTTTCCTTCTGCCCTCTTTCTCTCTCAAGCATGCTCACACTCTTTCTCTCTCTCTCTAAAATAAATAAATAAATCTTTAAAAAAAATCTCTACAGAGGAAATAGATTTTCACCACCTCATTAACCTTAACAGGTCTTACAATCCTTCTTATTGGGATGTACAGTCCACATTGATAAACCTGACTATCCTATGTTGTCTAAATGTTGCACTGAAAAGTGTTCCTGTAATCACTTCACAAAACATGACCTCCTCTGATCACTGACATGTTACTGATTCATAGGTGGCTCTACATGGAAGCATTTACATTAATCTGTAAGTTAAACTGCACCCAGCTCAATATCAAGCCATGCTATTCAGTAAAAGCTGTCTGAATATTACAATGACACTTAACTGATTAAACACTCTAGTAATTATATGTCCAAAATGTATGTCAAGATTAGACACTGGTTTCTTCTTACAAACAGCATGATGAGGTATGAAATACTAAAAGAGCAGTAACTTATTTTAACAATTGTAATCTGTACTATTTGTATGTAACCATAGTAAGCTCTCGTGAATTTCAGTAAGTTTTTTTTAGAATTATGACTATAATTTTGACTTGAAAGTACTTCAAGGTAAAAACCTGATTTTTCATTTGAGAAATGAGAAATTAAAATAGAAATTTTAAATGACCATTTGACAGTTTATTCATACTTATAAATAAGCATGCTTTGTAAAGATCAAACTCCCAAATTTTCTTCTAAAGAAATGTGTAATACAGCGGAATTTTTTTGTGCTTTTACTTCATTTCTTTAGATAAAGTCTGACATAAGTATACATAGAGAAAAAAATACAAGAAAAAAGATAATCATATTCATAAAACAGCACCATAATGAAAAGATATGCATGCAAAGACTATCCTCAAATACCTTAAAATAGATGGGAGCCATGTCACCCACTTCCTTCGGGAGAGGGATGCACTCATAAACCATGTGACACTGCCTCTTCATGCCCATGTATGTTTCTAAAAAGATGCAGTCCAATCCTTTAACTTCAAACATCTTTACCAATGATTTTCTGAACATCTGAAGAAAGGAAAGTGGTTTGGTAAATAAAGCACTCAGAAAAAATATAAAATGTAAAAACAATAAAAGGTAAAGTAAATTCCTTTAAAATAAAAAAAATAAGTAGTAAACATTAAATTCTCTACTGTTACCTTATAGTTACTTTACTTTCTAAACCTACTACATTATTTCACATACTTAAGCAACATTTTTTTTAAACTGAAACTACTCTGCACTGTTTTATGTATATAGTGGAAATGGTTCCAAATAAACTAAAATAACAAAAGGAAGAGATAAAATCAAACTCAAGTAGTAAAATATGCAGAACTGACAGTAAAATCAGAGGAGAACAAAAACCTCCTGGAAGGCAGGCATGGAATTCCCTCACAGCTGCTTACCTATGCTCACAGCGTCCTTGTCCACTGGTTCCCTTCACTTGTAACCCTGCGTATTCAACTGGTCCCCTATTTTCACCTACAATCGTGTCCTAAACAAGTGTATGAAAGTCAAACACACTGAAGTTGAAAAGAGAGTGTTTTCTCTTCCCAAAGAACTCAACATAATTATGAAACCCCTACTTTTTATTATTTTCTACTTATTTATTTCACACTCCCAGGCCTGAGGGACAGTGGTTTGTGGAGGGTGTTTGGACAGAGCTCAGACATGCAGTCTAGGAAGACCACATGTATTCACAGGACAGCCCTTAGAGTAAAGGATGAAGCTAGGAAGGGGAGCAGGCTGGAGCCTGGCAGCCAGAAGCTGACTCCCCACCACCACCAAGGTGTCTAAGAATTCTAAATTCAAACCTGGCCTCGTAGAGTGTCATATAGTTATAAAGTACTAGTAGTATATTTGCCTAAATAGGAGGAAGAAACTTTTTTTATTTAGATTTGTCAGCTGATTTATAACTTTTTAAAATTTTAATTAAAATTTTAAATTATGATTGTAGATGAAGAAAATACAGAGATCTCATGTACATTTAATCCTGGTTCCCCAAACATCTTACAAAACCACAGTACAGCATCACAACCAGAATATTAACAAGGATACAGTTGAGATACATAGCAACTCCAACACTGTTAAGGATCCCTCTGCCCGCTTAAGCCACATTCACTCTCATCACATCAGCAACCATAAGTGTGTTCTCCATTTCTTTAATCCTAGCATTTCCAGAATGTTCTATCAACGGAATCACAATCTTTTGAGGTTGCTGTTCTTCACTCAGCATAACGTTGCTGTTCTTCACTCAGCATAACTCCCTGGAGATTCGGGGCACCTGGGTGGCTCAGTGGGTTAAACATCTGCCTTCAGCTCAGGTCATGATCTCAGGGTCCTGGGATCGAGCCCTACTTGGGCTCCCTGCTCAGCGGGGTGTCTGCTTCTCCCTCTCCCTCTGCTCCTCCCCCTTCTCTCTCTCTCTCTCTCTCAAATAAATAAATAAAATCTTTAAAAAAGAAAAAAAAAAAACCTGGAGATTCAATCTGGTTGTTGTTGAGACACTGCCTAGGGACACCACGGGAGGCACCTGTGCAGGCTCCCCAATCAGCCTCTATTGACATCCAATAGAGGGAGAGGCTACTTACTACTGCTATGTAGGGGATGGGAACTCTGAGATCCCACCAGATCTCTGATAATCACTTATTACTGATCACTCATCGCTTTTCTGTTTTGTATTCATTTTATAAAATAAGAGTAAGTAGGAAAAAAAAAGAAATCAAGTAATTGTAATCTGACATAAACTAGAGAGATATCTAATAAGCAATGGATACAGGATTTGCTTTTCATTTCTGGCCATGGCTATAAGGAATTTCAACACAGCCTCCCTACTTTAGATGCTCAATTTGTTGTTAAACTCAAAGTCTTGGCTAATAGCCTACAGGGGTGCAGATTATCCACCTACACTCTCATTATAAGGAGACTGTGAGGTAAATCATTAGAGATGACTAAAGATGATTGTTTCCCCTTTTAAAAATTTTCTGACTTTGGTACTATATAAAATCAAATTAATGGAGACAGTATGCACACAAATGAGGTTAAATTATGATTAAAAATAACAAAATATAAGCTATGGCATAGATATCTACATGGTAAAATTGATCATTCAAATCTTATAGTTGCCAAAGCCCTATTGTGATTTCTGCGGATAAAAACCCCTCCCCCCCAAAAAAAGCTGTTTTCATTAAATTGTTTCACTTTCCTCTTCTTGAGCAAACAAAGGAAACTAAATTTCCCAACCTCTCTAGGATTTAGGTGGGGACATATTTAATTCTGGGCAACAGAATGCATATCAAAAGGACAGTGTCACTTGTATGACAAGTGGCTTATGTGTCATTTGAAACTGTTAAGGGGTACTGTGCCCTTTTTGTATTCATTTTCTTTCATCCAAGGGGCTGAAAGAGAAGGATTCCACCACAGGAGAGCCTTTGCATGGAAGGAGCCTGGATACCTGATTTAATGACTAGAGGCAATCTGCCTTGGAGAACTGCCCAACCCACACTGGAATATGACATAAGAAATTAACTTCTGGAGCACCTGGAGGACCTAGTCTGTTGAGCATCTGCCTTTGGCTCAGGTCATGATCCCAGGGTCCTGGGATGGAGCCCCGCTTCGGGGCCTCATATCTCAGGTTTCTGCTGGGTGGGTGAAGAAGAATGCTCTTTCTCCTTCTGCCCCTCAATCCTGTGCTTGCTTTCTCTCTCTCCCAAATAAATAAATAAATCTTAAAAAAAAAAAAAAAAAGAAATTAACTCTTGCTGTTTTAGAGCACTGTGAGTCAGGCTTTGTCTGCAACAGCAGTGAAGAATAAAATGGGTGATCCACAAACAGTTAACTAACTGCCTTCTTCCCTCTACTTAATTGTATGTCACGACAGTTACCTTCATAGGCCTAGTAACAGATGCACAAAAAAATTAAAACACAAAACCAAATGGGAAAATATGACCATTTTTATAACATGTTTTTTTAGACTGTCTCTAGTTTGTTAACTGTTACTATGTTTCTGAATTGTTATTATGAATATTTTCAATTAATTGTAATTAATTTCATTACCTACTTCTGTGGTAAGATAATCTTATATGCTAGAAAAAGGAAAATCACTACTAGAGAGGAACTACATATTTGAAAACTAAGTTTTCTGAAGAAGGTAGAAGGTAGATAAAAAGTAGTAGCAGCAATAACAATGTAAATTCAGCTAATCTAAACATATCTCATAAACCTCCTTACTTCGTGTTTGCTCACAGCCCTTTCCTGGCTTAACTGTTTAGATGCTCGTTCTAGATACTCTCTGGACAATGGTGAAGAAGACAGACTCCAGATGTCATGAATCATAAATGAAAACTCAAAAACCTAAATTAGTAGTAATGCAAGAGTAGTTCAATATTATATATATAAACATCATACAAATAGTTTTGAGGAGGACACACACATACATTGAACAACCTCTCCTCTGTGTATAAAAGCCTTTAATTTAAAAATATGAGTTTAAGGACATAATTTGAGGTTATTCACTCCAATAAATCAGGATTTCCCTGAAGCTCGGTATAACACATACACTATATGTATTTAAATAATATTCATTCTTTAGGTTATACAACAACTAAACACTAAAGAAAGTTTTTAGTTCATTATTACAAGATACCAAAACTATTTAATGCTTCAGAGAGATATAGATACCTGGTGTTACGGGGATGCCATTCCCTATTTAGCTAACACATCTGGACTAAAATAACTTACAATATATTTAAGTAAATGATACTACAGAGTGTTGCAATTTTTCATTTGTATAAAGTCACATTATAACAATCCGGGTAAATATAAGAACAAAATTTTGAAATGAAAATTATTTTACTGGAAAGTATCAAACCTATTTAGGATTGATTATATAATATTAATACTATAATTTATTCAAGTTTTCCAAACAGAACATGTGTAAAGATAAAGTTATTCAAAGATAAATGTTATGAGACAGAATATAACATACATACTTAACTCTATACCCTCCATGGAGTGACCACTCAAAAATAATATTAAAGTAATTTTTAAAACAGTCCAAACCTATGAGAATAAAGAGAATGAGAGAAGACTTGTAATACATGACTTGAACACTAGAAAGATGATTCACGCCTGAGTGGTGTGGAGGAGGAGATTAGTGAAGGTGCAGCAAAAAGCAACCGGCGCAGACGAAACTCCTGGAAAAAAGCAATTAACACACCGAGACCCTCCTGGACTCTGGCAGAACACTCCAGGATCATTCTTTGGAGAAGGTAAATAATAAGGGAAAACCAGACACCACCAAGGCTGAAAACAGGGCTATTCCAGGAAATGGTATCCAAGGCTTCTGCCACCCCAGGCTTCTTCCTCAACTCTGCTGCCAGAACACTCGCAGGCTGTCTTAGAGGCACTTGGTGAGAGAGTGGTCTCTGAGAGTCTGATCACCACACAAGAAAGACCTGCCAGTACAACGCTGGAGGTTTCCCAGTGAGATGGCCCCCTCATAGCACTGGGCAGTGAAGCCCATGGCAGATAACGACCTCGCCCCCACACCACGAATCTGGATGCTTGCTTACAAAATGGACCTATGATGTCTGACTATAACATAAGCTCAAATATATCTGTCACACTGATAAGGGGACCTAAGTTTCACTATATATTTAATGAAACTAAAAATTTGGCTCTTACTCATTCAAAATCTGTGATATTCCCATATGCTCTGCCAAAACTTATCTTTACATTTTTCTATTAAGTAAGATCTAAAATTAAATTTAAATGTTACTAGAAGATGGAGATAAAAATCACTTAAAAGAAGTGTCTCCTTCATTTATAAACAGTATTCAAATAATGTTTTTTATATATACTCTAGAAGGGGTGAATAACCATAAGGATATTTAAAAGGTATGTCATTTGGAATTTTTTTAAAGATTCTTTATTTTTAAGTAATCTCTATACCCAAGTGGGGCTGAACTCGAAATCACAAGATCAAGAGTCACACATTCCACTGACTGAGCCAGCCACGTGCCCCAATTTGAATTTTTGAATATATCTGAAAAATAAGAACAAAAATCTCCAAAGCTACATTTCTTTAAATATGCTATAATTCAGATACTTTATTTGCTCACTATCTTATGCTAATTTATAACTTGTAGGAATCTCTTCTTTTACCATACAAAAAGAGCCATAATGCTATTATTTGTATAATAAAATAACTTGGCTTTTACTCCCTTGTTTAATTTTCCATAATGCATATGGCTCACAAAATCCACTAAACTATAATGTAACCTGTACAAGAATATACCATAACTTTGGGCAGAATTAATGATTTTATCTCTGCATTTCTCATAACACCTGGATTATCTTATATTCATGTACTCAATATCTACTGAACTGAATATATTTCTTCTTTATCTACCTCAATGTTTTCCATCAAGTAGCTTAATTTCTTGTAGAAATATAAAACACACAGACTAGATTCTTGTATTACTTAAAATCTTTTTGGCACTGTATTTTGCTCTAAGTTAAGCCAGTTTTACATGTATAAATTTTTAAAAGACATTCCAGAAAGTCTCAAAATAATTCCAAAAATCAAATTTGCATACTTTCCACTTTAAATTATTTACTGCACTGGCATCAACTGCTAGAAAAAATTTCTTTTTCACATCAAATATATTTGTCCACACTCTTGCCTGTGCTCAGCCACAAATGCATTAAAACAGTCTGCCCTTTACCTTTCACAGCATAAACTTAAAGATTATAAGAAGTTAGAGACTGTTTCATAATATGTAGTCAAAATATCTTCTCTTTCAGCATCTTTACCAGCATAATGCAAAGACTAAGTACACAGTCTCTTCTGAAATCTTACAATGTTCACATTTTCTAACTAGGGGGTCCCTGTAACCCCTATTCAAATGTCAAGTTTTAGAAAAGCAAGAGTTTTCTTTTATTTTATTTTTTAGTCATTATAAGGTCTTGAAATAATTGAGGAGCAGTTTCACCCATGTTGTGTTTTTCAGTTTCTTACAGAATCAGTCACAAAAAAAGAAAAAAGAAAAGAAGAAAAAAGAAAAAAAAAATCCTTGAATTCAAAAGCTGGGCCAGGTTATAAAGGGAAAAGTATAGAAATAAAGGCTAATAGAAAAATCATAGCATCACAGGCCAGTTCCATTGGAGGAAAATATGGTAACTGTTCCAAAGGAAACTCTTGACTTCCAAATTTATTCTTTATTATCTGAAAATATCTTTCCTTTCAGCTATAATCTATTATCTTACTGTGTTAGGAATGATTATCTCATGCTCCACAAAAGCATGGATTAAAAATCTTACATTGAAATTTTAAGTAAAAATAATTATTACATTGCCACAGTTTATCTAATACACAAAACTTTTGGTTCTATATCTGAAACTAATGTGTTATACATCAATTATATCTCAATAAAAACTTTTTTAAAAGCTTACAAAAGATAGAGTACAAAGGGAAATAAATAAAATAAAAACGTAGTGCGTGGTGAAAACATGATTACACAACTAGGGAAATGTGTAAATTCAGAAAGTAAAATCACTGGTCAAAGGTATAAAAAACCTACTGGAATTTACCAACAATAGTTTGTAAAGATTGCTCATGAGCATTACAAGGATGAGCATGATCACACTGACCTGAATTTCCTCCCAGACATCTTCATCCAACAAGGTAGATGCTCTATGGTGCTGCAAAGGGACTATCAGGCAGTGCCCCTCAGTAAGAGATTGGAAGTTGGGTAAACATAAATAAACCTAGAAGGGGAAACATTACAAAGTGAAATGTTATTGTATTTATTCTCAGTTGTGACAAATGAGCCATGGGAAACATGGCTCATATTTCATAAGGTATGCTTGTTTATAAGCAATATATTTTAATGTTTTTAAAGATAGCTGGTAGATTTTTAAACTTTTAAAAGCCATGAAGATAGATTTTAACACACTGGAAATTTATGGTGTATGTCTCAATTTTAACTGTTACATGTATATCAGAGATTGAGTTTACCCAAGGGCAAAATGAATGACACTTTATCCTTGGCCTGAGAAAGTTTTTGCTTATTGAAATAACACAACTTTTGGCAAGAATGAAAAAATACATGGCAATAATAGATAAGTCTAACTGGTGCCTATGAATCAGACATTCCTTCTCTCAGTGGCTGAACAGAGAGAATCAATCCAACTAAGAAAAGAAATGTATTCTGGATGGCTTTACTGCTCTGGTTAAGTTCTATATATTTAAATACATGTATTACCTAACAAAATTGGTGCTATTTTTTCACTATACACAAACTGTCTTTTAAAAAAAATCGGAAAAAAAAAATCAGGGTGCCTGGGTGGCTCAGTGGTTGAGCTTTTGCCTTTGGCTCAGGTCGTGATCCTGGAGTCCTGGGATCGAGTCCCGCATCAGGCTCCCCACAGGGAACCCTGCTTCTCCCTCTGCCTATGTCTCTGCCTCTCTCTCAGTGTCTCTTATGAATAAATAAATAAAATCTTTTAAAAAATGAAAACAAAAGTCAATCTGTATGTATATAGTGAGCAAACAGTGTTCATGAGGAACATAAATAATATTCTGCAAAGGGGCTTGATCTTATGAGTAGATACAGAAATTTACCTAAATTTACAGTAAAATCATAACCATATTCAAAATTAAAAACAATATCAGTACTGATTCATTAATTGCAACAAATTTCTAACTTGTAAATTTGCTTACTACTGTCAGATGTTAATAACAGAAGAAACTGGACATGGTATATATGGAACTCTGTACTGACTTCTTAATTTTTCTGTAAATCTAAAACTGTTTTAAGGAGCACCTGGGGGGCTCAGGTCATGATCCCGAGGTCCTGGGATCGAGCTCCATGTTGAGCTCCCTTCTCAGTGGAGAGTTTGCTTCTCCCTCTCCCCAACCACCCTCTCGTGCTCTCTCTCTCTCGCTCTCAAATGGAAGTTTTTTAAAAATAAAAAATAAAACTGTTTTTAAAAACAAAGCCTACTTGAAAAAAAAAAGTAAAGCACAGTGTTAAGGAGGTAGATAGATGACTTTTATTTTTTAAAAAGGAGGAAGAAGGCAAAAACAGCTGATGATCAGGAGTTATTTAACTCTGTGACTCTAATGAGTACTAATATAGTTCATTAGTGTATTTGCCTTGAAGATATTAATTTTAAATGTTAGAAATTCAAGCCAAGGGAGAATTACTGAATTGCTTTGAAATATTATATACTGTTTCAACTTAATGGCAAAGCAATTCCTTGGAAACTCAAAATCATGGATGATTAACTTAGGTTATAGCTAAGAGGAATAATTTATTTTTTATTCAGATTAATTAAATGACCTGTTAGATATTGTAGGACATGGAAGAAATTCCATCTAATCAATATTTCAATATTTCTACATTTTAAAATATTCAGAGACAAAAGGCTGAATGTCGATGGTAGTTTTTAGAGCAAAGATTACACATTAAAGCAGAGGTGGAGCAAGGAGAGACTCTGTTTTTTTTTTTTTTTTTTTATTCTAAACTGAAGTACAAAGACCATCCAGGAGGGAACAAACAGATCAACCAACTCTCAGGAAGTCACAGGCAAAGAGAAGCATTTAATGCTGTTAGAGAAGACTTGTCGGAGAGTGTAGAGATCATGGCAGAAGAGGACCAGCGAGGAGAATGGAACAGCACAGTATTCACTGGCCAGCCTTTTGCTTTCACAAGTGCACAAGCAATGCCCACTTCAGGATGCAGCCTACACAGCAGAAAGCTGGCAGGAGGTCATACACTGGCACTGTCTGCCCCACACGCCCACTCCCAGACACAGCCAGTCCCCAGCACCGGGGATGGGAATAACCCCAACTTTCTCCTCAAGCACAGCAGGAAACATTTAGTGTTACTTCATGTTCAATCTGTTCTTACACTTTTAAAAGATGGGGAATGGATGAAGATAAATGAAATATTTATAATGTTGTAACTACAAAAATGTATTACTGCTTATGTAAAGGTCTGCGAGGTAACTTAGACAATACAAGTTACTAGTTCTGGTGGTTTTTATTTTAATTGAATAAATTATAAATGGAATTTTCACATTTACCTTTTTGAGAAAGTTTGGAAGGAAAGAAAGACAAAGAAGGGTAAGGAAGTAAATTAAAGAAACCAAAATACAAAAGCGGTAGGTTGATAGTCTTTAACAATCTACACATACTAAAGACTAGAATCCAAATGGAAAAGCCCCTGCCAGCTGTTTGGCTCACAGGGGGTGTATCTCCTGTGCTCACAAGAAACAAATTAACAAACACACGTACATGCAATGCCCAAATTGCCAGCTCCTGATTGAGCCTTCATCCATTCACTTCTGCTCCCACTCCACTCCAGCTACCCTGGCCTTTCCATTCCAGAATGCCACCTCCTTCCCTCCTCGGGGTTCTTCTCTCACTGACACCCCTTCCCAAAACAGGAGTCACCATCTCAAAAAATCCAGTCACTTCATCCCATTTTCCTGCTTTATCTGCTTTAGGACAACACTTTCCTCAATCAGGACAATTGTTAGTGTTTCTTTTCTTCCCTATTTTACTACAACACAAGCTCTGCAAGCACATCTGAGTCTGCTTTTCCCCAGAACTATTAGGGTCTGGTATATTGGGAACACAGTAATTCCTCACTAGTAAGAATTAAGTCGTCAAATATTTACTGAAATGAGTGACTACAAACACATACTGTCTATATACAATGGGATATATGTTTGGTAAACAACAGGATTCATGCTTGGTGGACGATGATGACTAGTTACCTCTGCCCTCACAGAACTTACTGATGATAAGTAAGTCCCTTATTGAGAGGGACTCAATAAATGAGTAAAATACAGTAAAATTTTGCAAATTATGAGATAGTCTGTAAAGAAACAAATAGGTTCTATGAGAAAGTAAGGGAAGAAACAGAAACTACTTTAGACTGAGTATTTCTGAAGTGGTTTTATTACCAAGAATCAAGTGCCAACCATGGAAATAAGGTCATGCCACTGATACATGGCTGAGCCAGAACTGGAGTCCTGGTGGTCCAGCCCAGCCACAAAGTGCAGGGCCTTTGGCATCACCCAATGCTTCTTCTCTGACAGAAGAATCACACAAAATTTGAGCTTTGTGTCACCTAAATATTTACACTCGCTCTAGAGAAGATTCTAAGAATCATGGGAAGTTAGAAAAGAAAAATACTTAAAACACAGAATAAGGGAAGCACAGATTAGAATGCTGTAAGAGTCTGAAGAAAGAGGCAAATCTGCACAAAGCGTATCATTTCCTCAGGGCAATAAACGTTCTGTTTCATACCTTAACACCTATGGCAACGATAAGGTGCTTGGGAAACTGAGAGCTGTCAAAACAATACAGACATTTCTCCATTTGTGCAGCCAAACTCTGGTGCTCGGCAATTGCTTTCCTTCTCTGGTTCTCTTCCTCTTCACCAGAACGTTCTCTCTCAGCTGCTTTGGAGACAAACATGTCATCTAGAGTGTAATAGTCTCCATCTGTTTTTCCCATAAACTGAAAAACCAAAATAACAGGAGTGGGGAGAAGGCTGTGGTTAACATATTACTGTACTGTAGTGACTGAAGTCATATCTGTAAGCTCTATGGTAAAACTTTTAAACTAAAAAAAAAAAAAAAAGAAAAGAAAAGAAAAAAATAAAGAAAGAAAAACATGATTAAAAATTTAAGCTTGATTTTCAAGGTCAATCAAACCTCATCAACAACATCATCATCACAGCTAATGTTTGCTGAGTATCTACCATGTACAATTTTATGCGATTGTTTTATACTCCCATGAGAAAAAGACATGATCATTTCTATTTAATAGATAAAGAAATTGAATCACAGAGAAGTTAAGAACTACCTTCATTTTTAAATTAGCATATGCTCCATAGAGAATATAAATAAACATTTTTCAACTGTATCTCCAGGTGGCTTCTCCTTACCTCTCCAAACACAACTGTAGTCAGAGTCATTCTTTTAAAACAAAAATTTTATTTACTTATTTTATTTATGTCTTCAGAGAACTCCACATTGTGTAAAGGATCAAGTTCAGACTCTGTCTGCCTACTAAATCACATACACAGACAAGCATAGAGGTCAACAGTTTGGACTCTTTCGTCAGAATGACCGTGGGAGAGTTCTAGCTCCTGTGTGTATTAGCCTTGGGCAAGTTATGTACCTCTCTGTGCTCCCCACATGTTTTACCTCCTCCTTTCACAATGGTTGTAACAATACTATCTACCTGATAGGTTATCTTGCTTAATCCCCACAACACATGCCTGCACAGTAAGGAGTCACAAATGTGAGCCAACATGACCATTACAATCCTCCTCATAATGATTACATCCCCACTTAAACTTTATGCTCTGGTCATCATCCTGTTTTCAGTCCCCAAAAGTACTGCTACCTTCAGGCTTTGCACATCCTGCTCCTGACCAATTCTACCCTCAATTTTGCCATTCTACTCCCAGTTGTTTTCCAGTCTGAGGCTTACATGTAGTTGTCACCTCCGAAAAAAGGACTTTCCTGGATCTCCCAAGATCCTCTGGTACTGTTCACCAGGTTCATGAGGAGCACATTATATCATAACTGCTCATTACCTTGTGTTTTTCTTCCATTAGACTAAGTTCTAAGTACCAAAAGAGAAGTACCATCAAGAGGACCTAACGGTATTGAAATTTATGCACCTAATTATTGAGTTTCAAAGTATATGAAGCAAAGACTTGATAGAAATGCAGAAGGAATACACAAATCCACAATGGCAGTCAGAGATTTAAATACCCCTTCTCAATAACTGAAAGAACAAGGAGAAAATCATTAGGTTCAGAAGATCTGAATAAACTATCAACAAAGTTGACCTAACATTGACAGAAATTCTATCAAACATCAGCAGAATCCACATCTTCTTAGGAGCACAGAGAACATTTACTAAGGGATGATATTCTTGATCATAACGCAAGTCCTCATAAATTGTAAAGAATTCAGGTAATGTAAAGTATATAAAGACAATGGAACTAAATTAGAAATCACAAAAGAAACACATCTGGAAAACTGCCAAGTATTTGAAAATTACACAGCCCAGTTCCAAATAACCCATGTATCTATCAAATAAATAAATAAGAAAATCAGAAAGTATTTTGAAGTGCAATAAAATACAGGCAAATTTATGGGATGTTGCTAGAACAGTACTTAGAAGGACAATTACAGCACCAAACACTTATGTGAGAAAACAAGAGAGGCCCCAAAGCAATGATGTCAACATCCACCTTCAAGTAAAAAAAAAAAAAAAAAAAAAAAAGAATAAAATGTCATTACTGATAGAACCAGGTAAAAATCAGAAACCAGATAATAATTATTAGTAGTAATGTGTCTCTCTGAGCACATCAGTGTCTTTGTCTATAATTTATTTTTTTCTTCTATTTTTCTCCATATTAATCCTCATATATATGAATGTCTGCATTCTTTCATGTTTGTCTATTTATATGAACTGCCCAGATTTACAATTATTTTACCTTCAGACCTTTATCTCAACCATAACACATTACATTTTTAAAAATATCACAGTCACTAATTATTTTCATAAGAGTGACAAACCACGTGCTAGGTACTAACAGAAACCTTATGTAAATTACTCTCTCATCCAAACATCTCTACAACTTAGAAATTGTCATCCTCTAAATCTAACATGTAATTGTTAGATTTAAAAAATCATAGCTATTATGAGACAGAAGCAGGAATTCACCACAGGTATATATGACTGTAAAAATGAAGAGTATATGACATACAGTGAGCCTTTCTAAAAAATCCATCTTTAAAAGACAGAAAGGGGGATGCCTGGGTGGCTCAGTCGGTTAAGGGTCTGCCTTCAGCTCAGGTCATGATCTCAGGGTCCTGGGATTGAGCCCTGCATGGAGGCTCCCTGCTCAGCGGGAAACATGCTTCTCCCTCTCCCTCTGCCTGCCGCTCCCCCTGCTTGTGCTCTTTCTTTCTACCAAACAAGTAAAATCTTTTTTAAAAATAAATTAAAAAATAAAGGATAAAAAGGGTGTAATTTAAATATAGTCTACGAAGCAGCATAGAGAAATAGGGGAAAAAAACAAATAAACCTTAAATTTCATCTAGAATAAATACACCCAACTGAGTGAAGGTGCTTACCAGAGAACAGACATAAATACAGTGGGTATTTATCTTTTCTAAAGTATATCAGTAGGAGAATATGTACTTCCACATGTACCTGGTGCCTCAAATGACATATTGTTATAAAAACGCTGTTATTAAAAACCAGTTCATGAGTGATCAGGGATTATAATCAACTCAAGTCAAATCTTTTCTATATGGAAGACAGTACTTCTATTCTTTAAGTCTATGTTCCACAGATGTTGTCAAACTTCTCTGATTTATTCATAGTTTTGAATTAAATAGAGTACAGTCTTGCCTCTTAAATCTGCATAATTCTTCAAATACAAAATTGATTTTTCAACACAACTACAATTTCCCTCTCCTATACCCTCTAATTATTTGAATTTTTCCCATTATGTTCTATTTGGACTTTGATCCTAAGTGCTTTTAATTTATTAACCATGTACACATCTTCTGTGACCTTCAGGACAGCATCTTCCTATATTTGACAACATAAAATGTTTTCATGCATTGAATGTTAACAGAGTGGAGAAGTGAGTCTATGAAGGGGAAAAAGCAAAAACTTTCTGGCAGAAAGGAGATGAAGAAAGAAAAGAGAATGAAAATAAGACTCTTCATTATTTAGGTAGAATCCTAAAGAAAACTGATGGAATGGACAAGCTCAAGTTCATACACCATGAATTTTAAAATTCTGAGAATCTCTTTTTCAAACAAATCAGGAAAATGTGGTAAAATTACCACAATAAGAGACGTAAAAGGAGGAAGATCATCAAAAGTAATCTACAGATTCAACACAATGCCTATCAAAATCCCAATGTTTTCTGCAGAAATAGAAAAATCCATCATAAAATTCATATTGGATGGATCTCGAGGAACTAAAAACAGATAAAACAATCTTAAAAATGAGCAAAAGTTGAGGTCTCACACTTCCTGAATTTAAAACTTACTTCAAAGTGACAATAACCAAAACAGCATAACACATCATAAAGATGGACACTCAGCCTAGATATAAGCTCTCTCATAAATGGTCAAAATATTCTCAACAAGAATGCCAAGACCACTGAAAGGGGAAATGACAGTCTCTTAAACAAATGGTATTGGGAAAACGATAATTATATGGCAAAAAAAAAAAAAAAAAAGTTGAATCCTTAATTTATACCATATATAAAAATTAACTCAAAACAGGTCTCAGACTTAAACCTAAAAAGTAAAACTCTAAAACTCTTGGAAGAAATCATAGAGGACAGCTTCCTGACATTAAATTCAATAATGATTTATTGGTTATGGCAACAAAGCACAGGCAACAAAAATAAAATAGATAACCTGGACTTCATCAAACTCAAAGATTTTGGTGCACCAATGGATACTGTCAACAGAGTGAAAAGGCAGCCCACAGAATAGGAGGAAATCTTTGCAAATCATGTATCCAAAATATATAAAGAATTTCTACAATGCAATAACAAAAAACTAAAAACACAAAAACAAGCAACCTTATTTAAAACTAGACAAAAAATAATAATAATAAAAAATAAAACTAGACAAAGGTTCTGAGGCAGACATTTCTCCAAGGGTACAGAAATGTCTAGAAATGCCCAATTGGCACAGAGAAATACAAATCAAATCTACAATGAAATTACCACTTGAGGCTCAGGAGATGGTCAAAATGCAAGATTCAGATAATAATAAGTGTTGACAAGGATAGAGAAATCAGAACCTTCACACAATGTTGGTGGAAATGTGACATGGCACAGTTTCTTTGGAAAACAGTCTGGTAGTTCTCAAACAAATATAGACTAACAAATAACAATTAAACATATGGGTTACCATATGACCTGATAATTCCACTTCCGGATATACGCCCAAGAGAAATGAAAACATATGTCTAACAAAAAGCTTACATAAATCTTTATGATAGGCAATATTAATCATAACAGCCAAAGACAGACAATCCCAATGCCCACCAACTGACGAACAGATCAACAAAATGTGTGAAATCTCTACAACACAGTATTAGGAGGCTACAAAAAAGAAATGAAGCACAGTCGCCTGCTACAACAGGAGCTTGTAAAAACATCATGCTAAGTCAAAGACACCGATCACAAAAACTGACGATCCTATAAGTGAAATCCAGATCAGGGAAATCTGCAAAGAGAGAAAATACATCTGTGGGTCTCTTTAGGGTGGGGATCGAAGGGGCTGAAAGAGTTGGCGGGGAACAGCTAAAGGTTACATGGTTCCTTCCTGAGGTGATAAAAATGTTCTGAAATTGATGGTGGTAATGGTTACACATATCTGTAAGTATGCTAAAAGCCACTGAATTGTACACTTTAAATGGATGAATTGTATGCCATAATGAATTATATCTCAGTAAAAGCTAGTAAATAAAAAATTAACATTACCCAAAGAGACATAAGGCCTTTGCCCTCTGTCTCCTGAAGGAAATCCTGAAACCCTGGGAAAGTCCTGCCTGATAAGACTGGCTTTGTTTGCCTGGGGGCCCTGTGTCACACCAGATAGTCTATGCTAACAATGGTGCAGGCCTGGGGCCAGCCAGGATCAGCTCCACCTCAGGAGTAGCTGGAAATGAAAGTCATTCTCACATAAACCAAGTCTACATGACCAAAACCCACTAAAAACCCTGCACGTTCAGGCTCAGGCTCAGGCTCAGGTAAGCTTCCATAGTGGAGATCCTCTGTGCATATTTCACACGTCAGTGCTAGAAGAAGTTGGTGCTGTCCACCACTCACTAGGAGAAGACAAACAGAAGCCTGACGCTTGGAAGCTCCTACACTCAGCTCTAGGCGCCTCTTCCCTGGGCTGACTTCATACCTGCATTCCTTCACTGTAATCAACTTTAAGTGTGAGTATAACAGCTTTGGGCGAATTTTGTGACTTCTCATAGCAAAATACCAAACCAAAGGGTGGCCTTGGGGATCCCTGAACTTGAACTGGTGTCTGAAGCAAAGGTGCTCTTGGGGAGTCTAACATGGTGGATACATAATAGCCAAATGCAACATACAAATACAGTCAGGGAAGGCAAGGTGGTGGAAGAGTAGGGTCCCCAAGTCACCTGTCCCCACCAACTTACATAGATAACTTTCAAATCATCCTGAAAGCCCACGAATTTGGCCTGAGATTTAAAGAGAGAACAGCTGGAATGCTACAGATAGAAGAGTTTGCGTTTCTAACAAGGTAGGAAGATGGGAAAAAAAGGAAGGGAAGGAAGGGAAGGAAGGAAGGGAGAGCAAGAGAGCGAGAGAAAGAAAGAAAGAAAGAAAGAAAGAAAGAAAGAAAGAAAGAAAGAAAGAAAGAAAGAAAGAAAGAAAGAAAGAAAGAAAAGAAAAGAAAAGAAAAGAAAAGAAAAGAAAAGAAAAGAAAAGAAAAGAAAAGAAAGAAAGAAAGAAAGAAGAAAGAAAGAGAGAAAGATTCGATGGGGGAAGAAAAGAAGAAAAAAAGAAAAAGAAAGAAAGAAAGAAAGAAAGAAAGAAAGAAAGAAAGAAAGAAAGAAAGAAAGAAAAGAAAGAAAGGAAGGAAGGAAGGAAGGAAGGAAGGAAGGAAGGAAGGAAGAAGAAAGAAAGAAAGAAAGAAAGAAAGAAAGAAAGAAAGAAAGAAAGGAAAGAAAGAAAAAGAAGAAAGAAAGAAAGAAAGAAAGAAAGAAAGAAAGAAAGAAAGAAAGAAAGAAAGAAAGGAAGGAAGGAAGGAAGGAAGGAAGGGAAAGATTCGACGGAGGGGAAGGGCCCCTGCGAGGAGCCGGGCTAAGCCTGGGCGGCCAAAACCTCCAAGACGGAAAAGCCCAGCCCCAGAGAAGCGGGAACTTTAAAAATCCACACCACATTCTTCCAGGGCTGGAGACCTGGCCACCACCAGTGGGGTTCTTCCTCCTGGTGTCACCCTGCGCCTGGGAGGGTCAGGGATGCCAGGGAACAGGGGGCTCACAAGAAAAACAGCTCCCACTGAGCCCAGCGACTGGCAGGGGCGGGGCAGCTCCCCCAGGTGCACACACCTGAGAATCAGCACAGCAGCCCCTCCCCCAGAAGACTACCTGGAAAGACAGAGGAAAAGCAAGTTCTTGAACCAGCAGCGCTGAAAAGCTCCAGGGGAAGTCGAGGGATTTACAGTATATAGAACGAGAGGATTCCCTTCTTTGTTTTTTGTTTTTGTTTTTGTTTGTTTACCTAGTACAACTCGTTTTTAGACACTCTGCACTGAGCAAAATGACTAGAGGGAAGAACTCACCACAAAAGAAAGAATCAGAAACAGTACTCTCTTCCACAGAGTGACAGGATTCGGATTATAATTTGATGTCAGAAAGCAAATTCAGAAGCACAATTATAAAGCTACTAGTGGCTCTGGAAAAAAGCATAAAGGATTCAAGAGACTTCATGATTGCAGAATTAAGATCTAACCAGGCCAAAATGAATAATCAATTAAATGAGATGCAATCCAAACGAGAGGTCCAAACTTAATGAGGTAGAAGAAAGAGTGAGTGACATAGAAGACAAGTTGATGGCAAGGAAGGAAGCTGAGGAAAAAAGAGAAAAACAATTAAAAGATCACGAGGAAAAGTTAAGGGAAATAAATGACAACCTCCGAAGGAAAAATCTATGTTTAATTGAGGTTCCAGAGGGTGCTGAAAGGGACAGAGGACCAGAAAGCATACTTGAACAAATCATAGCTAAAAACGTTCTTAACTTGGGGAGGGAAACAGGCATTCAGATCCAGGAGATAGAGAAATTCCCCCCTAAAATCAATAAAAAATGTTCAACACCTCAACATTTAATACTGAAAATTGCAAATTCCAAAGATAAAGAGAAAATCCTTACACAGCAAGAGACAAGAGATCCCTAACTTATAAGGGGAGAACTGTTAGATTAACAGCCAACCTCTCCTCAGAGACCTGGAAGGCCAGAAAAGGCTGGCAGGATATATTCAGAGTCCTAAACGAGAAGAACATGCAGCCGAGAATACTCTATCCAGCGAGGCTCTCATTCAGAATAGAAGGAGAGATAAAGAGCTTCCAGGATAGGCAGAAACTGAAAGAATATGTGACCACCAAACCAGCTCTGCAAGAAATATTAAGGGGGACTCCGTAAAAGAAAGAGGAAGTTCAAAGAAATAATTCACAAAAACAGGGACTGAATAGGTATTATGAGGACACTAAAATTCCTATCTTTCAATAGTTACTCTGAACGTGAATGGGCTTAATGATCCTATCAAAAGACGCAGAGTTGTTGGACTGGATTAAAAAAGCAAGACACATCTATTTGCTGTCTACAAGAGACTTATTTTAGGCCTAAGGACACCTCCAGCCTGAAAATGAAAGGTCGGAGAACCATTTACCATTTAAATGGTCCTCAAAAGAAAGCTGAGGTAGCAATCCTTATATCAGGTAAAGTTTAGCCCAAAGACTGTAGTAAGAGATAAAGAGGGACACTATATCAGGCTTAAAGGATCTATCCAACAAGAGCACCTAACAATCATGAATATTTATGCCCCTAATGTGGGAGCTGCCAAGTATATCAATCAATTAATAACCAAAGTAAAGACATATTTAGATAATACATTTATACTGGAAGACTTCAACACAGCGCTTTCTGCAAATGACAGATCTTCTAAGCACAACATCTCCAAAGAAACAAGAGCTTTAAATGATACACTGGACCAGATGGATTTAACAGATATTTACAGAACTTTGCATCCAAACGCAACTGAATACACATTCTTCTCAAGTGCACATGGAACTTTCTCCAGAATAGACCACATGCTGGGTCACAAATCAGGTCTTAACCAATACCAAAACATTGAGATTGTCCCCTGTATAGTTTCAGACCATAATGCTTTGAAACTAGAACTGAATCACTGGAAGAAATTTGGAAGAAACTCAAATACGGGGAGGTTAAAGAGCATCCTGCTAAAAGATGAAAGGGTCAACCAATAAATTAGACAAGAATTAAAAAGATTCATGGAAACTAATGAGAATGAAGATACAACCATTCAAAGTCTTTGGTATATAGCAAAAGCAGTCCTCAGAGGGAATTACACTGCAATACAAGCATCCCTCAAAAAACTGGAAAAAAACTCAAATACACAAGCTAACCTTGCACCTTAAGGAACTGGAGAAAGAACAGCAAATAAAATCCACATCCAGCAGAAGAAGAGAGTTAATAAAGATTCGAGCAGAACTCAATGAAATAGAGACCAGAAGAACAGTAGAACAGATCAACAAAACCAGGAGTTGGTTCTTTGAAAGAATTAATAAGATAGATAAACCATTAGCCAGCCTTATTAAAAACAAAAGAGAAAAGACTCAAATTAATAAAATCATGAATGAGAAAGGAGAAATCACTACCAACATCTAGGAAATACAAACGATTTTAAAAATGTATTATGAGCAGCTATATGCCACTAAACTAGGCAATCTAGAAGAAATGGACGTATTTCTGGAAAACCACAAACTACCAAAACTGGAACAGGAAGAAATAGAAAACCTGAACAGGCCAATAACCAGGGAGGAAATTGAAGCAGTCATCAAAAGCCTCCCAAGACACAAAAGTCCAGGGACAGATGGCTTCCCAGGGGAATTCTATCAAACGTTTAATGAAGAAACCATACCTATTCTCCTAAAGCTGTTTTGAAAGACAGAAAGGGATGGAATACTTCCAAATTCATTCTATGAGGCCAGCATCACCTTAATTCCAAAACCAAAGACCCCACCAAAAAGGAGAATTATAGACCAATATCCCTGATGAACATGGATGCAAAAATTCTCAACAAGATACTGGCCAATAGGATCCAAAGTACATTAAGAAGATTATTCACCATGACCAAGTGGGATTTATCCCCGGGATGCAAGGTTGGTTCAACACTCATAAAACAATCAACCTGACAGATCATATCAACAAGAGAAAAACCAAGAACCATATGATCCTCTCATTAGATGCAGAGAAAGCATTTGACAAAATACAGCATCCATTCCTGATCAAAACTCTTCAGAGTGTAGGGATAGAGGGAACATTCCTCAGCATTTTAAAAGTCATCTATGAAAAGCCCACAGCAAATATCATTCTCAATGTGGAAACACTGGGAGCCTTTCCCCTAAGATCAGGACCATAACAGGGATGTCCACTCTCACCACTGCTATTCAACATGGTACTAGAAGTCCTCACCTCAGCAATCAGGCAACACAAAGAAATAAAAGGCATTCAAATTGGCAAAGAAGTCAAACTCTTCCTCTTTGCAGATAACATAATACTGTACATAGAAAACCCAAAGACTCCACCCCAAGATTGCTAGAACTCATACAGCAATTCTGCAATGTGGCAGGATACAAAAATCAATGTCCAGAAATCAGTGGTATTTCTATACACTAACAATGAGACTGGAAAAGAGACGTTAAGGAATCAATCCTATTTACAACTGCACCGAAAAGCATAAGACACCTAGGAATAAACCTAACCAAAGAGGTAAAGGATCTATACCCTCAAAACTACAGAACACTTCTGGAAGAATCTGAGGAAGACACAAAGAGATGGAAAAATATTCCATTCTCATAGATTGGAAGAAATGACATTGTGAAAATGTCAATGCTACCCAGGGCAATTTGCACATTTAATGCAATCCCTATCAAAATACCACGGACTTTCTTCAGAGAGTTAGAACAAATAATCTTAAGATTTGTATGGAATCAGAAAAGACCCCAAATAGCCAGGGGAATCTTAAAAAAAGAAAAAAAAAAAAACAGCTGGGGGCATCACAATGCCAGATTTCAGGTTGTACTACAAGGCTGTGATTATCAAGACAGTGTGGTACTGGCACAAAAACAGACACATAGATCAATGGAACAAAATAGAAAACCCAGAAATGGGCCCTCAACTCTATGGCGAACTAATATTCAATAAAGCAGGAAAGACTATCTACTGGAATAGGGCAGTCTCTTCAATAAATGGTGCTGGGAAAATTGGACAGTCACGTGCAGAAGAATGAAACTGGACCATTCTCTTACACCATACACAAAGATAAACTCAAAATGGATCAAAGATCTAAATGTGAGACAAGAATCCATCAAAATCCTAGAGGAGAACACAAGCAACACCCTTTTGAACTTGGCTACAGCAACTTCTTACAAGATATGTCTATGAAGGGAAACAAAAGTAAAAAAGAATTATTGGGACATAAGATAAAAAGCTTCTGCACAGCAAAAGAAACAGTCAACAAAACTTAAAGACAACCTACAGAATGGGAGAAGATATTTGCAAATGACATATCAAATAAAGGGCTACTACCCAAGATCTATAAAGAACTTATGAAACTCAATAGCAAAGAAACAAACTATCCAATCATGAAATGGGCAAAAGACATGTACAGAAATTTCACCAAAGAAGACATAGACATGGCCAACAAGCACATGAGAAAATGCTCTGCATCACTTGCCATCAGGAAAATACAAATCAAAACCACAATGAGATACCACCTCACACCAGCGAGAATGGGGAAAATTAACAAGGCAGGAAACAACAAATGTTGGAGAGGATGTGGAGAAAGGGGAACCTCCTACACTGTTGGTGGGAATGTAAACTGGTGCAGCCACTCTGGAAAACTGTGTGGAGGTTCCTTAAAGAGTTAAAAATAGACCTGCCCTATGACCCAGCAAATTGTACTTTGGGGATCTACCCCAAAGATACAGATGTAGCGAAATGTTTATAGCAGCAATGTCTGCAATATTCAAACTGTGGAAGGAGCCTCGGGATCCATTGACAGATGAATGGATAAAGAAGATGTGGTCTCTATATATAATGGAATATTCCTCAGCCATTAGAACCGACGAATACCCACCATTTGCTTCAACGTCGATGGAACTGGAGGGTATTATGCTGAGTGAAGTAAGTCAATCGGAGAAGGACAAACAGTATATGGTCTCATTCATTTGGGGAATATAAAAAATAGTGAAAGGGATCATAGGGGAAAGGAGAGAAAATGAGTGGGAAATATCAGAGAGGGTGACAGAATATGAGAGACACCCAACTCTGGGAAATGAACAAGGGGTGGTGGTGGAAAGGGAGGTTGGGGGGATGGGGTGACTGGGTGACAAGCATTGAGGGGGCCATTGACGGGATGAGCACTGGGTGTTATATGCTATATGTTGGCAAATTGAACTCCAATGAAAAATAAATACATACATACATACATACATACAAACACAGTCAGATCCTGGATCTCAAAAACAAACAAACAAAAAAAAACCAAAAGATCCCAAATACTATAAAAATTTAAATATAGGTTATACATTAACGTTTTTAAAGTAAAGAGATGGTTCTTCATGGTACGCAGGCACCACCCACAAGTGCACAGCCCCAGTCCTCGGGGTCCATACTGGAACAGCCCTGAGACAGTGGTGAAAAGGAAAGCCTCTCAGTAAGAAGAATACTCAGCAGGGCATCTAGTTGTTGGTTCTGCCTGGAAGGAGAGATAGCCAGAGCTACAGGTCCCAACTGATTCCTGAACTCTGGCTAACAGTTTGGGCAGGGATCTGTACAGAACACAGTCAGAGAATCAGCAACCAAGAGGTCTGGGGAAGAAATATGTGGATGGGTCTCTCCAAACTGATATAGAAGAAGAAGACATCTGAGGCTTTGGTGAAAACATTTATGTCACTAGCCCTCCTACCTTGCTCCAAATAAGGTTATGAACAGGGTAGCCAGGCAGGGAAGAAGTTATGTGTGGGCTCAGTATCATGACCCACTAGTTATCAAAGCTGATCTGGCTATCGCCACTGCTGAATATCCAATCTGCCAACAATAGAGATCACCACTGCACCCCTGATATGGCACGACTACTTACAAGGATGGGCCAGCTCTTTGGTTACAGGTTGGGTACACTGGAGGCTGCTTCCATCATGGATGGGGAAGCACCCTGTTCTTGCTAGAACAGACACTTGGGATATGGGGGGATTTGCTGTCCTTGCATGCAATACTTTGGCCAAAACTACCATGTCTGGACTTATATCATCCAGGTATCACACACATTCATTCCTGTGACCAAGGAAGTAATTTCACAGCAAATACAATGTGGCCATGAATCCAAGCCCACTGAATTCACAGGTCCAGGCCCACTGCCTTCGTCATGCAACAATGAGCACCAGGCAATGGTCCATCTCCATTTAATTCATCATGTTCCCCAGGATCCTGAGGTAGCTGGCTGATCAGAACTATAAACTGGCCTTTTCTAGACTTAATGAGAAATGCCAGCTGAGTGGCCTCAGGGGCTAGGGCAATGTCCTCCAGGTTGAACCATGTGCTCTAAATAAACACCCAAACTCTAACACTCTCTCTCCCCCCATTGCCAGGATTCACACATCTGGGAATCTAGGGGAAAACAGGAGTAACCCATCTCAGTATTACTGCGTTTGATACACTAGCAAAATTTATGCTTCCTGTCCCCATGACTTCAAGCCATACTGGTACACAGGCCTTAGTTCCAGAGGGACTAATATCTCTACCAAGGGACACAACAGAGACTCATTGCACTTGACACCTAGACTGCCACTCGGCTGCTCTGGCTCCTCATTCCATCCAATCATCCATCCTTTTTTGCCAAAAGGCAAAAAAGGTAGTTACTACAAGTGGTTGGAATGACGGATTCTGACTAAAGGCAGACTGGGTTGGCACTATGTAACAGAGGCAAGGGGGTGTGTGACTTGTAAGAGAGCTTTTAGGGCAAATCTTGGTACTCTCACAGCCCGGGAATGAAATCAATGATCAACTACAACTCGAATGAAGGCAGGGCCACTAACAAATGAAGGTTTGGGTCCACCCTGCCAGGCAAGGAACCACAACTGGCTGAATTGTACTGATGGATAAAAGGAATGTGGAGCATGTAGCGCAGCAGAGCAGCTGTAAAGGTGAGCTAAAAGCACACAACCAGCTTCAGAAATTAATACTGTAATCACTATAATACCTCTTCACTACTTTGATACATATATATGAATATACATTTAAATATTAACCAGAATTTTTTCTTCTCTTTCCCTCTCTCATCTCTTTACCATCTAACATAAATGTTAAGAGCAGCTTTGTATTCTGTTCTGGAGAAAGGATCATTATGTTTTTGGTTTTAAGTGGGATAACTGTGTCATGTTAGACAGAGACATGACTTCTTTGTTGTTTTCTTTCTTTTTTTTTTTCCAGATAAAACTACTTCTATTATAATAGACACCATATTGCAAGTGCATTTAAAATTAGCAATGCATAACACTTATTTCCTTGACATTTGTCTTCCAAAGAGTTCACAGTGTTTCAGTGTCAGTTGAAACAGGGGAAGAATCTCAGGGAAGAATCCTTCACATAATAATAGGACCATTGGTATTAATGTCTCTCGGTTCTTTCCAAATCCATAAAGATGCATTTTCCTGATGAGTGACTGAGCTGTGAAGAAAGAGATGAGAAACCCTCATCCCTCTGAATTACTTGTGTCAGAATATTTTAACCATAGTACTACGGATAGTAAATTATCCTTTTTTTTTTAATTTTTCTTATTGGTGTTCAATTTAACAACATACAGAATAATCCCCAGTGCCCGTCACCCATTCACTCCCACCCCCCGCCCTCCTCCCCTTCTACCACCCCTAGTTCGTTTCCCAGTTAGCAGTCTTTACGTTCTGTCTCCCTTTCTGATATTTCCCACACATTTCTTCTCCCTTCCCTTATATTCCCTTTCACTATTATTTATATTCCCCAAATGATGAGAACATATAATGTTTGTCCTTCTCCGACTGACTTACTTCACTCAGCATAATACCCTCCAGTTCCATCCACGTTGAAGCAAATGGTGGGTATTTGTCGTTTCTAATGGCTGAGTAATATTCCATTGTATACATAAACCACATCTTCTTTATCCATTCATCTTTCGATGGACACCGAGGCTCCTTCCACAGTTTGGCTATTGTAGCCATTGCTGCTATAAACATCGGGGTGCAGGTGTCCCTGCATTTCATTGCATCTGTATCTTTGGGGTAGATCCCCAACAGTGCAATTGCTGGGTCATAGGGCAGGTCTATTTTTAACTCTTTGAGGAACCTCCACACAGTTTTCCAGAGTGGCTGCACCAGTTCACATTCCCACCAACAGTGTAAGAGGGTTCCCTTTTCTCCGCATCCTCTCCAACGTTTGTTGTTTCCTGCCTTGTTAATTTTCCCCATTCTCACTGGTGTGAGGTGGTATCTCATTGTGGTTTTGATTTGTGTTTCCCTGATGGCAAGTGATGCAGAGCATTTTCTCATGTGCATGTTGGCCATGTCTATGTCTTCCTCTGTGAGATTTCTCTTCATGTCTTTTGCTCATTTCATGATTGGATTGTTTGTTTCTCTGCTGTTGAGCTTAATAAGTTCTTTATAGATCTTGTAAACTAGCCCTTTATCTGATACGTCATTTGCAAATATCTCCTCCCATTCTGTAGGTTGTCTTTGAGTTTTGTTGACTGTATCCTTTGCTGTGCAAAAGCTTCTTATCTTGATGAAGTACCAATAGTTCATTTTTGCTTTTGTTTCTTTTGCCTTCGTGGATGTATCTTGCAAGAAGTTACTGAGGCCGAGTTCAAAAAGGGTGTTGCCTGTGTTCTCCTCTAGGATTTTGATGGAATCTTGTCTTACATTTAGATCTTTCATCCATTTTGAGTTTATCTTTGTGTATGGTGAAAGAGAGTGGTCTAGTTTCATTCTTCTGCATGTGGATGTCCAATTTTCCCAGCACCATTTATTGAAGAGACTTTCTTCCAATGGATAGTCTTTCCTCCTTTATCGAATATTAGTTGACCATGAAGTTCAGGGTCCACTTCTGGGTTCTCTACTCTGTTCCATTGATCTATGTGTCTGTTTTTGTGCCAGTACCACACTGTCTTGATGACCACAGCTTTGTAATACAACCTGAAATCTGGCATTGTGATGCCCCCAGATATGGTTTTCTTTTTTAAGATTCCCCCGGCTATTCGGGGTCTTTTCTGATTCCACACAAATCTTAAAATCATTTGTTCTAACTTTCTGAAGAAAGTCCATGGCATTTTGATAGGGATTGCATTAAACGTGTATATTGCCCTGGGTAACAATGACATTTCACAATATTAATTCTGCCAATCCATGAGCATGGAATATTTTTCCATCTCTTTGTGTCTTCCTCAATTTCTTTCAGAAGTGTTCTATAGTTTTGAGGGTATAGATCCTTTACATCTTTGGTTAGGTTTATTCCTAGGTATCTTATGCTTTTGGGTGCAATTGTAAATGGGATTGACTCCTTAATTTCTCTTTCTTCAGTCTCATTGTTAGTGTATAGAAATGCCACTGATTTCTGGGCAGTGATTTTGTATCCTGCCATGTTACCGAATTGCTGTATGAGTACTAGCAATCTTGGGGTGGAGACTTTTGGGTTTTCTATGTAGAGTATCATGTCATCGGCGAAGAGGGAGAGTTTGACTTCTTCTTTGCCAATTTGAATGCCTTTAATGTCTTTTTGTTGTCTGACTGCTGAGGCTAGGACTTCCAGTACTATGTTGAATAGCAGTGGTGAGAGTGGACATCCCTGTCTTGTTCCTGATCTTAGGGGAAAGGCTCCCAGTGCTTCCCCATTGAGAATGATATTTGCTGTGGGCTTTTCGTAGATGGCTTTTAAGATGTTGAGGAATGTTCCCTCTATCCGTACACTCTGAAGAGTTTTGATCAGAAATGGATGCTGTATTTTGTCAAGTGCTTTATCTGCATCTAATGAGAGGATCATATGGTTCTTGGTTTTTCTCTTACTGATATGATGAATCACATTGATTGTTTTACGGGTGTTGAACCAGCCTTGTGTCCCAGGGATAAATCCTACTTGGTCATGGTGAATAATTTTCTTAATGTACTATTGGATCCTATTGGCCAGTATCTTGTTGAGAATTTTTGCATCCATGTTCATCAGGGATATTGGTCTATAATTCTCCTTTTTGGTGGGGTCTTTGTCTGGTTTTGGAATTAAGGTGATGCTGGCCTCATAGAACGAATTTGGAAGTACTCCATCTCTTTCTATCTTTCCAAACAGCTTTAGGAGAATAGGTATGATTTCTTCTTTAAACGTTTGATAAAAATTCTCCTGGGAAGCCATCTGGCCCTGGACTCTTGTGTCTTGGGAGGTTTTTGATGACTGCTTCAATTTCCTCCCTGGTTATTGGCCTGTTCAGGTTTTCTATTTCTTCCTGTTCCAGTTTTGGTAGTTTGTGGCTTTCCAGGAATGTGTCCATTTCTTCTAGATTGCCTAATTTATTGGCGTATAGCTGTTCATAATATGTTTTTAAAATCGTTTGTATTTCCTAGATGTTGGTAGTGATTTCTCCTTTCTCATTCATGATTTTATTAATTTGAGTCTTCTCTCTCTTCTTTTTAATAAGGCTGGCTAATGGTTTATCTATCTTTTTAATTCTTTCAAAGAACCAACTCCTGGTTCTGTTGATCTGTTCCACAGTTCTTCTGGTCTCAATTTCGTTGAGTTCTGCTCGAATCTTTATTAACTCTCTTCTTCTCCTGGGTGTAGGATCTATTTGCTGTTTTTTCTCTAGCTCCTTTATGTGTAAGGTTAGCTTTTGTATTTGAGTTCTTTCCAGTTTTTGGACATTAAATACATTTTTAGGAGATGCGCCCAAATAAAAAGACATGGACTATGGTTACCGTCAGTCTGACGACTGACATACGCTTACCAGAATTCTCTTTTCTGTGTGTTTCTGGTGGGCGTGGAAAACAGAAATGAAGGAGCCGCCATTTTTGAGCACACACGGTCCACATATCCATAGCTTGCTCACCTCCTACACAACACAGCAGCTAGGTCTGCAACTGCTCCACCATTCCCTCCACCTGCTTGGCATCTCCAAGCTCTGGGCCAGATGTGTGTTCAGCTCCTGGCCTAGTCTACAGGATATCCACTACTAAGGTCAACACGCAATAAGACAAACATGTGTGTCCTGTCCATCCTCGACAGGGCTCCAGTTTGTTCTCACTCCTTCTCTATACTTCCTTTTTCCTTCCCACGTGCTTGCCTTTGGACATAAACACACAAACACGGGAGTCTTCAAAAGATTGCTTACCTAGGTCCCATGCTGCGTAAGTTCAAATCCCTATAAGAAACCCGTGTCTGTGTGTCTTTAGTTAGTTCTCTTTCTCTGATTGAAAAGTGATTCATACAGATTTAACCTTTACAAATAACAGTAACAAGCTGCTTTTTTTTTAACAAGCTGCTTTTGTTCAGAGGCTCTGCTTGTACATTTTTTCAAGAATATTCCAAGATAATATTATTTTTTGACTATCTTTAACCACTGCAAAAACAGTGTAAAGCAGAATATGAAATTCAGATATTTCAAATGAAAATTGTATAATACCATGGTTGAAAATTAACGTAATAATATAATAAAACTACTCCTGCTCCAGCCCACTGTTTCAATGACCAAATCCAATAGTATTATTTTAGTATAGTTCAATCTGAACACAACCAAGCATCTTCCTTCTGTGGTCTTATCCCCTGGCTGCCATGTTATAGAAAAGTCATTCAATTTTGCAATTAGCTTCACTATAAACTCCTAAGCTAAACCAGCTCGTCAACACAATTTTAAAACCTCCCGTTTTTCCACTGTGGCAATTTCAGAAGATCACCATCAAGCCTTGGACATGCCATCAATTTTCCTCTTGCTCTCAGTAGTTGACCTCAAAAATCAGAGGAATTTGCCATTTTCTTATCACCCAACCTACATTCCCCCCACCAAGCAAATACCTGGCTCATTCTTCTTCCCTCCTTCTATACTGGGAGGGCACATGTGCTTCTGTATAAACTAGCCCTGCTGTCCACTGGACCTCAACCCTATTTCATATAGTTTAGATACAATGGGCTCTGCAGTCTGCTTAAATATGGCACTCTGTGACTTCTTCCTCTTCTCCCTCATCATTAGTCTTTTTCTTTCCCTTACCAACAACTCTTCCAAATCAGAATTTAAGTATGTGAGCATGTCAAAGCTTCTTCTATTTTAAACGTTCCTTTGGAACACCTATCACCTTCCATCAGAGTCAAAGCTAAACCTCTGGAATGAATTTTCAAGGGAAGAAAAGAGAGAAGTCAGGATTTTATTAGAAAATGATTGACAGTTGATAATAATGTGAGCGATGTCATATTATGACTGATGTTTAGAATACAATCATTATTATAAACTGGTAGAACAAGTTTTTCTGAACAGTTTAATTTCCAATTAGTTAAGAGTTTTCCATTTAAGCATAAAAACATTTCTTGTTGCAGTCATTTTGAAAGGAAATTTCCCAGAGAGTATTATAAACGTTCCTGCCTTTTAAAACATATTATACAGAACTTAATTTAATATTTTCCTGATAATACAGTACAATTACTAGGACAGTTAATATATATTTTACTTCAGGAATGACCTTCTGGAGGGCTGCTTGCTTCTATGCTAGCTACCTCAACCAATATATCCATGATTTTTTAGTTCTTACTCTCAACCATCTCATTCTTTCCATTCTATATTAAGCTAGCCATCAGTTCTCATTGCTATAAGCATTTCTTCTTATGGTAGTCTGTTTCCTCACTTCTAATTAGCTTTTATTATACTCCAGTTTAAAACTGGACAACCAAGTACATTAGAATTGTATATAATACAAAAGTGGGACTGTAGAGACACTTTCGCTAGGGGATCAATAAATGGTTGTTAAACTTAGAGTAAAAATTAAAAAGCTAGCCTACAATCTCTAAACATCTGATTACTATCAAGAGAAGAGACACAAAATGCCTTTTAAACCCATGACAAATCATAGAAAAAATGATTCATATGCTTGTCTCTTATTTTCTGGTATATGACATCCTAGCTAGAAGAAACTTTCTGAATTCTGTTACTTCTACTACCAATTATCATTTATACATTGCATTATTAGGAATCTAAAATAATCACAATATTTTGTTACAAGAAGAAAATAAGGAAACCAATACTATACATTTTCAAAATTAATTTAAAGTCATTTAAAACCAAAAGACTAACAAGGAATTATTTTTCAAAGTGAAATAAAGCT
The DNA here is from genome assembly GCF_003254725.2 of Canis lupus dingo. Lineage (NCBI taxonomy): Eukaryota > Metazoa > Chordata > Mammalia > Carnivora > Canidae > Canis > Canis lupus. Next base: position 25,061,904 of record NC_064247.1, on the reverse strand, counting down.
AATTGGCAAAGACAAAGGAGAACAAGTGATACATAAAGAAAGACAGCATAGGGGTGCTTGGCAGTCAGTTCAGCATCCAACTTCAGCTCAGGTCATGACCCCAGGGTCCTGGGATGCAGCCCTGCTTCAGGCTACACACTTAGTGGGGACCTCTGCTTGAGATTCTCTCTCCCTCTCTCTCTCCCCCTCTGCCCTTTCCCCAGCTCATGCTCTCTCTGTCCCTCAAATAAATTATTAAAAAAAAATAATAATTGAATGTGATGTTAGCCTTCACCTTATACATCCATCCTATGGGAAGTACCACATTACCTACCTCTTTCACAATCAAAAACCACATAGTTCATAAAGAACCAATATTATTATCACCAAGTTTATTGAAAAGAACACTCATCAAAACTTAACTTTATGAAATAACTAGAAGTATACGCACATTTCAGTTATTCATATAACTGTCTTGTACCTACACGACAAAGTCAACAATCTTTTGACGCACTGCCTCCTGAATGAATCATTGTCAGTTTCAGTTGAGAGAAAAATCTCAGATGAAATACATCCTACTTCAGCAACTCAGCTGACAAACTCTATTTCTGCTCTCCTATTAAATCATATACCACTGTGACACTAGAAAGCCAGCAGCTAAATAGGCAGAATGGATCAAAATTTATCTAACAAAGGCTCTTAAAAAAAAAAGAACAAGACTCGAAAAACCAATGGAATTCAATTAAACCATATTAAAATCTTATTAAGTAAAACAAAGCATTCACTCCCAGATGATTTAAGTCCTTATGTTGATTTCTGACTTGTTGTCTTTGTTTCTTAATTCTGAGAAGTAAAGCTAACTTATTGGAGATTGAAGTTTTTGTGGAACAAGAGTAAGTCACTCTTTTATAAGTGACGGTTTTCTTGGAGGAAGAAAATAAACATAATACAAGTTATCATGCCCTAAGGAAAGAGAAGAAATCACTTGTGCTGAATAACAGAATTAAGAAAACCTCATCTTAAACACTGAAAAGCAAAGTAGATATTTCTGATGTCATAAGAAGCCTGAGAGATGTGACCTATCATTAAACCAAAATCCAGGCAGTTTTTAATTCCACATTCTCTTACTATCTAATAAAAATAAACTCTAATGTTGGCTTTGACAAACAACTGGTAGCGTTTTTTCACTAAAATATTTCCATGTCTAAAATATCCGGGAACATTTTAATTAATCCTTGTCATCCTTTTGCTATATAGATAATATTAAACTCTTCAGAAGCACAGGAAATGTGCTTTGTTTCATTTTAGTCTGTAGAACCTCTTTAAGAAGACTATTCAACAGTGTTTGTTGTTTTTTTATAATATCTAAACTGCATAATATTAAGTTTACTTTTCCAGTGTTTCTACCTACAGCTCTATTAGGTCATGTATATTATGCCAGGAGGTATAAACATCCTGATCCTTCCCTAAAGCCTTTGCTAGAAAAGGAACAATGGTAGGAATTATAGGCAGAACTCCAGATTATTCTCCAATAGGGCACAGGCTTATGTGTCATTCTTAGGTATGTGATATTCAAATTAAGGCATGGAGGGAACCCTGGGTGGCGCAGCGGTTTGGCGCCTGCCTTTGGCCCAGGGCACGATCCTGGGGACCCGGGATCGAGTCCCACGTCGGGCTCCCGGTGCATGGAGCCTGCTTCTCCCTCTGCCTGTGTCTCCGCCTCTCTTTCTCTCTGTATGTGTGACTATCATAAATAAATAAAAATTAAAAAAAAATGAATTAAGGCATGAATTACAGACAAATGTTTATTTTTTTGGAAGATGCTATTAAAACTTTGCTAATTTTATTCAGCCAACTTAATATATTTTCATCATACTTTTAAGCACTTGAGCTTCCAAAAATACCACCTCTATTTTGAAATCTAAAACATATATTTAATTCTTGATCATGTGCACTACACTAGCCACACACAATTAGCCACAAGGTCCAAGAAACCTGTCCCAGCATTTGACTATCCTTGTGACCAAACCTCTTCTCTGATAAAACCTAAACAACTTCTCTGTGGCTCAGTGTTGGGCCCACTACAAAATTTTTTCAAATGTGGTCTCTAGCAGAGCAAAGTGGAAAAGGTTGATGATAAGGACAGCAATGATAAGAGATGAAAGATTGTGTTTGTTTTTAAAATAATATTGTTGCAAAATCAGAACAATAGGCACTAATGAAAACAACAGAAAATACATGAATTTTCTGTGCAATTTAGGATAATGGTGAAAAAGAGATTTTTGCACTTAATTTCAAGACTCAGGTATATGATCTAGACAACAAATATCTACTGAATGGTGTCATCGTGTACTAAAAATTATAATAGTTAAGATACAATGGCGAGCAAGAGCAAACCCAATCCCAACAACATGGAATAATACAGGAAAGACAGATACTAACTAAAGAAATGTTCAATAAAGAAGTCAAGTTAGAGTAGTGATGGCAATCTGAGATCCCAATAGAGGGGGTGACACAATCACAGGGGTGAAAAAGGAGATAATGAGAAAGGTAGATACATAAGAACAGGAGGGTAAAGGTGGCAAAGCAGAGCATAAGCAGCAGGTGCCAAGAGCAGGTGGCAGGAGAAAGCACAGCACACTGGAGAGACTGCGCTAAAGTCAGCAAAGGGTTGCGCAGCCTGGGTGGCTCAGCGGTTTAGTGCCGCCTTCAGCCCAGGGTGTGATCCTGGAGACCCAGGATCAAGTGCCACATCGGACTCCTTGCAGGGAGCCTGCTTCTCCCTCTCCCTCTGCCTGTGTGTGTGTCTCTGCCTCTCTCTCTCTCTCTCTCTCTGTGTGTCTTCCATGAATAAATAAATAAAATCTTAAAAAAATAAAATAAAATCAGCAAAGGCTGAAACGGAGGACACAAAGACAGAGAGAGCAGAACTCAAGATGAGGCAAGGCCTTGTTAGGCCCTTAAAGAATCTAACAGCAACCAAAAGCCATCTGAAATGTGTTCATGTAGAGGCCAAAGGATCAGACATACACTGGGGGAGAAAAAAGATTATCACTGTGGCTTCTGTGAGGTAGAATCAAGAAAGAAATGGAAGAAAATTAGAGGAATGCCAGCAATCCAGTTACAAGGCTATTGTCATAGACTGAGTAAGAAGTGATCATAGCAATGGGTCCTTAGAGAAGTAAGGTCCTTAGGACTCAGGGGAGAACAAGACTGGTAACATCTAATGTGGAAAATGTGGGAGGGAGTGGTATCACTCATGACTCCTTGCTTTCTCTGACCTAGGCGAGATAGTAGCATTATGAACTGATAAAGGAAGAAATATGAACTGGGCTCAGGAAAGGATATGTGATCATAAGGAAGCTACGGAGTATCTCTAGAGCATCAGTTTTTGTTTACTATATGGGTTTATAAATGCCATTGCAGGTCCTCACAAAATAGAGGTTACTGTTATTCCCTCCCTGATTCTCCCAGAGCAGGGTTTTCAACTGGGGGTGAGTTTCTCACTGGGGGGCATTTGGCAATGTCTGGAAACATTTTTGGTTGTCAAAACATGGTATGAGTGTGGATGCTACTGGCATCTACTGGGTAGAGGCCAGCAATGCTGCTAAGCATCCTACAATAGACCAACAGTCTTCCCACAACAGAGTTAGCCAACCCAAAATATCAACAGTGCCAAGGCTGAAAAACCCTGGTCCAGAGGGATCAGGATGACATTACTGCAGCAAGGGAAGTTTTGCTGGTTTCATTAATGGTAATCACTATTCACATGAATCAGAAGTAAAATGGAATTATTACCTAGATTCTGTTTAATCAAGCAAACAGTTTCCAAATTCAAGCCCAGAAACTGAAAATGTCAGTGAATTAATAAACTAAGTGTATAAAAATGTTAAATGTTTTCTAACCATGAAAACTAATTTGCTTTGCCACTTTAATATTTTAGAAAAGAAAAAAACCTAAACTCTAAAAAAAGGCATCTTATGAAAAATCAGACTCAGAAAAACTCCATGAAAACTAAAAACTAAAAGCTTTTTTTTTAGCATCTTTATGTAGAAACAATGGCTTGCAACAAATCTATTTAATTAGCATTGCATTAGGACACAGATTACCAACAAGAAAAATAGATTGCAGTCTCTTACAAAGGCATTTCAAGTTTTATGACAAATTTGTAATCAAAATTTTAATCAAAACTGTGAAACCACCCTTCAAACTCCAAGCCCTTGGATTCATTGGAAAAAGATGATTTAGCAGATGGAATATAAATTTCATACAATTTTAGACTATTTTTCTTTAGAAAGAAAAATGGATAAAGTACTGACACAGTATGCCCAACGACCAACAATTTAAACTTAAATTTAAAAGTTCTTATAAAATTTTATAAGAACCCATAGTTCTTATAAATCTCACCATGGTCAAGAAGTATGGCTTGACCACAAGATTTCACCTCATACCTACTGGGATGGCTGCTATTAAAAAACAATGAACAACAACACAGAAAATAAGAATTGGGGAGAATGTGGAGAAATTGGGGCCCTTGTGCACTGTTGCTAGGAATGTAAAATGGTGCAGCCACTGCGGACAACAGTTTGGTGGTTCCTCAGAAAGTCAAACACGGAATTAACATATGGTCCAGCAATTCCACATCCAGATATATACCCAGAAGAATCGAAAGCAGGGACTCAAAAGATACTTGTACATGTTCATAGCAGCATTACTCACAATAGCCAAAAGGTAGAAATAATCCAGATATGCACCAACAGATGAATAGACTTTTTTAGTTTATTTTTTAAGGATTTATTATTTATTTGAGAGAGAGCATGAGTGGGGGGAGGAGCAGGGGAAGAGGGAGAAGCTGACTCCCCACTAAGCAGGGAGCCAGACATGGGGCTCAATCCCAGGACCCTGAGATCATAACCTGGGCCGAAGATCAGAACCTGAGTAGTCTCCCAGGTGTCTGGGTTAGATTTCTTTTTTAAAGTGGTATATATAGAGCAGCCCCGGTGGCTCAGTGGTTTAGTGCCGCCTTCAGCCCAGGGCGTGATCCTGGAGACCCGGGATCGAGTCCCATGTCAGGCTCCCTCCATGGAGCCTGCTCCCCCGTCTACCTGTGTCTCTGCCTCTCCCTCTCTCTCTCTGTGTCACTCATGAATTTTAAAAAAAAACATAATTTAAATAAAGTGGTATATATATATAATGGAATTCTACTCCAGCCTTAACAAGCTACTACATGCACAGACCTTTAAACATCATGCTAAGTGAAGTAAGCCAGGCACTAAAGGAAGAAAAGTGTATGATTCCAGTTATATGAGGTACTCAGAAAAGGCACATTCATAGAGATAAAAATAAAACAGAGGTTACCAGGTGCTGATGGGAGATACAGGGGTGGGAAAAGGGGTTACTGTCTCACAGGTAGAACCTCTGCTTGGGATGACGGAGAAATCCTGTAAATGGATGGTAATGATGTGCGTGTAATACTGTGAATGTATCTGATGTCACTGAATTGTGCACCTGAAAATGGTTACAGTGTTAAATTTTTGTTATGTATATTTTACTATTAAAAAAAGAAATGGGACTTGAACTAAAGAAAGCTAAATAAATTACTTTCCTGCTGTTCCCACCCCTAAGTGATACTTAGAAAACAAAATGGACTAATTTTGTTAAGCAGTATAGACTAGATTCAAGCCTATATCTTTTAGAAAAATGTACAAACTATGTCAAAATTTATTCAGTTACATATCAAAGCTAAATATCACTTGTATCATTTCATGATGATCAAATTCCAAATTTTCTGCAAAGGATGTCACAGGAAAATATACATCATTTTGCACTTGTGGATTAGCCTTCTGCAAAGCTAATTTCACCCCTTATCAGTGAAAGTCTAAGAGGATGGGAATGGCTGCCCCGAGCACCAAAACCACCATAGGTCCTGCAGGAGGTGGCAATTTGGACTCCTTACCTTCTTCTGCTGATCATGCCCTGAATAAACATACGTCATCTAGTCTCTCGAGATTCATTATTACTGTTATAATTTACTGAATATTTTTAAAGGATTTTTAAGTTCAACGTTTATTCTGGAAATATATACTTTATATTGTAAAGACCACTTTCATCCAAAAATGTATCAAGGCCACAATGTCACAAATTCAGAAAAAAATTAAATTATCAATAGAAACACAAGCATCTTTTATTAGACAATAAAATCATTTTGCTTTCTTACAATATAAGAAAGAAAACCCTAATTTCTGTCAGGCTTTCTTTCCATTCTTAGTCTTCTCATGTACCTTCCATTTCCTCTCCTCCAGTCCATTTTTAATACACTATCAGAACAAAAAGGATAAAATTACTGCCCACGGTGCTAACAAAATTAATGAGGAAAGATGTACAGAGATCTCATGAAGATGTGCCTAAGTTTATGTTGCCAAGGAAACACTGACGTCTTAGATTTTAAATGGAAAAGTTTATATTTAAAGAATGTTGGAATCAATTGGATGTATTTTAAGAAAGAGCAAAGCACACACCACTTATTCACAAATGCCAATAAATGACACATGGAAACTGTACAAAGACAATTAAATTTAGGCAACACCAACCAACAATTATCCATTAACTGGAGTCCTTCGAAAGGCCATAATAATATTTCATGAAAAAAAGCTGGATTGGGAGCTGGACATTGGGGTTTCTGATGCTAGCAACTGCCACTCATTAGCTTGCGAACTCGGACAAGTCACTTAGCCTTGAAATGGCAATTTAGTGCCCTACATTCCTCTTCAGGAAAAAGTGAAAGCTTTAACAGGTTAGGAAATTCCCTTCCTCTAGTTCTATGATTTTGAAGGAAGAAACTTCCAAAAAGGAAGTTACTATGTACCTACATACTGTCTTTTAATACACAATAATAAATACACTACCATCCATACTTTAAAATACATACATACAAAATAAGAGATGCACATACCCTTTGTCAGGATTTGTGATTGTTCCTTTTTTAATTAGTTATGTAGTAAATATTCAGGAAAACTAAAAAATACAGAAAGCATTAAAAAAAAAAACTAACAACCATAAATGCCCTATCCAAACACAAAAATATAATCAAGTTTATATTTAGTTCTAGATACCTTCCTTAATCTGGTTATAAGAAAGAGATACTACTAAAGAGCTAATGGTAAAATACAAAAGAAAATGGGATGCCTGGGTGGTTTAGTCGTTACGTGCCTGCCCAGGGCATGATCCTGGAGTCCGGGGATCAAGTCCCACCCACATCAGGCTCCCTGCATGGAGCCTGCTTTTCCCTCTGCCTGTGTCTTTGCCTCTCTCTCTCTCTGTGTCTCTCATGAATAAGTAAATAAAATCTTTTAAAAAAATACAAAAGAAAGTGAATATAATCTGAATTTCAGAATTACAAAAACTGGATGGACGGTAAAAAAATAAATAAATATACAGTAGGGTAGGACTGAATGCTGACCAGAAGTAGTATCAAAATTGCTATCCAACCTGAAATACCTTCTGTCTTCCCAATTTAGGTTACAATACCCTGGTATTTCTTTCAAAAGACTTTCCACTGGTCTTTCACAGTAATTTACACATCTATAATTACCTAATTAAATTCTCATACTTACTTACTGAATGCTTCTTTTTCCTCACTAGCCTCTGAGCTCTCTAATGGCAGGGATCATGTCTTCCTAATGTGCAGTGTATTTCCAATAGAACACCTCACAATGAATGTGATCAATTAATATTTATAGATGAATAAACAAATAAAACAAGATCTTGACCTATACCAACCGTTCCTGAAGGGTTACTTCTCCCAGGGCCTTTTAAGATCTATTTTCAGGATAATTACTAAGTATGGGAAGTACCCAAATTCAAAGTCATTTGCCATGAAAAAATATATTTATCATTTAGATTTTCTAGACCAGTGACTGACAAGCCATGGCCAAATCACAAGCCAAATCAGGCCAGTCACTTGTTTTTGTAAATAAAGCTTTGTTGGACTAGAGCCACATCACCTACAGCTGTTTCCTGCACCATGACCGCAGAGCAGGTAGTTGCAACAGGAAGCTGAAAATATTTATTATCTGGTCCTTTACAGAAAAATATTGGCCAATCTCTATCCTGGATTAATGCCTTTCAATTAATAAAAGAAGACACACAGATAAGCTTTTGTGTCTCTTGATGAAAAGAAGGGTAGTTCTATTTTTAATTTTTTGAGGAACCTCCATACTTCTCCAGTGGCTGCACTAGTTTGCATTCCCATCCACAGTGTACCTGGGTTCCTTTTTCTCCACATCCTCACCAACATTCATTATCTCTTCTATTTTCTTTTTTTTCAACTTTTTACTTAAATTCCATTTAGTTAACATACAATATAATATTAGTTCCAGGTGTAGGATTTAGTGATTCATCATTTACATACAACATCTGGTGGTCATCACAACATGTATCTCTTCTCTTTTCAATAACAGCCATTCCAACAGGTATAAGATGGTATCTCGCTGTAGTTTTGATTTGCATTTCCCTGATGATGAGTGATGCTGAGCATCTTTTCATGTATTTTTCAGATATTCAAATGTCTTTAGAAAAATTTTGTCTATTCAAGTCCTCCATCCATTTTTAATTGGATTGTTTGGGTTTTGCCTATTGAGCTGTATGAACTCTTTTTAGATTTTGGATATTAACCCCTCATCAGAGAGATGGTTTACAAATATCATCTCCCATTCCGTCGGCTGCCTTTTCATTTTGTTTTTCCTATTGCTCTGCAGAAGCTTTTTAGTTTGATGCAGTTCCACTTGCTAATTTTTTGTTCTCACTTGTGCTGTTGGTTTGTCACATCTGAAAAAATCATTGCCAAGACCTATGTCAAGGAGCTTTTTTCTCCCTGTGTTTTCTTCCAGGAGTTTTATGGTTTGAGTCTTAACATTTATGCCCTTAATTCATTTCAAGTTAATTTTTGTGAAAAGAGCAAAAGTGATGTCCAATTTCATTCTTTTGCATGTGGACATCCAGTTTTCTTAGCACCATTTGTTGAAGAGATTATCCTTCCCCATTGAGTGTTCTGGCTTCCTTGTCAAATACAAATTGATCATACCAAGTGAGAGTTTATTTCTAGGTTCTCAATTCTGTTCCATTGGTCTGTGTCTCTTTTTAAATCGGCGCCATACTGTTTTAATTACTATAGCTTTGTAATATAGTTTGAACCGAGGAAGTTCAAACTTTAACTTTCTACTTTCTCAAAATTGCTTTGGTACTTGGGGTCTTCGGTGATATCACACAAATCTTACAACTGGTTTTACAAGTTCTATGGAAAATGGCAATAGGCTTTTGATAGCACACTAAATCTATAGATGGTTTTGGGCAGTTTGGAAATTTTAACATTAACTGTTCCAATCCACTCACCGGGGATACCTTTCTATTTCTGTCTTTAATTTCCTCCATCAATATCTTATAGTTTTCGCTGTACATATCTTTTACTTCCTTGGTTAAATTTATCCCTAAGTACATTGCTCTTCATGCTATTGTAAACAAAATTGTTTTATTTCTTTGTCAGGCAGTTCATTGTTAGTTTATACAAATGCAACTAACTTTTTGCATGCTGAGTTTGCATCCTGAAATTTTACTGAATTATTTGTTTACAGTTTTTTAGTGGAGTCTTTAGAATTTTTTAAATACATGTTCACATCATTAGTGGAGAAAACTTGAATTCTTCCTTTCCTATTTAGATGCCTTTTATTTCTTTTTTTTGACTAACTGTTCTCGCTAGGATTGCCACTACCATGTCAAATAGGAGTGCAGAGAGTAAGCATTCTTGCCTTATACCTGATCTTAGAAGGAACATTTCCAACTTCTCACTGATAAGTATGAGGTTGGCTGTGGATTTCATAACATAAAGATCATATCATAAATATATGATCTTTATTATGTTGAGGCATATGTTCCTTCTATAGCCAATTTCTTAAGAGTAAGAAGAGTAAGAGTAAGAGTAAGCATTCTTGCCTTATACCTGATCTTAGAAGGAACATTTCCAACTTCTCACTGATAAGTATGAGGTTGGCTGTGGGTTTCATAACATAAAGATCATATCATAAATATATGATCTTTATTATGTTGAGGCATATGTTCCTTCTATAGCCAATTTCTTAAGAGTTTTTATCATGAAAGAATGTTGAAATTTATAAAATGCTTTTTGTGATAGTTTGTTATTAATGTATAAAATGCAATTGATTTTGTATGTTGATTTTATATCCTAAAACTTCACTGAATTTGTTGATTAGCTTTAACACATTTTTGGTAGAATCTTTAGGGTTTTCCATGTTTAATGCCATGTGATCTGCAAATAGAGACAGTTTTACTTTTTCCGTTTCTTTCTGGTCCCTGGCTTCTCTGTGTTGAGAGGTTTTTGATTACTGAATCAATCTCTATACTTGTTATTGATCTGTTCAGATTTCCTATTTCTTCATGATTTGGACACAGTAGGTTGCTTATTTCTAGGAATTTATCCATTTCGTCTAGGTTGTCCAATTTTCTGGCATATAATTGTTCATAGCAGGCTTGGATTTATGATCTTTTGTATTTCTGTAGTATCAGCTGAAGTGTCTCCTCTTTCCTTTATAATTTTACTTGAGTTCCTTCTCTTTTTTTTTTTTTTTCCTTCTCTTTTTTCTTAAGTATAGCTAACAGTTTGTCAATTATGTTCATCTTTTCAAAAAATCCCAACTCCTAGTTTCCCTGATCTTTTGTATGTTTCCTATTCTCTATTTCATTTACTTCTGCTCTGATCTTTGTTATCTCCTTCCTTTCTTCTACTAGTTCCTTGAGGTGTAAAAGATAAGTTGTTCATTTCTGATCTTTATTTTTTCTAACTGTAGATGTTCAATACTATAAACTCCCTTCTCAGCACTGTTTATGCTACATCCCATAAGTTTTGGTATGTTCTGCTTAGACTATCACTTGTTTCAATATAGTTTTTTATTTCCCTTTTGACTTCTCTTTGATCCATTTGTTGTTCAGGAGTACATTGGTTCATTTTCACATATCTGTGAATTTTCTAGTTTTTATCTTGTTACTGATTTCTAGTTTCACATCACTGTGGTCTCAAAAGTTGGCATGATTTCCATATTTTTCAATTTGCTAAGGCTAAATTTTGTGATCTAACAACATATGCTCCATTCTGGAAAGTGTTCCATGTGTGCTTGAGAAGAAAATGTACTCTGTTGTTGTTGGATGAAATGTTCTGTATATGTCCATTAGGTCCATTTAGTTTAAAGTGTACTTCAAGTCCAGTAAGTTTCCTTACTGTTTTTTTTTTTTATCTGTTCACTGATGAAAGTGAGATACTGAATGGCATCCTCTAATATTAGCATACTGCTGCTATCACTCTCTTCAGATCTGTAATTTGCTTGATATATTTAGGTGCTTTAATGTTGGGTGCATGTATATTTACAATTATTATTTCCTCTTGATGAGGTGACTCCTTTATCATTACATAATGACCTTACTTGTCTCTAGTTATAATTTTTTACTTCAAGTGTATTTTGTGTGACCTAAGTATAGCTAACCCTGCTTCTTTGGGTTCCCATTTGCATGGAATATTTTTTCCCATACCTTCCTTTTGAATCTATCTATGATTGTCTACTGTGACTCTCTCACAGGAAGCATATAGTTGAGTCTGATTCTTTATCCATTCAGCCACTCTACACCTTCTTATAGGAGCATCTAACCCATTATATTTACAGTAACTGTTGATTGGTAAGAGCTTAGTATGATCATCCTGTGAATGGGTGTTGGCTCTTTGGCAGTTCCTTTTCCCTTTCCTCTGCTCTTGCTGTCTTCCTTTGTGAAAAGATCATTTTTCCACAGTGGTATACTTTGGTTCCCTTCATCACTTCCAGTACAGGCTTCATTTAGTTCATGGTTTCCCTAAGGCCTACTTGAAACACCTTACAGGAATAAGTCCATTTTAAACTGATAACAACTTCTATCTCAAAGAAAAACTCTACCTTTTTACTCCACAACCCCTGCAGTTGATGTTTTTGATGTCACACTTGACTTTTTATATTGTGTATCTACTGACAAATTAATACAGCTACAGCTGTTTTTAACACTTTGTCCTTCAACTTTTACACTAGAGTTGAGTGGTTAACACACCACCAAATGACAGTAGTGAAGTATTCTGAATCTGACTCTATTCTTACCTCTCCTAGTGTGTTGGACATTTTCCAATGTTTTCATGTCACTATTTAGCAGCCTTTCCTATAAGGCAGGACTAGTGGTGACAAACTCTCTCTGGTTTTATTTGCCTAGGAAACTTTTTATCTTGCCTCTCTTCTGAAGGACAGTTTTGCTGGGTAAAATATTCTTGGCTGGCAGTTTCCTTCTTTCAGCTCTTTTAATATATCATCCCATTCTCTCCTGACCTGAAAGGCCTCTCCTGAGAAATTCACCGCAAGGCTTAAAGGCATTCCCTTGTAGGAGATAACTTTTTTCTCTTGTTGCTTTTAAAACATTTTTTTTCTTCAATTTAGGTTTTGTGTCTTGGAAAAGATAATTTTGGAATGAAATTTTGGGATGATCTATTAGTTTCACAAACTCAGATGCCCAAATCTCTCCCCAGGTTTGGGAAATTCTCAGTGATTATTTCTTTTAATAAGCTTTCTATCCTTTTCTCTCTTCTCCTTGGGGACTCCATCGATGCACAGATTACTTTTGTTAATGGTGTTCCATAAGACCCATAGGTTTTCTTTATTCCTTTTCAATAAAGGAATTTTGCTTTTTGCTTCTTGCTTTTTGCTTCTCTGATTGGATGATTTCAAATGATTTCTCTTTGAGCTCATAGGTTCTTCTCTTTGGTCTAGTCTGCTGGTGAAGGTCTTTATTAAATTTTTTAATTCACTCATATTCTTCAGCTACAAATTACTGCTTGGCTTATTTTTGTGTTCTGTTTCTTTGTTGAACTTACTATTTTGTTCTTCTATGGTTTTCCTGATATCATTAAATTGCTTATTAGTGTTCTCAGAGTTCTCTGAGCATCTTTAAGGCAACTATTTTGAATTCTTCATCAGGTAATGCCTGTATCTTCTTTGAGGCTGGTTACTAGATATTTACTGTATTCCTTTGTTGACATCACATTGTTCTCATTACTTATGATCCCTATAACCTTGTGTAGATGTCTGTGCACTTAAAAAGCAGTCCTCTCTTCCAGACTTTATGGACATCAGTAAGGGAAAGTGTCCATCTGCACATAGGAGCATTCTGGAACATGCAGTGACCTCAGGTCTAGAAGTAGGGGGTGTCCAGTATGAGGGTATGTGATGGCAACAAGTCTGAGGGACTGTGATGACTCTACTCCCTGGGATCATGGCATCAACAACTGTGTGATCCTTGGCAGGTGCTGCAGGGGGTCCACAGAGGCTGCAGGGGCTGCTGGGGTCCTCAGCAGCAGATCATGGCCAGGGGCTAGAACTCAGAGCAGTAGTCACCAGAGCCAGCAGCCTACACTCAGATATGGGGGTCAGCTGCAGGTGCCTGTGTAGTGGCTGCAATCCTACATGTAGTGATGGGACCCAGAGAAGGCAGCAAGGGTTGGGGTTCACTACAGGGGCATGGTTTTTGGCAAGTACTGAAATCGCTGTTGGGTCCTGTTGTGGGTACATGGCAGCAGATGCCATTGATGGGGGTCAAGGAGGATGTGTGCAAGTGTACAGTTAGTGAGTCTAACTGCAGGGGAGCAGAGTGCCATAGGGCAGTGACAGAAGGCAGAGCCTGATCCAGGCCCAGAGGCAGCTATAGGGACCCAGGCCACTGTCACATTCTCCTATAGCTACACAGTCTCTTCTGAGGCCTGAGTATGGAAGTGGAGTCTAGTGACAGGTGTCAGGCTGGCAGTGTGCAAATGCACACCCAAAGGGATTAACCACAAACCTGCACAAGGTGGAAGGGGTCAGTCACAGGGGTCTAGGCTGGCATAGCTACAGAGGTCTGGGCCAGCTGTGAACTGGAAGGGGGCAGGGATCAGGAAGGGACTTAGACAGCCAAACCTGAATATTTGTGCAGGTTCTACCAGCTTTAACTGCACAAATATTCAGGTTTGGCTGTCTAAGTCCCTTCCTGATCCCTGCCCCCATTTCACCAAGCTAAGAGAAGCAATAAGCACGAGTTCATGTCTCTACCACCACATCTACAAATGTCCCGCCTCTCCTCCTGGCATGACAGTGGTGGCACACGGCCCTCTGTAAGGCCAGCTCCTCACTGACCACCCCACACTTGCTCATGAACCCACGATTATCACACTTTCCTCCTTATTGGACCAAGGAAACCACACTTAACAGAGTCACCAGAAACCTCTGCAGTGCCAAATTTAACGGTCACTGTCCATCTCCAAAGATCTTAGCCTCTCAGAAGCAACTGACAGTTATTCATAACCTCCTTCCTGTCTTCTCTCACTTCTGAAACTCCACACCCTCTGTCTTCCTTCTGCCTCATTGGCTGCACCTTCTCCATCTCATCTGCTGAATCCTTTCTATCCCTTCCCAGCAGTGCTGGAGAGCTCAGTCTTCAGACCCACACCATTAATGATTTCTCAGGTTCCATGGCTTTAAATACATTTTTTAAAGATTTTTAATTTATTCATTAGAGAGAGAGAGAGAGAGAGAGAGAGAAAGCACGAGCTGAGGGAGGGGCAGAGGGAGAGGGAGCAGACTCTACTGAGCAGGGAGTCCGATGTGGGGCTCGATCCCAAGACCCTGCATCATGACCTGAGCTAAAGGCAGATGCTTCACTGACTGAGCCACTCAGGTGCCCCTAATTATATTTAAATGTTAACAGCATCCAAGTCTATATGACAGAGCTCCATACATCTATCTACCAGAGCCCCATGGTGGTCACTCCACACTGTCATGTGAATGGTGGCATTTCACATTTCACATGTCCACAACAGCATTCTTAATCTCCTACCTCCAGTGAAATATGTCCCCCACAAGGTTTTCTATTTCAATAAACAGCATCAGCATTGCTCCAAATCCTAACACTTGTCAGCAGTTTACCACACTAATCCAAGGCTCTATCTGAATTAATGCAATACCCTCCTAGAGTGATCTCCCTATTTCCAATCCTGCCTTTCTACTTTACCTTCTCAAAAGAGCTGCCAGAAAAATCCTCTCAAAGATAAACCAACAGGTTCCAATCTGGAATTTAAAGAGCTGAGAAGTTGCCACTCTGTCCCAACAACAAGTACAAAGAAGAACAAAATGAAAAATCAACAACTCTTCTTTGATCTCCCAGGAAAGTGGCCACCTCAAAACCAGGGAGACAGGTGGGTACAGAGAATCACAAACTTACATGTGTGGAAAGCAATGGTCCTGTGGGAATCAGTGCCCGGGTAGGAAAACCCAAACTGTAACTGACTGGAGGCTCAGCATAGACAGAGTGGGGAAGTCTGAGAGTTAAATACTCCAGGGGACCCAGTCATTGGGAAAGCCCCCATTATTCTGTGAGTTGTACCTCTAGATGTTCCACCAGGTCCTCAAAGTAAAGATCAGAAGAAACTCTCCTACTTCCAGCAGCAGGAGAAGCATTTTGATAGACACCAGAGCATTCTCTTCTTCTTTCCAAGGCCAGCCCTCAGGAGGAGCTATTTCACTGCAGCTTCACCCACGGGGGTTCTATCACAGCCTAGCCCACCTGAGGCAAGGGACACGCCTAACCCCAGCCCCCTCTAGCCATTTCTTCCCCACCAGGCAGGAGAATATGACTAGGAGCACTGGTGAAGTACACAGGCCAGGAGCGTTGGCTCAGAGAGATAGAAAGCCTAGGAACCAGAAAGAACTTCTAGAGATCAACACTACAACAAACATGAAGAATGCTCCTAATGGGTTTATGAGCAGACTGGGCATGGCTGAGGAGAGAACAAAAGGAACTTCCACAATCAAAAAGCAGAGAGAACAAACACTGAAGAAAACACAACAGGATACACAAGAATTGTGCGACAACTACAAAACATAAGCCAGATCATGACACTGTCCTAATCAAAACCTTCAACATCACTTACAATCCATCACTCAGGCAAATACACAAGCTCTCACACTGGCCTGTTAAGACCTAAAAGATGTGACTCATGCTACGTCTCCCACCTCTTCTTCTACTCCTTTCCCTCTCCCGTTTTTCCCAGTCACAGGTGTCACCCTATTGTCTTCCTAGGCTCTACGAGTTCACCTCTGCTTCATATCCTTTGTGTCTGCTGCTTCTTCTGCATGAATATTCTTCCCCTCGATATTCACCTGGACCACGCCCTGACTGTTCACAGGCTGCAGAAACATCACCTCCACAGACAGACCTTCCTTTAACGCTCTACTGAGAACACCAGCCTATCTCCTTCTAGTTTACTGTACTTCCTGCAGCAACACTTTCCATTTTGTATAATATTTATGTAATATTTTAATTCAAGCATGTGTTCACTTTGTCTCCTCCACTAGAAATATAAGCTCCATGAGGAGAGGAACACTGACTTTATCAGCTCCCTGCTCTGAGCATCAAGAATGTATCTACCTCACACAAATTAGGTGTTCCATGAACAGTGAGGTAATAAATGATTATTACAATTTACAACAAGATTTTTTTAACCTGGTGTGTCAACCTGAATGGACTATGCTCAGATAACTAAAACTAAATAATTCAGAGTTCCACATAAAATGGTCTGTCCGTTTCTGAAAAGAAACTTTCATAAAAATACATCCTTCATTCTACATTGAATTCCCAGAACCTATGACACTTCTAGTCTTTCCTCTAAATAAATATAAGTAAAATGATCTTACAGGCTAAATTTAAACCCATACAACTCTTGGTGATGGGAAGAATAACCATTTCTATTTAAACCCAAGTTTGGGGATCCCTGGGTGGCGCAGCGGTTTAGCGCCTGCCTTTGGCCCAGGGCGCAATCCTGGAGACCCAGGATCGAATCCCACGTCGAGCTCCCAGTGCATTGAGCCTTCTTCTCCCTCTGCCTGTGTCTCTGCCTCTCTCTCTCTCTCTCTCTCTCTCTGTGTGTGTGTGACTATCATAAATAAATAAAAATAAATAAATAAACCCAAGTTTGTTTTACTCCTCCCAACACACACATACACACATAGACACCTTTGTTGTTTCTATTCTAGTTTTCATTAAGTGAAGTTTTTCACCAGGCAGTATATTCACAAAGTTTAAAAAAAAAAAAAAAAAGTCTAAAAAATGTATACTATAAAAGGTCTTCCTCCTGAACCTCAGATACCAAATTCAAACTCCCACCACTGAAAAGCAACCACTGCTAACCCAAAGCAGGCTTGAGCGAATTATTCCAAATATTTCAGCTTTGTGGGCTGAAAAGTCTCCGTCACAACCAATCAACTCGGCATTGTAGGGTGAAAAAAACCTCAGACAAGATGTAACAAATGTAGACACTGTGCTCTAGTAAAACCTGATCTGCAAATCTAGACAGCAAGCTGAGTGAAACCCCAGCAGAGCCAAACCCGTTACACAGCTGAGTTCAAATATGTCTCTTTCACAAAAAACGTTCAGGTAATGTTTGGAAAGGACTGCAACCAAGAATGCTATTTGAAACAAAAACTAATCCTGCTAACCGTAATGATGTACTAATACATATTTTCATACAAATATGCTATATAAATACAAAGTTTTAAATAGATTTAAGATTATTCCAAGATGCCTGCTCTGTAATCCATAATGTTACTTTAAGTATACTCTTTGTGGTATAATTATAAAGAACTGAAGGAACATTAAGATAAAACTCACCGGTCACCTAACTAGCAGCCTGTTGCTGATATTAAACTCTGGCCCAAAACCTTCCCTTAAATGGCACATCAAATACACAGTTAACACCGTCATGCTATACATAAAAAAACTAAACCAGAGTTTATATTTAAAAACAAAATAAATCCCAAGTATGTATTTCCCAATCAATTCCAAAATATCTGTTCCTGATAGGTCTTAGAAAGGATTTGGTTTAATAAAATAAAGTTCAGAAAGAACGAGCTCTCTGAAAAATAGATCATGCTAGATGGAGTAATCAGCTTCTAAAAATTAGAAGGTATCCTAGGAACATATCTTACCTTAGATGCCATTCTCATAAAAAGTTTATTTTGATTTTCTGCTGTTCCCATCTTTTCATTCTTGACTAAGTCATTTAGGCTGAGATTATCATCATCATGAAAGTATCTAACCCTTTCTTTTTCTTCATGGGTTGAAGCCTAAGAGAAAATGAACATTATTTAGTGAAAACATGGGTCTTTGAAGTATTTTTAGTTAACATCTGTAAATGTGACATTATATGTAAAAAGCCCACTCCAGATCACAGTCTCTCCCTTCAGCTTATCCTATTCTATGTGCTTCCTTAGGGAGGGATTTCCAATAGAATACTTCTGTCTCTGCCCCATTACTTTCCTCTTTCCCAGGGATGGAAGCACAACATTATCTGATTTCTGGGTTTTGGGGAAAAGGTAGAAATGCTCTATCCCTTCTTCTCTCCCATCTCTACCCTTCTCCCGGGTGCCTGTGTGGCTCTTCTTGTTGTAATAATCCTACCACCATGGAGGGAAATCTGTAGTCATTCAGAGATGAAGTAAGCAGATCAAAGACAGAGGTGAAATATGAGCAAACTCATGTCATACAGCTCTATCAAAAACAAAGCTAACATTCTGATTCTCATCTAAATCAATCCTGGGTTTTCCTATCAGTTGGTTCTATACCTACATGTGGAAAAGAAGAGTGCTATTTGTTTCCTCTCAAGTCAAGAGTGCTATTTGTTTCCTCTCACATTCCCTTATTCTCACATTTCCTTCTCCAAATAAAACCTGCTCTTCAGCCTCCGAGATCTTCGGAACCACATTCCCATACTTTTTCCCGACATTACTATTCCTGAAATCACTAGACTGAATCTTTTATTCTAGGACTCCAATCACTCTCAGGCTCCACGTCCTTAATTTCTGGCTCTCTTATCCTTTCACTATACTCAACAGGCAAACCTCAATCCCGAACGAAAGTGTCTGCCCTCTTGACCCTGATACCTGTACTGCTCGGTCAGAGGCCACTCAAAAAGCCTGACGTCATCTGGCAATGCACTGATGACTGCCTGGCGTGTTCTGTCCTTTCATTATTTCAAACTTCACTATTCTCCTGCTACATCTCTGCTTCAAACCCCTAGTTCCTCCCATTTCATTAGAAGAGGGATCTATCCCACTCTATTTGCTGAACAAATTACTATCCCCGGCAGTATAGGCACTCAAGAGGCAAATAATCAACACTGAAAAAAACAAATGAACCAATCTTTGGGCCCAACCAACACTGGTATGATATTTTAAATTTAAAACAAAAAAATCTAACTTAGGAACACAGAATACATTTTTTTACCATCTCAAGACCCTCAAGGGAGAACTAAAAACGGTAGAGCTGGAAGATGGAAAAGAAAATAAGGTTTATAAAAGATCACAGGAACTACATAATTAAGACATTATTATGTATTGATACCCCATCACCATGACTCAAATTAGCTAACACAAGAATTTTCCCTAAGAGCTATGATAAATATGTAAAAGAAGTTGGAAACAATGGCAAAAAAATGTGCACAAAAGTAAAACTGCCAGGGTGCCTGTATGACTCAGGCAGTTAAGCATATGATTTTTTATTTCAGCTCAGGTTATGACCTCAGGGTCATGAGGTTAAGCCCTGCATCAGACTCTGCTCTAAGCGTATAGCCTGCTTAAGTTCTCTCTCTCTCTCCCTATGCCTCTCTGCTCCCCAAAATTAAAATTGCCTTAAACATTCAACGTTCACAGTTACTGGAAAACCATAGTTCAATCAGATCGCATTTTGTAAAATACAAAGGGATATACCCCAAAATAAAAATAATAATATAATTTACTACCTTCTAATGTTTGTATTATAAACCTACATTACAGAAAATATTCTGAAGTAGTCTGATGCAAAGAAAGCCAAGGGGGAGAGAGGAATTCTGATTTAATAAACAAATAACTATGTTAAACATACCATTTGTCTCTTCCTTCTTCCTCCTTTAGGTTCCAGAGGTTTTCCTGGTGTATTCACAGGCCACACTCTTCCAGACTGATCTGTTCTGACCAGGATCACTTCTTGGTCTTCATTCTATGGAAAGATAACATTTAAACTTACTGTGAAGAGTACTGAATATTTATATTTAGTAATCAAAAAAAAGCATAAAAATGATCCTAGCTTTCCCATATAGATTATCCTCAGTCTCTTGGAATTTCATTACCCAATTTAACGTAAAATGATTGTGATCTTTTCAGAGAACAGCAGGGGAGGATTCAAAGTTCATTTTATTATTTTTTAAAAAAGAAGTAATCATAGAAGCAAACTTCAAACAACGTTTCCATCTAGACAATATTAAAAGATGACTAAGTACCAATATTCATACCGGTACTATATGGGAGTACCGTAATTTATGCCCATAATTTATGCAGCCAATCTCCTGTTTAATGCATGTTTCTTCAATTTAAAGATGCTACTGGGATCCCTGGGTGGCGCAGCGGTTTAGCGCCTGCCTTTGGCCCAGGGCGCGATCCTAGAGACCCGGGATCGAATCCCACGTCAGGCTCCCGGAGCATGGAGCCTGCTTCTCCCTCTGCCTGTGTCTCTGCCTCTCTCTCTCTCTCTCTGTGACTATTATAAATAAATAAAAATTTAAAAAAATAAATAAATAAAGATGCTACTAAAATCTGATTATAAGAAATAAAGAAATGAGGGGTGTCTAGGTAGCTCAGTGAGTTAAGTGTCCAACTCTTGATTTCAGCTCAGATCATGATCTCAGGGTCACGAGACTGAGTCCTGTGTCAGGCTTGAGATTCTCTCTCTGTCTCATCCCCTATCCCTGCTCAAGCACACATACTGCCTCTCTAGAAAGGAAAAGGAAAATGAAAGCAATGAAATGACACAACAAACCTGCTAAATTAGCTGCTATAATGATGCTCGACCCAACTTCTATTCTTTCCCTAAAATGCTTTCCACTTCTCTGACTCTTTAAAGTTATATCCCACTAATTCCAATCCAAACTATTGGCCAAATACATGGCTGGTATGGTACAGAAGATTAAATGAGGAAAATGTACATTATTGGAAAGGTTCTTTTTTTTTTAAGATTTTATTTATTTATTCATGAGACACACACACAAGGGGGGGTGGGCAGAGACACAGGCAGAGAGAGAGAAGCAGGCTCCATGCAAGGAGCCAGATGCGGGGCTCAATCCCAGGTCTCCTGGACCACGCCCTGGGCCAAAGGTGGCACTAAACTGCTGAGCCACCCGGGCTGCCCTATTGGAAAGGTTCTAACAAAGGATCACATAAGAAATATTACATAACTATTTTATTAAAAAGTAGTTTGAAACAAGACCAAGCCAGATTATTCATACTTCAATTTTTTCTCAAATCAGAATCAATTATTAAAAATCGATGTGAAGTCCATTTAATATTTAGTTCCCCTGTTAAGATGGAAGGAAAAAAATACATATTACTGATCTTATATTCACATATGATATTAAGTAGATAGTAAAGTTATTTTCACTACTTTTCTTCTTCAATTAACTAACATTAATTAATGATGTATCTATCATATTTTAAAGGGTATCTTTCGTCATTCTCTTACTGGGTAACTGAGATGGGCAACACATTATTTTTTATCTAAGTTTATCGAATTGCTAAAGTGGATCTCCCTAAGGACTTTCAAATTACTAATTCTAATACATACTTATCAATTATCATCTTTCTTGATTTGAAAGTATCTGATTCTGTTTATTACATTCTCAGCCTGAAACTCTTATTTCAGTTTTCTTTTTTTTTTTTTTTTTTTTTTTACTTATTTCAGTTTTCTAAATACTCTTTCCTAGTTCTGCCTTATCTCTGACTCATTCATTCATTAAATATTCCAAAAAGTACTAGTTACCAAAAGAATTTAGTCCCTGCCTACAAGAAGTGTGCAGCCTATTGAGAGAATTATTGTCTACATGAATTAATCAGCATAAAGAGAGTCAACTTCACTTTCTCCTCCATTTTGAGCTACACTCCAAATGTTGATGATTCCAGGGTTCCTTGGTTTCCATCCTTCTAGCCTGAACCTGTCACTAGTATTGGCAAAAAAAAAATCATTTTGCTCAACACAACTGTAATTGTGTCACTTTGCTGAAAAACTTGCAGGGACCCCATATCACCTAGGAGAAACCAGTACCATTCAAAGTGTAGCCCACAGACCAATGCCAGTCTTGAGAATTACCAGCCATGATATATTTATCAGTCCTTGATGAGTTAAGTACAAAAACTGAGTGTTTATAAACTTTTATCACAATCTCAAAGAGTAATCTTATGTTGGTTCAATCTAAATTAAAATCTGGACCTATATTTTAGACTATCTTTATTTCATTTTTCTATAATTTGTATTGTGCTTTACAAAACTATTAGTCCCTGATAGGCTGGAAAATCCAAAAGAACAAAAAACAAACAAAAAAAAAAAACAAAAAGCACTCTGCTCCTACAGCACAGTCTGCAAATCACTGTTCTAGATAGTGGGATAAAGGCCAAGCACCTGAACATACTATGTAAGCTCTTCAAATTCAAGTACTATGGCCTTCTTCAAATTCACTTTTTCTCTAGCTGTTCATAGTTTTTTTAAGTTTACTGTCCATTTCACTTCCTAAATAATTTTAGGCATGTCTGTATTGCTAGACCATAATCTTTTCAGTAGCTATTTGTCTACTTACAATTATCCATCTTTACCACTTTTACAGACCAAAGACCAAGCTACGCATTAGGTGGTCCCTATAGTATCTAGATGGAGCAAAAAACAATGGTGCCTGATAGAATTAACAAACAAGTGCCTTGGACAAATTAATTCTAGTCCTACTGCTTGCCCACTGCACTCCATATGCTCCTCTTCTCTGTGCTTTTCTACTCCCTGTCTCTTGGGTACGCCCAGGGACACCATGTGTTCCCACTCTGGGTACCCAAGACAGAAATATGAGCTATTTCCATATTTGGTGTTACATTAATACAGAATGTGGGGCTTACTTAAGAACCTACAACAGGATCAACAAACTGAGGCCCACTGGCCAAATCCAGCCTGCCACTGGTGCTACAAGCTAACAGTGGTTTTCACCCTATTAAATGGTTGAGAGAAATTCAAAAGAATAATATATTTCATTACGAATAAAAATTGTATGTAGTTCTCATGTTAGTGTCCATAATGTGTTACTGGAACAGAGCCCCGTTCACTCTTGTATATATGGTCTGTGGCTGCTTTCATTCTGCAAAGCTTAAAAGCCATGTAATGGAGTTGCCATGACACATACTGGAAAGCCCATAAAGCCTAACATATTTACTATTTGGTCTGTAGAAAATCTGCCAACCTTTGATCTATATTATTCGTCAGGTGATAAAACTAATTCAGAATCATTTAATGATTACTTTTATTACCTGAGAACAAGCAAGATAAAAACTTCCAACTGCCTGATTACATTACAAACAGATGCAAGTGGGTATCCTGGGTGGCTCGCAGTTTAGTGTCTGCCTGTGGCCCAGGGTGTGATCCTGGAGACCCAGGATCGAGTCCCGCGTTGGGCTCCCTGCATGGAGCCTGCTTCTCCCTCTGCCTGTGTCTCTGCCTCTCTCTCTCTCTCTCTCTCTCTCCCTCTCTCTGTGTCTCTCATGAATAAATAAATAAAATCTTTTTTTTAAAAAAAAGGGGGGTTAATCCCTGGGTGTCTCAGCGGTTTAGCGCCTGCCTTTGGCCCAGGGTCCTGGAGTGCTGGGATCAAGTCCTGCATCGGGCTCCCTGCATGGAGTCTGCTTCTCTCTCTGCCTATGTCTCTGCCTCTCTCTCTCTCTCTCTCTCTCTCTCTCTCATGAATAAATTTTTTAAAAATCTTTAAAAAAAATAAAAATAAAAAATAAAAAAAGATAAAAAACAGATGCAAGTTCTAACAGGGAGGGTAATAGAATGGGACCCGGTGCCCTTTCATTTTGTCAATATGGGCCAGATGTCCACTTATGGCCACTATGGCCACCACGAAAACCAGTATAACCTGACATGGTTAAAAAGCTAGACAACAGAAAAAAACATGAAACAACCAAGCTAGAAGAAACAGCCAGAAACTAAATGTGGCTGCCTCCAGCATGTGGAGAAGGTCCAAAAATGGCTCAAGACATTGCCTTTCTTTCATACAGGCCTTCCAGCAATATTTGGATGTAACACACTGATTAAAAAGAAAAGGAAAGGGACAAAGAATACATAACTTTACTTCAAAGCTGGTATTTAAAAATTCTAAATGTTTGTTTGAAAGCCGTTGGTGGCATCTCGTAAATAAAGGAAAACTCCCCTACTAGCTCAGATTTTCCCACCAGTTGGTGTTCTGCAAGTCCGTCATCACTGAAGGCCATAAAACATGTTTCTTTTAAAATTTCATTAATTAGGCAGTTATTAAAATTCACAGGAGTTGCATGACTTTTAAACAATCTCTCCTGTATCTCTATGTCCACAGAGAGCAGATTATTCGCTACTCACAAGTTCCCAGCCAATACAGTGAGTGGACTAAACACTGAGCTGCTTTCCATTCACCAAGACATGTATCCTGGCTCAAGGCTATTTGTTAATGTGTATATTTATTCACAGGGCTACAGATGCTCAAAGGAAGCACCTTTTGCTAAGCCTGTGATGGTACCAGATGGACTCCAAGCAGCCTTAGTTATGTCTCCCTTTCTAAATTCTTAATACTGTTTATTGGTGCCTCCCCTCCCCACTTGATCAGACTTCCTAGAGGCTTATTTATTTTATTAATTCTTTTCTTAGTTTTTTGAGCACTTCTACTTACTTTTGGTTTTCTATTTCAGCTATTTCATTTTCTACTCTTTGATATGTTTTCTCTTCTCTCTTCTGCACCGAGCACCTGGCCCATGCCACAGACCGCACAGCATGCAATTGTGAATCCCAGGGCCAGAATGCCCACGTGCCAACCCTGTCTCCTTACAGAACCCTGCACATGACTTAATTACCTCAATTTCCTAATTTATAAAAATAAACAAAATAACAAGGTATTTTCATGATCAAATTAATATATATAGGTTATTTCAAACAATGTTTAGGAATAAAGTGAGTAATAAATAAATATTAGCTTTTACTTTTTAGTTCTCTTTTACTTATCAAATCCTTTCTTTAATCTTACCTAGGATTTACCCCCTTTCATCTCTAAATTTCCTAGGATATTATTATGCTTCATATACATCTACAATTGTTTCATATATTTTTCAGAATATTGTTCTGAAAGTTCTGAAAACTTTCAGAAGAAAGTTCTTCAGTTCAAAGAAAGAACTGAAGTTCTTTAGTAGAACTGAAGCTACTAAACATACTTAAAGTCCTTTTGAGACTGTGCCAACATTTTAAATTCACTGGCAAGGAGTCTTTACTTACCAATTATTTTTTACTACCTTTCTGTAGGATAAAATGTTTTCTGGCATGCAAGTGTGCAAGCTTAAGTGGGAGGGGTTTTCTTCCCTTCTCTCCTGCCTCTCTGCCTCCTTACCCTTCAATAAATGGGAACTTTGACAGCATCTTCACCCAGTCCATGAGGATTCCCAGTTCTACAACAGTATCTCACCCTGTGACTCTAGGGTTATTTCACATTGTCCAGGTAATGGCTGCAAAGCTATGTCTGCCTTCTTCCATCTAAAACACCTGCCATCCTCATCATTTCCTAGGTGCTACAGCCCAAAGTACTCCAGGCCTTTTCCAGATTCCTTTCTCAGAAGTCCTCAAGCCAGGCTAAGGCTGGGAGAGGCTATGTGAGGAAATCTAGTTCCCATTAATGTCAAAGGAGCTGAGCTCTCAGCTGCTCTGCCGATTTTTGGAATTAGATCCCTGCAAGCTCCAGCTCCATATATTTGTTTTATATTTCTGTTCAATTCAGAGAAGTGTATCTTCACTTTCAAGCATGTTACATCTCCTTCAATTCTCTTTTTATATTGTGTCTGTGATTGTTATGTTCTCATACAGAGCGAAGGCCTCATAGCACTAATCCACCTCTAGTCAGAGCACTCTGAAATGCTGCTCCACAATTTTCCAAACAGGACCACGACCTTTCAGTTCCTCAAGCCACCCTGTCAATGCTGGAGTAAGTAAAAATTAATGCTAGACTACAGCTGGATTATTTGGAGACACATTAATTAATGATTTTAATTTTTTTAAGCAAAGATTTTCTAGCACCAGGATAACACCTGGCATGGGCATAATATGAAAGCCAATTCAATTCTTCAATGTCCTTTCATCATTGCTTTTTCGTAATCCTTACGTATGAAACTACCTGAAAAAACACGTAACTTTACATTATATTTTTAACTATGCTCCTTTCAGCATTTGCCAGGGTGCAGACGGATGAGAGAAGGAAAGAGATTGAGAAATTTTTAAATGTTAACTGACATTCTAAAATCTTTCCACACTTAAATAATAGAATTCTTTTGATACAATTTTTTTTTGTTATTTTGACGCTTATGAAACAGATAAATTTAAGGACATGTTATTTAATATGTCACAATAGCGGTAAAACCTGAAAACTGCCTTATATTTTTCCTATTTAAAAACAAAGTAAGGGACGCCTGGGTGGCTCAGCAGTTGAGTGTCTGCCTTCGCCTCAGAGGGTGATCCCAGGGCCCGGGATCAAGTCCCACATCAGGCTCCTTGCAAGGGGCCTGCTTCTCTCTCTGCCTATGAGTCTGCCTCTCTTTCTCTCTCTGTATTTCTCATGAATAAATAAATAAAATCTTTTTTTAAAAATTAAAAATAAAAACAAAGACAACTTTTCCAAATAGAGGTTAATATTTACATAATTTTATAAAGTTCTAAAACATATCTCATTTAATTTTAAAAACCTTATAACACATGTATTATTGAGCCACATTTTACTAGCGAGGATCTATTTCCTCTCCTTTAGTCATTCCATCACAACTTATTTCTATTACTCTATTTCTCTACAAAAAAATGAGTAAAAATGGTATTTTAGTAAACACCGACTTTCTAAAAGAAAAGGTAAATTGTCAATGCTCCTTTAACTGGTGATGTGTTTCAACTGCAAAAAATTTCTTTCACCTAAATGCAAGTTTGCACACATCTTGGAGAAGGCCTTGAGTGCCTGATTAAGGTCTCAACAACCAAGACCAATTTAACTGCTGATTTCACACATTTTATTATACTGTCTAGCATTGGGATGAAATCATGAGCAATCTGAAAAGACAGGTCCATAACTGGCATGAAATTAAATCAAAAACATTGCGGACCTTTCATTTTTTAAAAATATTGTTGCATTTCATTCCATTAGATCAATGAACTCTTAACCACTCAAAACCACTTCTATCACTATATAATCCAACAGCATGAATATGTCTAATACAGTGAACAAGATATGGATCCTGTTGTTAAGGAATTCATAAATTAAATGGCAAGGAGAGGAGGAGAAAGAGCAAGCAGGGAGTTTATGCAAATCTCCACTAGACTCTTAAGTAAGATAAAGTATAAATCAAGTAGTACCAGATCACACAGGATAGAGAAACAGATATGTTCTTGGGTGCAAGGGAACTGAGTTTTTCGAAACACAGGTCAAAGGGTAAAGGGCTAAGAAGTTAAGGAAACAAACCCAACAAAGCACAAAGATCCAGTGCTGCTAAAAGACTTCTAAGTAAAGGCATATTCATTTTTTAGAAAAATTTTAAATTTATATTACATTTTCAAGTTCTCAAAAATATTTCAAAGGCTCTTGTCTCTAGGTAACTAATTTGGCTAACGGAGCAAAGAAGGTCAAACATGAAACCTGAGGTTCTAACTGCCCAAATCCAGGTTCTTTTGACTCTATTACAACTGCATTTAGATTAAGCCTGGTGGCAATTTAAAGAACATTCTGATGAGCAAAGAAAGAGTGGCAAGACGATCAGTTGAGATGATACAACTATACTCTAAGCAAGAGACAATGGGATACTGAAGTAGGGCAGTGACGGCAGAAAGTAAAAAGATAAGGTGTGGGGATCCCTAGGTGGCTCAGCGGTTTGGCGCCTGCCTTTGGCCCAGGGCGAAGTCCTGGAGTCCCAGGATCGAGTCCCGCAACGGGCTCCCGGCATGGAGCCTGCTTCTCCTTCTTCCTGTGTCTCTGCCTCTCCCTTTCTCTCTATATATCTATCATGAATGAATGAATGAATGAATGAATAAATAAATAAATAAATAAATAAATAAATAAATAAATAAATCTTTTAAAAAAAGGTGAGGTATGTACAGGAGGGGGAAAGCAAGGTAAAAATAGTATTACTTTTTTTTTTTTTAAATAGTATTACTACACTTGAATGTACTGCAGGAAGAAGGAATTAAGGACCTCCACAGTTTTTAACTCAGTAAAACAGCAGGATGAGTATGCAATTAAAAGAAGGAAAATTATGACATGAATAGACATTTCTCCAAAGAAGACATACAAATGGCCAATAGACACATGAAAAAGTGTTCAGTATCACTCAGCATCAGGGAAATACAAATCAAAACCACAATGAGATACCACCTCACACCAGCCAGAATGGCTAAAATTAACAACTCAGGAAACAATAAATGTCAGTGAGGATACGGAAAAGGGGAACCTCTTACACTACTGGTGGGAATGCAAGCTGGTACAGCTACTCTGGAAAACAGTGTGGAGGTTCCTCAAAAAACTGAAAATAGAGCTACCCTATGACCCAGCAAATGTACTACTGGATATTTACCCAAAGGATACAAACATTGCGATCCAAGGGGCATCTACACCCCAAAGTTCATAGCAGCAATGCCCACAGTAGCCAAACTGTGGAAAGAGCCCAGATGAGGGGATCCCTGGGTGGTTCAGTGGTTTAGTGCCTGCTTTCGGCCCAGGGCGTAATCCTGGAGTCCCGGGATCAAGTCCCGCATCAGGCTTCCTGCATGAAGCCTGCTTCTCTCTCTGCCTGTGTCTCTGCCTCTTTCTCTGTCTCTCATGAATAAATAAATAAAATCTTAAAAAAAAAAAAAAGCCCAGATGAATAGATAAAGAAGATGTGTGTGTGTGTGTGTGTGTGTGTGTGTGCGCGCACGCACGTGCACGCAATGGAATACTACTCAGCTAGCAGAAAGAATGAAATCTTACCATTTGACATGGATAGATCTAGAGTGTATTATGCCAAGCAAAATAAGTCAATAAAGGAAAGACAAATATATGATTTCAAACTAAGGTATAATTTAAGAAACAAAACAGATGAACAATAGGGGAAGAGAAAGAAAAATAAAATAAGAAAACAGAGAAGGAGGCAAACCATAAGAGACAAACGGAGGGTTGCTGGGGGAGAGGAGATGGGGTAACTGGTGATGGGCATTAAGGAGGGAACGCAATGTAATGAGCACTGGGTGCTTGTGCAACTGATGAATCACTAAACTCTACCTCTGAGGCTAATAATATACTGTATGTTAATTAAATTGAATTTAAATTAAAAAATATTTAAAAAGAGAGAAGGAAAATTATGTATGTAAAGGCATGGTTTTATACATCCTGAAGTTATGATACACCCATAAAAGTAAGGCAGACAACGGAAAACACTAGCTTAGGGCTCAGCATAGAGTGCAGAGCTTAAGTTACAGATCATCCACAAAAAAAATGTTAACCGGAACCATGAAGCTAAAAGCTAGGGCCAGGATGAGAACAGAGATTTTTACTCTTTCCTCACTCATACCTCACTCTGCAGCCTCTCAGAATTACAAACCAAAAAAAAAAAAAAGAAAAACAAACCATCCTCAAATCACAGCATCTCCCTCTCAGCTCTGCCCCCTCACCCTTGCTCCTTGGCCTGAACCACCATGCCCTGCCGGTTTGCCAGGGGAGAACAACGAAGTGGCTAATAAGAAAGGTGTTTGTTTGTTTTAGAGAAATAGCAACTTAAGTGTATTTGCAAGTAATGAGAAGGAGGCTAACAGAAAGAAACTGAAGATTCCATACAAGAGAGGGTGGGAAAAGGTGGTGGAGGCCAGAAAGGGAATGAGATCAGAGCTCTGATAAAGAACGTGGCCGTCAAAGAGATGAAAACCTTTCCCACTGCCAGATGAGAGATGCAGAGAGGGGATCCCTGGGTGGCGCAGCGGTTTAGCGCCTGCCTTTGGCCCAGGGCGCGATCCTGGAGACCCGGGATCGAATCCCACATCGGGCTCCCGGTGCATGGAGCCTGCTTCTCCCTCTGCCTATGTCTCTGCCTCTCTCTCTCTCTCTCTCTCTCTCACTGTGTGCCTATCATAAATAAATAAAATAAAATTTAAAAAAATTAAAAAAAAGAGAGAGATGCAGAAAGATTCATCTTCTGGGGACAGGGTCAAAAGATAGACATTGAAAACGTTCAACCTTATAATCTCTGTTTTCCCAATCATTAGGCAGGAAGCAAAGAGACCGCTAAGAATAAAGCAGGGAATCTGGAGAGAATGGCAAAAGTTTTGAGTAGCTGCTAAGAGAAATGTGATTTTTTTTTTTTTTGTAGGCAAATTTGCAGGGAGAAATGGGTCATTCTAAATTTCTTCAGTCTCCTTTCCTAAAATAAAT
Source organism: Canis lupus dingo (assembly GCF_003254725.2). Taxonomy (NCBI): domain Eukaryota; kingdom Metazoa; phylum Chordata; class Mammalia; order Carnivora; family Canidae; genus Canis; species Canis lupus. Next base: position 25,031,315 of record NC_064247.1, on the reverse strand, counting down.
TTTAGAAATTATATTATTGGGACACTAAATATGCTGATATGATTATAATTTCATTTAATAATAAATAACTGTGCAGCATGGAAAAAAGTTGACAGAATAGAGAAAAGCAAAATAAAAAAAGACTATAATTATGTAAAATTATGCATGTGTTTGTACAGTTATAATGGACACTTGAGGGAAACATCAAAAATATTTTTTAAATGTAGATTTTTTTTTGTCTTCTTTGCATTGCTTTGTCAATCGTACAAAAATATTTAACATGTCATTAAGAAGGAAGGAAGGTAGGCAGGCAGGCAATAAAACTGGAGGGAAATACTTCAAAATATTTTATCAGTGTATAATCCCTGAGTGGTAGGATTTGGGGTGATTCATTTTCTCCTTTATTTTTCCACATTTCTATAAAGAATGCATATTATACTTGTAATTAGAAGTCACCTAAGAATAAAAAAATAAAGAAAAATATTCTTTAGTTTATTTTAAAGCCCATGTGCTATTATAATAGAAATTTTCTATTTAATTGTGTGAGCTTTTCAGGGCAAATAAATTTTTGTGTTTAGAACTTGCATAAGTGTCACATATGAAAAAGTAGTTTCAATATCTAGGTAAGATTTTATATTTCAAACATCAGTTCATCCATCTATGTCAAAGGAATTATTTTTAAATAATTTATGGACTTGAAATAATTTTATTTATTTTAAAAAGATTTTATTTATTCATTCATGAGAGACACAGAGAGCGAGGCAGAGACATAAGCGGAGAGAGAAGCAGACTCCACGCAGGGAGCCTGATGTGGGATTCGATCCTGGGATTCCAAGATCACGCCCTGGGCTGAAGGCAGGTGTTTAACCGCTGAGCCACCCAGGCATCCCGACTTTAAATAATTTTAAATTGCACACACATCCCTAACCTCATTTCTTGCCACCAAATTAAAACTTAGCTGAGACTCACATCATCCTGTACTTAATTTATTCAAAAAATGAAGATAAATGACTTCATAGAATTTTAATGAGAATTAAATAAATTTCTACAAATAAATGATTAAGACAAGTCCTGGCACATAGCATGCTCTCAAAAAATACCATCTATTACTATTAATAGTAGCAGCTATAATACTATACACATCAATTAATACCACTGTCCTGAAAAATAAAATTATGTCTTGAAACTTAATGAAATAAACTTAGAAACAGAAACTAAGTAAAAAATATTACTAAAGGAATTAGAAGCAAAGTGGTTTTCTTTACGGTAATAATTCTTTATTAAACATAACCTAGAATGCTCCAATGGCACAGATTTCTAAACCAAACTATATTTCATCACTTAATATTTAGACTTAATTTGGAAAATCACACATGGGTGATATACTGGGTATTTCTGGGTAGATAGGAACATAACAAATACCATAAACTTTTTCTATGATTCATTATGATATAATTTATAGTGTTTGTTTCCTTGTTTTGTTGTGTTTAGTCCCAATCACTAATTTTATTTTCTCTTTCTCATAAATCTTTATTAGCAACTGTCTACCACAGAACATGTCTGGTATGTGAATATTTACACACTACAAAACTGAAAACTGCATATTGTTTTCCTCAACTCTAAAGCTGGGGCGATCACAGCTGGGCCGAGGACACCAATCTTGTCCTATCAGCTCTTTGGCCTTTCCCTGGAGCCCCTGAATAAAATGATCACCTCCCCAAATAAGAAAACAGCATTAAAAAAAAAAAAAAAACTTTTATTTTTAGCTTTCCTAAAAACACATTAAATTTGACTTCTTATAACTAACTTGTTATGCATACTACAATACAACCAAAGTAATTTTTAAATACATAAAATTTACTTTGGGGTTGATTTGTTTCACTTAAAATTGCACCCTTAAATTGCAAATATACGATATAAATCCTCATTCTTCCATGACCTCCCCACAAAATCTGGAAAACAATGTATTAGAATCAAACCCTTCAAGAGAACATGGAAGTCTCCGGACTCACTACTGCCCAAATACAGTAGCATTTCATTTTTCCCTTAAATTTAATTATACAACAGAAAAAAAAAAAAAAAAGGAATGAAACACTGATGACAGTAGAATGATGAGCATTTGAGGAAACAGAGGTGAATCGGTGGAAGAATGAGGTGTTCCTGGGTCATTCCCTCTCCAAGAAAACCATCTAACTAGTTATGGCTTTAGTAACTACTGGAGGGCCCTGGCTCACAATTTGAGAGAGCCCACAAAAGAATTCTTCATACCAAAATTCAACATGATATATATATGATCACAACTATCCAAATTATTACAAGTTGCTCTAAATTATTACATTTGAGAGAATACTTTTCATGAAACAATAAAAAAAATTTTTTAAATAAAAAAATCCTACCTCAAATGGCCAACAAGTCATTCAAGCTGATGTTTCCTATTCCATGACTGATGTCTACGGGTCACCATTCACACTTAGCAGCCGTGCTAAAGATTATTTCTGTGGCTTAGAAAGAAGTCTTACAGAGAGTTGTCATAAAGAGAAAAGCTTTTCCCTTGGCAAAGTTACAAACATGATGATAAGATCCAAAATTAATGGCTACGGCCTCAAAACATTCTCTGGATGCCCAGATTGCACTGGGCCCTCTTCACTATCCCCACATGTCTATACTTTTCCTTTGAAGTACCATCAAAGCTGTAATTATATATTTGTATAACTGATCTTATTTATAAGTTTTCTTTCCACAGAGAATGCTTTCCAAAGGAAAATATGATGTCTGAGTTAAGATTTTAAGGATGAACAGGAGGTGATAAGGAAATAGAGGGAAGGAAGGATAATATGTCTAAGCAAAGGAAATGATTTGTGCAAAGGCAATGAGCCTGGAGGGAAAGTGAGGCAGAGGTCCAGATGATGATGGCAAAGAACTGACACTTATAAAGTAGATAAGAAAAGAAAACAGCAGATTTAAGAGATATTTAGCAGGTAATGCCAACACTATTTCATGAGGAATTTGATACAAGATGCAAGAGTGAACAGATCTAAGAGTCTATGTTACTATAAAATGTGTATTTACGTATCATCTATGAAATTGTTTGGCTTTAATTTAGCTTAAAATATTTACTCTTTAGAAATAGTCTACTTAGGGATGCCTGGATAGCTCAGTGGTTGAGCATCTGCCTTTGGCTCAGGTCGTGATCCTGGAGTACTAGGATCGAGTCTCGCATCGGGCTCCCCGCTGGGAACCCTGCTTCTCCCTCTGCCTGTGTCTCTGCCTCTCTCTGTGTGTCTCTCATGAATAAATAAATAAAATCTTTCAAAAAAAAAAAAAAAGAAAGAAAGAAAGAGTCTATTTAAAGAAATAAGTAATGCATAGAAAATACTTCTAATTGTAGACCACAGAAATCAGATAATTTAGGGAAGGGAATAAAAGAAGGAGAATTATATACAAAATAGGTACATCCCAGACCTGTTTTGCTTGGCCAGGAAAATGACTAAAGGAGGAGAAGATCTCTGTGGCAGGAAAGACTGAACTACCAAGTAAAGTATACCCATGGTGATGCAACTGGTGAACAGTGGAATAAATGCAAGGCTACAATGTTTATTTTAGATTTAAAATACTCAATTTAGAAAACTGAGAATACATGTGATTTCTACAAAGGAACTGAAAAGTATTTGCTGAATGAAGGTCAAACCTCACCACTTAAAAATGAAAGGCAAGGCATCAACACAACAGCCATTTCAATCTTGTAATTAAATTTTTTTCTCTTTTACTGTGTTTATGAGGATCAGTTGCAGAGACTGGAATGCCAAACACAGGAAAACAGTGTAGGTGTACCTATAGTATGGGAATCACAGCAATTGTGTTACAGTAAACTCACCATGTATTCAAGAATCCGAGTCAAAACACAGTGTGAAGGTCAAGTATGGTCAAACTACAATTGGAAATATTTTACATCACCACCAATCAAGTACCTGACTTTATATACAAAATGCCACAGATGAGTTTGTTTCAATTATTCATTAGTTAATGTTTCTCCGAGGCCCTCTAATTAATTCCATTAATTCCTCAGTTTCTTTCAGGAGAATGTCTATGAAACCTTCCGCAGAGCTGTCCAGGAACTGTAAAAATTTTTTTCTCTTTTTTTGCCAGCCACGCAAAAAGAATTTTACAGCCCTTGAACCATCACGCAATGACTACTTCATTATCCACCATGAATGGTAAACTGATTTGGGTGCACTATTGTAAAAAACAAAGTGTAGAGCTGAATTCCCTTAGATTAAATGTGTCGACAATGTGATTCCACTGAAGGATCATTAAGAGGGAGAAGTTACAAAATGCAGACGAGGATCTATTACATTAGAGGATTAGGATTCGACCTGTCCTGATAGAGAACTGGTCATCTTCCATAGCTTATCACTCAGTGTCCAAGCACTAGTGTGATGGATATACTATGCAGTAGTGTTACTATTTCAATAAGGTATTAAAGTGTACTTGTGGGAAGGCCAGACCAGAGGATTCTGAGGTTCACAGATCATTTTTAAGTAGAAAACTCTCAGTGATAAAATTAATTGAAGGCACTTGTATAACACATACTTCAAGTGTTTCTTGGGGTTGTCTACAATATGCCATGTGTTACTCCAGGCACAACATATGAACTGAGAGAAACAGCCCTTGTCCTAAATACTGAATACTTCACTCTCTAAAAAGGAAGGAAAATAAGCAAACTAATAATTACAAGTGCTGATGGCTGTTCACTAGAGCCAAAACAATATTCATAGATTGCTGAATCATGAGATTTACCTTGTTCATACAGCCTAGCATTTCTAACACAAACTATGCAATGAAAGCTCTCCTCTTCATTCAACTGTTCTATGAATGAGATTTTCTCCCAAAGCACAAAATTTTTATAAGAAACATCTCAGGATTTTCCTCTAATAAGTCAGGAAATTTCTGTGAAGTAGGAAACAACTCTGCATTCTATTCTCATTTCTCAACAAAAGTACTCTGAAAGGCAGTTGAGTCAAGGCCCTGGCCTTGGGAGAATAAATGACTTTACTGGCAGCAGAGAATTCTATCAGAGTTGTGTGTAGGTTTTGCATGTATGTCTGGTAAGGCTTGAACAAAATGTGCAAGTGTACAGTCTCTGCAGAGAAGATAAAGTTTTCTTTGTGGTCAAAAAATCCTTAGAATAAAAATCTTTCTATATGAAGCTTCAAGGCTATTCAGTTTCCTGAAGAGTTTACAAACAGAAAGTCAATTTTGTGTACTACTTTGAATACGACTTTGAATCCTGCTCCACTGGGTTATGTGGTTCACTGCTCAGAAGCTAGGAGGATCTAAAAATCACAGATATTAGTAATATTATAAACTTATTTGCTCAAGAGAGGAGATACAGTTACTTTAGGATATCCTTAAAACAACAGGAAAAAAAGTTATTTAAAAGAAGATCTGCTTTAGTTTTTTCAGTTGAATTGCTTTCAATTTCAAGAATCCCCTGAAGTCCAGTCACAGCTTTAGAACCCTTTTGTATAAAGTGACAAGTGTTGGGAAAGAAACAGGTATAGATTACAGGCTGACGACTAGAATACAAATATATATCACCTGAAAAGATAAATGCCACAGAGAATACTTTACGGGCCTTAAGTCTCAAAATAAGAATAGGTCACAATTTTTTGAGAGAATGAAAAAAAAGGCTTCAGAAGGAAGTAAAGACAAATTGAAAAGTGGACAAACTTCAAGAGGGTGATCTCTGGCACAGAAAATTAGTAGCACATGTAAATGTCAGAGTGACATATACGTTATATGAGGGCCTTGGAAGTGAGGCTGGAAAATGGGGCGCATCTATGGAAGGTCACATCATAGGAGGATCTGGGATTTAACAGAGTTAGCACAAAGAGACCACACAGAAGTGTTAAGAGTATAAAAGTTCTATGATCACAAGGACCTTAAAAACCTAAGTATGGCTGAAGTGCATAAGACCAACCATACAGTGCCCCTGGGTCCAACTTCCTCTGTAAGTCCCTACTTTGTAACTCTACTTGCAGTGTCTTACTTTCAACTCCTTAATCTGTGTAAGAAATGTTAAGTGAACCACTTTTTAATTTTTTTAATTCAATTAATTAATATATAATATATTATTGGTTTCAGGTCAGTAATTCATCAGTTGCATACAACACCCAAGTGCTCATCACATCATGTGACCTCCTTAATGCTCATCACCTAGGTACCCCATCCCTCCATCCCCCTCCTCTCCAGTAACTCTCAGTTTGTTTCCTAGAGTTAAGAGTCTCTTATGGTTTGTCTCCCTCTCTGATTTCATCTTATTTTTTCCTCTCTTCCCCTCTGATCTTTTGTTTCATTTCTTAAATTCCACAAGTGAGAGCATATGATAATTGTCTTTCTCTGACTGACTTATCTCAGTATAATACCCTCCAGTTCCATCCACATCATTGCAAATGGCAAGATTTCATTTTTGATGGGTGAGTAATATTCCACTTGTATACATTACCACATCTTCTTTATCTATTCATCTATCAATGGACACCTAAGTTAACCACTTTTTTAAAATAGGAGTTGGTACAACGTAGTAAAAACAGCCAATTTTACAAACATAGTCTCTACTATGATCTAAATCATCAATAATACTAGCTTGAAGAATACCCTATGGAACTTGACTTCATATATTCTCATCTCCTCACATACAGATATTAAATTATACATATTAATCTTTGAGAGCAATCCTTTAAAATTAGTTATAAATCTCATTATAATCCTCTCAACACTGTAATACACCCATTTCAGCCCTTCAACTTTTCCTATCTACATTTAACTCCTGCACTGATTTCATGTGATTATAATGGAGTTAAATACCATGTCAAATGTCAAGAGCTCTCCAATTCCAGTTCAGAATTCCCTAATTTCCAACATCAACCTGTCTCCCTTACATTTCTATTTGTTCCACATCTAAAAGACATCCAGGGGCACCTGGGTGGCTCAGTGGTTGAGCATCTGCCTTCGGCTCAGGGCATGATCCTGAGGTCCTGGGATTGAGTCCCGCATCAGGCTCCCTGCGGGGAGCTCCTTCTCCCTCTGCGAATGTCTCTGCCTCTCTGTGTGTGTCTCTTATGAGTGAATAAAATTTAAAAATATTTTTAAAATTTAAAAAATAATTTAAAAAAAAGACATCCAAATCCAACATATCTAAAAATAGAACTACTACTTTTTTCCCAAAAACATACTCCCCTCTTCTTTCTACACCTCCAAGAACAGCCACTCTATTCTTCCAGCTGCTCAGGCTTTAAAACTTTGAAGTCATTTTGCCTCCCCTCTGTATTTCATACACCCCTCTCATCTAAACCATTATAAAAATCCTCTCTACTCTCCTTTCAAACTATACACAGGAAACATTTATGCATATAAGAATCTAACCACTTCTAACCATCTCCTAGGCTACTATCTTGGTCAAAGCCATTACTATTCTTTGTGTGATTATTGCCAGAACCTTTCTACATTCCAGCTTCTACTCTCATGCTTCTTCAATTTACTCTTAACAAAGAAGCCAGGATAATCCTGTAAAATATATCTTCTCCTGGAAACCCTTTAATGCCACCTCATTCAGAATAAAAACACACTTCCTCATCCTGACTTTCAAGCTTCACATGATCAGGCCTCCCATGGCCTCTCTAACCTGGATCTTCTAACTTCCCTGTCTTCCAACCATTCCCCTCCAGCAACAATAGGCTCCCTGCTTTTCCAATCTTTGAGAACTCTCTGCTCCTCATGCCCCGATTGCTCTTCACCCAGATACAAGGATCCACTGTTTCACTTCAAATCTTGTCACTTTTTTTTTTTTTTGTCACTTTTTCAACCATAATAAGTTTGTGTACTCAAAGCCACAGGGCACTCAAGATCCCACTAGCCTTCCACTGGGTGTCTAACTTTCTAATATGCTACAGAATTTATTATGTTTAATGTGTGCTGTCTCTCCCGACCCAAATGAAACTCCATGCAGGCAGGCATTTTTATCCATCCTGCTCACTAATAGATGGATGCATGAATCCTGGAACAAAATATTTTGTTTTTTTATGAAACAGATACCAAATTGAAGTTTCTCATTCTTTAGGGGAAGAATTTAAGGACCAGAGTGTATTCTATGAAGTCAAAGTATCAGTAAATGGTAGAGTCCAAAATAAAATAGGGTCTCTCTGGCTTAAGCTTTTTTCCACTAGAACACACTGGTGGAACATGAGAGAATATATACAAAAATAAATTTTAAAAACAAGCAAATACATATAAATACACCAACACAGATATAGAGACATTTTACATTAAAATATTACCACTGCCAAGTAGTAGTATTATACAAGGTCATTATATACCTACAAACTTTCATCACTTACCTCTACCCCAGATTTTTTTGCTGATATCTGTGTTATAGTTTCTTTGAATTTATTTGCCTTTTCAAGTTGAGCTTTAAGTCGTTCTGCTAATTCCTTCAAAGTGAAAAAAAAAAAAAAACCAACAACAACAAAAAAAGAGAAAAACAAGAAAAATAGGTGTCATATATAGCTTAATTCCTCAGTGTAGAGTACTTCAAATTTAAACAACAGAAGGGAAAATAGCCTAGTGAACACTGAGGTAGCCAAAGCCTGAATTCAACCACCAACTCAGAGACTAGTAAATTGCTTTTTAATGAATTTATCTCAGTTACACACTTCTCAAATACCCATGGTATTTGTTTATGCTTTGAAGGTAAATAATTACAAGGACATATATTCTAGAGGAGAGACAGGGGCATGAAGAAAATATACAACCTCAAGAACGACTTTTTTCTAATTCTCTGGATACTATAAACATTCAATACTCAAAAATTCAGTTACTGTAACAAGAAAGCCTTAACAAGATTTAAATATTACCTTCTTTATTATTGAGAAATTTAAATTAGAACTCTAAATATATCTCATTTTTACTCTAGAAAGTCTATAAAAATTTATATAAAACAACTGACACACAAAGAAACAAATTAAACAAATAGAATTACATGACAAGCAAAGAATAGTATTCTCTACCACAATGGTTCATGACCAAAGGAACACTTCTTTTAACATAAATTAGCTTCCTAATTTGGTTAGGACCTCTCTTTCACTATTTTAAACTAATTCCTTTGTGCTCTCAAAACTCAAACTTATTTCCTGCTATTATTATTGTTGGTGGTAGTTTGGCCTCTCTTACCAATTTCTGGGGTGGGCTGAAGTTCAGTGTTTCCAAAGACCAGATTCAAAGAGAAAGAGCAAGATAAGCCTTGTATTAGACACACAAACTAACAAAAATAGAAGCATCTTGTTCGACCACCTTTTATTCTACTGAATAGTGTCACACTGATAGTACAACAAAAGGGAAACCACTTAAAGATCACTGATATTTGGGTCTGAGATGAATACATTCATATGACCATGAGGGAATCTACTGTCAAGACATGCAAAGCTGTCTGGCTTTCCTATCCCACCATGCATAATGTAACATGTACTAGTACATCAGAAATGTGACACTATAATACATAAGTAATCAATAAATATATATGGGTGTAGCTCTCACCAAATCATCCCCATTTTTTTTAAATTCTGAGGTAAATCAGTCTTAAATCATAACACTATTATGAAAACTAAATGAACTAACTTATACAAAAATCTAATGCTTATCAGGCATAAACATACTCCATTACAATTTGGACAAGTGAATTAACCATCTTTTTTAGAAGCTCATTTGTGAGATTCCTAAGTAAAGAAATCTAAGAAAGAAATTCACACTCTTAATAATATGTAACTAAAACAGGGAAAGAAGACAATGCCACCTTTATCTCCTTCAAATAAGCTATGCTAGAAGTCCAAAGTAGAAAGGAAATTTTAAAAACATTTTGTTCCCTATGATCTTAAATTTCAAAAATCTGACAAGACATTTTATTTAGAAGTAGACAGAACTGTTTTTAGAAATATTCAAGAATTTCTTTAAAGAATAAATAAACAGCAGTTATTTTCAAACTGTGCTACATCCACATTGCAAAGAAACTCCCAAAATTACTTGTAAGAGTTAAAGAGTTAATGTCTATTCTCCTAAGAACAACACAGAAGACTTACCATATTTCCCATCATCTCTGCCTTGATAATCCTGGCTCCCAATTTATTCTTCTCATCAATACTCAAGATGTGGCTGGAATCATCCTCAGGACCACCTCTGTTTGAACAACACAGATTAAAAGCATATGAGGGATCCCTGGGTGGCGCAGCGGTTTAGCGCCTGCCTTTGGCCCAGGGCGCGATCCTGGAGACCCGGGATCGAATCCCACGTCAGGCTCCCGGTGCATGGAGCCTGCCTCTCCCTCTGCCTGTGTCTCTGCCTCTCCTTCTGCCTGTGTCTCTGCCTCTCTCTCTCTCTGTGTGACTATCATAAATAAATAAATAAATTTAAAAAAAAAAAGCATATGAAATATAGGAACATTCAAGTAACAACATGAAGACCCAAATGTTATTTTCATTGACGTCAACAAAATTCTTTAGCAAAACAAACAAAAAAAACAAAATTTCAGTATTTCACCAAAAATCAACAGTTTAAAGTTCTCTGTTACAATGTCACAATGGCCTGTGGCAGTTATAATAATAACTGATCAAAGTTCCAGCAACAATGAGATAAATAATAATGTCACTATTCTTTACTAATATTTCCATAATCATTTTTAAAAAGGAAACAAGAGAAAATTAAAACACTAGAATCAGGGCATAATTCTACATGGCAGGGGTAATTCTTATTTGGTGTGATTAAATTACGGATAAGCTAAGAAACTATAACTAGGAAATGACTATTTAACTGCATTCAAAGGGCACCTGGGCGGCTCAGTCAGTTAAGAGTCTGCCTTTGGCTCAGGTCATGATCCCAGGGTCCTGGGATGGAGTATAGCATTGGCATCGGTGCATTGGTGGCATCAGGCTCCCTGCTCAGTGGGGAGCCTGCTTCTCCCTCTCCCGCTGCCCCTCCCCCTGCTTGTACTCTCTCACTCTCTAGCTTGCTCTCCAGCACACGCACTCTCTCTCCAATAAATAAATAATTTTAAAAATAATATTTAAATAAATAAATAAATAAATAAATAACCACATTCAAAGAATAAAAACAATGACCATGCGTCCTTTTTGCAAAATAAACCCTGAATAAGTCAAACAACATAAACTAATTTATAACTAAGATCATGTCCCAAACCTATACTCGGTGAAGACGAGAAATTTCCAGCTAGGGTTAGAGTCCTGGCATAAAAAAGTTGTCTCAGTTACTTCTTTATGAAAGATAATGGCAGGGAAGGGGAATGCCGGCCGCACCTGAAGGACTCCTTAGTGAATGAGACATAGCTAGAACTCCAAATCAGCCAGAGAAAGGAGAAAGAAAGCTGGAAAGCGAAAAAATTACAGCAAAGTGTGGAGCATTCCCCTTGAGTATTCAGCAAGAAACTACCTGTAGTCAGAGAAACCATCATTCCAAAGAGCAGAGGAACAGTATTCAGTATTTCAGGAATGGAAAACTCACAAATCAGAAAACACTGGGTAGAGTATTAGGGGCCATACTTCATTACTGGAAGTCTAAAGGAACAAATAGTTTCCAATTCATTTAACTATGTCACAAAGCTCAAGAATATTTACAAGAATTCAAAAATATTCAGCAATCAACAAGGTAAAATTCATAATATCTGGTATTCAATCAAAGATTACCAGACATGCAAAGACATATAAAAGTAAGACCCACAATTAGGAGAAAAAGCTATCAATCAAAATCAACCCCAAAATGACTCAGATGTAAGAAACTACAGATAAGAAAATTAAGTTATTATTTTAACGGTATTTATATGTTTAAAAAATTATAAACTAAGATATAAAATAGATCAGAATTGAGCTTCTATAGTTGAAAACTACAATGTCTGAGATAAAAAATATAGTAGATAGGGTTCATGAAAGATTAAACTGCAAAAAAATTTGTGAACTTGAAATCTTAAAACCCATGCAGCAAAATGAAACAAGAGAAGAAAAGAATTTTAAAAAATAAAAAGAGCTTCAGAGCTATGAGACAACCTTAAATACCCTTCTGTTCATGTCATTGGAGACCCTGAAAGAAACAAATGGGAGACAGAATATACAAAGGCCAATTTTCCAGATTTACTAAAAATTTAAAAACTTACAGAACCAAGAATCTCAGGAAATCCTAAGCCCAAAAAGAACTATAAAAAAACAAAAAAGCAAAACAAAACAAAAAAAAACAACCCCACATCAGGGCACATCATAATCAAATTGCTCAAAGCTAGTAATAAAGAGAACACTTTTAAAGCAGCCATAGTGGAGAGAAAAAGACACACTTAAGCAAACAGAAACAGGTAAATGTTACAGCAGATTTCTCATCAGAAACAATCCAAGCAAGAAGAGAACAGCAATACCTCTAAGATACTTTAAATCGTCAACCGAGAATTCTATATCAAGTGAAGGTATCTTTCAAATGTAACACAAAATGAAGCCCCTTTCAGAAACAAAGTTGAAAGAATGTTAAATAAAAGGCAGAAGAAAAATTATACCAGACTGAAATGTGGATCAATCCAAAGGAAAGAAGAGCAACAGAAATGATGATAAGAGTAAATGTATAATACTTTTTATTACACAAATTTCCTTAAAATAACTATTTAAACAAAATAATAAGTGAGAGGTTTATGACGAGGGTAAGTGAAATGTATGACAATGCTAACAGAAAGGACAAGAGGGGTAAGTGTAAATAAAAACTATTGTAAAAAAAAAAAAAAAAAAAGGGATCCCTGGGTGGCGCAGCGGTTTGGCGCCTGCCTTTGGCCCAGGGCGCGATCCTGGAGACCCGGGATCGAATCCCACATCGGGCTCCCGGTGCATGGAGCCTGCTTCTCCCTCTGCCTGTGTCTCTGCCTCTCTCTCTCTCTCTGTGACTATCATAAGTAAATAAATAAAAATTAAAAAAAAAAAACTATTGTAAAGTTCTTATACCATACCGCAATGGTATAACACCACCTAAAATTGGACAAGTTAAAGATGTATACTATCAAATATAAAGAAACGACAAAAATAACACCCAAAAAAATTATAAGAAATAGAATCATAAAAATATGCAATCTAAAATAAGTCAGATAAAGAGGAAAAAGAGAACAAAGAACAGATAGTATAAACAGAGAAGAAATATCAAAATTACAGATTTAAACCTTATTATATTACATTATATATAAATGATTTAACCATCTGAAATAAAAGGTAAAACTGTCAGGTAAAAGAGCAAAACTCAACAACAAGAAACATACTATAAAAACACAAATATGTTAAATATAAAAGGGTGGAAAAAGATATACTGTTGTAACACTAGTCAAAAGAAAGGTGAAGTGGCTTCTTTAAAATCAAACAAATTATATTACAGAGCAATAAATATTACCAGGAACAAAGAAAGCTTTTTCATTTCATATGAAAAAGTGAATCCATCAAGAGTACAGAAAAATCCCTAAATGTTTATGCACATAATGAGGGCTTCAAAATACATAAAACAAAAACTGATAAAATTGCAAAGAGAAACAGACTAATTTACAATTATAGTTGTCGATTTCAAGACTCCACTCTCAATATTTGATGGAATAAATAAATTCTTCAAGGATATGCAAGACTTGAATAACACTAACAACTAACATGACCTAGTGAACAATCAGAGAATATTCTACTCAACAACAGAATACATTCTTTCCTAGTACATAGGAACACTTAACCAAGACAGACCATATTCTGAGCTATACAAGTGTCCATAAACTTAAAGGGATTTAAGTCATACAAACTATGTTCTCTAAATCCCGTGATATTATTAACAAAGATCTCTGGAAAATCCTCAACTATTTGGAAACTAAATAGCATATCTGCAAATAACCCATGGTCAAGAACGAAATCAAAGAGAAATTTAAAAGTATTTCAAATCAAATAAAAATATAAACATAATATATCAGAATTTACAGGATGCTACCAAAGTATTACTTACGGAGAAACTTATAGCTAGCTCTAAATGCTTATTTCTAATATAAGAAAGATCTCAAATCAATAATCTCAGTTTACAAGTTAAGTAGAAAAAGAAGAGCAACTCAAACCCAAGTAAGCAGAATGCAAGAAATAATAAAAATCAGAGTGGGAATAAATTAAAAAACAGAAAAACAATAAAGAAATGCAATGAAACCAAATCTGTTTAGGACAATCAATGAAATTGGTAAACCTCTAGTTGAACTAATTAGGGGGGAAAAAGATAAAAATTACCAATAAAGAAATGAGAGATGCAAAATCACTAAACATTCTGAACACCTTACAAAAAGATATCTGGATGGAAATAAGCACATAAAGAGATGCTCAATATCACTTGCCATTAGGAAAATGCAAATTAAAACCATGAGATACTGCTACACATTTCCAAGAATAACAAAAATTGACCATTCTAAGTTTTTGCAAGGATGTAAAGGAACTGCAAGTCTTACACACTGCTAATGGGAATGTAAAATGATACAACTCGGTAAAACTATTTCACAGTTTCTTAAAATTTAAAGATTTAATTACCATATGATCTAGCCAGTCCTCTCCTAGGTATTCACTCAAGAGATAAAGCAGCATACATCCATACAAAGATTTATACATGAATGTTCAAAGAAGCTTTATGTATAATAGCTAAAAACTGGAAATGTTCAAAATGTGCACCAACAGGTGAATGGAAAAATTGTGTTCTCTCTACCAAAGCCAAACTACCCACCCACCAATAAAAAAGAATAAATTATTGTTATATGCAACGACATAGATGAAGCACAAAGTGAAAGCCAGACAAAAAAAGAGTACATAACATATGATTCCACTTATATAAAACTCTAGAAAATGTAAACTAGTTTATAATTAAAGAAAGCAGATGAGTGGAAGTTTAGGGGACTTGTAAAGGTGTGGGGAGAGGTGGAAAGAATTATAAAAGGGTACCAGAAGCTTTGGGGGGGGTTGAGGTTTCATAAGAATATACATTTTTTAAAACTCACCAAATTATACATTTTATATATATGCAGTTTATATATGTCAATTATACCTCAATATAAATATACCTCAAAAAAATTCTCAAAGGGGAGTGATAAAAAACTTTTAAGCTGAAAAACCTGTCATAATCTCACATATAAAGGATATATCTATGATATTCCTAATTTTTCTGAATTACTAAATATCATCATACTCTACTGAAAGTACTTGAGTTTTCAACATACATGCTGAGCCAGTAATACTAAACTATATATATAGACCTTTAAATCAAAACTTGACCTAACAACCAATTATTTTTAAGTAGCAAATTCCTTTTTGGGCAAAAAAATATATATATAAATCTTTCAATAGGTAGCATTTGAGTTTTTTAAAAAAATAAATAAAAATTTAAAAGATTTATTTTTAAAAAAACATTAATTAATATCTGCAAAAAAATTCTATAAGAACCATTTCATATTAGGGAAAGAAAAAAACCACATTCTGGTGCTCAAAGAAACCTAAAATATTACAAGTGAAGCACCAATAGAAAGGAACATGTTTTTGTTCCCCTCAAGTCCTTTCAATCTACTTTTTATTTTGTATTTTTGATACACTGATGTTTACTGAGCACTTCCCCATGCCAGATACTATGAAGTAACTTTACTCCCCCCCTCCTTTTTTTTTGAGACGTGACCTATTTTTTTCTTCCAAATTCTTATTTAAATTCTAGTTAGTTAACATATAGTGTAATACTGATTTCAGGAGTAGAATTTAGTGATGCATCACTTACATACAACACCCAGTGCTCATCACAAGTGCCCTCCTTCATGCCCATCAGCCATCTAGCCCAACTCCCCATCTACCTACCTCCATCCACCCTCAGTTTGTTCTCTATCCCCCAGGGTCTCTTATGGTTTGCCACTTTCTCTTTTTCGTATTACCTTCCCACACATTCATCTGTTTTGTTTCCTAAATTCCACATATGAGTGATATTATATGGTGTACATCTTTCTCTGACTCAATCTACGTTAAAAACCAATTAAGAACAACAGTAGGAGGTATTACTTGTATTGTTGAGGTACTACCTGTATTGTTAGTTGTATTTTTGTATGGAAAATATTTTTTAGTAACTTTTTCCAAATTAAATTCTGAAGTACACATAATTTTTATTGTATTATAAATGTAATTTATTTTAATTTCAGGCAACCCAATCATATTTCAATAAAAAGCTGGACTTCCTAACCAACACAACTTTCCTCAACTTGTTTTCTTTCTCATTCGATTAATTCCTCGAAATTCTCTGCTTTGAAAACTACTACTCCTGTTCTTTATGTAGGAATTATATAAATATTAAATTTTTACATGTATGTATAAGGCATAACAAATTTAACCATACTTCCTGCCCTTTTGAAAAAGTTATCAGTGGAATTATTCCCCCATGAAGTCAGCCTGCCCCTGGATCTACCTTTTAAACTGCCCAGCTTCCTAAGTGAAAAACTTCCTAATATTCCTTCCGATTTTTCTGCCTTTCCTTGATGCCAAATCTTTAAGTACTTGACCAAATTTTTCTTTCCAACAGTTATTCCTAATTCAACCATTTTTCATCTCAACTCCAGCCAACTGAGAAATAAAGAACATAGGAAAGGTAAAATGGATAAGGGGTTGGTTTCCTCACTATTTCTCCAAACTTTTCTTTGCTAATCCAATAGATGTTTTACTATAATCCCGACACATAACATGTGCACACAGGATTTCTCACTGAATTCAAATATTCAGGAAATAAGCTGTCTTGCATGCAAGCTCAGATTTATAGAATTATAGACCTATATTCAGAATTATAGAATAAACACCAGAGAAGTCTAGATGGCACAGTCAGTTAAGCATCTGACTCGTGGTTTCAACTCAAGTTGTGATCTCAGGGTTGTGAGATTGAGCACCATGCTGGGCTCCACGCTCAGCGTGGAGTCTACCTGAGATTCTCTCTCCCTCTTCCTCTGTCTCTCCTGCTCTCCTGCTCTCTCTCTCTCTCTCTCTCAAATAAATAAATTTTAGAAAAAGAAGGAGGAGAAGGAGGAAGAGGAAAAGAAGAAAAGTCAAAGGCCCAAAACCATTAATTCATCTCCTTTAGAGAAGAAAGATTTTAGGGATGTTAATAAACTACTATACCAAGTGTCAATATGTCAACAGATACATGCCTATGAATAGATAAGGATAAAAATAAAAGTATAAATACCTAAAAACAGACTACTAATAAAATTCTAAGAGTTCCTAATGCAAGCTTTGCATGAAGCTCTAGAAGCTGTTTCTTTAAACTGCCAATTATAACCTGGCTTGAAATGAGAAATCCTTCCTAGGATTATGAGAAAAGGAGTTCTGGAGTTAGACTGACATGAGTTCAAATCTAGACTCTGTCACTAACTTTATGAGATTGGGCAAGTGTCTTAACCTGAGGCTATAAAACCCAAACACTGATTAATACATACCCTTACATTATAGGATCAAATGTGATAATGTATAAAATTATAGTAATTGCAGTAATAGAATAAAATTCCAAACACAACACATAACCTGGTACTCAATAATGGTTAGTTCCTTTTGCCCCTAAGAGCCAATTACTAAATCAAAGAATTCTCCAACCAGTACTCCATTCACTATGTTCAAAATCCAATGGTGAAATCTTTTCAAGAAAAGAAAGAGGGCTGCTGGGCTGGCTCAGTAGGTGACTCTTGACCTCCGGGTCAGGAACTCAAGCCCCACGCTGGGTGTAAAGATTACTTACATAAATTAAAAAAACTTAAGACAAACGTACAGAAGAATGTCTAGGGATGGTGCACAGAGAAGTAACCAAACCCTTTCAGGGACAGCAGAATTAAAAGCTTCATCACTGAGCCGTGGAGGCCAACTCAAGTTCCTCCTCTCTTCTACATTCATTCACTCCTTCAGTTCATGACTTCTTATCTCTCAACTATAGCCTCCTAAGCAGTATTTCAGACTCAAATCTGTTCCATTTCCCAAGTTAACCTATGGAATACCTTGGAATCTTTCTAAAATACAACTCTGATTTCAAATCCTGGACATACCTGTTTCCTATCACAACAGAATATTGTCTGACTCATAAGCATAACTTTGTATGCCATTTACAGAGCACACAAGCCACACCTGCAACACCTGCCTATTCATCTTCCTCCCATTCAACTACATTCCATAAATTATTGAGAGGCCAATGTATGCTATGCACTCTCAGGATTCAGAGATGCGAAGACTCCAGATATGTCCTCTCCTCAGGGAGCTACTGCATCTAATACTCCAAAATACTAATCACAATATTCAACTAGACCATGCTGTTTCTTGTCTCCAAGTTATTTCCTGGATTCTATTCCCCTGATTATGTCTCAGAAGAAACATCCCTTCTTGTATGTAAGAACTGAAACTATAAGGATCTATACCTATACCTGTAACTTTAAGTCCATGGCATTTATGCTCCTATATTTGTTTACATGCTTATATATAACTGACTTTTTGATACTATGAGCTCCTTGAAGGGTATGACATCATACCCGTTTTTATACCACTAGACCTAGGAAATCAGTGTGTTCAGTAAGTATAAAATAAACAGTAGAAAGAATTTGTCAAAGCCATCTAATTTAAGCTTCAAGGGACATGTATGGCACAAAAATAACCTCCCCTTGTCACTGTATTCCTTGTCACAGTAGACACCTTTTTCAAATCTGAGTAAAAGCTTATTTCTCAAACTTCCAGTTTCCAAGGATTACTTTAAGAAAATATGATATGCACATGGACTGCTAATTTTAAGGTAACTCTGTTCTAAAAATTCACCTATATTTTTTGGTAAAGATAAAATAAGCTAATAGCAGTTAAATCATAAAAATGAGGGGACACTTCAATTTTATGAGCTGTGTATGAATCAAGCTGTTAATCACTTTTTTTCTTCAGAAGCTATTAAAATCACTGTGGTCCATATCCAGAGTAAAAAGAACACCAATATTATGGGGATCATATGTTGAAAAACACTGACCTAAGCCATCAAGAATTTCTATAATTTTCTCCTGTTGTTCACAATATACAGCCACACCTTCCTCTTCCTTAACACTTCCACCCCCGATTAATTCTTCTACTTGTAGGAGGACACTGGATTCTATGTTCATCCACAGTAACCTTGGGATTTTGCTCAATTATGGCATCTGTCATCTCTCTTCTAAAATCAATACTCTTAAAAAAAATAAAATACTCTTTTCCATTAATAATGTATTCAGGTATCTGTGCCATAAAAAAAAAAAAGGGAGGGAGAGAGAAAGGAGGCCATTCACTTAACCTGTGTCTCCCACATATACTTTCTATCTCTACCATCTCATGACCCACAATCATAATTTGGTCTATGATATTCCAAAGATGATATTCATGATTAAATTGCCAAAGACCTCTATTATTTCTATCCAAAGGCCTATCTTTGTCATTTTACTTGACTCTTCCCTTTTTTTAAGAACTTTACTCTTCCTGTCACTCTCAGTATATAAGCTAAAAGATTCCATCAAGGGGACAATGAAGGTATGAAGAACTCCAACAAAGTTCACAAGTTTCAAGAAGATAACTGGAATCCCAAGAGACCTTTAAAAGCAGCAACTTTCATTGTCATAAAATGTGTACTCCTACATCATTTGGTGGGGCGGAGATTTCCTAACAGGAATTCAATTGTTTATTAGTAGATAAGGATAAATTAGATAATATACAAGAATTCCAAACACCTGATTCTATTATCTTCAATATTAACACATACTTCAACATACTTCGTAGAAGAGCAATAGGTATCAAACAAAGACATTAAAATGAATCGTTGAGCACACAAAGAACACATTATTTCATCTTGTTAATACCACAGCAAAGATACCGCCTAGCCGCAAACAGCAAGAAAAGACTTCTCTTTACTTTCTCTAAGCATTTACAATGATGAGCAAATACTCTGAAAAAAATATTGCTGGGGTACCTGGGTGACTAATCAATTAAGCATCTGCCTTTGGCTCCCCCTGCTTATGCTCTCTTTGCCTCTGTCATATACATAAATAAAATCTTACAAAATAAAAAAAAACAAAAATAACAACCACATTGCCATAACATCTGCAATTACACTATAAAAAGAAAAAAGTGCAACTGTTTCTCATTTTCCAGGATTACTGCTAAATTTCAGAAGTCCTCTTCATAGTTTCTAAAAACTATGGGTTAGTTCCTGATGTCAACTTCATAAAATCCAAATTAAGGACATCACACTAATTTTTGTTCATACTGCATACTTCCTAGGTTTCAACATCCTGAAAATATATACCTAATATTTTTCCACAAAACAAAATTATATACAAACACATTTTATTTCTAAGAATAATAAGCTTAAAGATCTTGAGCACATTGACCACTTTGAGAGGATGTTTTGTGTCTACATAAGATAACTGTAGGCTCTAAAGAGGACAAAGGAAAAGAATGAGAAATCTGATCAGAGTAAGAATGAATGAAAGGAAGGATGAAAAAGGAAAAGTGAAACAAGAAGAAAATGCAACTCTACTAGCGATGAAAACACTATAAATTACATGAAAACTAAAGAGTCTCATGGAGAACTCAAAAAAGTTATCACGACACATGACTAATTAGCAAAGCTAAAATAAAAGTAAACAAACATTTTAAAAATATGTCAAACTTCAATACTTAAAGAAATGCAAATCAAGGAACAACTGTTTCTGAAGTAGGTATACAACAAAGATTGAAAAGTGCAATACTGTTGGCAAGGAAAAGTTTGGTTAGAGAGTAAACTTGGTTAATATAACAAAATACATAAATAAAATTCCACGCTTGGAGTTTTTCAGCTATATTTAATCAGTGTGCAAAGACACATATTACAAAACTATTCACTGCAACATTATTGTAAGAGCAACAAACTAGAAACAACCTAAAGTCCATCAACAGGAGACTGAGGAGGAATACTAGCTTCTATCTAAGTTTTAACAGAATATTAAAGGGCCTTTGAAAGCTACATACATACAAGCTGATGTGAAAAGGTCTTTTTTTTTTAAGATTTATTTATTTATGATAGACATAGAGAGAGAGAGAGAGGGGCAGAGACACAGGAGGAGGGAGAAAAGCAGGCTCCATGCCGGGAGCCCGATGTGGGACTCGATCCCGGGACTCCAGGATCGCGCCCTGGGCCAAAGGCAGGTGCCAAACCGCTGAGCCACCCAGGGATCCCCTGAAAAGGTCTTTAAGATACACTGATAGGGCAGAAAAAAACCAAGGTTCAGAACAGCATATGCATTGTGAAGCTTTGTAACTTAAATATATAATTGTTTTTTATATATAATTACACATGCTATCTCTTGTAAAAAGTCACAAATCCAGAAAATGGCTAGTGTTACATACAATTGCCAGATAAAAAATATGACACCCAATCAAATGTGAATTTCAGGTAAACAAAAAAATTTTTTAGTGTAAGTCTGTGCAAATTCTGCAAGGGACTTACTTTTGTTTATTTGCGAAACCTAGTAACCCTAGTGACACAACACTCTGCAAGTTACAACCTCGTATGTTTCTGTTTCCCCATCTGGAAAATTCAGGAGTCACAATATTTTCTCCTAGTTCTAAAATCAGTTCGATGATTTTTTTCCCATACTTCTAAGATTCATGGTTCTAAAGCTCCCCAGAATTCTAGCATTTTATAAAAAATTCAGCATATACCCAGAATAATGTTCAAACAAACTAAGAGTTTCTCACGATTCTTCACTGACTCAAGTCCCTGAAAATAGGCATTCTTCCACATCTTCCTTTGGTCTCTTACTTCACAAAACGTATACAGGCTCAGAACTCTTTTCATCTTTCACATATATGTAGATAATTTCTAGACTGCTCTTTCCTTCTCCGGTCAATCATGGAATTCATGGAAAGCTTCAAACCATCTGACATTAAAATAACCCAGCATCCAACTCTTTAACTCAAGCATTCACTCTTGACTTCAGCTCAGGTCATGACCTCACGGTTGTGGGATCAAGCCCTAGACTGCTTGAGATTCTCTCCCTCTGCCTCTCTCCCCACCTAAGTGTGCTAGCTCTCTCTCTAAAATAAAATATATAGTTTACATAAATATATATAACATATAAGCATATATACAGCTTCTAGTGAGTGCCTATATAAAATATTTTCAATTTTATAAATAAAATATATTTATTAAAACAAATCTTTAAACATATATATGTTTACATAAATATATACAGTATAACATTCTAACATGTATGTTATAAACATATAGATCTTCCAGTGAGTGCCTATATTACAGTAGTTCTATCAGAAACTTACAATTTAAATACAACCTACAAATAAGAATTAGAGAACCAGGTGAAATAGAGTGTAAGACTGTTTCACATGCAGCTGCAGTCACAGGCGTCAAGACCTGCAGACTGCCCAAAGGTTAAGGCAACCCTGATGATCAAAGGAAGTAAGTTTCAGCCCATCAGGAGGTGAGGACTAGAAACAGTCTACCTTTCAGAGTACCTAGAGTAAAGCCCAGGCAACTACATTATGTGTACAGCCTTAGACATTCTCTAGTCCCTGGCATGTATGTCCAGTCAATACAACTAGATCTTTCCTTTGGTTTCCTGGGAACAAAGCCCTACCTTGAACCAGAACCCATCTGACTGGAGCTCCCACGGCTCAGTCCAGGTTTTGCCAGCTTCCTCCCCACTGCAAGGTATACACTGTGATTTAAAATCCACAGCTTTAGATGGAACTGCTAACAAAAACAATTTACCAGACTCATGACCCCAAACCACAATGCTGACACCTACTACTGCCACCACCGAATTCAATTATTGCATAAAACCTCCTCCTTTAGTGTCCCATTCATTTGGTGGTATTTTTAAACATAATCTGCTTATCATTCTAGTATAAGCTAATCATTATCCTTTGGACATGTATTTTCCATTTATGGCTGGCTATCTCCAATAAGACCCAGCTCTATAGCTAAATCAGTTTCTCCTCAACTGGGATTTCCTAGTCTACTAACCCAGCCCTCTATATAACAGGTTCAAGATAACACCAGGAAATGCTACCTATTTTCCTAATTATTAGAGGTACAATCATTATAGTATCCATATTTTTCTTTTGAAATGCTAACATCTGGAGGGAGGGACAAGATGGCCAAAGAGTAGGGTCCCCAAGTCACCTGTCCCCACCAAATTACCTAGATAACCTTCAAATCATCCTGAAATTCTACGAATTCGGCCTAAGATTTAAAGAGAGAAAAGCTGGAATGCTACAGTGAGAAGTGTTCACACTTCTATCAAGATAGGAAGATGGGGAAAAAGAAATAAAGAAACAAAAGGCATCCAAGGGGGAGGGGCCCCGCAAGGAGCCGGGCTAAGGACGGGGTGAGTGCCCCCAGGACAGGAAAGCACCGTCCTGGAGAAGCAGGAGCTCCACCAATCTTCCCGGACAGAAAGGGGCTCGCAGGGAGTTAGAGCAAGACCCCAGGAGGGCGGGGATGCCCTCAGGCTCCCTGGGACACTAACAGACACCTGCACCCCAGGGAGAGTGCGCCGAGCTCCCTAAAGGGCTGAAGCGCGTGCATGGCTGGACCTGGGAGCAGCTCAGAGGGGCTCCGGCAGAGGAAGAGGCTCCATGCGTAGGGGGCTGCACGGCCCCAGAGGCAGCTCGGATGGGCAGGGGCGGCGGCTCTGCAGAGAGGGGGCTGCGCGGCTGGAGCGCGAATCCAACAGCGCAGGCCCAGGAGCACAGGGTGCCGGGGACACAGCCCAGGATCCGGCTTCCTCCCGGGACAGGCAGAGGCCAGGAGGGCCCAGGACAGCAAGGACACTCCTGCCCCGAGCTGAGCAGATCAGTGGCCCTGCACCAGGAGCATCCAAGCCCCTGCAGACACAGAGCTCTGAAGTTACTGTGGGAGCTGAATCCAGGGCTCCAGAGCTGGCCCCGCCACTGTGGTTGTTCCTCCAGGGGCCGCACAGGGTAAACCACCCCCACTGAGCCCTGCACCAGGCAGGGGGGAAAGCAGCTCCCCCAAGCGCTGACACCTGAATATCAACACAACAGGCCCCTCCCCCAGAAAACCAGCTAGAGGGACAAGTTCCAGGGGCAGTCAAGGGACTTAGAGTATACAGAATCAGAAGATACTGCCCCATGGTTTCTTTTTTTTTTTTCTTTTTTTTCTTTTTGATTTCTGTTTGATTCTCCCACCCTTTTTTTTCTTTCTCTTTTTCTTCTCTTTTTTTTTTCTTCCTTTATTCTTTTTCTCTTTTCTTTCCTTCTTTCTCTCCTCTTTTTCTCCTTTTCCCAATACAACTTGTTTTTGGCCACTGTGCACTGCGCAAAATGACTACAAGGAAAACCTCACCTCAAAAGAAAGAATCAGAAACAGTCCTCTCTCCCACAGAGTTACAAATTTTGGATTACAATTCAATGTCAGAAAGCCAATTCAGAAGCACTATTATACAGCTACTGGTGGGTCTAGAAAAAAGCATAAAGGACTCAGGAGACTTCATGACTGCAGAATTTAGATCTAATCAGGCAGAAATTAAGAATCAATTCAATGAGATGCAATCCAAACTAGAAGTCCTAATGACAAGGGTGAACGAGGTGGAAGAACGAGTGAGTGACATAGAACACAAGTTGAGGGCAAAGAGGGAAACTGAGAAAAAAAGAGACAAACAATTAAAAGACCATGAGGATAGATTAAGGGAAATAAATGACACCCTGAGGAAGAAAAACCTACGTTTCATTGGGGTTCCCGAGGGGGCCGAAAGGGACAGAGGGCCAGAATATGTATTTCAACAAATCATAGCTGAAAACATTCCTAATCTGGGAAGGGAAACAGGCATTCAGATCCAGGAAATAGAGAGATTCCCCCCTAAAATCAATAAAAACCGTTCAACACCTCGACACCTAATAGTTAAGCTTGCAAATTCCAAAGATAAAGAGAAGATTCTTAAAGCAGCAAGAGACAAGAGATCTCTGACTTTTGTGGGGAAGAGTATGAAGGTAACAGCAGACCTCTCCACAGAGACCTGGCAGGCCAGAAAGGGCTGGCAGGATATATACAGGGTCCTAAATGAGAAGAACATGCAACCAAGAATACTTTATCCAGCAAGGCTCTCATTCAGAATGGAAGGAGAGATAAAGAGCTTCCAAGACAGGCAGGAACTGAAAGAATATGTGACCTCCAAACCAGCTCTGCAAGAAATTTTAAGGGGGACTCTTAAAATCCCCCTTTAAGAAGAAGTCCACTGGAACAATCCACAAAAACAAGGACTGAAGATATCATGATGACACTAAACTCATATCTTTCAATAGTAACTCTGAACGTGAACGGGCTTAATGACCCCATCAAAAGGCACAGGGTTTCAGACTGGATAAAAAAGCAGGACCCATCTATTTGCTGTCTACAAGAGACTCATTTTAGACAGAAGGACACCTACAGGGATCCCTGGGTGGCGCAGCGGTTTAGTGCCTGCCTTCGGCCCAGGGCGCGATCCTGGAGACCCAGGATCGAATCCCACGTCAGGCCCCCGGTGCATGGAGCCTGCTTCTCCCTCTGCCTATGTCTCTGCCTCTCTCTCTCTCTGTGTGTGACTATCATAAATAAATAAAAATTACAAAAAAAAAGAAAAAGAAAGAAAGACACCTACAGCCTGAAAATAAAAGGTTGGAGAACCATTTACCATTCAAGTGGTCCTCAAAAGAAAGCAGGGGTAGCCATCCTTATATGAGATAAACTAAAATTTACCCCGAAGACTATAGTGAGAGATGAAAAGGGATACTAATCATACTTAAAGGATCTATCCAACAAGAAGACTTAACAATCCTCAATATATATGCCCTGAATGTGAGAGCTGCAAATGTATCAATTAATAACCAAAGTCAAGACATACTTAGATAATAATACACTTATACTTGGTGACTTCAATCTAGCGCTTTCTACACTCAATAGGTCTTCTAAACACAACATCTCCAAAGAAACGAGAGCTTTAAATGATACACTGGACCAGATGGATTTCACAGATATCTATAGAACTTTACATCCAAACTCAACTGAATACACATTCTTCTCAAGTGCACATGGAACTTTCTCCAGAATAGACCACATACTGGGTCACAAATCGGGTCTGAACCAATACCAAAAGATTGGGATCGTCCCCTGCATATTCTCAGACCATAATGCCTTGAAATTAGAACTAAATCACAACAAGAAGTTTGGAAGGACTTCAAACACGTGGAGGTTAAGGACCATCCTGCTAAAAGATGAAAAGGTCAACCAGGAAATTAAGGAAGAATTAAAAAGATTCATGGAAACTAATGAGAATGAAGATACAACCATCCAAAATCTTTGGGATGCAGCAAAAGCAGTCCTGAGGGGGAAATACATAACAATACAAGCATCCATCCAAAACCTGGAAAGAACTCAAATACAAAAGCTAACCTTACACCTAAAGGAGCTAGAGAAAAAACAGCAAATAGATCCTACACCCAGCAGAAGAAGAGAGTTAATAAAGATTCGAGCAGAACTCAACGAAATCGAGACCAGAAGAACTGTGGAACAGATCAACAGAACCAGGAGTTGGTTCTTTGAAAGAATTAATAAGATAGATAAACCATTAGCCAGCCTTATTAAAAAGAAGAGAAGACTCAAATTAATAAAATCATGAGTGAGAAAGGAGAGAGCACTACCAACACCAAGGAAATACAAACGATTTTAAAAACATATTATGAACAGCTATACCCCAATAAATTAGGCAATCTAGAAGAAATGGACGTATTTCTGGAAAGCCACAAACTACCAAAACTGGAACAGGAAGAAATAGAAAACCTGAGCAGGCCAATAACCAGGGAGGAAATTGAAGCAGTCATCAAAAACCTCCCAAGACACGAAAGTCCAGGGCCAGATGGCTTCCCAGGGGAATTCTATCAAACGTTTAAAGAAGAAACCATACCTATTCTACTAAAACTGTTTGGAAAGATAGAAAGAGATGGAGTACTTCCAAATTCGTTCTATGAGGCCAGCATCACCTTAATTCCAAAACCAGACAAAGACCCCACCAAAAAGGAGAATTATAGACCAATATCCCTGATAAACATGGATGCAAAAATTCTCAACAAGATACTAGCCAATAGGATCCAACGATACATTAAGAAGATTATTCACCATGATCAAGGGGTATTTATCCGTGGGATGCAAGGTTGGTTCAACACTCATAAAACAATCAAGGTGATAGATCACATCAACAAGAGAAAAACCAAGAACCATATGATCCTCTCATTAGATGCAGAGAAAGCATTTGACAAAATACAGTATCCATTCCTGATCAAAACTCTTCAGAGTATAAGGATAGAGGGAACATTCCTCAACATCTTAAAAGCCATCTATGAAAAGCCCACAGCAAATATCATTCTCAATGGGGAAGCACTGGGAGCCTTCCCCCTAAGATCAGGAACAAGACAGGGATGTCCACTCTCACCACTGCTATTCAACACAGTACTAGAAGTTCTAGCCTCAGCAATCAGGCAACAAAAAGACATTAAAGACATTCAAACTGGCAAAGAAGTCAAACTCTCCCTCTTCGCCGATGACATGATACTCTACATAGAAAACCC
Organism: Canis lupus dingo; assembly: GCF_003254725.2. Taxonomy (NCBI): domain Eukaryota; kingdom Metazoa; phylum Chordata; class Mammalia; order Carnivora; family Canidae; genus Canis; species Canis lupus. The sequence goes on along the minus strand of NC_064247.1, from coordinate 25,003,626 downwards.
AAAAGCCTCCATCCCAAGATTGCTAGAACTCATACAGCAATTTGGCAGCATGGCAGGATACAAAATCAATGCCCAGAACTCAGTGGCATTTCTATACACTAACAATGAGACTGAAGAAAGAGAAATTAAGGAGTCAATCCCATTTACAATTGCACCCAAAAGCATAAGATACCTAGGAATAAACTTAACCAAAGAGGTAAAGGATCTATACCCTAAAAACTATAGAACACTTCTGAAAGAAATTGAGGAAGACACAAAGAGATGGAAAAATATTCCACGCTCATGGATTGGCAGAATTAATATTGTGAAAATGTCAATGTTACCCAGGGCAATTTACACGTTTAATGCAATCCCTATCAAAATACCATGGACTTTCTTCAAAGACTTAGAACAAATTCTTTTAAGATTTTTGTGGAATCAGAAAAGACCCCGAATAACCAGGGGATTTTTAAAAAAGAAAACCATAGCTGGGGCATCACAATGCCAGATTTCAGGTTGTATTACAAAGCTGTGGTCATCAAGACAGTGTGGTACTGGCACAAAAACAGACACATAGATCAATGGAACAGAACAGAGAATCCAGAAGTTAACCCTCAACTTTATGGTCAACTAATATTCGATAAAGGAGGAAAGACTATCCACTGGAAGAAAGACAGTCTCTTCAATAAATGGTGCTGGGAAAATTGGACATCCACATGCAGAAGAATGAAACTAGACCACTCTCTTGTACCATACACAAAGATAAACTCAAAATGGATGAAAGATCTAAATGTGAGACAAGATTCCATCAGAATCCTAGAGGAGAACACAGGCAACATCCTTTTCGAACTCGGCCACAGTAACTTCTTGCAAGATACATCCACGAAGGCAAAAGAAACAAAAGCAAAAATGAACTATTGGGACTTCATCAAGATAAGAAGCTTTTGCACAGCAAAGGATACAGTCAACAAAACTAAAAGACAACCCTACAGAATGGGAGAAGATATTTGCAAATGACGTATCAGATAAAGGGCTAGTTTCCAAGATCTATAAAGAACTTCTTAAACTCAACACCAAAGAAACAAACAATCCAATCATGAAATGGGCAAAAGACATGAATAGAAATCTCACAGAGGAAGACATAGACATGGCCAACAAGCACATGAGAAAATGCTCCCCATCACTGCCCATCAGGGAAATACAAATCAAAACCACAATGAGATACCACCTCACACCAGTGAGAATGGGGCAAATTAACAAGGCAGGAAACCACAAATGTTGGAGAGGATATGGAGAAAAGGGAACCCTCTTACACTGTTGGTGGGAATGTGAACTGGTGCAACCACTCTGGAAAACTGTGTGGAGGTTCCTCAAAGAGTTAAAAATAGATCTGCCCTACGACCCAGCAATTGCACTGTTGGGGATTTACCCCAAAGATACAGATGCAATGAAACGCCAGGACACCTGCACCCCGATGTTTCTAGCAGCAATGTCCACAATAGCCAAACTGCGGAAGGAGCCTCGGTGTCCATCAAAAGATGAATGGATAAAGGTGATGTGGTCTATGTATACAATGGAATATTCCTCAGCCATTAGAAATGACAAATACCCACCATTTGCTTCTACGTGGATAGAACTGGAGGGTATTATGCTGAGTGAAATGAGTCAATCGGAGAAGGACAAACATTATATGTTCTCATTCATTTGGGGAATATAAATAACAGTGAAAGGGAATAGAAGGGAAGGGAGAAGAAATGGGTAGGAAATATCAGAAAGGGAGACAGAACATAAAGACTCCTAACTCTGGGAAACGAACTAGGGGTGGTGGAAGGGGAGGAGGGCGGGGGGTGGGGGTAAATGGGTGACGGACACTGAGGGGGACACTTGATGGGATGAGCACTGGGTGTTATTCTGTATGTTGGCAAATTGAACACCAATTAAAAAAAAATAAATTTATTATTAAAAAAAATGAAATGCTAACATCTTTAAAACCTGTTAATGTCAAAAGTGGATTATTTCTTAACTGTAAAACAGTCACCATAATTCATGCTTCCTTCTGCAGAATCTTTCATATATTGTTTTCACTCCATACGTAGGCTTTGGCAGCATATTTTCCTTCAGTCTCCCAGACCTCCACTGGCCATGCAATATTTACATTATAACTACACTTAACAATGGAGTGATTTCCTTTGAAAGCAATATGGCAGCAGTAACACAGTCTACCAAAGTACCTCCTGTAGCATATCCAGTTAAAGGGATTTTCAACTCATTTCATTTTTTTAGATTGCAAAAAAGCAACAATTTTGATCTAATATAGCTACTGAATTCTTCTTCCATTTATTAAATAAAACTGTGGAATGCAATGCAACCCATAAAACAAAGCTACTGATTTTTTTAATGGGCATATCTTGTCTTCCACAATACTTAAGAAACTGATCATAACTCATATCTACTTAATAAGTGATACTCTGCAAATACATCTCATTTCTTTGAATCCTCTGCAATTTAATATTCACTCATCAGCTTAAAAAACAAATGACAAAATACCCGGCAAATGGAGACAGTGTGTCCTGTAGATGCTCTTTCTTCAGAGAGTCATCTCTTAGGCTCTCATCCCGTGATTCTTCTCTCGCATTGTCTGAAACGTTCCCATGGTCCACAGTGCCCCCAGTTTCTAATGATCTTTGATGTGAGCATTTCCTGTTTTCTTCTCTCACATCAGATTGGCTCCATGATGAAGAACTTTCTTCACTGTTTTCTGTGGGTTTTCGAAAACCATGATCAACCAGTGCTGAAGATGAACAGGAGGGTTTAAAATTTCTGCCCTTGCTATGAAATGACAGTTCTTCATCATCAGAGGGTCTTAAAAATTTGGGTTTCAAATTTCCAAAGGAAGAAAACTCTTGATTTTGCCTTTGACTGGACTGTCTTCTACAGGTTTCTAAAGACCCAGACCTATTATCTTTTTCATCACCACTAAACTTCTCTTTATTGGTACTGTTTGTAATATTTGTTGAATGGTATCTATCCCTTGAATTTTTATTATATTTTACCAAGTCTGATTTTCTACTTTCTTGACTACTTTGTGCTTTTTCTGCGTATGTTGGTTTCCTCCATCGTTCTCGTTTACAATCTTCTTTTGTGGATGCAGTTTTTTCAGCTTCTTCTAATTTTGACTGAAATATTTCCATTGACTACAAAGAAGAGAAATTAAACAAGATATCTACAATTAAAAAAAAAAGGTTCAATGACTTGTGCCCCCATATGCCACTGTGCTAAGATACACTGTCATATAAACACAATGAAGAAAAACCCAACAAAGAAGAAGAGACCCATACAATCATCCTACCTAATAAAGGCTTACATGTGCCCTCATCTAATTCATATGTAGAAGACCTAACCTCTGGTACTCAGAACACGACAGCATTTAGAGATAGGCACTTGAAAGTAAAAAGTTCAGTTGAGCCCCAAATCAATCTGACAGATATCCATAATAGAAGAAATGTATAAATATAAATAAAGACAGAATGGATGAGCATACAAAGAGAAAATACCATATGAGGGACGCAGTAAGAAGGCAGCCATTTACAAGCCATGAAGAGATGCCCCAGGAGAAACCAAACATTGTAATGCCTTGATCTTGGACTTCAATTCTCCTATACTGTGAGAAAATAGATCTGTTGTTTAGGCCTGTGGAACTTTGCTATGGCAGTCCCAGCAAACTAATATACTACCCTAAAATAAGTGCCAAAAAAAAATATGATTAATTCATCAAAAATTACCAAATAATGAAAAATATCTGGGAACTCAAAAGAACTTAGACCAAATGCCCAGCACTAAAACAAAATATAATGCAGAAAACAATGAAGACATCATTTCTAAAAAATTAATTCCTAAGGTCAGTGAGATTCAAGAGGCTGCTACATTACTAAAACATAACAGACTCTCATGAAAAACAAGAATTCAAGAACATGAGAAACTTATAAATGAAAAACTATGTGTCCAAAAACATGCAGATATGGTGAACAAAAGAACAGAGAGTATTTCATCCAGTACTAGTGAATTCAACACTAGCCTGAGAATCCTCTCTACCTAGGAAAAGATGGTAAACAAATACGTTATAAGGAAAAAAGACACAAGGACAATTAATTCTAGAAAATCTAATATGCATATATGAATACTACCAGAAGGAAAAAGCAAAGATAGAAGAAAGTATTAACAAGATAATAATAATACAAGAATATTTCTCCAGCTAACTTTCTACGTATGAAGGGATCCTCTGGTAGTCTTAGGAGAGGGGAGAAAATAAAGCATATAAAGATTCTTAAAGAATCATACAGGGCAGCCCCGGTGGCACAGCAGTTTAGCGTCGCCTGCAGCCCAGGGCGTGATCCTGGAGACCCTGGATGGAGTCCCACGTCAGGCTCTCTGTATGATGCCTGCTTCTCCCTCTGCCTGTGTCTCTCTGCCTGTGTCTCTGCCTCTCTCTCTCTCTGTCTCTATGAATAAATAAATTTAAAAATCTTCATTAAAAAAAAAAGAATCATACATAAAAATCAGTCAGTTGAGAATCTGACTCCTGATTTCATCTCAGATCATGATCTTAGGGTCCTGAGATCGAGCCCCATGTCAAACTCCACACTCAGCAAGCAGTCTGCTCTCAATTCTCTCTCCTACTCCCTCTACCCTTCCCCTACACTTTCTCCCTCTCTAAAAAAAAAAAAAAAAGTAAAACTGTTACCAACTCTTCATCTGTAATACTAAACACTACAAGTTACAGGATAATGGAATAAAGATCAAGTTATGTTGGGAAAAATGGACAGTAAGATACAAAAGAAAAAACCTGACCCGTTCTTACACCATATACAAAATAAATTAAAAATGGATTAAAGACTTAAATGTGAGATTTGACACCATAAAAATCCTAGAAGAGAACACAGGCAGTAACACTGGCTGCACAAACTTTTTTCTAGCTATATCTCCTGAGGCAAGTGAAACAAAAGCAAAAACAAACTATGGGGACTACACCAAAATAAAACGCTTCTGCAGAGCAAAGGAAACAATCAACAAAACTAAAAGCAGTCTATGGAATAGGTGAAGACATTTGCAAATGATGTATCTGATAAAGGGTTAGTATCTAAAGTATAAAAGAACTTATAAAACTCAACACCCAAAAAACAAATAGTTCAATTGAAAAATGGGCAGATGACCTAAATATACATTTTTTTAAAGATGACATACAGATGGTCAACAGACAAATGAAAAGATGCTCAACACCACTTATCAGGGAAATCAAAATTACAATGAGCTATTATCTCACACCCGTCAGAATGGCTAAAATTAATACAAGAAACAATAGGTGTTGGCAAGGATGTGGAGAAAGGAGAACCTCTTACAACCTCTTACACTGTTGGTGGGAACACAGTGGTGTAGCCACTGTGTTAAACAGTATGGAGGTTCCTCAAAATGTTAAAAATAGAGCTACCCTATGATCTAGCAATTGAACTACTAGATATTTACCCAACAGATACAAAAATGCTAAATCAAAGGGATATTACAGAAGCAGCCCTGTTGACTGATGAACAGATATACAGACACACACACACACACACACACACACACACACACACACACACAATGGAATATAAGCCATCAAAAAGAATGAGATCTTGCCATTTGCAAGGATATGAATGGACCTAGAATATTAAGCTAAGTGAAATAAAGCAGTCAGAGAAAGACAAATACCATAGGATTTCACTCATGTGTGAAATCTAAGAAACAAAACAAATGAACAAAGGAAGAGAGGGAGGTACAAACCAAGAAACTGACTCTGAACTACAGAGAACACATTGCTGGTCACCAGAGGGGAAATGGGGTGGTGGGGGGAATGAGGGAAACAGGTGATAGGGATAAAGGAGCACAGGTGTTGTGCTGAGCACCAGGTGTTGTATGGAAATGCTGAATGCCCAAATTGTGATTTGAAACTAATATTAACCTGTATGTTAACTAACTGGAAATTAAATAAAAACTTAAAGAATTTTTTTCAAATTATTTCAAGAAAATCTGAGAGCTGAGATGGGGGAATCAAAACATGTTAAAGTTATTATATTAGCCTAGGCAGAGATAATCTATAATATTTCATCTTTTTTAAGTATTTAAAAATACAGATTTAACATGTCTCTTAAATTGAATAACAACATGATTAGAACAGAAATGATGGAAGGGAGAAGAAATGTGTGGGAAATATCAGAAAGGGAGACAGAACATAAAGACTCCTAACTCTGGGAAATGAACTAGGGGTGGTGGAAGGGGAGGAGGGCGGGGGGTGGGGGTGAATGGGTGACGGGCACTGAGGGGAGCACCTGACAGGATGAACACTGGATGTTATTCTGTATGTTGGCAAATTGAACACCAATAAAAAATTTATTATAAAAAAAAAAGAACAGAAATGATGATGGGGAGGGGGTAGTTTCATAATAAAAGCATTGCATCAGAGGCAGCTCTCTGCCTTCTTATTGAGACATGTGTCTAAACTTAGTGGCTTCTTAGATTCAATAAAATACGGTAATGATACAAATGACAAAAACAGCAAGGACCACAATTCATCCAGTGCTCAATATATTACCTACTTTACACCGTTTAAATGGGTCCTAGGAGAGAACACCTAGGTTTGAATCTACTGACTGAATCTCACTTATTTTTCCTGCTTACTCATATTCTTGAAATCTTATTTTCTAAACCTGTTTTTTTCTAAATATTAAAATTACTAGCTATGAAAATCCAAAAATATCCACACATGGTTAATGGAGGAGCTGGTTTTAAAATATCATGTAAAATATCATGGTTCCATTGTTTAAAGAGTGTGTGTGTGTGTGTGTATATATATGTAAATATATTATTAATATATATAGTTAATATATAATTGTTAATATATAAAACATATGTAAATATATTGTTAAAATATATTTTTAAAAACCTGTCATATTGCAAAATCTCTGGAATAAGCAAAAACCCCTAAATATATTAAAATTTTAACAGTGGTTAGTTACCTCAAGAGGTATACCATGGAGGATTTCCTGCATTATTTAAATTTCCTCACAATGAAAAAGTTTATTTACATTAAACACATACACTTAAATTGTATTCACTTAAGTTTTATATTCATCATGTCAATAAAAATATGCTACCTAAGTTTACATAATTAAAAAAAGGTAGAAAATGCCTTTGGCAGTCAATAAGAGTTGAGATTTAATATTCATTTAATTCAAAAGAGCTTCATGGCACCAAACACTGACAAAGTTAAAGACACTTATTTCTCATATAACTATAAATATAACACATTAATATTAATTAGATAGTAATTATGATCTATTAAATATTAATCTCATTAATATCAGTACTCACCCCATATCTTTCAGCAACAATGTCTTCAAAATTTCTATTCTGTTTCTCAGCCTGTTCCTTCATTCTCTGGTAAGACTTTCTCAGCCAGCTTAATCCACCATCTTCCACTACTGAAACTAAATTCCAATACTTAATGTTAATTATACTTCTCATGTGGTTATAATAAAATCAATATTTATTACTTCTGTAATAATTTCTAAAGTATAAATTAGATATTTTTTCTTGGACATTAAGAACCATGAGGACACTTAAAATTCAACATGTTAAAAAAATAAAATTCAATATATTATTTTTTTTATTTTTAAAAAAAGGTTTATTTATTTGACAGAGAGAGAAAGCATGAACAGGAGGGGCAGAGAGAGGGAGAAAAAGAGAATCTCAAGCGGACTCCATGCTAAGCACAGAGCCTGACACGGGGTTCAATCTCAGGATGCCGAGATCATGACCTGAGCTGAAACCAGGAGTCAGAGACTTAATCTGTGCCATCCAGGTGCCCCTCAACATATTGTTTATATAGCTATATATGCAAGGTACAGATTTTAGGGACTGAGGAAGGCAAAAATAAATAAAACTATACTCAAAAACAACTGCAATCCAAGAGTATGAGGATGAGTACAAAAATAATAAGTATAATATGTAACAAAAATAAAGATAGAAGTAATTACAGAAAAATGAGAAAGGAGTTATTTCTAAATAGGTGGTCAGGGAAAATTTTACAGATCAGGCTTAAAATAATGAGTTGGATTTCTATAAACAAAGATAAGAGGAGGCAGGGCATTCCCATAAATAAAGAATAAGAGTATACAAACAGCAGGGAAAAAGCTACCTCAGATCCAGCACAAAAAACAAATAAGGAAATCACAGATGATAATACTGAAATGTATATAAAACAAATTATTCTATGCAGTCATTATTACCAACTATGAAAATCTGAATGCCTCCAAACTTTATTAAGCTGCTTGTATTTCCTTCTACATACATAACACTTTTGATGTGCATAAAGAAATCTAATCACTTAAGTCAAAACTCTGTTCCTGATTTTCCTTGTCTAAAAATATGATTGCTTTGTATCACCCCCAGTTCTATCATCAACAAAAATACACAGAGACTGTGAAAGACACATATAAGAATCTTTGCAGTGAAGTCTGCAGTAATCCCTGCCTTGAAAATAATCCAAATGTTCACTTTAAGAAAAATGGAAATACAGCATAAATGATGATATATTCCTAAAACAGACTAGTATACAGCATGAAAATCAATGACCACACCTATACACAACAACATGGATGAATGTGAAAACATGAACACAGGCAGTAGGCACCAAAAGGGCACACAATACGCACTCTATGATTCCAGGAAAACTGACCTTGGTGCCAGACACCACAACAGTGGCCACCTTTCCAACAAGAGCACAGTGCCTCAAACGCCACAGAAGGAGCCTCTGGGATGCTAACATGTTCTGTTTCTCAAAAATGTGTGCTGATGACATGATTTTGTGAACGTGATTAGTCTGTACTTTTCAGACTGTGTACTTTTCCGCATGAGTTGAATTTTAATAAGAAGTTTAAAGGGAAAAAAAAGATTTCCTCAATCTATTAACTGCAGTCTCACTCAAATCTCCAGTCTCTTTGTTAAGCAATCTCTTCTAAGACATTGGCCTTTCTTTTTCATTTTTTTTTAAATTTATTTATGATAGTCACAGAGAGAGAGAGAGAGAGAGAGGCAGAGACATAGGCAGAGGGAGAAGCAGGCTCCATGCACCGGGAGCCTGATGTGGGATTCGATCCCGGGTCTCCAGGATCGCGCCCTGGGCCAAAGGCAGGCGCCAAACCGCTGCGTCACCCAGGGATCCCACTGCGCCACCCAGGGATCCCTGGTCTTTCTTTATAGACCTAAAGTACTTAGTACTTCAAAACCTAGATCTCTACTTAACTCAATGATTCACTTTTCTCCCAAGTTTATTTTGCTCTTGCTCTCATTTTCTTATATAGTCTATGTAACAATGCAGTGAACAAAGTTAGTCTAAATCCTCAATTTACACAAAGAGAAACCTACTGTCATTAATACCTATGTTAACATCCCAGCTACACAAGTTCAAAGAGCTATCCATGAAACTGATAAAAATGCTGATGGGCATAGTGATTATTTCCTGAACAATCACCAATATATTAACATAGTTCAGAGGAAAAAAATCTCAGAGAAAAAGGAAGACTTTTATCCTTTTGTGTTGACATTTATCAGGGAAATCAAACAAGAATAAAAATTTTCAGTGAATTCAGCTATGAGCAAAATTTACAATCTTAGAAATATTTATAATAATGTCATTTCTAGTTAATTATATTTTCTATTTCAATAGTCTTATTCATCTTATAATTAGATACAATAATCCAATATTTTTAAAACAAAATATCATCAGACATTTTAAAAGCAAATGAAAAATAACAATTTGCAGTACCATCCATCATGAAATTCAATCTAACAAATATTTAGTAAACATTTACTACAAATATGAAAATGTTTAAACCTAGTAGGAAGTAAAAACATAAATAAAACATAGTCCCTATTCACTATGTTTAGGTAAAGATATATCAAATAATTATAATAAACTTACCAACATACAACATTTAACATACACCTATACCTAAAGCCAAAATGTAACAGACTAAAGGGATATGCTTCCCATCATAATTAAAGGCTATATTGGTAGACACAAAATACAGCTAAACAAATTCAGGCTACATTCCCCATTTTTCTCAGAAGATAGATAATTTAAAAAATAACAATAAGCTAAGTATCAGGAGACCTAAGTATCAGTCTTGCTGTTCCTACAAATTAGTTGTAAGATTTTAATCAAGTCACTGACTTCCTTGGACCTTTGTTTCAACTATAAGGCAGTTGATATAAGCCACTTGTGATGTTTCTTCCAAGTCAAAAGATTCAAAAAGGGAAAGCCAAAAAATAGAAAATATACATAGAAAGAACAGAAATACATCAGAATGGTCTGTAGGCAAGAATTTCTACTAACTACATAGTAGTAAATACAATCTGGTAGTAAAGAATCCAAAGTCACTAAAGCTAAACGAGCCATCAGATCTGGGTTCTAGGATCACTCATACGACTACGAGCAAATTAGCTAGCAGCCCTAAGCCTTAGTGCCTTTGAGATTCAGGACAATAACAGCTACAGTGCTATCTTCACATGGATGCTATGAAAATAAGCTTATATGTATATGTGCCATGTAAACTTTATACAAATATTCCCATTACCAGAATACTGGTAAAAGTAATTCTGTATGAATTCTGAGAACAGTTTCGTTACTTGTCCAATTAATCTTTTCTAAGGAAAAAAAAAAAACAAGATTAATTTTTGAAAATATGGTACCTCAATCATCACAAAAAACCTGTTGATAAAAGCTTCCCAAAACATTTCATCATAAGAACAAGTATTTGACATCATCTTCATTATTAAGCATTTACTGTATCCCAGATATTGAGCTGAAAAGACATTCTCAGCAAATGCTCACAATACCTACGTAGGACAGGTATGGTCACCGTTCTCTATCACATATGACGCTGGAAAGGCACTGCTGAGGGACGACAGTGCTATGCAAAGCTGCGAGGGGTGACTGGTGGTGGCACTAAGAAGGTTACTGGTGAAGTTCCCTTAGACAACTTCTATGGAAAGGGGCAGGCAGGTGGAGAACGGTGCTGGCCCCCCGACCCCACACGGAGTGGTGTACCCAGTTCCAATGCACCTGATGTCACACAGTGCCCCCCACTGTGCACCTGGTGGCGGTGGAGGGGGGTGTCCCCTGCAGCCCTGCTCTTCTCCAATCACAAATAATGTGGTTTAGGGAGCTCCCTTCCTAAGTGACACTGAAGGTTTGCTCAAAGGCAGCACTTACACTGTACTTCCTGTAGGATTCCCTCTGATTTCCATTTGTATTCTACCCAGGCTGCCCTGGCTGCCTTGAGAGGTTACTTCTGCCTTTCCAGTGATAAAATGGGTGCTAACTCTTAAAAAAAAACCCATAATAAACATATCTGAGATGGATATTCACAATTTCTCAGAAGTGGCAGTGCTGAAGGAAAAGATAACGTTGATGCATATTTGCTGAAATTCACTGATGAAGATTCTGAAGGTACCTCATGACCAGCCTACACCAAAAAACTGATCCAGAATCGACATCTAAGTAGGAGGGTCAGGCCCTACTGCTATCAAGAATAGGTGCTATCTGATCAATTCTCAAGCAAGATCAGCGTAAAGAATGGTTGGGAAATGTGCTTTATTATGATTACCTCTAGGCTGATTTTCCAAATGATTTGTGAAGTGGTTTCTAGACAATGTGAATTGTCCAGGTTTTACACTATTTATCTCAAGAACCTACATAGCTTGTCAATTTCATAAATACTTATTTCTGAAAACATCTTTTACTGTAACTTTAGGTTAAGAGGTAATATCCTGTGAATGCTCTCATATAAAGACGCATGACTTTGTGTTATGAAAATAGAGTGGTGTTTAATGCTGACTACTGTTACTCTTACATGGAGCGCGTGTTATGTGAAGACTGAGAAACCTTTTTCTCATGTAAAATACAAGTGCATACATATTCTGCAGGTAATATTCAATAAGATAACTGGATAATAATTTATCCTTCTCTTTTCATTTCTAAACCGAGCTTAACCAGGTAATAATGAAAGGAATGATAAAACACCAAATATTCACTAAAATGCTGTTGTTCCCTATTTTGCTTTACACAGCATTTTGGCTCAGGACTTTATCATATTATTCACTTAATAAAAGTATCGTACTAACTGCCAGAGATAAAATGTAAGCAAAAGGGACATCTGGATGGCTCAGCAGTTGAGCATCTGCCTTTGGCTCAGGGCATGATCCCAGAGTTCCAGGATCAAGTCCCACATCAGGCTCTCTGCATGGAGCCTGCTTCTTCCTCTACCTAGGTCTCTGCCTTCTCTCTGTTTCTCATGAATAAATTTTTTAAAATCTTAAAAAAAAAATAAGATAAGCAAAAACAGCCACTCTCTCCCCACATAGAACATATAATCTCAATAAAGATTGTCCAATAAGCACATCAATACATGTGAAATCACTACTGCAGTAAAGGTTCTGAAATCAAGGGACACAGAGCTACCGGCATACAGCAGCTCACGGCCTGGTGCAGGGGTCAGAAAAGGCCCCACCAAAGAAGCTGCAGCAGGGCAATAAAAGACAAGTAGGAGTTAACTAGGTAATGGAAGGGAAAGCTGTGCAAAGGCCTCATGAGGCCCATAAACAAAGGTCTGCTGGGGGCGCTCCAGCAGCCAGAGACCAGAGAACACCAAGGGCCTCCTGGCATCCTGAAGGCTGTTTTTATCCAGAAACCATGGGACACCCCTTAAGAACTGAAAGGAGGAGGCCTACGACAGGACTGGTCTTACTTTCTGAGGATCTCATTATGGTTGTGTTGTGGAGAATGGACTAGGAGGCAGCAAGCAGACCACTGAGTGGCTGGCAAGGGCAGGATCCAGAGATGATATGGCCCAGGCGTGGTGCACAGAATAGCAGACTAGGTTCAGATGGGGCTCGCAGACTTTTTCTATTCTTTCCATTCTACATTGTAAAAAGGATATTTCCCACTAAAAATATTTTAGGCAGAAAATTCTGATTTGCTTTATGCTTTTGAGTTGCAAAATTTGATTCCATAAGCAAGGGTGAAATCACTGGCAACAAACAGTACCAGAAAAACTCTTATTTTCTAGCACTAAAGAATGGGACCAATAAGTTAATACTATACTGAATCATCCTGGGGTTTTTATTGTGTGTGGGTTATGTCCTTACACAGCTATTTTCCTTAACCTCTGGATGTGCCAATTTGGCAGAATATTAAATACTTGAAGTTGACATCAAATTAAGCTGGCTAGTTTTAAATAGATTTTTTTTTCAAATACAAATTGCATACTTACTCAAAAAAAATTGACATAAATGTATGATAAAATAAAGGGTGAAAGTACACTACTACCCTTTCCATCTATGAAAGGCACAGAAGAGCATGCTGGGAAGTGAGCAGGCTCTAGAGCCAAACTATTTGTATTCAAATTGTGGCTTGAATACTCACTAGCCATGAACTTAAAAGAATTTACTTAAACTCTTCTTGTAAAATAGGAATTAAAAACTAGAGCTATAACTCTTAACTACAGAGAATACGCTGATGATCAACAGAGGGAAGGTGGGTGGGGAATGGGGGAAAGAGGTGATGGGGATGAAGGAGTGCACCTGTCATGATGACCACTGGGTGATGTATGGCTCCATAGCTCCTAACTATTAGGTGCCCGACCATGTCAGCCCTACCTCTGGTCTAAACAGAATGACTACACTGCCTGCATATGCAGCCAAACAATGCAAATCATTTAAAACTTAATTTCAGGAAGACAGGCAAGATGGCAGAAGAGTAGAGGTCCTCAACTCACCTAGTCCCACCAACTTACCTAGATAACTTACAAAACATCCTGATCACCTACGAATTTCACTTGAGACTTAAAGAGAGAATACTCGGAACACTACAGAGAGAAGGGTTTTCACCTCTAGCAAGAATCCTCTAGGGTGACATTTACTTAGGTCGTGGTTGATATACTTGACTCAGCCCACTCATGCAACCACTCTGCACTGAGCAAAATGACTAGAAGGAAGAACTCACCACAAAAGAATCAGAAACATTACTCTCTGCCACAGTTACAGATTATGGACTACAATTAGACGTCAGAAAGCCAATTCAGAAGCACAATTATAAAGCTACTGGTGGCTCTGGAAAAAAGCTTCAAAGATTCTAGAGACTTCATTACTGCAGAATTTAGATCTAAACAGGCCAAAATTAAAAATCAATTAAATGAGATGCAATCCAAACTACATGTCATAACAACTAGGGTTAATGGGGTAGAAGACTGAGTGACACAGAAGACAAGTTGATGGCAAGGAAGGAAACTGAGGGAAAAAAAGAGAAAAACAATTAAGAGACCATGAGGAAAGCTTAAGGAAAATAAATGATAGCCTAGGAAGGAAGAATCTATGTACAATTGGGGTTCCAGAAAATGCTGAGAGGGACAAAGGGCCAGAAAGCATATCTGAATAAATCATAGCTGAGAACTTCCTTAATTTGGGAAGGAAAATGGGCATTCAGATCCAGGAGATATTAAAGTCCCTCCTCCCTGCCACACAAAATCAATAAAAACCATTCAACACCTTGACATTTAATAGTGAAACTTGAAAATTCCAAAGATAAAGAGAATCCTTAAAGAAACAAGAGATGAGAGTTTGTTAACTTATATGGGGAGAAATATCAGATTAACAGCAGACCTCTCCACAGAGACCTGGCAGGCCAGAAAGGGCTGGCAGGATATATTCAGGGTAATAAATGAGAAAAACACACACCGAGAATACTTTATCCAGCAAGGCTCTCATTCAGAATAGAAGGAGAGATAAAGAGCTTCCAAGATAGGCAAAAACTGCAAGAGTATGTGACCACCAACCGAGCTCTACAAGAAATATTAAGGGGGATCTTGTAAAAGAAAGAGGAAGACCAAAGAAACAATCCACAAAATGGGGGCTGAATAGGTATTACAATGACACTAAATTTATATCTTTCTATAGTTACTCTGAACGTGAATGGGCTAAATGATCCCATCAAAAGACGGAGAGTTTTGGGACTGGATAAAAAAGCAAGACCCATCTATTTGCTGTCTAAAAGAGAATCATTTTAGGCCTAATAAGGAAACCTCCAGCCTGAAAATGAAAGGGTGGAGAACCATTTGCCATTCAAATGCTCCTCAAAAGAAAGCTGGAGTAGCAATCCTCATATCAGATATATTAAAGTTTATCCCAAAGTCTGTGGTAAAAAATGTAGAGGGACACTATATCATGCTTAAAGGGTCTATCCAACATGAGGACCTAGCAATCATGAATATTTAATTCAATATTTAATTCATTCAGCTCCCAATGTGGGAGCTGCCAAGTATATCAATTAATAACCAAAGTAAAAAGATACTTAGATAATAATACACTAATAATAGGAGACTTCAACATGGCACTTTCTGCAAATGACACATCTTCTAACCACAACATCACCAAAGAAATAAGGGTTTTAAATGATACACTGGATCAGATGTATTTCACAGATATATACAGAACTTTGCACCTGAACACAACTGAATACACATTCTTCTCAAGTGCACATGGAACTTTCTCCAGAATAGAGCACACACTGGGTCAAAAATGAGGTCTCAACCAATACCAAAAGACTGGGATTGTCCCCTGCATATTTTCAGACCACAATGCTTTGAAACTAGAACTCAATCACAAGAAATTTGGAAGAAACTCAAACACAAGGAGGTTAAAGATCATCCTGCTAAAAGATGAAAGGGTCAACCAAGAAATTAGAGAATTAAAAAGATTCATGGAAACTAATGAGAATGAAGATACAACAGTTCAAAATCTTTGGGATACAGCTAAAGCAGCCCTAAGAGGGAAATACACTGCAATACAAGCATCCCTCAAAAAACTGGAAAAAACTCAAATACACAAGCTAATAACCTCACACCTAAAGGAACTGGAAAAGAAAAGCAAATAAAACATACACCAAGCAGAAGAAGAGAGATAATAAAGATTCAAGCAGAACTCAATGAAACAGAGACCAGAAGAACTGTGTAACTGATCAACAAAAGCAGGAGTTGGTTCTTTGAAAGAATTAATAAGATAGATAAACCATTACCCAGCCTTATTAAAAAGAAGAGAAGACTCAAATTAATAAAATCATGAATGAAAGAGGAGAGATCACAACCAATACCAAGGAAATACAAACGATTTTAAAAACATATTATGAACAGCTATATGCCACTAAATTAGGCAATCTAGAAGAAATGGACACATTTCTGGACCACAAACTACCAAAACTGGAACAGGAAGAAATAGAAAACCTGAACAGGCCAATAACCAGGGAGGAAATTGAAGCAGTCATCAAAAACCAACCAAGACACAAAAGTACAGGGCCAGATGGTTTCCCAGGGGAATTCTATCGAATGTTTAAGGAAGAAACAATATCTATTCTACTAAAGCTGTTCCGAAGGATAGAAAGGGACAGAATACTTCCAAACTCATTCTATGAGGCCAGCATCACCTTAATTCCAAAAACCAGACAAAGACCCACCAAAAAGGAGAATTATAGACCAATATCCCTGATGAACATGGATGCAAAAATCCTCAACAAGATACTAGCCAATAGGATCCAACAGTACATTAAGAAGATTATTCACCATGACCACATGGGATTTATCCCCGGGATGCAAGGCTGGTTCAACACCCATAAAGCAATCAATGTGATAGATCATATCAACAAGAGAAAAAACAAGAACCATATGATCCTCTCAATAGATGCAGAGAAAGCACTTGACAAAATACAGCATCCATTCCTGATCAAAACTCTTCAGAGTGTAGGGATAGAGGGAACATACCTCAACATCTTAAAAGCCATCTACGAAAAGCCCACAGCAAATATCATTCTCAATGGGGAAAAACTGAGAGCCTTTCCCTAAGATCAGAACCACGAAAGAGATGTCCACTCTCACCACTGCTATTCAACATAGTACTAGAAGTCCTAGCCTCAGCATCAGACAACAAAAAGAAATAAAAGGCATTCAAATTGGCAAAGAAGTCAAACTCTCCCTTTTCACAGATGACATGATACTGTACATAGATAACCCAAAAGACTCCACCCAAGATTGCTAGAACTCATACAGCAATTTGGCAATGTGGCAGGATACAAAATCAATGCCCAGAAATCAGTGGCATTTCTTTACAGCAACAATGAAACTGAAGAAAGAGAAATTAAGGAATCAATCCCATTTACAATTGCACCCAAAAGCATAAGATACCTAGGAATAAACCTAACCAAAGAGGTAAAGGATCTATACCCTAAAAACTACAGAACACTTCTGAAGTATATTGAGGAAGACACAGAGAGATGGAAAAATAGTCCATGTTCATGGATTGGAAGAATTGATATTGTGAAAATGTCAATGCTACCCAGGGCAATTTACACATTTAATGCAATCCCTATCAAAATACCATGCACTTTCTTCAGAGAGTTGGAACAAATCACCTTAAGATTTGTATGGAATCAGAGAAGACCCTGAATAGCCAGGGGAATACTGAAAAAGAAAACCAGAGCCAAGGCCATCACAATGCCAGATTTCAGATTGTACTACAAAGCTGTGATCATCAAGACAGTGTGGTACTGGCACAAAAACAGACACATAGATCAAAGAAACAGAATAGAGAACCCAGAAATGGACCCTCAACTCTATGGTCAAGTAATATTCAATAAAGCAGGAAAGACTATCCACTGGAAAAGGACAGTCTCTTCAATATATGGTGCTGGGAAAATTGGACAGCTATGTGCAGAAGAATGAAACTGGACCATTCTCTTACACCATACAAAAAGATAAACTCAAAATGGATCAAAGATCTAAATGTGAGACAAGAATCCATCAAAATCCTAAAGGAGGGATCCCTGGGTGGCTCAGTGGTTTAGCACCTGCCTTTGGCCCAGGGCGTGATCCTGGAGTCCCGGGATCAAGTCCCATATCAGGCTCCCAGCATGGAACCTGCTTCTCCCTCTGCTTGTGTCTCTGCCCCTCTCTCTCTCTCTCCCTCTGTCTCTGTGTGTGTGTGTGGGTCTCTCATGAACAAATAAATAAAATCTTAAAAAAAAAAAAAAATCCTAAAGGAGAACACAGACAACACCCTTTTTTTTTTTTTTTTTTTACAACACCCTTTTTGAACTTGGCCACAGTAACCTCTTGCAAGATACAGCCATGAAGGCAAGGAAAAGAAGCAAAAATGAACTATTGGGACTTGAGATAAAAAGCTTCTGCACAGCAAAAGAAACAGTCAACAAAAGTAAAAGACAACCTACAGGATGGGAGAAGATATTTGCAAATGACATATCAGATAAAGGGCTAGTATCCAAGATCTATAAACAACTTATTAAACTCAACAGCAAAGAAACAAACTATCCAATCATGAAATGGGCAAAAGACATGAACAGAAATTTCACCAAAGAAGACATACACATGGCCAACAAGCACATGAGATAATGCTCTGCATCACTTGCCATCAGGGAATACAAATCAAAACCACAATGAGATACCACCTCACACCAGTGAGAATGGGGAAAATTAACCAGACAGGAAACCACAAATGTTGGAGAAGATGTGGAGAAAGGGGAACCCTCTTGCACTGTTGGTGGGAATGTGAACTGGTACAGCCACTCTGGAAAACTGTGTGGTGTGGATGTTCCTACAAGAGTTAAAAATAGAACTGCCCTACTACCCAGCAATTGCACTTCTGGGGATTTATCCCAAACATACAGATGCTGTGAAAGACTGAGACACCTGCACCCCTGTGTTTATAAAGCAATGTCCACAATAGTCAAACTGTGGAAGGAGCCTCGGTATCCATTGAAAGATGAATGGATAAAGATGATGTGGTCTATATATACAATGGAATATTACTCAGCCATCAGAAAGGACAAATACCCATCATTTGCTTTGACGTGGATGGAACTGGAGGGTGTATGATGCTGAGTGAAGTAAGTCAATCGGAGAAGGACAATCATTATATGGTTTCACTCATATGGGGAATATAAAAAAATAGTGAAAGGGATTATAGGGGAAAGGAGAGAAAATGAGTGGGAAGAATCAGAAATGGTTACAAAACATGAGAGACTCCTAACTCTGGGAAACAAACAAAGGGTAGTGGAAGGGGTGTGTGTGGGAGGATGGGGTGACTGGGTGACGGGCACTGAGGGGGGCACTTGACAGGACAAGCACTGGGTGTTATACAATATATTGGAAAATCGAACTCCAATTAACAAATATACATATAAAAAAGTAAAATAAAAAAAATAATAAAACTTAGTTTCAACTATGGGATCTGAACCTCTGACAAACAGAAGCTGTCATTTTTCTTCCTTAATAAGCATAACACGGGAAAGGGAGGTGATGATAGCCTGTTTACAAAGGGGAAAGAATAAAGGCTCTCTAAAAGCTTTATATTAGGTCATTCTTCTCTTCGTGTCTTAGAAATGCCGTTTCAGCCAGCTGAAAGATACTTTCTACAGTACAACTTTAAATCTTCCACATTCAAGAAGTTGAGAATATTGGCTGCAAATACCCAAAGATTCAGTTTGTCGACTCTAAGTGTTCTCTGATTGTCCTCTGACAACAGTGGTGGTAAAGACTTGTATCGAAAAATTAACTCAACACAGTAATGGTTCAGTGAGCTAACTTATTGCCCTCAACTTCTGCTTTTAAGTACTAAAAAAGGTATCTCTGAGAGATTCTTGTGTGACTACAGTTACTAAGATATTTTTACCCATCCTGAAAAGCAATAAAGAAAAAGCTACAATTATTAATAACTCTGGCAAACCCAGTAAAGAAAATTATAAACAAACCTTCAGGGTGGCTCTAGGAACATCTCCACATAAAATATAAAAAGAATTTTTATAAATGGCCAAAATAACAATAAATGTAAGAACAAAAAACGCAGGAAAATATTCTGATTAACCACTAAAAGAAAAAGATAACACCATAATTTACAATGCCATCATCTGTGCACTGGGTTAGCTGTGGTTAAATAAACTTTTCATGGACCTGTCAGTGCAACATGTAATTGGCATATAAATATTTTTCAAGTTATGGTAGCAAGTGTGATTATGTGACACTTAAATATTTTATCTCCATCTGTTGGAAAATAACAACACTATCCTAAAGTAAATAACAAATTTTATGAACGCTGGCAAAATAGAAGTCTCCAAAAATAAATCACATCTTTAATATTTATGCACTATTTTCACAAAATCTCAAACTTAATACTTTTAGACATTTTGTTATAAAATTTGTAACAAACCTAAGCATTATTATATCCTCACAGAATCATACTTTATATTAATCCATTCAAAACAGAAACTCAAATATGGAAACATTATCAAGTATAAAAATATACACAGTTAATCAATTTTCCCCCAAACATAAAAGTTAAAATAATCTTTCCAGGTACTAAATTTAAATAAGGCCTTAAAAAATAATAAAATAAAATAAAATAAATAAAATAAAATAAAATAAGGCCTTAAAAGACTGCACACATTTTATTTGCTTTGTCATCTGCTATCTAAACCTTCAGTAATAACCTATAGGTGCTCACAACAGGAAGCCATATGGATTCCACATCAGATAATCAGTAAACTCATAGTGTTATACAAATACAGAAACAAACACAGAGAATTCTGGACTTAATCAAAACTACAGAACCAAGCAGAAATACTTAATATTTAAGTAACCAAATATTACCAATCTACTAACTTTGGTCATTCTCTTAGGAATACCAAGTTATGAGACAAACCTGTGTGGCTACAACCAAAATCTAGAGATACCTTTGGAAACTGATGACACGTTACAGTCTTCTGATGGAAGACCTGTCCCACCATCTTTCCAGTATGGATTCAATTCTCTCTCCAGCAGTATGGACTAGAACGAAACATTTTCAGAGATCATAATTTAAAAATAACCTCACCATAAAATATGTAATAAATAATATACCTTGGACAAATATTAAGACACATTCTTCTGCAACTCACAAAAAATAACATGTCAATTAACATCATGCCTATTATGAATCAGAATCTAGCTGCAGAAGATAAAATAAATGGTCAATGTGCCTAACTCAGCCCTGGCAGCCTTATGAGACGGTGAGGAAAAGAGACAACACACAAGTCACTGACAAGTGCTCTGAGGACCGAAGTACAGAGTGAAAAGCCACACAGGGTTCAAACCCCTCTCACTGAAAGCTCAGACTTCTGAGAGGGGGTAATCCATGCAGCCTTAGACCAAAGAGGAGCAGGAATGAACCACATTCTCTCTTGTGAGGGAGGAAGGCACAGAGATGCTCCAGGGAGAAGGAATAACAGCATGTTCATAAAACCCCACAGGAAAAGGAAAACATGGCACTTCCAAGGAACTGAAAATTATCCAGATACTCTAAAACCTAGAAGTACGAGTGAGTACAGATAAGAGATCAGGTTGTAGAATAATCGGGGATGAAGGCCAACTGCTGTTGGGGTTTATGCTGGGGCAACAGTGACTCATGAAAGTAGTTGGCTCTGAACTACCCAGAGAGCTAAGTGGGTTAAGAGTGGAGACAAGAATGAGGAAAAACAAGATTAGAGGCAGGAATCCGGTCCGACAACTGTGGCTGTGACTGAGAAAGAGCTGATGGTAGCCTCATCACCGTTCAAGCACCTCCTGTGTTCCAAGCACTGTGCCAGGTACTGGGGCTCAAACAAATAAGCCAGGCAACCCTTGCCATCAGAACAGAGGCAGTCCAAGATGGGAGAGAGACAACTAAGCTAGTCCAGGTGAATGCTATGGAGGTAGAGCATGCTGCAGAGCCACAAACTAGGGGCATCTGACTTGACCTTAGGAAATCAGAAAACTATTCCAGCAACTAGATGGAGAAGAACAAAGAGAGCTAAATGTTATTTCTAGTACTATAAGCCAACCAGACTGCTGGAAACAAAAATGTGGATAAAATTGTTTTAAAAGCTTTTAAAATACATTTGTGAGGGATCCCTGAGTGGCTCAGCGGCTGGGTTCCGGCCTTTGGCTCAGATCGTGATCCCAGGATCTGGGATCAAGTCCCTCATCAGGCTCCCTGTGAGGGGCCTGCTTCTCCCTCTGTCTATGTCTCTGTCTGTGTCTCTCATGAATAAATAAATAAATCTTTAAAAAATAAAATAAAAGATATTCGTGAGCTGACAAAAGAATACAGAATCTTCAAAGAACAAAATTTAAGTTCAAGGTTAACATGGAAGGATAGGCAAAACCATTAGGATTTGATTTCTTAGTTTTTACCAAAAAAGATCCCGTCACCTCCCTGGTTAGACTACTACAAAACCTCCAAGGTTCTATAATCAAGGAATTTCTTCCAGTGGTCTTGTGCAGACACTCAAACAGATAACATCAGTTTCTCAACAGGACACAAAAGGTTGGAGTCACACACTGAGGAGGACACTTGACAACAGAGTAGACAAACTGTGAGATATTATGTGACAATATACAACAGTAAAAGGACTGGATATATAAATAACTACCACCAATCAGTAAGAAAAAGACAACTCTAAAAGAAAAATAAGCAAAATACATAAGCAGCTCATTCTATAAGAAATCTGAATGACAAAAAAAAGACATGAACAGTAATCAGTCAAAAGCATATAAAAACAATGAAATGCCTTTCTCACTCATGACAAGAATCTAAAAGTTTAACAATCACAGATACTAAGCGTGGTAAAGAAACCTACACTTTTGAGGCAGTCTGTGCTGATACAATCTCTTTGAAGTATTTGCAAACGAAGACAGGTGTGTATCTTCTAACTTAGTCATCCCACTTCTAGATGTGCATTAAGAAGTCCTCACTCACATGCAGGGGAAAAAACACACAAGAACCTTCGCTGAGCACTGTTTGTAAATAGTGCTATTGAAAAACAGCAAACAACGCCAATGTTTTGGGGTTAGAATGTTAGATTTCCACAAGAAATGGACAACTGCAGTATGGCATAATTAGATGATGACAGACTACATAGTGACTACAAGGAAGGAACCAGAAATAAAATATATCAATATAAATCAATTACTAAAACACTCTCAGGCCTTTTAGTCAAAATGGCTTCTACAGCTTCCAATCACTCATCACAACCACCCAGCTCAGCACAAACAGAAAAGATACACAAAATACACAACATACTTTCAGTTCAAAACAAGATAAACCCCTCTGTGGACCAGAAGAGCACAGAAATGTGAAGCAGTAAGTTGAACTGAAACCACAGGCCTTACTGGACTCTATGTGCATGCAAAAAATGATAGCCCCAGGGGATCCCTGGGTGGCTCCGCCGTTTAGTGCCTGCCTTTGGTCCAGGGCGCGATCCGGAAGTCCCGGGATCGAGTCCCACATCAGGCTCCCAGCATGGAGCCTCCTTCTCCCTCTGCCTGTGTCTCTGCCTCTCTCTCACTCTCTCTCTCTATGTCTATCATAAATAAATAAATAAATAAATAAATAAATAAATAAATAAATAAATAAATAAATCTTTTAAAAAAGAAAAAGTGATAGCCCTTGGTTCAATTTCTGTAAGATAAGGGCAGCCCTGGTGGCCCAAAGGTTTAGCGCCGCCTTCGGCCCAGGGTGTGATCCTGGAGACCCAGGATCGAGTCCCACATCGGGCTCCCTTCATGGAGCTTGCTTCTCCCTCTACCTGTGTCTCTGCCTCTCTCTCTCTCTGTATGTCTCTCATGAATAAATAAATAAAATCTTAAAAAAAAAAAAAAAAAGGCTAAAAAAATTTCTGTAAGATAAGAAATAGAGTGCCCACGTGAAATAGGATTGGAGCCAGTCTTGCCACAGGAAGCCAAGGATGGGGTGGGGACATCCCCCACTTGTAAAAGAAGGCTGGAAACTTGGCATGCATGTCTATAACCTTCTAGACTAAGTCTACAGAACCATGCTACAGTCCACAGACCACGGCACAGTGCAGGCAGAAGAGACCCAGAGGACACACACATAGCCTTCAGTATGTGTTTGCACACTTTTCTGTGATCTTCAACCAAAGACAGATAGGATATATGTTCTTGTATATGTCTGTATGTGTGTGCATCTAAAACAAAGATTTTAGGAAACAAAATGTGTCTTTATTACATGTAATACCTCCTGACATTTTATATTTTTAAGTGCTGATTGCAATAACTCAATTACATGACCTACATTTTTAAAAACACCATCCTAGAACACACAAAAAAAATGATATCCTGAAAAACAAATGAGACATAAAAATCAAGCTTCAGTGAAGGACCATCATTAGACTTCTTGCCAGTATCTTCATTTTATCCCCACTTCCATTACAAGAGTCAACATTTGATTTTAAGGCAAGGACCATTTAGTTCAGTTTAAAGAAGAAAAATTTCACGATACATATCAAGTCAGGCCTTAAAGGATAAATACGATGTAGCCTTAATGGAGAAAGAGGGAATTCACTGAGAAAGAACCAGATGAACAAAAATGAAGATATGGGAATTTGCAGAGAAATAAGGTAGTCTGGCTTAGGTACAAATTACCTAAGAGAAAGAGTCCAATCCAATGTGTTGGACTCTATTTGTGGCAGCTCTGGGGTGGAGGTAAAGGGGTCTTCAAAGGAGACTAAATATGGCACCTTTCTCTTTTGCCAGGCTCTGAACAAGTTCAGAAATACAACAAAACCTTAAGGAAACAAAAGACAAAAATTACTTTTATTGCTGATGAAGGCTAACCTGGAAGAGAATTTTTCTTTCAGTAAAAAGCAAGTGGGCCTGTTAACTGAACTGCACAATGAGGCAGGCTCTCCCAGGTGGAGCCAGCACAGAGCCAAGGCCACCTCCCTAAATCCCCACAGGGCCCCTGCAAGCAGTCAGCTCCATAAGTAGGAAATGCAGGGCAAAGCCAAGGATGCCCCGTTTATTCTGTCCAAATTTTCCAGAAGAAAATTTACTCCATATCCTCAAGGACAGAATGAAAAATGAGAGTGGCACAAAATACCACTGATGGAGCTTCTTCCACCAGAAAGGAAACATTAGCAATGTTCCCCTTCCCTGGAATCACCAAAGATTTCTGAGCAGAGTCACACCATGATCCCAGATGTACTTTGAAAAGATCACCCTGACACCAGTCATAGGATGCTGAGTGAGAAGTGAAGAGGTCATAGGCATTGCCCATGCAACAGCAAATCAGGGCCTGAAACCTACTAGTATCTAACCTCATATGACTCTTCATCCCAGGGACCACCCTCCCATTCATCGTACACATTAACTCTGCTCCAGTACAGATAGGACAACTGAGGCGCATATGAAGGCATAAGACCTACAACTAGGAAGAGGGGCTCTGGCAGAAATGGAAAAGATGACACACGTGCAAAAGACAAGAACTCCACAGGCAGGTGAGCCGATCAGCAGATGCTGGCTTGAAGGAACCAGGGAAGTTCATAGAAGAGTTTGTAAGAAAAGACTGTTAATTAGAAAGTCTGGAATTCAAAGCTAGAAAGGTGAGGGATAAAAAATTATTACAATTTCTTAGGAAAATGAAGATAGTTTTATGTAATGGTATTTCTAAGAATAACTGGTCACTACTTCAGTCTGTTAAAGACATCCAAGGGTCAACCAAGGCCTTATGATGTGATACAGAGAACAGGCCTGAACAGGATATAAACAAAACATAAGACCACAAGCCAGGGTTATCCTAACATGCCAAAACATTAATGCCCACCAAGAGCAGAGCACAATTCAGAAGCAAGTTTGTCATGGCATCAGGTAATACCAACTTCCAGACATCACACAGCTCCAGGATCCCCTGGCCACCCCTTCCCCGACTCCACATGTACTCTCCCTCCCCTCTCTGAACACAGTGACTCTGACTCCATCAGGTCTCAGAGACAGTAACACGTTCCAGAGCTTAGTCAGGATGCTCTGAATATCCCTGGCCTTCAGTGTGCCATATGAACAGCTGCCAATACGACATACCACACCTATGTTTTCAGAATAAAAATTAAGTGG
This sequence comes from Canis lupus dingo, assembly GCF_003254725.2. Taxonomy (NCBI): domain Eukaryota; kingdom Metazoa; phylum Chordata; class Mammalia; order Carnivora; family Canidae; genus Canis; species Canis lupus. The sequence continues at coordinate 24,977,569 of NC_064247.1, read as the reverse complement.
AGGTGGAGGACACAGAAAATAATACTACTCACAGGACTCTTAAGACCGCTCTCACATTTTTCATGTCTCTCTCCCTCTATGGCACGTTCAAGGTCAACTCTTAAAGATGACCTTTTTGTTCACTAATTCTCTCTTCAGCTGTATTCAATTTGTTGTCTACTCATCTACTGAGTTTCTAATTCCAACTGCAATATCTTTTATTTCTACAAGTTCTTATTGGCTCTTTCTCAAACCTGCCTTCACAATAATCTTTTATTTCTTATTCACATTTTTTATACCTGTCACTATATAAAGCTTTTAAATATCCCAACAGATAAAGGTTTTATGATCTGATTCTATTGTTCCTTACTTCAGATTAACTCTCATTCATGGACTATCCTTGTGTTTTCATGTATTTTTTGATTCTAGATAAGAAGCTTTCTTCTGGGAAACCGAAACACCTAAAGTTACAGTGTGGTCCTCCAGAAAGCACTGGCGTTCACTCCTGCCAAGCACTTCAAAGCATTACCAACATTAAATACTTTAAAATACTTTAAATTAAATTCTCAGCTTGAAGATTTTCAGACCACACAAGTAGCACAGTTCAAGCCCAAAACCCTTATGAATCCAAGCTATGAACCAAACTCAATATTCACTCAACTACAAATGCCCTAGATTTATTAATCTAGTATAGCATTAGAGTGACTTCCCACAGGAGATTCATTTTATAAAAACTTATACCACATTCCATAGTTATTCCCACTAATGTTATTAAATACTGCAAAAGATAAAATAATATTTCACAAGTAAAACTGTATTTATATAAATGTCTCATTGCTTAAGGGTGATTGGAAGTTAAAGCATTTTAAATGCTCTTACCTGTTCCAGTGCTTGGGTTTTCTCTTGCTCTATTTTCCTCATAGTCTCCTTATCAGCTTTGAGTGATGATAAGGACACAGTTTTAACAGACATGAAATCAACAGTCATCCACTCATCTCTCTGTAAAAAAAAAAAAAAGCCATTTCAATCTAAATTGGTTAGAAGTAAACAACAAACACTTGGTAACAGCAGCAAGGATCCTGGAGGAACACAAGCCTGGATCAATCCTGCATTTCCACACCTGAAGCAAGCTTTTTAGTCTCTCTCCTATAAAATGGAATAAAATTCCTACCCTTCCAGGTTGTTTACAGGAATAAGCCAGAAAAACGATTTAAGGTGCACAGTCCCAGTGCCTGACACAGTACAGGCCTTCACGCAGCAGCACCTTCCACCTTCCTGCCCTCTGGCAAACATTCTCACTCAGGTAAATGAACCACAGCCCCACATCTGTCAACTCTTCAACTCTAAATATTGCTAACAGAAATTATGACACGACATGGCTATGGAAAACAACTGATGGCACTCTACCCACTGGAGAAAGCTCTGACACAAGGAGCAGTATGGAGCTTCCAGCACAGGAGGGAAAGCGCAGCTCTTCCAGCAACAGCCAGGAGGAGGAAACCCTCTGTGGGGCCAGAACAGATGTAAGCCCTCACTTTCTCACAAAGGAAAAACAGAAGTCTAAAGACTAAGCAAACAGCATCACTGCCAGAATTATTTGTAAAAGTATACTATTTTCAAAGTCTAATTTTTCTCCTGAAATAGTTTAACCATATGTCACTTCAACATTCATCCATTTTAGCTGTTCACACTTTTTTCTTTACCATCAGGTAACTTACCTGAATAACTTGGTTGTCTTCTCTTTCTGAATTTTCATCTTTCACTTTCCAGGCCTTTTCCCTGCCAGGAGTCTGCGATGGGACAGCCTCAACCCACTCATCTTCAGAGCTCTAAGAATATTTAGCAGTAAGTGAAACTCTCAAACTTGCATACTTGAATGTAAAAATTCATGGTGAACTCAGTTTCCTGGAGAAAATTCTCAGAGTAGAGGTTCCCTCTAAAAAGTGACATTGAGGGCAGCCCAGGTGGCACAGCGATTTAGCGCCACCTTCAGCCCAGTGCCTGATACTGGAGACCCAGGACTGAGTTCCACGTCTGGCTCCCTGCATGGAGCCTGCTTCTCCCTCTGCCTATGCCTCTGCCTCTCTCTATCTCTCATGAATAAATAAAAATATATATATATTTTTTAAAGTGACATTGAGGGAGGCCTGGGTGGCTCAGCGATTGAGTGTCTACCTTTTGCTCAGGGCATGATCCTGGAGTTCCGGGATCGAGTCCCACATCAGGCTTCCTGCATGGAGCCTGCTTCTCCCTCTGCCTATGTCTCTGCCTCTCGCTTTCTCTGTCTCTCATGAATAAATAAATAAAATTTTAAAAAAATAACGATAAATGAAAATAAAAAGTAACATTGAAAATCTGAACAAAGAACATACAAACCCACTCTTTGGGGATAAGCCCATGAAACACCACGACTGTCATCATGCCAAGGGAAGGAGAAAACAAAAGATTAGGACTGACAGCAGAGCACTCACTACAACACAGAGCTGCAGTTCTCACCGAGAGGAATACTGACATCTTTGTTTATTTGGAACAAGGGAAACAACATTCAAGTAAATGACTTTGCCTCTAAGTTTCCCCCTTTTTAAACTTCCCTGGGTCTAAAAACACAGAGATCTCAGTTAACAGCCAAGCTGGTTAAGTACTTGGTTACTGTGTTTAAATACCAGATTATTAAATCAGCTACAAAGTATTTGGCCAACAGCCCTGGTGTGCTCAGCATTTTGCCAGATTCTGGGTTCTGTTTCCCAGAAACACATCAATCACCTACTTCTATATTAAGTACTGTAATAAGTCTTTTCACATATGTTCTCAAGCTGACTCCTTCAAACAACCCTACATAAAATACTGTTTGGTTTTAGAGATAAGAAAAGCTTTCCAAAATTAGGTAACTTGCCCAAGTTACATGGTATCCAAGGAGGAGAACCAGAATAGCAATCTAGATTCCCCCAGCTCTAACATCTATCTGTACAATGTTAAGTGTAGGAAAGTTCCCTAGAAATAACCCAGTACACAACGCTGGCTAAGGTGTAAGCAGAGAAACATGGAGGCCAAGAGAAAGAGGATTTCCTGAATGAGAACAATATTCCTTCATTCCACAAAGTTCTTGATAATTACCTAACTAGAGAACAAAAATATGTCTGGTAAAAGGTATAATCCACATGGAATAAACATATTTGTGCTCTGGCATCTCAAGTGCCAGCTGTTTCTCAACAGAGAGCAGAATTTATTCATTCCTTCATTCATTTAGGTGTTGATTTGGATTTATAGAAATGTTAGAATTAGCTATTTACATATATAGTTATAATTTTTAAGATAATGACTATAAATAGATTTCTGGCCTACTCATATTTACATTATCAGATCAATTTAGAAAAGACTGCACTTGTCATGATAACCACAAAGTGACATATGGAAGTGTTGATCAGTGTACTGTACACCTGAAACTAAAAGAACACAATGTGCTAACTGGAATTTAAATAAAACCTTTAAAGAAAAATCAACTTAGAGACCCGTTTACTACCACTTGGTGTTACCACTAAAAAATTCACACATTCCTTGGAGGAGTGCCAAATTTACTATGATCAAGCTAAAAAAAGTTCATGTTACTGTTCCACAGGATTCTGTTAAAGGCCTTCTTTTTTTTTTTTTTTTTTTTTTTTTTTTTTTAAGATGTTATTTTTGAGCAATCTCTACATCCAACATGGGGCTTGAACTTAAAACCAGGGATCAAGAGTCACAAGCTCTCCTGACTGAGCCGGCCAGGCGCCCCATGAAGGCCTTCTAAAAGTACAGGTTTGCTCTGTCCTACGAGACGTTAACCCATCACCTGAAAGTCACTTA